>NC_068957.1:16116619-17418803 GCF_026419915.1 Harpia harpyja
TCCTTATCTTTAAAAGAGAATGTGGACAGAACTGGAGGAGGGGAGCATCTGGCCCATGGTAAATGGTCGCTGATCCCGGTCCAAATTGGGATGGCAGCTGGCCACTCAGCTTTGCTCTCTAAAGCCCTTGCTCAAAGCATGGGGGTTTCTTTCTTATGGAGTAAACTTTGGGTTACCCAGTTTCTCTTTCAGGTAGTTACTCTTTTGGCCCTGTCGTCCTGTGTCCCATCCCCCCTCCCCCCTCTTTTTTTTTTTCTGAAGGAAGGGGGATGCTCCTGAAAATGCTTGATATGCAGCACCAGAGCAGGCAGGGCCAGGCAGAGGCAAGAGCCACCTCTGCCACTCCTGGAGGCCCACTGAGGTCTGCTGATACTCTGGGATCTCCTGAGGCTGGTGTGGCCCAGCCCTCTGGCCGTGCGGGTTTCTCTAGCATGGGGATGCTGGAGGGGGCCAGCATCCCCTACACCCGCTTGGCTGGATGACAGGGGAGCTGGCTATATCCTAGCAAACAGCTTTTTTAGGCAGGAGCTAGAGGTGCCTGCAGGCAAAACCCTTCCCCAAAATCACTAGGGCTGGTGTAGCATGCCCAGGGACTTGCGTATTGCCATGGGTTTCATTAGTTGTCTTGTACAGCTTCCAATATTAGCATGGTATCTCTTGGCATTGCTAACTAGGGGTGGAATACGACTTCTGGAGTGGGCAGGAAAGCCTGGTGTCCAGGAGCTGGTGGTTGCCCTCTACTGGGCGGTGGGACTCACTGGGGAGAGCAGTGGGGCTGCACAGCACACTATAGCCAAAGGCCAGCAAGTTGGATGTGCTCCCTTCCTCCCTCAGAGCTTTGCCAGAGGGTCTATTCTTGAGGGCTCGTGGTGAGAGGAGGTGAGAGAGGACAAGATGACTCTTGGATTTACCCTCTGTTCCCTCTTCACCTAGAAGGCAATGGCTGCTACTGCCACAGCTGTTGTTGAGTAACCTGTGGAGGGCAAATACCTATTAGTGGCCTCCCAGTGAAACTTGGCAGCTGGAGCTGGGGAGGAGATGCATCCTTGCGCAATGATGCACTGGAGGGATCCTGTCGGTGCTGCAAGTCCTCCTTGTGTGTAAACCTCCATCCTGATGCTCCATGCAGGGAAGCAGACATGTCACCTGAGCAGAGTAACTTCTGAGCACCTCCACCATCTTGTGCTTCCCTAAAAGGCTTTCTTAAAGAGGGAGGAAGAGGAAGATACACTGGTATACTGGCTTGACCGTAAAACTTGCTATTTTGGAAGAGCGTGGGGAGCGGTGTGTGACCAGCTGTGCTGGAGGAAGTGGGCTGGGAGTGCCCGTGTTGCTGTGCATCCACTGCCTGCCTTCACCGCACCCCGGCACGGCGAGTCTCGGGGCATGACGCGGAGATGAGTGGTGCTGGCACTGCCGAAGTGCTATTTTAGGTTTGAGTGTAATTGCAGGTTGGACTGACAGGACTGGATTTGGAGTATTCGGAGAGCAGAGTGCTCTTAAAACTGTGGAAAAACTGGCTATCGCTGATCCTTTGCAAATGTGGAAGACGGGTATTTCACATGCGCTGTGTGTGCATGAGTTAAACTTCTCCTCGCGGTGGAGCCACTGAGGATCTGTGTTGAGTGATTACAGTGGGTAGCAATGCCCTTTCCCATCCTGGGAGAGAGAACGGTAATAGCTGTTAGCCCTGTAGGATGCGTTACACTTACTGAAAAAAAAGTGAGTAAGTAGAGGTTTGAAGATGCGTGGGCTGGTGGCTTTTAGGTGTCTGCCTCTGCAGTGTGAATCTGCCACCTGCACACCTGCAGGTGCTACTTTTCTATCCCAGCAACACAGATGCCAGAGACAAGGAGAGGAGGTTTTTCGTTTCCCTCCCAAAAGCAGGCATTGCTCCTGCAAGGGCTTTGCTGTTGATAGAAGTCATAACCTATTTTGAGGGCTGGGCTTTGGCACACTCTCCCCAGGACCTGCCAAGCCTCAAAGCTTCAGCACTTCCTAAACCTTACAGGATGAATTTATGCTCACACATAGAGCGAAAAGTGGAGGGACTAAACTTCCTGGAATAAGTTTCTTCAATTTGGTTGCATGTTTGCCCCAAGAATTCATGGGCTGGACACAGTCACTGGTTTGGATCAGAGCAGCCAGATGGGCTCCTTGCACCCAGGGGCTGATGCAATGCTGAAGCTGGTTGCTGATGCAAGTTGGAGCAGAGTCAAAGTTGCTCTCCCCTAAACCCCATCTGATGTGCAGGCAACCTGATCTCAGTGGAGTGCAAAAGTGTTTTTCAAGCCAACTTCTTTCCTTTTAAGTTGCAGCTGCAGTTCTGGGCATAAAACACTCTATTTTGGTTTCCATTATATTTACCATCCTGAGGAAGCAGGCAGGTTGTGGGTTTGGGGTTGGTTTTTTTTGTTTTGTTTTGTTTTTTATACCTCTTTTGAAACTTTACAGCTGGAAGCTAAATTTTCAGGTGATGCCCAAGAAATGGGACCAGGCAATGACTCACTTTCCTGGCTGACATAATTTTTAAAAAGAAACAAAAAAACCAATGACCCTATTGGTCAAGTATTTTTAATTTTTAGAATGGTCATGGGTTCTTCAAATTCTTTACTAATTCAAGTATTGTGTTCATTAGTAAGTTACATCCTTTCCTTTTAGCTATGGGAGGGCTCAAACATTATGGACTTAACAGGAACAGAAATTTCTGAAATATGTGATTATAGTTTGGAAATCCCACTTAACCTTTTTGGTGGTTGATTCTGCTGCTGTGCATTGCATCATCAACAACATAGTACATGATGTTTCTGTTGCTCATGTCTTCCTGGTTGGTAGCAGATATCTACCCGTGTTTCATCTAGAGCAGGCAGGGATTAATCGTTGAGGTAATGCAATGTATTACAACATGGACCAGCTCTGTATTTACCACCCATTCAGACTACTCTCTCTTTTTTTTTTTTTTTTTCTTTTTTTTTTTTTTCTTGAGGAACTGTGGGGTGAAATAGCAGGGCAGCATCCTCCTTCAGTGTGGACTGAGGCCAAATAGGTCTTCATACTCATTGTTCAGTTCGTGAGCTTCTGGTGGTTTTAAAGACATCCATAAAATAAGTACGTAAACCAAAATACAAGCTCCATGTCACTCTTTGGCTGGACAAGCCGAGAGCTAGCAAAGCAAAATGCATTTAATTTAAAATGTTAAAGGTAGAAGAGTTCTTTAAAAAAAAAAAAAAAAGTTTGCTTACCTAAAAGCTTTATATCTTACTGCCTCCTGTTCCCAAGTGCCAAGCAATAAAAGAACAAAAGCTAGTTGTTGGGGGAGGATCCCCCATCCCCGCTCCGTTTGTACCTGATGCTTCAAGCCGCCTGTCCCGTAGCCTCTCTGATGCATCTTTTTGCGACATGACCGCATCCCTTCTGTGGCTCTCGGGAAGCGACCTCCCATTTGCTGGGCGGGGATGGTGGGAGGAATGCTGGCTGTCCAGATCCCTGCTGTGGGCGTGAGAGAAGCTTCAGCGCTCGGGCCGGGCGAGGGAGCGACTCGCCTTCCCCGGGAGAGAAGGAAAGGTAAGGTGTCTGCTGCGGCGGGCTGGCGTTAGCATGCCACACACGCTGCTGGCTGCTGCTCGGGGCTCTGGCTGCCTGCACGGATGCAAGCACATGCCAGAGATTGCCCTGCAAAGACTTGTTTTGCTTTTATTTTCTCTGCAAACTGTCTAGTGATTCCCGATGCTGTAGTAGATAAAGGAAAATAGCTGTAAACGGCTATTAGAAAAGATGAATTTCAGTTTTTAATGCGTTTTAAATTTGGAATTTATCCGTGCACCTGATTGAGCAGCGCATGCAAGCAGCAGCAGCAAGTGCTGCGACTGACTTTGCATCACTGGGTATTTAATTTTTCAAGTGAGAACTGAGGGTGTTCCTTCCCTGAAATCTCAGTCTGGGGCACATCTTACCCCATCTCTGTCTGCAGCAGGCTTTTAAAAAGCACAACTGCTTAAACTTGCATGTTAGAAGTGTTAAATATTTAAACCTTTGCCTTGCAGAAAGTATGAGGAGCTCTGAGTACTTTGGGGAAGTGGCTGTAGGCTGCTGGCTGTGGTGGCTACCTAACTTTTTGGAGTCATTTGCCCTGAGAGGCTGGGGCTGAGCTGCTTTGCTGTTCTGGTGGGAATGGTGTGTGGCATCACAGCCTGGCAGGAGTTTGTTTCCAGACTGAGGAGTTTATCTTGCTTGCTGTGTTTTCTGGTGAAGGGTGGCTATAACTGATGCTGGAAGTTGGCATAGACCCTCTTCAAGTGCTTTAGCAGTCGCTACTGGCTAAAACACTTATATACCAAGTACTTCTAAGTATTGGACTGAAATGCTGAAATTTTTGGGGGCTGAAAAAACTTACACTTGTCTGAAAACCTGTAAAACACATCTAGTGTAGCTTCTTCATGTCCTGATTTTGTTTATACTGAATGTGTTGCTTTGAGGTTTTGCTTAGTTATATTTTACTCTTACCCTGCATTTATTCTGCAAAACATCTGGCTGTAAAGAATGATATCCAGAGCTGGAGGACTCACACCCTCCTGAAATTCAGAGTAGCAATGAGGTTGCACGCTGTTTACAGTGCACACGTGTCTTTAACCACTACATCTGTCCTAGGGGTATTGGGCACTGGCTGAGCGGCTAAACCAAGGGAGGAGGAGGAGGCGAAGCAGCTTGAAGGGATGCAATGAGAAGTTAGTACTCGGCTCCAGGAGTGCTGGATGCATCTTGGAGATCCTGCTTTGCCTTGGAACCTGCTAACTAGGGTGCATTTTGCAGAGATTATTAATGCTTGTCCAAAATCCAAGAGTCACGGGGTAGAGCTTGCCTGATCTTGGACTGGCAACTGCTATCTTTTGCTCCCTATTGCTCCTCCCTGTATTAAGTTAAATTATAGAGAAGTGTGGGGAACACCCTGCTGTCAGAGTAAACGTGATTTCACTGTCATGGCAGCCTCCTGGGAGGCTAAGATAGCAGCTCTCCTGCTCTTCTAGCCATTTCACATTAATCTTTGAGATTAATGTTTCTGCTTTTGTTAAGGGTAGATAGGATCTGTACCATCTTCTCTAAAGAAAATAAGTGTTGAATTTACAGGGCTTTTTCTACTGCCAAAAGCCACTAAGGCAGCTATGCAGCAACACTGATTTATTGCAGTCTCGTGTTGCTTTCTTGCTCTGAATCAAATTATTTTGACTTCTTTCCCTTTTTCCCAAGCGCTTTCTAAACAAGATTACAGGCAGCAGGGGAAGGATGGAGAAAGGTTTTTCTTCTTTTATCAGTAGCTCTTTCTATCTAGTAAGAGATCAGTTGCTGAAATTCCTGTTTTTTAAGAGACTTTTGAAACATAGTTCCAATGCTTAGAGTATGGCTTGTAGTTTCTAGTGTTTTGTTTCTTATTTAAGAAAACATTCATTGACACACTTCTCTGAATGTTTATCATCTGGACAGCAGTTGCCAGGCTGCCGGGATTTCAGCCCTGGCTGTGCCATTTCAGGACAGCTCTGTTTACCTTCAAATTGATAAAACAGTCTGGAAAATCACTCGACTGCAGCTGTAGCTTCTAAAAGGTTGCATGAAACCCACCCTCCCAAAATTAATCGCTGAAACTCCCTATTGTCCAGCTCACCAGGGATCAGCACCGTCATGCTGGGTATTTGGCTTGCAGGAGCTTGTTTGCTGGCATTGAATAAGCAGTGACTGTACTGTGATTTAATTTACGGATTGGGTTGATTCCCCCTCCTGGGTGGGAGGGAAGTTTTACAGACTGAGTAATGCTTCTTACTTTATCATGGCATGTTGAATATCAGTCGCTTTACCTGCCAAGCAAAGGTGTTACTTGAGAGTGGAGGCTGGAGGTGCTGGGGGCATGGAGGTGGGTCTGAGCTGCGTGGCCTCAAGTCCCTTCAGCCTTCGAAGGGTTTTGTCCAGCTGCTGGAGGCCAGGGCACAGGCTGAGGTCTGCAACTCACCCTTGTAAGGAACTGGGCTCCTTTTGGGCTGAATATTGGGAAATCAAGACACACATGCTTAAAGCATGTTGAGGGTAACCTGCAGGTCTCAGCAAGCAGGTCCCAACTGCTTCTGGGGAAGGAAATCTGCACTAATTCAGCCTTGTGATCCTCATCCCTCCTCACTTATGCAGGTGGGGAACCCGTTGACTTTCCCACCATTGCTCTGAGAGTCCCGTCATAAAATGAGGGATGCCTTATGCTGAGTTTTGCGATGGGTGGTAAGAGGTGGGTCCTTTCTTGAAGTCATTTATGGTTAAGATACAGAATAAGCCAAAGGAAGTGTTTCATACTGCTCTTTATTTGGGAAACTATGCAAGAATAAGAGTTACTATCAGCATAAGAATTTCCTGAGGCTAGCATGATTTTTCTGTGCTTGAGCCAGGCACTTAAATTAAGCCTTATGAGTCTCAGTCCGTTAGCTGACATCTGACCCCCCCACCCCCCGCCCCCCTTTTTATCTTCTTACTCTTAGGTTTAAATTATCTCTGGATGTTACTTGATTTTGCAAATTCCAGGCAGGATGAGTGTTCAGCTCTTTCTTTCCTGAGAGGTCTTGAAAGGATCACCTGTTTTCATGTTGTACTAATTAGTTAACAGGGAATATTGCTGTTCCTGTTTCCACTGATGTGGACAAACTATTGAAATTCAAAAGTGAGTTAAACCAATCTAGCGGGTTATGATCTCAAATGTGCTCTAATCCTGGAGTACTGCTAAAACTGGAGGTGTGCCAAAATGCAATGTTTAGGAGAAGTATTTGGCAAAGAGGCTTTTAAGGACTGATTCACTGCTGTCTCAAACAGTATTTGATCTGGTTTCTACTGTGCCCTGCAGATTATAAGTACTCTGTAGATACGTGGAATAAGAGCTGGAGCAGTGAGGCGGTCGGTACACTGTAGCTGCAAGTCTGCAGCGTGCTGGGTGTGTGCAGGTGCAGCTGCAAGATCTAGCAGGCAGCTGCTCTCCTCCTTGAAAGTCATCACTGCCCCTGCTTTGACTGTCCATCCAATCCACTTGGCCCTGGTCTTCTGCGTCAGGAGCCTTCAGAGAAGAGTGTAGGTCTGCAGAAAGCTTTCTGTGCTGCTTCCTTCCATTTGAGTCCCAAACCAGTTTTATGTTTCTGTCAGTTCAGCCTCCTCGTAGTAAACACTGGGTCATGAGGGTAAGGAAGCATCCATCTACTCTACTCCAGGATTGCATGTCACCCCTTAATGTGTGTCAGAGGCAGCTCTGGCTCACAGTCCTTCAGGGCTGGATGGGGATGTGTTGGGGGGGACTGCACTGAGGACTGGGGAAGTTGTTTTTTTTCCCTCCCATGTGCAGCTGGAGTGGAGGCACTTGTGTTACTCAGACTTGTGCTCCCCTCCAGCCTTTGGGCAATTGGATATCACGTGGCTGAGCATCCTCAGCTGCTTGCTATCTTTCTGTTTTTCTATGTCTGCGAGACAGAAGGATTTGTGTACTCAAATCCCTACAAATTTCTGTGTCATGTCCCCAGCTCTCAGTATCCTGGATGCTGCCCTGAAGGACATGGCTTTCCTGGCCTTTTAGCAAGGGGCTGATTTCTATTTGATGCTGTGAGCAGGTTTGATGCTGATTTGGGGTTTTCTGGGAGTACTGGCTACAGCTCGGTTCTGGGTCAGGGTGCTGAACATGCTGACTGTTACTCAGGTGTGGCTGCACCCCAAAAAGCCTCCTTGGCTGTGCAGGGGAGTCAGAGGCATGTGAATTGGCGGATGGGTCAGCAATTGTTTTTAATAAGGATTTAAGATGATCGAAGCTAGTGAATCTGGTTCTGTCTTGAAGGAAGAGAAAACATGTTGACCAGCATGCAAACAGTGAAGGATCAGATTGTCCAGGCTGCCCATGGATGTTGGGGCAGTGGTTAAAGTCTAAGCAGAAGGCATAGCAAACCTGGTTTGCTGCAGTTGTTCCCATATCGTCGGAGTGACCCTGCCTCTGAGCAGCCCAGATCCCTGCTGGGCACCTACCCAAGCGCTGTTCAGAAAAATCTCTGGCGTTGTTCTACCCAGGTGGAGCTAGGAGAAATTGGGTTTTTAACCTGGACCTGCTGGAGGAATGTGCATGTCCAGAGGTGGATACCCCATAGAGGCATGCCTCCAAATCTGGAGAGAGCTGCTGGCAAGCCAAGTGCAGTGACTAACTCCAGGATGTGTCTCTGCTCCTGATGGATTTGACAGATTTTTTCCCCTGCAGCAGCGGTGAGTTGTGTAACAACAGGAGCAAACTCTCACAGTCCACTCCCAGGTGAAAATAAGCATAGCAGGGAGCCTGTCTCTCCCAGCATGACAGTTTCAGGGATTTGAAAGAATATAAAGCAAAACCCACTAATGGGACTTTTGCTGATTTAGAGATGCTTCAAAAACAGCAGCTGGAGGTAATCTCTGTTTGGGATTGGGAAGAGGTGAGCCATAAGGTGGCAATCACTATCTGCTGTTCTGTGTCCTTTCCCTGCGATGCAACAAGTGGCTGTATAACAGCTGGTGGGCTACGCAACCAGCATGGACGAGTCCAAGTGTGTACTCCGTGTGTACTGGATGTACTGCGTGTAAAGGCAGTAGCTCGAGGAAGCTGGAGAATTGGGAGGTGGGAGGTAGTAAATTCAAACAGCAAGACATGCTTAAAGAAATTCAGTATTAAAATTGAATTTGTGTGTAGCTGGTCATTGGCCTGTTGAGGCAAGTTGTTTGGTGCTGTGCATGGATGAGGAAAGCTGGCTTAATAACGAAATAAAGCTGGGTTTGGGTGATTGCTTTGCAGGCTTTACAGCCCAGTGCTGTTCAATAGTTAAAGCACGGCAGACCTTGAGAGCAGAGCTGTAGTTTCATCAGTGTTGAGCCTGGTGTGCATGGGGCTGGGAAAGCTTGGCTGAAGGGAAGAGCCACAGATGAGAGATGCAGCTACTCGCCCAAGTCTGGCACTGCAAAGAAATACCCGCTCGAAGCTTCACATGCCCCTTTCCTCCCGAGGCAGGGGAAGCAGCTAACTGAGTTGATATGGACGCAAAACGTGGAGGTGTTCCTGAGTACAGCATTCATGCAAAGAGCAACAGCAAAGTCATTTCCAAGGGACAGTGGTTTGTAGTGGCATCATGCTGTTGGTAAGGTGTTGGACACCACAGCGGTGCAGTCCCTGCGGATGGGGTAGCATCTCTTAATCACTGCTCTTATCAGGATGGCACCTATTGCTATATGGAAAGACGAAAGTGTGGCGAAGGTCTGGTTTCAGCCTGTGCCTCTGATGGGTGACTGCCTGGAAGGTAATTGCCAAATAAAAGCTTATATGCTTCCAGCAACCTGGTGTTTGCTAATAACCACACCTAACGAGTGGGTGCTGTCTTGGAGGAATTTGATGAACAAAACATTGTTTGAAACACACAAACCAATGATGAGCAGGAGAGGATGGATTGCATGATAGGTTTTCATTTACAGGCCATCAATCCCTAAATCTCCCTGTCTCCTCCCAAAGCAGCAGTAAGTGTTTATCTTGGAGGACTCATCAGGCGGAGACTGCGCACCACAAACTTTTGCTTCTTCCTGTTGCTGTCAAGTTTGAAGATGTTGTCTGTAAAACCCCAGTGGCTTTGCTTGGACTGGACCAAAAAAAGGAGCCAGCAGAGCTGCTGGGTGCACCTGATGATGGGATGGTATGTGTGCCCTCTCCTGCCTGCAAGCATTTCCAAATGCAGCACGAGCCTAGGGCTGGCCGGTGCCTGTGGAGGAGGGTTCCTGCAGCATCAGGAGATCCCTGCAGCATCCCAATCACCTGGGAAGGGATGCAAAGAAAACTCAGGCTTTCAGCCCTTACCAGTGACTCACTTCCCTCGCTGCTTTGCTCTGAGCAGAGTGGCTGCCCC
Organism: Harpia harpyja; assembly: GCF_026419915.1. Lineage (NCBI taxonomy): Eukaryota > Metazoa > Chordata > Aves > Accipitriformes > Accipitridae > Harpia > Harpia harpyja. Next base: position 16,126,534 of record NC_068957.1, read on the forward strand.
AGGCTGTCCAGCAGCTCTGAAGCTCGCACAGCCATGCCAGGATGGGCATGATGCTGCTGGCCCTGTGGAGGGGGTCTGCGTGGCGGTGGGGGAGAGGCCCTTGCAGCAGTGGGCTCGGAAGGACTTTGTGGTGACCAAGATTCACACGTCTTGCAAAAGGAGCTGGGGGGTGGGCGAATGGGGCAAGGGAAGCAGGGGAGTGCGGATGGCCACCCCATTCTCTGATGCGGCTCTTGGCAGGGCCAAGCCCCCTCCCTACCTGCGAAACAGGGAGGAAGAGGAGGATGGGGTGAGCCACAGGAAGCCTGGGGGCCAGATCCTACCTCAGCTGAATCACCAGGATTCCCTCCAAATTAGCAAGGTGGCTGCGTCAGTGCCCTGTGCTGCAAGCCCGGGGGCTCTGGCACTTGCCATGGGTTGGGGGGGGGACCGAGTGCCTGGCTGACTGGCTCATTATTCCTAAAGGAAGACTGATACGTGCTGGGTTAGTGGTCAGAGATATGCGGGTTTTGAAGTATTTTTAATTAGTTAATGCTGACTGACTTGCCTTCTCATGTCTGGAGCCTTTGTCATGAAAAGGCAGCAAAACCACAGGTTCCTTTTTTCAGAGGAATACATACAGGGTGAGTCACTGCTCCAGACTAGGCCTAGCTCGCTCTCTTTTTTTTTTTTTTTTTATCGGATGGAAAAAGGACATATTAATACCTTTTTGTTGACACTTTAATGTGTCTCTGCATTTGCCCATTTGAGTAAACAAATTGATGCTGTTAATCAGTCAGTTCTAGAGATATTAAAACAGGGCGGGTCTGGGAGGGACGGAGCGACTCGGTTTTCAAACTAACACGGAGCTGCTAAGAAAGCAAATTCTTCCATTTGGATCAGCAGCAAATTCCAGCTCTGTTTCTGTTGGAAGTGTTCAAGTGGCTGTTGGGAAATATTTGGTTGCCCAGTGCTTTCAAAATTGAATTAATCCTTCAGCTTTCAAGGAGATGTGCAAATGCCTGGATGCTTCCCCCCCCCCCCCCCCCCCCCCCCCAATTTCCACCCATCCTCTGTACAGGATGCAGCTCCCAGGGCTTCTCCTCTTGGGGAAGAGTCTTGGGGACTTTTTCTCTGGGCTTGAGTGTTTTTAAGTTGCTGTCTGAGCAGTTAATCCACCAAATGCCCTGGTTAGCTTCTGGCGCTTGTGCTGGAAGTGCTGAGCACCACAGAGGAGGCATCCCTCTGGTGGCAGTCCCCACTGCAGTGGTGTGTCTCCAGGTGGCTTACAGCTGTTAAAACACACGGGCTGGGGCAGCTTTATTTGACCTGCCTGTATTGCAGTTCTGTCTGGAGAGCAAATAAACTAATCCCAATTCAGTGACTGCAGTGTGTTTAGAAGCTATAAAACTTGTTTGCACAGAAACTTTATACAGCCCCTCTCTGGGATGGGAGTGATATTCAAAAACCTGAGATGCACTTAAAGCAGCTCTGATCTGCAGCACAAAGTGAAGTCTTCAGAGCACAGAAACGGGCTGCACCGTCTGCCAGCCACTCTCTTCTGTGAAGCTGCTTTTGTGCAGCCGTGTGTTATGGAGCTGCCTTTGCTTTTCTTCTGTGGGGTGAGGGATGAAGGCAGGACCAAACGGGATTTGGAGCAGGAATTGCTTCCTTGTACACTCTGTTTATGTGTGCATTGACCGATGGACCAGCTGTCACCAGCGTGTAAAATGGGTGTGGGATCAGTAGCTCACTTCTGTCTCCTCTTTTCCCCTCCTTCTCTCTTCCTCCCTCTAAAATAGGTCTTTAAACGTGAGTTTGTCTCTGGCTCTCATTGCGTGCCCTGGCAGAGACTTTGCTTGTGGTAGAAGTGAATGTGACGTGGTGAGGCGTGAGCAGCGTGGTGCCGTGTCCCCACAGGGCTTCGAGTGAGGCAGCTGATGCGTGATCCCTATGCCAGTGTGATAAAAGGGCTTTTTATGTCCGTGAAGACAAAGCCTCTTGTTTAAAAATGCAACTGAATGAAAAACATGATTTTGAATGCCCTAGACTCAGCTATTAAAAACAAACAAAAAACCCCCACACAACAAAAAACTGAAAAGCCCTACTGTCCCCTAGATGAGTGTGCCAATGTTGGTGTAATACCTATTGCAAAAAAACTCTGTAAAATTGCCTTGGGAGCTTAGCAGTCCCTGTCAGCTTGTAACTTTGTGGCCCAGTAACCTTTTCATACACTGTTTTGTTATAACATACTTTTCCCCTTCCCAGACAGCTATAACAAGGTCAGGTGTCTGCTTTTTCTCTGTTGGTTCAAATTCTCCCTCTCTCCTCTCAAGCAGAGAAACAGAGAAGGAGGAAGCAGTATGAAAACTGAGAGGCAAACCTGTTTTGTAGACTTACTGACTGAGCTGAACAGCATAGGAGCTGGAAGGGAAAATTTTTTTTAAGTGAAGACCCACACAAACAACTGCAGGGCATATCCAGAGTGTAATATTTCCCTGTTAAAGTCAAACAGAGCAGCTTTTTTAAAAGCTCTCAGCTTATGGTGGTGTTTGCTGCTTGTTTTGCTTTTAAAGATGTTAGAGATAGTCAGCAGCTAATTAAATTCCAATGAAGTGGTTAGATAATGATGCTTTTGGAAATCCCTTTTTGCAGGAAATCCTCATGGTTTGAAAATGAATAGGTGCAAGTGAGGATTAGGAAGAAGGCAGAATTTGTGAAGGAGGGTTGAATGAAATTTCAGTCTCGTAGGCCTGGCCTCTCCTGCCTGGCAGCTCATGCCACCTGCCTGCCTGCGTAGCCAAAATTGTCTCCGTTCCTGATAGTGTTCCCCAAGTGTTTCTGCCAGTTGTGAAATCCACCTCCTGTAGCGTGCACCAAGCTTGCTCAGAGCTGACTTTCTTGCTGAGCAACTCCTTCATCCCCTGGAAATAACAGCCAGGTTTTGGTGGCACTGAGGCTCAGGCTGCTGGGGCACCCGTGGGAGTGCTGCAGGGAAGGGGCTGCTTCAGGAACGGGGGTAGGTCCCAGGCTGGGCATCCTGCAAGACGGGCAGCGCTGCACACAGCATTCCTGCATCTTGCAAGGACCTGCATGGTAGCATTTCCTTGGTCAACTAGCCTAACTTGTTATCTCTGAAATGGTATAAAACATTTACTTTGGTGCTCCCCCCCCCCAAGTCAGTCTGATGCAGCTTTGCCACAATTCCTCCCACTTCCCCATTCTTGCAGTACAAGTCCAATGATGAAGTTGGCTGTCTTGCTGTTGGTGTCTTTTACCTTTTACTGACTGTTAAACATCTTCTTGTGTCCGCTGGCAGCTCTGCAGATGTTTTTGGAGGTGGGGTCTGATGTGCTTTCCTTGTCTCTGCAGTGATGCAACTTCTTGTTGACTTTCTCTGCTGGTAGCACCTGTCTGAGCTGGTTTCCCATGCTGGCACACCTGCCCATTGCTCTCATCTCTAACGACTTCTTTCTTCCCGGACTGAGTAAAGTGTTACAGAAAATGAATATTTACAGCTACAGGCAAACTTGTGTTCTTAAGCTAACAAGTGCTTGTGAAGGCAGCTGGGAGCCTCAGACAAAATAGGCTTGCTCAGAGCACAGGCATTTGTGAAACTGAGCCTCTTGTCACTTGAGCAGTGAGCCAGCCTGTTCATGAGCCTGCCTTCTGACAATCTGTAAACCTGAATTCACTGCTCATCCTTTTGCTTACAGAGGAGGCGGCAGCTGTGTCTGTTCCCATAGGCAGAGGAGGAACCTTTTGTTTCTCAACGTAGTGATGTAGCTAACTGTGGGAGCTGGAAAATCTTGGAATGCAAGTCTCATTTGAAGTTGCACTGAGCCTGCCCAGATCCATGTTTTAAAGACCCTGAGGTAGAGCTAGCACGTGTGCTGGAATGTGCTTGTCAGTGCCTACCTCTTTGTTCATGCACAGGGATTCCCCCGTTTGCGTTGTTCCATCAATCACTGATCTCTCTTGGTCGTATTGGCCGAAGTGCCAACAGGGCATCTGATGCTGCTGTCATGAATGTCATGGGAAGGGGACGTGGGTACGTCACTGGCCTTTTACCATCCTTATGGTGATGCCTCCTGTCCAGGCTGGCCGAGTGACACCTAATCAGTGCTTGGAAAGGGGTATTATAGCAGATGGGTGTAGGAACTGTATGCTTCATCCTCTCTGTTTCTTAAACACCAACCAGGTCTGATCAATGCAAAGTTTCTGTGGACTTGGGGTTTGAGCGCGGCTGATGCCTGCTGTTCCAGACTTGCTTGCGGTGTTCCTGCTGTGCCTTGCTCAGGGGCGTAGAGGGGGTCAGTGGCAGTGCAAACAGTCTGTTGCTTACATGGTTTATTGAGAGACTGACTCTGGGGAAATAGGCAGGTGTTTATTCGAACAGTTCCCTGTAGAAAAGCAGACTATTTCTTTTTTGCGAACAGTACCAGGTATACTACTTTGTGCGAAAAGACCTTTTTCAGGTACTGTTCAGAATCTTTATTATTTGGGTTTGGTGGCTGTGTGCTCTTGGGGGCAGACCAGCAGGCAGAGCGTTCAGCATATTTTGCATTGATATTTTAACTCTGGATTCTCATTTTGTTCAAAGTTGTGGAAAATCCCTGGAGATGTGAGCTTTTCTGACCTACAGAACACACTGGTAGCAGGTATCTTAATGTGTGCAGAACAGCATAGCCCATAAAATAAATACACAGAGCTAAATATTAACAAGGCTAATGGGATTTTTGACTTGTTAAGGAGTGAATTTGCTGCCTTCTGAGTTTCACACATCTGTTTTATTAGTGGAAAGATAAACGTGGCTTCAAGAACTGTAGTGACCTTGGTATTGATTGTTACTATACTGCTGTTCAAAACTGCATGCATTTGAATGCAGCCTGATTTCATACAGTGTCCTTTTTCTCTCTTTAGGTACTCCCTAAATTAATGAGATGGCCAACACCACGCAAATCTCCAAAGATGAGCTGGAGGAACTCAAGGAGGCCTTTGCAAAAGTTGGTAAGTCACAGTGAGGAGGGCACCACGCTCCTGTCTGCTGTACATTTGAAATGAATTTAACCTAGCCTCGTGAGCAGCGGTGCCAGCAGGATGTGGGCAGTCTGCTGCTCTCGTGATCTTCTCCATGCCAAGGAGTCCCTTGGCAGCCTTGTTGCTTCTGGCTTGTCACTTCTAGCCAAGGAGCACAAAGGAAGGGACATGGGCAGTCTGGCTGTCAGTGAGCACTGGCAGACAGCCTTGCCCTGTTGCTCCAGGGTAGGCTTTGTTGGTTCCTGATGGCAGAAGAAATATCCAAACAGGTACTGCATTACTTCAGCCCAGGCAGTGCTTCAGGGCTTGCACAGTGCTTGGTTCTGATGATGTTGGTTTTGTCAGATTGGCTGAGCAGTGCAGATGGTAAATGTAGGTGCTATGTTTCTGGTTTGTGCAGGTGTATTTGAGGCACTGTGTTTGGTGAGCTTGTAGGCAAAACCTAATTAGTGTCTGTTTACCTGGCCATTATGGAACAACTTGCAGTGATAATAAAATGTTTTGCGGCTGCAGTGCATATGCATTGCCCTCTGGTGGCTCTGTTTCTTCTCTGGTTCTCACCTCCCTAACAGCCTGCGATGCTCAAGGGGTTGCACAGCCCAAGCTGCTCTGCCTGCCTTCCAGCTTTCCACCTGCGCTGGCATTGCAAAAGCCTCTGGCAGGCTGCTTTGGGAAGCTGAAACGGGCAGAAAACTGACATCATGGAGAAAACTGTTTTCTGCTGGTTTAGTTTCCTGATATGGCTTATTGGAGGATCAGAGAAACGCCAGGGAGGGGCAGGATGGGAGCTGGACCGCAGCAGTGTGGACTGAGGTCAGCGTATGCAGCTGGGGAACCACACCCGGGACTGGCACTGGCTGGGAATGAGTTGCACAAGTGGTCAGAGCCAGTGTTTCATTTTCCTAACTGGACATTGGCATCGCTCAAGCACTGGTTATAAATACAAATTGGTAGTTGCCTTGCATCTGTATCGGGTAAACTGCCCTTAGAGCAGAGTGGCTCTTAAAACTCTCACTTGCTCTAAATTTGCAGTCTGCAGAGGGACATAGAAATTTCAAAGACAACTGATTCTCATGGAGTAGTATTCGCTGTTGGGACTTGAAGCAAGTTGCATTTTTGGCAGTTCCCTCTTCTGTCTCACTCTTCCTGAGACTTTTCCAGCAGGTGGAAGTGAGCTGCCGCAGAGGAAGATGAGTGACCATTGTGCTTCTTGCTGCCTAATGTGCCTCTGAGCGCAAACCTCAATAAGGCTGGGATGCAGGCAGCCCATTCTGTCCTTGGATAAACTTAAAATGATTAACCTGGCTGGAATGTGGTGGCTTTTTGTCATTAGTGTGGGGGGAAATTAGCAAGATTAGGTTGACTGGCTGCCTTTGCACTGGAAACATGGAGAAACCCAAGTCAGATCCTGGTTTGTTTTAGGAAACCAGCTCGCTCTGGTCCCTGTTTGGTATTAAATTATAAAAGCAGTGTCAAAAATTAGGTGTTACTGAGAAATGTGATAATTAGCCAGGACATACCCACAAGTGAGATGGGATCTGCTAGTGCTTTTCAGCTGTCTTCTGTTTTGTGCGCTTTAGGCATGGTACAGCCTGCAAGCATTGCGGTGGGACACGCCTGCCATGAGTGTCTTTAATGCTCTTATTCCTTTTATTCTTGCCTAAAGGACCCATATTTGCCCTGGGATATAGAACTGGTCACTAACTGGGTGACTGACTTTCGCTGGCAACTTCTAATGCCGTCTCTAGTGAATGCAAAGGAAAGTTGGATTAAGGCTGCTACTTAAAATGAAGCTTTTCTTTCATCTCCCAGCTACCTGGAAGACTTGGAACGCAGCTGAGAAGCATGGTTATAGCAAAGCTCAGCAGATTGGCTTCTAGGATGTTGTAAAGGGGATGTAGGGAGGAGGAAGTATCTCTCAGGGTGGTTTCTGCTTACCAAGATGTGCCCTGCTCCAATGTGCAGCTGCATGGGCTTCCTGGAGGCCTGCTTTCACTCTAGTTGCTGCTCTGGATGTGTAGGTTGATGGGAGTTCAAAGATGTGTGTTTGATCAGCTTTTCTGTGTGCAGCTGGACTAGATCGAGACATCTGGCGATGCTGGAAGGCAGTGAGGTGTGTTACTATAGACTCTGTCACCACCTGCCTTCTATGCCACTTGAAGGTATCTCCCTCTCTCCCATGCAGCAGGTGTGCTGTTCTCTGACAGCCAGCAAAAGGCAAGAGTTCCATAGACTACCTACTGCTTACTAGAAGCAGTCCATGGATAGAAACCATGGTTTAAGGTTAGCACTGAAGTCAGCTACAGCTCAGACAAGCAGCTCCCAGCATCCTATAACCAGGTATTTGTATTGGAAGTGATCCAAGTGGTAAATGGCAGTGGTTCGGAAAAGCATTTTAACATCTGAAAAAAGTAATGAAGTGGGGCATAAGAACTGTCTAGGCTTTGAATGACCCGCAGGTTAGTGGGAGAAGAGTAGGTTGCTCCAAGTCTCAGCTGATCTCTGAATTTGTTCAGTATAACAGACATATGTATGTATGTACTTGGCTAAACAGTGGCCCTTCATAGGGGAGGCATGGCAGAACAAAATCTGCGAACTTGCTCTGTTTGTCTTCCTTCTCCCTGCTTCTAATAGCAGAGATAAGCATCTTTTCTGAAAACACGAAGTACTTAAAAATTGTAACCCAGCCGAACACTTTGTTCACTGCTGCAAGGTGGTAAAACAATGCACTGAAATGTTAAGCTTAAGGCAAATAGGGATCTGTGATCCTGCTAGAGTGTGTCCTGCTGAGCATATATCCTTAAAAGGAAACGTGTGGGTTACTTTCCCCTCTCGCATCCTGTTATTTAAGCTATTTTAAGTATTTGTCAGGAGGAAGCTGAGCCAGAGCTTGAAGCAGCTTTTAGGTTTTATTGTGGCTTTGCTGCGCCACCTGCACATGGGCAGAAGATGGTGCCGTACATCACTGCAGTGACCTTTCCCAGGTTTAGTAAGCTGGCATGCACACAACTTTCAGTAGAAATAGGAAACTTCAGATGTGCTGTAGTTTCCTTTCCATCAGGCAGATTATAATGAATCCAGGCTGTAGCTTGTCTGTTAAAACAATTTTGCTTTCTTCCATTAGTAATTCTGGGCTGTACGCTGAAGGATTTCATTTGGGATAGCTTCTATTTTGACAGCCTCTTAAGCTGTTGAATACCATTTCAGATTTTGTTAGAGAGGGACTTTAGACCACCTTCCGTCTGAAGTCTGGCCCTGTCGCAGGACATCCAGCAAGGCACCGTATGGTGGGCTTGCAGTAATGCTGGAAATAATTATGGAACTTGCTGGTGCTGCAAAGGTGACTGCTTTTTTTTTAATGCTGCTACTTTGTACATTTGACTCTGATGCCAGAGGGGGAACAGAGACAGCAGGAAGGGAAGCAGCTGCCCTGTGGGGTAGGGTTCTCAGGCCTATTTGTTATGTTTACAGGGCTAAAGGCTTTTTGACATGTTAAGAGAAGAATGAGTCCATATTCCATCACATAGTCAATCACTAGTTAGGGTTACTCGACTCTGCTACCAAGCCAAAACCACGGGCTAGCACATCCACCAGGCTTTAACACTTAAAGCTGCCAAGAAGCTAAAACTTGAAATGAGAGCATCTTTACTGCAAGACCAGTAACTTGGTGTGGGGTCTTGCAGTTGAGCCAACAGACCTGTCTTGCTTGTAAATCCCACTCCCAAAGTGTCTGGGACATAGATGCCCTTTTAATCTATGCAGTAAATCAGTGATTAATTTTTTTTCCCAGGATACTATGGAAGAGTAACTCTTACAAGTGGGTGTTTGGGATGTCATTAAGAGTTGTAAGAACTTAGGTCCCGAGACCCAAGTGTTTTGAGTGAGTTAAAGCACATTACTCAACAGTGTGTGTCCTTCACGCTTGAATATGTGCTGTCTGTCTGAGCCCAATGTAGAGGCTGAGAGCTGCTGGTGTGCAGCCCCTCCTGATGGGCAGCATCTTTCCTGGTGCCATGCTCCTGAGTTGCATGCGCTCACATGTCAGTGTGCATTTCAGATGCTTTTTGTGCAGCAGAGCTACTAATTTTTTTCTTTTTTTTTTTTCCCCCCTCAGTGAGCAGAGGTGAATCTTTTTTGAGCTAGGCAGACACAGAAGACTGGGAAGATGCTGCTTTGCAGGGGTGAATGAAACCTTCAAAATGGGCAGGTGTTGAGCCAGACTGCAGTAAATACCTGATATCTGCCCTGCAGCCAGGTTTGATGCTTTCAGGCTGAGATTGAGGTCTGCTGAGCAAGTGTGGATGGACCAGACAATGGCCTTTGTTAACTCCTCAGTTGCATTTCAGTCAGTGTTTTTAAGTTGTGGTTTCTGTTCTGCAAGCAAACCAATATAAATGCAAGGCTGGGGATTAATTCCTTGAATTAGATTGTACCCTTAAAAGACATGCAGGGCTTAATATGTAAAACTGAGCTCTAAACAGGTTTAAGCATCCTTTTACCTATGCATCACTCCAATGTATTAGAGATGGGGACTTTGGAGCTTGGTTCCCTGCTGTCTCACCCAACAGGCTTCTGCCTCACGAAATACCATCTATTGTGCTTTTCCCTTTCACTTCTGAATAGGCTCAGACATGGTACATGCAAGCTTGGTCCAGAAACACGTCTGAATGCTTAAGCTAGACATACCAAGAGGAAAACCTTTATCAAATCTGAATCAAAATCACACCCGTGATCCTATCAAGGATACAATATGTATTTTGAAGTCTTATTTTTTTCTGTCCTTTGTCTACTAACATTTGGGTAGATGTAAAACTTAGGGGTTTTTTTAGGTGGTGGATTGATTGGAAGAAGTGATGAACAGGTGTTTCTGGATTTACCTGCTTAATTTGGCAGCATGGCAAAGGATTGTGGTCGGTTCAGTCAAGCATAGGCTAAAGCAATGGGTGTTGGCTGTAGGCATGCTGAGGGTGAAAGCAAAGTTTTGTTTTGGGTGCACAGGCCCTGGAGACTAGCGAATCCCTTCTCGTCTGATTTTCTTCACTGGCTGTGAGGCAGGGAAAAGATGCATGTTGTGGAGTTAGATTTAGTAATAAGAAAACTGTAACAGAAGAAGCTGTGATTTATCTAGAGGGGAAATAGTTTGCTGATGACATCTCAGGCTGGACTGTTTAATAAAGCTTGCCTTTGTAGGCTTATATTTTTTTGGAATAAAATTCTAAAATTAAAGGCCAGACAGCAGCCTGTTGCTGTCATTAATCATTGGCCCAAAGCACTTTATTTCATCAGCATTATTGTAAACACTGACATTTCATTTAAGATACTTAATAATCCACTGGAATTGATGCTGCTCTTTAGTTTGAGACCTAGGGACTGGGGTGTAGGAGGGAGTACAGGTTTGTTCTGTGTTACTTTGGATGTTTGCCACTAAGCATTTGAATTTCACTTTCTTGCTAACTTATAAAAACAATTTTAAAATCCCATATGGATCTGGAAAATGAGGAAGGTTGGAGTGGTGGTGCGGACATGCTGCTTGCTGGAATATTGCTGTGAAATAAAACCTAAAAACCACCACTGACACCTCATTAAAAGTAAATTGACTTTCAAAATTTGCTTAAAAAAAAAAAAATGGACTTTAGACCTATCCTGATTGTTTTCTTTTATTCTTGAAAGTATCTCCCTTTAAGCATAAACACTGACCCCAGTGGCTGTGGTGTGGGATTCCCTCTTGAACAAAACCAAATACTGGGGCTGGCGCAGCTCTTCCGTCATGCAGCCTGGGGAGCCAGCAGCAGCCTGCAGTCTGCGAGGGTGTTTGGGCAGCAGAAGCTGTTGCTTGAGTGGAATTGAACTCTAGGGCCTTAGAGAGAGGCTGCCGCCTTATAAATAGCAGAAAAATCCTGCCATGTGGGATATGGGCAGAACGGTGGCTGGGTGAAGCTGCACGGCGTGATTTTGGCAGCCGGTGGTGGCGAGCTGCACTTGGCAGTGCACCATCACAGTGCCAGGAGCTCTGGAGATGGGGGGAGAGGGTAACACAGCTGCTTAAATGCAGAGACTGCTCTTGTTTAGCCATACAGGGCTCAGCTGATGTCTTTAGTACAGGCACTGTGTTGAATTTGCAGAGCCTGTGGTTGAATGATGATCATAGGAGACTGCCAAATCTCTACCTCCCTGGCCCATCCAGGTATGCCCCACCAGCAGCGGTAATCCAGGGCTGGTATCTCCCTACAGCCCCAGCCCCGGGAAGAGATGGCAGCTCAGGCACTGAATTAACTTCCCGGGGCTGGCTGTACCACTTGCCTACAGCAAAGGGATTTTAACATCGCTACTGAGGCAGTAACAGGACAACATGCCCTGAATCCCTGCCTTTCCAAACATGCTGGAGGGTCATGCTTATGTCTTGGGATGTGAATCTGGGCCATCTGACAGCTTCAAATGATCAGGCTGCTCGTGGACCTGACTGCTGAAGCCTGGGTACCAGCTGTGCTGTGAACCACACTGTCTGTTCATCCTAGTTAGCCTGAGGAAGGAGGCACCCAACCTGTGGTTGTCCATGGTGGCTGCAAAGCCTCACTTGCCTAAAGAAAGTCTAGGGCTGCTGGGTTTGCCCTGTGCATTCAATGGATGTGATGACGTCCCCAAGGGGGCTGGGATCTGTTGATGTGAAAAGCTCCAGATTCACACTAGATTCTTGTTTTCATTCTTCCCAAATCTAGTAGGCAATAGCATTTCACTAAGCATGCAGTGCTGCTGTGGCTTGGTAGTTGACTGTCAAAGCAAATGTCCTTGCAGAGCATTCTTGGGCAGCATTAAAATATCTGGCTACCATTTTCTATCAGCGATAAATAGATAACATCATTATCAACATCATAAAAAAATGTAAATGGAGAGCTGACTTAGTGTTTTCAGTTCAGAAAGTAAGAAGTGCTGTATTTCATTACTGTTTCATTCTATTTTTAACGTGCAAAGCCAGCTGCAGTTAGATGTAAAAAGAAATGCTCTGGAGATCATTTATGAAAATGCAGATGCTCTGTTGTGAAACTTTTACACCAGCCTTGGGTCATGTGTGCCTAGAGCCATCCTGATAAGCTCTGCTTCAAAGCTGCCATTGCCCAAAGCCGAAGAGATCTCATGGCTTGCGCTGGGACCGTCTTTGAGGATGCACTGTGTTTTATTTACCATGTGCCTTTGATGCCTGGTGTATTCTTGGTGGTGTCCTTCAAATAGTGTACTACTTGGGCTTGGTATTTTTGGTGTGGGCATCCTGCTATGTGTGTATTGGGTTTGTGTGGCAAGGTTTTGGTAGCGGGGGGGGGGGGGTTACAGGGGTGGCTTCTGTAAGAAGCTGCTGGAAGCTTCCCCTGTGTTCGACAGAGCCAATACCAGCTGGCTCTAAGACGGACCCACCGCCGGCCAAGGCCAAGCCAATCAGCGATAGTGGTAACGCCTCTGTGATAACATTTTTAAGAAGGAAAAAAAAAGTTGGGACAGATGGAGATGGCAGCTGGAGAGAGGAGTGAGAACATGTAAGAGAAACAACCCTGCAGACACCAAGGTCAGTGAAGAAGGAGGGGAGGAGATGCTCCAGGCACCAGAGCAGAGATTCCCCTGCGGCCCGTGGGGAAGACCATGGTGAGGCAGGCTGTCCCCCTGCAGCCCATGGAGGTCCACGGTGGAGCAGATCTCCACCTGCAGCCCGGGGAGGACCCCACGCCGGAGCAGGTGGGTGCCCGAAGGAGGCTGTGACCCCGTGGGAAGCCCGCGCTGCAGCAGGCTCCTGGCAGGACCTGCAGCCCCATGGAGAGAGGAGCCCACACTGGAGCAGGTTTTCTGGCAGGACTTGTGACCCCATGGGGGACCCACGCTGGAGCAGTGTGCTCCTGAAGGACTGCATGCCGTGGAAAGGACCCATGCTGGAGCAGTTCATGAAGAACTGCAGCCCGTGGGAAGGACCCACATTGGAGAAGTTCGTGGAGGACTGTCTCCCGTGGGAGGGACCCCATGCTGGAGCAGGGGAAGAGTGTGATGGGTCTTGCCCCTGAGGAGGATGAAGCGGCAGAAATAACGTGTGATGAACTGACCGTAAACCCCATTCCCCATCCCCCTGCGCCGCTGGGTGGGGTAGGAAGAGAATCTGGGAGTGAAGTTGTGCCCGGAAAGAAGGGAGGGGTGGAGGGCAGGTGTTCTGAGATTTGGTTTTGTTTCTCATTACCCTACTCTGGTTGATTGGTAATAAATTGAGTTAATTTTCCCCAAGCTGAGTCTGTTTTGCCAGTGATGGTAATTGGTGAGTGATCCCTCCGACCCACGAGCCCTCTGTTATATTTTCTCTCCCCTGTCCAGCTGAGGAGGGGGAAGTGATAGAGCAGCTTTGGTGGGCACCTGGTGTTCAGCCAGGGTCAACCCCCCACAGTGTCTGTGTCCTGCATGGATTTTGCTTTCAGCAAAGATGAATGGTCTGTGCAATGTGGCCCCAAAACAGGTGTGCTACGATGGGCCATGCTAGGAGATTCTTCCTTATGTCCTTGTCTTGTAGACTTCCCCAGTGCTCAGGCTGCTCTCCGTAAAGCACTTTGGAGCATGGGGGCTGTGGGGCTGTGTTTCTGCTCTGCTGTCTGGGCCTGGGCCTGTCAGGGTACTGGCATGTTTCTAAAACCTTCTCCTGCCCCTTCTCTTCCTCAGACCTCAACAGCAACGGGTTCATCTGCGACTATGAGTTGCACGAGCTCTTCAAGGAAGCCAACCTGCCTCTCCCCGGATACAAAGTGAGAGAGATCATCCAGAAGCTCATGATTGACAGTGACAAGAATAAAGATGGGAAGATTAGTTTTGAAGAGTTTGTCTATGTAAGTGGTATTTCTTAATTTCCAGCAGCCTGGGGGATCCCTTTTAGACAAAGCTAAGGAATGGGGTAGAAGAGGTTGAACCTGGCTTCTCGGCCACTTACCCTAATCCTAGTTTTCTTTCTACAAACTGATCACTTTTGAGGACTTGTCATGTAAAAATCAGTTCTTTGTACAGATCTCTGCATATGACCAGTCTTTTGTGCTGTCACTGCCAGCCTTTAGATTTGGACAGAGGGGAAACATGTTGGTTTTTAAACAAAAACCAAAAAGAATCCTCATGCTTTTCTTATATGAAAACTTTGTTGGAGGCCAAAAGACCATTTCCACATGAGGTGACAACTGGAAAAAAGACTTCCAGTTCTCCACGCTTGCAGTATTGACTGGAAGCTACTCAGTTTTTCCAGGCACATAGATGAATGCTTGTTTTCCCAGTGAAGCAGTATAATTTCCTTTCTCAATTTAATGGGACTACAAGTATTTGCTAAAGACTTGAGAGGGCATTTCAAGACACACTTGGAGATTAGTCCTTGATGCTGATCTAGGAAAATTCAGATCCGTTTGTTGCCTTAAAAGGGAAGAACAGGAGCAAGGAGATAGGAGAAGCTGGAGGATGGGTCTAACCTTCAGTCTTTTTCTGTAGAAATAGGTCAGAATTTTATTTTATTTTTTTTTTATTTTTACAAAAGCACAGCACTAATTCAGAGATACTGGTTCGATATCCATCCCTTCATCCTTTTTATACTCTGATGACTGACTGCTGAAAGAGTAATAAAAGTATTTGCAGTACATTGGGGGAGCTGTTTTCATGTCAACTATTTTTCTTGATATTTCTTAATTTATCTTCACCTTCTGTTCCTTAATTGTTTTCAGACCCTCTGAACTTTTGAGTTCGGAGTCAACTAGTAAGTTGGAGTTTGTCTGCAGTTTGTGAACACTTGCATGCTGGGTGCATGTTTCAGCTGTTGGTTTGAGCTGGTCCATAACTCTAACTTTGCACTAGGAAAGAAGAAATAAGTCTCTTCTGTCACATTTGAATGGTACCAATGATCAAGTAAACATGAAATGTCTTACAGGCAATTAAGCTATACAGTAGAAGCAATGGTTAGTTGTAGGATTTTTACAAACAGAACTGTTGCTGTTTTTTAACTCTGAGCACTTTTGCTGGGGTGACATGAACTGACTTGAAGTTGGGGCCAGTGACTTAGTGGTACCTCAGCATTAAAGCACATATTTTTGAAGAGGGTATGCAATACCAGTAATTAGTCCAGCAAATTTTAAAATAAATAAATCTGTATCAAAATCCTTAAGTTTAAAACCAACCAACCAGAAAACCCAAAACTTTTGGGCTCTTGAGTCTTCGCTCAGCTCTAGCTGATTGCTGGGGTGAGCAAAACCTCTGCGTGCCATCAGGAGGTGGTTTAACTGCACTGGCATCATCATCTTGACTTTCCACGTTCCCTGTGTTTAAGGGATGGGGAAGGTAAGGCGTGACAGCCAGCAGGCTGGCCCTGCAGTGACACCTCTGCAGCCAGGTGGGCAAGTCCCCTCCTCTCTTTTTGACAGAAGCACTTTGTTCTGTTTTACAGTGCTGTTTCATTGCCTTTTTCTGGTTATGTTTCTGTATATGTTTCATCTGTGTTTTCAGCGTGGTTGAAACTAATTTGGTTAAGTTTTGAGGGAGTTACAGTAGGCTTTCAAGCCATCGAATGTATTTTTTTCTAATAGTTGCTCAGTGCTGTAGGACCTCAGGGCCACTAATAGTAATATACAACCTGCGCAAATGGCACGTGTAGTCTTTCTGTGCTAAAGCTTCTCTTCTGCCCTCAAATGCGAGGGTGTTTTGTCAGCCCAAGCCTGCTGTTGGGGAAGGGGGAATCCTTATCTGGAGCGCACGTTGTTACACATTATTGCAGATTTGACTGTTACACACTTAAAAAGAATTGTTTCTTGACTTGTGGACAAAGTGTTTTGTGTGAACTAAAGTCACAGTCACATGAGCATCTGGCTTACACAGAAAGGTTAAAATTGCACAACAGCTTTATCAACTTTGGTCCTGCGGAAACTGCTGCATGTGTACCTGCTCTCAGACTGCAAAGGTTTCACGTTTTTTTTTTTCTTGTGGTGTCTTGAAATCTACTTGAGAAGGTAAATGTATGCGAGGTACTTCATGCCTAGTGCTTCTGTTTCAACAGGCACTTGCAATATGTATTTGAGAGAGTGGGACGACTCTCTGCCCACTATCCATGTTAAATTTAATGCCACTACACCCTTGATGGGTCCTTCACATTTGCTGATTTTGCTACAAGGTTTGCTTTAAAGTCGAGAAGAAATAGCTGCTTCTGTGGTCCTTTCATTTTATGAAGTTCTTCTTGTCTAACAGAGCACTTTAAATTGTAGATTTTCCAAGAGGTGAAAAGCAGCGATATCGCTAAAACATTCAGAAAAGCAATTAACAGGAAGGAAGGAATCTGTGCGATCGGGGGGACCTCGGAGCTCTCCAGTGAGGGGACGCAGCACTCCTACTCAGGTAATGCTCTGCCTTTCAGCTCCTCTCTTGGGTGAGTGGAGGCGGTATGCTAAAAATAGCAGATTTCTACTGCCCTGCCGTGTGCTATGCTTTTGTTTTCCGATAGCTGAATGATCTCACGTCAAGGTGAGAGCAGGACAGAATTAGAGGGTAATGCAAGATTAGCAGTGTGTAGATTAATTGTGTGCTTATTTGTTTTAACTGTGCTTGCTGTTGAAGTCCTTGTGCCACACTTGAATATAATAAAGTTGTTGAGTAACGAGTAAGTAACAGGAATATTCTGGTAATTGGAAGTGAAAGTCATATTTCTTTAAACTTTGTGTGACTAATAAAATAGTGTGGTGATGATAGTGGGGCTTTTATTTCCCTGGGCTATTGTACACTGATTCTTTTGGGAAAATCTTTGCTATGTTATGAAAAACCTGTATTAAATTTACAATTGGTTATCTTAGAGGAAGAAAAATATGCCTTTGTAAACTGGATAAACAAAGCCCTGGAAAATGATCCCGACTGTAGGCACGTTATTCCAATGAACCCAAATACAGATGACCTGTTCAAAGCTGTGGGAGATGGGATTGTGCTATGGTAAGTCATGATGGCTCCTGAATAAAAAAAAAAAAAAAATCACCAAAATAAATTCCCAAAGCTGTAGTTAGGGGATTTTTCATCCTATTCTAGGCTGGTTTTTTGACTAGTGTGTGTGCATAATGCTTTGACATATAAAAAAGGCCTCAGTCACCCAGGCTTTCATTGTCATTGTGTGATGCTTCAGCTTTGATGCCAACTTCACAAGCTGGTATTTTTGTCTAGTGTTTTTGCTTGGGCTTGAGACTGAGTTCGCTGAAGGGGAGAAGGTGCCTTGCAGGAGCAGAAGTTGTCCTGGTGCAAACTCAGCCTGATGCTAGGTAGCTTGGGGGAAGGCAGATGTGTTAAATAGCCATTTTCTTGGATGTTTAGACAGATGGTAACCTCTGTGGGAATGTTAGTGACCTTATTAATTAACCCAAAAATGGATTTTATGGGAATTCTCTTGTTGCTTTTGGTAATAGCTGCACAAGTTAGTAACTTATTTTGCTGCACACTGAAAACAGAAGGCACCCAGGGCTGCTAAACATCAGCCACCTTCTATGTATGGGATTTCTTTTGGTTTTGTGGTTTTGGTTTGTTTTTTAAATGTAAGTGAATTAATATAGCGGAGAACTGGATCAGCCTGGAATTACAGTCACTGTATAAATACACAAAAGATGTTTAGTGGGCTGTCCATTGCCTTGCATTTGTTTTCTTTTTTTTTTCTTTAGCTTGCAATTTTTTTGTTTTTTATTTCCCCAGTTTCAAGTAATTCAGGTCTTCAGGTGAAGACTGAACTGAGTAGGAAGTAGGTTATAATGTAAAGTAAAAACTTGCTATGTTTTCTGTTGACGAAAAGTTCATTGCGCTCGCGTGCTCCCCACTGAGCTCTCAAAGTGTTTGGGCTTTTTTGGGGCAGTTTTTTCTTGCCAGCAGTAGTACACCTTTACAATAGGAGGAAGCGTGTTGTCTTACTAGCATCTGCAGTGGATGTCAACAGAGCAGTGAGTCTTCGCTAGTTCAGTGACTGTGCTGTGAATAATTCATGTGCTCTTTTTGCTACAGTAGCTGAGATCAGTAGTGGCCAGTAACATGTTTAAGGTTTCAGGCTTAGCTATTAGTTACAAATACATTCTTGATAACGTAAATATTAACTTCTGATTTACACAACCTTGATTTAAAAAAAAAAATACACAAAACCAAACAGGCAAAAGGAAATGTACTGTGGTGAGTATTGTAACAGTGCATTGAGTTTTATTGAGATGAAATACTAAATGTTGTTCAAATATTATTGTTTTTCCTCCTACCAGCAAAATGATCAATCTTTCTGTTCCGGACACGATTGATGAAAGAGCAATTAACAAGAAGAAACTCACGCCATTCATAATTCAGGTATAATACATTTCTGTATTTTTGCTGAAATTCATATTCAGATAGAATTAATGAAAACAGCGTGGTGGCTCGAGGCATTATTGTGGAACTCTGGAAAGGAGCGGGTTTTATAACTTGCATTTAATTATTAAAGGTAGTTTTGTACTGTGCATAGTTGACAGTGCTGTGAATACAGTTCAAAAGACAAAAATGCTAACTTAATGACAAAATGGGTAAAATGGCTGAAACGCTGTGCGCACCTGATATTGCTGTGGTGATTATATACAGTGCTGTCTTTTTAAAACAATATGGTTATTGACGTTGTCTATGAATCATTTCATAGTACGACAGGTTGTTTTTGCGAGGATGCCTCCACGTGTGTGTGCGTATAACTTAACACTTCTCTAGCCTTATTCTTGTTGACACCTCTAGATGCAACTCAGAGGCTGAAACTAAATACCAGAGGCTGAAATTAAACCCTGGTGCTTAGTTCAGTTCTTATTGATTCAGCCTGCTGCCACCACAGCTCCGTTAAAACTTCAGCTGGAGAGTGGCTGGGAGCGTTTCCTCCAAGCTGCTGCTGTTGGAGCAAGGACGAGGGGGAAATCTCCACCTCGCTGGTGCTGGATGAAAGGCAAAGCAGCATCTCCCCTGGCTGTGTCTCACTCACCTGTGCTGTTTGCAGGAGAACCTGAACTTGGCGTTGAATTCTGCATCCGCCATCGGGTGTCATGTTGTCAATATTGGTGCAGAGGACTTGAGAGAAGGGAAACCCCACCTGGTCCTTGGGCTTCTTTGGCAGATCATTAAGATTGGCTTGTTTGCTGACATCGAGCTTAGCAGAAATGAAGGTAAGCGAAACTAAGTGATTACTTTTAAAGCATGAACATGGCATTGCTTGCGCTGTCAGCTCCAGCCCCGTCGCTGCTTCTTCCCTCCCCTGCTCTCTGCCGAAAAGGGGGGTGCTCGTCTTCGGGTTCATCAGGGCATGCGCCAAGCTGAGTGCTCTCCAGCCCGTTTATAGCTGTGAAGCTGGTTCAGGCCGGGTGGGTTGTGCCATCCTGGTAACGTGTGTCGGTCTTGGAGAACTGGCTGAACACAAGTCTGTAAGTCAAGATGCATCTTGGCTCAAGCCCTGTGGTGAGAATGAGTGTGTTGCTTTGTGATGCCTCAGGCTGGGCAGGCTCTCCCAGTGTGCTTCGGCCAAAGGTATGTAACAGTGTTGGGAGGTGGCAAAAGCTGCTTGCATCCTTTTCAGATTATAGTCAACTGCACATCTCCTCAAAAAAAACCAAAAAGGGATTCAGCTCTTTGAGAATATGCTCACAATGACTTGGTTCTCCTAAAATCCTCCTTACTACTGTCAGTGGTGCAGCTGAGCTCTCACTTTGTTCTTGGCAGTGCTCTCCCCTTGTGCTTGCTTGGTCCTGCACGACAGCCTCCAAAATTTAAAATTTTTCAAATCATTCAAAGAGCTCTGTTATTTGTGCATGGGCTATCAGAGCACCCAGATGGATGGAGGGGCTTCAGTGTCTTTTATTTAAATTTCTCAATTGTGAAGTGGTAACATTGTTTGGCTTGGATTGAAAATTCATGGCAAGGGAAGCAGCGGCCAGCTGAAAGGGTGCTTATTTTGGCTTCTCTGGCTTTTTTTAACAGTGCATATGAAACTGCTTAGAAGCACTTTTTAATTGAGATAAAAGTACATTTACATTTAGCTTACTGTCATCAGCTTAAAAGACTGCACATAAAATCCAGAGAATTTTGCGATACAAGAAAATGGAAAATACTTTTTGCACAGTTTTCTAGATCATTCAAACTCTTCTCTGTGTAACAACCAACTCAGGAAAACTCCACTAATACCCAGATTATTTTGACTTAATCAGTAGTTGGTATTGTCCCCCCCTTCTTCCCTGAAATATTGCTGCAGCTCTAATTCTGGCATGCAGGTTTGGCTCTTGAAAACTCCTTCCTTCCCCTCACAAGCGTTTTTCTTCTAGCATTGGCTGCCTTACTTCGTGATGGTGAAAATCTGGAGGACCTTATGAAACTATCCCCAGAAGAGCTGCTCCTACGATGGGCCAACTTCCACTTGGAAAACGCAGGCTGGCACAAAATCAATAACTTCAGCTCAGATATCAAGGTACTGAGAGCTCTCCTGGCCTGCACGTGCCTGGGAAAAGGTTGGGAGCCAGCCAGAGCCGTGTTTGCATGTGTAAATGAAGCCCTCCATCTGCGGACAGGACCTTGCTTAGCCTTAATACACTGAGCGGGCTTAACAGGGGTTTTATGGATGGTATATTTAAGGTACCCCACAGTGCTGTTCTCTCTTGCCATGAGGTTGAGTCCAGTGTTGAACTGTCTGAATGTTTCCTCCAGTGCTAGTGGGATCCTGCTGCAAAGCTGTTTCATGTTTTAATTGAGAAGAAAACTGATATTCCTCATGTGTTTCAAATGTTCTTAATCCATCTTTTTTGATGGAAATAATTTTTCAATGGCATGCAGCTCACTCAGGGTGAAGTGCTTAACTGCGTCCCTGGAGAGCGTGACTTCCACACACTCTTGGCAGGTGATGGCATTTAATCCAAAATGTGATGGGCTGGAGAGAGGAAGGGAAACAAGACCTGTTATTCTCTACGCTGGGCTGAGTAGAAATGGGAGCAGGGAGTCTTACAGCTGTTTTTCAGATGTGAGGGGGTGGCTGTCTTCTCTCAGCACTAGTGAGAAATGGAGGATGGTGACTCCTGGTCAGTGTAGGGTTTTTGGACACTGGTTTCAGCAGGTTTCTGGAATTTATTCACATGGCCAGCAGTTTCGAGGAGGAGAAAGAGGACTGAAGTGGATTCCAGGTTAAAGGACTGTTGGGGTGGAAAAAAAAAATTGACAAATGAGGTGCATGGGGAGCTCAGAGCTCCCCTGTGTCCGTGCATGCGTGCACACACACAGTCACTCTTATTTACAACTTCAGAATTACTTACAGCTTTGCTGATAGCTGTTGGCTTGTCTGGTGCAACCCATAGGCTGCCAGGATATGCTTGAGGTCCTTCTTAGTGCTGAGGACTAAAAGGACTTGTAGTTGATAATTAATTACTGCAGCTATTTGCTCCTCCTGGTTTGTGACCATCCCTGGCCTCTTTCCTTTAAGTTATTCTACCTAATGGGCAGGCACAGGAGAAGATATTCAGACTTCTTATAATCAGCTTTTTGCTTGGACTTTGTCTTTGCTAAGCCATTCTCATTGTTGCTGTGGCAGTAGGAAGGGCTGCCTTGGGGCATCTGGTGTGGGGGCCATGAGAGTGAGCAGCATGGGGTCAGTGCCTCCTCCAGCCATTGGAGAGGAGGCTGTGACACTAGAGCTTGGAGCAAAGGCACCTTTCAAACAGTTAAACGCCATAATTTTAATCTTAAGTATTTCTAACCTTTTCTCTTTCTGTTTCCTTTTCTGCTGCCTGGATTTCTGCCATTATGCTCTCTTTTAAGCTTACAGATTTTGGTAATTCAGTAAAGGTACATAAGCCAATTATGCACAGTGACTTGTTAAAGATGAACCTGAAATGAATTGTTACGGTGTATTCACTGTTGTGCGGGAAACCTGAATTTTCTTTTTCATCCATTTCAGGATTCCAGAGCTTATTTCCACCTCCTCAATCAAATTGCACCTAAAGGGCAGAAAGAAGGAGAGCCTCTGATCGATATCAACATGTCAGGTTTCAATGTAAGTGTTCAGGCTGTTGTGTCCTCATGCTGTGCAATCATGCTGCACCTGTACCCTATAATTGCCCCGTGACATTTAGGTAACCTGGTATCTTAATTTCTAGGGCATGTAAAGTGTCAGTGGGCATGTGTGCACCTTGGGTATGTGCCTAAATGAGCGGTTGTTGCAGGCCTGATCACTACCCACCTATTAACATATGTGATTGAGATCAGTTGTGGTTTTGCTCCATTTGGGAGCATGCTGACTTCTGCTTTTGAACCACCAAGTTCAAAAAGCATAGAAGTTGGAAAGCGTATAAACTTGGAAAGCACCATGCTAGGAAAAATACCAAGACAAACCAGGACTATTACATCCAGAGCAGCAGGAATTAGTGTGCATGTTTCATCTCTTTGTTTGATTAGCGACTCATGCTAATGGGTGGAGTTGTGACATTGCCCCAGGTAGCATCAGAAACTTCACATCTGTTTTGTAGCCCGATCTCTTCCATGACAGCTCTTGTCCATTGCATCCCTGGCAGGAAAAGGATGACTTGCGGAGAGCAGAGTACATGCTTCAGCAGGCAGATCGGCTTGGCTGCCGGCAGTTCGTCACACCAGCTGATGTGGTCAGTGGCAACCCCAAACTGAACCTGGCCTTCGTTGCCAACCTGTTCAACAAGTACCCAGCACTTACCAAGCCTGAAAACCAGGACATCGACTGGACCCTACTAGAAGGTGATGGCCGTATCAGTCACAAAATTAGCAGGAGGGAAATATCTAAAGTAAACACTTGTGTCACAAGAGGCTGTGCCCAGTGGAGGTATCTCCATTGAAGTAACACCTATTATTTGAGGCTTCAGTGCTGCAGTGGTTGTTTACTCATTTGTGGCAAATGAGAAGGGTACTTGACAGCCTGTTCAGCTTTCTGACCCTGTTGTGGAGCCTGAAGCTGTAGGAGCACTGCCAGCAGCCTGTAAGTCCCCATGCCAGGGCTGGGAATTTGGTTTTGCCATTTCCTGTGATAGGCAGGAGCAGCTCAGTAATGCAATGAGATGTTCATGGAAGCACTAATTCTTGGCAGAACTGGGATTAGGGCTTTGGCTGCCTGGCTCCCAGACAGCAGTTAGCTAATACCCGTGTGAAAGACCTTCCTGCTACTTTTTCTTGCAGAAAGTGCAAAAGTCATGTTCTTCTGAGGCCTGGAGAAATCAAACTGATATCCAAAACTAGATATCAGGGCAACCCTCTTCCTTTGAAAAAAATTATGGCAGAAAAAAAATACCCTTTTTCTGCTCGAAAACCTAACTGATAAGCTATGCTGCTCAAAGCTCTCTGCCTTGCAAGGTGGAAAACCCTGCGCAGCTTTGAGCTTGCAGAAGTTGCATGAATCTGTTTTCTCTCATCTAGGAGAGACACGTGAGGAACGGACCTTCCGCAACTGGATGAACTCCCTTGGTGTGAACCCCCATGTAAATCACCTCTACGGGTAAGCGTTAGACTCTTGGGAGAGACCCAACTCAATCAGACTAGAGATATGCCCATACCAGTGTCCTGCTGCCCACAAATGCTGAGCAAAGAGCTTGAGAAAGGGTGATGTAGAGACCGGGAGATGCTCACTGTACCCTCCCTGCAGTCTGTAGCTTAGGGATTTCTGAGGCAGCACTTGGCACACCAGCAGTTGGCTTTAAGGGCTGAAGACAGTTTGTTTATTTTCCTCTATCTTGTGTAAATTGGTACCCTGAGATCCCAGTACATTTATATATGCTTGAGCAACTGCGTTAGAGCAACTGGAACTAAATTCCTTGTCACCTGATTTTAGGGCTTAACCAAGACATCATAGTTAAGAGGCAAGATACTCTGGGTCCCTGTAGTCAGTGGAAGAAAGTGGCTACCTTTGGATTTTATGTAGCAAAATTCTTCCCTGGATCTGTTGATGACTACCATGCTAAAACCTGCTTCAGCTTAGTAGCTAGCTGATGTTAAGCATAGAGCATTTCTGCTGCCCTGAAAACTACAAAATGTTTTGAATTTTTTTCTTTTTAGGGTTGTTGAAATTGCAGCAACCTGTAGAGTAGTAATTATTCATGGTGTGACGAAGAGTGCATTTAAATCTTGAAACATTAGGCTTAATCAATGTTTTCCACTTTAGCGATCTCCAAGATGCACTGGTAATACTACAATTATATGAAAAGATCAAAGTTCCTGTTGACTGGAATAAGGTTAACAAGCCTCCGTACCCTAAGCTTGGAGCAAATATGAAAAAGGTAAGCATTTCAAAAGACTTTAAAAGAAGCCGTGGACACTAAAAATTCCTATTTGAGGCATCCAGTCAAGTGAGTTTATCTGTGAGTGATTTTCTGTTTAAACTCTTTTGCTGTGTAGCTAGAAAACTGTAACTACGCTGTAGACTTGGGAAAGCATCCAGCTAAATTCTCCCTGGTTGGCATTGGAGGACAGGATCTGAATGACGGAAACCCAACGCTGACACTAGCCTTAGTCTGGCAGTTGATGAGAAGGTAGGACCCGTCTCAAACATGTAAAACTTGTGAATGGAGTACAGAGTTTGGGAACTTTTTTGCTGGGAGAGCACTGCAGCAATGGAACAGGTCACCCAGAAAGATTGTAAAAGCTCTGTCCTCGGAGGGTTTCTGAGACACAGCTGGACAAAACTGTGGCAGAGCTGATCCTGCTGCACATGGGAGGCTGGAGCAGAGACCTCCGGAGAACCCGCTGGTGGATCTGCGAACATCCTGCTGACCAGGATCACCTCTATCTCACCTGCTCGAGTCTGGCCCACATGCAGAAACCCTAAGCAAGAACATTTACACAACTTTTATGTTCTAATTTTTAATTGGAAATTGAGAGAGAAACATTACAGGGCTGCTTTATAACCCCCTTCTGCATAGGAATGGGGGAAGGAGAAACGTAATATCAGATGAAGTTGATCATCCTTTTTCTTATCTATTTCTGAAGAATTCTAAGGTGATGCAAGTATATAATATATACGTGTAAAATAGCAGCATGGTAGCTCCTTATTTGGCATTAGAGGTCAGAATGCTAACTCATGAGCTGATCCACACCTTTCAAGTAATGTGTTACGCCTATGGAGAAAATGGTCAAGGGTGAAACAGTTTAACAATGTCCTGAGCTCAGGCACTTTTGTGAACTCATATTAAAGGACTTGAAAGGCTAGAAAGACTAAATGCTTTAACAGAAATCACACTTCAGATAAGATATATATGATTCTTTTTTGCTAAACGAGTTTGAAAAAAAAAAAAAAAAACGAACAAAACCTGAGCTGTGATTATTTGAAGACTTTCCAAGCTGCCATGGGCTCACATTGCATCCTGGCTGCACGCTCAACAGGGCTTTGCCCAGACTCTGTGCCTAATCTTGTTCTCTCTACTGGTTCTCAGGTACACGCTGAATGTCCTTGAGGACCTGGGTGACGGTCAGAAAGCTAATGATGACATTATAGTCAGCTGGGTAAACCAGACCCTGAAAGAAGCTGGCAAGTCCACATCCATCCAGAACTTCAAGGTGCAGGTTCCCCTCTTGCATCCAAAAGGAGAGCGGTGCTCAAAAAGTATTTCCTTGGCTGGAGGAACAGCAGGGGCATCTTAGAAAGGGGTTTAAACAGGACAGGGTTCAGTCTGTGCTGGGAACAAAGTGGCTTCAAGCTACCAGAAAGGAGATGTTTTAGGACCACCCATGGTGGGGAATAGCAGTGGGGCAAGAGAGCTGATGGGGTAGCAGAGAAGGGGAGGGTGGTTGGGCTCTGGGGCAGAGGTGGAGGCTGAGATGCTGGCAAGCATAGGGGCTGGAGCTGGCAAGCATTCGTAGGTGAACGTTGTCCCTTGGGGTCTGGTCAGTGGGGCAGACCTGCTGCCTGCACATCAGTTACTGCTTCGTATTTTCAGAGCACTGGCAGTAAATTAGAGCAGTGATCTTGTACTATTACCAAAGGAGAAGCAGCAGTTTGGTTTTCCCTGTGGTCCAGCTGGGAATAATCACTAACTCTGCTGCTTTGAAATCGCTTGTTTAAAGCTTGTTTTGTTGCACGTTGCAGAGGAGCTGAATTGAGGTGAGAAGTATGCTTTAAGGATTAGACATTCATCTTTACTTGTCTGTCCCTGTGTTCTCTAGGACAAGACTATCAGCACGAGCTTGGCAGTTGTGGATTTAATTGATGCTATACAGCCTGGTTGTATCAACTATGACCTTGTAAAGACGGGTCATCTATCAGAAGATGACAAACAAAATAATGCTAAGTAAGTTTGCTATGTCAAAAGCTGTTTTGCATTGAAAGAGTGCACCTTCTATGTGCTGGGCTTAAGCTGCAAGTGTTTTTACCGCAGTTTATTGCTGTGGTTTTCAATCCCTTTTAGACAGGCAGCACTTCTTGAAATCTAATTGCTGTCCTTGCCTGTAACGCTGGAGGGAGTAGTTGGCTGGACTCTCTTGCTTATTGAGAGAAACACAGAACAGCCCAAGCAGTTCTTAGCAATGATATTCTGTTTCTCACCTCTTTGTTCAGGCACGTGAAGTGCTCAGCCAGTGGCTGAGGGTTTTGAAATTGAGCCCTTGTATGTCTCATGTCTTGTTGAATCATCATAGGTTGTCAAGTTTAGAGTATGCCTATTAAAACATGCCTTTGAAATGTGTGTTCTGCGACTATTCCACGGTGGCAGAATGACAGCAAAGTTTCTTGCAGATAATAGTCTCACTTGATTATTCTCAAAGAGCAAACAGAAGGGGAAATGTAAATGTTAACTGATTAATCCTTGGTTATACATGCTATCTATTAGCCCTAACAAATATTAATTACAATTTTTTTTAACTGTTGGTAAAGTGGGCTTGACATTCAAAAGTCAATTTGTGCATTAAAGACACTTTCCTCTACTGTGGAAAAGGAATACAGCAAAAAATCAAAAAAACATATATAAAACAAACAGATGTGGTGTGATTGGACTGTTGTACATCTTGAATCTTAATAAAGAGGATAATAAGTGAAATCGTGTTGGATAGGGCAGGAGCTGACTTGTCATTTATTGGTAGCGGTCTCAGTGCTCACCCACTCATCTTTCCATGGTGAATAGGTATGCTGTGTCCATGGCAAGAAGAATTGGTGCCAGAGTTTATGCTCTTCCAGAAGATCTTGTGGAGGTGAAACCGAAGATGGTCATGACCGTGTTTGCCTGCTTGATGGGCAGAGGAATGAAGCGAGTATAAAAGGGTTGATCCATGTAAAGGAAAAAAAATAACAAAAAACGAAACGCAACAAAAACCCAACCTGCCACCCTGGGTGCATGAGTAGCAGATCAGCTGTGACCACGTTGAAATGCTGTTGGCCTAGGAACTATTGAAGTTCAAAGGACTTTGTTTTGCTTTGCAAGACAAACTCTTATCAAAATTCTCAGGGAGAGGAGTTTTAACCAACAGACGTGCTCTTTTCCCAAAGGAAAGTTTAACTTACCAAGTGCTCATAGAAATGCATTCATAACAGACCTGCATCTTGCAATACTGCTCTGGAGCTGTTTTTCACTCCATTATTTCTCAGATACTTGGTGCGTGTTTTTCTTACCCCTGAAAGCTATAAGGTGGTTGGTATGAGTTGTAATGGAAAAAAAAAAGTAATTTCTATCTGCAATCCAGTTTAATTTCTGTTATACAGTCCAAGCATATTCTAGGTTTGACCACTTCCTTAACTTTGCAAATAAAGCTACAGTACAAGTTGGGACCTGCAGGCCAGCTCGCAATGCTAAATGAGAAATGTGTAATTAGGAAGATGGATCTTCCTCTGGTATTCTTTGTACATGGTGCTTTTTTTATACATCTAACTATTTTGATTACCAGTAAAGCATGGCAGTTTTTTCTCTTGCTGCTTATAAAAAGGGGGTTTTTTTTGTTATTTTGTTTTGGTTTTTTTAAAGTTATACTATATATGAGAATACCACCATCCTCGGACCTCTTGCAGTAATGTATGATATCATGTTGCTGATGGCACGGTTACACTCGAGAATGGAAGTGAATGCATTTTTGTATGCATCTTGGTTCAGTTCTGTGCACCTAGAAAATAATTTTTACAAAAATCTGCATGAAAACTATAACTTTTTTATTTAAAATGCTGTTGGATATAAAACCATACTACATTGTGGGGAGGTTTGTGCAGGGAAGAGGCAAATGTTATAAACAGCAGGGTTCAATAAACTGAGCAGCAAGTGTGCTGGAACATAAAACTATTTTTACAGATAAAAGGAAGCGTTGTCGCCAAAGAAGGAAGATGCTGTATCCATAGGATTTAATATTATCTTGCTTTGGCAAGCTGTTTGCTATATTTTGAGATCGTATTGCTATTCCAAGCTATTCAAAGTGATGTAATATGGTGGCAAAGCATTAGTTGAAATAAAAACATTTAAATACATGCTTCTCTCCTTATTTACACAGACCCAGCATGGCAGGCTGTCCTCAGTTGCTTTTTAGCTTTGCTTTGGTTGATGTTTTTGTTTTGCGCCAGATCCGTTGATCTGTCTGTAAGATACCCTAGAATCAGGGTGTGCTTGAGGAGCTCTTGTTTTTTAGAAAGGGCACTGGCAGTGCAGTTATTCTCAACCTGTGTTTTAGTGAAGCTTTGCCTTTATGGTAGCTTCTGTAAAACCTTGCTCTTGAAGTCTTGTGTGCCCAAAGATGATGTCTGCGGGTGTAGGGGAAGAGCCCCCTTAGGGGAAAAACCCAGGAGGAGGAAGCAAAGTTGTTCCCTGTGTCAGGGACTGGCCATCCAGGCTCTTTTCCAGAAACCACAGGTCTGGGGGTATAGTGGCAGCTGACATGAGTCTGGCATGATTTGAGTCTTGGGGGGCTGTGGTGGGAGAGGGGGTATCCAGCAGCCACTGGCTGTTTGGGGGGGGGGTGGGGGGGGTGGAATTTCCCTACTTGCTGTGTCCAGCAAGTCTGGAACAGGGCTGTGGGTGCTGGAGGGATGTGGTGTTCCCAATGCACCAATTCCTTCACTCGTGCAGCCCCTGGGTGAGAGCCTGGGTGTCTGGTGAGCTTTGCCAAAACAGTGGCCTGACAGTGCAGAAGTCCCCAGAACCACCAGTGGCTTTCATGACAATCATGAAAAATTTGTGTGACTGGTGTCATGTAAACAACCTTCTTTCACCTTAACTACATAAACCTGGTCTGGATGTCCCCCTCCTCACCTGTCTGGAATGATTTTTTTTTTTTTTTCAGTGGTGAAAACAGGTGTGTTTTGTGCAAGATGCATGTTGCAGCTTGTCTGCTGATGGAATGGGGATGAGTTTGTGGATTAACCCAGATTACAGGTTGGTGCCTGGCCTTCTCTTTGGGCATCATCTTGGGCAAACAAGGTGGCACAGCTGTGGGCTTAAGCCACTTCAAAATTCCCACAAGCCAAATGCTTGGAGGAGTGTGGGAGCCCAACTACCAATATGTCATTCCCCATCCCATGCTCCAAACTATCCTGTGGCGTAAAGGTGCTGGTGTGAGGGAGCTCTGTTCAAGTGCTATGTTGTCAGTGCTCCTGAACCATGTACATGATTGTGTCCTCACTTTTCTTTTTAAAGCAAGGAGGAAAAAAAAAACCCCAAACCCAAGCCCCTCTTACTGTGACCTTGTCCTCCATGAGGCTGCTGCAGAAGCAGATACTGCTAGAAAGTGATTTCTGTTGAAGCAGATGTTACATAGATCATCTGGAGCCCGTGGTAAGAATCGCATGGCTTCCCTTTGTTCCCCTCTTCGGGTTTTTCAGGTAATTAAGTGTAATCATATTAGCAAGATTATTTGAGACCCGCAAGGCTCTGCCTTGGCAGCGCGGTGGGGTGACGTGGGTGTCGGTGTGCCCTGGATGAGTCCCCGGTGGCGCAGGTGATGCGCTGCAAACACGCAGGTCGTGCGGTAGAAGCTCCCACCCCACGAGAGCTTTTCTTGGCAGCCAGATGCGCGGGTCCCCTGTGCAGTAGCAGACACTGAATGAGTCCCCAGCCCAGGAGCGACAGAGATAAGCCTGGGGCTGGGCTGCCATCCAGGGGCAAGCGCTCGGTACTGCAGCCAGCTGTGCCCGCAGGGCCAGGGCTCCTGGGCCGGGCCGGGCCGGGTCGGGTCGGGTCGGGTCGTGTCCCCCCCTGAACCGGGGTGCGGGGTCACCTGCTCAGGGTTGGGAGGCCAGGAGAGCGCAGGGAGCAGTTTGGAGCGTGGAGGACGGGGAGTCGCTAACGCCTGAAAACGCGGAGGGCCGTGATGCTTTGGGAATCGCAAGTTTGGGGCAGGAGAGTATGGAGATGTAGCTTCTTGGAGAAACTTTTGGCTTTAGCGCTTGAAAGATTATCTATTTATCTACTTACCTTGCTTGGTTTGAAAATAGTGGTTGGAGTGAGATGCCGCCTCCTTCTTGGCCCTTCTTCTCTGGTCAGAAATCTTCCTGTGCCCCTCCTGCAGCTGGTGCTTCTGGGCTGCAATGCCACATACGCGGCATCCTTCCTCATCTTTAACGGCCAGGTGCAAATCTGCTGTTAGGTGCTGGTCCTTCAAAGCGTGTTGAGAGGTTGGTGCTGCTGGGAGCACAGCAGGGAACGCTCCATTAAAAGCAAAGGAGGAACAAGTTTATTTGAAGAAGCAGCTGCTTCTCTATTGTTATGCCTCATGTAGGCTTCAGAGATGAAAGTTTATATGAGAGCTAGTTGAGTGATAGGGACTTAATTTTTCTATGTGTAGGAGATGAAAACAGGGCAGGTGAAAGGGAGGAATTTGGCAGGGAGCTGGAGAGGGGCTGGTGCATCTGAGAGGAGACATGCAGGCGTCTTGCCTGCCTGCTGCGGGGGTCAGGGCATGGGATGTGATGGCACCGGCTGGGGAGCGCTCACTCTTCAGAGAATGCCAGGAGTGTCAGCAAACGCTCTCAGTGGTTTATTGCACGAAGCCTCATGTACAGCCAGCTGGGAACTTTCCACTGGTACAATTTTTTTGTAAGAAAATATGTAAACAAACCTTCCCACAGGAAATCGCATATGTTTTCACTGAAGATGGAGCGATATACCGTAAGTGGAGTCACATCTATTCTGCTGAAACAGTGGTCTAGTGATTTATAGCACTGGCTGGAGATATGGTATAATTAAGGTCAAAATTCTTAGACTTCAGAAGTGACCCGTGCATCTGTTCTTTCTTGCTTCTTTTGCCTCCTGGTACCAGGTTAAAGGGGGAAGAATGGATATGCTGACAATTACTGAATGGGAAAGCATCTCCTTGTACTAGATATATTTAAGAAATGGGCTAACTCAGAGAAAACTTTTGGGTCAAAGCAAAGCAGAGATCTCACAGTGCAGGTCCAGTGCAGGGCAGGCAGGATAAACCTCTGTGCTTTCTCAAAAGAAAGCCCCTGGCAAGCAAGCTTTCAAAATAGTTTGTTTTGTCAAACACTCCTAAAAGTTTCTGACAGGAGCCAGAGATGTAAGCTTTAGCATATTTCTTTGTTCCTGCAAGTCTTTTTGCTCTTTCATATTCAATTATTTGTTTTCATTTATTCAATTACTTGGTTTTGTTTATTCAATTACATCCTTTTGTTTCCAAGTTTTTTTTAGCAGTGTCAGCTTTGTTCATGCTGAAATATTTATTTTTTTTTAAACAGTAGAGCTTGCTGCTGCCTTCATGAGTCGTGTTGTCCTTAATCTCAAGGATTATCCTTCAAATGTCTTTCCAAGCCCAGACTGCATCTTCAGGGCCTGTGTTTTTTGATGGAAGTTTTTCTTGTATTCCTTGCAAGTTTCATTTTTTTGTGGATAAAAAACGTAGCCACATGTTCTTCGCAAGCGTGCTGTGTACAACTTGTTAAGTATTTCTGTTGCTGCTTCATCATAGCACAGAAGCAATTTAGTTGCGCTCCTGTTCAGAGTTTAATGATGTGGTGTCGTAAAAGTGGAAGGAATATTTTCTGCAAGCATCCAGATGAGACAAGGCTCTCCTTCATATCAACTTTTCACCAATTTATATTTTTCAATGGAAAAATCTAATTTTGTAGGGACTTTAAAATATCTCTGAGGTGGATTTTGCTTGCTTGCTTTTTACTTCTGCCTTTTTCTATTGCAGATCAATAGCAGAGTGGAATGCAAAAGCAAGAAACAAACTGGAGATTTTTTTCCACTACCTCCCAAAGTATGTGAAGCTGAGGAAAGTGAGGATGGTGCTGAATGCGCAAATAAAATGCTGAAACAGCACAAACAAAACGTAAGCAAAAATGTATTGACCATTGTTTACTTTGCACAAATCTAATCACAAATCTGATAACCAGGAAGACGCAGCATGCGTGGTTTTATTGTGCAGCCCTAGTTTGTCCCTTCACTGGTGCAACAGCAAAGGTTGGTCTTACTCTGCGCTCCAAGGCAGGTTTCCCTTGTCAAAATGTGCTGGTTTCTATGTTTTCAGCACTAAGCAAAGGTTTATTTCTCTCTTACCTCTTATCAGCTTGGGATAATTCTTCTAAGGATGGACAAATGTGGTGTGTCTGCCACATGTTCTATTGCTTCCTTCTGTGAGTGCTCAGTAAACACTGGGCATGTCTTGTGGCAAGTGTTTATACAGTGATAAATGCTGAAGATTTAGTCATCTCTCTGGAATGTTATCTAGGTGCTCTTGCTTTTAGAAGTCAGGTGAGAAATAATCACTGAAAGCATCTCAGAGAAAAAGCCAAAGAGCTGTAAAGAGCAACATTCTTTAGACCCAGCTGTGCTGCCACCAGCCCACATGGCTGATGGCAAGGTCAGAACAAGGGAGGCAGCCGTGGTCAGCAGGGGTTCTGCTCATTGTCGCTTTAGGAATTACTAAATTCCTGAAGTCTTCCAATGGTGGAGAACAAAGAGACACTGTGAGGCACAAATTCTGTCTGTGCAGATCGTGTCTTCTGTGCACTGGCGGCCAAAGTCAAGGGAAGACTATGCTAATTCTGCAGGACAGGTCTCTGCAGGCAGATTTACTCACTCTACCTGTGGTGCAATTTAATCTCTGCAGGAAATCCAGATCTGCCAAGTGCAAATAGCCAGGCTTGACCGTGCCTGGTGCCTGAAGGATGGGATTTGCCATCGCCGTTACTGTGAGCACCAAACACCTTGGTTGAGCACTGGCAAATGGTGCTGCTGGTTCTGGAGGTTGTGGGACTGCTCCTGTGACCTGGCATGGGGAAGTGCTTCCTGCAGACCAGAGGGGTTTCCCCCTGCAAGGAGCTCTGTGCTAGGCAGGGGTTTAGCCCAGCGAGGTGTGCTATCTGGCCAGGGATATGTTGCAAGTCAATAATCTTGCAAAGGAGAAAGCATCCAAAAATATTTAGTATTTCTGGATGTGAAGATACCAGTGGACAAGGGAAGAGCTATGGATGTCATCTATCTGGACTTCTGTAAGGCCTTTGACACAGTGCCCCACAACGTTCTTCTCTCTAAATTGGAGAGATACGGGTTTGATGGATGGACTGTTCAGTGGCTGAGAAATTGGTTGGATGGTCGCATCCACAGGGTAGTGGTCAAAGGCTCAATGTCCAGATGGAGATCAGTGACAAGTGGTGTCCCCCAGGGGTCCGTATTGGGACCAGTACTGTTTAATATCTTCATCAATGACATAGACAGTGGGATTGAGTGCACCCTCAGGAAGTTTGCAGGTGACACCAAGCTGAGTGGTGTGGTTGATGTGTCTGAGGGACAAGATGCCATCCAGAGGGACTTGGACAACTTGAGAAGTGGGCCCATATGAACCTCGGGAGGTTCAACGAGGCCAAGTGCAAGGTCCTGCACCTGGGTCGGGGCAACCCCCAGTATCAACACTGGCTGAGGGATGAAGGGATTGAGAGCAGCCCTGTGGAGAAGGACTTGGGGGTACTGGTGGATGAAAAGCTAGACATGAGCCAGCAATGTGCGCTTGCAGCCCAGAAAGCCAACTGGATCCTGGGCTGCCCAAAAAGAAGCGTGGCCAGCAGGTCGAGGGAAGTGATTCCCCACCTCTACTCTGCTCTGTTGAGACCCCATCTGCAGTACTGCATCCAGCTCTGGAGTTCTCAGCACAGGAAAGACATGGACCTGTTGGAGCAGGTCCAGAGGAGGGCCACAAAAATGATCAGAGGGATGGAACACATCTCCTATGAGACTGAGTTGGAGTTGTTCAGCCTGGAAAAGAGAAGGCTCCAGGGAGACCTTATTGTCACCTTTCAATACTTAAAGGGGGCTTATAAGAAAGATGGGGACAAACTTTTTAGTAGGGCCTGTTGAGATAGGACAGGGGGTAATGGTTTTAAACTAAAAGAGGGCAGATTTAGACTAGATGGGCAGTGACACCTTTCACTAGACCAGGTTGCTCAAAGCCACATCCAACCTGGTCTTGAACCCTTCCAAGGATGGGGCATCCACAACTTCTCTGGGCAACCTGTTCCAGTGTCTCACCACCCTGGCAGTGACCTGGCAGTGTCTCCCAGCAGCTGAAGGGACGCAGCTCAGGGATATGACACTGGTGTGATGCCATGCCAGAGCTCGTCAACAAAATGTGGGGAGACACAACTCGTACAGACCATCCCTGAAACAAATGAGCTCTTTGCAGGGGTAAATGCAGAGCCGTGTTACCTGAGGCTCAATACTGTGAGGAGCAGCTGAGCGATGAAATGTTTTACTGGGTGACATTTTTGCCCACTCCTCCAACACTGTCTGTCGTGGTTTAACCCCAGCCAGCAACTAAACACCACGCAGCCGCTCACTCACTCTCCGGCTTTCTTGTAGGCCCCCTTTAGGTACTGGAAATACCTAATATGTATATATAAAGTATATATATAAATATACTATATAGGTATATATTAATAGGTATTAATATATATACCTATATAAATATATGAAACCAGGACACTGTCTTATACTCTAATAGCAAAGCACCTCATGTGCCAGCTGTGGGAAGCTACCACATGTTCACAGAGATGCTGATGGACTGAGCCTTTTCTAGGGACTCCAGATGTGCTGGAACACGTGCAATTTATTCCTACTTCAGCAGTACTCACAATATCCCCAGTGCGGGCTGAGCACAGGAAGGCAGCCCTTCCCCGAGAGATCACACGTGGCTGTGGTCAGTCTGGAAATGGCCGTGGTGGGGCCATGCTTCCCGGCACTGCATCACCCAGCACAAGCCCCAGCCCCGAACTTGCTAATGTGAGCTTCTCCTCTGCACATGAACATTTATAGTGAATTTTGATATTAGCGTTTCAGATTTGAGCGTTGCCCATGAATGAAAGCATTTATTCCTATATAATAAAATCCTTCTATTTCCATATAAAACTCACCTGTAATGAAAACCATTGTTTGCAAACAAATAGTGAGAAAATAAAAAATGTATTTATAATTTAAACGTTGTCAAAATGTGGCCACGGAACTGTCCCATCCCCTTGCAAAATACCATACGTGGCAGACAAGTGCCAGCAGGATGACCTTGCTGGGGAGAGTGGGGGGCCCGGAAGCCACGCTGGTACTGGCCACCCCGCACTTGTCTTCGCTTGCTGGCTCAGGCGGCACTGTGCAGTCCATCAGGTCCCCTGGATGGGGGACATCGAGTGCTGTCATGTTGTGAGGGCCCAGGAAGGCACAGTGCAGCCCTTTGATCGCTCCCCTCTGCGTTGCGGTCCACCGCCAGAACCAAAGCATCTTGCAGTTGCATTTCCAGGGATTGTGGGATAAAAACACGTACTTCAGTTTTGGCAGTTCAGCTAACAAGCGGATGGGGAGGGAGCTGAGGTTGTTCTTGCTCAGGTGAAGGAAGTGCAGCTTGTTTAAGTATGAGAAAGCAGAGTCTGAGATCGAGGAGATCTGGTTGTTGTTCAGGTACAAGTTTCTCAAGTTCAGCAGATGTCTGAAGGTGCAGTCGACAGCAGTGATTCTGTTGGCTTCAAGGTGCATGGTCTTGAGCTGGATCAACCCGTCGAAAAGCTGATTAGGCAAATCGGCGATGAAGTTGTGTCCTAAATTTAACATGCCCAATCTGAGAAGCTTTGTAAAAGCGCCATTTTGAATGATCCATATCCGATTCTTCCTGAGATTCAGATCGTACAAGCTTTCCAGGTCCTTCAGGGAATCTCTGCCAATGGCTTCTATGTGGTTGCCCTCCAGGGACAGCCTCATGAGACTGGAGAGGTTCCTAAAGGCTTGTGGGACATACCGCATGTTATTGGAGGCTAAATCGAGCCTTTCTAAAGAAGGCAGGTGTGAAAATAGAAGTGGGTGGATTTCGAAGATATTGCAGTGGGACAAATCCAGGCTGATGAGGTTTAATAGTCCTCTGAAAGTGTTTGCGTGCAGGTAGGTGAGACGTGAGTTCCTGCTGAGGTGCAGCTCTCGCAGCTTGCTGAGAGAGTGGAAGGTCCCCGGGGACAGGAAAGTCAGATTGTTTCCATCTAGCCAGAGGCTGTGGAGGAAAGTCAGGTTTCTGAAGGTGTTGGTGGTGAGAATCCGCAAATAATTATTGGAGAGGTTTAGAGACACGGTGGATGCTGCTATTTCTCCAGGGAGGGCTCTCAGTCCGGCTCTGTTACAGTGGATAATCTCTTCAGGTGCACATTTGCACATGCTTGGGCATGAATCAGAGATATTCAGACTCAGTCCAGCCTTTGCTGCACAAGTAAATATAAATATAACAAGAAAGAACATGACCAGCCACAAGCCAGCCACCGCATCTAATACCTGATGGTTAGCAGAGAAGGAGGCAAGAAAAAGAGCATGTACCTTTTGGATAGGTGAACCGCGAGCATTGCAGCGTCGTTTGGGCTGTGCTTTTAGTGCACAGTGAAAATAAATTAGCTGGTCCTTCCTGCTGCAGACCAATGGGGATCAAGTCTTTAGGCAGATAAAAGCCGATTAAGTGCCGCCCTGCTGTAAAGAGCATTACTGAGAGGCAGGGAGATTTCTCAGCTGAGCATCGCGCTCTGACAGTGGTTTTTCCCACCTCCCGCCCTCTGCAAGCAGCAGCAGGTAACAGACTTCCCTCGGGACCTGTCTGGGAGAGGGTCCTGCTCCTGGGTTGATGACCATTCTCAGGATCTGTTTGGTAGTTTGCTCAAAACCCCCTCTGTTTTGGGGGGGGCATTTTTGTACTTTTGTCCAGTTAGGGCTTCAGTAAAGGCAGCTGAGAGCGGCTCTGCCATCCGGATATGAGGCGGGGGCTCTCACCCTGCTGTGGGTGCACATGCTGGCAGGTGCCCTGGGCTCAGGCTGTGGTCCGGACGCCGAGGAAAGCGGAGCTGGGACTGAGCCCTGAGCACAGCCTTGTCCGTGCCTGTGACTCCTCTGCAGTAAAACGGGAGGCTGTCAGGAGCTGTGCAAACCTCACGGTCCCTGCCAGCTGGGAGTATGTGGGGGAGTGCCATGTCCTGGTGGAGCCTCATCTCGGGATAAGCCCTGAGCCATGTATGCGTGGTAAAAGATGATCACTGTGCGTGAAATGTGGAGCACCCCAAGGGCACGCTGCCCTTCCCAGGGCGCTGCCTGTCTCCAGCAGTTCTGAAAATGCCACTGAGCAGCTGGAGCTGGGCTTGGGTCCCTAAAAACCCATGTCCTTGGGCCCCTCTCTGGTTTTTATCCTACATCCAGAGTGCAAAGGAAAAGTGCAATGGGGGGGCTGATTGATACATCCAGCAGCCAGGAATCAGCAATCTGCAGGCTGATTATTTTGCTTACGATGCCAAGAGGACTAGAGCGGGGCCTTGCAGCTGATGTGTCAGCAGGGCAACCAGTGACACAGTTGCCGCTCTTGGTTTTTCTCACTCTTTTAATTTTTGTTTTCCCCCTCACTTCTCTCTGCTGGAGTTCTCAAGTTTTTGATGTGTTTGAAGCACCTTCTGTCAGCCCCCTCCCTTCAGGTGCATTTCCCTGCTTTTAGTTTCTTGTTCTATGTCAGCTTTTTTCTTTTTCATGTTTTACAGGTTTCCTTTCTCTCTCCTGCTCTGCCAGCTCTGTCCAGACAGTGGCCTAAAAACCCAAATATATGATATGCCCAACTGTAAGTGTGAATTGGACAAATTTGCAGATCCATTGTTTTCTCAGCAGAAGCAGATTAGGTTTCCTGTGCTGTTAAATTGCTGTGTTGGCTTCAGCTAGTTCTGTTTTCTTCTTCACTTTTTCAAGAAACAACCCCCCAAAGAACAGCTTCTCCCTGGAAGCTTGGCTGCGATGGCCGTGTTGTGTAATGGAGACCATCTTCCAGCTGTAAACAACATCATTTATTTAGTTAGACAGGCTTTACTGCAGTGTTACTAGGGGCCAAAAGCTGGTTTTCACGCTGAGAGTAGTGGTGATGGCACCTTGCTAAGGGGATTGTCCTGGGAGCCTCGGAAGAAGGTGGAAATGTGCGCTGCTCATCCCATCCAGCTACTCACATCTGGGGCTATGCCAAAGGTTTTGGTGGGTGAATCTTTGTTTTCTGTATTCCCAGCTCAGCTGGGACGGCTCCTTTGAGGACATCACTTTGAAGGGATGTCCTGCTGCTGGGATCTCCACAGCTTCTCTTACCTCCTGCTGCAGCACAGCTATGAATATCCATTGCTCCACAACTTTGCCTGTGCATCCCTGTGAAGGAGGCAGGTTTCTGCTGGTCTCTGTGCAGGATGCGTGAGCTGCTCTGTGTCTGCTATGAATGGTCTCACCTGTAGCTGAAGTTTTGTAGCTCAGACCAGCGAAGATGGATCACTTGCTCTGGTGTCCTTTTTATTCTACACAGGCTTTATTTCTGGCTGTAATTCCAGCAGTGTTGCCATGTTCTAGCCCTTTTTTAAGCCCAGTGCTCTCTCTAATTCTCTTTGATTTCGTATTGGAAATTTTCAGACGTGAAAAGCATGCAGTTCTTAGAGCTCATCATTGCCAGATGTTGCTTAATTGGATTAAAATATAGTGGTGAAACAGGACCACAGAGCTGTACAATGTCTCCTTGCTTCAGAGCCTGTAGGCCTAAGGAAGCCCGAAAGTATCAAAATGACCAGATCTTTACACTTTGTCATGGGTTTGGCAATTCCAGCTGCTCCCTGTAACGATTCCATCATGCATGGGGGGGTGGCAGCTGCCTTGTCAGGATTTCAGCTCTGGTTGTAGCAGCCCTTGGGGTGGAAGGAACACAGCGGTATGCCATCGCTTAACACTGGAGAGCTAAACCTTTGCTGGGGGCTGAGTGCTCCTTTGCAAGAAGCGCTCAGCATTGCCTGTCCAGCTTCAGCTTCCTGAGCATCATTGCTGCAGTCAGCCGTAGCCAGCATCACTAGCACATCAGATGCTGCAGAGACAAGGTAAAGACATGGTCCTTGAGAAGAACAGCCACATGATTTTTCTCTCTAGCTACATTTTTAACAAACACTTTCCTACTATGGTCCATTCAATTATGAGCATTCAGCTCTTGGGCGGTCTTTTTCAGGCTCAGCTCTTTGTGCTCCACAGGCAGGGATTTTGGTTGTCTCAGTCCATCTGCTAGGAGGGTTTTCTGGAGAGCATCATGTGTTTTGGCTGAGGTGGCTCATCCTTCCGGCTCTAATGGAAAGGCTGAGCCACTGCAGGTCTTCTGTTAAAATGTATTCCACCCATTGCATGACCATGATTGTGTTTTGTCTTTTCTTCAGTAACTGATTTATCTGACATTTGGGATTTATAGCCCAGCACACCCACTTCAGAAATTGTTTGTAGCTGATGTCAAAAGCCTTGCCTAATACTGTAGATTTTAAGGACCTGTATTCTCTACAGGATCGAGGTTTGATACAAGCAGTCCAAACATCTACTTTGGGGTGGTCTCCTGGTCTAATGAGTTAAAGGAGCAAAGTTGGCTGTCTTTAGACTTTCTGGTGGGCAAAGGTAGGGTGAGCAGAATCGCTTAATAGCTTTGTTGATTAAAAAAAGGATTAAATAAGTTGGAATACCCAAGTGTCAGGAATATTCTGACTTCCCCAAAGCTTTATCTAGCTGGTGAACTCTTTCATGTGTATCTCAGCATTTTTGGTACATAAGAGAAATTCCTGACAAAAACACTTAAAAAGTGGGAAATTAAGCTTGCAGTGAGTATAGTTAAAAACATCAAAGGAAGGAAGATTTTTATTTTTAATGGATCTCTGGAAAGAGACCCTGAGTACTCTGTAGCTCTATAAAACTGGCCATGGAGTCCTAGCTCTTCCTAAAAAATCACTTTGAGACCCTAAAAAGAAACGTGAAGTATGCTCCCACATCATTTAAATGCCGAGTTATATACAGATATATTAATACTAATAAAGCCAAAGTTAGACAGGAGGGAGCTCTCTCCCACAAGCTGTGGGCATCAATGTCTTGACTTCTACTGCTTATCACAGCAACTCACCTGGGAGAAGTGGGCAGGAGAAAATTACCTGTGATGAAAAATTGTTCTTTATGAAAGCTGAATGTGGATTCCCGTTCTGATCTGGCTGAGCAGGTCTCAATTGCTGAAATGCTGTGCTTCAGCCATAGCAGCGTCAGCGGGATTTAGGCTCTATGCCCATTGTGGGCAAGCCCTGGTGCCTGAAGGTTTATCTTTACGGCCATGGCTCAGAGCTGTGCAGCACTCAGGAATGGAGCTCTGGCCAAGTCCCGCAGCCTTCAGCAAGGCCAGGCGTGCTGCAGTGCTCCCCCCAAGAGCAGGCAGCGGTGCCAGGGCGCATGTGTACTCGCTGCCTTTAATAGCATCGGGTGCAGCATGTTTTCAAAGGCACTTAAGTGCTTGTTTTCTTTACTACTTTTAGTAACTTGTAAAATGCTCACAGCCAATTATTTGAACAAACAATGTCATGGACGATAATCTCAGTCTTGGCAGTGCTATCAGCTGGACACAAACATCTCAGAAGAAATGCTTTGGAAAATTTTTCTGGATGCTGGAGGTGGAAGGGGCGTCCCTCTTCCCTCCAGACTGCCTCTGCCACACTCTAGACACTGAACTGCTTCAAAAACTGACTTCTTCCAGCGTGGAAGGTCCATTGAATGGGACCAGAGCTCTCTGATACTGTACTCTGATGGGTCCTGGCTGGGTGGCCCTTGGGTTCACCACTGTGCTGCTGTGAAGGGGAAAAGCAGAGCTTTCCCCAGGCCTGCTCAGTGCTTCCATATGAAATCATGGCTCCAGGAGGGAAAGTGAAACACTGACCAAGGTCTTCACTTTAAAAATGCTACTAGTTGTCCCTCCTGGCCAAAACACTGGGTTTGCAGACACCCACTGTCAGGCCTGATCGTGCTTCAGAGGTACACGAGACAGTGTTAAGACCCAGCATGCCAAGGCAAGAACCAAGGATGCTGGGTGTGAGCAGGACCCACTGCCTTGGCCATCAATTTTCAACTGGTTGCTGCTCACAACCGCTCTCCTCCCTAAGGCCCCAAAAAGGATGAGAGAAAGCAGCCTTCTCTGCAGGAGCGCTCTGGTGCTGGGGAAGGACGAGCTAGATACTCCAATCTTACTTGCAAGACTGAGCAATTAATCCCTAAATAAACCCTTAAACAAACAAATGCAGGAAGCAGGAACGCATATAAAAGTTTATGGAGTGCTAGGGAAACCCAGCTGCAGGCAGGATGGTTTCGGTGAGCGTGTGCAAAAGGCCTGTCATTCGGCACGGTGCAAATGCACTATCTGGCATGATGGAAATCATCACTCCTCCAGCAGTCTGTGGGTGCTGGATCCTCCCCTCCTGCCGCCAGTGCTCGGGCCAGGGAGTCAGGGCATCCTGCTGTAAATCAGCTACAGAGGAGTCAGAGCCATACTGACCTACGTTGGGTTATGCATCCTGGGGAGCACATGTATGAGAGATTTTTTTTCCCCTTTTCCATTCTCCAAAAGGAACAAATCAAGCCCATGAATACAGTCTGCATCTGGATCCCACACTGGTTTGAAGATTTGGCAGGCTGGCAAGGTTTAACCTCAAGAGCTGGCTCTGACAGTCTGCTGGCGCAGTCGGATACACTGCCTGTTCAGAATATTTCATCCCTGACAGCAGCACTTCCCTGCAAAAACCGAGACGTAGGACTTGGAGTGTATGAATCCTTTTTTTTTTTTTAATTTGCAGAACTGATCAGAAGTTGCTATTTGAATTGTGTGTGTGTGTGGTTTTGTGGGAGTGGGGTTTTGGGGGTTTGGGTTTGTTTTGGGTTTGCTTGGGGTTTTTTTAAATGCTTCTAGTGACCTCTAGGTGCGTGAGCTCAAGGATAGAAAGGTAAACCTGAGTGCTGCATGTGAACATGCAGGAAAATTTCTTGCTTCTCTTGACTTGGGATTTTTTTTTTTATTTTTTGTTTTCCTTGGTATAAAAGACATGTGTAAAATCCTTCCCCAAATACATGCCCCAGGAAGCACTAACTCCTCACCATTTAACATCAAACAGGTTGTCTTGTGGTGAAAACTCCCAGCTTTTGCAACTTTCCAGCCAGATGAACGGTAAAAAGGCTGAAGACTCTGCGCCCGTGCTGAGCTGTGTGCTGGGCTCTGATGCAGTGACCCATGAGCTGGATTAAACAGGCTGGCTGCACAAGCTGGACAAACATGTCCTGCAAGCTCAGGGGGCATTAGCTCAGCTGCAGCACTACATGGCACAATGTTGGCTTGTGTACGGACAGCTTGGGCATCCGTACCAGGTGTACCTTCTATTTCACAGCCATTCGTTACAGGCAATGCTCAGAAACAGTGGGAGGAAGAAAGATGTAGCGGGGGAAATAGAAGAGGGAGGGGGTTTGTTCATTGGCTAAATAGAGCTTTGAAGAGACAACTTGGGATCAGATAAGGAATCGGATGCATTGAGCACTGGCGGGGGGAAGAATGGGAGCAAGATTTGGCAAAGGGCAGCCTGAGGTATGACCCCCATGGCACCAGGCACATCAGGCCCATGTCTTGTCTGCAAAGAGGTATGAACCCAGCACAAAGTTTCAAACAGTTTTGGGGGTAGAACAGAATAGACACAGTCAGTATCTGTGAGGATCAGAAGTGTTTCTTATCTTTTCAAAATAAACATTCTTATGCATTTGACTTTTTCCCCCACTTACAAAGCACGCTGGATATTTGGTGAAGGATGGAGCAAGATCTTTCACCGGTCCTTTGTGTGCAAAGCAACTAGCAGCAAGAATTCCTGGCTGAGGGTGTCCTAACACACTGTTAGTAAAAAAATTGAATGAATATGGGTCAGAGTGAGTGCCAACATCTCAGGTAACTCACCTGAGAGCCAGCAGGCCTTCAGACCCGAGGCAGGGTATGTACAGGGGGGATTGGTGGCAAAGTGTGCATTTCTTCTCCTTTGCAGTTGGACAGGTGACCTCTGCACTTGCACATCCCACGTGTTCCTACTGACCTGCTTGGTAGAGGTTTGGTTTGAAGAAAGGACAGAGTTCTTGCAGCATGTCTCTAGAAGGTGCATCATCCATTTAATCCCTCTTGAACAAAACAACAAGTCTCCTAGTAGTGGTTGTAGAATGCGGGAACTGAGTGCAAATCT
The DNA here is from genome assembly GCF_026419915.1 of Harpia harpyja. Classification (NCBI taxonomy): domain Eukaryota; kingdom Metazoa; phylum Chordata; class Aves; order Accipitriformes; family Accipitridae; genus Harpia; species Harpia harpyja. Next base: position 16,170,029 of record NC_068957.1, read on the forward strand.
TCATCTTAAAGCTTTTAGGTTAAGCCTTGACTTTTTCAGCCCCCAAGCTATTATGGATGTTACTGTTTCCTTTACAAATTTTGTTTATTTTTTTGTTGAGTAATGCAAGTTTCAGTGGTTCCAGGGTGCCTCCTCTGCCTTTTCCATGACAACCTCAAAGGAGGGTGAAGAGGAATGAGAGGGAAAAGGAATAGGAAGGGATGCCCCAAACTCAAACTAAATATTTATGGAATGGGTGAGTGTGTGCATTGGGGAGGGTTATATATATATATCTTGAAATAACAAGGATATGCTAACATGTATGTTGTCTAACTCTGGCTGTGACATGCAGCGCTTGAGCCTTTGGGACAGATGAGGTCTCCCATCCTGTGCAGTGATTTGGTATTACCCTCCCTCAAGATACTGTGATGTTTGGGTCTGTTTCTGTTTTATCTGCTCCCAGCATGTCATTTCATTGAGCTATTTCAGCTTGCTTTCCCTTCCAGTGTTTGCCCCAAGCACAGGCACTGTGCGTGCTTGCAGCCTGACAGTCCTGACCACTGACTGCTTTGTCATTGTGTCCATGAAGCAGTAAATCAGGTGCACTGTGATAAATAGAAATGCTGCTTGGGATTCCCCTTCTTTAAATAACCCAGTGTCCTTTTGCACAGAAATGCCAAGAACTGGACTCTTAATATGAGGCAGATAAAGCCAAAAGCTGCCAAGGTCTCCTCTCCCTGCCTTGAGAAGTAGTGCTCTCCTCCAGGGGATGGATATGAGTTTGCTGATGAGCTTTTCTAGCACTCTCTGCAGCTCTTTCTGGATCAAAGACACAGCTGGGCAGAAAGGTGAGTTTGTTCTCCACAGCCTGCTTAGCCCTTGGTTCCTCTGAAAATGCTGGTAAAAGGCTATTTTCCCTGTTGCATCATTCTTCTGGGTCACCTTGCTGTAAGCAGAGCTGGTTATAGAGCCTGTGGTGCCTGTTGCATCTGGTGTGCTATACAGTCCCAGGGCAGGGGCAGGCACTGGGGTTCCCCCAAGCCACCAAGGTTGGATACCCCTCACTGCAAGGCTGCGCCAGTGTTCAAAGAATGGGATGAGCTTGGGTCCAGCCCCGGGTGGTGATGGACAGCCAGCCAGCAGCACCTGGCTGGGGCAAAGGGGCATGTCACTAGCAGGGAATTCTGTGGTTGCTTTCCATCTGGCACATGCAGCTTTGCCTGGTGAGCACAGCACACATGTCCCCAGTAGATGGGCTGCTGCTGCAGAGGAGATCACACTCAGGGTATCAGGGCAAAACATTTAAGGCTTACGGATACTTACTTTGCCCCAGTACTCATCCTTCAGGAGCTCCCTTGGAGCTTCTTCCAGGGGGAGGAGGCTGGGGCCAGACGGACCGTGTGACGCAAGGAAGAAGCAGATGTAAAAACTCAGTTTTGCGTGAATGGGAAGTCAGTGTGAGCACGCAGCCTTGCCGATCTGCTCGCTTTCATTGTGTGCTACCCCAGTGCAGCCTCAGAGCCGAGCCTGCTCTCTGCCACGTGGATTTGTCCTGCTGCCCTCCTCGGTTTGAGCAGTGTGCATGTCTTTGCAAGGACTCGGGCAGTGACTTTCCCATCCTACTAAATGGGAGAAAGGATCAGCCCCCTTACACAGGCAATGCTGGTGTGAATGCTGTGATGTTCCTCTGCTTTCTGTCTCTGCGTGTCCACATTACAGTCAGCTCTGCCAGAACTAACAGCCTATTCTGCTCTCCAATGTTAGCAAGTGCTGGGACTCCATAGAGTGCATGGGAATCCCCCTGCCCTCAGAGATGCCTGAATCCTTGCATGGAGGCTCACATGTGTTGCATGTACACCTTGGGGGCAGAAGAGGCTTGCGTGTGGGTGTATCATCCTGGTTCAAGAGCTGCAGTAGAAAACTGCAGAGATATTTGTGTGAATTTCCTCTTTCTTTCTTGCCTTTTTTTTTTTTTTTGGATGTCTTGTTCTTCTCCCCTGATTTACTGCGTGTGCTCACGTGGCTTTGGAAAGTTGGAAAGGGGAGTTCTCAAACTGTTTTCCTTCCAAAAGGAAAAGAAGCTGGCAGGCGTCCATATTTCAGTCCTTGAGTTATGTAGGTTAAAGTCTCCCAGTGGGAAAATGGAAGATATGAGAGATCAGATTGCCAGTGATGATACTCGCTAAAAGGAAAACAGAAAAAAGGAGCACGTAATTCTAGAGCTACATCCAGACGAATGAGAGGTTTGAGAGGTATGTTTTCTATCTGCTGTTAGAACATAATTTCCATTGATTTGATTCAATTTGTGATAAAATGCCTCATTGTGTCTTAAGTAATAGTGTAAGTAATAGGAATGACTAGTTTAGAAGCAGATTCTAAGCCACCAGTTGTTCATGTGCGGGGGGGGAGTGTGTTTGTTAATGAAACCTTGTTGTCAGTAATGTAGCTAAAATTAATTATGGTGTGGTCCCTCTGTTAGGAGTGTGAGATACATAATGCTTTGTGACTAGTTTTGAGATTTCATCTTCTGTAGGTTGAAGTGAGGGGTTCAGGACATGATTATTAAGGGCGAAATGGGGCTGCAGACCCTCTCCTGAATCTTTGTCATCCTCAAACAAAAAGCTTTCCTCTGGTTTAAGACATATTTGCTTATAGAACGTGGGCTTGTGATCCAGTATTTGGAAATTTAAATACCGGCACTCTGCAGAAATGTGCATTAATATTCTCCAATTGAATTTTCATTGTTGAGACAATATAATTAAAATAAAATTTTTTGTCAGTATGTTTGAAGTAGCATATTGCATATTTTGCATTGAGCAGATGATAAGCTACAGTACACTAAACTGTTAATACAGAAAAATACATTTGAAATGACTAGTTGCCTTCTGTTAAATGAGAGATCATTGCCCAACTCCATTGTCTTGTCTTGGTCAAAATTTCTGTTGTTTTTAGGGCCCCTTGAGAATTCTTAAATGCCTGACTGGTTCCAGAAGGACTTAATTAAAAAGGAATTGTCTCTTTCTATCATGTAAAATAAAATATTTGGGTATGATATCTTCTTTATTGACTATAAAGTCTTAAAGTTTGAAAAATGCCCTGCTTAGAGTGCAGACACAAGCTGTTGAACTGGAACAAAGACAGACCTGTCAATTAACTTTCTGATTTTAGGTGTTTTGTAGCTACATTTTCCCCTACGGAAACTCAGTCCTGATCTTTCTAAATGAATGTCAAATACTACAGTTAAATCCAATGCCTGCAAGGGCTGAGTACTTGGCTGTCTATTGCTTGTATCTACATTGAAAATATTTCTTTTACTCTTCTGATTGAAAGTCGTTGTGAGGGCAGGAGATGCAGATTTGTTTTGAGAAGGACTCTGACAGTAAATGGTATTTTGTAAAGACCTTTCAGTGTCTTTGTTTCCAGCCCTGTGAATTTTAAAAACATCAAAGCTTGCTTTCCTAATAGCCTTGTTTAAAAGGCTGCTTTCATGCCTGTGAAGTCCCAGGAGACCCTCAGGTGTGAAGTACCTGATCCCCACTGGCGAGTGCTGCCTTTCTACATTATTTTAACTGTGCAGAGGGCTGGACATAGTATGAGAAAGCTGAGAAAAGGATCATGAGGAGCTTCGATGATGTCTTTTGTCACAAAAGTTCCCGAAGTATCTCCAGCTCCTTAGTCAATAATTTTTCTGCTCTACTGGCCACAGAAAGCACCATATGTAATCACAGATAAAACCCAGCTGCTCGCTTCTCTGCCAGGCTAATTAAAAAATGCTGTGAAGCCCTTTTTAAAAAGGGTTAGTTGTGTCCTGTCAGTGGGATGGAGGAAAGGAGTCCAGCAGGGTTGCCTGGTATTTCAGCACTCAGCTTACTGACATAAGTTGAAATGGTTTTTATTTTATTGTGACTGTGTGATTCCAGAGCTAAGACGGCTGCAGAGTGCATGTCTAACACACGGTTTCTGATCTGCAGGTGAGCAATGTGATAGAAAAGTGCTGCTAGCACATGAATTTCCTGCAGAACCTCCCTTTTTACTGGCACCAACATGCAGAGCAACTACTCCCTGGTCGTCACCACCAGAGAAACTCTCCAAGTCCTCCATACGTCACTGACGAACTCATCGGCTGCATCGCGCTCGCCCCCTCCCTGCCCACTTATCTCTTCAGATTATCAGTTTTCACTAATTCCAGCACTCTTCTCTGTGGTTTTTGTTCTGGGGCTGATTGGCAACAGCGTGGTGGTTGTGGTGCTTTGTCGTCACAGTGGGCCCAAAATAGTTGCTAATATCTACATTTTCAACCTGGCCATGGCAGATTTGCTGTGCCTCGCCACGCTTCCCTTCTGGGCTACCTACTACGCGCAGGGGTACAACTGGCTCTTTGGGTCTCTCATGTGCAAAATCTCCAGTTCCGTCCTGTGCTTGAACATGTTTGCAAGTATATTTTTCATTACGTGCATGAGTGTGGACCGATACCACGCTATTGTCCATCCTATTCGCTCTCAAAGAAGAACTCCAGAACAAGCTTATTTTATAGCACTGGTTGTGTGGGGCCTTGCCTGTTCATCTTCCCTCCCAACGTTTTACTTCCGTGACACTCAATACATTGAAAGCTTGGGGGTCAATGCTTGCATTATGGCCTTTCCTCATGAGAATTATGCGAAATGGTCTGTGGCAACAGCCTTCCTGAAAAATGCACTTGGTTTCTTCATCCCCTTGACAGTGATCACCACGTGCTACATCTGGATCAGAATGCACTTGCTCAAAGCACAGGAGTTTGGGAAAACCAAGCAGAAGAGGGACAAAGTCCTAAAGCTGGTGGCTGCTGTTGTTGTGGCCTTCTTAATTTCCTGGCTTCCATTCCACATTTTAACATTTTTGGATGCTTTGGCTCATATGAACATCATTAACAACTGTGACGTGACAGGGATCATCGACACAGCACTGCCATTCGGCATCTGCATGGCATTTGCCAACAGCTGCATCAACCCTTTGCTGTACTGCTTTATTGGGAACCAGTTCCAGGAGAAGCTCCATCGCTTGTTTAAGCGACAAGTTTATCAGTTCAACAGCCATCAAGAAAGCTCTTCTTTGAGGAAAGGGAGCTACTTCAGAGATGCTGAGACCCCCGTGGGCAGGGAAGGGGGGCCCGAGTCCTTGCTGTAGGCACTAGGGCATGATGTGGGGCCATGTCAGTGCAGCTGGCTGTCCCTGCAGTGGTGACACTCCTCTCTCCTGTTCCCTTTGTTTTGTGCCCATTCATTCACCAGCTGTTTGAAGGAGAATCTGGTTTTCTCATACATGGGGATTTATTTTTCCTTCCTTTCTGCAATGAGCACTCAAGTTTTACATAGAGAGAAGATTCGGGCAAATAAATATATTGATGGCATTTTAAATATCAGCTTCTGTGTGGCTGAGATCAGGCAAGTGTTTAGTGTAACACAAAAAGCCAAAATATACCAAAGGACCATTGCAAGATAGCTACAATTGCTTAGGTGCTGAGTATTATTCCCTAAGCTGATTTTCTAAAAGAGATTCTCACTAAAGAGTGTGTAAATAAAGCAGTGCAGATACTTCTGTACCTATCTGTAAGAAAATATTTTGACCTTGATTTTTATAGATATATATATATTATTTTTTAAAAATGTATGGCTAGAGATGTCACATGTAAAATGCATCAAATATACCTCCTGCCTGCTTAGGCCTGGGATCCTCAGAACAGGTGGAGACATAGTTCTGCAAACTGCTGGAGGCAGGAGAGTAGCCTTGCAGGAAAGTACAACCACATGCATGTTTTTATACCTTTCCCATAGCAGGTAACAGGTTCGCAGGCCAGATGGTCCTTTGCTTTGTTTCAGTGTGGTCACTTTTGACAGTAATGCCCCAGGAACATGCTATGTCCCACTGCTGCTTGGGCATGCTGAGTCCCACGAACTGTCCAGCAGCCTTCAGGGAAAGGATTTGTTGATTGTCTAGAGTTTTTGCATTTTAAATGTCAATTGCTACTGGAATTTTGAGGTACTGTGTACAGAAAGCCTAAGTGACTCTGTGTTAACACCCAGAAGCAAAACCATAGTGTGACTCACCCACATCTCAGTATGGGATTTTACTAATTTGTAAATAAAAGAAAGAGGGGGGAAAAAAAACCCTATTTGGCAAATACTGATTCTATTTTGAGGTCACTCCTTTTGATGATTATTTGAAATTTTCTTTTGCTGGAGAGATACTGGTCCTTGTGGATCCTTCCAAAAGGATCATGTTTGATAGGGTTAGTCTAAAAGGGATCTGTTTGCACCCTGCTCGATTGCCAGCAGGTTGTCCCCAGGCTGGGTGACCCAGGGTGACCGAAAGATCATTAGCAGTTTTGGGTCAGAAATTATACCTGCAGGTTGGGTAACCAGGAGTCTGGCCTCCCTGGAAGTCCCAACACTGGCTGGTGCCTGGAGGCTGTGGGAACCCAGTGCAGGAGCTGTCCTTCACTGTTAGGGTGGGGTAAGTTTCTTCACTGGTGCCCATGAAAATGGGATTATGCAAGGAATCTGCCAGTCTCAGAGTGATGCAAGATGAAAAGTTTGTGCAGAACTTGGCAAAATGGCAGCTTGACCACAAATAACCCCTTCTCCCTGTCCCTGTCTGGTGTTCTGTAGTGGGGTACATAGCTGGAGAGATGCTTGTCCCAGAAAGTGGAAGAGCTGCTAATGCTTCTCCCCTGGAATGTTTTTGTTGAAAATGTTCCGAGGAGCTAATAGTGTCTGGGGCGTCGGATATTTCTGGAAGGACAAACTGTTAATTGCTTAGCAATGAGCACAACAGCGCAGTCATGCTACAGCAAAACAAATCATCATACTACGAAAATTACCAGGTGTTCAAAGTGGCAGGCTCAGAGGAGTAATAAGAGGTTGTGGAGGCTTTTTACCTTTGCTGCAATACGGGTCAGTAATAAACACAATTGTGCCATTAATTGGCATCTTTGTAGTCTCAAAACAAAAGCTAAACTATGCCATCTGACCCCAGATGTGTGTACCTGTGTTTAAGCTGTACCCATCCTGAGCATAAATACAGACTGCATGTTTTCTACACATCAGTTTGGTCCTGCTCAAAAAGAACAGTTTTTAACAAGTATCATGCCTTCTGCCTGGTGTGCAGCCCTGTGCAGATAGGGAAATACTACAGGAATCTGAAATCCAACTCCAGTTGCATTTACACCTGTGAGAGGCTAGAGAAAATGAGGACAAAGCTTTCCCGAGCAGAGGGCAGTGATGGAGTATCTCCCACTGCTGCAGCTGGAGGGCAGGGATTAATGACTGCTTGCTGGGGCTGGGGCAGCTGCACTCAGTGGTACTCTCCTAGAAACAAGGAAACAAAAAAAGAGTATTAAATGGGAGGCAAAACTGAGAGGGGAGGAAAATTCCCTCTTTCAAAATGCAGTTTCAAAAGAAGTCTACCCTGAAGGTCATATTCTGCAAGAGTGACAAACCAAGTGACCCCATGAGCTTGGCAGTGTGACATTTCTGTTTGCCAGATCTGCCTTGTACCTCTAATAGGTCATGAATTTAAGTAGTGTGGTTAAACAAACATCCAAAAAACTCTGTCTGGAGGGGAACCTGAGATGGAAGTGGGGGAGGTGCTGTATCAAGGGTTTTGCTTTATTTTTAGAGAAAATTGAATAATGTTGAGCTCTTTGAATTTCTTCCATCATGCCCAAGTTTATAATGGGACTTTTCAGGGATTTTTAACAGAAAATGTGGGTTTTTTTCACAGTTTCAGTGTGATGTGTTTATTTTTTCAGGATTTTCTGCAAAAGAATGTGGACAAAAATTTAAGCAGATATTTTTCCTTGCAAATTTAGAAGCTATTTTTTTCCTTTCAAGAGAACATTTTGCCGATATTTTCAAATTATTCTAATAGTTGTGCGGTGCTACAGCCTCTTTCCGTCAGACCCCAATTCCCCCTCCCACCCTGATCCTTTGCAAGCCCTGTGTTCCCTTAGGTGCTCCTAGAAAACAGCAGACAGCCTGTCCAAGGCAGGAGCCCTGCAGCCCTTTGGCAGAGTGCCCAAGCCCGGGAGCCCCGCTCAGGCCAGCCTTGCCATCCCAAAGTCCCCTGCGCCTGCCCTGAGATTGTGCCCTTGAGTGATTCACGCAATTTCGGCAGGGACATTGGGAGTGTGTGCAGTTGCTCAGCGTCTTGCTCACTCTGCAAGTATGGCGAGATGAATTTATGAGCAACAGCTGGTTTTTGGCTGGGGCTGCACCCGCTCTGCCCTGCCCATGGTGCAGTCAATGTCAGTGGAGAGGAAAGCCCGCTGTGGAAGGGGTGCGTTGTGATCTACCAGACAGAAATGCTGATGGGTTTGGAGTCAAAGCTGAGAGTAGTAAAGGGTTTCTTTGGAGAGGGGAATGTCCTGGAGCACTTCTGGGTCTGTCAGTGGGTCTTTCCCCAAAGAGGAATGGAAGGGATGGTTTCCTACAAGGGTCGGTTGGTCTCTGACATATTTGCACACCAAATCCTGTTTGTGGCTTCCTTTTCTAGCTGTAGTTGAGTACTCTCAGCTTAAATGAACTGCAGAAAGAGTCTCAGTCCAAACTGAGCATCCTGTCTGTGTCCCTGAGCTGACTTGACTATGCAACTTCAATATATGAAGCAGAGAAAGTCACCAGCATTTATTAGCAGGAGCTAGTGCTGAGTGGTGAGCTAAATGCTTTGTTTATGTAAGATATACAATAAGAAATGTTTGGTACAGCATGTTCTCCCTGAGAAGTCAACATAGCCTGAGCCTGGGCTGGCACCCACTCAGCACAATTGTCCCATTCCTCAGGCCAGATTTTGGGCAGGAATATCATCTTGCCACCCTGCAGCCGACTGCCACAACTTGGCTGCCCTTCACAACGCATCTCCTTGTCCTGGCTGAAGGGCGAGGAGGTGCCATGGAGCAAGTGAACTGCTCATGTTTCCCCATGAAAATGAAGACTTTTGGATACTGTATTTGAATGGTCCTGGCAGGAATGCAGGAAACCTGAAGCGTGGGGATTGAGGTGGTCTGGCAGCCTTTACTCCATGCTGGCAGACTTGTTTCTCCTCTCAAATCTCCTTGCCTTAGAGGAAAATGACTGATGTTGGGGGCTGCTCCATCCAGCAAGGTCCTGGGATGTGCCTTCCTCACGTCTGCCTGCTGTGGGATCCAGCTGGGTTCAACAGAGGGGCCTGTTGCTCTGGCTCATGGGCTCTGCTGGGAAGGGTTTGTGAGTCTCCTATGGCTTCATCTTAACAGATACCTGTCTACAGAAGGAGTCCAGGGCTACTGGCTTCAACATCACATATCATCTGGTCTGGGTACAGTGGTCAGCTGATCGCCTTGCTGTTTGGCAGAGCATCCAGTGAGGTACCTGGCTGAGAGCCAATGCTCCCCCCTGTTTGCTAGGTTTCATTAGAATCAAAAGAGCAAAGAAAAAAAAAAAACAACAAACCCCCAGAGTAAAAATTGAGATTTGTTTATGGAAAACAGCAGGGTGTGTGTTTAAAGGGAAGTAATGCCTAACCCTGTGGGATACCCAGCTGCCAGCAGCAAGCCTGCCTGCATTCACTTCACCTAATGAGGTGTTTGCAGACCTTCTCCCACACCGGCATTTCCACATCTGTAATCACCACTTTGCAGTATTGCGGTGCCCTCAGCTTCCCCACCACTGGGAAGTAGGGCTGTAGTGTGCTGGGCCCGTGTTTCAATGGGGGCACGCGTACTGCCATGGACAGTAAGGATGGGAACAAGGGGGGCTAACACTGCTTCTGCACGGGAAGCCCAGAGGCCTCCCAACAGCACTCCTGTCCTTGATAACCCATAAGATGTCCACCCGTCCATCCATCCATCCATCCATGCCTGCCTCCCTCCCCCCCTCCCTCCCTCTCTGTTCCCAAGCTGTAATTCTGTGCGCTTCAAATGTCAGCCCTTACATCTCTCAAAGACCATAGATGGTGTTGTAACTCCTTCAGTTTCCAAAACCAGCTTTTTCAGCTTTGCTGTTTGTCTGCCACTGGGAGTGATGTGGGGCAAGAAGCCAGCAGGCAATTGCACAGGCCTGGCTAAAAAGTTTCTAGACCTTGGGCTTGGAGTGGAGAGCCTGGGACAGGGAGGGAGCGAGCCAGCCTTTCTCATTGCCTCTTTCAAATGTTTACTTTTCGCTTCCTCTTCAGCTGAGACAGAATCTGAATTTGACACTATAAGCTCTGGATAGAACTGTTAATCCCCAAAACATTTCACAGGGACAAAGCAGAGTAATATGGAAGTGGATGAGGGTCATGACATTAATTTCCCTGCCGTGAGATACATCTGAACTTACCCCTTCTCCCCTGCTGACAACCAGTAGCTCTTCAGTTTAAGCAAACATAAGTTTGTGAAGCTCCACTCCATGCCTGTAAGAAAGACAAGCAGTTATGGGAAGCCAGGTTCCAGTGTGAGTGTTGGCTTTAAGAACTGTAAATTTAGATATTTTGTTGTTTTTACAGCAAATAAGAAAATCAACAATACCCAACCCAATGAACTGCAGCAGTGCAAATGTGACATATCCAACACAGCTGCCAAGTCAACATGACAGCTAAAATGAAACAGAGGATGAGGCTGTCTCTAGAAATCTGACTCACCTTGTAACAAATGTAAGAAGCCTTTCTAGCAGCAAGGAAAATGATATAATCATTAAATGCATTTAGACAGAGATTTATTGGGTATATAATATACAGTTACTGTTGAATGATGTGTGGGAGAGCTTGCAGAGACTTAATGCAATGAAATGGGAGGATGTCACATTCACATAATATATCTATAAGGAAGCGGAAGCAGCATATTATTGTTGCTGTTTAAACTTTGGATTAACAGTGTCTTCTGCATTCCCTAGGGATGCCTCTGAGGTTGTGGTCTGAAGCTATCTGCCCACACATAATGCAGTTCATTCGTCGTGGAGGAAGTACATGCATGTAAAGGTGTTTGCTGTGCTGGAAGCATGGGGCTGAACTCTGAAATAACTTGCCTGTGCCCTAAACTTGCCCCTTTGTGCTTTGCTGCAAGATGGCACTCGAGCAGCTGGCATGTGAGCCGTGAGGCTGGGCAGTGGGGAGCCGCCGTCAGCTGCAACCATCCCTGCCCCAGGCACTCCAGGGTGTCCCGCTAGCTGGGGTGCCGTGCCACATGCAACACACAGCCTCCTTCAAAAAGCACAGCAAAACATCTGCATTAAGCATTAGGATAGCATCCAAACATGCGGCTCTTTCGCAATGACAGGAAAGTGAAAATTATGAATACAACATGTGCTAGGCATGCAGCTGTGTCATGACAGAGTAGAAAAAATGTAGCAACTACCACTGTCTCTGGAGAAAATGAAGCACTTCATCTGTAGTCTTAAAATCTGTTGCTTCCCAAAATCTTTGATGAGATGATGTTTATGTAGCATGCAACTGTTTAGGGTCTTCACTTGCAGGGGAACATGGCAAGTTTTCTTTGCAGGTGCTGAGCAGCATTACTCTGTATTGTTTGACTTGCTCTGGTAAGTGCTTTAAGGAGTTTTACACATAATGAAATAGATCTCAGGACCCTCATGCTGCTAGCGTCTTACCCTGCAAACACCTTCACTGACCGCAGTGAGGTTTCTTCCAAAGTAAGGACAGTGCAATTTGGCTCTATACAAATCTACTGTTGTGAACTCCAGGGTTTTAGAGCATCATGAATCCCTTTTTACCATAAAGTGCTGAATGTCCTTGTTTTATTGTATTGTCTCCTTTTAGAAGAGTATGGTGTGCAGAATTTGTTTTTCAAAGGGTTTGTGCTTCTTTGGAAGAGGATTCCTCTGTGTGCAATTCAGTATGCAGTAAATGTGTTTGACAAAGGTCTACTTAAGAATGTACTTTCAGACCCACGTAGACTTTGTAATGCAATCAACATGTTTAATAGTAAGAAGATTTGTTTTTCTTTCAAATCTGTGGTATTAGACTGCTGCAGTTCAGAACATGTGGGCTGTTATTAGGGAAATGATACAACCCAAGGGAGTTGTTTTCAAGGACAAGTCTAGAAAAAAAGACATCAGAGTATGATACTGAATGTGCTATGTTAACTGGTGAGACCCCCATGGACATCACTGGCTCTCAGCCTGGGATCTGGCAGTCTTTCATCTGATTTTATTTTGATCTTCATCCCCTGCAGGAATGCAAAGAGATCTTTCTTTCATCCACTGTAACACCCAAAAAAGAAATTACCCAGAAGAGTCAGGAATGTTTGTTCCTTCAGCTCTGAGTCCAGCATGGATCTCAACTACAAGACAACTAGCTGCTTTTCTAGCTAGTAGCTACTTTTCTGCTGAGATTTGATAGTTTGCAGGTAACTCTAGGATGAACTGGAAATACAAACAGGTAATGAAAACAGATAGGAAGGTTCTTAGTGTTGGGCTACCCTGTAGCTAATTCAGCTGCAAGAGTACTCAGAGCAGATTTCATGCTGAAGGCAGTAGCAGATTTTATCCATACCCAAGCTGGGTGGGAAATTATGTTGTTGTCGATTGCTAAGACAGCACTTGGCTTAAGCAAGACTCTTCTAAGGCATATCATTGAAAAAAAAAATATCTGCCATTTGAAAAAATGTCAAAGTTTCATGTGGAACGAACAGGGTGGATTCAGCATGAGGGTCTGTGAAAACCTCTGAATAATTGCTGAGGAATGTTCACAGGTTTTCCTTGGGTTGCAGAGCAGGTGATAGCACTGAGGACTTGTTGTGGTGCGTTGGGACATTGGTAACATGTGGCCCAGTGAACCAAGCTAGATGTGATTGGAAACACATGAAGAATTGAGAGGTTGCTCCCAGAGCTCCCTCCTACTGTGGATCCCATCACAAATCTTTGCTGTGTTCATGTTGCCACCTGCGCATGTCCTATAATCTTTGTCATAACATTACTACAGGTACACGTATTAGACCAACTGAAAATATAACAGTAAATTCAATAACATTTAACATCCTCTCTGAACAGCTCATAATAAAGTAGCGTAATGCTGGCAGTTAACATCTACAGCTTTCAAACAGAGCATTTCCTTTGCCCTTGCTCCCTTTGTGTCTCCAAGCTCTTTTTAGACCCAATATTTAACGCGAGCACATAGAGGAGTTCTGTCTTCAGCTTCATTGGGGTCTTAAACCCTCTCTGTCACTGGTTCAAGAAGAAAAATACTCCAAAGAAGCAGTGGAGCTAAGTCAGAGGTACAGCAGCACAGCAGAGCGAAGGAAGAGCTATGTGTTCTTCTTCATGCAGTGACCAAAAGAAGTCACTAACCACTTTCCTCTTCATGGGGGTGTCCATATGACTCTCCAGAGTAGCAGCCTGCTGTAGATCACCCTTGTGCTGGCTCTTCATTTAGTAGCTCTGCAGGCTCTGGTCTTCGTTCTCTGCCTGGCATGAAGCATTTACCTCCTCTGTATACAAATTCATCCCATTTCTACTAATGGAGGAAGTTGCTGTTCAGCCACACCATGACAAAATATGCTTTATTTCCTCATATGATCTCACATCATAGCACATACTGCTCTAAAGGCTGAACGTGCTTGCAGGCATTTGTTTAGCACAAAGCTTATCCCACAGAAGCACAGTGATTTTGCAATAAAGGGATTGTGCTTTCTGTGGTTGGGAAATACTGAAAGGCAAATTAAGAACCCCTGTCCTGAAGCCATTTTGCCAGAGTGCTCTCTTGCTGTAGGCAATGTCTCATTTCCTCGTTAGCCTCTTCAAGAAAGCTAAATGCTCCAATTAAACTATTATGTGCTGGTCTCTGTGTTAGAAACCTCAATCCCATTAGATTTTTTACCAACCATGAAAGTCTCTTAAATGCTTCATGATTCATCACAGTTTTCTGCTTTTGCAGCCTACTTGGCAGCAAGAAGACACACTACTGGAGTGCATGAGCTTTGTTCAAAGGCGGGGGGGTAAGGCTCTGATTGCTTTTTTGGATCTCACCGGGGAAAACCTAAGCAGAGTAGAGAAGAGTAACTATTCTATCTTCACATCCTCTTTCCTTCCGTACGCTCTTGCACGTATGAGTTTGATGAAGGGACGTTGTGGGGTTTTTTTTCAGGAATAAAATACTATATGTACCTCCTTGGAGGTTGCTGTGTGGATAAAAAACATTGTTCAAGGCTTGGGCTGCTAGCCAAGTTACAGCTACTCGGTTCTGTGTTCTGAGTTGCAGTGAATGCGTTCCAGTTCAGAAACAATGAGCTGTTTTGCAATATTCATCTTAAAGCTCTGCTGAACAAAGTTCTGTAGATTTGCTTAACGATTTTTTTTACTTTTGGTTAAGTCCTTAGGTGATATAATGAGATATTAGACCTTCTCTGAAAGAAGACAGAGGCCACCTAGTGCCGAATTATAGGCTGCTGCAGAAAACCATCCACTTGGAAGGTATGAAAACATAACTTCAGTGTAATAAGAATACTATTTGTATTAAAAAAAAAAAGAGAGAGAGAGAGAGAATTAGACATTGAAAATCAAACTGCAATTGGCTGTACTTTTTAAAGTTCAGCATGTCTATTTTACGGGTGGATCTATTGCTTATCATAAAAAAAGAGTGAAATTTGGCAGTCTTTAAGTTACTGAAAGTTCAGTGTAGCACTCAGAAGAAGACCAGTTCCACTCTGTTTGGTAACTGTACTGACATATTTGTGAAAACCCCACTACCCCACAGAATACTATCAAAGCTGAGTGAGAGTTGAAGGGTAATTGAACAAATGTTCACGAAAGGTAACTGGGGGTGCCAGACCAGCTGCTAGGGCACTACAGAAAATCCCTGTGGGCCGCTCTCACCTGTGAGCAGAGATACCACTGGCACTCCAGGACCTCTGGCTTCCTTTATATTCAGTGGTGAAAAAGGTGCCCCAGCAGTTTGTTTCATGTCTTCTAAGTCTGAATTGCCTGCTGATGTTGCTCCGCTTTCTGACTTTTAAGGGAGCTTAGGGCTACTGGTATGTTTGGAGGAGGGTCTAAACTCACGGGTTTTTTGACCTGATGTCCTTTTGTTGTCCTCTGGAGATACTTAGCTTTTAATGCATTGTCTGCACAAGGAAACTGGGTTCCTAGCTGGCTGTGCTTAATCTCACTTGCATGACTAATGTAGATGACGTGAATAGCTCCCCAAGGTGTGTATCAAGCATCTCTGTTAAATATTGGTCTTGCATGCTTTAGGTGTTCAACCAGGCTTCCAGCGACACCCTTGCTTTCAAAGGGAATCTACTGTATAGAGAGTGCAGGGTAATCTGGATATATACAAGCACTGTAGGGATATGCCTGTATCCATCTGGAATGAGTCTGTCTATATAACATGAAAGAATTTCCATGGGAGAAGAAAAAACACTTTTCCATGCCCCCTTCTGAGCCATGGTGTTGTCCAAAAAGATGGGTGAAACAATTAAAGTTCTTAAATTTTAGATACATCATATTTTGGTGCTTAGTTTCTCTTGTTAGTCGCTGGCAGCTGGAACCTTCTCAAAGTTCAATACTTTCCAAATTAGACCCTAAGTATCTTCTCTGAAGCACCCAGAAACTGAGGTGCCCAAAATCAATGTCTCTGTGCACTTGTGCCCATTTTATTGTATTCAGGGAGTATCATGAAGATACTTCCTCCCTACAAATAGTCACTATGCACATCAGGACTTTATTTTAGTAAAGTCTGCAAGCCCAGGGAATGCTAGCGTGGGACTTCACAAGTCATTGTATGTTGCCCGTATTATGGTCCCCGGTGGCATGGAATTCCAGTAAGGTCAGTTTTATTTTTTACTTAGCTATAATAAGAGTAGAGCTCTCGTGTACATGACTTCTCAAAAAAATTCTACATAGAAGTAAAAGGTAAAACAGAAGACCAGGTAAGATTCCATCTAAAATTACACATTGATGAAATCAGCTTTGCTCTGTGTTTGAGGCTTTTTGCTGGAGGCAGCCATAAATTGTTGTTTTCCAGATTAGATGGGAATAGCAAAAATAATAATAATTTTTTTAAAGTTGCATAACTTCAGAGAAAAAAACATATTTAGAGGACTCAATGTGACAAACTCCACAGATGTGAATATTACTTTATACTTAAATTAAATATTTAATATGTTTGGAAAATGCTTGTGGCAGTGTCATGTAGCAATTCCAGCCCTTTTACATATTTCAGTAGAAGCTCTAACTCAGTCTGGCACCTACGTGGGTATTAAATTAATTTCAGAGCAAGCAGTTTGTTTTCTATTTGCTGGAATCTAAGTTAGTCATAATTTAATAGGAGCAGGAGTCCTCAGTGTCTGCCTTTAATGCCTCCCAGTTGTTTGGCTCATAACAATTCTATCCCAGGTGTGCTGTTAGATATGTCCTCTGTTCATGAATAGGACAGTTCACATAAGCTAGTGTGAGCTTAGGTTTTTCTCTATGCCTGTCTAATATCTGAAATTCCAAGATTTTAAGACAGGAGGGATGTTTATAATTGTCTACTCTTATCTCCTGCACAGGACCCTGGTGAATTAATCTTGCTTCAGCCAGGGCTTGTGGTTGAACTTAATCAGTGGTTTCTACCTCTTTGGATATATGAATCCTAAAAAGAAAAGTCCTATGAAAGTGCAAGCACAAGAGAGTACTAGTAGGGTGTTGTTTGATAACTGTTCTTTGTAGACCCTTAGAAGTAGTCCACTGGTCTGCAGGGATCACGGACAAGAGACTGCAAATCATTGAGCTGTGTTTTCCAACAGATTGGAACATATGATTGACGTCTGTGTTTGAATATGATTTTAACACGCTGAAAACAAATGTGCATGTGCCAAGGTGTACATATGCAAACTCACGTGATCTTAAGTCAAAAGGTATCATAGGCACTAATGTTGATCCTCTTAGGTCTACAGAGTAGTGCCTCCACCTGTGAGCCATTGATATCAGTATTATTTACAAACCAGTCAGGTTGATCATGGAGAAAGAAAACACTCACTGCATGGAGGTTATCGAAAGCTCTCAGAAAATATTTTAGGTAAATACGACATTCTTTGCTGATGATGATCTACCTGGTAGGAAATTTTGTTGGTGGTTCGTTAACTTTGAAGCAGCAGCAGATTGTATCTTCATGTCCCCTTCCAAAACACAGTCCAGGAACAGGGCACTATAATTAGAGTCTACAAATGGTGTGTTTGACCGTGTGTTCACTGCAATGAGCAGTCCCTCCTCTGGGGAACTTCTGGGCTGCAACTAAATAGTGGAGTCCTCTTTTCAATATGTACAGTCACAAGCAGCAGAT
Source organism: Harpia harpyja (assembly GCF_026419915.1). Taxonomy (NCBI): domain Eukaryota; kingdom Metazoa; phylum Chordata; class Aves; order Accipitriformes; family Accipitridae; genus Harpia; species Harpia harpyja. The sequence continues at coordinate 16,187,276 of NC_068957.1, forward strand.
TTGCTGCGTGCGTCTTTTGTACCTTTACCAAAAACTGTTCCCTCTTCTATCTGAAGCAAAATGATTACTTGAGTAAATAAACACCACCTGGTAGATTTATCAGCAGCTCCCTTTCCTTTCAGAGTGCTAACTTCTGCCTGCAGAGTCCTCCAGTGTTTTCTGTCTTGTGCAATTGAGGAAATGTTCATAAACCCTTAAGATGATACAAGAACTGAAAGAATGCTCCAGAACTTTTCTGATAAGCTTCAAAATTCCCTGGTAGTATTAATGTCTTAACTTTCCAAACCTGAAGAAATAATACAGATAAAAATTGCACACAGAATGAACACACACAGACAAAAATGCCATGTTTCAGCCAAGAGGGAACATTCTTCTTTTAAGGTTCTTTTTAACAAGATACTACCAGATTTTTTTGTCATTTCCAACAAAAACTAAAGCTAATATTGAGAAATCTGATGCTGCCTATTAGTCTCATTCACTGCAATAACTCCTGATGAAAGACAGAAGCACCAAAAGGTTCACCTTGCTTTTCCTTTTCCCACCTTTGCTTTTGTGCAAGCCTACCGAAGCTGTCTTTTAAAAGCTGTCAGATCAGTGTTTCAGAGCTGAACCTGACTGTCTTTGCCCTGAGTAGGGCTGGAGTCAGTCATCGTTGTTAGCAATGATCTCGTCAGTTCCACTTTTCTTTTTTTAAGCTTCCCTTTTCTACTTTGCAAACCTCTGACCATCTCTACTCACGCATCTTCCTATCTGGCTCGCAGCTCTTTACAGAGCTTTGGCACTGCATTCCTTAGAGCTGAAGTTAGATTTTGTGTCTGATTTTACTTGTCTTTTGTCTCCTGTGCCATGCTTACTTTCTTTCTCCTGACCTTCCTTGGTTTCAGTAGAACTGGTTAAGCTTTATTTTTGTTTTCCTTCTGATAGAAAACACATTTTGCCAAGTGATTTTACTTTCTAATGCAGCAAGTTGCATATGGTCAGACACAAGAGTTAGTCATTTACACCGAGTTTCTTCCAAATTTGTTAACCTTATCCTCTTTCTTCCCTCAAACACCATTACACAAGTGACCAGAGTAGTGCTGGGATGCTCCTGGCATATGTAACTGTTACAGAACTTAGTATAGGAATCCTACCTTGTACTCCGTTAAATAAGCAAGCACATCACCTCCTTTGGCCGTCTGAGTTTGCTGCTTGATTTACAAAGTGGGAAGCTATGGCTTCTTTCTTTACTTCAGCTCCTTCCTTCATTTTAGCTTTGGAGACTGAGGTTTCTTGCTGTTGGGAATGCTTGGTAATACCAGTAAAGCCAGTAAGTCTTCTTTTAGAAGAAAGGGTGTGGGTGGGCTGTCAAGGCACCTTCGACCTCCAGCATCAAACCCTCTTTCTCCTTCTTCCAAAATGTACAAAAAGGCCTTGTAACAGAGCTTCCTCAGGGAAGAGAATCTACTCCAAAAGACTTGCAATGGGAATTTTCTTACTTTTTAGCAAATACATTTCTTTAAACTACTACACTGAGATAAATCCAAGGAAACCCCTAAATAAACCATACAGTAATTATGCCTACATCTAAATTTGTCCCAGGATCTGTACTGGAGAATAAGACACCTCCCCAGAGGATCTTTCTTTAGCTCTTCCTAATTGTCTTTCTGTGTTACTTTTTTTTATCCCTGCCTGATGTAGGAAACCTAGTGGTGTTTGTCCAAGATTTTTGATCTAACAGCTTTCTAAGGGTCAGCTCGTTTTTTCACAACCTTCGAAATGACTTGTGTGAGTCATAAAAACCAATTATTTGTATAGGTGTGAATGTTCCCCTGGGTCCCTGCACAGAAAATCTACCCCCCAAAATTACGCCATGAAAAATCTGTGACATACTTCCTGAAGAACTGGTCCAGTATTGATTCAGTGTGATCCTCTAAACTTTTTGCTGCAGGCCTTAATCCTCTAAACAGGTATTTCTCTAATTCTCAGTAATGTACTTTGGGATGCCATCCAACACAGTCAGTGACAGCGCTTCCTTTTCTTTCTCCAACCAGGTGACAGGTCAGAGGTTTTACTGTCACTTGTTTTTTTGGTGGGAGAGAAAGTGTTGCTGGGAGCACCTGGGGAGGGGGGAAAGGCTGCTGTTGTATCTACCTTTGGATGGAGGAAGGGAGAGGGACTGGTCAGTGTTTGGTTTTGATCTGGCAGCTAACAGGTTCCTGGTTTTGTTCCAATTCCTTGGAAGCCTCGTCTCATGGAATCGCAAAACTCTCCCTTATAGAGCAACAATTTTGTTCCTCCTCTGGAGCATAACTACCTTGGAAAGGTCCAGCTGGAGCACAGAGTAACCACAGGGTGAGGGGCTGCAAATCTGACATCTGCCTTGGGCTGTTCAGTGGCAAGATCTGCTCGGAGCAGTTTGGAGGGGATGACGCTCTGCGGTCCATGCCCGGCTGCCGCGCTGTGCTCAGCGGGGAGGTCTCCAACACCACTTAATGAGAACTGTGCTCACCAGCCCTGTTGCTGGGAAAGCAGAGCCCATTCTTATCAGACTGGATGTGATTCCTAGACCAGCCTCCGATGGGGGGGAACACTTCTTACCAACTACAGCTATGTATGCGTCAGAGAAGGTCCCACTGTTTATTAGTTGAGCAGTCTGAGGGGACAAGCCTTTAAGGGAAAGGCTTTTCTACATAGAAGGAAAGTTGTCCATGTTCTTCTCACTGTTGCGTTACAGTGGAGAGGCTCTATGCCTTGGCACTCTCAGTACATGCCATGCCAAACTACCACATAAGACATGACATCAGATGCGGCCTGTGTGGGTGGGCTCCAGTCTTGTGGAGGCAGGCTGGGGGGGTTTAACTTTCCCCAGGTGCCGGGCCAGAGGGGAGTCCTGAGATGGGGAGTCCTGAGAGGGGGTGAATATGGTGGGGTGGGGACCTGGGAAGGAGGAAGTCTGTCTCACCTTTACTTTCTGCTTCAGCAGTGTCATGGTTTAACCCCAGCCAGCAGCTGAGCCCCACACAGCTGCTCACTCACACCCCCTGTGGTGGGCTAGGGGAGAGAATTGGAAGGGTAAAAGTGAGAAAACTCGTGGGTTGAGGTAAAGACAGTTTAATAGGTAAAGCAAAAGCCACACACACAAGCAAAGCAAAACAAGGAATTCATTCACCACTTCCCATCGGCAGGCAGGTGTTCAGCCATCTCCAGGAAAGCAGGGCTCCATCATGCATAGTCGTTACTTGGGAAGACAAACACCATCACTCTGAATGTCCCCTTGCCTCCTTCTTCTTCCCCCAGCTTTATAGGCTGAGCCTATCCTATGGTCTGGAATATCCCTTTGGCCAGTTGGGGTCAGCTGTCCCAGCTGTGTCCCCTCCCAACTTCTTGTGTCCCCCCAGACTACTCGCTGGTGGGGTGGGGTGAGAAGCAGAAGAGGCCTTGACTTAGTATAAACACTACTTAGCAACAACTGAAAACATCAGTGTATTATCAACATTCTTCTCATACTAAATCCAAAACATAACACTATACCAGCTGCTAGGAAGAAAATTAACTCTATCCCAGCTGAAACCAGGATAAGCAGAAACACCTTTATCTTGAGGTGAAGTCTTCCTCCCATTCCTCCACCCTTTCAGTGAGGTCACTGTAGCTGAGGAATGTGTACACGAGTTTTGGGAGAGAGAAAAACACCCCTCTCTCTCACACCCAGATATGTCCCTTAGAGCCTACACTGTCCTAAGACTTAATAGCATGTCACCTGCTGGTATCATGATAATTTAATGAAAGATTAAACAGTATCTTCTGTTGGTAGTACTCCTCCCCAGTCTAGTCTGGGTCTGCTATCAGCTTCTGAGAGGCTGCCAGAAGTTCAGCTTTGTTGTCTTGAAGGGCTACAGAGTCCATGGACATTCCCCTTGTACGTGAATATTTTTACCCCCAGTGTGATCCTCAAGCAGGCATCAAGGAGCAAGCTGGCAGCTGGTCAACCTTTGCTTTCAGACAATGTTCCGCAAACGTGTGCCAGCATGCCACAGCTGATCAGGTATCTGCTCCCAGTCTGGGTCTGAAATGACAAATTCCAGGGAAGATTGGCTAGTGGGCAAGGGGAGGAGGGAGGTTAGGGACATGTAGCTTTTGGTCATACGATGGAGAACATCTGCCTCTTTCTTCACTGCACTCAGATTGTGGAAGGGATGTATCAAGGGGTCTGGGCCCTGCCTGTGTTGAGGAACACACACATCTATATATACAGCTTTTTGGAATAACCACACATAATCTTCAATACTGTACTAGTCCTACCGATAAATCAAACAGGTACAAGGTCTTGAGTTGCTCTGCACTACAAAATGCTATGCAAGGATAATCTTAGGTTAGATACATAGCTTAGTAGTTATCCCAGTTTTATATAAGAGGAAACAGAAAGTTGAAATTGCCCTCTCAAGCTGCGTGTCTGCATTCCAGGCATATCCCAGCCTCCCACAGGCTCCCTGACAGCTGTGGGTGAGAAAGAAGATGGAAGCTGGTCAGCAGTGAGTCTGTGTCAGACGCAGGATGGATGTTTGTAGTTTCGAGTTCCCTGTTCTGTCTGGCAAGCTATATGGTCTCTGCTTTAAAATTTGTAAGAATGCGCTATAAGCCATGAAAAAGTGAGATGATGCCAGTAATTCCATTTATCTCACCTGCTTTTACAATGTAATAAAAAAGAAAAATTTGTCTGTCTAGAAATTCTAAGAATTCTTTTCTTTGGAAACATTATGAAAAGCTGAATTTTTTTAGTTTACTATAGTAAAATTTTTCTGGTAGATTTTACTTCTAAAAGATCAAACCAACCTGATTAAAATATTTTTTTTTTTACTAGATCAAGGCATTTCATAACTTTACCATTGCAGCAATGTTAAAACCAAGATTTGTAATTGTATTGGACTGAAAGGAACATTAAAATTGAGTTCATTTAAATTGAAACAAAATATTTCCGTAGAGAACAGATACAAAATTAATGCTGCCAAAGACCCATTACACAACTCTACCAAGCTACTGCTCATTTGGAGAATTGTTCTGTGGGTAAACTTCCAGCCAGTTCTAACAGCAGTTGAAAGGAGGAGACTGGTGAGCTTTTTCCATCATTCCTAAGGCAAATAGTTTTTATAGGAACATAGAATTAAGGGCATCTTTTAATGAGAAGTGCCACAGCTTTTCATAGCAATGTGGTAAATACAAACATAATTTTATGAAGCAAGTAGAACATTTAGTTCAGAGGATTTAGTTTGGCAAACATCAATTATTTCTAGAGTAGTTTCTGAATTCACCCTTGAAACCACCATGAGCATGGCGTTACTGAGAGCTGTCCGTGCCCCTTACAGGAAGGGCAGATGATTGGGTTCTCTACAGCGCTTGTCCTCTGCAATTGCCTTGGATCCAGTCATGCACCTGTAGGGCAAGAGCGACTGTTTTGGTATTCCCTGTGGGAAGGCTCAGACTGTCTTTTCCTGGAGGTGATGAAATCCTGATCCCGCAGTGCCAGTTCTGTTTGCAGCTTTCTGATGTGTGCTTTTGTTTGCCATTCCTTGGCCTTTAAGTCATTTCCACTAAATCAGGTTGGGTTACTACACTGGGGAATTCCAGTTCTCGAGAGAATGAATTGTTCTGACCTGACAGTTATTTCTAATCTTTACCCTCGTTCTCTCCTGGAACACCTCACCTTGCTCTCTCCCGACTTTGGCATTCATTCTGTGATTATCTGTGACCTTTAGAAGTATTTCCTTGCCAAAAGCAAACCAAATTCTCCTTACTGGTTCAGTAACAATTTCTTCAATCAGTGCAGTGCTTTAGTCAGTAGTGATTATCAGTTTTGTTTTAAGTTGCTTTCTGCCCACAACTGTGTACATGGCTTCATACAATATTCTTGATCAAATATGATTCCCTACCAGATTTCTAATCTAATCAACGTATTCTGTGGAAGGACACAGTATTTTACCTAAGACAGATTGAAACTTAGCCCCAAGTTCTGGGTTGCAGTTCAGAGCTCTGATTCTGAATTTGTCCAATGGCTCCACTTCTGAACTTGACCTTGTTTTCTAGTTGTTGTTCAGATAAACCGGCCTTCCTATAACATTTCAGCCCTTCAGAGAATAAGGGACCTTATAGTCTTTCCTCTATGTGCATTCCCAAGAACAGCTTTTGAATTCAAAGCTTAACTTTATAGTCCTTACAGCCATCCTAATGAATCTAGACATTTATTGGAGTGTTTCAAGATGAAAAGGGAGCATTGTACATAAGCAATCATAAATTCTGTACTCAGTAAACTTTGGAACACTGATGGATTTCTTGTTTTTACACATTATTTAACTCAGAAAAACTATACAGATAGCCTTTCAGAAGATTTTCAAAGTACGGGAATACTGCTGTATTAATAATGAGTGCAAAATGTCTTCACAACATACAAATCATCACACCGTCTTTACATGAAGAGCAAGTACTCAGTGGCAAAGTACACTTCAGTCTGAGAACTGGAATATGGGCAGACTTCACTGTAATCAGCAACCAAAAGATCTATATGCATGTAAGACCTAGGCAGAAATGTGGACATTGCATCACAGGAAAAAAGGGTTTTTCATTAGTGTTTTGCACAATATGTAAGAGTTTTCACAGACTGTAAATCATTGCTTGAACAAATTGTTCGTTGTGTAATGTGAATGCCCAGACCCATTTCCTAGTTTAGCTCCCTGTACCTTCAGCGAAAGTGAAATATCATTTTAAAGTTTTACTAAATCTTAAGAATTTTCATTTGTCTTACAAATAATAAGATTTACAAATAATATGAAGCAGTATCTCTGCATTAGAACAAGATATTAAAACTGAAGTTACTAGGAGCCTTTACCCATTAAAGTTGATCGTGCTGCTAGATTCCCTGTCCATAGTGAGTTGTACCTAGCTAATGGGGCTGACTTCCACGTACCTCGTGATATGGTCAGGGTCTTCTACCTCAGAGGTTTATTTCTGATGGTATTGCTGTCAGAAGTTGTCCCAGTTAGAAAGCCTGTATCTTGAGAATCCTATAGAATAAAATTTGCGAGGCTTATAATTAACAATGGACTTAATGACTAACTAAGCTTGACGGCAATGAAAACTTCCTGATTAAGAACACTGTAGCAGCTTATATAAGAAGACATTTCTTTTTGTTTACACATTCTACTCTCAACTGTGTGTGTGTGTCTGTGATCTCATATGATTTTTATGGTCATTCAAACAAACTATCTTTCTATTGCATTGACATCACCATTTAAGTTCATGTAATACTTTCCCTCCTGTAAGTACATATAGTACAAACAAAAATTAGTCAGAGCAGAAATGGAACTAAAAGAGGAAACTGTAACTGGTGTTGCTACATTTAGTAAAACAAGATCGGGGCACATACCAACCTTGACCTGAATGCCACAGTGACGGTGATGAAAGGCAGTACAAGAATGGGTGCCGCTCCCACGTGAGCTGACACTGAACTCTGCTAGACGGTCCTACAGCCTCTCTATTTCTGTGGTGAATCTGCTCCTGCTGTCCGTATTTCTTTAGCAGCACAAACACAAAGATATTTTTCTTCCTTACAAGAATGCCTTTTGTTTCATCAACTGCAGTGTGACCGCAGAGGTGTCAGAGAATGCAAGAACTGATGTGCATTATATATGCATCAGCATTTCCTAGAAAATAGGCAATAAGCACCCCAAAACATTTATGTCCTTTCAAAGTCCTTATATCCTTAGATGATAATTGGGCTGTAGTTTTTGTGAGAGTAAGCTTTCTTCTGAGAAGTTCAGGATCTCTTTTTTTTTTTTTTTTGAGTGGAAAGGATCTTTTATTGGCTAGTTTAAGACCCAGTAGGAGCTGTGAGTAAGGCACGTTAGCAGCTGTACAGTACCTTCCTTCTTTAAAGTGCTTTACAACACTAAGTATCTCCTTCCCCTGGATTTTATTCCCGCTCTCCCAATTGAACCACCACTCTGACTGAATGTCTGCTCTGCCTCAAATCAGTTTTCCTATATGGGTCTGTTTCTCAGCACCTGTCTGCCTTTAATCAGCATGCCCAGCAAGCTCTTGGGGACCAGGACGGCCCTCAGTACATCTGGTGCATGGGCTGAGTCTCTTTGAACACCATTACCATACCAAACAAACAGCAATAAAACAAAAGGGTGAAATCCTACCCATACTTCTTTGTAGCTGGAGTTATCTAAATATAAGTCTTCTAATAACCTGCATGAATTAGTGGCAAATACATGGGCAGGGAATAGCATATGTGAAGAACAGGATGGGGAGGCTTTCTGAGGGAAGGATGTGACAGGGAGGGAGCTACTACAGGAGAGGGTCCCGTGTGTACTTTTCCCCAGGTATTACGTTTGCTGCATAGGAAAGTGTAATAAATGAGCCTTGCCTTGCTCCAGCAAGGGAAGCGTGGCTTGGATCTCTCGTCTCATTGTGTATACCTGGTACCTAACATTCTTCTGATTTGGATACTTTTGAAGATGATGATTCATACTTCAGAGGTTCTTGCTCCTCGATTAGTCGTGACCTTGCAGTCCCTTTGCCTTCCAGGGATCCTAGCCACGGCCGTGTGTTCTGTCTGGTGTGAACAGCATTTCACTACATGCTCACACTTTCTGGTTGTCACCATGATATGGTTGGGTTTTTCAGGTCAGTGTTGTAGGCACTGCAGAAATGCATGCTTGGAAAGTTTTTATCTATGGAAATAAAGGGATCTGTGGGGAAAGGAACGACTGCTCCGTGGCCAAGATAACAGAGTGGTTTGTGCCAGATATTAAATTTCCTCTACCAGGTGCCAACTTCTCAGCACTCTCAGGCAGCAGCTGCCGTCCAGTCCGGCTCCCGTGCACTCACTGCCAAGGTGTTCAAGTCCAGGCAGACTGTGAATGAGAAAAGGTAGCTTCAGTGGTGTCTCTATTCCAAAGCATGTAACTTCCAGGATCTTTTGTGTTCAGTATGATTTTGGACATGTTATTTTTCAATACACAGCCTTTGTCTAGCAGCAGCAGTTAAGCTAATATTGTAGGCCAGCTACTTAAAGACAGAAACAGATTTTAAGTGTGGTAAATACTAGGGCCAGATCTCGCCATAGCAAGAGCAGTAAGAGAAGGAGAGACCAAAATGAAAGCGAAAAATGGTTGAACCCTGCTGCTGGCACTTATGGAAGAATATTGCAGGTCTTTAAGGCAGTGCTGGGTGGGCAGAGGAGGCTGCTGGAGGGAGCACAAGGAGAGATTTTTTTTGCAGCTGTAGGACATAATTCCTTGTGTTAATCAATACAGGAGCTTCCTCTTCTCTCAAGATAAGGAAATTGCAAGAAAGACCTGAGCAGTAGGTGAAGTCTCACCTTGCTTAAGTCAACAGAGTATCCTATTCTCTGTACGTGCGGTTTCCATAAATGCACAGGATTTTCTAGGCTGGTGGAAAGTTAGTGAGTTTGATAGTTCTATATCTTGAATCTGCATAAAATACCAGTCAGATCCTGTTTGAAAAAAAGAAATCACTATTTCTCACAGATCTTTCAGCATGTTCCTGTTGACTCTGGCGGCATTTTACTTCAGGCAGTTGGGAGTTATTACAAGAATATATTGCAGTTTGGAGTTTGAAAGAGAGCGCTGTAGAAAGATAATCAAGTTGTTAAAGATGCTCATAATGTTGTCAAAATTTTATTTATATTGAGGGATTGTCTGCTTAGATTCTCCTGAGCAGAATCCAAACTGAAAAATGACTGATTTTGAGTCTTGCTTTCAGACTTGGAGTGCTGGCATGAGCTTCCAATTATACAAAGTTGAATCTAATTCTCAGCACTGTAATCTCTATTTGATCCAAATTTAGGCATGATCTTTTTGCCCATTTTTGGAGAAAAATGCAGCAAATGGTGAATGCAACTAAGCTACAGAGAACTAGAAGCAAGTTTTTATGAAGTGCTAAATACACACAGAATGAGCTGTGAGACATATACACTTTCACCTTTGTTACTACAACTACAGCCTAGCCCTGGTGAGGTTATGTCTCTGAACAGGATGAAATAATGGCCTTCTGCAGTAATTGTTGTAGTTACTACCTAACAGAAACTACTGTTTCTTCACCTGCAGAGTATCTTTATTGCAGAAAGATGCCCATTAAAACAGGAGACTGCCTTTGAACAAGGAGCTATAATGACTTTATGATTTTGGAAATGGCATTAATAAAAAATAACTGAAGCTGAGCACCAAAAAAATTCTGTTGGACATTAGAAAATATAATTTTATGGAAAGCTAGCTAAGAAAAAAGTCAGATAAAGCAAGACAGAGACTAACTACACTAGCTCAATACTTTTGGAGCGGTAGAAGTATTAATGAATATGACACATGAAGCTATAACTTAAGATGTGCTACAAATTAGAAGCAGATGCTCATACCAGCTTCCCACAGGATGTTACCAGATAAAAATAGAGTTCAAATCTAATAAAGGCAAGCTCGGTGTTATAGCTTTTTCAACTTCAGCATCATTAGAAGGAAACATGAAATTATTTAACATCAGAAGTGACCAATAAACAAGAACAGTTAATATGGGTTTGCTTGGACAGCATCCAAGATAGGCAAAGGTGTTTTCTGGTGGAAAACGTCATCTGAAAATTCAGTAGAGAATTTAATTTTTCTGTTTTCCACACAGGAGACCTGAAAACAGTTCACTGCCAGTTGAACTAGCATTGCCATTGCTTTTGATTTCTTTTGTCTGTTTGCTTGAATGAGGACTTTTAGCTTAAAAAAAAAATTATGAATTTTAATTCAAAGCTAAAGTTTTTCAGTGTTTTTTTTTAAACAAATGTCCAATATTTTTGCCTTAGGAGAAGAGACTTGAAATTCTTTACCTGTCCAAGATCATCAACAGTACAAAATGGTACAAACCGGTACAGTGCAGGTCTCTTCACAGCCTCTGTCACCCAGAACTACAGCAGAGGCTTAAACAGACAGAGAACTGAAGGGCCAAGAGCTGCCTCTTGTGCCAAGGGTGGGGACAGAGCCAACCCCTCTGAGTCCCACTTGTGCTTTTACTGGAAGGGAGATGTATGATAAAAACTTGTAGTTGGCAATACAGCACATTCCTCCTTACTGAGCTTGAGTACTTCCTCTCATTGCGGTGTCAGACTCAAACTTGTTTTCAGGTTTTTGCTTCAAAGGCTGGGCCAGCCCCATGCTGTGCGTGTGTGCTTCACAAGGTTCTGTTGACCTGATCCCCAGACCTTTGCGGTATGACGATATTACCTACTTTCTTGAACTTTTCACTGGTTGGCCTTTACACTGTGACTGCTGCAGGTGGAACTACATGCTAATCCATTTATGTCATTTTCCTGCTCACAAGTCTATGGGAGGAGAGGGTTCGATAAAAGCTATGAGTAAACTCCTTTGGGGTAAAACAGAGAAGGCAAGGTTATCTTGGGTTATCTTTGTGTTTAAACTCCAGCCACTTCTATGTAAATAAATTACCTTCCTCAATGCCAGGCCAAGTAACTTTAAGGAAAGTTTAAAAAATAAACCTCACACCTTTGAAACAAACCGGCCAGAAAACAAAAACAGAGCCAAAAAATTGATAATATCTGGGAGTTGACACTTCACACAGCTCCATGACAGGTATTAAAGCATCCTACATTTCCACCTGCCATGGCTTCACAGCGTGATACGTGGTGCTGGGAATCTGTGAGCAGGGAAAAGCAAAGTGGGGACACAGCAGGAGGTGTGCTGCGTGTGTTTAATGCCGTCCTGCGGGGGGGGTCTCTCCTGTTACATGGGTTGGTGAGCACGAACAAATAGAGTTTGTGGCGTAGTGAAGCTGACATTTCTAACTAGACATCCCTGCTCCTCAGCCCCTTCATTTTCTGATATTTTAACTCATGAGAACTGCAGTGTGTGTGGAGGCGATAGCCATAGCTGGAGGGCGGACAGGAGAACAGGAGGCTGTACTGAGTTTCAGAGGAGAGGCATGGCTGAGTAAGGACAGGAGTGCATTTGGGACACAGGATGCCACGATTCTCCCACCATCTCTTCCCGCCTGACAGCATGAAGCTGGGAGCAGTGTTAAGGCCTGATGTGCCCAAATAAAACCACAGCTTTGGAGGATCACAATCATCGATAGTGTCTCTCACAGTATCCTTCTGCATATACAGTGTCCAGCACACTGCTAGATAAGTCCATAATACATTGGGTGAGCACTTGGCTGACAGGTCGGGCTCAAAGGGTTATAGTAAATGAGGTTACATCAGGCTGGCGGCCAGTCACCAGAGGGGTTCCCCAGGGCTCAATTTTAGGGCCAGATGTTTTTATAAATGCTTTTATAAAACTTTAATGTTTTCATAAATGATCTGGACACAGGAATCAAAGGTACATTAAATAAGTTTGCTGACAATACTAAACTGGGAGGAGCTATGGACTCCCTCGAGGGTAGAAGGGCCTTACAGAGAGATCTGGATAGACTGGAGAGCTGGGCAGTCACCAATGGTATGAAATTTAACAAGAGCAAGAGCCGGATTCACCAGCTGGGACAGAGTAATCCTGGTTATACATGCAAATTAGGGGACGAGAGGCTGGAGAGCAGCCCTGCAGAAAGAGGTCTGGGGGTTTGGGTTGATGGCAAGTTAAATATGAGTCAACGGTGTGCCCTGGCTAAAAGGGCCAACTGTGTCCTGGGTGCATCAAGCACAGCATAGCTAGCTGGTGGAGGGAGGCCGTTGTCCCACTCTACACTGCACTGGTGCAGCCCCACCTCGAGTACTGTGTGCAGTTTTGGGCGCCTCACTCCAAGAAGGACATCAAACTATTAGAGGGTGTCCAGAGGAGGGGGACCGAGATGGTGAAAGGCCTCGAGGGCAAGACTTCTGAGGAGCAGCTGAGGTCACTTGGTTTGTTCAGCTTGGAGAAGAGAAGCTGACACCTTCCTCAAGGAGGGCAGCGGAAGGGGAGCTGCTGATCTCCGCTCTCTGGTGACCAGCAATAGGACACTAGGAAATGGACAGAAGCTGTGTCAGGTGAAGTTCAGATTGGACATTAGGAAAAAGTTCATCACTGAGAGGGCAGTCGGTCACTGGAATAGTCTCCCAGGGCAGTGGTCATGGCACCAAGCCTGTCAGAATTCAAGGAGCGTCTGGATGATGCTCTTAGTCATATGGTTTAGTTTCAGGTCGTCTTGTGAGGAGCAGGGAGTTGGACTTGATGATCCCTATGGGTCCCTTCCAACTTGAGATATTCTATGATTCTATGATTCATTTAGCTCAGCATGGGCTTGCAGGGGAGGAGGCTTTTTAAGTCTTCCTGTGTTCAGGACTTGCTGACAGCGTCAGGAATACAATTATTTGGAAAAACAAGGAAAAGACATTAGCTTCCCAATTTGCAACCTAAAAGATTCAGCTTAGCTTGGCAGGAGTTTACTGTAATCTTTAAAGCAAACAGAAAAGGTTCATAGGGTCCATTTAGTAGGTTCTGTGAAAATATATATAATTAAATGTAACTTAAACTAGTCTCTGACAACTTCCATGGGGACCTACTGCATCCCATTTGGGAAGCAGAAGGAATTTTATGTAGCCTTTTGGAATTCAATTCTCCACCTGGCCTGCTGCTCTCTTTGCTCATACAGAAATCTTTTGATCTGAATGTAGCTGCAAATAAAAAAGAGCATGGCTGTTACATCTGTTAGGCATCGCACATGACAGATGATGGTATAGTTTAACAAAGAATTGGAACAAGTGTGACATTTTCTTCCTGGTCTGAATAGTTGAATCCACAGAAAGCATACTAGGCACAAAACTATTAAGTTATTTGAGGGTTTTTAAAACAGAAACTAAGGAATAGGATTAAATAGGAGAAAATAAAATCCTAAGAGAAGGAAATTGATGATATTTTCTCATTTTGAACAAATACAAGAATTAAATCATCACATTCTCTTACAAAAGCTATATACACCCTTTGACTACTAGCTTAGGCCAACTATAAGTCCATTGCTATCTGACTTCAATCTTTCCTCTAAAAAGAGAGAGGGAAAAGTTTATTTTAAAAGAAGGTTTTCTTCACTGAGTGAGACTCTGATTGTATCCAAGTGTTTTGCCATAAAAAGAGCTGAAGGGGGACAGGAAGAATAAAATATCTAGAAAAAGGTGTTTTGCTGTGGATTGCTTGACACGCTTTTTAGGCTGTACTAGCATTTTATCCAGTTGCTGACTGTTGTTCATAGACACAGCCAAACTGCATATGTGGGACTTTGTTCCAGTACCAGAATGTTGCTGTTGAATAAACAGTCTTAGTCTCAACTACCTCTGAAAAAGCCCCTCGCTAGAGCAAAGAGCCATCATTCCCAACACTAAATGGTTGCCCATGTGCAGGTGCCTCCTTGGGAGAGGGCACGCTTAGCAAACTCCCTCACAAGGTGTTTCAAGTCAGATGCCCAAGAAGGTCCCAGATCATTGCTGAGGCTTGAAAACTTGGCCAAGGAGGAGGACTGGTCCGTTGGTCAGGAAAACCAGCCTGATGGGTTTCAGTACTGTTAACACAGCTTGGTTTCTTCAGCAACTGTAAACACGAGTAATCCTTCTACAGAAAATAGTTGCCATAGAGCTTCTGGAACAGGAAGAAGGAGGTATTTATAGAAGTGGCTTGGAGGTCATCTGAGTGTCTTTGACCAATGTGACTGACACAGGCTCCAAGGCTCATGCTCATCTTAGCTTTGCATGTGCACAAGCTAAGCCTGGAATCTCATTAGAGAGGTGGGGAATGGAGATAGTGTTAGTCAAACAAACAAGTTACACTTGTTATCCTTCTTCCACAATTAAGCTTGAACTTTGTCTCTTTCTCACCATCCTGCTGTGAAATTGGAATTTCTGTTGTGATTGCATGTGGCTTAGGTTTTGTGTATATTGGTTAAATGGTGTCTGGGCTACATATCAGTCAGTCTAAACTGGAAGAAGCAGGAGCAGATGCACAAGAAATTGGTTGAAGAGAGAAAAGGAAATAGACAACACACAAACAGACCTTACCTACTGCATCTGCAAATTCTTGACACAAAATAAGTGTGGTCAAAAACCTTAGAGGCTGGCAGTTTTCAATAAAGGTGAGAAATTAGATATTGTGATCTCATAAAAGAGCTTTTGAAATATATTTAAATCCAATGAGGATAGACACAGCAGATTGACTCATAGAGATAGTTGCAGAGGACAACTGCACGGTTTGGGTGACATCACAGAGCTTTATTATTTCATTATTGTAAGGTTTCCTAGTGTCATCACAACATTTGTGTATGTGACGGACCCACCATATTGTCTAAGCATGGGAGAGACAGCAGTGACTCTGGAGCTAACAGTTGCTGTGATTTCTTGTTTTAATGGCTCTTGTCAAGTCTTCAGTTTCCTGTCATCTCAAATGCCATCTCAGCAGAAGAGTTGGGGGGGGGAAATGCTTGGATTCTTTATTTGGTTTGGTTTTTTCTCTGAAGAAAAGTATCTTTTATTTTCCTGGCATTAGTCTGGCAAGAATTTGTGTTTTGCAGGCATGAGGAGATGACCTATGTACTGCTTTCTACCTGCTGAGCCTGTGAAGTGTCACACTATATCCAAACTGCATCTCCAGGCTTCAGAAACATTAATATCTTTTATCTGCCTTTTCCTGTTTAATTGCTTCTCTATTGCTGTCAAAGCCTTGTTTTGAATTTTTTCCGTAACTTTAAATGTTTTTAGGGTGTTAGAACCTTTTAGTTGTTCTATTTCCCTATTGTTTCTTTCCCTCATCTCCAGCAGGCTTTTGCTTTGGTGTTGATTTTTTAAGCACAAAGAATTTTTCTGAATTTCTCTTTTTCAGGAGTCTCACTTGTATTACTACTGGTGTTCATTAAAGTAAATCTCAGGACTTTCAGCAGAAATGTTTGTTATAACAATATTAAAAGAGGACACCTCTGACTGCATCTGTTCAGTCTGAGACAAGGATAAGCTATTTCTCTTGGCTAGCTTTTAAAGGAAAAAACAGTTTCAGCAGAAGGGCCAGAAAAAGCAAGACCTGAGTCCTTGCTTCAGCCTAGATTTCCATCCTTTTCAGTGGCATAACAATATTCCAACTGCAGAGGTTTACTTAATTTTATATGAAAAAAGCAAAAAGCCCATTCACCTCATAGGCAGGAGGCTGGACTAGAGGTACATTCTAGCCTAAGTTGTTCTGTGATTCTAAATAGTATATTTCTGAGTTCTGTGGCAGAACTGATACAAATGTTCAGGTTAAGTTTAAAGAAAAAAATGGCAATTACAACAAAATTTAAAAAATGTTTTGAAAAGAAAAGTTAAAAACTTATGTCACAACATTTTTCCACTTTTTTTTTTTTAAATGCTTGAGCTTGTTGCTGAATTTGAGATAATTTAGTCTTTTGGAAAATCAGTTCTGATGAATTTGCAAAAACAAAGACATGTGTCCCATCTCCAATGACCTCCTCCCAGACACTTTTCTCATTATAAAACAGACTAATATGATCTAATCTTCTGCAAATAGAGTTTAGCTTGTTTTGTCTCCAGTGGGAAATTACCTTCAAACATTAACCAAAGACACACCTTAATAAATAAATGTATTAAAGCGATAAAAACTTAGACTTACTGGTTCTGCTTTATCACTGTGCTAGGATCAACAGCTTTTCAAATGGCTGGAGAATGTGCCTCTTCTGTTTGGGCTCTCATGTAAACAGGATGCTTAGATTGTCTTCAAAGGTTGCATCCTTGTCCTCCCCACTCTTTGTCCCTGCCTGTGGTTACCCATGTTCAAAGAAGCTTAATTCAGACTGGAAGAGGTGCAGAGAAGGGATGTCAGAATGACCAGAGGAACTGAGATCTAACTAGAGGAATTTGGTTTATTTACCTTAGAAATACCAAAGAGTGAGAGGAGATATGACAGGTCTCAATAGACAAGGGCAAAAGGAAAGATGGGAGGAAAGAAGGGGAAGGGGGGGATAGCAGCAAAGGAGGAAAAGCAAGCTGATTAAGCACAAGTACAGTTGTTAAAAAAAGTACGTTTGATCTTCAGAGGTGTCAGATCGTGGAACAATGCTCTATCTGGAGCGGGGGAAAACCTTAACTGGTTGAATTGAGGTTTGATCATCTTGAGGGGAATGGAATGACACTATGGTCCATAGTGTATTGGATCGCATGACCTAGATCTGCCCTTCTCCAACCTCCTGCTTTGTGTCTTCTGACACCACAGTGACCCTTTCTGCTAAAGAAGCTAAGATCAACCCTTCCAGATCATCCATTCTAGCAAATCTTTATAGAAGTGTTTACTTTTTTTCCTGATCCTGTAATAAGAATGCTTGATACCTTCTTTTGATAAAGACGAAGATCCAGGTGCCAAGTTGGTAAATATCCATGCTATTTTGGAGCAAAGCCAGCAAGTTAGCCATTTGCAGTCTGTTTTATCATTTGTGACCTTAGTGTGCCTGTGAAACCCCTGACCTTGTTTGGAGTGCCATGTGGTGATTGTATTCTTGTGTTTGCAATCTTTATCTTTCTAAGTGAAAGGCCTAAAACAGGTGTCCGTGTCATTAAATATTGTGCTTGAAATATTCAAACTAGTGGAGATATTATCTGACCTTGATTTAGGCAGATAAGGAAGGACCGGACCTCGATCTTTATATAAACAGCCAACAGCATAGCAGTAAATCTGTATGCCAGTGTGGCAGATTGAACTCTTCTCTAGGGTTCAGTTTCCTCTCCACCGTCCACACCCACTTTGTCAGCCAATGCATGCCCATGGAGAAAGCATATTCATTGTCAAGTAAGCCAGTGAACCCTGAAAAGCCTTAGGAGACAATCAAGGTGTAGCAGAATGTACCAGAATTTCTGATTGAATTGGTATCACCAATGGTCTTTTAGTCTTTGATGGGAAAAATGTTTCTTTCACAACACCGTCAACCTCCTCGTAATCTTGTTGAGGTTAACAAATGAGAACATCTATTTGTCTAGTGTCTCAGCCAGTTACCTCAAACACACCCAGAGCAAGCCCCAACTGCATGTCATTTGAATGCAAATGAAAAAACGTGATTGTCTTCTCATCAGTTAAGCAAGTGGGTAAATGCAGCCCTCATTGTTTGACTTTATTTTCTACCATATTTCCTCTCCCTCTTCAACATTCACTTAGCTAGGAAGGATGCTAGTTAAAGAAGTTTTGACACAAAACTGTGTAATTTAGCCTGTAAAGCAACACTGTATATGGGCAAAAGCCAAGAAATGGGAAGCACTGAAACATCTGAAAGAGAAAGCCAGCCAATATTAACCCCTTGCTGGAAGGACTGACGTACCTGTGTTGTCCCTTGTACTACCAGTGCCTAGTTTAGTATCAGTGTCAACTTAAATGCTGCACACATACCTAGAGCCCTTCCTCAGTGTCCCAGTAAAGGCGGCAACCATGATTTACACCCTAGGAAGATTCGGGTAATGTCTTGTTCTATTTCCATGCATGCATACCAGAATAGAGGTGACCAAGTTACATGCTGAACAATTCCTTCTTTCTGGAACTACATTCCAACATCAAAGCTCATTTTCCAGGGAACAAATAAAAAATAACAGCAAAAGAACCCCTCAATCCAAAGCAAAAAGCAAATTTTCATGTAATTAACAAAGCTATGTCTTATGGGAGTGTCTCCTACCCACAGAATCTTGTATAAGCAAGACTGGCATGTCTTCCCCAAACTGGATGTTTGCTGGCACCATAACAAGCGCTGCTGAAAACAATGCTTGTAAGGTTACCGTTTGGTTGACATCTAACACTAGAATGGCTTAAATGAAATGCTACCTTGAAACATCTGTAGAACAAAGTGGCATGGGATTGGTTAATGAAATTCTGCAGTGACAATCAATAAACATAGGATCCTACAGTTTGGACATGAATCATCAATTTTAAAATTAAAAGTAACACTCAAAAATCATTGTTTTGAATGAATCTTATTTCTCCATACTGCGACAGCTCTGGAGAGTTTGTACTAAGTCCTGGAGTATCAGCTCAAGTGTGTTTGGAATTGGATGGAGTAACAGAAGGAAGTTTCCCAGGATGTTTCCTAGGCCTTCCCATCACGGACAGAAAATCTAATTCTCTCCTTCAGCTTTTACAACTGTTTGTAAGAAAACCAAGAGAGAAGATGATCCTTTGGCAATATGAAACTGAACATAGTACAGCCATCACACCCAGATTTTCACTATAAACTGGAGCATTTCTCACAGCTAGTCTTCTATGGATCAGTATTTGCTATCCATCCAGATTATATGTTAACTTCCCAGGGGCTGCTCAATCCCCTTTTTCAGTACTTGCTGCTGCTGTGAACGTGTCCTGGTGTTCCCTACCAGGTGCATAAGTGCAGGTTCTTGTGTCTTGCTCCATCACATGGAAAGGATGTCAGCGCAGTTTCTTACTTTGCATTCCTACACTCTTGTGCAAACCTTACTCTCTTGCTTGCCAGTCAAGGAGAGGTTTGTAATGAGAAGTGCGGGAGATTACAGGATTGCCAGACCAAGATTACACAAAGAAACTCATGAATGAAGAAAAGTTTGCAGAGCTTCACAGTCCATAAGTATCTGGATGAGTGCCATCAGATGTTGGTAATTGCCCCAGCTTGAAGGAAAAAACATGCCTTCATAATACTTTTTTCACTTGAACATTAAAACCAGCTACAGAAAATGCAAGTTCTTTGAGAATAAAAAAATAACAGTGTAAAACTCAACACATTAAACCTCTTCAGCTTTGAGGAAAGTGGAGTGTATTTTTTTTATCCTCTGCAGTAGAACATTTTTAGAAGTGGGCATCCTTTACACTGCAGAGCAGCTGTAACCTGGTGGAAGCAGGTTGTTAACATTGGGTATACTGATACTTCCAGCAATTCAGCAGAGCAGAAAATGACACCATTTTTGTAAATTTTTCCCAAACTTTAGGAATGGTAGATGTACATTTTTCTGCTAATTGTAGCAGAAGTATATATTTCAATCTCTAATATCTGAAGTAAAAAAGACAAAAAAAGCTTTCTCTGTTCATTGTGCAGTGATACTTGCCATGGAGAAAGAAGAGATAAAATTCTGTTTGTTCCATCTGGAGCCCTGATCCCACACAAATCATGGACACTAAAATGCTGACATGAGATGTGAATGAGTTGAGCTGCCAAGAAAGATGAATTTTTCTTTGCATAACTAATAGAAAAATGTCTTCTGAGAGATTCCTTTCAGATGCACATCTGCACTGAGACCTCAGATCAGGACTGTACTCAGTCCCTTACCATTCTGTCCTGAGACTTCTTGAAGTCTGATAGAGACTTTGGCCCTTCCCCAAAATACATTACCAGCCCAGAGTGGCAATTAGGTGGGACTGTAATCCAAAACTGTAATCCTAGAAGCCTCATGCTGGGATGTTGCCTAAGCCTAACGCGTTTAGGCACAGGAAGTCAGGCAGCCTGGAAGACCCTGAGGTTCCTCAGTGTTGGCATCTCTAAGCGCCTTGATTAAAATCAGTGTTTCATCAGAAAATGGCATCTCTCTGGCTGTTGGGGCAGCTGCTCTGGGAGCATGCTAAAAGGATGCACCTCCAAGCAGGTGTTACCACTGCCACCTTGCTGATGGCATGGCTATGTGAAGGGGGGAGTTGCCTTCGCACTTATTTTACCCAGCCAAGGCTCTGGCCCTTTCACTGGGCTTTTGGGGCCAGATATGGCTGTTCCTGATACTGCTGGAGACGAGGAGCTGCTGGACTGCGAGGATGGGCTGCTCAGAAGACCCTGAGCCAGAGGGAGAGAGCCTCAGGGCTTGGAAAGGAAAGCCAGGGGAGTGGCCAGGTTTGTGGCAACCAGGATGTGTGTTGTGGGTATTAAAATAACTTATGGTGTTTCTGGTTAAAGCTTTTTCCAATCAATTATGGATTATCTGGAGGGTGGTCAGCTTTCTTCCCTGCTTGAGGGGAATACAAATGCACTCCCTAGTTTTAGAGGGGAGGAGGCCCCATGGTGACCATAAAGGAAATTATGGGTTCTGGGATTCATGGGGTCCAGTGCTTGTGTCCACCGCAGTTCACGTGTTTTCTGCTAAACAGGTACTGCAGAAAATACTTTAGCAACCTACCTCTGCTTTCCTCTTTGTAAAAAGAGTGTAAAAAGACTATATTCTGTTACAAAGGATTTCTGACTCTAGTGATAGAAAGAGCTGTATAAGAACTAGATAGTAGTAGGAATAATATCTCTATCATTCATATTCTTTTTCTCTTTAGACTTAGAATTGTGTTATTTTAACAGGTGATTTTATGGTGTTATTACTGTTATTACTTGATGTGGGTATGCTTTTGCTTACGTGAGGAGTCCCACTGACTTGGATGAGCTATTTCTGAGAGTAAACTGCTAACCTGCAGGAACAGGTATCACACAAAGGAAAGTGTTGATGGAGGTATTTCCCTTCCTAAGATGTCGGGCAGGGCTAACAGCCTGGCTTTTATCATGTTGTGAAGGAGGGCAATCACAAGGGTAATTCTTTTAGAGAACCTATAGAAGGACTGCATGTTAATATGTAAAATTACCTCAAGGAAAAGTGGACTTAGCTGAAAGGTCTTCTTTTTGCTGTGTGGTAGTCAATGCCTGTATTTCAAAGCCTTACTGTTAGTCAAAAGCTTCTCAAGAATATGCATTTATGTTATCTTCTGTGAAAAGCTGTTTGTGTGTAACTAGCAAGAAGGTATAGAACTTAAAAAAACCAAAAACAAAAAACCAAAACAAACAAAAAACCCCCCATCCAGCATCTCCTGGCTTTGCTGAATTCCACAAGTATTAGCACTTGATACTGGGGAAGAATTTGAAAATTAAACTGTTAATGAGATTGATGAACTCAGTTCAGCATATTTGAAAACTAGTATAGTACTCATTCCTAGGCTTTATTTTACTCAATTAAAAATGAGTCCTTAGTTTCTACTGGCCACGCCTCTGAAATATTTCTCAATAGGCAAGTCATTATATTCTGACATCTATGTGCTCCCCGATCATTAAATTTTGATAATTGCATGCTCCCAGGATTTAGTTCTTCCATACTTTATCTCTTCCCTTTTATTAGTTGTATCTGTTGTTACGTCTTCCACTATATGATACTTGAGGTTTTACATTTACACAGTGTTGCAGTTGCTCAAAGAATGTGTTTGGAGCATGCCTCTAGGATGGTCAGGGAGGGGGCAGGTGGAGTGAGACCTGGCTGATCTGTCTTGAACAGGCTTGGATGTTTGTTTGGCACCAGGCTGCTTTGCCCAGGGAAAGCTGAGATGCTCTGGACCACACGCGGAAGCAGAACTGGGGGAATTAGGAGTCCTGGGACACAAATGCAGTTGTTCACTGCACTTTGGTTACTCTCATGCAAGTTAGTATTTCAGCAGAGATTTTCAGAGGTTTACGCAATTGATATAAACATCTAGCCTCTACTTAATCCTACTTTGAACATCTTAGTCTTTTTTTTTTGTTGCTTTGCTCCTTATTCTAGATAGAGCTCCGTGTTCGAGAAGTATCATATATTCCTATATGGCAACTTTAGTAGTATCAGCCAAATTGACAAGTTCTCAGGGACTGAAGACAGCCAGTGCTACAAGGAAGGCTGTGGTATCCTGGAAAGAGCTTTGGTCTGAAAGAGCGAAGTATTTGACGAGCATGTTCCATCCAAAAATTCCTGAAGAGACTCGAGTCTCTTCTCAGGTTCTCTTCAATTAAAACTCAAAAATAATAAAATCAACTAATGCGGAGGTCAATGTACCATAGACACAAAACTGACAACCTTGCACACAGTCTTGAAAACACCTTGATTAATTTTGTGGATGGAGATTTGTGGCTCCCTTTTTAGTGGCTGTGACAGTAAAATCTTCCAGACTCAGTGTAGTGGAAGAGCAGTACTGTAGAGCCTTTCAGTTCTGCTGGTATATTTGAGTGAGTTTATTTCTGCCTTATATTGTCTTCCCACATGCATATGTAAAACTTCCCCATCACTAACCTGATTAGTGTGTGTTATGTTAATTGCAGGTTGCAGCCTGCTAAAAATGCCCAAAGGCAAATTTGCTTTCCATATAGTTTCAAGTCTCCGCCCTCAAATATAAAAAAGGGATTTTCCTAGGAGCATGACTTTGAAGGCTTACGCATTTTGCTCTTAAAGCAGTTTTGCAACTGTTCTGTTGTGAGGAGATGAGCGAGTGAGCTTTCAGCTGCCTCTTTTGGGTTATGATAGCAGACTGTCCGTAGAGGCAAGTAGCTCAGCCGGAATGACTTTGCTGCACTTCTCACCTCTGAGTTGGTCACATAGATGAATCCAAAAGTGCTGAAGTTGGGGAAAAATCTGATCAAGCACCAATCGTTGAGATTAGGCCAATACAGGTCTTTAATATGATTACATAATGTATAATAGAGTGTGTTATTTAGTATTACATTAGTGAACCAAACTCTTCAGACATTACTGAAAACTTTCAATAGCCCCTTTCTAAGTTTCTGAATCAAATTTTCTTAGAATTTCCATTCCATTAAACCTTTAATGAAAATGAACTTGTGGCTTGAGATCCAAATGGAGTAGATGTGTGCTTCCTGATGGCCTGTTGAACAGCAGCAATGAACATCCCAGCAATACAGAACAGGCACAAAACTGATAAAGAAGGAAAACAGATCCAGGAGGAAGGATGTATAAAAGATCATCTTCTTTTACCATGAGCAAAATCTCAATCCTCACCCTAAAGGGATCAGCAGGGTTGGAAGCAGAATCTGCTTCATATCTCAGTTGTCTGGGTCATACAAACTGATGGATGGGGACCATTAGAACTAGGAAAGCCAGTACTGGCATGAGGCCTCAAGTAATTATTTTCCACTCTCCTTGTGTTTTGTTATAAACTCTGACAGTCTGCTTCCAGAAGCACCTCTCTGAAGCTGCAGATGGCTACTTCAGAAACAACTGCCTTTGTCTCCGTAACTTGCATTGCCTGTGCCCTTGACAATACCATCGTCACCTCTCCATCCTGTCTTCATAGCAGGAGGGCCACTTCTTGCCATGCCTTCTTTCTAAATACGCTTCCACCTTGCTTACAGCTGGCACACAGTGAAATAATACATTTCTCACAAGATGGAGAATGCTGCCTTACTTTCATGGGTTGTTTGACCAATGACTTTTTATTTATTTATTTATTTATTTATTAAGTTAGTGGCAAAGGTTTGTTCTAGATCACCTGCAGTTCAGTTCACAACTAAGGAAACTGGCTTGCTCATTATCACTTCGTCTTTAAATCAAGGCTGATGCTTTCTTAAGCAGAAAGCATTAATTTAAATGTGAACTGTAGGTTTTGATTCTGTTCACCTGTAGAGGAGAGGATAATTCATGCAGCTGCAGGAGCCAACAGCCTAAATTTTCTGCCTTGCTTCACCTGTCAGTCTATAGCAATCCCTTCTGACTTTCTGATCCTCTCTTCTACAGAGTGCAACATGGCTGTGGAGTTCTGGATGAGAGTAAGTACGTGCTGTTGAGTATGGTTAGATGGTTTATGTCATCTTTCTCAGATTCTGAAGGCCAAGGCATAGTGGTTTTGTTTGATTTGGGTTTTTTTTGTTTGGGTTTGTTTGGTTGGGGGGTATGGTTTTGTTTTAATGGGGTTTTTTGTTTGTTTGTTTTAGTTGGTTGTTTTTTTTTTTCTTTCTGATTGCTTGGTTTACTGCCATTTGGTTACCTGATGTTTGCCTGTAGCTGTAGGGAAGCTGCTGAGCTGATGCTGGAATAAAATAGGAGGGCACTCTTTCTGTCAGCCAGCAAATACAGCTATGGTGTCCCTCACTGCCATCTCTGCCTTTGTGGATAGGTGCTAGCATCCTTGTCATGGCTGTCTAATGCACACTGGCATATGCATTATTGTTCAGAGGTGTGGAGCTGGTTTATAACACCACACTGGGTACCATGGGGCAAGTGTCACGTAGCTGCACTCGCAGGCATACCAGAATGGCAGATGTGTGTAGTTTGATTCCTGAGGCAGGGATCTCCATGGATAAAATGTGTCGATCTGTAGGTAGCCAGGCCCAGCTCCATCAGCTTTTCACGTAACATCCTTGTGTGCTGCTGGTGGGTTTGACTGTTAGCCTTGCAGAACACCAATAATTATTCCTGCACTTGAGCTCTTGTTTATTTTGGGCTCTCAGCTAGGGCAGACATTATTTTGAACTACATGATTCATGTCTGGTAGGTGGACACTTCCACATGCAGCTGCCAGTGCTGCTTGGTCTTCTCTGGGTGGGAGAAAACTTAATTTGTTTTGAGATTCATGACTCTTTTTTGAGGACTTGTGCATGTTAGAGATGGCAAGGCTGCAGGCATCTCTTGCATTCACTCTTGCTCCTCTTCTGGATCACTTTATCCTAGAAAGGACTGCCTGCCTTGTAGACACACCAGTGATTTCCTTTTACCACTTTAATGCCAGGATTAGTGCTATTCTAAAGCTGTTGCTTCTATGTGGAGAGTGGGTTTTCTGGTCTTTAGCTCCAGCCAGTTGGGAATGGGAGAGGTAAATGAGTCCTGGCTTTGTCTGCTGAATTGGTTTTGAATTTGTGTGCCAGGTGCCGACATTAGTAAGCACTGCTATCGCAGAAAATACAGATTAAGAAACAGAATTTACTCATCCTGTTCTTAAATAAGCACACCAAGCACATCTACTTCATCACCATAGCTGTGTTTGTGTTAGCTAAGGGCAATACCCAACATCTGATAATAGCACTGGTGCAACCGAATGGAAAACATGGGTATCTCACTGCTCCTAGGAAATGTCCAAATTGTTTGCTGTGTAGTCAGCATGTTAAGGTTATCATTAATGGTTGGGGTGGTTTTTTTTCCTTTTTTTTCCCCCCATTGGATTTAACAGAGTGTTCAGTAAGTGGAGTTCATAGTAATCCAGGGGTGCTTTCCAAAGAAAGGAGGTTACTTAGATACCTCAGTTATGCTGCTGGTCAGGAGATGGGATATGTCATCTGTGGCAGAACCAAGCTGGCTTTGGTTTGCTGGTTATCATCTCTGTCTTTCTAGCTGAGACATTCCAGCGGTAACTGGCTCACAGGGTGCTTGGCCGATGGGTGGCTATGCTAGCTGTGAGGAACCAGCCTTCAGGGCTCAACCTGATGGCCTCAACCTCTAGTGAATGCAAATCAAACTGCTGTGCTATTCAGCTGCATAGCTAACAGGGAGGCAAAAAAAGGCCCTGCTTCAGGCGCAATTCTCTTCTTGATGATACTCATCTCTCCACTGATCACGTCTGGAATTATGACTGTGCTGTGATTTTTATTTTTCCTCTTTAAATACAGAAAATGCATTAGAAATGAACATTCACATGGTCAGAAACAGAACACATCCCAGGAGTGGTACCTCCAGTATAGTTTTACTTTTAGTCATCTTGAGTTACACAGAGAGAATGCCAGTCAATGACTCCGCAACATTACAACATGCACTTAATCCTAATAAGGAGGGAGAGGCTGTGGCTAACAGGTTGTTTTTCATCTCATTTCATTTCTAAACAAGCTGATAGCCAATTCTGAATCATGAGTTTGGAAGAGAACTCAGTGCTTTTGTCAGGCCCAGCATTGTTTACAGGAACACTTTTGTTTCCCCCTGGGTAGACGGTGACCCACAGATACTGAAGTTACCCAAAATCCAACACCAAACCATGCTATCTCATTTTATTTCAAATTCATAACTCAAATCAGGATTGTCAAAAAGGTTCATTTAGTTTATGTACAGTTCAAATAGGCTTTAGAAGATTATTGACTCATTTCTCAGTGTGTCCTCGGTGGGGGTGGGTTTTGTATTGTTTCATACAGAACTAGCCTGAAGGTTTGTGTCTGGCATTGTGGCTTGGCCACTTGAATCCAGAATTCCCAGGCAGCCTGTGAAGGAGTATTTTCTCAAATTTTTATTTATTCTCCCCAAAGCTTGTGTCCTGCCAGGACGCTACACTTGTACTGGCTTTTGGTTCCAAAGATAGAGTATCCTGGCATCCCTCCAGTTTCTAAAACTGAACTGTCCTAGAGAACCTGCTACACAGGGTGATAAAATACAGTCTGGTTTTACCTTCCTACCTATCACACTCTGTCCCACTGTCATGGTTTAAACCATGTTGCCAGCTGGCAACTAAGCACCACGCAGCCACTTGCTCACTCCCCCCCCGCCCCTCCAGTGGGATGGGGGAGAGAATTGAAGAAAAAATTAAAACTTGTGGGTTGGGATAAAGACAGTTTAATGGGACAGAGAGGAAGAAAATAATAATAATAATAATAATGATGATAGTAATAATAAAATGACAATAATAATAATGAATTAGGATATAAAAAACAAGTGATGTACAACACAATTGCTCACCACTTGCTGACTGATGCTCAGGTAGTTCCTGAGCAGCGATCTGTCCCCCTGGCCAACTCCCCCCCAGTTTATATACTGGGCATGACATCACATGCTGTGGAATACCCCTTTGGCCAGTTTGGGTCAGCTGTCCTGGCTGTGTCCCCTCCCAGCTTCTTGTGCCCCTCCAGCCTTCTTGCTGTCTGGGCACGAGAAGCTGGAAAACCCTTGACTGAGTATAAACACTATTTAGCAACAACTGAAAACATCAGTGTGTTATCAACATTCTTCTCCTACTAAATCCAAAATGTAACACTATACTGGCTACTAGAAAGAAAATTAACTCTATCCCAGCGGAAACCAGGACACCCACACACTTCTCACTCCTGGTACACCTCTTAGTCGTGACTACATCGAGCCATGCTGAGTAGCACTTTACTCAACAAGAAGTCCCACTTATTGAGGACAGAAAGTGTGTTTGTCACGGTGTGGATCTGGAAAAGCCACGGAAAAGAGGAGTTGGAAACGGAGGAGTGCAATTAAGCAGCCAGCCACCAGGGTCCCCTTGTGCCTGTACGGGGAGTGTGCTTTGGCCAGTGTCCTCCTGCGTGTCCTTAGGGGATGCCTGGGGAAGGTCGCTTTGGTGGGTGAATCAGGGGAGTGCTTCAGAAAAAGTCTTTGAGTCGTTGCTCGTTAAATTCCTCCTCTGGCGATGGCTTCGCTTTTATGACCTGCCCTTTCTGTGCCTCTCGGGTAGGTGGAAGGTGTATTTAGAAGCTGAAATTTCCATGCTGGTTAACCCCTTTGTGCCCTTTGCTTTCGTGCGTCGCCTGAGCCCGGACTCCAGCAGGGAGCAGGTTAAGAAGGAATGAGAGGCAGGCATGGGTGGGGAGGGAGCCACGAGCGGGGGCTCCCGCGAGTGACCGTAGGTGAGGCGGGTGGGTAGTGCCTCCGTGGGGAGGGGTAGGGAGGTAGCGGGGTCCGTGCGTGACGGGGAGTTGGCAGCCCTGTGGGCAGCAGGCAAGGGGGTGGGAGCGTGGGTAGGTACTGGCAGAGGGAAGGGGGAGGCGGGCAGGCAGGGGCGCCGGGAGGGCTGAAGAGCCCGGGGTGGGGCAGCGAGCGCAGGCGGTGCGCGGCAGGGGAAGTGGGTCGGGGGAAGGTGAGGAGGGGAGGGCGTGCGGAGGGCAGGGGGTGTTTAGGGGGGGAAGTGGGCAGGCGGCCGGGCAGGGTTAGGCGGCCGGGCGGGTGTTCCCAAGGAAGTGGGCGCGGGGCTGGAGGAGGGTCAGCGGGCGGGGAAGCGGGCACGGGGCTGGGGCGGGCGGCCGGCCGGGGGGTGCCCCGGGGGCGGGAGGTGCCGCCCCGCCCGGGCCGTGGGGCAGCCCAGGGGCTGCGGTTCCCGGCAGCGGCGGCGGGGGGGGGGCGGGCGGGAGGCGGCGGCTCCGATAAAGGGCCGGGCGCCGGCCGGCGCGGGCAGAGCGGAGCGGCCTCGGCAGCGGCGGCGATGGGGATGCTCAGCCTGCCGGGCTTCCTCTCCTGCGGGAAGAAGAAGGTGAGGCGGCCGGGGAGGGGGGGTGGCTGGCCGGCCGGCCGGGGGCACCCGGGCAGGTAGAGGGAACCTGGGCGGGTATGAAAGCACCCGGGCAGGTGTGGGAGAACACAGGCGGGTGTGGGCGCATCTGAGCGGGAAGGGTATGGAGGTGCTCAGGTAGGCGTAGGGGCACTCGGGCAAGTAGGGTGCAGGTACCTGGGCAGCTATGGACGCACTGGGCAGGTGAGGTATGGTGCACCTGGCCAGGTATGAAATTAACTGGTCAGGTGAGATCTGGACAGGTATGGGAATATGGGGGCACTGGGGTAGGCAAAGAGGGATGAGCACCTGGGCAGGTATGGGGGCATCAGGGCAGGTCTGAAGTGGGCATACAGGTGTGTGCTGGGGCGAATGTCTGAACAGGTGTGGGGATCTGGGCACGTGCAGGGGCAGAGTAGGGGAGTCCACTGGAGGTGCAGCCCCCAGGAGCTGACAGCACAGGGGACTAAGGTAGGAGCAGGGCAAAACTGGCCATGAAGGCTGTTTGGGCTCTCTGGAGGGACCCTCCCTCACAGGTCCGTGCTGTCCTGTCGCAGGGATCAGCTGGACTGACAGCCCACCTGGCTCTGCCCACCCTGTCTAGCTGCCCTGCCCAGCGACACCAAAGTGCTGCTCTGGACAGAGAAATGAGGATATGACTGCCCCGCTCGCCTATGGGGCAATCTTGAGCCTCCCTTCTTCTTCTCTTCCAAGGACTTCAGTTTGTCAAACGAAAAAGATGCCCACGCCAGTGACAGCGATGAGAACTTGGAGCGTGGCAACTGGTCAAACAAAGGCGACTACCTGCTCTCCATGGTGGGCTACGCTGTGGGCCTGGGCAACGTCTGGCGGTTTCCCTACCTCACCTACCAGAATGGCGGAGGTACCTGTATTGAATGGCAGCGTCGGGCGGGCACACCTTGCTATCCCCAAGAGAGAGGAGGGCCAGATCCGAGGGCCAGCCCTGAGGTCAGGCACGTTTTGTCAAAGCTGGATGTGAGCATCACCCTGGGAACTGGGATAGTGCCCGCTGATGGGAATGGGAAGAGGAGGAGGAGGCATCCCTGTGCTTTTTGGGTACCAGCTGAAAAGGCAAATAGTATTTAGTTTTAACCGCAAAATTCCACAACTCTTCTGATTTACTTGTGAGCAACATGCATCTTTTTGTCAATGTGCCAATATCCTCTACTTAGCTAAATAGCTGTTCTCCCTCCCCAGTGCTTACCTCCCTGATATGTTTATAGAGAGCAATTGAATCCCCTCTCAACCTTTGTTTTGCCAGGCAAACAAGCTAGGCCGGAATAATTACCCAAGCTCAATAATTATCCCCATCAGATACTTGGGAAGCGCGAGGCAGAGAGAGCCTCTACGTGCTTGCACAATGAACTAGTGGCAAAGCCAAACAGAGGCCACTGGCTTCCCCGGCTGCTATTCCGGAGTTCTGTCTACTTGCCAGGCAACCACTGGTAATTAAAGAGAGCGTAAACGCCAAGTAACTGCAGAGGACTTGCTCGTATGTACTTATTTGCTCTGCCTAACAGTCGTTGGAAGTCAAATTCTGGACTGTAAACGCAGCACTGCCCGTACAACTGCACTGCATGCGCACAAGGTGGCATTCATGGTACAGGAGTTTTACTGGAGTGAGTTTGGCTGGCTTGTATTACTTATGAATAATGAAGAAAATTGTGAAAACAAAATAACTCGTGATATCAGCCCTTCAACTAGATGTTTCTTTTCTTATGTGCTGCAGCAGAAAGCTTTGCATTTTAAGCATATTCGTGCTGCCGCTTGTATCCTGCTCTGTGCCCCTTGCCCATGATTGATAAAGACAGACAACTGTTACATCCTTGTTTCGAAACACAGGAGTAATCCAGTTAATTCTGTGGGACTATGTACTTCCTTAAATTACAGCAGGTATTTGCAGTTCCTTGCACAACTGGGTCCTCGATTGCTTGAAGTTCACTGAGGGAGGAGAGGACAGATTTCTGCGGGGATATCAGGTCACGCTTAGGAAACCTGTGCTCTCACTTTCCGTATCTTTTGCGCACACGCGAAGACGTGCCAGTCCCTTTCACAGAACAGGGCTCACATTGATATCAGGTTAATGTGCACTTCAAAATGGCCTCGAACAAGAGCCATGCTGCGATGCTGTTTGACACAGGAGTCAGCCAACCATAGAAAATAATTTTCATGCTTGGACGTCCAGTAGCTACTCTAACAGGGCAGTTGCAAATCACAGCTAAGTACGTGAAGGAATGGATCTGTTCCTTTTTAAACTAAAAGCTGGAAGATGAAATAGAAAGCAGGCAAAGCCGATGGTGCCTACAGCTGAGCAGTGTCCCTGCTTGCATGAGAGCAGTATGTCTTTAAGAGTTTTTGTAAAATCCTTTGAACTCTACAAAAGAGAAGCCAGCCCATGTAAATCACCAGTTCTCCTGGTAGTCTGTGTCTCTTCATCGCAGGTACTGTTTAGCCTTAGAGAAAACAGGAATTAGAAACAAATCTCTCTATTCTGCAAAAAGCAAAAAAACCCCCACAGTGGGATATTTGAGGCGGGGGGAAAAAGGGGGAGTATAAAATGCAATGGAACTGTGGTGAATACTGAAAGATTCATTGTTTTCCCTGTGTGTGTGTTTGTGGGTTTTCTTCCCTCTCTCCCCTCAGGTGCTTTTCTGATCCCATACACCCTGATGTTGGCCTTAGCTGGCTTGCCCTTATTTTTCATGGAATGTTCCCTTGGGCAGTTTGCCAGTCTAGGGCCAATTTCCGTCTGGAGAATATTACCATTGTTTCAAGGTTGGTATTGTTATGTTTCCTTAGATCTTTTTTATGCTACTAATAAGCAGATGTGAAATAATGATTTCTTCACGAAGTTACTAATTCTGAGAAGCCGGTTTCTGTGTAGAGAATAATCCCAAGCTTACGGGGTCACCGTTACGTTCTCAAGTAGAAATTCCTTATTACTCAATTAATAAACAGATCTGGATTAAAGATTTCCCCAGAAAAGGTTGTCAGTTGTGAGAGGTTTTATCAATGATTCTTCTGGTGTTACACAGCACACCACCCTAACTGCAGCTGTCCACGCTGAAGGAAATCACCCTGTTTGCTCTGTGAGGGAAAACCTCAGTTAAACACCTTGCACTGCGTGCAACAGACAGAAAAATCACTTTTAGAAATTAACTTTATTGCTGTTTCTTTACACTTTACGTCCTATATAGCTTGCAAGGCAGTTCCATATTGGATGGGCTAATTCTGTATTTGGCTGCCAGCATTGGCACAGGCACGTGGGTCTGATTGATTCATGCAATGCTGTGCACATATTCATCCAACTCATTGCCTTGTGAATCATCTGCTGGTGTGATAAAATAGGCTAGACTCCAACTTTGTAAGGTGATGTGATAAGAGAAATAGTTGCGTTCTGTAACGATAGTTTGCCTGTCTTTGTGAGGGTTTGAATTTGATAGGTGATTCCTGTGTTTGGAAACAATTAACCATGTGCTTTACTCACTCCTATACATCCAGGTCTTGTAGCCATGGGTGTAAAGGACTATGCAATTGGTCTTGTTTGTCCTCTTTATCTACCAGAGGAATTAATGTAGGAACAAGGTATTTTCTTTCTGGTGCAATAAGAACATTACTTGCCACCTTCTACAGAAACAAAAGGGATTACAGTCTGGCTGGTTGCCTGAACACTTACTCTTTTTGCCAGTCTCTGTTCTGCAGCACAAGCAACCTTTCAGGAGAGCAGTGTATTTAACTTTAAAGCAGAAGTCTATAGACACATTAAATCTTTTATGTGTCTGTGAAGATATAAACTTAAATATAGTCTCTAAGATGATTAGGACAGTTTGGCAGACTTTCCCAAACTTGCAGGACAATGTTCATTTTAACGAAGGAGGAGAACAGTATTATTGGCACAGATTTACTGTTCTGTGTTGCTTCTCATTTATTAGCAAAACCATTCATTACAGTGGGATCTTTAAAATGGCTTAGTCAGTCCTAGTGTAGTTTCTTTTATTTTACTAAGCAATCAAAGCTTCCCACTAAACTGGGAAAGAATAAAATATTGAATTTCTCCTTTAGACTTGGACTTAGCAACTAGTCCAATTTTTCTGTGGGCCTGATTCAAATTCTGTGTCAAAACCATATTTGAGATGGTCAGTTTGGATCACATCCCTCGTTTCATGGCTTTAGCCTTTCCCTGTTCGGTTGCTGTTAAAAATTATTTAAAAAACAAACAAAAAACCAGCTCAACTTCTTCCCAAGTAGCCTTTTAGAAGTCAAGTGAAGGCCATTCTTTTTTTTTTTTTTCAACCTGAGTTTGGTGTAGTTAAGACATTGTGTCGTTCTCTTTCCTAGGAGTGGGCATCACAATGGTCATCATCTCAACATTTGTGGCGATCTACTACAATGTTATCATTGCTTATGCGCTCTACTACTTATTTGCCTCATTTCAAAAAGTGCTGCCGTGGTCGGCTTGCTTTTCCTGGGCAGATGAGTTCTGCAGCAAAACACGACTAGGTACTGTACTTAACAGATAGGCCTTAATATTATTGTTTTGGATAATTGCACTTTGTACTGTTTTCTGGGAGAAATTACAGGAGCAAGACAGCTACCTGTGGCTTGAAAAATCCTCCCTGGTGTTTTGTCTCTGAACACACAGGAGTGATGCTTGTCTGCTTCCCTGGCAGCAGTTCTGGGTGCTTGGGAAATCTACAGAGAGCTGGGCTGAAACCTCCTTGTTGCATCCTTTTTATTCTCCTTTAAAACCTAGGGTTTCTTCTAGTACATACAGTCCCCAGAAATACTGCATTCCCATTTCATCAGGCTTCGTGGCAAAGCACATACCTTCCTGTCACGAAGCAAGAGTATTGCCGTAGCTTTTATCAGAGGTTCTTTCATTGCCCCCTGCCTCCCCTGTGGCTATGGTAATCCTGAGCACCAGTGAGGCACTGGTTTCACACTTTATTATCTTTTAGAAGGTATCTCCAAACTATTGTTCCTGATGTTTGGCAGCACATGTACGGACAAACACTTGTTATCTCACCAGTTCCCATATCAGACCAGTTTAAGGCAAAAGGTGAAGTTGGTGAGGGAATTAGTAGTTAGTAGCTGGAAGTGTGTTGCCAAGTGTTAATGTAATTGTAACGCTCTTAACCATATATCTGAAAATCTCTTCTAAGATTCGTAGGTTTCATAGAATGAAGTTGAGATGCTTTATTTAACAAAAAGTTGACGCTTGCTTATGGGCTAAATAAAAATATTTTAGCTCAAAATGTCTAAGTGCTGGAGGAATACAAAACTGAACTGAATAAGCTGTCCTGAAATAGGCTTCAACAAGACTTCTTCAGAAAATGCTGATATAGTGTCCCTCACTTTATATTCTGGCAAAAAAAAAGTCCCAGCCCAAAAAACCCAAACAGTGCTCACCCTGCCACGCCCCCCCCCACCCCACCCCAGGGAAATGTTCAAAGAGCTCTAGTAAGCCCTCTGCCATAATAAGATGAAGTTGCTAGAGGATGATCTGTGTGTAACCTTGGTTTGAGACAAAGGTTTTCACAGAGTAACCAAGGCTACAATCTTAACTATCCTCAGTTCTGATTTTTGCAAGTATTCTTGACAGTAAGTGAAAGGTGGAGCTGAGCACACCACATTCTTGGTGTTTTGATTTACAGTCAAAGTAACAAAGTCACAGCTGTAAGTGATAGATCAGGTTTGTTTCTAAATACTGTTAGTAGGCAAACTAAAGCTGTAACTCTTTAGAAAACGTTTGCTATAATAGTCTGATTTTTATACAGTCATCACTGTGTTAACAATCCCTTTTTCTTGCTTGCTTTCAGTAAGCGACTGCAATGCAACCTTAGATGGAGAAATCATTCATGCAAACTACTCGTTCATCACAAGCAACAATCTCACGTGTATAAACGGCACCATGAACTACAAACCAGTGCAATTTCCCAGTGAGCAATACTGGAAGTAAGTAAATATTTTAAAGAAATTGCTAAAAATGCATTTATTATGCATTGTGGTTTTGAATGCATCTTTTATTTTTGTCTTATCTTGCTGTCCAGAAACAATCTAGCCAAGGGAGGTGGGCATGCAAATCTGTGCAGAGGGGACTTAAAATTTAATTGATGAGTATGGGCCCTTAAAAAAAAAAAAAAAAAAAAAAAAAAAAAAGAGGGAGAGAAGCAAATGAGTCAACCTGTAGCAAACTGAAAAATACTCCAGCTTAAAGAAGTCCTCATCTCCAGAGTCGTGGTAGGGGCTACTTAGCATCTTTATGTATAGTATACACTTTTTTCAGGAGTTACTGCGCAAAATCTATTCACCTTATTCTGAATCTGGGCCTGTTGCAAAATTGCGATTTCTTTAGCCACATGGTTTCAATTTGCCTCATGTTCCTTGGGTTCCTGGGAACTGATTCTTCTCATGGGCTCTTCTCTTGCCATCAGAATTTCATGGTTAACATGAAAGAGCTGAGGCAGGCCTGATGGAAGATGTATGGAGAGCTGAGGGCTGGTAGACTTTAAAAAGAGGGGGAAAATGCAGTTAAATATTAAATTTTTCAATGCCAATCATGCAGTTCTAACTGCACGCTCATGGAAGCTGCTGCAGGGTCTTGTAATATCTACAGAAACCAGCTCACTTCTTTCCTTCAAGAAGTAGCTGAAGGGGAGGATTGTGTGCTGCTGTCACCCTCTTCTCATTGCAGCATTTTGTGTTTTCAGTAAAGTGGCTCTTCAGCGCTCGAGTGGATTGGACGAGACCGGTAACATCGTGTGGTATCTGGCGCTCTGCCTCCTCCTGTCCTGGATGATAGTTGGAGCTGCATTGTTTAAAGGAATAAAATCTTCTGGAAAGGTAAGAGGAAGAGCAAGTAGCAGACTTTTGGCCTGATCCTGCTCTTCCAATGTCACTTGGACTCAGGGAAGATTAGCACAAGGCAGGATGCAGTCCTAACCCACTACCCTCTGCTGGGCTTGGCATTAGACCTTTTCTCTGCTCTTTGGCTTTTGTGACTGTTACATAAAATATGAGTAAGGTGCTGATTACACAGCAATTACTTAACACATGGGTCTTTTAGCTCCACCAGGGCTGCCATGTATTTGGGGATCTTGCTGTCATGCAGGTGATTCCAGCTGAGTTTTGGCAGTCACCTGGCCTGCTATGATGGATATGTGCATGTGACTGCACATGCGTGCACACACCCTGGGAACACCCGGTAATTATTTGCACCTCCAGACTAGTTGAGATGTTTGGACAATACAGGTCAAGTCCAGCGAACAAATGTGCATGTGCAGGTTCCTGACAGATTGTGAAATGTTGTTTGTACTCAAGATTTCAAGCTGCTTTTAGGGAGCAGGTCCATAGGTGCTTGTTTTCAGGCTCTGGCTCTGCTGAGCTCCCATTTCCATGTGCTGGACCATGGCTGCCTAGAGTTTTCCTTGGGCTAGGCTGGCTCCTCTCCAGACTTCAGGCAGGATGAATTCCATTCTTCCCTGCCTGAGGCCCTTTCCCTGGTTTAGTTCCTTCCTCCCCATACTTCTTCCTTACCCCCATGTTGCATCTCCATCGGTCACTTCTTCAGTCTCTGTTGCCTTCATTCTTTCTCTCACCCTTCCTGCACTGTTTTGGGTTTTTTTTTTTTTCTCCTTTTGATTCCTTCTGTCATTGTGCCTTTCCATGGTTCCCTGCTGCCTGTCTTCCTTTCCTCAGTCTGATGTCTCCTCCTATTCTCCTTTTTATTTGGAGCTTTCAGCCTTCCATCTCAGCACTTCAGGGTGGAGTATCTGTGCTTTCCCAGCCACAGTTGTTCTGCCGCATGGCTCCTCTTAAACTCGCATTCTTTGGGTTCCTGGCAATTGGCTCTTCCTGTTGTCACTTCTCTTCTGGCACGAAGGTAAGCCTCTTTGAGGACTAAGGTAAGACTCAGAAGAATCTAGCTAGACAGGAACAAGGCAAAGATGAAGAGCAGACAGAATTGACTATTCTGGGCAAATATGAAGGAGGTCTTCAGAAATGGCAGACTTGCCATACGATGGTGCAATGCTATGGCTTGGTGTAACCAGCAGTACAGGGTCAATTATCTGTCTGCGTAACGCCGAAACTAAGACTCGAGGAACAAGAGTATTGTTGAATATAGCCTGCATGATAATAGCACTGCTTAGCCCTGCTTCTAGCCCGGATCCCATTGCGCTAGAAATTGTGTAGACAAATAACAAAAAAGATCTGTGTCTGAGAGAACTTAAAAGTCCTTGTTCCTGGTAAATAAAGCTTCCAGCATGTCTTCTTTTTGGTTTGTGTTGTTTTTTGGTTTTGGGCAGTTTTTTTGTGTTTTTTTTTTTTTTTTTTTTTTAATTAAGTCTCAGCAGGAAATAATTCCATCCTGGTCACCTAATTTTGACTGGCTTTCAGTTCGCATTTGCTAGAAGCATTGCCTAGCAAGAGACCTCTGGGGTAGTTGAGTCCAGGCCTTGCGACAGTAGTAAATCATGTCAGAAAACACATTTCTGAAACTGGTCAAGTGCTATCTAAAAAGTGGATATGTGGCTTGGGCCTTCTGCTTCTGCTGGAATGCAGCTCTAGAACTGGCTAAGCCAGATGGTTTAGTGCTTGGCCTGTGTTCACTTCCCTGGTCACCTGTTTTTCATTTGTACCAGCAGACCTTAGCCTAAAACCTGGCCATTCCTCCTGCACCAAGGTCTGTGCATCCCCTTGCTTCTAATGCGTGTCCCTGCCCTTCTTTCTGCAGGTCGTCTATTTCACCGCACTCTTCCCATACGTCATCCTGCTCATCTTGCTGGTGCGAGGTGCCACACTGGAAGGTGCTCTGGATGGCATCGAATACTACATTGGGAGACAGTCCAATATCACCAAGCTGATGGAGGCAGAGGTGAGAGGTAGTGTCATCCACAGAAGCCTGACACGCTTCTATGGTTCTGTGGGCTTGTCA
The DNA here is from genome assembly GCF_026419915.1 of Harpia harpyja. Taxonomy (NCBI): domain Eukaryota; kingdom Metazoa; phylum Chordata; class Aves; order Accipitriformes; family Accipitridae; genus Harpia; species Harpia harpyja. The sequence continues at coordinate 16,225,145 of NC_068957.1, forward strand.
CTTAGCAACTTTTTTTATCCAGTCAGGTACTTCTTCATGTCCTGCCCTGCATTTTGTATCTGCAGCTGTGTTCTGTTTTTTCAGCAACCCCCAGCTCTATCGGAAGTCCAAGCCCCTATTCTAGCTACTCTCAACCTAAAAAAATAGCTACCCTCTGCCACGTCCCTGCCACAGCAGACAGTGATGACAACTGTGGTATTGCCTCTGAGCAGCTCTTGCAGACTTGCTGGAGTTTCATCCTAGCAAGGCCTGCTCAGAAAGGTCTTGCTCTGGGATCAAGCATTGCTCTCATTGCATCAGTCCCACTTGCTTTGGTTACTGATAATTTCAAGGGACGTTATCAGAAGGTTGAAGTGACCGCTGAGTTTGAAATTCAGGCTGTGCCTTACTCAGGAAATTAGCTTTGAAAGTTAGGTGGACCAGGAAGGGCACCTTTTGCAATGGAAGCCTGGATTTTTTTTGTTCTGGCTTATGCTAACATTAGTTCAGTTTTACCAAAAGCAGACATTGTGTAATATTTATTTTTGGTGGTTTATGTGAGCATTTGGCACTGAGGAGCTGCAGCAGAGGCAGAAGTGGTTTGTGTGGGTCACGGTGTGAGGAGCACAAGTGGGAGAGCACATGGAAGTTCTCACTCCTGCAACCCTGTCCTGGTTTTCCTTATTCATTGGCACTGTGACAAGATTCATATCTCAAGAACCCACACATGTGAATGAATGGAAGCTCTTCTTCAGGGTTAGCCCAATAAGAGTTAAGTATTTGGCAACATACTCAGGATGTGGCCTTCAGAGATCATAGAAGGTATTGTTTGTGCTTGAGACTGCAAGGTCACCAGCATGCTATATCCCACCTACTCTAAAACTTAAATGAAATAGGATTAAATATTCAGGTTAAATGTGGAAAAACTCTGGAGCTTCCACAGAGGGCCGACTTAAATGTTTCTGATACGTACTGTAAGTTAATACAATAATGCCCATGTTCTTATCACTGGTAGGTTTGGAAAGATGCAGCCACCCAGATATTCTACTCCCTGTCCGTGGCATGGGGCGGGCTTGTTGCTTTGTCATCGTACAATAAGTTCCATAACAACTGCTACTCGGATGCTATTTTAGTTTGTGTAACCAACTGCGTCACCAGCGTATTTGCTGGGTTTGCGATATTCTCCATCTTGGGACATATGGCATTTGTGTCCGAGAGACCCGTCTCGGAGGTTGTGGACTCAGGTAAGCTGATCGTCACGCTGTCGGTATTGGGACTTGCTTTGACCAAGGCATGACAATAACCTCCTTCCTTCCACTGCTTCCCAGGGTTTGATCTGGCATTTGTAGCCTACCCAGAAGCTCTCTCCAGGTTACCAGTCTCTCCTCTGTGGTCCTTCTTGTTTTTCTTCATGCTCCTGCTCTTGGGCCTTGACTCTCAGTTTGCCACCATAGGTGAGTGGGGTTTTAAGTAACCCATAGCCTTTCCAATGAACATTGCCTTTCTTAATTGTGCTGCTCAAAACCCACGCTTCTTCCTTTGCAGAAACACTTACAACCACCATACAAGATATATATCCCAAAGTGATGAAAAAGTTAAGAATCCCTATAACCCTGGGTGTGTGCATATTGCTCTTCTTTCTCGGTCTTATCTGTGTTACTCAGGTAAGGCATTCAATTCTTTTTTGGCTGTGGCTTTAGTTATGCTGCAAGCGATAAACTCAAGTCAAAATATCCTTTCCAACTGTTCCTGTTTTCATGGATCGATCTGAGAGAATCTTGAATTCTGCCAGTGTGCCTGGACATGCAAATAAGAAACTCCCAGAGGGAAGCTTTGAAGAACCTCAGGTTTTCTGTGATTATTGAACTGAGATGTGCTTTTAAACGGAAGGCCTGTACAGAGCCTGTGAACCATCAGCCTGATTTATTGCTCCTCGGTTCAGGAGATTCTTTGTGTAATCTCAAGCATACGCACACAGTCTGTCTGCAGTGCTGTGGGTACTGCTAATAGATGCCAGTGGGATCTTTTTGTTCAGAACTGTCTGCCAAACAGGACAGGATTTGAGAAATGGCCTACTCATGTCATAAAAACCTATTAGCTCACAAGCATCTGTAGATTGTATGATTACTTCTCCTGTGTGTGTGTGTGTGTGTATACACACATACATATATACACATACATACAAGGAATTTTAAGTATGCTGTGAAAATTTCTTGAGGCAATTGCTTTTAAGGATGTAAAGGTTCATTGCCATGACTCCATCTAGAAATGCAGATTTATAGATGCAATTAGACTGAGAATGTGAAGGAGATAATTGGAGTGAATAGACAGGTGTATGGTCAAGCAAACATGATGGCAGGGAAGCTTGCAAAGGTCTTAGAACATAAGAGTGTGAAAAGGCTTAAAGCTTGTTTCCTGCTCTGTGATCCTGCTATTGCATGCTGGTGTTTAAAGCTGTGTTTAACCCACGTGGAAAACTTGTGCGTGTAGGAGTATACAGGCCTACCAGAACTGATAACTGGTATAGCTGTTGCTGTAGCTCAGTGTTAAACCTTTGGCATCAGCTTTAATACAGTAAGTTCCAAATTTACATTTTGCTCTCAGCTGTCTAGATATACTTTGCGTACACATGTATCTTGTAATTAATATACAGATCGACAGTATTTTGTCAGATGTGTTTTTCAACTTGACATAGAGATCTTTAAAGGAGATAATGTTCAGAAATGTGTACTTAGCCTAGAGAACTGGGAACTTCAGAAACTCAGACTGGTGATTAGTTAAACTGGCTTGAGCAATGCAACTTGTTTTATTTGCATAAAGATGTTACTGGGACTGGGTACATTTTTACCTCTTTATTTTTTTGTTCTACAGGCAGGAATTTACTGGGTTAACCTAATAGATCACTTTTGTGCTGGATGGGGAATCCTTATTGCAGCTGTCCTGGAGATAATAGGCATCATCTACATTTACGGTAAATTATTTGCCTTGAAAATCCATGATTTGACTATGCAATCCCAGGCAGAGTGTATATTAAACGTTAATTACCACAATAAAGCATTTATAACTTAACTGGCTGAAAAGCTTTAGCGGTTACCACCAAACTGGAGGAACTGCCCTTGACCATTGCCTTTCTTCTATCCCTTGTGAGGCACCACACCTGCAAGGGAGGCACCTGCTTTACAGTGCACCCTGCGCTGGTCTTTCAACAGGAGGAAACAGGTTCATTGAAGACATTGAAATGATGATTGGAAAGAAGAGCCGTTTATTCTGGCTGTGGTGGAGAATGTGCTGGTTTTTCATTACTCCTGTGCTGTTAATGGTGAGTGCGGATGACTGGATTGTGTTAGTGTGACAGAACTTACTACTTTGATATTGAAGAGGTTTCCATGTGAAGATTCAGGGCTGAATGCCCAGGCCCTGTGTATAAAGAGAGGGTATGGCTGTGCCAGTGAAGCAAACTACGTGCTATCTGTGCTTTCCGATACATACCGCTCCTCCTTGGGTCCTCTCCAGGAGAGGCTGGACCTTCAGATCACTTGCTAGCGAGCTGGGTCTGCACTCTGAGGAGACACACGGAGCAACCAGATTGTCCATCTTAGCAGCTGGATTATCTTCATTTCCGACCGAGAAAATGTTTTGAAAACCTAGATTTTTCCCCTTTGAGGGGAATCCCATTTTCAGGACAGAACCCTGGCTTGGGTTTGCTCTTCGGGTGTCCGGCTGTTGCCCTGTCTAACTGAGACCTTTTTATGTCCTGTTATGTGTGTCTCAGTTTTTCGTTACTCCGGCACTTCTAATTGTGAGTGGTGATGGTTGATTTATGTTACTATGAGAGAATCCATTAGCATCCCAAATCCAGGAGCAGTACCAAGTCACTCTGGCCAGCACATTGCCTTTAATCTGTCTGGGCTACAGTTTAGAAAATGCTGCCCCTAAACCATCTTATTTCTGCAGCAATATTTGCCAACAGTTGATCTCAGATTCTTTCCCATATGCCTGTAAATAGCAGAACATGGGAACATATAAAACATCCAGAGAAAGGTACTGGGTCATCCAGCAACTTGCATATTCTCCAACATGAGATTTCAACAGAACCCAGAGATCACATTCTCTTTAAGCAGAGATGTACCTAAAGTGTTAGGGTGCGTATCAGTGTTGTCTTTCAGCCCTGTCCTTCAGTCTTACTATGTGGCCGTGACTGAACACCAAATCCTGCCCAACCGTTCTTGCACTCAGAAAGCAAGAGGGAAATGGGCAGAATTTGTAGATGGCCCTCTTTTTTAACCAACTTGGAAATACGGTGCAAGTTCAAGTTAGCTGGACAACTGCTTTTCTCTCTTAATCTCTTTGCCATTTTTTATAGGCAATTTTGGTCTGGTCTTTGGTCACATTTTCACCTCCCACTTATGGCTCGGTGTTATATCCAGCCTGGGGAACCGCCGTTGGCTGGTGCATGATCATCTTCTGTGTCATCTGGATTCCCATCGCTGCTATTCTAAAAATAGTTAAAGCTGAAGGAAACCTTTGTCAGGTAAGGGTGCAAAAAAGGTGTCATAGCCTCAAGTCTTGCTTTCCTTGGCATTGTCAGGAACACCTGTGCTGTCTTTTCCAACACACCTTCAGTACCTTGAGGTGTTCGTTAGTTGGATTTTTAGACCAAAACACCCCTCTGGTAGTTGCACCAGAGGCAAATTTACCCTACTGTGTTCTGATAAGAAGATAAAGCCTAATTCTCTGGGAGTGCAGCCACACATTCAACAGTGATTTTCATGGTTTCTGCCGTTATTCCAGCCGCTTTAAATTCTCTGAAGAATTTCTATCTCTTTCTATGCCCATATCATTTTCTGGAGTTTTGCCTCCCATTCCTCACAGAAACGAGCGAGTGCAAGATCTGAGGTATGCTCTTCTTGCCAAGCTTTGCCAAAGAGTCCTGTTGGTCACAGCTTTCCCTGCTTGTTTGACTTCAGTGTCCAGAATCCACTGAACCCAAGGACAGTAGGAATGATTTTTAATAACTTTGATGATTTGTTTGCCATTTGTTGAGTTGCAGAGCATGTTTAGAGTTACAGCTTTACTGATCTTTCACAATAGCCCTGACTAAGGTAAGACATTAAATGCTCTTGTTTTTTGCTTTTCAGCGCATTGTAAGCTGCTGCAGGCCTGCTGCAAACTGGGGTCCCTACCTGGAATGTAACAGAGGAGAAAGATACAGCCATGTCGTAGATTCCAAAAAGGAAAAGGAACACGAGATTCCTACTGTGTCTGGCTTCGTATACACTCAACAATGAGATGGCCATTTGGATGACAAATTTTTAACCTATGTGTGCTTTTTTTCTTTAATTATTAGAAAGTGACAATGCAAAACAACAACAACAAAAAGCAAATCAACCCCCTGCCCTTCAAAACCCCGCCCCCAAATGAAAGCGAGCTGTATTATTTATTTTTGGTGCTGTATGCTTGGGGAGGAATAGCTAAATTAGACACTGAGATCTCCCCAGAGATTTAGGTGGAGAGGGCAGGAAAATGCATTGCAGGCTTCCCAGGCTGATGGACTGGGCACGCTTAACCCCATCCAACCAGTATCCAGCTGGACTGCAGATACGGTTGTGGAAGAGAATAAAGACGCATTCTGGTGCTTCCCAGCTACAGGAAATTTGAGCCAAAAGGTGCTGTGCTTGCATGCCCCGATGTGCTATGGGCAGTTACTACCTTCTGCTGTGCTTTGCCACCCACAGTGGTGTGAGGTTGACAGAGAGGCGAATGGGTGTGCTGCTGCCTGGGACTGTAGCTCAGGAAACAGGAATAATTTTGCTCTGTCTAAGCCTTGCCCAGTGCTGTGAGGCTGCTCAGCATTTGATGTTGACTACAGTGTGTGTGTGTTTTGTCTGTGCATCTAAATACTGAGTGGCAAAAAATTGCCATCACAGGAAATAAGGCCTTAACATGGTGAAGAGCAGGCTTCTTTCTATTTCTCATTATTCCCCTTGGGATCCCCAAAGAGCCATCTTCTGTGTCATGCCCCATGCTCAGCATTCATCTGTCTGTAATTCAAAAATCCCATGTTTCCATATCCTGTCATTAGGCTCTGCAGAATGAAATAGTAACTATTGAATTCTGTTGCATCTGCTCTCCTACACTCACCAAGGCTTTACCTATCAGTTTGTTTTCTGCATCTTTCACTCAGGCTTGGGTTTTCCTTTCCAAAGGAGACTCAAAGTGCTTTTTAAAGACTCAGTGTTGTCAGTGTTGCAGTAGAGCCAAAAGAAGCAGAACCTTACCCTGAGTGAAGGTTACAACTGCCTTGTAGTGCTGTTACTCCAGAACTTGCTGAAATCATGAGATTATTGAAAACTTAGGAAATTTGTAATGCATTTGGGAACACAGACTTACGCTCCCACCTAGGCAGGAGGGGGTTAGTTTAAGAGAACCTGACTTCACTCGTAATACAAGTGAATTCCTGGTAAAGGAAAAAAAGATCTATGGATTGAATGAATACATTTTGTATGCTGAGGAACATCTCTCATACTGTGATAATGCTTCCTTGGGAACAGCGCAGCAGGGTTTCTAGCTGTCACTTCCTCTCAGGGCTTTGTCACTCTTTCTGGACATGAAGGAGTGTTGGATAGTGGCTTGTTGCCCAAGCTGCATACCTTGGTGTATGTTTTATACTGGTGTTTTTGTGACAAATCAACACTTTATGGCAAATAAAATGTGATTTTCTGTTTTTAATGGTTTTGGAGCTGGAAAATGAGATTTTAGCCTTTTGTATGGAGTTGGGGGGGGGCAGTTGGTGGGAAGGGAAGTACCATCAACTCTTCTGTGATCCTAAGCCTTTGGGAGATTGAACTAGAAGGATTCAGCCTCTAGGAAGCCCTTTCTTATAGAAGTTAGGATCTAGTGCAATAGCCCTGTTTTGGAGTGGACTCAAAAAATACAGAAAGTAATTGAGGAGGGATTTATTGAAAGGAGTGTGGAATTTGAGCCTATAACAGAAGCTGGTTGAGAGGACCCCTTTTCTGCACTCCAGCTGCTCTAGGGTCGTGGTCTAGCCATGAACCAGCAGAAAACAGTGCTGCCACTGTCCCTAATGTGTGGAGAGTCTGGGAGCGGGAGGGAGGCTGAGCTGCAAAGCTGTTGTGCTCATCCCCCAGCGTGCTGTCCATTGGAGCGCCATAGTGGGCAGCAGTTCATACCTGGGAAGGGACAGTCTCTGGGAAGGAGAGAGAAGTTAAGCAAGTAATGAGTGAGAGCACTCCAAGAGGTGGTGGGGAAGCAGCCTGGCCAAACCAGCTTCAGGAAGAATACAGGAAAGTTTCAGCAAAAGAGATGCTGAAGGCTAATAGCAGCCACCTACTGCCTTGCAGGAAACCCCTGCTGCTGCATGCAGGGCTCTTTAGAGGCTTCTTCTGCTCTGCACTTGTCTTATGCACTTCTAGGAGCTGTTTTCATGATGTTGCACTATCAAGGCCTCCCAGAAGAGCGACAGAAGACTATTTCTTGAGGGCTGGGCATCCAGTTTTGGTGCTTTCTCCTTTCTCCAAGGTAGTAAAATCCCACAGTTCTGAAGGCAAGGTTTGCTGTCCTGGCCCCAGGCAGAGCTGGGATCCCTCTCTGTGTGTGCATGTCTGACATCTTCCTGGCACATCCAGTTTCTGTTGTTCTCTTTGGATGAGTTGATTTACCCCTTATGTTGCTGACTACTGGCATCTGCTGAGGAGTCTCAAAGAGTATTTAGGAGCTGACATTCATATTCCTCACCAGTCACAGCTCTGGCCCAGCATCTAGGATTGTTCAATAGCCCCCAAGGATTACATGAAGAAGTGGTGTCCCTCAGCACTGCTCTAGAGGCACTTTGGACCCAGCAGACCCAGGCATATTCCTCACCCAGGCTAGTGCCCAACATACTGGTGTTTGTTGGGTAGAAAAATCAGCAGTGCCAACCAGTGCAGCATTCCTGGTAAGGGAGGATGCTCTATGCTGTGCAGGTGGTCAAAATGCCTGGAGTCTGGGCTTTTTTAGTTTGAGGAAAAAAAGGAAAAATATTCTGCTTTGGATGAAGCTAAACAGGAGTGAAAGGAAAACTCCTGGGAAGAGAAAAGTAGAAGTGGAAAAGAAGTACATTTCCTTTGGATTGGCTCAAAACACAAGTATGTTTTCAGTCAGGAAAGAGAGCACAGACGTGTGCAGTTCCAAAATGCCACATCCATAATGCGGAAACATTTTAAAAGCGGTATTATTTCAACTGGCGTTTGTATAGGTATGTAAAGCAATTAGTTAGGGGCCGAGCTTATGAAAGCAAATGTAAAGCCCCAAAGTTATTTCTTTTGCAGAGGCTGTTCGTAGGCGTGATGTCAAATTTAAAAAAGAAGAAGTCTTTCATTTCATTTCTACCCCGTCAGCTGTTTGCAAGAGGACGTTTTCCAGCCGGGGCTGCGTGGTGGTGCGCTGACCAGCAGAGAGCAGCGTGTGCTCGTGTCTTCTGCTCCGCTCCCAGCACCCGGGGAGCGGGGGCCTGCGAGGGGTCGGCACAAGCCCCCGGCCCAGCCCGACTCTGCCCGGGATGCTGGCCCGCTCGCTCGCTGCTCCGTGGCCCTGGAGACTGCATTGTAAAGCAGCAGCCGTGAAGCTGAGTCATTTGGCACTCGCTCCTGCCTGGCTGGCGGCTGTTGAACGGCGTCGGAGCTTTCAATCAGACTGGCCCTATCGAAAGGTCTTTTTTATCCAGACCCAGATGTGTGAAGAAGAGAGCTGGTGCTCCCGTTGAACTCCTGCGCGGCTCCAAGCCGAGCCTCACGGTAGCAATACGGCTGCCCTGTGAAAGCCACTCTGGCCTCTGCAGACTGGAGTTGACCACGGGTCATCTCGGCAGACCGGTTGTCCCAGTAAGTGGACCTTTCCAGGCCCACGTCGCAATTCCGTGACGCTTTGTGCACCCCCACTCCCAAGTCCCCAGAGCTCCCCTGAGCCTCACCCTGTTCTCGTTCTCCATGCCTGTGGGTGATGTGGCCCTGCTGAGGTGTCCCCTTCCTGGCTTTGTTGTTTAGTTTTTTGTAGGAAGCAGCAGCACAGACCCAGAAGCAGCATGCGTGTTTGTAAGTGAAGGCTTTATTTTCTTGTTTCAGCTCTAAATCTAATTTTCCATCGTTTTGTGGGCCTATGGCAGGGCTTTGTGTCATTGCTTGGCTTCAGGTCCATGGCCGTGGCTTGTTTGATGCGGGCACCGTGGCACCGCAGTCCGGCTCCAAGGGATGGGGCATCTGCCACGCAGTCGTAGCGTGGCTGTTTGGAGAGGGATGAATGAGAAGCGAGAGGTACCAGGGTGTGAGCAGAGCTGACTTGCTGGGGAGCTGCACAGGAGTGAGGAGGTGATTGCACAGCCCACCTGCTGAGGGCAAAATCACATATTTCCTGTGAGTCACCTTCTGAAGGGGCTGGGAATGCTCCACAAAGTCTGGTGCAGCAGAAGATCCCGGAACATTCAAATTGAAACTGGTCTTGAAACAAATTCATGTCTGCTGGCCCCAAAGGAGTTACTGGGGCAAAAGGTTTTACATTGTTGGAAGAACCTGGTTTCAGTGATTTCGGTGACGTTTGCTTTTTAGTCCAAATGGTCTTTCTTTTGGAAGGTTAGTAAATACAGACTACCAAGTACTGAAGAAGAAAAATATTGCAGTTTAAGAAACACCTCTTGAAATTTAAAAAATTATTTTCTCAGTCTGAGCTGCTTTGGAAGGGAGGTGAGGGGGAAGTGGACTTTTTGACTTCTTGATTTGGAGTGAGGAAATTATTGTTACAACTGTCTGAAGGATGAGAAAAATCTTCTCCAATGTAGCGCTGTGATGCAAATAAGGCAAATGCTGGCAGGACCCTTTAAAGAAAAAAGCCATGTTACCCTAATGATGTTAGTTATTTTTTAAAAGTTAGCGTTTGGCCACCCCTGAAGGGGATTCGGGGAGCCAATATCTAATCTCAGGTTCCTGTGAGTCCCAGGAAGGCTCCAGATCCTCTGTGTAGATTAGCCTTTCGGGTAGACGATATAGGGGAGGAGAAGAAATGAACTGAAACCTATGGGCTGTACGTAAATGGCACCTGATGAAAGGAATGAGGAAAGCAGTCTATATATAGCACCGATTGTTCCCGTGTAAGTATTTTTCATTGATTTTTGTAGATTACTTGTCTGTAAAAAGGGGGCGTAACTGGGTATCTGAGCCTGTACAGGGCAGCAGGCCAGCTCTGGTTCTCCTTGTCCTCTCTCTTGCCCCAGTGGGGGAGTCTCTCACTCAGTGATGCAGAGGGAAGTGAAATACGTGTGGTCGGAACTGGGTGTGGGGAGAGATTTTCCTCCACGGTGAACGGACCTGGTTCATCAACTCATGCTGACTGCAGCTGCAGTTTCATGTTGAGCCTTTTGGCCAGATGCAGTTTCAGAGGTCTGTGTTCCCACCTCCCCTCCAGCTCCGGTCCTGGTGCCTGGTTAGCAATACCGTTGAGCTTCTTTCTATGTGAGAAGGAATGACCTTCCTCTACACTGGTTTGGTGTGATGATTTGTTTAAAAAACAAAAAATGAACCGTGCTGGTAGTTTTTGTCACAGGATCATTTAGTAGATCCCCTGAAGGCTAGAGCCGTAGAAATCAGAAATCAGACTCAGAGACAGCAGCATCTGACCAGGCAGGGGAGGAGGTGATGTGGGACTGAGAAGCCATGGTGAAGGGAAGATGGAGCAGTGGGTTAAACTGGATCTTCCACTGAAGGAAATGCCGTGGGAAATGGCAGCCTTACCTGAGCTGACTCTGCTCGATCAACGTCAGGCTGACTGATAGCACAGCCACAGCTGCTAAAAGAAGGTTTTCTTCCTCAATAAAACAATCTCAAGAAGGCTAGAGATAAATTTCTTGAACTGATTTATCCGTGCATGATAACTAACTCAGCCCACTAGGAAAGCGTAAAGCTGCACCTCAGTGAAGCATGGAGTCAGCGTGGAGGTGAAACGTGCATGTGCATCTCGAAGGTGATGTGCTGCTGCCTCAGCCCAAAAGACAAAGCAGAATTGAAGAGGTACACTGAAAGCACCAAAAGACAGCCTGAGCGTTGGAATAGGCTCTGCTCAGCAAGCAAGTAAAAGGAACAAGGATTTTGCTTTGCAAAAATCAGGGCTGTGGAGCAGAGCCAATAGCCATCTATGGAAATCACAAGGGGAGTGACAAAGGGGACTAAGGAATGGCTATTCCCTACCTGTAATAGTTTTAGAACCAGAGAAAAGATGGGAACTTCCCAGGTGGCAGCTTTAAAGCGAAAGGAGGAGTGTTTTGTCCCATGCTCAGCCCAGCTCTGGAGCTCCTTGCCAAAAGGTGTTGGTACTAAACGGTTGCATGGCTTCAAAATCTTTCAGGAAAACTAATGAAAAACCCCCCAAACTCAACAAGACACTACCTCTGGTTCAGGAGACTTTGAGAATGCGAGGAAAGTGGGTCTGTAGTGCTTCTACTGCTCTTACGCTCCGACCCTGGGTGTCTGTGCCAGGCTGGTGCCAGAGACAAGGTGCTGGCCTGGCCTGGGCCTTTGGTTTGATCTCACACAGCTGTCCTGGAGAGCAAACCTTGAACTATATGTGATTCATATTTGCAAATTGTAACTCATGTACAAGAAAATGCAGATTGCTGCCAAGAGAAACCTACTGAATTCTCTCTCTCTCTCTCAATCTTGTGCGTGCTCTGCCAGGCACAAACAGATTCGTGTTCCACAGAGCCTGAACGCAGTTTCATCTGGACATCTGCCTGTAGTGCACAGTCTCCTGAGTTCCAGACTTCCATTATTTCTCTTCAAGCAATCAGGAAGACAGAACTTCTTCTGGTGCACTCTCTTACTATAACCAAAAGACAGGGAAAGCGTGACTAGCTCTGCTGTGGGCAGAGGGGTTTTTTTCAACAAACCCGTTAAAAACATTCCAGTGAGCATTTCTGCATAGGTCATGAAGTTTCTGGCAAGCTTTGGCCAGTCTGCTCCCCTTGGACAGTGATATGAGAGCCTGGATGATACAGGATGGAGCTTGTGGGGCAGGCAGCATCCAACCTTGTTCCCATCACCTGGCTGCCTGGCTGGGCAAAGCTTGCGGCTGCGCAGTGCCCACAGCTGGCCCCCGCCTTTGGCTGGGTGAGAGCTGACCATGCTGCTGTGGGAGACCTGAAATCATGCAGCTGGAATCCAGACCCTGGGGCTGATCGTAAACCCCTGCCCCGAAACTCCAGAGAGTCAGTTTGGTGCCACCAAAGCAGACCTGTCTGCTTGTGCTGGGACGATGCTCCAGGCATTAAGATGCTGGGCAACTGTACATTCAATTCTGGAGATGCGGACTTTGATTAAATCCAGGATTTACAAAATAAAATCAAGAGAATGGAAATCTAGAGGAAAAGGCACAAGCAAGGAGAACTGTCAGCAGACTGTGACCCAGCAGAATCGGACTTTCCAGCCCCTCTCTCAGAGTTTCAGCAGGGCTAACTTCATTAAAAGAACTAAAAGACACAGGCCTCGATAGAGAAGCATCTCCATCTGCTCTGAGAGCTGTGCTCCTCTGGAGCTCTGCAAATGCTAATGGATACATACTGCGATCTGCACTTCCATCAGCCAGAGTACTTTCTGAGGACCTTGGCTGTCCGGCGGCATTGTCCCACAGAGGTTTAAGAGATGCTCCTTCTGCACCCCAAACCCATACAGAACTGGCTAGTGTTACACTTCATCTACTAGGTGTAATTTTCCAATTTCAAAGCTTATACTTTTATGAAATATGAATGCATGTTGAATTTCTCCTTCATTTCACCTTCCTGAGGGCCACCGATGGTGCTTGACATGTGCCTCCGCTCTGTGTGTTATGTGTGCGTGCGCTGGAGTGTTACCAATGTGGATGAAAGAGGCAAACCAGCCTTGTTGTCGGTGGCTTTCTGGAACAGGCCGGGCTGCAGGCATCCAGGCCCCCGCATTGCTGCCTGGTGCACTAGCCTGCAAACCGCTGCAGGAGCAGGGGTTGCTCTGCTCCTGCTGAACCCCAGTGCTGCCTCTCACTACTCCCACTCACCTGACATTGGGGATTATTTTTTTCTTTGGTCAGTTTTAGTTTTATAAAGAATGTATAAGACGTTTTCTTCTTTTGAGCCAGGAGGCTATCTTCAATACAGAGAACCAAGATATTTCTACATTTCAACTCCATTGCAGCAACATGGTCATATTGACTCCAGTTGGCGACGGCAGCATTGCTTAATGGCTCCAGTGCAAACAAAGGCCGGGGCACAGACTTTAGAGTTGGTTGCAACAGTAGAGTCGCCTTTTCATTCTGGAAGTGATGAATGGTTTAGGCACGGTAGGCAGGAAAATAAAACCTGTCACTGGAAGACAGATGAGGGCAGCATTTCCCTGTAATGTCAGCACATGCCTGTTCCTCTTTGAATAGGTTTTCATCCTATGTTGGCTGCTAGTGTGTAAGCTCCTTCCAGAGGAGCCTTGCCAAGTGTTCTGGTTCTTCATATGAAATTTGGGGGCCACGTTGCTTGTGAGGTCTGCAGAAAGTATAGAAAAAACAGAGGTAGTCTTTGCAACTCTGAGAACTCATTTAGGTTAAAGAGGTTTGCTCCCCTTTTGTAATGGTTTCTTGAGCATTGCTTGGTTTTACTTTGTTGATTTTTATTTTTTTTTTTTTAGTAATTGTGCACAGTGAATGGTGTATTAGCTGTTTCCCTGGGTTTTTAAAGGGAGGAATGGCCACAGTAGCCAATGGGCAACTGCGTTGATGACACAAAGGTGCCACAGAACTGGGCAAAGGTCCTGCTGTTGTGTTTTTCCGTGTTGATGCTGTTGCCTCGTCCTCTGTTCATGTCTTCCTTGTGTCATGACCAGGCCCAGGATGGTGTTTAATTGCCAGGACAGTCTGGGAAGTCTCCAGCTGATACTGTTGGTCTTGGAAGGCTTTCCCGAAAGAGCCAACTCTGGCCCTTTGCACCTATCACCAGTGTATGCAGACCATGTGGCAGATCCCCTATTATTCCTGGGATGTTTAGAGTTCAGTTCACTCCCCTGGGCCAGATAGCAGGCACAGCATTCCCACAGCCGGGGTTACTCGGTAAGACCAAGCCAGCAGTGGCTAAAACCCTCTCTCATCTCGCTGCAGTGGTGCAATGGATGAGTTCATATTTTACTGATTCTCTGGTCCTGCTTAGCATGCGGCAGCACCGAGCCGGCACTCCTCCCGCTCATCCGGAGTGCTAAGATTCATTAGCCTGCATCTATCAGCTCTTGCCAGGGAAATGGTGAATAATGAGGCCTGGTTCAGGTAATGAAATGATCTCCCTCTCCCATCTGATCACATTGCTGCTTATTATTTCCTCGGTGCGTTATTTTGCTTCCCTGGAAACTTGTTTTGTAAACACTGACTGTGCAGTTATGGTCGAAAGTCAAACCTCCCAGCAGTGCTGCAGGAGCCTGGTGAGCCGTGTGGCCTGGCTGTTTGTGCTACCACGTGTGCTTCATCAGCTAATGTGAGGATGGAGACAGCCCTGCTCCTTTGCTGGAAGGTACAAGGAACAGCACCAGGAAAGGTGCAGCCCTTGGCATCCATCATGAGCACCTTATACCCATTGTTCAGGTATCAGTGCTGTGATTTAGCCTGCCTAACTGCCCTTCTTCTCTGGCATTGAGTTTCTCAGGGAGATATCTACCAAGATTCCTCTCCATTTGTAATTTGTTAGCCAAGGAAAAGACACATTCCTCTCATTTCTTCCTTTATTCCTTTTCTTCTAGAGTAACTTGCTTGAGTAACCAGAGCAGTGCGGGCTGTTCCAGACATCTCATATGAGGATACGAAAACTGTTTCCTTTCTACTGGAATGACTTTGCTTGTACATCATAGTATTTCATCTGCTTTTTCCGTGGCAGCGTCCGCTTGGCAGCCTGCAGTCACCCTAAGTTAAACAAATGTATCCAGAAATCCTCATCCTTAGGACCAAAATGTTGACCTTGCACTGTGTGTTCTTTGTCCCATTTCTACAACACAGGCCCTTGAGGTCATCCAGTTTTCCTAGATGATCTTCTCGCCAATCTCTGTGTGAACTTGGTGATACACCACCCCCACTTTAGCCACTTCCTTCTCCAACTTATCTCTTTTTTATGAATCTCCAGTTCTCCAAGCATAGTATTTGTACCTGTGAGAGATGTTTTACTGAAGTCTAAGCAAATGAGAGCTGCCCACCTAATGTGGGTAGCACACTGGAAACATGACATGTACCTATGATAAGCTCTATTCTTGAACAAATTCCTATTTTTCATTAAGACAGCACATTGCAATGGCTTTGTGTATGTGCTTCCATGACATACATAGTGCAGAAAATGCAGGACAGCTTTGTGTTGTTGTCAAAGAAGTAAAGTCCTATTTATGTAGGATGTAATTTCTTTTTCTGCAGCTCCTCATCCGCCTGTAATCATGATATATCTTCCCAGAATGAGTCTCTCATTTTCCTCCTTCTGGTTATCTCTTTACCATACTATATAGGCACGCCAGTAACTGCCTGGGATTCCCTTGTGCAAGGCACTGTACAACAAGGAGAAAATGAGTCACCAGCCCAAGTCTAAGCCCTACAGTAGTATGCATGAGCTGGTCCCTAAGAGTGCAGGCAGATGTAGCCAGTGGCTTGAAGAAGGCACCATCGGTGAGATGGAGGCGTATGGTTGAAGGGTGCTGTCCCATGGAGTGAGGCTGCTCCTGTGGCCTGGCAAGAAGGTGGTGTGGATGTTAGTGACAACAGGTATTTTGCATGGAACAACTCTCCCTCTTGTTCGTGGAGTGAGGCTTGAGCAAACTGGGCAACAAAAGGAAATGGCCATAGCTGGTTCCTATACGAGGTGGAGTTTGAGATATTAAGGTTGGAGAGAGGGAGAAGGCCAAGGCTGGTGGGGCAAAAAAAAGACAGGAAGAAAAGCTTCTGGAACAGGAAGAAGTAGGCATTTATAGAAGTGGCTTGGAGGTCATCTGAGTGTCCTTGACCAATACGACTGACACAGGCTCCAAGGCTCATGCTCATCTCAGCTTTGCATGTACAAATGTTAAGCCTGGAATTTCATTAGAGAGGTGGAGAATGGAGATAGTGTTAGTCAAACAAGTTACACATCTTTCTTCCACAATTAAGCTTGAACTTTGTCTCTTCCTCACCATCCTTTACTGAAATTGGAATAGCTGTTGTGATTGTATATGGCTTAGGTTTTGTGTATATTGGTTAAATGGTGTCTCGGTTACATATCAGTCGATAGAGAGAAAAGGAAATAGCCAACACACACATAAACACCTTATCTATATCTACTACATCTGAGCTGTGCTCTATGCCTGCCACTAACACAAGAATGAACAGGATTTGGCCCTGAGTTGCATCAGTCTGAGAAGAAGTGCCCAACATTGCAAGGATAAGAATCTCCAAATGATCCTTATCTAGGAAGATTCATCTTTGCCATTAAGAAGCATGAGAACCCACTCCTACCTCTCCTGATGGTAATGGAAATGCCTACAAACAAGGGACGCTGCTGTAGCCAAGAGGACCCATAATCCACACTTGCTTCATTCCCTTCATCAGCTCTAGGTTTTTAGCTGAGGTGCAATAAAATATTTGTTGGACACAGGAATGCATTTATGAATTGTCTTAATAGGAGCCAAATTCAGGGGAGCTTCTAAGCTGGACCTAGAGTTGCTAATCTCTACAAACAAATACTAAAAAGGGACTTGGGATGAGTCTGATATGCCCTTGGTACAAAGTGCAGGCTTATAACAGCTGGTGTCGGAAGGACAAAGCTCACGGCAGCAAAACAAAAGTTAGTCATTGCTCTGGCAAAGCCCCGGCATGACCTTTCCCAGGGTTCGGGATGATCATACAGAGGCAATGAAATGGCATGTCACCTCAAGCACAGGGTGACTTGGCACATGCAGCAGCTGCCTCTTGACAGGCAGAAACATGGGGTGGCTGCTTAAGCCCAGCTTCATCACAGAGAGGCTGATGAGCAGCACACCTGGCTCTGCCCACCATGTCTAGCTGCCCTGCCCATCAATGCCAAGGACAAATGAGGATATGACTGCCCCGCTCGCCTATGGGGCAATCTTGAGCCTCCCGTCTTCTTCTCTTCCAAGGACTTCAGTTTGTCAAACGAAAAAGATGCCCACGCCAGTGACAGCGATGAGAACTTGGAGCGTGGCAACTGGTCAAACAAAGGCGACTACCTGCTCTCCATGGTGGGCTACGCTGTGGGCCTGGGCAACGTCTGGCGGTTTCCCTACCTCACCTACCAGAATGGCGGAGGTACCTGTATTGAATGGCAGCGTCGGGCGGGCACACCTTGCTATCCCCAAGAGAGAGGAGGGCCAGATCCGAGGGCCAGCCCTGAGGTCAGGCACGTTTTGTCAAAGCTGGATGTGAGCATCACCCTGGGAACTGGGATAGTGCCCGCTGATGGGAATGGGAAGAGGAGGAGGAGGCATCCCTGTGCTTTTTGGGTACCAGCTGAAAAGGCAAATAGTATTTAGTTTTAACCGCAAAATTCCACAACTCTTCTGATTTACTTGTGAGCAACATGCATCTTTTTGTCAATGTGCCAATATCCTCTACTTAGCTAAATAGCTGTTCTCCCTCCCCAGTGCTTACCTCCCTGATATGTTTATAGAGAGCAATTGAATCCCCTCTCAACCTTTGTTTTGCCAGGCAAACAAGCTAGGCCGGAATAATTACCCAAGCTCAATAATTATCCCCATCAGATACTTGGGAAGCGCGAGGCAGAGAGAGCCTCTACGTGCTTGCACAATGAACTAGTGGCAAAGCCAAACAGAGGCCACTGGCTTCCCCGGCTGCTATTCCGGAGTTCTGTCTACTTGCCAGGCAACCACTGGTAATTAAAGAGAGCGTAAACGCCAAGTAACTGCAGAGGACTTGCTCGTATGTACTTATTTGCTCTGCCTAACAGTCGTTGGAAGTCAAATTCTGGACTGTAAACGCAGCACTGCCCGTACAACTGCACTGCATGCGCACAAGGTGGCATTCATGGTACAGGAGTTTTACTGGAGTGAGTTTGGCTGGCTTGTATTACTTATGAATAATGAAGAAAATTGTGAAAACAAAATAACTCGTGATATCAGCCCTTCAACTAGATGTTTCTTTTCTTATGTGCTGCAGCAGAAAGCTTTGCATTTTAAGCATATTCGTGCTGCCGCTTGTATCCTGCTCTGTGCCCCTTGCCCATGATTGATAAAGACAGACAACTGTTACATCCTTGTTTCGAAACACAGGAGTAATCCAGTTAATTCTGTGGGACTATGTACTTCCTTAAATTACAGCAGGTATTTGCAGTTCCTTGCACAACTGGGTCCTCGATTGCTTGAAGTTCACTGAGGGAGGAGAGGACAGATTTCTGCGGGGATATCAGGTCACGCTTAGGAAACCTGTGCTCTCACTTTCCGTATCTTTTGCGCACACGCGAAGACGTGCCAGTCCCTTTCACAGAACAGGGCTCACATTGATATCAGGTTAATGTGCACTTCAAAATGGCCTCGAACAAGAGCCATGCTGCGATGCTGTTTGACACAGGAGTCAGCCAACCATAGAAAATAATTTTCATGCTTGGACATCCAGTAGCTACTCTAACAGGGCAGTTGCAAATCACAGCTAAGTACGTGAAGGAATGGATCTGTTCCTTTTTAAACTAAAAGCTGGAAGATGAAATAGAAAGCAGGCAAAGCCGATGGTGCCTACAGCTGAGCAGTGTCCCTGCTTGCATGAGAGCAGTATGTCTTTAAGAGTTTTTGTAAAATCCTTTGAACTCTACAAAAGAGAAGCCAGCCCATGTAAATCACCAGTTCTCCTGGTAGTCTGTGTCTCTTCATCGCAGGTACTGTTTAGCCTTAGAGAAAACAGGAATTAGAAACAAATCTCTCTATTCTGCAAAAAGCAAAAAAACCCCCACAGTGGGATATTTGAGGCTGGGGGAAAAAGGGGGAGTATAAAATGCAATGGAACTGTGGTGAATACTGAAAGATTCATTGTTTTCCCTGTGTGTGTGTTTGTGGGTTTTCTTCCCTCTCTCCCCTCAGGTGCTTTTCTGATCCCATACACCCTGATGTTGGCCTTAGCTGGCTTGCCCTTATTTTTCATGGAATGTTCCCTTGGGCAGTTTGCCAGTCTAGGGCCAATTTCCGTCTGGAGAATATTACCATTGTTTCAAGGTTGGTATTGTTATGTTTCCTTAGATCTTTTTTATGCTACTAATAAGCAGATGTGAAATAATGATTTCTTCACAAAGTTACTAATTCTGAGAAGCCGGTTTCTGTGTAGAGAATATTCCCAAGCTTACAAGGTCAGTATTATGTTCCCAGGTAGATCTGGGATCATATCCCTCATTTCACATCTTTAGCCTTTCCCTGTTCGGTTCCTGTTCACATTTATTTAAATTTTTTTTTTTTTAACTTTTCCCCACGTAGCTTTTTAGAAGTCAAGTGAAGGCCATTTTTTTTTTTTTTCAACCTGAGTTTGGGGTAGTTAAGACATTGTGTCGTGCTCTTTCCTAGGAGTGGGCATCACAATGGTCATCATCTCAACATTTGTGGCGATCTACTACAATGTTATCATTGCTAATGCGCTCTACTACTTATTTGCCTCATTTCAAAAAGTGCTACCGTGGTCGGCTTGCTTTTCCTGGGCAGATGAGTTCTGCAGCAAAACACGACTAGGTACTGTACTTAACAGATAGGCCTTAATATTATTGTTTTGGATAACTGCACTTTGTACTGTTTTCTGGGAGAAATTACAGGAGCAAGACAGCTACCCGTGGCTTGAAAAATCCTCCCTGGTGTTTTGTCTCTGAACACACAGGAGTGATGCTTGTCTGCTTCCCTGGCAGCAGTTCTGGGTGCTTGGGAAATCTACAGAGAGCTGGGCTGAAACCTCCTTGTTGCATCCTTTTTATTCTCCTTTAAAACCTAGGGTTTCTTCTAGTACATACAGTCCCCAGAAATACTGCATTCCCATTTCATCAGGCTTCGTGGCAAAGCACATACCTTCCTGTCATGAAGCAAGAGTATTGCCGTAGCTTTTATCAGAGGTTCTTTCATTGCCTCCTGCCTCCCCTGTGGCTATGGTAATCCTGAGCACCAGTGAGGCACTGGTTTCACACTTTATTATCTTTTAGAAGGTATCTCCAAACTATTGTTCCTGATGTTTGGCAGCACATGTACGGACAAACACTTGTTATCTCACCAGTTCCGGTATCAGACCAGTTTAAGGCAAAAGGTGAAGTTGGTGAGGGAATTAGTAGTTAGTAGCTGGAAGTGTGTTGCCAAGTGTTAATGTAATTGTAACGCTCTTAACCATATATCTGAAAATCTCTTCTAAGATTCGTAGGTTTCATAGAATGAAGTTGAGATGCTTTATTTAATAAAAAGTTGACGCTTGCTTATGGGCTAAACAAAAATATTTTAGCTCAAAATTTAGACAAGACTAGACTAGACTATTTCAGTTGGATGTGACCTACAATGATCATCTAGTCCAACTGCCTGAGCACTTTAGAGCTGACCAAAAGTTAAAGCATGCTATTAAGGGCATTGTCCAAATGCCTCTTAAACACTGACAGGCTTGGGGCATCGACCTCTTCTCTAGGAAGTCTTCTCCAGTCTTTGACCACCCTCTCATTAAAGAAATGCTTCCCAATGTCCAGTCTAGACCTTCCCTAGCACAGCTTTGCACCATTCCCACGTGTCCTATCACTGGATCCCAGGGAGAAGAGATCAGCACCTCCCTCTCCACTTCCCCTTCTCGGAAGCTGTAGAAAGCAATGAGGTCACCCCTCAGCCTCCTTTTCTCCAAACTAGGCAATCCCGAAGTCCTGAGCTGCTCCTCATAGAACATTCCTTCCAGCCCTTTTACCAGCTTTGTTGCCCTCCTCTGGATGCATTCAGGGACCTTCACGTCCTTCTTAAATTGTGGAGCCCTGAGCTGCACATAGTACTCAAGGTGAGTCTGCACCAATGATGAACACAGTAGGGTAATCACCTCTGGTTATACTGTGTTTAATGCATACCAGGATGCGGTTTGCCCTCTTGGCTGCCAGAGCACACTGCTGACTCATATTGGGCCTGCTGCCGACCAGCACCTCCCGATCCCTTTCTGCAGGGCTGCTCTCCAGCCATTCCTCTCCCAATTTATACTTGTGATGTTTTGTTTGTTTGTTTGTTTGGGGTTTTTTACATAAAATTATCTCATTCCATTTTATTTAAGATTTTCTTCTCCAGTTAGTAAAAGAAAGATGTGTCACTTTTTATACATATGTACAGGTTCAGTTATAAAAATAGACAGCACATTCAAAGAGAAAAAAAGGCTGGCCATTTGTCTGATTCCCTCTACATATCATATATACATGTGAATAGGAGGGGAAGGGGGAATTCTTCATGAGTTTAGTAAACACCACCTCCCCCTCAATTATTCCCCGCAAATCTGTTTAAAAATCAATCTAACTAAGCTCAGTTGTGCTATTTTCAGGTGTGCAAATTAGAGGCAGAGTCAACAGGAAGCACTCGCTCCACACTATAGGATGCCAGGATTCAGGGTCGGAAAAAAATTATAATAATAAAAAAAGTAATCTTCTGCTGTCACAGCCCAGACCTGCAACTCAACTTGCTTCTCTCTCAAGGGATGAAAGTGCCCCAGCAGAACAGACTTTTAATTCAGTGTGTCAGACAGAAGAAATTCCCCACATCTAAATCTCAGTGCAATGCAGACAATGCTTACAGCAAAGCAAGGGCTACGGGGGGGGGGGGGAGGGGAGTTGAGAACAGGGAAGGAGCAACCAGAGAATGAGAACACAGATGGGCACTGACTGGCAGCAGTGCCTTCTACCAGACTTAAGGATTTGCAGTGGATTTGTATGGATTTGTAAGTGCTAGACAAATCAAATGGCCACCCCCTGCCTCCTCCCTGCCAAACCAGACAGTGACAACAACTGTGGTATTGCCTCTGAGCAGCTCTTGCAGACTTCCTGGAGTTTCATCCTAGCAAGGTCTGCTCAGAAAGGTCTTGCTCTGGGATCAAGCATTGCTCTCATTGCATCAGTCCCACTTGTTTTGGTTACTGATAATTTCAAGGGACTTTATCAGAAGGTTGAAGTGACCGCTGAGTTTGAAATGCCTTGCCCAGGAAATTAGCTTGGAAAGTTAGGTGGACCGGGAAGGGCACCTTTTGCAATGGAAGCCTGGATTTTTTTTGTTCTGGCTTATGCCAACATTAGTTCAGTTTTACCAAAAGCAGACATTAAGTGTAATATTTATTTTTGGTGGTTTATGTAAGCTTTTGGTGCTAACTAAGGGGCTGCAGCAGAGGCAGAGTTTCTCACAGCAGTGGTTTGTCTGGGTCACAGTGTGAGGAGCGCAAGTGGGAGAGCACATGGAAGTTCTCACTCCTGCAACCCTGTCCTGGTTTTCCTTATTCATTGGCACTGTGACAAGATTCATATCTCAACAACCCACATGTGTGAATGAATGGAAGCTCTTCTTCAGGGTTAGCCCAATAAGAGTTAAATATTTGGCAACATACTCAGGATGTGACATTCCTGAGATCATAGAAGGTATTGTTTGTGCTTGAGACTGCAAGGTCACCAAGCATGCTATATCCCACCTACTCTAAAACATAAATGAAATAGGATTAAATACTCAGGTTAAATATAGAAAAACTCTGGAGCTTCCACAGAGGGCAGACTTAAACATTTAAGTCTGGTGTTTAAAGCTGTGTTTAACCCATGTGGAAAACTTGTACGTGTAGGAGTATACAAGTCTACCAGAACTGATAAATGGTATAGCTGTTCCTGTTTCTCAGTATTAAAACTTCAGCATCAGCTGTAATACAGTAAGTTCCAAATTCAAATCTTGCTCTCAGATGTTTATATGTACTTAGCATATAGGTATATGTTGTGTTAATATACAAATCCAGACTATTTCATCAGATGTGCCAGATGCAAGCAGCAAAGATCCCAGGACCCACAGGAAATCCTCCAAGGTATTCAGGGTGTTGTGATGAAGTTGCAGCTTTTACAACCACGGAAATTAATGCATTGATGAGCTTTGCACCAGGCCACTGATTTCTGGAATAATGCACAATTGGACCGTAGAGCAAAAATGTGCAAAACCCTGAAAGGAAAACAAAAGCATCAGAATCCTAACAGTTTACATTTTGACTCTGAGTTTGGAGAACCATTTAATTTAAACCTTTTCCACACCTGTTTCCCCAGCTGAGCCTGAGAAACACACTGACAAGGACAGACTTGTTGTTCACTTGTCACTTAATGATTTTCTTTCCTGAGAAAAATGGCATTGTCTTCAAAAACAGATGCATTTAGAAATTCTTCAGTCCATTAGCCAATAGTTTAGGGAAAAAAGAAACCTAATTTTAAAAGATTGAACAATTCTTTGTGGAAACATCTTTTCCCCACACTTGTTTTAATATAAGGATGACTTACATTTTTTTTCAGCTCTGGCGGAGAAGTCATGTACCATCGATCAGGCCAATAAACCTGCCAAGATCGTTACGAGCCCCTGCACTGTGGGGTCAAATTTCCCCTTTTAGTGACTGCCTGAAGACGTATGCAATCAATACAGGAGCAAACGTATCCTGGGTAACACAGGGGGAGGCACTACCCTGGGGACAGTTTGTCCCAGCAATGCACACCACAGTAGTCCATAACAGGGCCAGGTGCCTCCTCAAATTTATGAACTGTGTCTTGACAATCCCTCTACAGAGACATGAAACTCTTCCAAACACTCCTGGGTGAGACACAAGCTACCTGGAGGATGAGATTTACTCACAGCAGCTTTTATGTAACCAAAGGGACCGTCAGGGAAATGCATCTCCTAAAAGATGTACAGTCCCCCAAGTGCAGCGTGGAGAGGGCAGGAGAGTGAAAATTGTCACACAGGGCTTTGCATAGTGGTCCAGAGGCTTTGGTGAAACAGTGTTGTCTTGGTGCCTTTGTTCAAACCACTGGCTACATCTGCCTGCACTCTTAGGGACCAGCTCATGCATACTACTGTAGGGCTTAGACTTGGGCTGGTGATTCCTTTTCTCCTTGTTTCTACAGTGCCTAAGGACTGGCTCAGTGACTGAGAGCACTCCACTCTGCAAAAGCAGTGACAGAAGGGGGAGCGCCCTGCATGCCTTTTTTTTTTTTTTTTTTTTTCTTATCTGCATCCAGTTTAGGTGGTGGTGGTGAACATTAGCTCTCTGCTTTCTTGCGAACTCCACGATTCACCTTTTAAATTTAATTATCTTTCTTTACTTTTATTAACATTGGTGGAAAATAATTATCCTTTGTGGGGAGGCAAGCTGGTATCACTGGTGCTTGCTGCTTGTTTCACATTGTGGAGCTCAGGCTGTCCACAGCAGAGCTAGTCATGCTTTCCCTGTTTTTTGGTTATTGTAAGAGACTCTGCACCAGAAGAAGTTCTGTCTTCCTGATTGCTTGAAGAGAAATAATGAAAGTCTGGAACTCAGGAGACTGTGCACTACAGGCAGATGTCCAGATGAAACTGCGTTCAGGCTCTGTGGAACACGAATCTGTTTGTGCCTGGCAGAGCACGCACAAGATTGAGAGAGAGAGAGAGAATTCAGTAGGTTTCTCTTGGCAGCAATCTGCATTTTCTTGTACATGAGTTACAATTTGCAAATATGAATCACATATAGTTCAAGGTTTGCTCTCCAGGACAGCTGTATGAGATCAAACCAAAGGCCCAGGCCAGGCCAGCACCTTGTCTCTGGCACCAGCCTGGCACAGACACCCAGGGTCGGAGCGTAAGAGCAGTAGAAGCACTACAGACCCACTTTCCTCGCATTCTCAAAGTCTCCTGAACCAGAGGTAGTGTCTTGTTAAGTTTGGGGGGTTTTTTCATTAGTTTTCCTGAAACATTTTGAAGCCATGCAACCGTTTAGTACCAACACCTTTTGGCAAGGAGCTCCAGAGCTGGGCTGAGCATGGGACAAAACACTCCTCCTTTCGCTTTAAAGCTGCCACCTGGGAAGTTCCCATCTTTTCTCTGGTTCTAAAACTATTACAGGTAGGGAATAGCCATTCCTTAGTCCCCTTTGTCACTCCCCTTGTGATTTCCATAGATGGCTATTGGCTCTGCTCCACAGCCCTGATTTTTGCAAAGCAAAATCCTTGTTCCTTTTACTTGCTTGCTGAGCAGAGCCTATTCCAACGCTCAGGCTGTCTTTTGGTGCTTTCAGTGTACCTCTTCAATTCTGCTTTGTCTTTTGGGCTGAGGCAGCGGCACATCACCTTCGAGATGCACATGCACGTTTCACCTCCACGCTGACTCCATGCTTCACTGAGGTGCAGCTTTACGCTTTCCTAGTGGGCTGAGTTAGTTATCATGCACGGATAAATCAGTTCAAGAAATTTATCTCTAGCCTTCTTGAGATTGTTTTATTGAGGAAGAAAACCTTCTTTTAGCAGCTGTGGCTGTGCTATCAGTCAGCCTGACGTTGATCGAGCAGAGTCAGCTCAGGTAAGGCTGCCATTTCCCACGGCATTTCCTTCAGTGGAAGATCCAGTTTAACCCACTGCTCCATCTTCCCTTCACCATGGCTTCTCAGTCCCACATCACCTCCTCCCCTGCCTGGTCAGATGCTGCTGTCTCTGAGTCATCTGATTTCTACGGCTCTAGCCTTCAGGGGATCTACTAAATGATCCTGTGACAAAAACTACCAGCACTGTTCATTTTTTGTTTTTTAAACAAATCGTCACACCAAACCAGTGTAGAGGAAGGTCGTTCCTTCTCACATAGCAAGAAGCTCAACGGTATTGCTAACCAGGCACCAGGACCGGAGCTGGAGGGGAGGTGGGAACACCGACCTCTGAAACTGCATCTGGCCAAAAGGCTCAACATGAAACTGCAGCTGCAGTCAGCATGAGTTGATGAACCAGGTCCGTTCACCGTGGAGGAAAATCTCTCCCCACACCCAGTTCCGACCACACGTATTTCACTTCCCTCTGCATCACTGAGTGAGAGACTCCCCCACTGGGGCAAGAGAGAGGACAAGGAGAACCAGAGCTGGCCTGCTGCCCTGTACAGGCTCAGATACCCAGTTACGCCCCCTTTTTATAGACAAGTAATCTACAAAAATCAATGAAAAATACTTACACGGGAACAATCGGTGCTATATATAGACTGCTTTCCTCATTCCCTTCATCAAGTCTCCCTCACCCAGGCGAGCAGC
Source organism: Harpia harpyja (assembly GCF_026419915.1). Classification (NCBI taxonomy): domain Eukaryota; kingdom Metazoa; phylum Chordata; class Aves; order Accipitriformes; family Accipitridae; genus Harpia; species Harpia harpyja. The sequence continues at coordinate 16,251,392 of NC_068957.1, forward strand.
TCCGGTGCCGGCAGCGGAGCGCTCTGGCGCGGTGCGCGGGGTTCCTGGCGCGGGAAACCTGAGGGGAGCCGAGAGACCGACCCGCCGCCAGCCGGCAGCTCGCGCCACAGCGCCTGAGGAGACCTGGGCGGGGCCAGGAGCGGCGACGGCCGAGCGCCCCGGGGGGGCCCGAGCGGGGCGGGCAAACGGCGGGGGGCGGCAAAGGTGCTGTAGCTCCGCCGGCCCGGCCAGGCAGCCATGGCATCCACCCGGCAGAAGGCCGTGTCCGCTCTAAACGCTGCACCCGCTGCGACTGACGCAGCTTCCCAGAGAGAGCTCCGGTGGGAGCACGCTGCTACCCAGGTGTCAGGCTGCAGGCTGTGCCCTGCTCTTACGCCGGCAGCGGCCGGCAGCAGGGAGCGCACCTGTGGGAGGTGGTCCCGGGGAGAGGAACTCCTCCGCTCAGTGACAGAGCTCAGGGAGGAGGTGAGGGGGTTGAGGCGTATCGGGGAGTGTGACAGAGAGAGACTACTGGAATCGCAGCCTACCTTCCCTGGGACAGGCCCGTCAGGCAGACTGGACGCACGGTACGGAGGATTGCCTGTCCTCTCCCCACCCGCCACAACACGGTGACCCAAGGGACAGGGGGCAATGGCGACCAGTTCCTGCCCGGCGCAGCAGGCGCGTCTCCTCTGTGACCACTCCACCTTCCCAGGTGTGCTTGCACAATAGGTGCGAGGCTCTGCAAGTAGAACTGGACAATGACATGGATGGTGGTTCATCTAGGTTGGAGGTGTCACCAAGGTTAAGTCAGCCTACAACCCACGCCAAAACTGCTTCTGTAAAGAAAAAAAAAAAAAGGTGGGTCATTGTCAGAGGAGACTCTTCTGAGGGGAACAAAAGGCCTGATATGCAGACCAGACCCTGTTCTTAGGGAAGTCTGCTGCCTCCCTGGGGCCTGGGTTAGAGATGTGGAGAGAAAGCTTCCTACCTTGGTACGGCCCTTGGATTATTATCCGTTATTGATTTTTCGTGTAGGCAGCGGTGAAGTTGCAATAAGAAGTCCAAGGGCAATCAAGAGAGACTTCAGGGCCTTGGGACAACTCAGGAGCACAAGTAGTGTTCTCCTTTATCCTTCCAGTTGCAGGGAATGATGAGGTAAGAAAGAGGAAGACCCAGCAGTTCAATACCTGGCCGTGAGACTGGTGTCACCGGCAGAATTTTGAGTTTTGTGATCATGGGTTGGCCTATACAACACTAGGCCTGCTAGTGACAGGCAGGGTACACCTGTCTCAAATGGAGAAAAGGATCTTTGTGCAGCAGTTAGCAGAGCTCATTGAAAGAGCTTTAAACTGGATTTGAAGGAGGAAAGGGATAAAACCAGGCTCACTAGAGATAAGACTGGGGGCAGCATGGCAGCGTTTGAGGAACGGTGTGCTAGCGTCAGCCTGCTCTATGATGTGCTGAGTACACTGGAGCACACTTGGAATGTCTTTATACTAATGCACGCAGCATGAGGAATAAACAAGAGGACATAGAAGCTTTGGCCCAATCCCAGAGCTATGACATCATTGGCATAAGTGAACCTGGTGGGATGAGTCCTGTGACTGGGGTGCTATGATGGACAGGGTCTTCAGGAGAGATAGGCAGGGCAGGGGAGGTGGTGCTGTATGTAACGGAGGGGTTGGATGGTATGACACTTACAGTTGGTGATGGCACAGTTGAGAGCCTCTGGGGAAGGATGAAGGGGAAAGCAAATAAAGTGGATGTTGTTGTGGCAGTACTGTCAACCACCCAGCCAGGACGATGACACCAATTAATTATTCTACAAAGAATTGAGAAATATCTCTAGATCAACTGCCCTTGTCCTTATGGGTGATTTTAACTTCCCAGACATCACCTGGGAGGATCATACAGTGGACACAAAGAGGTCCAGGAAATTTCCAAAGCATGTTGAAGATAACTTCTTGGTGCAGGTACTAAGGGAGCTGACTAGGAAAGGTGCCGTGCTAGATTTGTTGTTTGTAAACAGAGAGGGAGTCATGGGCAAAGTGGTGACTGGTGGCTGTCTTGGTCACAGTGACCATGAAGTAGTTGAGTTTCAAATTGTTGGTGATAGGAGAAAGACTGCCAGCAAAACTTTAACCCTGGGTATGGGGAGAGCAGATTTTGGGCTGCTGAAGGAGTTAGTTAGTAAGGTCTCCTAGGAATCTGCTTTTGAAGGTATTGGGGTCCATGAATCCTGGTCACTTTTTAAGAGCCATCTCTTAAGAGCACAGGAGCAGGCAATTCCAAAGTATTGGAAGTCAAGCAAGCAGGGCAGAAGACCAGCTTGGCTGAGTAGGGATCTTCTTCTAGAACTTAGGTGGAAAAGGAAAGTGTATGGACAGTGGAAGCAAGGACAGGTGACATGGGAGGACTACAGAGATGCTGCCTGCCACTGTAGGGAGAAAATTAGGGTGGCCAAAGCTCGATTAGACTTCAAGCTGGTCAGCACTCTGAAGGACAACAAAAAGAGCTTTTTTCTAAATATGTTAATAGCAAAAGGAGAATCAGAGGTACATTGGTCTGTTGCTTGATGAGGTCGGTCACCTCAGAAATAGGGACGTACACGAAGCAGAGATGTTTAATGCCCTCTTCACCTCTGTCTTCAACACCGATGATGGGCACTGGGACCTCCAGAGCCCTGTGTTGGAAGACCTTGACTGGGGAGATGATAAACTCCCAGCTGACCCTTAACTTCTTTGAGACTTGCTGCTCCAGCTAGATGTGCATAAATCTATGGGGCCCAATGGGATTCAACCCAGGGTACTGAAGGAGCTGGCCAGTGTCATCGTGGGACCTCTCTCCATTATTTTTCAATGATCCTGGGAGGCTGGAGAGGTCCCAGTCAACTGGAAGCTGGCAAATATTGTTCCACTTTTCAAGGAGGGTAAGAAGGAAGACCCTGGTAATTACAGGCCTGTCAGTCTCATTTCAGCACGTGGTAAAATTATGGAGAAGTTTATTCTGGGAGTTACTGAAAAAAACACTTGAGAGACAATGCAGTCATTGGTCATAGCCAGCACAGGTTCATGAGGGGAAAGTCCTGCTTAACCAAATTAATTTCTGTTTATGACAAGGATACCCATCTAGTTGACCAAGGGAAGCCAGTAATGTGGTCATTTGGGATTTTAGCAAAGCTTTTGATACTGTCTCTCACAATATCCTTCTGGATACAGTGTCCAGCACACTGCTAGATAAGTCCATAATGCATTGGGTGAGCACTTGGCTGACAGGTCGGGCTCAAAGGGTTATAGTAAATGGGGTTACATCAGGCTGGCGGCTAGTCACCAGAGGGGTTCCCCAGGGCTCAATTTTAGGGCCAGATGTTTTTATAAATGCTTTTATAAAACTTTAATGTTTTCATAAATGATCTGGACACAGGAATCAAAGGTACATTAAATAAGTTTGCTGACAATACTAAACTGGGAGGAGCTATGGACTCCCTCGAGGGTAGAAGGGCCTTACAGAGAGATCTGGATAGACTGGAGAGCTGGGCAGTCACCAATGGTATGAAATTTAACAAGAGCAAGAGCCAGATTCACCAACTGGGACAGAGTAATCCTGGTTATACATGCAAATTAGGGGACGAGAGGCTGGAGAGCAGCCCTGCAGAAAGAGGTCTGGGGGTTTGGGTTGATGGCAAGTTAAATATGAGTCAACGGTGTGCCCTGGCTAAAAGGGCCAACTGTGTCCTGGGTGCATCAAGCACAGCACAGCTAGCTGGTGGAGGGAGGCCGTTGTCCCACTCTACACTGCACTGGTGCAGCCCCACCTCGAGTACTGTGTGCAGTTTTGGGCGCCTCACTCCAAGAAGGACATCAAACTATTAGAGGGTGTCCAGAGGAGGGGGACCGAGATGGTGAAAGGCCTCGAGGGCAAGACTTCTGAGGAGCAGCTGAGGTCACTTGGTTTGTTCAGCTTGGAGAAGAGAATGCTGAGGGGCAACCTCATCACAGCTGACACCTTCCTCAAGGAAGGCAGCGGAAGGGGAGCTGCTGATCTCCGCTCTCTGGTGACCAGCAATAGGACACTAGGAAATGGACAGAAGCTGTGTCAGGTGAAGTTCAGATTGGACATTAGGAAAAAGTTCATCACTGAGAGGGCAGTCGGTCACTGGAATAGTCTCCCAGGGCAGTGGTCATGGCACCAAGCCTGTCAGAATTCAAGGAGCGTCTGGATGATGCTCTTAGTCATATGGTTTAGTTTCAGGTCGTCCTGTGAGGAGCAGGGAGTTGGACTTGATGATCACTATGGGTCCCTTCCAAGATCAGATATACTCTGATTTTAAGTGCCATTTACATACAGCCCATAGATTTCAGTTCATTTCTTCCCCTCCTCTATATCGTCTACCGGAAAGGCTAATCTACACAGAGGATCTGGAGCCTTCCTGGGACTCACAGGAACCTGAGATTAGATATTGGCTCCCCGAATCCCCTTCAGGGGTGGCCAAACGCTAACTTTTAAAAAATAACTAACATCATTAGGGTAACATGGCTTTTTTCTTTAAAGGGTCCTGCCAGCATTTGCCTTATTTGCATCACAGCGCTACATTGGAGAAGATTTTTCTCATCCTTCAGACAGTTGTAACAATAATTTCCTCACTCCAAATCAAGAAGTCAAAAAGTCCACTTCCCCCTCACCTCCCTTCCAAAGCAGCTCAGACTGAGAAAATAATTTTTTAAATTTCAAGAGGTGTTTCTTAAACTGCAATATTTTTCTTCTTCAGTACTTGGTAGTCTGTATTTACTAACCTTCCAAAAGAAAGACCATTTGGACTAAAAAGCAAACGTCACCGAAATCACTGAAACCAGGTTCTTCCAACAATGTAAAACCTTTTGCCCCAGTAACTCCTTTGGGGCCAGCAGACATGAATTTGTTTCAAGACCAGTTTCAATTTGAATGTTCCGGGATCTTCTGCTGCACCAGACTTTGTGGAGCATTCCCAGCCCCTTCAGAAGGTGACTCACAGGAAATATGTGATTTTGCCCTCAGCAGGTGGGCTGTGCAATCACCTCCTCACTCCTGTGCAGCTCCCCAGCAAGTCAGCTCTGCTCACACCCTGGTACCTCTCGCTTCTCATTCATCCCTCTCCAAACAGCCACGCTACGACTGCGTGGCAGATGCCCCATCCCTTGGAGCCGGACTGCGGTGCCACGGTGCCCGCATCAAACAAGCCACGGCCATGGACCTGAAGCCAAGCAATGACACAAAGCCCTGCCATAGGCCCACAAAACGATGGAAAATTAGATTTAGAGCTGAAACAAGAAAATAAAGCCTTCACTTACAAACACGCATGCTGCTTCTGGGTCTGTGCTGCTGCTTCCTACAAAAAACTAAACAACAAAGCCAGGAAGGGGACACCTCAGCAGGGCCACATCACCCACAGGCATGGAGAACGAGAACAGGGTGAGGCTCAGGGGAGCTCTGGGGACTTGGGAGTGGGGGTGCACAAAGCGTCACGGAATTGCGACGTGGGGCTGGAAAGGTCCACTTACTGGGACAACCGGTCTGCCGAGATGACCCGTGGTCAACTCCAGTCTGCAGAGGCCAGAGTGGCTTTCACAGGGCAGCCGTATTGCTACCGTGAGGCTCGGCTTGGAGCCGCGCAGGAGTTCAACGGGAGCACCAGCTCTCTTCTTCACACATCTGGGTCTGGATAAAAAAGACCTTTCGATAGGGCCAGTCTGATTGAAAGCTCCGACGCCGTTCAACAGCCGCCAGCCAGGCAGGAGCGAGTGCCAAATGACTCAGCTTCACGGCTGCTGCTTTACAATGCAGTCTCCAGGGCCACGGAGCAGCGAGCGAGCGGGCCAGCATCCCGGGCAGAGTCGGGCTGGGCCGGGGGCTTGTGCCGACCCCTCGCAGGCCCCCGCTCCCCGGGTGCTGGGAGCGGAGCAGAAGACACGAGCACACGCTGCTCTCTGCTGGTCAGCGCACCACCACGCAGCCCCGGCTGGAAAACGTCCTCTTGCAAACAGCTGACGGGGTAGAAATGAAATGAAAGACTTCTTCTTTTTTAAATTTGACATCACGCCTACGAACAGCCTCTGCAAAAGAAATAACTTTGGGGCTTTACATTTGCTTTCATAAGCTCGGCCCCTAACTAATTGCTTTACATACCTATACAAACGCCAGTTGAAATAATACCGCTTTTAAAATGTTTCCGCATTATGGATGTGGCATTTTGGAACTGCACACGTCTGTGCTCTCTTTCCTGACTGAAAACATACTTGTGTTTTGAGCCAATCCAAAGGAAATGTACTTCTTTTCCACTTCCACTTTTCTCTTCCCAAGAGTTTTCCTTTCACTCCTGTTTAGCTAAAGTTATTAAAAATCACTCCAAATGTCCTTGGGTTCAGTGGATTCTGGACACTGAAGTCAAACAAGCAGGGAAAGCTGTGACCAACAGGACTCTTTGGCAAAGCTTGGCAAGAAGAGCATACCTCAGATCTTGCACTCGCTCGTTTCTGTGAGGAATGGGAGGCAAAACTCCAGAAAATGATATGGGCATAGAAAGAGAGAGAAATTCTTCAGAGAATTTAAAGCGGCTGGAATAACGGCAGAAACCATGAAAATCACCATTGAATGTGTGGCTGTACTCCCAGAGAATTAGGCTTTATCGTCTTATCAGAACACAGTAGGGTAAATTTGCCTCTGGTGCAACTACCAGAGGGGTGTTTTGGTCTAAAAATCCAATTAACGAACACCTCAAGGTACTGAAGGTGTGTTGGAGAAGACAGCACAGGTGTTCCTGACAACGCCAAGGAAAGCAAGTCTTGAGGCTATGACACCTTTTTTGCACCCTTACCTGACAAAGGTTTCCTTCAGCTTTAACTATTTTTAGAATAGCGGCGATGGGAATCCAGATGACGCAGAAGATGATCATGCACCAGCCAACGGCGGTTCCCCAGGCTGGATATAACACCGAGCCATAAGTGGGAGGTGAAAATGTGACCAAAGACCAGACCAAAATTGCCTATAAAAAATGGCAAAATGCCTTAAATGCCTGAGAACAGTCACATAGGAATTTGGACTTCTCCCCCAAAAAACGTGGCGGCATCAATAGCCCAATTGAACTGCATCTACAGCAATGCACGCAGCATGGGCAACAAACAGGAGGAGTTGGAAACCAGTGTGCAGCTGGAAAACTATGCTATAGTTGCCATCACAGAAACATGGTGTGATGACTCACAAAACTTGAGTGCTGCAATGTATTGCTATGAAGTCTTCAGAAGGGATAGGCAAGGAAGGAGAGGTGGTGGGCTAGCCCTGTATGTTAGGGAGTGTTTTGACTGTCTAGATCTTGACAACAGTGATGAAATGGTGGAGTGTTCATGGGTAAGAATTGGGGGGAATGCCAACAAGGCAGATATCATGGTGGGAGTCTGTTATAGACCATCCAACTAGGATGAAAAGGCAGATGAAATAGTCTATAAGCAACTGGGAGAAGTCTCACAATCACTAGCCTTTGTTCTTGTGGATGACTTCAACTTACCAGATGTCTGCCAGAAATGCAATACAGCAGAGAGAAAACGGTCTAGGAGGTTCCTGGAGTGTGTGGAAGATAACTTCCTGACACAGGTGGTGAGTGACCCGACTAGGGAAGAGGCCCTGCTGGACCCATTATTTGCAAACAGAGAAGGACTTGTAGATGATGTGATGGTTGGAGGCTGTCTTGGGCATAGCGATTGTGAAATGATAGAGCTTTTGATTCTTGGAGAAGTAAGGAGGGGAGGTCAGTAGAACTGCCACCTTGGACTTCCAGAGGGCAGCCTTTGGCCTGTTTATGGGCCTGGTTGACAGAGTCCCTGGGAGGCAGTCCTGAAGGGCAAAGGAGTCCAGGAAGGCTGGACATTCTTCAAGAACAAAATCTTAGAGGAGCTGGAGCAAGCTGCCCCTTTGTGCCAAAAGATGACCTGGTGGGGAAGAAGACCGGCCTGGCTGAACAGAGAGCTTTGGCTGGAACTCAGGGGAAAAAAAAGAGTTTATGATCTTTGGAAGAAGGGGCAGGCAACTCAAGAGGACTACAAAGATGTTGTGAGGTTATGCAGGGACGAAATTTGAAGGGCCAAAGCCCAACTAGAACTTAATCTGGCTACTGCAGTGAAAGGCAATAAAAAAGGTTTCTGTAAATACATTAATGACAAAAGGAGGGCTAAGGAGAATCTCCATCCTTTATCGGATGTGGGGAAAAACATAGTGACAAAGGATGAGGAAAAGGCGGAGGTACTTAATGCCGCCTTTGCCTCGGTCTTTAATAAGAGTAAGACCAGTTGTTCTCAGCATACCCAGGCCCCTGAGCTGGAAGACAGGGATGGGGAGCAGAATGAAGCCCCCATAATCCAAGGGGAAATGGTCAGTGACCTGCTACAACACTTAGATATACACAAGTCTATGGGGCCGGGTGGGATCCACCCAAGGGTACTGAGGGAGCTGGTGGAAGTTCTCACCAAGACACTTTCAATCATTTGTCAGCAGTCCTGGTTAACTGGGGAGATCCCAGCTGGCTGGAGGTTAGAAAATGTGACACCTATCTACAAGAAGAGCTGGAAGGAGGATCCACGGAACTACAGGCTTGTCAGGCTGACCTCAGTGCCGGGCAAGGTTATGGAGCAGATCATCTTGAGCACCATCACACAGCACATACAGAACAACCAGGTGATCAGGCCCAGTCAGCATGGGTTTATGAAAGGCAGGTCCTGTTTGACTAACCTAATCTCCTTCTACGACAAGATGATCTGCTTTGCGGATAAGGAAAAAGCTGTGGATGTTGTTTACCTGGACTTTAGTAAAGCCTTTGACACCGTTTTTGACAGCATTCTCCTAGAGAAACTGGCTGCTCATGGCTTGGACGGGTGTACTCTTTGCTGGATAAAAAACTGGCTGGATGGCTGGGCCCAAAGAGTTGTGGTGAAGGGCGTTAAATCCAGTTGGCAGCCGGTCACAAGTGGTGTTCCCCAGGGCTCAGTATTGGGGCCAGTTCTGTTTAGTATCTTTATCAATGATCTGGATGAGGGGATCGAGTGCATCTGTGTGAGTCAGCACAGGCAGGACGCAGGAACAACCACAAAACCATGGATGAAATGCAAAGTATAAATTTATTTTCATTACCTCACCAATCTTCCATTACTATCCCACATTCCACCCCCTCACTCAAGGGACTGCTTCCGCTGAGGCTGGCAAAGGTGGAGGTGTCCATTTGGGCTTGTGGGATGTTTTTTTTACAGAGGCACGAAATAAATGCATATAGAAAAAGGAATAAAAATATCCCTACAATAATGCTTTGAATCAGGTGTCCCATCTATTCTGTCAGGGAATTAAACCACTCAGCTAGCCAGGCACCACCAGTAGATTGTTTCATTTGATGCATTAAGTCCTGGGGATGTTGAATGTCATTCTCTACGCTGGCTGATTCATCAGTGATGTTGAAGCAACACATGCCTTTAAAAGCAGAGCAGTGTTTATGGTGTCGAAGAAGGAGATAGTCCACCACCAGTCGATTTTGTAATGTTCCTTGGCGCACAGCCGTTACCTACTTGGAAAGAATAACAATGAGGAACATTAACATCAAAATAACTTACCGTAGCGTAATTCCGTAATACAGGTACTGGCTTTGGCATGCCAATGAAACATGTTGTCAAAAGATCTGCAGCTGTTAATCCTCCCTCAATACAAAAGGCAGGTGAGTTAGTTACAGTAGAGGCCAACCAAATCCAAGTATTTACATGTTAATTTCGTGGAAATGTATCCAGGGCACATGCTTGTAGTACAAAACTATAAAGCATGATGAGCCAACCTATGATAAGGAAAACAGGAGTGTCATCTCCTTCCAGTAATGCATACACCATTGCTCCTTCAGCTAATTAGCTCCTTCAGCTAATATTACTCCGGGTTTGATAACCTGATATGGAGTAATTGCCCACAAAGGTTGAAGAGCTATGGCTTGCACTTTTTCAGATTGAACTTCAATTTGATGTTGGGTTCATGACACCAATAACACTGTTCCAATGCTATCTCCTCTAGATAAGGCACAGGTATTCATTGAAGATACCTGAAATCAAGAACTCAAGAATCTGGTATCAACAGGGGATGTAAAATAAGAGGAGAAGTTGGGGTACAGAACCATACGGCATTCTCAGGGGTTATTATATGAATCTTCACATCTAGACTAATCGGTTGCGGTCCCACCATGCAGTCCGTCGGTGTAAGCAATTCCATTTCCCCTGTAGTTAATATTTTGGGAGAGATACCATCTGGAAGAATTTCAATCCTCACCATGTTTTGTACTGAAGGTGTTATAATATGATCATAGGGAGTTTGATTATGAATATTCCAGTTGTTTAACAAAAACCCCTGCTTTAGTAAGATGTGAACTCCAATGTTGTAAAGTTTTAGTACTGGTTAGCTTCCTTAATTGTTCCTTCAGCATCCCATTCATTCTTTCAATCAAGCCATTAGTTTGGGGATGGTAGGCAGTGTGGAATATCCAATCTGTCACTAGCCCTTGAGGCCAATCTTGGGCATTATGTCCACTAAAGTGTGTTCCTTGGTCACTTTGTATTTGTTGAGGAGGTTCATATTGATGAATAAGTTGTTCTAATGCTTCAACTGTGTTATGCTGATTAACATATTCGGTGGGTTTAGCAAGAAAGAGTCCTGACACTGTATCCACAGCGGTGAATACATATCGCCAGCCCCTCAACAGGAGCAGGGGGCCCATGTAATTGACCTGCCAGGTATTCAAGGCCCACTGACTCTGTTTCATTTTTCCCCATGGCCTATATAATGCTGTGTACAAATAGTACAATTATGTGCACGTGCTTTATAAATATGTAAAGGCAGAGGAGTTTGATTGTGAGCAATGTCCCATGTGCACACAGTATGAGCTGATCGATGTCCACAAGCTATATGCACATTTATAGCTTGAGCATGTACTTTGGCAGAGATCATATCATCTACTCCCCTATTATTTTGTTCAAGTGAATCATCTTTTTGATGAGCTGAGACATGCCTTAATTTAAAGGATACCTTTGTACATATTGCCAAATTTGTTGCCATATATCTGCCCCTCATATAGGGTATCTTTGTACATGCTAATCCTCTTGGGCCCAGTGGGGTAACCATGTTGTGAGGCTTTTGTATACAACCCAACTGTCAGTGTATAAGTAACATGATGTGCCTTCCCTTCCAGGATAGCAAGAGACGCTGCAATCAATTCAGTCCACTGACTAGATGCTTGTACACCTGTTTGCCATAATATAATTCCTGGAACTGGAGTATATGCAACTGGTCTCCATTGTCTTTGTCCAGTTGCCCTGTATGTTGCACTTCCACTGGTAAACCAGGCATCTTTTTTGTGCTTACTGTTTTTGTTTAATCTCCTCCACCACTTCAGGGAAGAGGTCACAGAAGACTTTATCTTTTAAATTTAAAGCTAAGCTTTGTGCCGTGAGTTGTCTTTGTGAACTCTGATGTCTCTGTGCTGCCCAGCGTGGGGTTCTTTTCCACCATAAAACTAAGGCAGCCCATGAAGATTGTTGGGACTGGCCAAGCTAGATTCTATGTATCCGGGTGGAAATCAGTGATTGAAAGACGCAACCTTGTACTACACTTAAACCTTCCATTAGGTGTAATCATATAAATACTAAGAGGTTTAAAAAGAAATTCTTTGGGGAATATTATTTTCCCATGATAATAGCCACCTTCACAGGGAGTCATTTCTGGTCCCCATACAACATAGTGCCATTCAACGATATTAGATGGGAGGGGTTCTGCACAGATATAAGGCACTGGATCTTTCTTAACTCAAAGGTAGACTTGTTTAAGGCTGTCTAGCTGTTGTTGGTGCTCTCTTATTACTGTTGTTGCTCATCTCTCCCTGCTAGAGCAGGCCCTCCACTGCCAGGACACCCCACCTGCCTGCAGCTGGAGGCCAAGGGAGGGAGGGAAGGAGGGATGATTATAAACATGCTTAAGTGACCTGCATTTGGGGTGTAGAAAAATACATATATCATTCTAATTGTTGTTTATCCTTGTGTGTTTAACAAGTAGAACATCTGTGTTTAGATAACATAGGCAGATGGTAGACTTAGAGGCACCCTATTGAACATGCTTGAGATTCCTGCCCTGCTGTGGGAAAGATCAAAGCACAGTGGTAAACTACGCCTGCGCAAATCCCTGGTAAACAGGCAAAAACAGCAGGGTTGGCAATCCTCTAGCATGGACAGAGCTCCATAATACCTGCATTCCCTCTTGTGTGCCTCTGTCCAGGTGCTGTTTCAGGGATCCCCCAGTTGATGAGTTAATGCAAATAAACTTACTCTTTGCATTTCATCTGTGGTTTTGTGGTTGTTCCTGTGTCCTGCCTGTGCTGATTCACACAGCACCCTCAGTAGGCTTGCAGATGACACCAAGTTGGGCAGGAGTGTTGATCTGCTTGAGGGCAGGAAGGCTCTATGGAGGGATCTGGACAGGCCGGATCGATGGGCCGAGGCCAGTTGTATGAGGTTCAACAAGGCCAAGTGCCGGGTCCTGCGCTTGGGTCACAACAACCCCATGCAGCGCTACAGGCTTGGGGAAGAGTAGCTGGAAATCCGCCTGGCGGAAAAGGACCTGGGGGTGTTGGTCGACAGCCAGCTGAATATGAGCCAGCAGTGTGCCCAGGTGGCCAAGAAGGCCAATAGCATCCTGGCTTGCATCAGAAAGAGTGTGGCCAGCAGGACTGGGGCGTGATCATCACCCTGTACTCAGCACTGGTGAGGCTGCACCTTGAGTGCTGTGTTCAGTTTTGGGCCCCTCATTACAAGAAAGACATTGAGGTGCTGGAGCATGTCCAAAGAAGGACAACAAAGCTGGTGAAGGGTCTAGAGAACAAGTCCTATGAGGAGCAGCTGAGGGAACTGAGGTCATTTAGCCTGGAGAGAAGGAGGCTGAGGGGAAACCTTGTTGTTCTCTACAACAATCTGAAAGGAGATTGTAGTGAGGTGCTTATTAGCCTCTTTTCCCAAGTAACAAGTGATAGGATGAGAGGAAATGGCCTCAAGTTGCACCAGGGGAGGTTTAGATTGGATATTAGGAAAAACTTCTTCACCAAAAGGGTTATCAAGCACTGGAACAGGCTGCCCAGGGAAGTGGTTGAGTCACTATCCCTGAAGGTATTTAAAAGACCTTTAGATGTGCCACTTAGGGACATGGTTTAGTGGTGGACTTGGCACTGTTAGGTTTATGGTTGGACTCAATGAACTTAAAGGTCTTTTCCAACCTAAATGATTCTATGATTCTGTATCAAATGTGCAAACCTCTGAAAATCTCTGGTGAAATACTGACTCGCATTAGAGTTACCAAAGTGCAGTGAACAACAGCATTTGCAGCCCAGGATTCCTAATTCCCCCAGTTCTGCTTCCGCACATGGTCCAGAGCATCTCAGCTTTCCCTGGACAAAGCAGCCTGGTGCCAAAAAAACATCCACAAACACAGCTATGATGATGAATTAGACATATTTCGTGTACATATTTAGAATATGATGAGTAAATTCTGTTTCTTAATCTACATCTTCTGTGTTAGCAGTTTGTACAGGGACAGGATCATGCTCGATTACATTATTAAAGTGTTAATGTAATTGTAACTCAGCCACATAACTGAAAATGTCTTCTAAGATTCATAAGTTTCATAAAATGAAGTTGAGATGCTTTATTTAACAAAAAGTTGATGCTTGCTTACGAGCTAAACAAAAATAATTTAGCTCAAAATTTGTAAATGCTGAAAGAATCAAAGAGCCACCCTCTGGCTCCTCCCTGCCACAGCAGACAGTGATGACAACTGTGGTATTGCCTCTGAGCAGCTCTTGCAGACTTGCTGGAGTTTCATCCTAGCAAGGCCTGCTCAGAAAGGTCTTGCTCTGGGATCAAGCATTGCTCTCATTGCATCAGTCCCACTTGCTTTGGTTACTGATAATTTCAAGGGACTTTATCAGAAGGTTGAAGTGACCGCTGAGTTTGAAATTCAGGCTGTGCCTTGCCCAGGAAATTAGCTTTGAAATTTAGGTGACCGGGAAGGGCACCTTTTGCAATGGAAGCCTGGATTTTTTTTTGTTCTGGCTTATGCCAACATTAGTTCACTTTTACCAAAAGCAGACATTAAGTGTAATATTTATTTTTGGTGGTTTATGTGAGCATTTGGCACTGAGGAGCTGCAGCAGAGGCAGAAGTGGTTTGTGTGGGTCACGGTGTGAGGAGCACAAGTGGGAGAGCACATGGAAGTTCTCACTCCTGCAACCCTGTCCTGGTTTTCCTTATTCATTGGCACTGTGACAAGATTCATATCTCAAGAACCCACACATGTGAATGAATGGAAGCTCTTCTTCAGGGTTAGTCCAATAAGAGTTAAGTATTTGGCAACATACTCAGGATGTGGCCTTCAGAGATCATAGAAGGTATTGTTTGTGCTTGAGACTGCAAGGTCACCAGCATGCTATATCCCACCTACTCTAAAACTTAAATGAAATAGGATTAAATATTCAGGTTAAATGTGGAAAAACTCTGGAGCTTCCACAGAGGGCCGACTTAAATGTTTCTGATACGTACTGTAAGTTAATACAATAATGCCCATGTTCTTATCGCTGGTAGGTTTGGAAAGATGCAGCCACCCAGATATTCTACTCCCTGTCCGTGGCATGGGGCGGGCTTGTTGCTTTGTCATCGTACAATAAGTTCCACAACAACTGCTACTCGGATGCTATTTTAGTTTGTGTAACCAACTGCGTCACCAGCGTATTTGCTGGGTTTGCGATATTCTCCATCTTGGGACATATGGCATTTGTGTCCGAGAGACCCGTCTCGGAGGTTGTGGACTCAGGTAAGCTGATCGTCACGCTGTCGGTATTGGGACTTGCTTTGACCAAGGCATGACAATAACCTCCTTCCTTCCACTGCTTCCCAGGGTTTGATCTGGCATTTGTAGCCTACCCAGAAGTTCTCTCCAGGTTACCAGTCTCTCCTCTGTGGTCCTTCTTGTTTTTCTTCATGCTCCTGCTCTTGGGCCTTGACTCTCAGTTTGCCACCATAGGTGAGTGGGGTTTTAAGTAACCCATGGCCTTTCCAATGAACATTGCCTTTCTTAATTGTGCTGCTCAAAACCCACGCTTCTTCCTTTGCAGAAACACTTACAACCACCATACAAGATATATATCCCAAAGTGATGAAAAAGTTAAGAATCCCTATAACCCTGGGTGTGTGCATATTGCTCTTCTTTCTCGGTCTTATCTGTGTTACTCAGGTAAGACATTCAATTCTTTTTTGGCTGTGGCTTTAGTTATGCTGCAAGCGATAAACTCAAGTCAAAATATCCTTTCCAACTGTTCCTGTTTGCATGGATCGATCTGAGAGAATCTTGAATTCTGCCAGTGTGCCTGGACATGCAAATAAGAAACTCCCAGAGGGAAGCTTTGAAGAACCTCAGGTTTTCTGTGATTATTGAACTGAGATGTGCTTTTAAACGGAAGGCCTGTACAGAGCCTGTGAACCATCAGCCTGATTTATTGCTCCTCGGTTCAGGAGATTCTTTGTGTAATCTCAAGCATACGCACACAGTCTGTCTGCAGTGCTGTGGGTACTGCTAATAGATGCCAATGGGATCTTTTTGTTCAGAACTGTCTGCCAAACAGGACAGGATTTGAGAAATGGCCTACTCATGTCATAAAAACCTATTAGCTCACAAGCATCTGTAGATTGTATGATTACTTCTCCTGTGTGTGTGTGTGTGTGTATACACACATACATATATACACATACATACAAGGAATTTTAAGTATGCTGTGAAAATTTCTTGAGGCAATTGCTTTTAAGGATGTAAAGGTTCATTGCCATGACTCCATCTAGAAATGCAGATTTATAGATGCAATTAGACTGAGAATGTGAAGGAGATAATTGGAGTGAATAGACAGGTGTATGGTCAAGCAAACATGATGGCAGGGAAGCTTGCAAAGGTCTTAGAACATAAGAGTGTGAAAAGGCTTAAAGCTTGTTTCCTGCTCTGTGATCCTGCTATTGCATGCTGGTGTTTAAAGCTGTGTTTAACCCACGTGGAAAACTTGTGCGTGTAGGAGTATACAGGCCTACCAGAACTGATAACTGGTATAGCTGTTGCTGTAGCTCAGTGTTAAACCTTTGGCATCAGCTTTAATACAGTAAGTTCCAAATTTACATTTTGCTCTCAGCTGTCTAGATATACTTTGCGTACACATGTATCTTGTAATTAATATACAGATCGACAGTATTTTGTCAGATGTGTTTTTCAACTTGACATAGAGATCTTTAAAGGAGATAATGTTCAGAAATGTGTACTTAGCCTAGAGAACTGGGAACTTCAGAAACTCAGACTGGTGATTAGTTAAACTGGCTTGAGCAATGCAACTTGTTTTATTTGCATAAAGATGTTACTGGGACTGGGTACATTTTTACCTCTTTATTTTTTTGTTCTACAGGCAGGAATTTACTGGGTTAACCTAATAGATCACTTTTGTGCTGGATGGGGAATCCTTATTGCAGCTGTCCTGGAGATAATAGGCATCATCTACATTTACGGTAAATTATTTGCCTTGAAAATCCATGATTTGACTATGCAATCCCAGGCAGAGTGTATATTAAACGTTAATTACCACAATAAAGCATTTATAACTTAACTGGCTGAAAAGCTTTAGCGGTTACCACCAAACTGGAGGAACTGCCCTTGACCATTGCCTTTCTTCTATCCCTTGTGAGGCACCACACCTGCAAGGGAGGCACCTGCTTTACAGTGCACCCTGCGCTGGTCTTTCAACAGGAGGAAACAGGTTCATTGAAGACATTGAAATGATGATTGGAAAGAAGAGCCGTTTATTCTGGCTGTGGTGGAGAATGTGCTGGTTTTTCATTACTCCTGTGCTGTTAATGGTGAGTGCGGATGACTGGATTGTGTTAGTGTGACAGAACTTACTACTTTGATATTGAAGAGATTTCCATGTGAAGATTCAGGGCTGAATGCCCAGGCCCTGTGTATAAAGAGAGGGTATGGCTGTGCCAGTGAAGCAAACTACGTGCTATCTGTGCTTTCCGATACATACCGCTCCTCCTTGGGTCCTCTCCAGGAGAGGCTGGACCTTCAGATCACTTGCTAGCGAGCTGGGTCTGCACTCTGAGGAGACACACGGAGCAACCAGATTGTCCATCTTAGCAGCTGGATTATCTTCATTTCCGACCGAGAAAATGTTTTGAAAACCTAGATTTTTCCCCTTTGAGGGGAACCCCATTTTCAGGACAGATCCCTGGCTTGGGTTTGCTCTTCGGGTGTCCGGCTGTTGCCCTGTCTAACTGAGACCTTTTTATGTCCTGTTATGTGTGTCTCAGTTTTTCGTTACTCCGGCACTTCTAATTGTGAGTGGTGATGGTTGATTTATGTTACTATGAGAGAATCCATTAGCATCCCAAATCCAGGAGCAGTACCAAGTCACTCTGGCCAGCACATTGCCTTTAATCTGTCTGGGCTACAGTTTAGAAAATGCTGCCCCTAAACCATCTTATTTCTGCAGCAATATTTGCCAACAGTTGATCTCAGATTCTTTCTCATATGCCTGTAAATAGCAGAACATGGGAACATATAAAACATCCAGAGAAAGGTACTGGGCTCATCCAGCAACTTGCATATTCTCCAACATGAGATTTCAACAGAACCCAGAGATCACATTCTCTTTAAGCAGAGATGTACCTAAAGTGTTAGGGTGCGTATCAGTGTTGTCTTTCAGCCCTGTCCTTCAGTCTTACTACGTGGCCGTGACTGAACACCAAATCCTGCCCAACCGTTCTTGCACTCAGAAAGCAAGAGGGAAATGGGCAGAATTTGTAGATGGCCCTCTTTTTTAACCAACTTGGAAATACGGTGCAAGTTCAAGTTAGCTGGACAACTGCTTTTCTCTCTTAATCTCTTTGCCATTTTTTATAGGCAATTTTGGTCTGGTCTTTGGTCACATTTTCACCTCCCACTTATGGCTCGGTGTTATATCCAGCCTGGGGAACCGCCGTTGGCTGGTGCATGATCATCTTCTGCGTCATCTGGATTCCCATCGCCGCTATTCTAAAAATAGTTAAAGCTGAAGGAAACCTTTGTCAGGTAAGGGTGCAAAAAAGGTGTCATAGCCTCAAGACTTGCTTTCCTTGGCGTTGTCAGGAACACCTGTGCTGTCTTCTCCAACACACCTTCAGTACCTTGAGGTGTTCGTTAATTGGATTTTTAGACCAAAACACCCCTCTGGTAGTTGCACCAGAGGCAAATTTACCCTACTGTGTTCTGATAAGACGATAAAGCCTAATTCTCTGGGAGTACAGCCACACATTCAACGGTGATTTTCATGGTTTCTGCCGTTATTCCAGCCGCTTTAAATTCTCTGAAGAATTTCTCTCTCTTTCTATGCCCATATCATTTTCTGGAGTTTTGCCTCCCATTCCTCACAGAAACGAGCGAGTGCAAGATCTGAGGTATGCTCTTCTTGCCAAGCTTTGCCAAAGAGTCCTGTTGGTCACAGCTTTCCCTGCTTGTTTGACTTCAGTGTCCAGAATCCACTGAACCCAAGGACATTTGGAGTGATTTTTAATAACTTTAGCTAAACAGGAGTGAAAGGAAAACTCTTGGGAAGAGAAAAGTGGAAGTGGAAAAGAAGTACATTTCCTTTGGATTGGCTCAAAACACAAGTATGTTTTCAGTCAGGAAAGAGAGCACAGACGTGTGCAGTTCCAAAATGCCACATCCATAATGCGGAAACATTTTAAAAGCGGTATTATTTCAACTGGCGTTTGTATAGGTATGTAAAGCAATTAGTTAGGGGCCGAGCTTATGAAAGCAAATGTAAAGCCCCAAAGTTATTTCTTTTGCAGAGGCTGTTCGTAGGCGTGATGTCAAATTTAAAAAAGAAGAAGTCTTTCATTTCATTTCTACCCCGTCAGCTGTTTGCAAGAGGACGTTTTCCAGCCGGGGCTGCGTGGTGGTGCGCTGACCAGCAGAGAGCAGCGTGTGCTCGTGTCTTCTGCTCCGCTCCCAGCACCCGGGGAGCGGGGGCCTGCGAGGGGTCGGCACAAGCCCCCGGCCCAGCCCGACTCTGCCCGGGATGCTGGCCCGCTCGCTCGCTGCTCCGTGGCCCTGGAGACTGCATTGTAAAGCAGCAGCCGTGAAGCTGAGTCATTTGGCACTCGCTCCTGCCTGGCTGGCGGCTGTTGAACGGCGTCGGAGCTTTCAATCAGACTGGCCCTATCGAAAGGTCTTTTTTATCCAGACCCAGATGTGTGAAGAAGAGAGCTGGTGCTCCCGTTGAACTCCTGCGCGGCTCCAAGCCGAGCCTCACGGTAGCAATACGGCTGCCCTGTGAAAGCCACTCTGGCCTCTGCAGACTGGAGTTGACCACGGGTCATCTCGGCAGACCGGTTGTCCCAGTAAGTGGACCTTTCCAGGCCCACGTCGCAATTCCGTGACGCTTTGTGCACCCCCACTCCCAAGTCCCCAGAGCTCCCCTGAGCCTCACCCTGTTCTCGTTCTCCATGCCTGTGGGTGATGTGGCCCTGCTGAGGTGTCCCCTTCCTGGCTTTGTTGTTTAGTTTTTTGTAGGAAGCAGCAGCACAGACCCAGAAGCAGCATGCGTGTTTGTAAGTGAAGGCTTTATTTTCTTGTTTCAGCTCTAAATCTAATTTTCCATCGTTTTGTGGGCCTATGGCAGGGCTTTGTGTCATTGCTTGGCTTCAGGTCCATGGCCGTGGCTTGTTTGATGCGGGCACCGTGGCACCGCAGTCCGGCTCCAAGGGATGGGGCATCTGCCACGCAGTCGTAGCGTGGCTGTTTGGAGAGGGATGAATGAGAAGCGAGAGGTACCAGGGTGTGAGCAGAGCTGACTTGCTGGGGAGCTGCACAGGAGTGAGGAGGTGATTGCACAGCCCACCTGCTGAGGGCAAAATCACATATTTCCTGTGAGTCACCTTCTGAAGGGGCTGGGAATGCTCCACAAAGTCTGGTGCAGCAGAAGATCCCGGAACATTCAAATTGAAACTGGTCTTGAAACAAATTCATGTCTGCTGGCCCCAAAGGAGTTACTGGGGCAAAAGGTTTTACATTGTTGGAAGAACCTGGTTTCAGTGATTTCGGTGACGTTTGCTTTTTAGTCCAAATGGTCTTTCTTTTGGAAGGTTAGTAAATACAGACTACCAAGTACTGAAGAAGAAAAATATTGCAGTTTAAGAAACACCTCTTGAAATTTAAAAAATTATTTTCTCAGTCTGAGCTGCTTTGGAAGGGAGGTGAGGGGGAAGTGGACTTTTTGACTTCTTGATTTGGAGTGAGGAAATTATTGTTACAACTGTCTGAAGGATGAGAAAAATCTTCTCCAATGTAGCGCTGTGATGCAAATAAGGCAAATGCTGGCAGGACCCTTTAAAGAAAAAAGCCATGTTACCCTAATGATGTTAGTTATTTTTTAAAAGTTAGCGTTTGGCCACCCCTGAAGGGGATTCGGGGAGCCAATATCTAATCTCAGGTTCCTGTGAGTCCCAGGAAGGCTCCAGATCCTCTGTGTAGATTAGCCTTTCGGGTAGACGATATAGGGGAGGAGAAGAAATGAACTGAAACCTATGGGCTGTACGTAAATGGCACCTGATGAAAGGAATGAGGAAAGCAGTCTATATATAGCACCGATTGTTCCCGTGTAAGTATTTTTCATTGATTTTTGTAGATTACTTGTCTGTAAAAAGGGGGCGTAACTGGGTATCTGAGCCTGTACAGGGCAGCAGGCCAGCTCTGGTTCTCCTTGTCCTCTCTCTTGCCCCAGTGGGGGAGTCTCTCACTCAGTGATGCAGAGGGAAGTGAAATACGTGTGGTCGGAACTGGGTGTGGGGAGAGATTTTCCTCCACGGTGAACGGACCTGGTTCATCAACTCATGCTGACTGCAGCTGCAGTTTCATGTTGAGCCTTTTGGCCAGATGCAGTTTCAGAGGTCTGTGTTCCCACCTCCCCTCCAGCTCCGGTCCTGGTGCCTGGTTAGCAATACCGTTGAGCTTCTTTCTATGTGAGAAGGAATGACCTTCCTCTACACTGGTTTGGTGTGATGATTTGTTTAAAAAACAAAAAATGAACCGTGCTGGTAGTTTTTGTCACAGGATCATTTAGTAGATCCCCTGAAGGCTAGAGCCGTAGAAATCAGAAATCAGACTCAGAGACAGCAGCATCTGACCAGGCAGGGGAGGAGGTGATGTGGGACTGAGAAGCCATGGTGAAGGGAAGATGGAGCAGTGGGTTAAACTGGATCTTCCACTGAAGGAAATGCCGTGGGAAGTGGCAGCCTTACCTGAGCTGACTCTGCTCGATCAACGTCAGGCTGACTGATAGCACAGCCACAGCTGCTAAAAGAAGGTTTTCTTCCTCAATAAAACAATCTCAAGAAGGCTAGAGATAAATTTCTTGAACTGATTTATCCGTGCATGATAACTAACTCAGCCCACTAGGAAAGCGTAAAGCTGCACCTCAGTGAAGCATGGAGTCAGCGTGGAGGTGAAACGTGCATGTGCATCTCGAAGGTGATGTGCTGCTGCCTCAGCCCAAAAGACAAAGCAGAATTGAAGAGGTACACTGAAAGCACCAAAAGACAGCCTGAGCGTTGGAATAGGCTCTGCTCAGCAAGCAAGTAAAAGGAACAAGGATTTTGCTTTGCAAAAATCAGGGCTGTGGAGCAGAGCCAATAGCCATCTATGGAAATCACAAGGGGAGTGACAAAGGGGACTAAGGAATGGCTATTCCCTACCTGTAATAGTTTTAGAACCAGAGAAAAGATGGGAACTTCCCAGGTGGCAGCTTTAAAGCGAAAGGAGGAGTGTTTTGTCCCATGCTCAGCCCAGCTCTGGAGCTCCTTGCCAAAAGGTGTTGGTACTAAACGGTTGCATGGCTTCAAAATCTTTCAGGAAAACTAATGAAAAACCCCCCAAACTCAACAAGACACTACCTCTGGTTCAGGAGACTTTGAGAATGCGAGGAAAGTGGGTCTGTAGTGCTTCTACTGCTCTTACGCTCCGACCCTGGGTGTCTGTGCCAGGCTGGTGCCAGAGACAAGGTGCTGGCCTGGCCTGGGCCTTTGGTTTGATCTCACACAGCTGTCCTGGAGAGCAAACCTTGAACTATATGTGATTCATATTTGCAAATTGTAACTCATGTACAAGAAAATGCAGATTGCTGCCAAGAGAAACCTACTGAATTCTCTCTCTCTCTCTCAATCTTGTGCGTGCTCTGCCAGGCACAAACAGATTCGTGTTCCACAGAGCCTGAACGCAGTTTCATCTGGACATCTGCCTGTAGTGCACAGTCTCCTGAGTTCCAGACTTCCATTATTTCTCTTCAAGCAATCAGGAAGACAGAACTTCTTCTGGTGCACTCTCTTACTATAACCAAAAGACAGGGAAAGCGTGACTAGCTCTGCTGTGGGCAGAGGGGTTTTTTTCAACAAACCCGTTAAAAACATTCCAGTGAGCATTTCTGCATAGGTCATGAAGTTTCTGGCAAGCTTTGGCCAGTCTGCTCCCCTTGGACAGTGATATGAGAGCCTGGATGATACAGGATGGAGCTTGTGGGGCAGGCAGCATCCAACCTTGTTCCCATCACCTGGCTGCCTGGCTGGGCAAAGCTTGCGGCTGCGCAGTGCCCACAGCTGGCCCCCGCCTTTGGCTGGGTGAGAGCTGACCATGCTGCTGTGGGAGACCTGAAATCATGCAGCTGGAATCCAGACCCTGGGGCTGATCGTAAACCCCTGCCCCGAAACTCCAGAGAGTCAGTTTGGTGCCACCAAAGCAGACCTGTCTGCTTGTGCTGGGACGATGCTCCAGGCATTAAGATGCTGGGCAACTGTACATTCAATTCTGGAGATGCGGACTTTGATTAAATCCAGGATTTACAAAATAAAATCAAGAGAATGGAAATCTAGAGGAAAAGGCACAAGCAAGGAGAACTGTCAGCAGACTGTGACCCAGCAGAATCGGACTTTCCAGCCCCTCTCTCAGAGTTTCAGCAGGGCTAACTTCATTAAAAGAACTAAAAGACACAGGCCTCGATAGAGAAGCATCTCCATCTGCTCTGAGAGCTGTGCTCCTCTGGAGCTCTGCAAATGCTAATGGATACATACTGCGATCTGCACTTCCATCAGCCAGAGTACTTTCTGAGGACCTTGGCTGTCCGGCGGCATTGTCCCACAGAGGTTTAAGAGATGCTCCTTCTGCACCCCAAACCCATACAGAACTGGCTAGTGTTACACTTCATCTACTAGGTGTAATTTTCCAATTTCAAAGCTTATACTTTTATGAAATATGAATGCATGTTGAATTTCTCCTTCATTTCACCTTCCTGAGGGCCACCGATGGTGCTTGACATGTGCCTCCGCTCTGTGTGTTATGTGTGCGTGCGCTGGAGTGTTACCAATGTGGATGAAAGAGGCAAACCAGCCTTGTTGTCGGTGGCTTTCTGGAACAGGCCGGGCTGCAGGCATCCAGGCCCCCGCATTGCTGCCTGGTGCACTAGCCTGCAAACCGCTGCAGGAGCAGGGGTTGCTCTGCTCCTGCTGAACCCCAGTGCTGCCTCTCACTACTCCCACTCACCTGACATTGGGGATTATTTTTTTCTTTGGTCAGTTTTAGTTTTATAAAGAATGTATAAGACGTTTTCTTCTTTTGAGCCAGGAGGCTATCTTCAATACAGAGAACCAAGATATTTCTACATTTCAACTCCATTGCAGCAACATGGTCATATTGACTCCAGTTGGCGACGGCAGCATTGCTTAATGGCTCCAGTGCAAACAAAGGCCGGGGCACAGACTTTAGAGTTGGTTGCAACAGTAGAGTCGCCTTTTCATTCTGGAAGTGATGAATGGTTTAGGCACGGTAGGCAGGAAAATAAAACCTGTCACTGGAAGACAGATGAGGGCAGCATTTCCCTGTAATGTCAGCACATGCCTGTTCCTCTTTGAATAGGTTTTCATCCTATGTTGGCTGCTAGTGTGTAAGCTCCTGCCAGAGGAGCCTTGCCAAGTGTTCTGGTTCTTCATATGAAATTTGGGGGCCACGTTGCTTGTGAGGTCTGCAGAAAGTATAGAAAAAACAGAGGTAGTCTTTGCAACTCTGAGAACTCATTTAGGTTAAAGAGGTTTGCTCCCCTTTTGTAATGGTTTCTTGAGCATTGCTTGGTTTTACTTTGTTGATTTTTATTTTTTTTTTTTTAGTAATTGTGCACAGTGAATGGTGTATTAGCTGTTTCCCTGGGTTTTTAAAGGGAGGAATGGCCACAGTAGCCAATGGGCAACTGCGTTGATGACACAAAGGTGCCACAGAACTGGGCAAAGGTCCTGCTGTTGTGTTTTTCCGTGTTGATGCTGTTGCCTCGTCCTCTGTTCATGTCTTCCTTGTGTCATGACCAGGCCCAGGATGGTGTTTAATTGCCAGGACAGTCTGGGAAGTCTCCAGCTGATACTGTTGGTCTTGGAAGGCTTTCCCGAAAGAGCCAACTCTGGCCCTTTGCACCTATCACCAGTGTATGCAGACCATGTGGCAGATCCCCTATTATTCCTGGGATGTTTAGAGTTCAGTTCACTCCCCTGGGCCAGATAGCAGGCACAGCATTCCCACAGCCGGGGTTACTCGGTAAGACCAAGCCAGCAGTGGCTAAAACCCTCTCTCATCTCGCTGCAGTGGTGCAATGGATGAGTTCATATTTTACTGATTCTCTGGTCCTGCTTAGCATGCGGCAGCACCGAGCCGGCACTCCTCCCGCTCATCCGGAGTGCTAAGATTCATTAGCCTGCATCTATCAGCTCTTGCCAGGGAAATGGTGAATAATGAGGCCTGGTTCAGGTAATGAAATGATCTCCCTCTCCCATCTGATCACATTGCTGCTTATTATTTCCTCGGTGCGTTATTTTGCTTCCCTGGAAACTTGTTTTGTAAACACTGACTGTGCAGTTATGGTCGAAAGTCAAACCTCCCAGCAGTGCTGCAGGAGCCTGGTGAGCCGTGTGGCCTGGCTGTTTGTGCTACCACGTGTGCTTCATCAGCTAATGTGAGGATGGAGACAGCCCTGCTCCTTTGCTGGAAGGTACAAGGAACAGCACCAGGAAAGGTGCAGCCCTTGGCATCCATCATGAGCACCTTATACCCATTGTTCAGGTATCAGTGCTGTGATTTAGCCTGCCTAACTGCCCTTCTTCTCTGGCATTGAGTTTCTCAGGGAGATATCTACCAAGATTCCTCTCCATTTGTAATTTGTTAGCCAAGGAAAAGACACATTCCTCTCATTTCTTCCTTTATTCCTTTTCTTCTAGAGTAACTTGCTTGAGTAACCAGAGCAGTGCGGGCTATTCCAGACATCTCATATGAGGATACGAAAACTGTTTCCTTTCTACTGGAATGACTTTGCTTGTACATCATAGTATTTCATCTGCTTTTTCCGTGGCAGCGTCCGCTTGGCAGCCTGCAGTCACCCTAAGTTAAATAAATGTATCCAGAAATCCTCATCCTTAGGACCAAAATGTTGACCTTGCACTGTGTGTTCTTTGTCCCATTTCTACAACACAGGCCCTTGAGGTCATCCAGTTTTCCTAGATGATCTTCTCGCCAATCTCTGTGTGAACTTGGTGATACACCACCCCCACTTTAGCCACTTCCTTCTCCAACTTATCTCTTTTTTATGAATCTCCAGTTCTCCAAGCATGTATTTGTACCTGTGATGACAGCGTATTTCCATACATTCTGTATGGTATCTAAATATTTTGATGGTTTTAATGTTTTGTACCAGCCATGGAAACTGGTTTGCTGCTAGGTGACTGTAAAAGTGAGATTTGGTAAATAATTTTTAGAAATCTTATACTAACACTATGATTGAAACAATAGACAAAAGTACAGCCAAGCAATTAACTAGTAGAGGTAGTTACTCATAAGTTTTGCAGTTCTTTGTTCTTATGACTAGATGTTCCTGTGTGCTAGATGAGAACAATGTTGAAACTGACCACATGTGATTGAAACTGCATTAAGCTTCAAGATCAAAGAACAAGGACAAGAATAAAGACAGCCAACAAGAACTTCAAATGGGTCGGTGGTCGTAAAAGCAGCCCTTTGACTCAAATGGATCCTTCGTTGTGCATGATCAGATATAGGCAGTACTATGATAATCAATTATAATCATTTTTATGTATATGTATACTAATCTGATTAATGTGCAATTAGTTATTCTATATAAGCTGTTTGTGCTAAAGGTGTGGTATGCACGCTAGGTGGAAATATCCCCCGTGCATCCGGCACTGCAATAAAGAATGCCTGCTTTCTAAAACTCCAAGACGAGTCTTAGAGAGTTTCTTCGACCGGATTTCGGTATCAGTGAGAGATGTTTTACTGAAGTCTAAGCAAATGAGAGCTGCCTACCTAATGTGGGTAGCACACTGGAAACATGTCGTGTACCTACGATAAGCTTTATTCTTGAACAAATTCCTCTTTCAGTAAGACAGCGCATTGCAATGGCTTTGCATATGCGCTTCCATGACATACATAGTGCAGAAAATGCAGGACAGCTTTGTGTTATTGTCGAAGAAGTAAAGTCCTAATTATGTAAGATGTAATTTCTTTTTCTGCAGCTCCTTGTCCCCCTGTAATCATGATATATTTTCCCAGGATGAGTCTCTCATTTCCCTCCTTCTCGTTATCACTTTACCATACTATGCAGGCGCAGCAGTAACTGCCTGGGACTCCCTTGTGCAAGGCACTGTAGAAACAAGGAGAAAAGGAATCACCAGCCCAAGTCTAAGCCCTACAGTAGTATGCATGAGCTGGTCCCTAAGAGTGCAGGCAGATGTAGCCAGTGGTTTGAACAAAGGCACCAAGACAACACTGTTTCACCAAAGCCTCTGGACCACTATGCAAAGCCCTGTGTGACAATTTTCACTCTCCTGCCCTCTCCACGCTGCACTTGGGGGACTGTACATCTTTTAGGAGATGTATTTCCCTGACGGTCCCTTTGGTTACATAAAAGCTGCTGTGAGTAAATCTCATCCTCCAGGTAGCTTGTGTCTCACCCAGGAGTGTTTGGAAGAGTTTCATGTCTCTGTAGAGGGATTGTCAAGACACAGTTCATAAATTTGAGGAGGCACCTGGCCCTGTTATGGACTACTGTGGTGTGCATTGCTGGGACAAACTGTCCCCAGGGTAGTGCCTCCCCCTGTGTTACCCAGGATACGTTTGCTCCTGTATTGATTGCATACGTCTTCAGGCAGTCACTAAAAGGGGAAATTTGACCCCACAGTGCAGGGGCTCGTAACGATCTTGGCAGGTTTATTGGCCTGATCGATGGTACATGACTTCTCCGCCAGAGCTGAAAAAAAATGTAAGTCATCCTTATATTAAAACAAGTGTGGGGAAAAGATGTTTCCACAAAGAATTGTTCAATCTTTTAAAATTAGGTTTCTTTTTTCCCTAAACTATTGGCTAATGGACTGAAGAATTTCTAAATGCATCTGTTTTTGAAGACAATGCCATTTTTCTCAGGAAAGAAAATCATTAAGTGACAAGTGAACAACAAGTCTGTCCTTGTCAGTGTGTTTCTCAGGCTCAGCTGGGGAAACAGGTGTGGAAAAGGTTTAAATTAAATGGTTCTCCAAACTCAGAGTCAAAATGTAAACTGTTAGGATTCTGATGCTTTTGTTTTTCTTTCAGGGTTTTGCACATTTTTGCTCTACGGTCCAATTGTGCATTATTCCAGAAATCAGTGGCCTGGTGCAAAGCTCATCAATGCATTAATTTCCGTGGTTGTAAAAGCTGCAACTTCATCACAACACCCTAAATACCTTGGAGGATTTCCTGTGGGTCCTGGGATCTTTGTTGCTTACATCTGGCTGCTCCTTTATGATGAAGCTGGGCTTAAGCAGCCACCCCACATTTCTGCCTGTCAATAGGCAGCTGCTGCATGTGCCAAGTCACCCTGTGCTTGAGGTGACATGCCATTTCATTGCCTCTGTATGATCATCCCGAACCCTGGGAAAGGTCATGCCGGGGCTTTGCCAGAGCAATGACTAACTTTTGTTTTGCTGCCATGAGCTTTGTCCTTCTGACACCAGCTGTTATAAGCCTGCACTTTGTACCAAGGGCACATCAGACTCATCCCAAGTCCCTTTTTAGTATTTGTTTGCAGAGGTTAGCGACTCTAGGTCCAGTTTACAAGCTCCCCTGAGTTTGACTGCTATTAAGACAATTCATAACCTCATTCCTGTGTCCAACAAACATTCTATTGCACCTTAGCTAAAAACCTGGAGCCGACGGAAGGGAATGAAGCAAGTGTGGATTATGGGTCCTCTTGGCTACAGCAGTGTCCCTTGTTTGTAGGCATTTCCATTACCATCAGGAGAGGTAGGAGTGGGTTCTCATGCTTCTTAATAGCAAAGATGAATCTTCCTAGATAAGGATCATTTGGAGATTCTTATCCTTGCAATGCTGGCCACTTCTGCTCAGACCCAACATACTCAGGGCCAAATCCTGCTCATTCTTGTGTTAGTGGCAGAGAGCAGCTCAGATCTTTTTCACCTGGGGGAAATGACTGCCCCTGTTGTAGAACATACCAAGTGTGTTACATCACTTACATTTGCCTATTAAGAGACTGATGCCAAAAGGTTCATATGGTGTAAATTAGGCAAGATTTACCCAAGTCAGTGGGGATTGTGTGGGTTTTGGTTTTGTTTTTTTAGTAGTGTGGTTTACTGTCTTATTTATGGTTGCTAGGCAAGATTTTTCAAATGGTGGTGACAGTAGCAAATTTGGAGGAATAGGGATAATATTGGTAGAAAATGCAGGACCTTTCACTAACTGGATAGAGGAATCCTGATTTCATTTTTTAAAGCAAAGCTGAAGTTTACACAGAAAGAGTGGAGGGACTCCTTCATTGTCACTGCTCTCTTTTAGCAGATGCCTTGTTTTATTGATTACACTCAAGATTATAAAAAAATGAATCCGAGTGTCCTGAGGTGATTAAAGCCTCATGCTGCTGCTTGTTTTCAGAGCTCTTTAGAAACCCTTTGAATCTGGTTTTGCTGTAAGATGCTGTGGCTGTTCCCTTGATTTGACTTGGCCATGGTGAGAAATAGCTAAGGAGTTTTTAGTTTCTTGGGATTTGCATTTGAGTTTCCTTAGGGTAGATGATTTCCTGATATGGGGAGGATGTGACTCACCTCCTGGAGACAACTGAAGCCCTGGGAGTGCTGCTCCCTGGGGACTCTGGAGAGGAGGGATGGGCTCTTGGGCTGAGACTCTGCAGGTAAGTGAGATTTTTTTCAAAGCAATTCATTGCTCTTGCTGTATTAAATTGCGCTGCTGGAGAATACACAGTGGTGTGGAGGAATATTTCCCGACTCGCTTAGAATTTCATGAGCCATGAGTCTGTCCAGGATTGCTTGTTTATCTCATCTAGGAACCAAGACAGAGCTCTGCTGCATATTTAATTAGATGGGGGGAAGGTAAAGAATTTTAAGATAATCTTATCTTCTGCTCCTTCTCACAGCCCTCATGTAAAAAGTTTGCATGGCATGCAAAACAGAGCCTGATGGTAAGCCTTTTGGTTCTGAGGACACTGCACATGAAAACAGCTTTACAGAGTAATACCTTTTTCAGTTGAATACTCCTATGAATCCTTTTGTGTATATGACTAAAAAAATCTGTTGTGCAATCTTACGAAAATTAACTGGGAGATGTAAAGAGATGTGTGGGAACCTGGGGCTTCTGGAGGAATAAACTTTTTCATTCCTGTGGCTGTTGAAAGGAGAAGAAGAACAGGTGAAGAGAACCTGAGTCCAAGTTTCTCATTGCTGCAATAGGCTGATAATAATCAGAATTAAGGTACTGGGAATGACAGCATAAAGCCAGTCAGAAACCAAAGTGCAATAGAATTTTACGAAGAGCAATGGATTTTATATTGTGGCCTTTCAGTTCCAGTTCTGCAAGGGTTTTTGTGTACATTTAGGGAGGGGAGGATGACTGGCTGCTAGTCCTTGCTGCAGAGTCAGCTGCAAGAGCAGAGTCCGAGGTGGCAGAAGGGGTGTGAAGGTGATGGAGAACCGGGACGGAGTCCTGTGAGGTTTTGTGTTTAGTTTTCAATCTTCAGTGTTGGCACCAGTGTGCAGCAAGCGTTAAAACTATGTATCACTCTCACACAAAAACCAGAAATGTCAGGAGCCTGCACCACCACCACAGCTGGGAACCATCTTCTGCTCTCTCTGAGCTAACTTGCTCCTTTGTAACTCAAAACCCTTTGGATCTGTGTTCTCCCCTTTCAGCAAGGGTCAGAGGAAATCTGGGGGACGTCTGTACAGCTAGTCAGTATGTGAGTTGTTATCTGTACTGTCCAGGGCTTGCTGGGGAGCTGGGGTCCTGCTCTCCTCCTGGCAGAAGGATGTGGGAGGAGGATAAGATGGTGCTTTAAGCCTAGTTTTGCTAATTCCACATCTCTGAACAAGTTGTTACTGCTATACAGTAAACTCCCTGTCTGTGAGCTTAATGGTTATGAAATAATGGTTGCACTCTGCTAAGAAGTCACTGATGGGTATGAAGTGATAGCTTGGTGAGAGGAGTGAGTGGATGAGCCTCATGGGGATGTTTTGTAACCTAGGGGGGAGAGGGGAATGTGCATGTACTGGGCTAGGCACAAAACATCTCTAAGGAGGATGAAGGCCATCGGGCTGCACGCAAGGCTACCTTGGTCCAAAAGCATTCTGCATCTCTCTGCTGTTCAGGAAGGGATTCAAGATGCTCTGGGCCAGAGAGAGATCCATGGTGCACAAGGGAAAGCTTGATTTCCTAACGCAGTGGTGTATATAGCTTTTTACTAGCTTTCATGCACTGCAGTAAAACTCACCCCGGCATCAAGCATTCACAGTGCCAGAGAAACGAGTAAAATTCAGGAACAAGTAACTGCCTTTGTGGTTTCATGAGGATCTCTGTGTCTTTGCACTTCTAAATGCTGGCATAATAAATCTTGAAGTGCTTTTTTGCTCACAGCAGGTGTGATTAATACAGCTGTTAGCTGGTGTGTCTTCTAGAGGAAACAATTGGCAACCCCTAGGTGGATAAGCACTGGAGGCCTGAAAACCCCACGATTTTCTCTGCATTTGAGAAACTAAGAGAGAAAATAAAAATGTTGGGTTGTTTTTTTTTTCCCCCTCCTCTTCAAATCCATAATCAGACACGACGTAAGGACAGTCACTTCTGCAATAAGCATTTTGGAGAGTGCCTGTTAAAGTGAAAATGCTCTAATGCTGTGCACAGTTGCAGCCCCTGTGGGGTCAGGCGGCTCCAAGTGCAATGTGAGCATCATGGCAGCACATCCCACCTGCTGCCACCCAGACCCTTCTGCCCACCCAGCTTGGGGAGTGAGGGATGTCCAGGTGTACAGTGCCTCTTTTCCACTCGGCAGCTCTTCTGCAAGTTGAGAAGGGACCCTGCGGGGATGCTCAGGGATGCTGAGCCTTGTAAACTCTGTGCTATAAATGCACCTTTCCTCCTCCTCACGCCTGTCTCACCCCAGGGAAATCCTGAGCAGGACACAAATATCCTCGGTGACTTTACCAGGTTTCCCTTCTGCTTCTTCCAGCATAATCACATCCACTGACTTCTGCTTGTTAACAGGTCTTGTTTGCAGCTGGAAGCTCAAGCCACCATTTATTTTCTGTATGGGTTCCTAGTCTGGAAATGGATCTAATTAGCTTTACCAAATTACAAGCAAATTAAGTTAAACACATTGTGTTATGTCCGGATGCATTGTGGAGCTTTCATGAAAGAGGAAAAACCACGTTCGTCCTTGCTGCGAGGTTATTCTTTCCTCAGTATCAATAACTTTGTGTTCTCAAAAAATACAAAATGTCTCTATAAATGGTAGAATTCTTCCTTGGGGCCAGGAGAAGGGTAGCTTGAGCTGCGTGTGTCTCGGATCTTTTATCCTCTCAGCCCTTAAAGAATATTCTTGCCAACATCCTGAGCTCTATTCCCTTGCAGTTCTTCCCCTTGCTCTTAGACACACTTTGATTATCTGCAATATTGCATTTGATAGTATTACTAAATAGTTCTGAAAATTTTCCTTTTGGCAACTGCTTCTTCTCTTTCAAACAGATTTTTTTTCCCTACTTGTAAATCAGCTTTAGACCCTTGTATGTCTAAGGACAGTAAATACCCCACTGCTCCAAATGAGACAAGTATTTTGCATTTCCATTTCCTGACCCATCAAGGAGAATTTTGCGCAAAACGCAGGAGAAATGTCGAAGTGATAAAATAGCATTTGTTTTTTGTTCATTCTCTGGTTAGAACAGCTGATGTTATGGAAAATACCCAGCACTATCCAGACTTTGTGGAAGTTGAATTCAAAGAAGGCAAATACTTTATAGGTACTGCTACATTTCCGTGACAATTTCACTGACTGACAAATACTGCATCACCTGAGGTTTTTGACATAATTTCTTAGTTTACTGATTCAAACTAAAATATATCTGAAATATATTTCTTTGCCAGGAAAGTTTGCAGTCTGGATGCGGGATGGATTCCCCATCTGCATTTATAGCCACAAACATCAGCTTTAGTTTCCTTCTGCCAAACCACATTTATTCTGAGATAGGGAAAATGCTGCTCCTCTTCAAAAAGTCTGTTTAACGCAACTGATTTGCAAGATTATTTTTTAGCTGAGAACAATTAAGAACTCTAACAGCTTAACCGGCTGTGATAATTAGCAGTCACTAGGTCTATCTTTGGGGAAATACAGCATGCTGTCCTATTTTAGTCCTACCATAGTAAGGACTGAGAAAATAACGTAGACACCCATTGCTCTCCTGAGCAGCTCCTTGGGATGGAGAGCCTGGGGCAGAGCCCGGGCTGGGCGTGAGCTGCTGCAGCAGTGATCTCTGCCTGCCTAGCTTGGAAGGTGTGTCGATTTGGTAAACACGGGTGATAAATTTAACTAGTCATCGTGACGCAAGCAAAAACGGTTGGCAGCCAGGGTGGAAACGCGTGCTACTCCCTTCTTACAGGAAGGGGTACTTTTACGTTAATAACTCCTAGAAGCAGCCTTCTGGGCTCCTGCTGGTCCCCCTGCGTGCTCCCAGGTGGGTGGGAGGTGGTGGTCCGGACTGGGATGCTGGGGGGGCTGCTGGGGCGCAGCCCCGGGCTGTGGCGGTGGGTGGCTCGGCCAGCCCTGCACCCCGCCAGAGCCGTCGGCGACAAAGTGAAGGGCGCTCGGGACGAGGCTTTGGAGACGGCTAATCCAGGTGGGTAGAAAGGCTTTGGTTGCTGTTTCATGCTGCAGCACAGAGGGAAAGGGTATCTGCGGGAAAGGGTGAGAAAATGACCCTTGTTGTCATCTGTGGGTGTGTTAGCAGTGCTGCGTCTCCTGGGGTTACAAATGCTCCTGAGCCATGGAGGCCATTGAGAGCTCTGACTAGCACAGGGATAAAGTTTTTTGTGTTAAATAGTCCTCCTCCTGGGGTAGCAAATACAAACTGATACTTCATGTCAGGGTACCTGTTAATTAAAAAAAATTAATGAATGTTCCTCCTCCTACCCAGCTGCCAGGTTTCCAGAGGAGGACCAGTGCACATTCCCGCATGTGCAGGGCTGGTACAAGTGGCAGACTTGCACCCCTCTGCTCCCCCTGACACTCCCTGCCAGATTTACATCCACAGCCGTGCGTGCTTGGGGCAGGCAGAGGGCATGGGCTGCTCCCACATGGGCATGCTCCCTGGCATGGAGATAGTTTCTCTTTTTAATCTGTACCACCACCTCCTTGGCCATGCTTTTGCAGGCTTCTCACCCTAGCAAGGCTGGGCTATATGGGGCTGTCTGTGCTCCCATGGGATGGCTGTGGTTTCCAGCATGGGGCTTTGCCCTTGTCTTCCCTGGGATGGACCCTGTCCTTTTTAGCGATGCATCTTACTGCTTGCTGCGGATCTGATTCAGACACTTGCTTGTACTTCAGATGTAGCTCTCCTAGTCTCACTGGCACTCTGTAAGAAAACAGGAGAAGCAGGAGATTAAATTTAACTGAGGGTCTGGGTGCCAAGATTTGCCCCTGGGATTCTTCAGCCATTCACAAGTCCTGGCGTGCATGAGCAGGCCTGGGGCCAAGGCACTTAATGTAATTTCACCATCTCAATACAGGCAGAAGAGATGCTCCCTGTGCCCTGTTCTGTAGTGGCAGTAATTTCCTTTCAGCCAAGCACCAGCAATCCAGCACCAGCCAGGGAGTGCAGGACACGGAGACTGCGGACATCTTCGTGTCCATCCTTTCCTGCATGCCCTGGTCACCCATGGGGCATTTCTAAACACCAGTCCCACATTTGCAAGCACAGGGCACTACAACCTAGCATCTTGGGTGTACCTACCAGGGTGTGTGAGCAGTCCCAGCTACCTTGTGATGACCACCTGTACAGGTGTGCAATGCAAAAGCCAGGATTTGAGCTAGCCATTGCTTACCCTAGTTTTGCAGGATCTCCCTGCCACTGCCCTCATTGTGGCCTGTCATTGGGCTTGTTTCCATCAAGAGGAGCCAGAGTCCCTTTTCTCATTGTGCTCAGGATGACAGCATGCTAATGGCACCACTGTGGTAGTCTGGTGGGGTGTAATGTATCATCATTAGAGTACAGTAATGTGGTACCCAGCTTGCATGAGAACGACTGCCAGCCTCCCACCAGGCTGTATTTTAACAGACATCTCTCCCTCAGCGCTTTTAGAGGGAGATGCTGTCAAGAAGTTATTAGTGCTGCTGGCAGTTTGCTTAACTCACTAGTTGGGCCATTTAAAAGCAAGATGCTGTGGGCTTTGGTGACTTCAGCCCCACATCCTTTCCCTCCTTAATCAGGAAGGTTAGTAGAGATTTTTAGTTTAAAACCTACCTAAACTAAAGGAAAGAAAAAAAAAAGTAAGCAAAATGAAATAAGCTGCAAATGTAACAAAGCATCTCACACCAGCTGCTGAGTCCTTTTGACGTTAGAAAGCACATTTGGTTCTCACAGAATAGAAAAGTACCATTCTGAACTTTCAGTCCTTTTCCCCCTGTAACGACAGCTTTTTTCCTCTTCCCTTCTTTAAGCTTAGCTCATTGTTTTCTTTTAATCTCTTACAGGTTACAAACCTTTCAAAAATGACAGAAAGCCTACAAATTTTGATAAAAAGGTGCTGGTATGGGCAGGACGCTTTAAAAAGGAGGAGGACATTCCCAAGCACATATCGTAAGTAGACCTGTCTGAATGATGCTTTTGGCTGTGAACATACAGATTGAGACCCCAGTCTGCATTACCCAGAATTGTGCTCACATGGTGAGGGTTAGTGCTCCTCCAAGCTGATGGGGCCTGCTGCTACGGGTGTCCAAAAATAATCAGAATTTTTGGAAACATGAACTTTTTGGCACGCCTGGTGAAGTAAACTGGATTCGCTTGGTTTAGATATCATTAGTTTTAGACTAAGCTGAAGTGTCTTTTGCAAGACAAGTGGCTTTGTAACTCAGACGTCACCATGCTAAACTATCATCCACTTTGGATTTTTGCATGCTTTGTTAGTTTTTATTGATTAGCAATTAATAACCCTGTGTAAATTTTAAAAAGAAGTTGGAGCTGTATACAGCTTTGGTGACAGACATCTGCAATGAGTTCCTCGCATCTGGGCTATGGTTTCACCAAATTGTTGAGGTATTTCGTTAAAGGACTGTCACTCAGTTTTGGAGACCTAATGCTTCCTGATTTGTGATATCCTGGGGGCTCCTCCAGCTGTCCTTCCCCTTGCAGGTGTAAGTAAATCCATGGTTGGATACGATTTCATGAATGACTCATTGCCACGCTGCAGCCTCTTGCAAGTGTGAATTGTCAGATAAATGCTGTAAGTCATTCATGGAAGGTGGTGGAGATTTCCCAGTGACAGCTGTGGCTGTTCAGCTGCTTGGGAAGACAGCTCTGCACGGACGGCACAGTTGTCCGCTCCAGCTCGGGCTCAGCTTCCCGCCGCAGGCAGATGCTTGTGGGGCTGGTGCCAGCTGCCTGGCAGAGGGCCATGCTGCAGCGGGACAGGGCTGCAAAGCACCGCATGCAGCTGGGATGGGGATGTGGCCACAGACCCAGTCACCACTTGCTGTGCCTCCTTGCTGTGTGAAAACTCTCCGTTGCTCTTGGCCAAGATGTCATGCGTGTGCTTTTATTCCACTGAGGGTGGCATTGCCTGGCCCTGGTGGCATGGCCCCAGTGTCTCCTGGTGCCGTGCAGCACCCTGTGCTCTGCCCTGCAACACCCAAAGCTGGGGTCCTTGTAATTCCATTATCACAATGGAAAGACTTTCATGTCCTTGTCATTTTTCAGGTGTTCTCTCTCATATGCAATAAAAGAAGGCAGGAGGGCAGGATTTGTTATTCTTCTTGTTACTGATGACTATTGGGAGCAGCAATACCCCACCTGTGTGGGAGGGTGGCTAAAACTTTACCCCATAGGCTAATTTTTTGAGTCGTCTTCTAAGCACTTGCAGAAAGAGAAGGCTGAAACACATTGTACATTAATAGGCAGTTGCTGGAAGACTTGAGGTTTCATTACCCAGCTCCCCATGATCTCATTTCACACATGCTGCTGCAGGATGGAAACTCTGTTCTGTCCTCTGCAGGTCTGAGGTCCTCAACGCAGCAAGGAACAGCATCAGGATAAAGGTTTGCTACATCATGATTGCACTGACCTTGCTGGGCTGTTTGGCCATGGTTATCACAGGCAAAGAAGTGAGTATTTTTTCCGGGTGAACTGATCCATTTAATGTATTGTCCATTTATGCTCTCTTTGTAAATAAGCTCCAGAGTGACAGATAGGTTTGAGAATAAGTCCATGTAAGCAATATTTGCACAGGATTTCTATCGCTCCATTCTCTGGAGGAGAGATTGGCATGGGGAAGCACAACTTGCTGATTAATGTATTGCTTCTGACCCATTTTGCCATAAACCTGTGCAGTGCAATGCTCCGTATCATGGTATCTCAACAAGAGGCCGGTCCAAAGGTTGTGGAGTAGCTCAGACAATGTCAATGGTACCTAGTCCTGCCCTGCATCCATGGGCCATGACGGTTCTGCCTGCCTAGCCTGCATGCCACCATGGCCACCAAGAGCTGTGACACTTACTTCTGCCCATCCCACTGGTGGGGAAGGAGGGTCTCCAGCCTGACTTGCATGTCCCAGTGCACCTGTAAACAATTTGCAGTGTAATTTTCCCGCTAATCAGAGCTGCAAATGCTGAAAATTTGGTAAAACAAGGAAACACATTAACTTCTGTCATTGCAAAATATCAAAAAGGACAGTGGGGTGTCAAAGCAAGTGGTGCAAATGTGGGGAAGTCTAGTGGTGGGAAACGTGTGCATGCAATGATTTTCACCATTTCTTTTCAAGGCTGCTAAAAGGGATCATACGCTGCTGAGGATGAACATGGAAAAGAAGGCCAAATGGAGGGCTGAAGTGGAGAAAGATCAGGAGGCAGTTGTTGGGAAGCCACAATGATTGGGAACAGATTTATTTTAACAGCAGGATATAAGTGATTAGCATATGTACCCGTCTTCATTTAACTCTTTGAAGCTTTTTCACTGAAACTCTCTCAGGGCAAAGACTTCACTGCTTAAAAACTGCTCCATACAAACTGGGAAACTCCTATGGAATCTCCAACAGCTGCTTTCTGTGGCCTCTGGTCTTTGGCACTGGGTTCAGCTGAAATATAGAAATCTCTTCTAAACTGGAAAGTGTGGGAAGGGTGAATGTTGGAGTCCCCAGCTCAGGATCAGCTTTTTGTGGTGCTGCTGATGCTCAACGTGGCTGTGGGGCCACCTCCTTGCAGCCAGGAAGGATGCAGCCCTACATCAGAGAGCATCCCATTCTGTGCAATGCCTCTAGGGCAAACGGCCTTGGCCGAAGTGGCCCAGGGCAGGGGGAAATGGAGTCTGAAATGCAGTCACAAAGAGGTCAATTATCTCTACCTCTGAGCCTGCTGCCATCGCTGTCCCCTCCCTCCCCAGCCTCTCACGGGATCCCGTGGCCAGGGGAGAGGGGGGGCCATGAGAATGAAGAGGTGTTGGGAAGATGGAGGAGTGAGAGCAGACCCTGTTGACTGATTTGGGCCAAAAGGGGCTTTGGGCCAGAGGAGGTGGTGGTGATGTGGAGTGGTAGCATGGGCACGCAGAGTGGTTTGGTTGCTGTGGGGCAGCCTGGGGATCCTGTGCCTGGTGCAGGGAGCCTGGCCTGGAGGCACCTCTTGTCCTGTTGCACCTCACTGCTTTTACGTTTTCATCTTCTGCTTCCAGTCATTGTCATGAAAGTTCCCTAGCACTTCCTTAGTTGTGATTTTAGTCAGGAGTAATTGTTAATACATGGTTTGCTAAAACGGGATTCTTTTTAATCATCATAGTTCATTAATTCATAATAAAACAGCTGTCCAGTTACATCTAAAACAAACGCATCTCTTCACAGCTTCATTTAAAGTGTCACCAAACTCTCTGGGATGATGTTTAACAGATGGGAGAGATCGTAATGAAATATTGAAAGTTACATTTTCCTGAAGTGATTTACCTTCAAGATAGGCCCCAGTTCATGCTTGTGGGTGCTGACGGTCTGAGCCCCTGTCTGTTATTCATAACCCTTCAAGACCTCTAAGACAGGCTGGTGGAGCTGGGTGTGCTGCGTGGGGTGCCAAGGGACATGGAGTGACAAAACCCAGCCATCTTACCCAGCTGCCATAAGAGAAGGCATATGCTGTAACCACGCTTAGCCTTTGTGCCATGTCCTGAGCATCACACCAAGGCTTGGCCTTTGCAAGGTTTATGAGTTGGAGCAGTTGCACTTGTCTTCCAGGGGAGTCTGGAAGCTCCTGCTCAGGTTTCTGAGGTTTATTGTGTCAAAAATCATGTCCACTTACTGCTGCTGTGTTGCTACACGAACAAACTGCTGGCAAGGATGGGCTGGGGCATTGGCAGGTGGTCAGCAGTTGTTGGGCTGGGAGACTCCATCTCCTGTGCCTGTGGTTGTTGGGCAGCTTTCTCCCTCCGATGCTACTTAGGAGCACTTTTCTCCACATTGCATGCCAATTTAGGATGAGGAGCATGTGCGAGGGGGATGTTATGTCTGTCACAGCTCAGTGTTTGCAGTCCTTGTTTCCAACTCAGAGCCCTGTGCAGTACAATTCACCAAACGTGATTTCTGCTCCCTGTAGTATTCCTCACGAAGTGCATCTCAGGGAAGTGAAAGTAATGGTCTA
This sequence comes from Harpia harpyja, assembly GCF_026419915.1. NCBI lineage: Eukaryota > Metazoa > Chordata > Aves > Accipitriformes > Accipitridae > Harpia > Harpia harpyja. The sequence goes on from NC_068957.1 coordinate 16,290,720, forward strand.
GGACAAGCACAGAGTGAACAAGTCTCTGCTGAGAAGGCACTTTTGTCTGCACATGTAATATGGGCTCTTTCATTTTACATGACCTGGTTTTCTTAGTGCAATAAACCTCAAGAATTACCTCAAAGTTAGTGTTCATTTGGGAATAAACTAAAACAGCTCATCAGACTTTTTTTTTTTAAAATTCTTAAATGGCTTTCATGTGCCCTTTTTAAGAAGGCACATGTAACACTTAAAGGAACCCCTTTCAATGCTTGTAAACAAATCCACATCCATGTTCTGAGCTTCTCTGACTTAAGCAGGAAAGGAGATGACCATAACCATATATAAAGAACAAGCAAATTAATTGTGACTTGTTCCACCCTCTGTTCTGCACTTCCCTCTGCCTGGGAAAAAAACCAAACTGCTTCAGGTGTGAGCTATTATCAAATCCTCTTAAACAGCCCGGGTCTCTGTTGACTAGTGCATAAAGCTGCTGCATTACACATTGTTTTTAAGAAAAAGGAAAAATCAGTTCCTCCTCCCTGAGCCACTGATGACAGGCCAATTGTGAGCAATCAGATGATCCAGGTGCTTCTGGGCTCTCACAAAGAGCTATGACTATTATGTAGGGAATAATCCTTTATCAGTCCCGACTACATGATTATTCATTTTAATATCATAATATTGCCCAAAAAATCAATCGGACTGTCCTGGTTTCAGCTGGGATAGAGTTAACTGTCTTCCTAGTAGCTGGTACAGTGCTATGTTTTGAGTTCAGTATGTGAAGAATGTTGATAACACTGATGTTTTCAGTTGTTGCTCAGTAGTGTTTAGACTAAAGTCAAGGATTCTTCAGCTTCTCATGCCCAGTCAGCGAGAAAGCTGGAGGGGCACAAGAAGTTGGCACAGGACACAGCCAGGGCACCTGACCCAAACTGGCCAACGGTGTATTCCATTCCATGGGACGTCCCATCCAGTATAGGAATTGGGAAGTGGGGGGCGGGGAATCACCGCTCAGGTGCTGGCTGGGTGTCGATCGGCGGGTGGTGAGCAATTGCACTGCGCATCATTTGTACATTCCAATCCTTTCATTATTGCTGTTGTCATTTTATTAGTGTTATCATTATCATTATTAGTTTCTTCTTTTCTGTTCTATTAAACCGTTCTTATCTCAACCCGCGGGTTTTGCTTCTTTTCCCGATTTTCTCCCCCATCCCACTGGGTGGGGGGGGAGTGAGTGAGTGGCTGCGTGGTGTTTAGCTGCTGGCTGGGGTTAAACCACGACACGGACCAACAGCTGGCTTGCACTGGGTGGGTGGTGCGTGGCTGCTGGTGTAGCACAGCCTCGGTTGGAGCCGTCCTCTGTAGTAACTGGAGATGCCAGCAGAGGACATTGTGCAGCTGATGTCTCTCCAACACTGGGACTTAGCACTGCTTGTTAAAATCCGTTTCCATCTGTGTTTGCAAAGTCCTTTGACTCTTCTCTTAAAAGCTTCTAATTAACACAGCTTCCTGAATGTACAATTGGCTAATCCTCACCCACCACCTTACGGTTGTGGGTTTTTTTTTTATTTCCCCTCCCATCTATATTGCTTCAGTATCACACCTGATCCCCCAGTCATTTAAAAAAGGGATGGGAGTTTTTATTAGGTAGGAGCTATTCTTCCCTTTTTAATAACGTGCCTTGTATTTCCCCAGCCTAGCCCTGAGGACAATGTGAGGGGCTGATTCCTTTCCAAGGCAGGGGATAGAGCTGAGAGTGTGCAGGTTTGCTGCAATGCTTGGGGAGACCAAGGGTGAGTCCTTTCAACTCTCACCTGCTCATTTACTGCTCTGTACTGGGAGGAAAGAATGCTTCTCCCCTTGCAGGATTTTTGCCATTTTAATGAATTCACATATGGAAATGGTTAACAACGTGCTGGTGGCTGGTGCCATAGAGATTTGCATTATAGTAACAATTATTGGGGAAGATTTTCCCTAGTAGCTGGAGTTGATCTAATTCTGCTTCCACTAAAATCAGTGCTGCAGTTCCTCCTGGCTGTAGATTAACGTTATCATCCACCATTTTTTTAAATTTCACTGACTTCTAGAGACTCAGCTTTCCCAGGGAGCCAGGCTGCTGTGGGGCAGAGCTGGGTGCACCAAGCTTTCTTCTACTAATGTGGTGAGATCAAGCTTGTACAGGAAGCTCTGCATAGTGAGCATCCCAGTGTCCCAGAGAAAAGGTGTGAGATAGGAAAGTCTAAGCTCAGGAGATCTCAGTCCCTTCCTTACTCATTTTGCCTCTCTTTTGGACCTGCTCAGGGGGTTTCTAGTGGTGCTTGATTTCTTTCCATCCATCAGCTATGTGCAGCTCTTCTGGGATGCAGCAAGGCTGACATGATTCTGCACTTGCAAAGGACTTTTTCCCTGGATGCAGATGAAATCTTGCCATTCAGAAAGACCTCATTTGAAAGAACGGGGAAGTCTTTAAGTGTTTAGTCTCCCACCAAGCTTGGAAACTGCTGCTTATTTTAAGGCTGAACGCACCCAGCTTCAGCTTCCAGGCATTGGATGTTGTGTTCAATATGGAATATAAAATATCCCATCTCAACTCGTTCCTGTGTGTAACCAGTCACCCCTCAGCTATTGTTTGCAGTTGGATTCCTGCTATGTTCAAAACACCCGTATTTTCTAACCATTGCTTGGTGGGTATCACTGGCTTACTGGCCATTTAAGTGGCTGACACTATAGTGAATTTATTCCTGTATCAAGCAATTTACTACATTAGTAGCCTCTTCATAAGCAATCCAAATAGATTTTTTTGTTTGTTTTAGCATAGAATCAATAATCTAGTACTTTTGCAGAAAGAAAGGATGTAAAAGCTTTCCAGGATTTACTGACTACCCTGGAAAATTAAAAAGCAGTGGTTATGCATCAGAAACTTGTTCTCCTCTGTCTGTGCCCAAGGCACCAGCACCTGCAGGAGCAGCATGGCCAGCCAGTGGTTGCAAATCTGCTTTTGTTCCTGGGACTGCCAAGGGTCAGCTCAAATGAGCTTCGAAGTTGAAGGTCTTCTCTGGGTAAGATGCAATGATGGTTTGGATCTGTAAAAGGACCTGCTCCCTCTTACCACAAAGATCTTTCCAGCTTGGAGCAGCCTCATGCTTTCTCCTTTGCTCAGTACCATTGCAGCAAATAAGCACTGGCTCCTTCTGGCCCACAGGTATCTGGGGTCCTCATGCCCATCATGATTTCAGACGTGGCTTAAACACCACTTTCCTGTCTGGATTTGGCACAAAGTCATTCTAGCCTAGCAGGAAAGCAAGGCCAATGATCAAAGATTTGAATTAATTAATGGATCATTCATTAATGCATTGAGGTAGCATTAAAGCAATTTTCCATGGTTAAGTAGTTTGATGATCATTAGTGCTCTGTGATTTACTGCAAAACCTCTGTGACAGTCATATGGTGAGTAGGTAGCTCCTGAAGGGCTCTGAAAGGACCTGACCATTTAATTTCTTTGGTCTGTGAAGGATCTGGACACAAATCTCATCATTACATTAGTCTAGCTGGCTCCACACCTTGCCTGTGTGTGAGACAGCTTTCTACATGGAAATCCAAAGCTGGGATCTGACTCTTCCTCTGCAGCACTGTGTTCCTCAGTGAAGGAACCCAAACTTTGAGCTATTTGGGCAGGGACTGCTGTTTGCTCTGTGTGTGAGGGCTTGCCATAGGGAGGAGGTCAGACTGGAACAGGATTTCATAGAAAAGAGGTGGGTTCACTCATGGCTTATGTATGCTCTGCAGCATGAGCAGAGTTATCAGAAACTGCTGGTGGGACTAGACCAGAAAATTGAGGGATTTGCATGCTGGTCTGTAATATACTTCTCCCAGATTTTGTATGGTCCTGAGACTTTTTCTAAATGAAATGGAAACCAAAATAACCCAATGAATTAGTCATATGCTAATTACAATAATTCCTAATGGTTCATGTTTCTGTTTCCACAGAATGTATGAATGCAAACACAACTCTCGTGGTGCACTGTGAATTGTACCACGGTTACACAGATCTCCTAGCTCCCCAGTAGCTGTTTTATCACTGTCTAATCATTGTCCTGCAACAAATTTCTAACAGTAGGGCTATAATCTTTACAAAGGACATCCATTAGGGCTGTAAAGATATCATTAAAGCACTGCTGCTCCGGGGGGGGGGGGGGGGGGGGGGGGGGGGAGTGGAACAATCTCCAGAATGGTTTCAGACTGTACTAAGGTGCTGGAGTAAACCTTGAAAGGTAGGCAGTTAAATATCCAGCATTTCAGTGCTCTAAGCCCCATGAGAGGGTAATTTTACTTGACAAACAAACCTTAATGCAAAGCAAAAATACAACTATTGCATATTGTTCTCTCCCACTCGTTTCCTTTTTTCTTCTCCTAAGAGCCGTTGTGCAGGTGGCACTGGGGATGCTGTGAGCTGGGGACCGCTGGGTGCCCACTGCTGTGGCATGAGCCTACGCATGGGCAGTGGGATGCTGTGGGGCTGGCAAGAGCCGCACAGTGAAACTCCGCAGAAATGGGCAAGAAGCTGCCTGTGCAGCTGCAGTATCTAATGTGCCAATTCCAACAGCCTTTCTGTAGCTGCTAATGTTTAGTGTTTGAGGAGTTTTTAATCTACTTGCTTCTTGTTGCCTTTGCTGAATGCACCAGGGAGGGATCTTGAGCTCATTTCAGGTGAAGTCCACGTGTCTGTGGACTTCCATGGGTGACAGCTGGATGTGCGAGTGTCTGCTGCTGCTGGGAGGACACAGGTGTCCTGCCAAGGTGGGTTCTGGGAGCCACGGAGGAAACTGCACAGGGTGAGGAGCAGAGACAGCCGCTGCTCAGACGGTGCTTTGCGTACTGCTCCCCAAAGGCGGCTGATTCCCTCCCGGTGTCCTTTGCTCCGGGCCAACCTCTGACCTGGCACCTGGGTGCTCTGCAGCAGATGGTGCCATCCTCCCAGAAGCCAGGCTGTGAGATCCCAGCTGCTCAGGGGCTCCCAGGACAGCATCAGCTCAGTCAGCACAGGTGAGAGCTGCAGTCCCACAGCCTGGGGCTTTCACCTGCCCATGGGGTGATGGGGCTGGGAATGGGCTGCCTGGCTGCGGGGGGGCCAAGCAGAACAGTGCATCCACCCTGCTGTCACATCCTTCCTCTGCTCAACCCACCAGCACAGGCAGTTGCTGTGGTTCATCGCCCTCTGGACTTCCCACAACACATGAACTCTGCAATATTCATCATGTGGGACATTGGCCTTCTTTTCAAGAAGCTCTTAATGTACAGTAACTACCTTAGGGCTGGTCTTCTTTGGGAAGAACTAGGACAGAGTGTTCAGCAGAGCACCTTGAGCCCAAATATTTTATTTTGCTTCAATTAGTCAGAGAGAAATAGTAATAATAATTAAAAAAAAAAAATCAACCCTGGAAAAAGCGTGCCTGCACATGAGCCTGAGTCACCCAGATCCACTTTCCATGCACAAAAGTTATGCACCAGCCTGGAAAATGATTTGCAATATCCCTCAGGTTTTTTCCTTTACACGTATATTTACATAAAGGAAGGTAAAAATCTCTGCAGCCTACCTTTATCTCAAAAGTAGGTTTCCCTTGAGACAGAGTGAAATAGTGTGGCTGTCTCATCTGAAGGAAGAATGATGTAAATTTTGCTTTCAGCCCCATGGAAAGAAGCTGAAAGTTTTGCACTGGGAAGAGGCAGCCAAGACTCTGCTTCCCTACTGCTACTGGGGGATCTAACCTCTGCCATCCTCAGCACCTCCTAAAGAACACCACAACAGCAGTCAGTGCAATGTCATGCTTTTTAGAGGTGGGGAAATCTGCACCCCTGGGAGCAGGGCTGCCCTGAGAGGAGGCAAGCGCAGGTGGCATGGGCATCACTCCTTTATGGGCTTGTTTTGCTCTTAGACCTGAGGACTTGGGATGAATGAGGTTTAAGGGCTGGGTTTGGGGTTCTGGGAAGGGGTCCCCCATCGCCCAGGGGCCTGGAGATGCTGCTGGGCTCTACGTAAGACCCCGCTGTGGTGGCTAGCCCCTGTGGGGTGCCCCTTGGAATGTACCAGAAACAGCCCAAGGGTGACAGGAGAGAAGGGAGGGCTTCGATCCCTCTTCCTCTGACTTCCTCCTCCCTGTTAACAGCATTTTCATCAACAAGGAAAAGTGATTTGAGTTGCTTTTACACATCAGCCAGGGGTCATGACCTGGAAATTAAGGCAGCCCCCCACATGCACTTATCAGCCCTCTCATGGAGGCTTGGCTGGGGTCTGGATGCTCTCACACAGCAGTCGGTGCAAGCTCAGCGCTTCCCAGCTAATGCATTCCCTTGCTGCTCTGTATGCAGGCATACTTCTATAAACAGCAATAAAACCATGTACTTAACCAATAAAACAGGCGTGGGAGCTCTGACATCCAGGCATCAGAGCTGAGATAACGGCTCTCTTGGAAACTAACCCTCTGCATAGGCCGAACCATTATGATTTCTAACTGTACAGCTATTATCCTCCATTATCCCACTCATCGTCTCACTGCCCTTGCCGGAGTGTGATCTGTGTCATATGCCAGCTTTCAGCCCACTATTAGTGTCCTCGAGTCCCCAGCACCGATCCCCCTGGATGCTGTGTGGTTCGGGCAATTCGGGTGCTCGCCAGCTTTGGGGTGTTTGGCTGGGTGTCACCGTTATTTTCTCAGGTTTTGCTGAGTGTGAGATGAGCACTGTTTGCAGCGTGGGCTTCCCTGGCAAACCTGGTTCCCGTAGGGAAGGGCTTGGCACTGCTCATCACACACATTGTGCATCCTGACTAACAGCATACTTATGCATTTTATCGACCGACTCGCGTACCGGCCGATAAAAGCCTGTTGCTGAAGGGGAAACCTGTCTGCCAGCTGTAAAATGGTGTGTTTAAATCAACTGCGTGCTGTTTATCTGGCTCCACAAACCCAGGAGCAGTTGTACAGCACTGGTCTTCCAGAAACGTGGGCTTTGCTCTGAAGAGGTGGAGGAGCAGGTAACGGCTAGTGGTCTGAGATGAGGGAGTTGGAAACACAAGTTCATGTAAACTGCCCTGCTATGAAGTGCAAAATTCTGTGGTTTTGAACCATGAACTGTTTGATGCTTAATTTTGGAAGTATAGACCAAGTGCCTTAGAAAAAGGAGGATTGTGTGGTACGTGTCTTAGTCATTACAGAAGGTTTTTGTAATAGAGGCAGGGAGTGAAGCAGTGGGGGACCGTAGGGCTGGGCAGCTTGGTGCCGTGGTGGAGAACTCGGTGCCCCGGCTCTGCCTGCTGCCGAAGGCAGGACACAGCAGTGTTGGGCGTGCTCACGTGCGTGTTTAGTGCTACCGTGCACCCTCCAAATTTGCTGCTGTAAAAGCCGGTGAACCCTTCACTGTGCTCCGGGCGGGGGTGGCACAGCCGGTGCTTGTGGGGAGGAGAAGAAGTAACGCTCTGCGGGCTGTGCAAGGCCTGAGCTGAGCGCAGAGCAGCCTGACACAGGGCTGGCAGCGTCTCCTGAATATCTCCTGAGGCTGAGAGCATGAAAAAGCCTTGTGAGCCTCTGGACAGAGGGTTAGTGAATTTTTTGTGGCTGAAGCACTCCTGCTTCGCCCTAGCTGCCAGCTGTGCTTGGGCCCTTGTTTTGGGCACTGCTCTGAGCTAGTGCCCTGCCACAAAACCAGGAATCGTGTCCCAAGGGTGCGTCTGATCCGTAGCTCTGCCCCATCTCAGGCCACCAATATCAACCTGCCAAATGCTCTGCTCTTAGCCAGGTGGCATCCATGCAGACTGCCAGCCCTTGGTCTGGGGTGGGATTTTCTGGTGGACCTTGCTGGGGTGGCTGCAGTGGCCGGCCCAGGGCATGCCCACTCCTCCAGTACACCTGCACCAACAACCTCCTAGTGTCCTCCCCATCTCTCATGAGAGAGGAATGGGACTTCTAGCTGCATTTTAAAATGCAAAACCACAGCCTGACATCTATGGAAAGTTAAGCTTGGTGCAAGAACCTTTAGAGACTCCGATTTTAATTGACTGGGGAATAGCTTTTAACCTAGGTTGAAACTAGAGGCAGATTTGCATAACAATTTATCTAAAAGCTCCACCACCTCCCACAGCCAGAACAAGGAAACCTGTTTCTGCTCGGTTTTATGTTTTAAGTGCTTCTAACAATGGAGCAATTCAGTGTTTAAGTACAATTTGCAGGCTCTACAACAATAGCCTGCTGCAGAGAAAGCTCCCTCCTGGCATTTCCTCATTTCTCAAGTTCTGCTCGGAGGCCTGAGTGCATTTTAGTAAAAACTTTATCCTCCCTTTGGCTTACCATTCATTCAGTTACTTGTTGAAGATTTAAGTAGTTCCAGAATATACTGTTTTAATTTTTTTTTTATTCTTGTGGCAGAAAAAGCCATTAAGCCCAGATTCAACTTCATGCACGTGAGCAAAATAGCTTTTATTAATGCCTTTAGCTGTGATGGAGTGAAAACTCCAAGCTGTCAGCTCTAACTGCAGGAAGAGTCCTGACGCTGTGCTCAGGTTTTATATTAAAAAAGGATGAGAAACCGAACGTCAACATGTCAGTGAAAAGCCTGTGAAAGCAAGAACACACGATACATTGTTTATTAATGTCATGGTTCAGTTAAAATGTGAAAGCTGTCAAGTGGGGAGGAGAAAGTGGGGCCCAAGTTTCTATCCAGGCAGGCTTTACAGTCCTTGTTTGACTTTTTTTTTTTTTCTCCCCTCTTTCACCTTTCCAAGTAGGAAGCTCAGGGTCCAGCCAAACAGCTGATTATCCATCTCCTTACACCAGCAGATATCAGTGCCCCTCCTCCCTCAGAATACCTCCACCACTGAGCGAATCTCTCCAGGCTCTTCAGTGATTTACTGGCAACCTCCTCCATCAGGTCACAAAACCCGGTTTCTGAGTGTGGAAAGGGACTTGCTGAGCAGGGCTGCCTGTCCAAAGGAATGCAGGTTTCTTTTTTTCTGCCCAGAAGCTTCATCTCAGCAGAGTATGCTGTGTGGCTCTCTGTTGGGGGTTTTTAATGTCAGGTGTGGTGCTGAGGAGCTGGGCTGGAGCCATGTAGCCCAGACCATGCACGTCCCCTCCCTGGTATTGCAGCCCCCTGCCCTGGGTGGCAGCCACTGACCACGGCACCCAGGTCCCACTGTGGTGGCAGGGACTAAACCTGCCCTGCAGAGTAGGGCTGAAAGAGGGAAACTGCTGTTACTGGGTTATCTGACCTCAGTGGGGGTAAACGTGACATGGAGGTGGGTTGGGAAGTGCTTCCTCCTTACAGTGGTTCACCTAGCAGTGGCTGCTGTCGGCCAGCTGGGATTCGTGCTCACATACGCACAGACGTTTCCTCTCCTGCTTAATCCTGCAGCTTTGTTAATAACGAGTTTGCACTATGCAGTTGGACAGAGACTGAATCTGGCCCAGATTTGATCAGGGATACAGGAAGACAGCACACTCACACCTTGCAGAAGCTGCTATGTTCTCTGCCAGAAACGCAGCATTTCTTTGTTTTTCAAGTAAATCTCTGGTTGCTGTGGTTTCAGGGAAGCACAGCCTCACATTGCGGAGAGGCTGGAGCAACAGTGAGCAGTGTGAAGCTCCCCAGCCCTGCCACAGGGCTCATTTGGCCACTGGTTTCCACGTCAGTGTTGCCACCTGGGCCACCTCCAGCTGCAGGGGTGCAGGGAGCAAGGTCCTCTGGCCCAGACCTTGAGGGACTTCCTTGGATGTAGAGGTCTTTCCAAGATCACACCTACCCCATGTGGCTGCAATGCATGGGTACAGACCAGGTAGTTTACACCTCCAGAGAAATATGATAATTTGATTTAAGAAAGTCCCCCTGTGCCAACACTTTGCCTACAAGTTTCAGCAGGATGTGTAAAATCTATCCTCAGAGCCCAAAGGTTTTCCCACCACTGTAGGTTTAGTGTTATAATCTTTTTTTTCAGTCTGTTTAGCATCCAGGCTGTCAATCAATACATCTTGTCTCAAATAAAGGATTTTGACCTTGGTTTATTTTACACCTGTGGGTGAAATCTTGTAGCCATTAGAGGCAGTTCATCTATTACACAGTCAAGGAACAGGCAGGGATTGTTAGAAATACTAACTATCACCTTTGGGGCATCTGTGAGGATTGCAAGAAGCAGCAGCACATCCAGGTGGCTTTCAGAGGGAGGCTGGCAGCTTAGGAAATGCTCTCAGAACTGCTCCTGCCTTTGCTGCTGGCCAGCACTGTGCTGATTAATCATTTTTAAAGTTCAGTGAATCCATAATCTTGCTGGGAAATGTTGAGAAAGCAAATTTGCCCTGAACAGAGGGCAGTGAGTAGGCTCTGAGGGTAGGACTTGCTCCCATTTTAAATAGGTCTTTGTTGGTGCAAAACTGACTTCATGTAGGATCCATAAGTGTCTCTATTTTTCCTTCCCTTGGCCTTTTTCCCTTTGAGGGAAGACAATTTATTCAGTTTTTCACAGCTCTTAAATTTCAGTGAGAGTTTTGGAAATGAGGGATGGTTTCCTTCTCCTCTTTCTAGCAGGGACATGCGGGGAGTGAAGGCAGAAGATCATCCTGGGAGGGCAGGAGGGGTCTGCTCCTCCTCACCTGCCTGCCCTGCCTAATCCATACTGGCCACCAGCATTAGCTTTGCAAGGGAATACCTGCCCTTTGACTGCCACTATTTTTTGAGTGTAGGAGTGACACAAACCAGAGCTGTAGTTATGATGGAAAACAAATATGAAAGGGAAGAATTTGTCCCTTTGCACTTTCTTCTATGAGTAAATGGCAACAGTTCAAACCCAGCATCGTTAAACTGTTCAGGAAAAACGGGAGCTCATAGAAAGAGAGGTCGATTCCTGCTTCTGTGTGGACCGAAGCCACCAAAATTACTCTTTCTATGGCATCAGCTCCTCCATCACCAGCAGAGTGAGTCCAAGAGGTAAAGATAGTCAGGGAGGCAGGAAAAATAATAATCCACCTCTATTTTTTTCTTACCAAATTAAATGACCTGCACTGGGGAGTTTTAACACTTCTAAATGGTTGACTGAAGGTCCAATTTATTTCCTGTCAGACTCTTACATGCTTCAGTGTGATGAGGACTGCCCTGTGAGTGCTGAGCAGCCTCTCCTTGCTCAGAGCCAGCATCCCTGGTGCACCATGTGTGCTCTGCCTGTGCGAGCTGCTCTGGACCACGAGTTCCTCACCCGCGTCCAAAAGCCACGCTCACCAAATGTGCTGCTTGCCCTCACCCCCTTGGACATTTATCAGGCTTTTGAGCTTGCAACTGCTCAGGCAGTGGGTGCAGGTTTTGGGTTGTTTTGTTGTTGTTTTTAAATAACTGCTGTGTTTGCAGCTAGTTTGGGGCTCCCCATGGCTTCCAGCAAAGGCAATGTAGTTATGAGCTGTCAGTGTGGGTAACTCTTCTGTCTCTCAGATGTTCAGTGTAGCTATGTTGCTGGTGTAAGGACACTGTCTTGCTTCTGTTGCACATGTATGGACACATGAGGCAAGCAGGAGAGTTTGGAAATGGATAGAGGTGGCTTTCGTGATGTCAGGGTGAGGCTCCTTGCAGTCTGCACTGTAGCTCTGGCCAGAGGGAAGGCAGCCAGGAAGCAGCTGTATTACTGACAAAAGCCATTTCTGAAGCACTTGATGATTTTAATAGCCTTCAGTTAATGCAAACAGATGAGGCTAAGCCAGGAAGGGCAGCCCAAAATGTGGGGCTTGCTGTTTTCCCAGGGAAAGCAGCCTAGTGCCAGGCTCCAGTAGGCAACTGAGATGCTGCAAACCAGTGAAGCTCTGCCAGATGCGATGCCATGGGGCCATGCTGGCTGGTGGGGGCAGGTGTTGGGGGCAACAACAGCTTATCTGGGTGAAGAGAAAACCGACCCACAGCGTGTCCCGGTCACGCAGACCTGCTGCTACTCCTTGGCTGGCTCAGATGGGCCAGGAGGTGGCTGTCTCAGAGCCCGGCAGGTTGCCTTTGCCCACCCACCCTCCTGTGCCCCACAGAGGTTTGTGGGTGTTTAAAATGCTCCGTGGTGTGACTGAATAACCCCAGCTGTCCTGAATGTCCCATCCTCAATTTGGATAGAACTTGTAGATAGGATAGGTCTGGATAGATCCTGCTCCTGCAGCTCCCAGCCTTCATCCGAGATTCCTGTACTGCATGGCAGGAACAAGAGAATGTGCCTGAATGTCTCCATCAGCTTTTCAAATGTGTCTGAGCCCTGATATCTGAAATTTGGCCAATACAGTACTCTCCAAAGAGCTGTGTAGAAGATAAAGAGCATATAATGGTAAAAACAGTGTCACTTTCCTGCACTGCACAGGGTCGCAATGCTGAGAGCTGAACTGCACATTATGGCATGCATAAAATTAGTGACATTGTGTTTTTGTTTCCTCCTTTGATTAGGAAAGCTTGTTGCAAGTCGTGTGTTTAAACAGATATTATGCAGGATGGCGATAACCAGTTTTAAGTCATTATACAAGCAGTTTAATTTGATGTTGCTCTATAAATAATCTAAGTCTATTTGCATGCATATTTTGTTGACAGGAAGATAAAAACCGTAATTCCTGCAAACAACATAACAATGTTATATCAATGGCAAAAAAGAGGAAAAATCTGCCTTTCAAAAGGCAGTGGTTCAATCATTAAAAAATAGAACTTCATCACATCCAGTAATAGTAAAAAAAAAAAAAAAAAAGTACACCTCCATCCATAACCTCTGTGGAAGCAGAGAAAAGACACAACCATGAAAGCTGGAGAGAGAATGTTTTGCATCATAGCTGAAAATACTGCTGGCTGATGTCACTATGTTGTTATAAAGGGTGGTATGTCCTGGTGCATCACTTAGATACACAAAGTAAACTTAATGTTTTTTGTCTATTCTTTGTAAGAATATCACATGCTTACAAAAGAAGAAAGAAACAGTTTCGTAGTTCAGTCAAGAGAATCTTTTAAAACAGATTTCTCTTTGTTGTGAGTCCAAAAGCAAATCTCACAGCCTGCTACTGTGACTTGCAAAGCTCAGGGGTCGTGTTGCCCCAGCACAGCTGCCAGCATTGGCAAAGATCTGCTGCCAGAGCATGCCCTGCTACCACAGGAGGTGGGCACACTCACAGGGAGTGGAAATAAGGGCCTAGCTTTTACAGATGGCAAGGAAAAATCGTTTATTTGGAAGATTCTTGACACCTGGCTTGAAATGCCTACCTTGTATGGCCTCTAAAAATTTCATCCCTCTTGCTGCTGTTCTGTGAGCAAAGCTCGGCAGATATAAACTTGTACCAAATAGGGTAAAACTAAGCTCTACGGGGAGTCCATTAAGTGTTAAGAGCTGACAAATGTGCAAATCTCTGATATTGCTGTCTTGTGCAAAAGGCACCCAAAGAGTCAAGCTTCCTGGACTGCAGAGTGCAGATCAGCGCATCCATTTCTTTGCAGGCCAAACAAACAAGAAATTTACTTTTCCTGAATTTTTTTGCTACATTTTATGAAACTGGCTGCTCTGGATGTTTATCCCCCTGGCACCTGCAGGGACACCTGGGCACCTCCTCAGATCTCTCCCTGTGCATAAAGATGAATTTTTTGAGCTCATATGGTGTTTGTTGTCTTGCAGTGAAGTTTTCTGGTCAAGTTTCCCTGTTGAAGTCTCCTGCTTGGTGGTGAGTGCAGGATCCCCAGGACAGGGCATCTTGGCCTTGAGGGCTGGCTTGGTGCACTCATTAGCTGTGTTTTGTGTGAAGGTGGTTCCAAGCCTGGAAGGAAACCTGGGGTAAGGCTTAGCTGTGCCCAGCTGTGCTCACCTCAGGGCCACCTAACCTGGCCAACACTGCAATGATGAATTCTGTAGAAAACAGCAAATTCATCCTGAAGATCTGTCTGCCAGATCCCAAAAGCTTTACTACAAAGAAGTGACAGCAAACAAGGCTCATTCTCATCAACAGTGAGACAGAGAAGCTGTCAGCAATCCTTTCACTAGCTTCTAACTCTTACTTATTAAGAGTTAAGTGTTGTTTGAAAAGAGAGAAGAGTGTAGCCTTCTTTCATATTTTTGCTCACTCAGTTTCTTCAGAATGAAACATTGAAGTTTGCAGGTGGTGTGGACAGTTTGGAAGAGGGACTCTGCTTTTAGTGTTGGTCCATTAGGTCTGTTGTTTGTTCACTATTTATTACTCCTTAAGACTTTGAATTAATTTAACAAACAATTTCATCTGACTGCAATAAATAAATAAATAAATAAAATACCATACAACTTTTCTTTTCCAAAGTCATATTTGCCAAGTCAGGGATGTATTACCATTTTGTTGAGGCACAGCAGTGGTTAAGAAAGTCATTGTATCTCTGGAGAACACACTTCATTCATTTCACAATGGGTGGTTCTTGATTATCCAAGTTGAGTTTCTTAATAAAAGATGCCTATTGTTGGAAATAAGCTGTAATTTAGCAAATATTCTTAGCGCAGAAGTTAATAACCTGACCATTTTAGAGGTAGCACTCTTTAGATTTTCATCTCAGTTTTGAGGCTATGAGAGAGCGCAGGGTCTCTTATCAGTTCCTAAAAGACAAACGTAAAAGACATTTTCTTGACTTGGACAGAACCTCCATTTGTTGTCATCTTGAAGAGCTGAAAGTTTTTCCAGTCTCACATAACTTCTCTCTGCTTTTTATTGTTGCTTTTAAAACAAGAAATTTCAGTGCAGAATAGGTTTCTAATAAGGAACAAAAGGCATTGAGAATGAACAGCACAGAAGTTCAAGCCAGCTCCAAACAGAGAGTTGCCCAAGGAAGGAAGTCAGCAGGAACACCAGGAGGTGAATTTTTAGCCTGCTTGTAGCTTTGGCAAGGAATGATCTTAGAAAAGTGAAATTACTAAGAGTTAATCCAACCAAGAGTTTGTGTCCCAGTCAATTTATTGCTAGTCTTCCATAAGGGAAAATCCAGGTGCCCATCTTATTGCTACCCGGCGCCTCTGTTTGTGTAATGCTCAGTGCAAGGTGGCAGGTGGGACTGGTACACATCACCGTGGCTCATGTGGGAGACTGCCTTACATTCATTAAACTAGATTTTTCCAAAGAGCAGCACACACAGAGTTCGCAACAGGTCTGGGTAGGCTTTATGTCTTCCTGGATCAAGGACATTCTCCCAGACTGGTAAACAATGACACTTTCTCTGTGCTTCACTGCACACGTGTTATTAAGCAAACGCCCTTTGATTCGTGATGGGGAATGGTAAGTAGCTCTCTATGGGTTTACCAAACAGCATGCTATGTAAGACAACTAATAATTTATCAACATACCATATGCATTTACTGCATGTCAGGACTTAAACTAAATTGGTCCCAGATCTGAAATAAAATATGAAAAGCAAACAGATGAGAATAAAAACAGTTCTAGTACGAGGCTTCTGATCCCACAGGCACAAAGACAGGAGATGTGAAGAACTATCCGCTGCTGCTCCCATCCACCCAGGAATGCTTCACTGACCCAGGGAGCCCAGGAGGTGTCTAATTGACTCTGCTTTTTTAACAAATGGATAATTGATGGGTTGTTTGTAAATGACATTCTCATGGTTGGTTGGATAGCCAGTGAAATCTGTCTGAAGTGATGGTTGGAGGCACTGGAGAGCTCTGGTCCATTCACAGAGGAGCTGCAGTAGATAGAGCAGAAGTGCACGTGGCCTCCTTGGGGATGCCCGGGCAGACACGTCAGGAGGGGTGGCTTCTTGGGCCAGTTTCACTGTTCTGGCAAGAACAGGCTTTTTCACAGCCAGAACAGAGACCTGATGAGCACAGGCCAGCCAGCTCCTGTGTGCTGACCTCCCTGCCCTGTGGCATTCCCTGGCAGGCACGTGTTCACTCTGTTGCACTCTCTCACTTTCATCACCAGCATTTTTCACTTCCTTTCCTGCTTTTCCAGCTGCTTATCATTTGTCCTTTTTCAGGGCATTGCTCTGTTAGGGCCTTTTCTTTTCTGTGGTGCACAAAATCCCCTCTTACTGCTTGTGTTTGTCTTTCTACCTGCAGCATTATGGTGCTTGAAAGCACTATTGTGGAATCCTGCAGTTGTCATGAATTAAATCAAATAAATGGGAAAGCAAACAGATCCAGGCATCTCAGAGCAATTGCCTGCCTTACACCATTGCTTGGGCTTTGCTGTTCATTATGTGCTGGACATCGAGTCAGGCTCCCTAGGTAGATGGTGCTGGGTTTGGGGGTTTACTGTCCTTGCATGAGATTCCTTGAGTGTCTTCCAACAGGCACGTTGGACCTCTCTCCCTTCCAGTTTCTTGCCTGGCTGCTGAACCGAACAGTTCCTTCCTGGTCCTCTCTGCTCAGACAAGGTGCTCAGGGACATGGCAAATGGAAATCGATTTGGCTGGGGAACAGGTGCCAAGGAGACTTTCCAAAGGAAGCAGAAATGCACATGCAAACCCATATTTTCCAGTCTGGGCCTTCAGCAAGCAGGGCTGTGTCATGTAGAGAGCCTGGCTGTCTTCACCAGCAGCTCTGAAAGGCCTCCTTTACCCAAAATACACAGATGTCTGTGCCATGTTGGCGACATTGCTGTCTGATTTCTATAACTCATTTGTCTAACACATTTGTATGAATCACTTGATTTTACTATAGAAACAAGTTTGTCTTCCTTCTTCCAGACATTTTTCTATCCAGCAGGAAGAAAGGTTCTCCAGTGTTTCTTTCAAGAACCACAAAACTAAATGGTGAAATATTCTTAAAGAGGTATGGCACTTCATTGACAAGAGAAAAAATACATTCTTCAATTCAAATAGCTCCTGGCCCTTCTCTCTGGCCAATGTTCATACCCTCCATGCCTACCACATGGAGTCAGAATTGCAGGTCCATGCCAGAGCAGTGCAGAGGTACATCCACAGATGTGGAAAGCAATTTGAATGGAGCCTTGTGCAAGGAGTGGGGCAAAGAGAACTGCTGTCCCACCAGCTGCTGCTGCTTGGTCCTGCCTTCCCCCATCTCCATAGATCAGGACCTTCCTGGCTACTTCCCGGACCCCTTTGCATGTCTCCAGTGGGCCCAAGCTCCAGCCCTGGCACAGTGGGGAATTAAAGACCGCAAAACCCACAGCCCACCCTTCTTTTTGGGGGACTCATGTAGGATAAAGGAGGTGTGGAAGGCTTCGGGGAATGGATGTCAGAACTCGGGAAGAAGCCAAAACATACAAAGGCAAAGGGAGAAATTAAATTTAGGGGTCTGGAGTATCTCTGCACAAGCACAGTGTGGGAAGGATTTATCCCAGCTTTGAAAATGGCAGAGAGTGAAATGCAGGAACGTTGCCTCTGTACAGCACTCTTCACCTGAAACCACAGTGCAAAGAGGCTTTTTTTTTATGTGCTTTACCACGTCCTGGGATTTTCTGATGTTTCTAATACCTGGTCCACGTGGTAACTTTCTCAAAACTGCAGATTATCAGTGCAAATCAAGTTGGCTCAAGTTCTTCATGTCAGATGTAGACTTTTTTGATCAGAAAGTAGAATTTCACATCAGAGAAAACCGTGGCTTCAAATCTGGCATGCAGACAGGCAAGTGACTTCTTTGCAAAAGGACTAGATCCTGTGAAATAATATTAATCTGTGTTAATTGTCATGCAGCTGGGTTAAGCCTTGCCTCATTATGTTACCATTAAGTACATTAATATTTTTCGACAAAACTACTACTTTAAAACTGTAGATTGATCTTGGGACACTGTGGAGACCATGCTGGCTTTCTAGAGTGCCTGGAAATGTTTTGTGTTTCGATGTGAAAGAAGATGAAAGGAATGAAAGTCTATTACACAGACGTCCTGTGTGGTACTGTGCCATTTGGTATATCATGTTTTCAGAGAAGGATTTGAGATGGAGCATGGTATGATGGAAGGAGTCCGTAGCCAGCATAAGCCAGGATATAGTAACAATAAGACAAAAGATATATAGAATGAAAACCTTCAAGTTCAAGTGACTTCAAATTTTTAATGGAAGATCTCTGATTTGTAAGAAGTCCAAAGTCTAGAAGTGAAGGGTGTGGGTATCATTAATTTCAGCAGTTGTCTGTTCTCCTGTATCCATACACCCATGATTAAGACTGAAAATCTGTCTCTCCGAAATAACTACACGTACAAGAAATGTTCCCTGTGTTGTGATTTTTTATATTGGGATGTCCTTACTGGCTGGATTTTAGCAAATAGATTGGTCAGCTTTTCCTAGGACAGGGCAGCCTGGGTGCAGGGCAGGCCTGGAAATTGGGGGAAGCTCAGCCTTGCAGGAAGCTCAGCTCTGCCTGGTAGTTAGAGAGTTTAACTCAAAAAGCTGAAGTCACATGCAGGAAAGAATTATTATTTTTAAATGTGTTGATTTGGAGAGGGAAGGCAGATTATTTGTACATCTTTTCAATATAACTTTCAGTTAGAGAAAGATGAACCTGAGATCAGCCTGATTGCCACCATGGGGGATTTGGGACAGGCTCCTTGATTTCTTGACTCCAAGATGTTTTGGTCCTGGCTCTGCTGTACAAACAGCAGCGACTGAACTTTAAAAGTACTTGCAAGTGGGTTTTAGCTCTCTTGACTTAGCCAAGGGAAGCCAACAAGGACTCAGCCTGCATTTTAATTACCACAGCATGAAAAGTGTGCAGCAGTGATTGGGTAGTTTCAGAGATGAGACTGGTATTTGACAGGAGTCTATGACTTGTTCCTCACTGTCGTGTGCAGGGCAGCTCTCCCCTCTCACGCTAAGGACACTGATTGTACCCTCACTTCATCTCTGGTTTCACTCATCACCTAGAAGCACTTTGTTAGCTGTTGTTTAGGGTTGTAAATAAATATAGATCTGGCCTCTCATCTTCCTGCAGTGACCCTAACAATGTCCTTTAAAGTGCAATTTCTCATTGCACTCCTGGGTGGAGTTTTCCCTTGTGCTCTTCACCAGCTCAGAGCATTATTTGGGTTTCCTCCTATTACAGTTGTGAACCCCACTTCAGGTGCCTTCAGGATATTATTTACAATATTGCTGAGCACTCTGTTCAGTCTTGGGGGGAGAAAAAAAAAATCTCTTCCCCTCATAACATAATCTTTGCTCCATTTCATCTTTTAAAAGTATACCTGACCAGCTGGGATCAAGGCTAGAATATTTCTAACATCCCTTTCTCCTATCAAGCAAAATCAAAGCTGCTGAACTCCGCAGGGCTGGCTGCTGATTGAAGTACAATCACATCTAATCATTGCAGCCTGTGGGCAATTGACTTCTGGTGATTCTGGAAGCTAATGGCCAAAGCTGGCCGCAGGGCAGGGTGGAAGAGCCTCATGGAGATGAGCACCAGGTGGCTTTGGCCCTCTGGCTCAAGAAGATTAGCAGGAAAATACAAGCAGCAGCTGATGGACTACGGGAAGAGCTGCAAGGAACCAATTAATATGAGCCTCAGGCACAGAGAAAAATGATAGGTGGTGCTGGCAGGCAGGAGCTGGAGCAAGCAGGAGGGGTCTGGGGGTGGAAAGGTAAGTGAGAAACAAGGGTGAAGAGGGAGGGGTGTAACAGCAGCCCCATTCCTGGGGAGGTGAAGGGACCCAGCTCTTCCCAAAGTTATTTGCTGTGTATGAATCAGCAGCTACCTGAGGTGGTGCTGGGTTTGCTTTATACTTTTAGTTTCAGGGTAAGCTTGAAGCACCCTTGTGTTTCAAGGAAGGAGGACCTTTTCTTGAGGCAGTAGTTGAAGCAAAACTCCCCAGGCCCAAAACCTTTCCCTTTGCTACCTTCTGGCATCAGGGGGGGCAAGCCTCTGCTTCTGGACCCCCTTTCCTCCAGCTCTGTGCCATGCAGGTGCTTGCTATGCTTGAACCCCAGAGCCCTTGGATTTCAGAGGTGAGCAGGGACCCAAAGTCCCTCTCGGAAAGGCAATGTCCAGTCTCATGGCAGTGAAGACCTTGCATGGTGAAACGGGTGGATTTGGTGCAGCGGTGGAGGCTGGCAGGGTGCAAGGGGGACACTGCTCAGCTGGCACTGGAGGGCAGCCTCCTTCGGAGAAGAATTAGCTTCTATTAGAACTAAGCTTCAACTTAATTATTTTAGCTATACTGGGATAATTTCAATTAGCTCTTCACATCTGATGCTATCTCTCCTGTTTTGCTTAGGCAGCATTTGCCCTGATTTTTTTTTTGCTCTTGTGCTAGTTTGCCATGATTAAAAGTCTCGCCTGTTTTCTAGGTGCTTTGTAGTTATGCTCTGCATCTCATTGTTTATCAGATTATTCAGGATATTGAAACAACTTATTGGAAGCAGTTTCCTTTTGATTAAACCCCATCTGTGGTGTGGAGGTTGGGCTGATTTCTCTGCCTCTCTTATCGTACCAGAATCGACTCTCAGCCAGGCACATCCTTTGAGAAGATTACAAACATTTTTACGAAGTCCTGTCCCACCCTCCCCCCGTGGTAGTCACTTAGCAACTGCATCCCTGTCATGTCACATGTGTGATGGAGCTAGTGTGCAGGTAATATATCTTCATTTGGGGGAAAAAGTGTGTTTTGAAAAAGAAGAAGGTTAAGTAGAGAAAATGAGCTCTGTGAGCTTTGGTGCAAATGACTTGTTCCCCTGGGGTAAGGCATATTCAAAAAACTTCACCCAAAAATCTTTGCTGGGACTCAGGGTTTACTTGTGCAAGTGATGGGAGAAGTAGCCTCCTCTTGAGTAGGTCACAGTTCCAGAAGGGCCTTGTGGATCTGTTCTCTGTTCAGGAATGGGGCTGCTGACTCCCCATCCCCTGGTTTGTACTAAGGTTAAAAGGAAAAAAAAAAAAAAAAATTATATTTTGTTTCTCTTTCCCACACCATCTACAACTCTGGGATGGCTGTACCCCTTCTCTTTGTCTTCCTTCTATCCTTCCTTTATTTATTTCAATTTCTAGGCTGATGTGTGATGCTCTCGTTTTCCTTTTTCCTTTTTTTTTTTTTTTTAATATGCATTAGCTGTATAATTACACAATTTAAGCCACTCTGCCATTCCTGTCCAGCTCTGAGGGGCCAGTTGTTATGCAGATGGCTATGACTTCTTTACCCCATAGAAGGGTGTTGTGCAGCAGCATCTGCCTTGGTCTTTCATCAAGGACAGGAGCTCTGCCGTTGTTGGGCCAGATACTTCTGCTCACTTGTAGATATTCTCTGTTGTTGTTAGCCTGGCCAATCTCCCAAGTGACTGGAAATGTCAGAGAGATGTGATAGTGTGATCTGAAGGATTGTCTCTGTTCAATATCAAAGTAAACTTGTGGTTGTTGTGTAATAATTAAAACCAGCTCAGCTAATCAATATGTCTCAGCTTAGCTAACTCTTGCTCAAGTTCAGACTTTCTCTTTAATTAAACTTGCTTCAATGATCTTTTATTCCTCTGCTTGCATCAATAATGCCACCTGTTTGCAAATATTAATGTGATCGGAAGGATGCACTCAAGCCAGCTGCATGGGAAATCTTGATTAAACAATTTTATGAGGAAAAGGCTGATTTGCTAGGAAGGTTCATGATGCATTTTCAAGAGAAAGATGGACTCAGCTGGGAGAAACTAGTTTAACTCCTTCACAGGAACTGGAAGGGTGTTGGCAGTGAGTGTCCTGACTTCTGGTACTGTGGATCCTCTGGTGATCTTCCATGGGGTCTTGATTTGTTTGCTCCACAGCTACATGCTCATTTGTTATGGAGTCAGCAGGGATCCCCATTTACTGTAAGTCTTGTTCTAGCTATGCAGAATCGAAGACCCCATATGGTTAAAGTTAAGCAGGTCCATGTCCAAAACCAGGGAGTAGCTACAATGCCATGTGGAAGGTGATCTACCAGATCACCAGTCAGCTCTGACGTGTCCCTTCTCTTCTGCTGCTTCTAGGAACTGCCCAGATTTACAGACTGGGAATTTACCATTTGTTAATTTTTTGCTCTGTGTGAAACTGGATCAATCAGGAAACCCTTTGCTATGACTGTAGCAAATTTATATGTTAAATGTTTCCACGGTAAGAAACTGAGTAATACAGATGACATTTCATCTGGCTCTGGGTTTGCAGCCTCTGTTGGTGCATGCCATCTTGATATCTCTTGGCATCACACAGAGACATCCATTCAGCTGACTTATTTCCTCTCCCCAGCAAACACAGGCTAATCTTTCTTGAATGCACAGCTGGAGAATTGTGGGAGCCAGCACAAGAATCCCAGTCATACGTCATGACCCACTAATGTGGACATGAGAATTCGGAGAGTCTTAATAAAGCCAGTGGGACTTTGGGCAGGGCTTAGTACCAGCCAGCTCAGTACTGGATTGGTGCCCTTAGCTGGCAGGCAAGTTTGTCACCCTGTGATTCATCCTGAAATGGGGAAAATAGCTGAACTTTTAAATGACAAGATGATGAGCAGCCTTGAATTGTTTAAAATCACTGTTGCATAGTCAGTGTGTGAAGCAAAACGAATGTGCTCGTTTTGCACGTCCCCTGCCAATCTGCACCCTGGCCCTTTGGTATTAAAGGTCACTGGGTACTCTGCAAAACTTATCAAAATCTTACTACATGATGTCTTTCTTTCAATCTACTCCTCTGTCATTGCAAAGCCCAACTGAGGGAGGCTGCCTAGGAGTTGGTTATCATTTCTCTGCGCCATCTGTCTCCTCGTGGGGCAGGGAAGCAGGAGCGGAGCCATGCATGGAGCTCTGGGCTGGCGTGGTGAGGGCTGACAGGTGGCAAGGCTCTGCTTTATGGGCACGACCAGGGTTTTAAAGCCACTTCTGTCCCATGCTAGAACAAGATGAGAAATACATTGATGTTTTTGAGAGCGGGGGAGAGAGGCTGACTGATTCCAGAATGGCCAAAAGGCTGGTGAGTGGGATTTGCACCCAAAACGAGCATCGGCTGTTGGCTCCTCTGAAGCAGGATGTTTCTGCTTGGGGTGAAGGTGGTCCTTCTCCCTTCCTCCCTTTCCTCTGCTGCTGCCTATCCTGCATGGCGGCAACCACCCAAAGTGGATTGAAAAGACCCCATTCTAGAGGCTTAATTGCAAAGACAATTTTGCAAAACATTGAATTTAATGCATTTTTTGATGAGGTGGGGGACAGGATATGTTGTCTGCAGAAGGCTGTTTTGTTCTACCTGCTGTCCAAGATGTCCTAGTCCTCCTATTTTTAGATGCTCCTGAAAGCTCCGTTATACGGTTTCCTAACCGACTGTCAGACTGGCATGGTTGCAGGTACTGTCAGAGGACAGAGTTCATGCTGTGTCATGAAATGACTGGCTTTGAAAACTACAACGTAATGAGAACTGTTTATTAGGTTGCTGGTATGGGACATTTTATTTTGTATTTTCTCTGAGTGTGCTTGCTGTGCTTAGTTCAACATCTAGGTCAGAAACAAGGGGCTGCTGTGCTGCCCTGCCTGGCTCTTGCCCCAGCTGCAGCCAGAGGCATGCTGAAACTTGGGAATGGAGATGAGAGCCCCTGTCCCCTCACAACTTGCAGGTCACTCCTGATGCTGGCATGTACCTTTGTAAGCCTCTCTAATGTACCTTCAGATGTTATCACTCCCTGCTCAATGGGATCCAGCCAGATCATGTGTTTTCCCTGAGAAGGGCAGTATGCTTGTGTTAGGTCTGTTAGAAACCTCTCTGTTTTTACAAAGCACTCAGTCTGTCTCTCTATGATTTTCTTTTATTGCCTGTCAGGGCTTTCTTCTGCTTTCTTCCTCATTTTCTTGAGAGCTTCAGTTCTGGGGTTTGGGGGGGGGGGGGGTGTTTTGGGTTCTGGGGTGGGGTTTTTTTTTGTTTTGTCTTCAACCAGATGTTTCTCCTGTTCTTAGGGTTTGGCCTTAGGTTTTAAGGCCTCAGCCAAGATGAGGCTGTGCAGTGCCATGAAGTCAGGGGAGATACCACTTCTTGCAGGTTTGGATCTAAAGCTGACTATTTGAGAAGAAAGTTCCCAATTTTTTCTACCTGTATTTCTAAGCACTACAAGTCTTAGACAAAACAGCCAATTTCAGAGTGGTCATACTGTGTTACCTTATATTGAACTACAAAGTGACTTGGGTTTGGCCAGGAGCAAGGTGAGAAAGTAAAAAGAAAGTATCAAAACATGTAAATTCCATAGTCCAAATGCATCTTCCTATTCCCCTGAATTTTGCTGTAAAATATGTGCATTGTGTTGTGTTGTTTTGTCTACTTGGTTTAAGGTCCTCCAGACACCACGACCATTTAGAAAACCCATGCAGTATTCAAAAATCAGTACACTAATGCTGTATAGCACTTACCTTCTCCATCTGAAGGCACAACCACCCGTGTGCTGTGTTCGCCTTCCTGGAGGCTCTTGCTATGAGCTACGCCAAACATTTCTGGGTGCTTAAAGCTAAGGATAAAACCCAACCTTCAGGGAAGGTTCTGAAGAGATTATTGTTATTTATTTATTATTAGAAGTCCATAAGGCATTTAATTAATTAGTAAGCAATTAGTTAATTGTCCCTTATAAGCAGCAGGGTTTTCAGCATCAAGCAGTGACCCACTAGCAGTCCTGTCTTTCCCAGAAAGCATCCTCACCTCCCCAAAAGCAAAACCATTTTGCTTTTTGTAGAGTTTGGCAAAATGCTCATCTGCAAGAGTTTAACAATGTTGCTGATATATTTGACAGACCATGAAACCTCGATGTTCCCACCTATAGAAAACCATTTCCAGCCAGTGTGGCAGCTATAAATAGGATGCAGAGTGGTTCCCAGGGGAACTCATGGCACTACTAAATGCTCTTGAGCCCTAAGAGCATCTGCAATCAGCTAAAGAGAGCCCTGCATGCTCTCGTGGTAACATCCAGGTCCCCTGAGACAGCACAGACTGTCATCATCCCTATTCCTCATCAGAGCAGGTCCCCTTCACTCTAGAGTGCCAAGGGCCCACCTTGCACCCAGGCTCTGTGGCAGCAAAAAAAACACATGGGTGCAAGGTTGCTTGCTCCCTCCAGGCTGCAGACACTGCCTGAGCAGGCACGGGCGGTCACCGCATGCGCCGCGGACGTGCAGCAGAGCCGAGACCCAGCCAAGGCTCCGGCCATCTGGGGTTGCACTTTGGCAGCAACAAGGTCATCCTCTGTATCTGCAGCTCTGCATCAAGAAATCTCTTGTGCTGTTGAGGCGATGTGAGATGAAATTCAGGGCTGCTTAGTTCTGCTTTCAGCTCATTGGAAAAGAAGCCTGAAGGGTGGAAGCCAAATGAAGCGAAGGCAAACAAAACATTTTGCATGAATATTTTCATAAGCTCTTAGGGGGTTGAGGGCAGCATCTCGCATATCGCTAGATAATGGGGCCCTGAGTTGCGCTGACAATTACAGCGTGGGCACAAGCTGAAAACTGCACTGACCTAGGTCAGTTGAAATATAAAAAAAGGAGTGATGGGTATGGCTACTCTGAAAGCAAAAAGGAGGCTCAATTTTGCATCAGTCTGGGCTGAGCTGTGCTCCCCGCTGCCGTTATGTTGCCCTCATAAGTATCAACATACAGAAGCTGGTGTTTTGGGGAAAAGCTGTGAGCATTTTCTCGAGACTCCTCTGTGATGACAGTAGGGTATGCAAAAATGTAATCCATTAGAGAGATTCTGCTTGATCTCCTATGTCTACTGAATTTCTTCTTATTTTGATCTGTCACTGTAGATGCAGCACACAAAGGATGTCTGCACAGCTTAGAGCAAAAGCCATTTCATTGCCAAAGGGAGCAGACTGGGTACTGCAACCGTTTGCTTGTCTGTAGGAGGAGATGAAACACAGCATTTGCACAGTGGTGTGTGGAAAGGCAGGTAATGGCCCTGTGGAACGAATTGGGTATCAACCATTGAAAGGAAATAATTACTGGGCTTCCCATTTGCATGAAATACCTCTTTTCTATGTGTGCCAGTCAGGGGTTGGTAAAGCCACTGATTATATTTAGCAAAATTGTATGCTTCTTACCTGGGTCTCTTTTCATTCTCTACCTCCCCTTTTTGACACTAAAATTAAAGCAGAGTAGGATCTCTTTTGTTATTGAATAGGAAAGCTGTAATTAACTAGTCCATCATGATTGCTTTTTATACTTGAGATCATTATAGGTCAGGCAAAGTCACATCTGTTCCTATGATATGCTCCAATGTTACTGAATGTATAGATACATTTTGAACGTTTTCTTATGAGAGTGCTAATTTCAAAAAGTTCTGCAGCTATAGGCCGCCTTCTAAGCAGGGAGCTTCTATGCATGCATATATATATATAAAAAAACCCCTCTAATTATGCAACTCTACATCAGTAGTTTGGTACTTAATTATAGTGGGGTTTGGGGGGTTTTGTTTGGGGTCATGACTTCTTTTTTTTCACTCTAGATCACCACCAGAAGTTTATTTGGTGGAATACCATTTCTCCTAATTACAGTCTTAAAACAAAATCTTCATTTGTGTTACTGCAGAAGTAAATGCCCTCTGGTTATAAGAGACAAGAGAGTCTTGGCATTTCTGTACAGTAAAGGCTGTTTGGATTGATTAAGCCATGCAAAACAAACAAAAAAGAAAAAATTAATTAGATTAAATGAAAAAATCCAGTCCGAGAAGCCCCTCCACTCCCACAAGAAGTGGGAGGACTCATTGAGTTTGTGGTTAATTTTAGAAGAGAGCAGTTTTGTAATCTTTATGACCCCTGGAGCTCTTGTGTATGTGTCTTCCAGCTGCTCCCTTAAAAAACAACAACAACAAAACCAAAAAAAACAAACCAACCAAACAAAAAAACCTGCCAAACCACACCTCCCAAGAGCATCAGAGTTTCTCTCTTTGGCTCAGGGCTGTATTTCACCAGATACCAGGTGTAGCCAGGCACTGTACCCCAGGTATAACCCATCACATGCCACTCTCCTCCTCCCCTCCTTGCCTGTAGGGATCAGAGGAAAAATTTTAAAGAAATATCCATAGATGAATGAGAACTGGTCAGAAAACTTTCAGTAGAATTTTGTTAGAAAATGCCTATATGTCAAAACTTTTTTTTTTTTGTCCATAAGAAAGAGCCTGTTTTGCCAAAGTAACTTTTGCAAAGCTTTCCTCTTGCTAGTGCCAAAGGCCCTGGGGCACTGAGGGTGCAGGACAGAGCAGGACAACCTGTGAGTTCCACCCCCCCTACAGCAAGGAGACCCCAAAGCCAGCCGGTCATGGGAGGGAGGGGGGAAATTCCTATTTTCCCCCTGCATTTGCGTCCAGTTTAATGATACATGACTTAAGATGTGGGAGCTGGAAAATCCAGGTCATTGCAACCTTGAAATTTCAGCCAGGGTTATGCTGTCTCCTGAGCATAGTTGCCAATTGCTAATACCTAAATCTGCGAACTAATTTATGAAACCTTTAAAAGATGAGTCTTGATCACAACCATTACGGATTTTCTCTTCCCAGAAATCAGGGTGAATAGCAGAGCTCATTCACGGCTGCAGCTGGGGATGCCCTGACAGACTTGGCCAGGGTCAAGATGCAAAGCACTTGTCTATTCTCTTTGGGTGGGTTATATCTTCCCTGGAGAGCTGACTTGGGTTTGGGTTGGACAATGCTCCAGGCTGTGTGAAAACAGCCTTAGTCTGGTCTCTGCTTTCTCTGGGCTGGGTGGTCACTGGTGCAATGATCTCGGTCAGTCAGCAGCGATGCTTGAGAGGCTTTGGCCGACTGTTTGCTGCGCTCACTGACACCAGGATTTGGGGTGCCTGCCCCAGGTTTCCTAGTACTCTACCAAGCTGTGGTGCAATGCTTTGTAAGGGTTGTGTTGGCCCTTCCTAACTCCCTGTGTGGGACCCATTCTTTTTCTTGCTCAGACAAGCCCTGGACACGCAAGAGGTGCCCATGGTATTGTAGTGCAGGAGAACTGTGCCTCCAGGATCCCGCAGCCGTGTGTCTGTGCGCCTGGCTGCCTCGCAGGGGCTGCTTTTCATTAGAACTCCTGGGCACCAAATGTGCCTTTTGCAAAGGTTCTGAGACTTTCTTACAGGGCTTAGGAAATTTGTGAGCTGCCTCCTCTAAATAAGAAGGAGCTCTGAAGGCATCAACCTGCTTCGGGGGAGTGCCCGAGAGCAGTGCTGTCCCCCCTCTGGGAGCAGTGTATTTGTGGGGGATGTTCTGTGCTGTGAATGGTGCTGTTTGTCAGACCTGCAGTGTTCGGGCCACGTCTGGGCCTGGGGGGCTGTTATTTAACAGCAAACCGACAAGGCTGCATTTCCTGTGAGGCCCTGTAAATGCGAGAGGGGGAGAGGCAGGACAGAACCGTGCAAATACTGGAAACAAGATCAGAAAAAGAGTGTTTGCATAAATCAAGAATGATGAGTCCCTCTTACAGCTCACTAGGGCTGATGGCCCAGTGTGGCTCCCCCTGGTCCCATGCTCCTGCCCAGCAGCTCCTTGTGTGAGCAGCAGCAGGGGCTGTTTTTTATTGTATGCAGCAGATACCGGCCTGTCAGATAAAGTAGTGCTACTGCCAAGAACAGTTTTTAACCTGGGTGAAATTTTTGCCCTTCTCCCTGCTAAATGTTTCTATTACAGTGGTGTGGGGAAGAGGATCCCAAAGGAGAAACGTGAAGGGTTTTCTGCAGAGAAGGAAGAGAGAAGCCATTGCAGGTGAACACCCTGTGTATTTGATGAACTTAAGGATGGAGCAGGTTGTGTGTCTGCATGGGTTTGTAGGGCAGCAGGGACAGAACTGGCAGCTTTCTGCCTCCCTGGCTGGCATGGCACATGGGAGCCTGTGATGTTCCTGCTATCTCTGCTGCTTCTGCCTCAGCACTTATTTGTGCATTGATGACCTGAGCTCAGAAGTTGGCTGCAGTGCCCCGTGTGAAGCTGGGTTGGGATCCTAAACTCCCAAACCCAACAGCACCTTATTCCCAGTCCTGCCTGGGTATGGACGCTGCTCGCTGAGCCTCCTGCTTGGCAGGAGTTGCTGCTCACACTCGCACTCCATCAGCCTCATGCTTGCTGTGGGGCAGAGCAGGAGGGATAAATGACCTTGACGCTTGTTGACAGCCACTTCACAGATGCTGACTGACACAGAGCTGTGGTGCCAACAGCTGAGTGTGCCAGACAAAGGGCAGAGCTGGGCTGTGTGTCTGGGTGCTACTCAGCTCTGGGCCACCCTTTCCAAAGACCTTCTGGTACCATTAGCTTACCAAACTGAGAGTTTTCTTTTCTGGTGAATCAGGAGGTAGAAAGGAGCAAGTCCTGCCCTTACCTGTCTTCCTGCTACAGCCACAGGGCTTCTGTCTGTGTTTTTAAAACCAGGCACTCAAACAGCCTGGTCACAAGGCAAGAGACCTGCTAATGGGTCCAGCAAGTGCTCGCTCGGCAGTGTGCAAGGATGGGCATCGCTGAGGTTCTCTGACATGAACAGTCGCATTTGCTATTGTTGGCCATCAAATGTTAACTAGGTCATAAATGTGTCTGTGGGTTGGCTGTAATGAGTCTCCTAACGAGCTGCTATTTCAGTCCGTTCTCCAGCAACCATGCTTGCAAGAAGCATGGCTTCACAAAGGCTGCATTTATGAAAATGTTTTAGGGTAAGTAATCATTTTGTTCTGAGCGATGGCGATGGCTGTGGGCTGTGAAATGGTTCTTCAGTTTTTTAGGGGTTGTTTTGGTCAAATGTTTTCCTGTCATTTGGCATGAAGAGATGGCGTGCAGAATGGCTTAGGTTACAGAGAGACAACTGCACTTCTTTTCTTAGAGCTAGATGGTGGTAGGATAATAGCCAGATACATTTTCACAGCTTTTTCTTACCCCCATCCTCCTGGATTTATAAATCATAGCACTTCCTTTTGAGCATTTGCAGTTTAAAAAAAAACCCAACACAACAGCTTTCCCGTGCTGTGGAAAACTGTACTGAGATTTTTGCAACCTGGCTTAAAACTCTAAGCAACAAAAGAGACCGAGTGAAAATGGTAGAGACTGCATTTCCTAGGCAGAAAGCAATGTGGGAGTGTCTATGGGAGTCAAAGGCAAGGAGCTCCTTATTTAGGGAGGCATTGCACATAAATCAATGTTTGCTAAACAGGCCCTTCCCTTGGGATTACCCCTCCTGCTTTCCCACAGGGAGTATTGTGTGGTGGAAGGGACCACAGGGGATGTTGTCTGTCTGTTTGCACCGCTTGCTGGTTCATCTGAGCTTTCCCCATCCTCCCTGTGAAGCTGTGGCCCTGTAGCTGAACTGCAACTTGGGCTTTGCTGTAGCAGTGCAGAACTGCCTGCAGCGTTGGCCCATCTTTCTGCTCCCACCTGAGCAAACAGAATTCATGTTGCCAGAAGGGAAGGAGAAGTCTGAAGCCTCTTGTGAGATTGCTGGAGGGCTGACTTTCCCTAGACAGAGTGGCTAAACCCCAAAGTGGGGCAGTCTGAATTTGAGCACCTGGGCCCAACTTGTCAATTTGGGAAAGAACCCAAGAGGTGGAATTGAAACTCCCAAATTACCTGTTACGAAAGGAGCTGTGCGACTTTCATGAAGGGCAACTGAGGACAAAGATGTTTCCCTGTTGTAGGTCAGTGTTTCGCAAAATATGTTGTTGTTGTTGTTTTTGCAAAAGTTTGCATGCATATCAAGTTTGTTTCCATATCGAGGTCCAGAGGTGCAGCAGGATTTGACGGTGCATCCTCCCACTACTATTCCCGCTCCCTGGCTTGGGGCAGCATTGCGCTTTAGCAATGTGAGCCATTGCAGAGACTGCCCCAAAAACGAGCCTTCTGCAGACACCGTGCTCCTGGGTTCCTGTGCGCAGCTCGGCCACATTGCTCTCCTATTGGCAATTGCGTTATCCTACAAGCAGTGGGTGCCCGAGGAAAGCCAGGCTTCCTCCTTCGCTCCCTCCCCTTTGCCCCGCAGAGGGTGCCTCCTGCTAACTAACATAATTGAAGCTCTAATTCAAGCTCAGTGAAACCAGTGGGGGTCTTTCTGCTGACTGCCTGACATCTGCCTGCTTTGGGTTGCTCTAGGTACTCCAGAAACTCTTGGTTTCTACCCTCGTTGCACCTTTCCTGTCCTTGGCCAATGCCTTGCTGTGTGGGGCTGCTAGAACTAGACTTTAATGAAGCATGAGCTTGATTTAGGCAGGGACCATGTCCCTTTGCACTGGAGCAAGGAGGAGGAAGCCTTGCTGTGACTGCCTATGCAGACTAGCTGAAATGAGCTCCAGGTGGAGCATAAAGTACCACCTATCCTGCAGGGGAGACAGAAGAAAAAAAATAAAATCTTTGGCTCATTTCTTTTGTTCTCGTGATTGTCCAGATTTGGAGTATGTGTAGATTCCTAAGGGATGGTAAATTAAACTCTGAAAAAATCTGTTCTTCAGAATGGCTCATAAAAAATACCTTTTGACAGGAGTGCAATTTCTGCTATTATTTAATTCTGCCTTTCTGTCCTTTGGAGCTAAATGATCAGCGAGATTATGTGCTGTGCTTCGTTACTTGAGAACATTGCAGCAACGAGCTGGAATAATGAGTGCGAAGCTTCATTCAGATGGTAGCTGAGATCCTCAGAGCTTCAAAAGATCAGATTCATCAATGAGAAATACTGAAATGTCCTTATCTAAGAAGTGTATATTTCCTAGGATGGTTCTGAAAATTACAGCAAAATCAGCTGAGATGACAGGCATAAAAAGAGATACAAAGCCTGAAGATGGACTGTGTGATTCCTACTAATACCATCTGAACTGTGCCTGTCTTGGCTGCCCTTTCTGGCAGTCAGTGTTTTGCAGTTCTCATTTCCAACGCTTTATATAAACAGCCAGATTTGGCTTTATGTATGAGAGAGATCTCTCTCCACTAGCAGTGGAAATAGAAATAACTGGCATACTAGCAGCAAAATGTAAAAAATGTAATCAACTTTGCAGGCTTTAAAATCCTTTCTGGAGGGGAGAAACAGTAGTACCCATCAAAGTATTCTCATCTTTCTTAGCTTCTTAACATTAGGTTTCAAGCACCATGTAATCCACAAGAATAAGAACAATATCCATTTCAAATGCGCAAGGCTGCCAGGCTGCTTTTGTTCCCGTGAGCTATTGTGTAAGGAAAGATTCAGTTTGCCCTTATCTCCTGCATCTTCTCTGAGCTAAAATATTGGCATCACTTTTCAAAAAATACATTTTATTTGTGCAGAAATGAACTTAAATGTATCTTTGTATGAATTCTTGTAAGTTGTCTTTCATGATACACTTTGAAGAGTATCATGAGCTAACTGGCTTTGTTCCCCTTCTTCAGACAAAGTGACACTGAGAAACTTCAGGCTTCATCCTAAGATATCTTGTGACATTTGTGTTCTCTCACTGGGCATTTTGGACATAATTTTGTCCCTGCCTGGATTAGTTCTACTTTACCAAATCACTCAAAGATTATCACTTGTACCTTGTGTCCGGTATGACTCCTAATTCCCTGGTCTATAATTCCCACAAAGTACTTGATTAACTTCTGAGGTATTCTGGATAACTTTGTCCTAAGCCTGGTTAAGTATCCTCAAAGCAATTTAGCAAGCCTTGCTGCCTTCACAGTATTAATGTTCTCTTAATGTTGCATTCTGATGATAAACCTTTTTTTAAATAAATAAGCCCACAACACTGAGCATGCATTTTGATCAGACTAACACTGATCTCCCATTCATTAATATGAATGAGCAGGATTAGCATGGGAAAATTTGCAATTTCTGTAGGTGCTGGGAGTCTGAGACAGACTAACAGTGTTAAAATTTTGCCTTGGCTTGTTCATCCTTAAAGGTTTTTTTTCCAAGATATAACCAAGCATATAAACTCAGTCAAAGGCCAAGAGCATGGAATATATTTAAGAAGCTGAAACTTTAATGATATAAGTTGGAGATGTGATAATTAGCAGGCATTTTTATTCTGAATTTCCTACATGGTTGGTTTGTCAGTTGGTTTTTTGTTTGTTCTCTATCTTTTTATTTATCTATTTTTAATTGAAACGCGTATTCTGAGCTGGCAGGGGCTGGAGTATGGGATGCATGCAGAGGGTCGAGGGAGCTGTTCAGCCTGGGGAGAAGGAGGTGAAGCAGGAACTAATAGCCATCTTTACCCAAAGCAGGGGCCATAAGGAAAGAGAAGCTGGGCTCATCTGGAAGGTACAAACTGAAGGGCCATGAGGCACCTTCCCACATAATTTCTTTTGTGGCTATATGGATTAAGCAGGAGTTTGTGTGGGGAACAGTGCCTCCAGATGCGTTTTTAACGTGGTTTACAAAACATCAGGAATGACAGATGATCCCTGTCCCAGAAGGCAGTGGGAAGGAGGTTGTGCTGGGTGTGCTGCTCACAGCCAAACTGGGGTGGTGAGGGCACTTGTGGTCTGCATGCTCATCCGCCCTGGCCTGCAGAGGGGCTCCTGCAAGGCCGTGGGTTTTCGTAGCTTGCTTTCATGGCCTATGCATCCATTCAGACTTGCACCCCCTTCCCATATGGAGACATCAGGCAAGCTCCTGGAAGCTGCAGTGATGAATGGCAGTTTTTGCTTCTCCTCTTTGAGACATCCTCCTCTAAAACTCCAAGCAGCTGCAGTCTTCTTGCTCAGGCAACTTAATTGTAAACTCTCCGCTGAGCCAAGCTCTCCTCTTTAGGTCATTGCAATGAGGAAACAGCTTTGTCAGAACATCATCCATCAAGGATGAACGCAATGTCAGTGACAGCTTGGAAATGGAACGGGCTTCACTAGTGCAGCTGTATGAGCATTACTGCACTTCCCACTGCCCTGACACTGATTTAGCAGGGGTTTCTCTGGCACTTGTGCTATAACGCACATGGAGCTGGAAACTGGAAGAAGACACCATGGAATGTATTTGCTCCCCAGAACTGTCCTTCCTCCAATTACTGCCTTCTCCCTCTGAGTATACATTAACTTTTGTTATCAAACATACATTAAAGCATTGTATGTTGTTACTGCCCACAAATATTCCCTATCATCATGAAACAAATGAGATGCAACTGCTGGATGAAATTAGTGAGAGTGCCTAGCTGGAGAGAAGGGGGGGGGGAGAAAAGGAGAAATCTCTCCTTTTTTGGGGTCTTGTTTACTGTGCTAGGGACACTGGATAATTAGGACATGGATTTTCTTGACATACTATCTTAGACTGTGCTGTCAGAAAGCGCACGTCTGCCTCGGGGTCTGGAGCAGGAGTGGAAACACGGAGGCAGATGCCAGGTCTGCCAGGAGGAGGGCTGGCTCTGCAGCAGGCTGGCTCTCTGCAGCTCCTGACCAGGTGACTTTGACCTTTTATTTGTCGTTCTTAAGTTGTGATACTTCTTGTCTGTGGGGCTAGGGCTGATCTGGGAGCTGAGGATGTGCCGAGGAGCAGGGCTGTGCTGCCTTTCCCATGAGGGAACAGTGTACAGGGGATTTAAAATCACTTCCAGGGATACTGAATATGTATCTCGCATGGAAGCCAGCCCCCGCTGCCTCAGCAAGGGGCTACAGTTGCCTTAAACCAGTATGTTATGATTTCACCACAACTGTGTCATTTTGACTTTCCACATGTTTCTGCAGAACCATTTATATGCATATATATATGAATAGATTCAACTCTAGGCTGTCGCTGGGAGCTTAAGCCACTAGAAAATCCTATTTTCAGACAGAAACAACATGAAAACAAGAAAATTCAGACACTGTGGGATCTGTTTTGGTGCTTCTGAGGACTGAGAACTCCTGTTCTTCCAGAAACAGTCCCAACTCCTTTTTGGGAAGCTCTACAGTGGCGCTGCTTATGCAGAGCCAGCAAAAATGTGTCTCCCTCACTGATTTTCTCCAGTGCAGAAGGTGCTGCAGACTTGCTTTCCTGCTCTTGGGAAGTGTTAGCTGCTGGGCATGGCTGTTATCTCCAAGTCCTGTTGCTTGCTCAGCCAGGAGAAGGCTAAAAGAGGGCTGTGTGGAGGAGGAGGGTGCGTGTGGGATAGCTTGGCTCTTTCTGCCAGTCTGTGCTGCTGCATTTGGGTTTGCAGCAGCTCTTGTGGGTTCCAGGACTGCAGGGGAGTGGACAAATGCTGCATCTCTTAGCAAAGCAACTCCAAATGCTGTGTAACTCTCTACGCGGAGAAGTGAAATACTTATGGGCACCATTAAAGTGCTGGAGGCACCAAGTATTTGTGATGCTGACCTACCATGATATTTTTTATTTTATGATATTGCAGCACACAGTGAAATACCAGGCTCCCCAGGACACAGCAGCCTTGCACCCAGGGTAGCAGCCAGACTGCAGCCTGCTGAAATGAGCCTTCGTGTTTGAAGGTTCCCTGGCAACCAAGGTGACATATCTGGTCCCCTTTTCTTTTAGATGTTAACATAGTTTTGTAATTAAAGGGAAAATGCTGGAAAGCACAAAATGTGAGGCATTAATGGGTTATTTTGCAGGATTTATTTGCTTGCTAGAGTAATGGGCACAGTGGAAGGCAGAGTGAGGTTTCTCCAGGTGCTTTCATGCTGAGTCAGGGTTAAGCCCTGGGTTTTTCTGGCATTTGGGGACTGGAAACCTCTAGCATTGGGTGAGTTAGCAGGTGGTTTCATGCTAACACCCCTGGCGATGAGAAGTCACCCACCTGTAAAGATCTGGTGGGATTGAAGGGATAGAGGTACAGCAAAGAACCCACATTGCCTCTGTGCTGAACTTTGCAAATTAGTGACTTTGGCAGAAATCCTGTGGGACAAAATTTCCACCTTTTTGGTGGAGAATGGCCCCACTGCAGAGGAGATGATGCTGACTCTGTACCTCCATTCCTCTTTCACTTTCTGCAGACTCAGTCACTCCAGGGCTGTCCCCACGTTTCCAGGCAAAAGGCACAAAAGGCAAATTTGCAGCTGCTGCGGGGACAAGCCAAGCCTGCAGTGATGCAGATTTACCAGTCAGAGTGGCAGGGCAGTTCCCAGCCCCTTGGGTCTCTTACAAGAGTCTCTCCTTGTCCTCAGGAGGACCCAAACATGGAGAAAACATTGCTGGTGGATGCCCAGCTTTGCAATGGAGTGACATTTCTGTGGGCTATGGGGCTGCATCTTGTTCCTCCTCTCCCCTTGTCAGGACAGCTATAATCTTGGTGGCTTGTTATGAGGAGCATGTATGTGTGTGTACACACACAGAGCCAGAAAAAAAGCAGTTCAGGACACTGTTATTCAGACAGCACAGTGTGAATTCAGAAAATTGGACCATGAGGTTGAGAAAGCAAAGCCCTTGCCGAGTGTGAAGCAATAGGGAATACAGCTTAAGGAAGGAGGGAAAGTGCATAATGAGTCTGTTATTTCCTGGTGCTGAATTCCTGCTGGAGAAGCAGAGCCGAGAGCACACAAAGTGATCATAACCAGGTGGAAAAACCTTCCAGTTCTTCTTGGCTTTTCTGGAAACAGCCTCATTCACTGATGACATGAGGGTAGGGAAAGTGCTCTGCCTTTCCCAAAGGTGAGATGGGTTAAGTGATACTTGATAGTAATTTTTAGTTGCTCTAAATATTAGTAATATTTGGAGGTAAGATGGTAAAAATTTTTAAACATGGATCTTGTAGACGGTGAACTATAACAAATAGCAAATGATTAACATGTGACTAATACGAATTGACAGACAGATAACTGTGCTAAAACTTGCCAAATGCTGAAATTTGTGAGCACTTCTAAAGATCTGCAAGCCAGCAGCACCCTTGAGAAAAGCTGATTATGCTGCCACCTTGCCCTCCTTGGAAGAGCAGTGGAGCAAAGCAAAGAGCTCTGAGTACCTGGGTACTGAAAGCAGTTCAGTAGAGGCAGAAATTGCCATTCTGAAGCTGCGTTGACATCCAAGGAAGAAGTGAAACGGGGTGCAGAGGGTCCCCAGGGCAGGAAGAGCAGGAGAAATGCAGTGTGTGCTGGGCTACATGCTCTGGTGTCTGTAGGTGCTTTGCTGTACTTGGTCTCCCTAGTCAAGGCTGCTGTTGGTTGGTTTGCTCCAGGCTGGGACTGAGGGTTTGTCTTTGTTATGGTTTAACCCCAGGCAGCAGCTAAGCACCATGCAGCCACTCACTCACTTCCCCCACCCGTCCAGTGGGATGGGGGAGAGAATTAGAAGGGAGAAGGTAAAAGTTGTGGGTTGAGATACATCCTGAGATACAGGAAGAAACTAATAATGATGATAATAACAATAATAAAATGACAATACCAATAAGAGGATTAGAATGTACAAAACAAGTGATGCACAATGCAATTGCTCACCACTTGCCAACTGATGTCCAGTTAGTTCCTGAGCAGCAGTCCCCCCCAGGCCAACTCCCCCCAGCTTATATACTGGGCATGATATGGAATACCCCTTTGGCCAGTTTGGGTCAGCTGTCCTGTCTGTGTCCCCTCCCAACTTCTTGTGCCCCTCCAGCCTTCTTGCTGGCTGGGCATGAGAAGCTGAAAAACCCTTGACTTGTTGCTAAATAGTGTTTAGACTAACTGAAAACATCAGTGTGTTATCAACATTCTTCTCATACTGAATCCAAGACATAACACAATACTAGCTACTAGAAAGAAAATTAGCTCTATCCCAGCCAAAACCAGGACAGTCTTGTATGAAGAGGAGGGTGAATTTCATAGAATCAAAGAATGGTTTAGGTTGGAAGGGACATTAAAGATCATCTAGTTCCAACCGCCCTGCCATGGGCAGGGACACCTTTCACTAGACCAGGTTGCTCAAAGCCCCATCCAGCCTGGCCTTGAACACTGCCAGGGATGGGACATCCACAGCTTTTCTGGGCAACCTGTTCCAGTGTCTCACCACCCTCATAGTGAAGAATTTCTTGCTTACGTCTAATCTAAATCTACCCTCTTTCAGTTTAAAGCCATTACCCCTTGTCCCATCACTACATGCCCTTGTAAAAAGTCCCTCTCCAGCTTTCTTGTAGGCTGCATCCGGATTATAGCATATAACGTGAGCAGTGACTGTGCAAGGTCACATAAGGGCATTGCAGCAGAAAGGGGAATAAAACTGGGATCGCCTCAATCTCAGTACAACTCTGAACAGCAAGGAAGGGGGGGGGGGGAGGGCATTGAAATTTTCAAGTTGATTTAACGTGGAGATTATCCAGATGCTTGTGCACTGGGTTGTATAGCATGAAGGGTTACTATACCCCCAGCATAACCAGTGTGAAGCCCAATGGAGCAGCAGCCTGGGCCATCTCCCGTTCCTCCTGTGCTCAAGCAGCAGAAAAAAACCTCACAGCAAGAAAAGGGGTTTGCATGATGTAACCTTAAACAGCTCCAGTTCTTCACCTGGAGTGCTGCACTGGGTTGTAGTGGGCCCTAAGTTAAAAAGTCCAATTTATACTTAGATTTAATTTGAATTAAAACATGCTCTTTAGAGTTCTACTGAGAATTCTCTGGTACCTGATGTGGATTGTGAAAGACTGAAAGGGGATTCATTTTGAGCATTTTTATATTTGTCAGTCATGCTGACAAATTCTCCCAAGTTTTTGATGAATGGGCTCATAAAAGTAGCTACCCACACAAATGTGGGATCTAAATCTCATCTGCTGGAGAGACTGGCAAAAATATTAATGATCTGAACGGGGGCGGCATCGGGCAGGTAGCTGGACTGTCGCTCTGGGGAGCACACTGCTCAATGCCTATAATCTATAACTTGCATGTAACGATTTTACTGCCAGGGCTTTGTGGATTAGGTGTGTGAAACCAATTAATTTATGTGATGTTGGCAAGAATTCTAGGCTAAATATGGTCACCCCAAAGTGATTTTGCTACTAAGTGGCCTGTTTCATTCTGGAGGTTTTTAGAGGTGCATTTTTAGAGGTATGAATTTATTGGTTGCTGGCTGTACAAACCGCATCTCTGTTGGGAGGGTTTGCTAGTAAAGCAATACCAGAAAACTGCCTCTGATAGCAGCAGATAAAGGTGGTAAGCAGATGAGGTAAAGCACAGGAAGCAGTAAAGACGTACTCATTTTCCTCCACTACTAATAAATTAATACAGTTAATGTCCTGTGAGGACTTCACATGATTTCAGTGCATGAGCTCACATGGCATTAATCACCAAGCCTTTCTCCGTGTCACTGGTGTGTATCGTGGGAAAGAATAACAGCACTGTTAATCAGCCATCATTCTGCAGGAATTCAGAGCCTGGCTATTCAAGAGGGTGGATTTTTGTTTTCTGTCTTCAGAACTGCAGTTAAACTATTGGAAGATCTGTAGGAGACAGTTCTTCTGCTGAGGAGCAGATATTTATGCTCTGAGAAGCTGCCCACAAATACTCTTAAGTAACTAACAAAAATAACCTACCCAGTTACTCTCTCATGACTGCATTTCGGGAGGATTTCAATAATCTCTCATGACAGGCTCTAAACATAACATGATTATCAAGACAGGAATAACGTCCCATTTCAAATAATGTCCATTTTACTCCTGAATATAAAAATCTAAAGCTTCTGAGAGATAAGGAACACGTGGCGATTATGTAGTGAATCGCTTTGCTACTGGAAAGATTTTCTTGTTAGGTTTGCAGTCAGGAAATGTTTGTTTAGCTCCTTTGATCTGCAGATGCTGAGTTGTCTTGGAGTGGGAATAGCCATTTCTAGTTGCTTTAGAATTTCAAAAAGTGTTTGATCCAGAAAGGTATTAGAGATAAATTCTCTGAGTTTCAAAGGGTATAGATAATACATCACATGCAGTAGGAGACACCACTGTTGTTCTCTGAAAGATTAGACAGGGCTATCTTAACATCATCGGGGAATTTTAAAACAGGCATTGAAATGTATTTGTTCTGTCACTTATGAGGAATATTTGATGAAGCTTGTTTGATTTGATTGTTTCACTACTGTGTGAGCTCGTTTATCTAATTATGGTATTGACCACTTTTTCATTGTATTGAATTTTAATAGTCCCAAGATTAATTAGATGTGCATAAAGAGCAGCTGCGAGAGATGTGAACCTTTTGTTCTGGATCTTTTTTTGTACTGTTTTGAGAAGAAAGAGATGAGAGATAACTGAAAGCAATCAAAATGCAGTCATGCTCTTGATTAACAACATAATTAGTTAAAATCTGAAACTTTGCAGGGAATATCTGCATTTGATATATAGGGCTCTGAACTGACTAGAGAGAAAGACAATGTTTGGGTTTTGCTTTATTATTTATAAATATGGTTGAATGTTTTAATAACAAAACCTGTCTTTTTTCAATAGTAAAATAAGTAAACTAAAAAAGCAACCAGCCAAACCGGGCAGGTATGTTGGTTTCATTCCTGTTATGCTAATCCCAAAAGGGAGAGTTTGGTTTCCACCTGCAGCTATTTTGCAGCTAGCTTTGCTTTAGCTCTTCTAATGCACACCCAGTCCAACGTTTCACAGAGAAATGCAGAGGGAAAAGGGCTTTTTACCTGGGATCAGGACCTTCTTTTTAAAATGCTTCAGCTCACGTGGATGCTTTTGATAGGCACAGATGGAGGAGGGATGGTGCAGGCAGGAGAGTGCCGACCTGGGCTGGCAGTGGCTGGCAGCGAGTGGGGATGTGCAGGAGGAGGTGGAGGCGGCCATTATTATCTTTTTAGCTAAGGGCTAAAATGTGTACCCTGCCTGGCCTTTTTTGCAAAAAATACTGATTTTTTCAGTCTCATTTAGCAGTTAGAATTAGGAAAAAAAAATCTCCCAGGCTATACCTGGTCAGAAAAATCATGAGGCTTTTTATGAAGATTTTTCCAAAATGTCCTCCTGCTTTAATGAAAACTTTATTGCCAATGAACATTTGAAAATACCTATTTTCACACTGAGTGAAAATCATGTCCAACATTAAAAAAAAAAAAGGCATTGAAATTGCTATTATTTGTGAATACTCTGTTTATTTGCCAAAGATAAGGCACAGGACAGAGAACTGCAAGTGATATCTTATTTACATTTTATGTAATTATATGCTTTTACTTTCAGCTTTAAACAGAATAAGCTTAAAATAATCCTTTGAAATTGTGGAATGGCACAAACTTGATAGCAATGAATCTGTATGATCTCACAAAATAAAATATATGTTCTTGCTGTTCTAGGGGTATATGTTTCAAGATTTAAGTATCTCCACTCCAAAATTCATCCTGTATAAAAGCCTGAATTCTGTCAGTGCGTCTGCATGTTTGCAGTGCATTCCTTACAAGCTTTCCACCCGTCAGTTTTAACTTATCAAATTCTACTTAGTGGCACTGCTGAGAATCATAAAAAATGGTAGACTAGAAAGCTAGCAAATTTATTTTGTTGTGCAAGTGAAACTATTAATTTCAAAGTCTGGAGGAAATCTGGCTCAGCTACAATTATTTCCCCAAAAGTTTTGATCTTATTTTTTTAATGAAAAGTAGATTGATTTTTATTCAGTGCCTTTTCAGTGCCCATAAATCCCTATTATACGTGAAGTATTACTCTGCAGAAGGAATTAATGGTATAGATTTCCTCCTTTCACCATTCTTATAGCTTATAAATACACAAAAGTAAATTCCAGTAAGGAAACAATGATACTTTTATTACTAAATGTCTTTTCTGGGAGTAATTTTGGGTAAAACACCATCTTCATTCATTCATTCACCTTGTAGATTTGCAAACCAGAAAAGAAAGAATCGCCATACCTCACACAAGGGATTCCCTGGGGGACAGATCCACCGTTTTCCAGCAGGGACCTGGGGAGGACAGGAGCAAGGGTTTGTGCTCGGCAAAAGCCACGCCAGTTTGATTCTGTTCTGGTGGTGTTGATACTTTGGTTCAAAGCCTTTTCTCTATCCCAATGTGCTGAAGCACAACACAGAGGGCTTGTCCTATTTATGCTGAGTGTCTGATAGTTAGGAATTAACTGTGCTTGCAGCTACTTCTTGGTGGGCTCATAAAAATTCCTTTTAGCTCTGCGTGGCCCTTCAGTATGCAGAAATTCTCGGGTGCACCATCTGCTCAGGGCTTGTGGACATCTGCAAGTTACCTCTCTGTGGCAAGGATATCTGAGCGCCGTGCGTCTTTAGCATCCATAACTAGCCGAAACATTTCAAAGCCGACTACTGGTGAGAATGCAAAAGGGATTCTAGCGCAAAATGAATGTGTGCTATGAAATAAAATACAGGAACATACTCACAACAGTTTGCCTTCTGCTAAGCTTGTTGCTACTGAATTAATTCTGGAAACATGATCATTTCATTCTGCTAAAACTGTAATTCATGCATGGGATGTGTTTTTAGAGCTTCAGATCATCTGAAAACACTTACTTTTCTTAATTTATCACCTGCTTTCCA
Source organism: Harpia harpyja (assembly GCF_026419915.1). NCBI lineage: Eukaryota > Metazoa > Chordata > Aves > Accipitriformes > Accipitridae > Harpia > Harpia harpyja. The sequence continues at coordinate 16,332,947 of NC_068957.1, forward strand.
AAAATCTTAATTTGTAATTTTTCTACTGTGCAATCAAAAATGTATTATTGAAGAGGCTGTCACCCAAAATTTCCTCCTTCCCTCTTGTGATGTGCATATTGGAAAATGAGTTCTCTGTTGAATGTGCTTGTGGAATTCACTGGGGCCAATTCTGTTCCAGATCTGATCCTACTTTCGCAGCTGTAAAGCATGAGAAACTCCTCTGAATATTCACTGCAAATTATCTGATCAGCTGTTATCCAGCCTCCTGTTAGCAAAACCAGAATGTAACAACTGTTAGGTGCATTTACGGGCTGCTAAATAGCCTCTTCCTTAAATCGTTGTGCTCCAAAAAAGGAGACTCATGTAATGCAGGAGCAGAGCTGAGATGAGGATGCCCTGACTATAAGGCACTGAAAGACCACTGTTATACTTTCATCAAGCAGAGAGAACAGATCATTTGAGTTCTGTAATCTGTTGCTGTTGATAGCTGACCTAATTTCTGAGTGCAGAAATGACTTAGTAGCAATCCCATCTCTTTGATAAAGGCAGTGAGTAGAAGTGGTGTGTCGTTGAATGGCCTCTGCCAAGAAGGTCAGCAAGTTCTTAAGGGAAAATGTTTGATAGATGCTATTAAATGTACAAGGCTTCTGCCTATTGCTTATTGACAGATTCTAAAATGAAATTATTTTCTCTCAAGCCTGAAGGTCATTTCTGATACGTGTCTTGGCGCTAAACTCAGGATCACTTCAAATTAAATGCCAGGAGCGGAAATGAAAAATTAAAAAGGTTCATATGCTGCAATTACAAAAAACAAACAAATCAATAAAGGAAGCACATTTAATGAGACTCGCAAATGTCAGAATGCAACTTCAGGACACCTCCACATCCGTGGCTGAGTAAGGCTTTACTCCGTGCATGCCCATAGTGCACAGCTGATAGGCAAATTGAACCTCACTGACACCCTTTACCTATTTAAAATAATTGCTTCCAATACATTGCAAGGGAGAGCAAAGTGGATGTATAATTAGACATCTCCCTTGGTGGAAAGTCAGTCATTAGGCTTGGATGTCTTTTTATTTTTAACATCCCTAATGCCATCTGGAGGTTACTCTAACCCCTGAAAGTAAGACTCCTGTTGGTAAGACAGCTCTAGAGCAGCTTTAACAGGGCTGGGCCCTGAGGTTCAATTATCATGCCTGGTGTAATGTCATAACTCATTACTTTTCAGAAATATAAATTTATAATGTAATACAGCAGGCATAAATATTTTTGGCATTTGATGTGGGGCAGATTAGAACACAACTGGAACAGAGCTGTACTTGGAGTGGCCTTTTTGGAAACATCGATGCGATGCCTGCTCATTAAGGGAGCAGCCAACTGCCGGACGTGGTTGATTGCATTGCTTTGTGTCTCTGGGAGGTATTTTTCTCTGATTCTACAAGCTGTAAAAATAGCCCCCATGAGTCTGGGTTCAGATTTCATGCCGCATTTGCACATTCCATTAGTGAAATAGGAAATTTGCTATTACAGTATGGAAGGTAAAATAGGGTAGCGCTTTTTGCTTTAATACATTTGTATACACTTATATAGCATCCCCTGCACAGCTTTAATTGGTTTTCACTCTGTGTGTATACTACTCACCCCTAAATATCCAGCTATCCTGCTACCCATTACAAGGAAACTATGTAATATGCTAAATTTAATCTTACTGTTACCAAGCTGGATTTGGGAAATCCCAAGAGACCTTTGGAGATCCCTTGGATCTTGACCCTTTCCCTGATATTCCCACAAATATATAGCCTCCATTTCCCCTGCTTCTGCAACTCCATGTAGCTGCTTGCTGCATGCAGCAGTAATGGGCATGAGAGCACCAGCCTGAGGGACAGGATCAGGCATAGCCCAGTGCATGTGACCCAGCTGCAGAATCTGTAGGGTCTGTACACAGCCTTCCTGCCTCTTGTACCCCTCTAATGGTCTTTCTAGCAAGGAGCATTTGGAGCTGCAGTGTGTGGTATTCATGGGTCAGCTCACCTTCTTTTCAAATGAGACTGGTGACTTGGAAAGCCCTTATCGAGAGTGATAATGCATTCTGGAAGATGGATGGAGAAATTCTTGCTATGCATAATGCATGTTTCCCCCAAGGACAGAGCTGAAAGTAGTTCTTGTAGGATGCTAATGATGGAGATGAGATGGAAATTCCCACCTTGAATTCAGATCCACAGTGCCATTTAGCAGCTGGTGAGCCCTGGAAGCTGGAAGGCTGGCGTTTCCTGGTGGATGCTATGCTGAGCGCTGCCAGTATGGGGTTTTGGGGCAGGATGGCTATAACACAGTGTTTCAGCTAGCTGTGTGTCTGGCTTCAACCCTCTCAGGACCTGGGACCTTCCCAGAGCTGCTGCAGCATTCTGATGGTGCTGTCAGCAACTGAGGCCAACTATCACCTGTGCAGGGGAGAGATGCCAATGGCTCCACATCTGAGCTCCTGCACCAAAACCACTAAGTATGTGATCTACAGACCTTGGGGCCGTATCCTAGCGTCAGATGATAGGGGTTGGCTGCTGGACTGAGGATATTGCATTAGAAAGGGTGTAAATCAGTGCAGGAGCAAAGGAAAGGGTCATTAAAAAAATTAACACAGCAGTAAGGCCCGTTTTCTTTGGTGGCACTGGGAGGGTTGGTATGTACATAGGCTTACTGTTGTGGTGTGCATGGGGCTGGCACCAGTACCCAATGCTTACAACATGCCCTACGGTCCATCATTTGAGACATGGCTTTCAAATGAAGGCAGGTTTTAAGTGCACTAAAAATACTCAGGGACAGAGCGCTTGTTCTGAGTTTTTTTGACAAATGTGCTCCTTCTGTTTAATGGTGGTGTCAGCAACACATGCTGGAGTTCAGCAGCTGTAAGTGGCTGTGTCTGAGCTCTTCTCTGATTTACCAAAACCTACCTGCCTGTTATGGGCAGAACTTGCAAAAGGGTCCCTTCAAGCAAAGAATGTCAGTATAGATGTTTATGTGTCCAAATACATTCAGGACTACTTTCATCCATAACCGGTTTGAATTTGTCCCCAGCATGTGATATATAGTGGTGCTTAGGGACATGGTTTAGTGGTGGACTTGGCAGTGTTAGGTTCATGGTTGGACTTGTGATCTTAAGGGTCTTTTCCAACCTAAATGATTCTATATAGAAAGCAGAAGCACATGTATATTTGCTTTTTTGGCAAGAGAATTGTCCAGCGCAGCTCTCCGCCATCCTGAAAAACCTAGGTCATCTTCTTCCAAATAACATTTATTGAGCTGCCACTAGAGACAGAAGATATTTTTTGCTGTTAGGTGTAAAATGTCTTTAATATCCCCATGCATGTGGGTGTTTGAACAGGAGCAGATATGTATATAGTACCAAACTACTGAAAAACCTTTGGCTGCAGCACTTGGGTTTATGTGAGATTTGCACAAAACAGATTAACTGTGGGACCATGTAGCAGGTTAGCAGATGGCCAGCACAGTCTCTGGCATTATTCTGGGCTGGAATCCTGTCTGGCATGGATGCTTATGTGGGAGGAATGATGCACTAGCATTTGATGCATGAGTGTGCAGCCATGGCATTGCATGGCTCCTGCCAGCAGTGCTGGTAAAACAGCGTTTTTAGATTGTATTAACACAAATGAACACATAAACGGGCCTTCTTTGGGTCCATGTTAAATAAGGACAAAAGCACAAAGCTATTAGCAGTTACCTCTTGGTTTCCCTGGCCTGAGATCAACGATAACACTGACTGTGGCCCTTCATGTGTCTTGCTCTTGGGTGTTGCTTCTCCAGTGGCAGAGCCCCTCATCTTCCTTCCCTGTCCCTGGCTGAGCTGCCACTCTGCAGCCATGGGCTTAGCAGGGGGGTGCTGGTGACATGGGATCTGTTTCTGTTGGCTGGGTATATACAACCCCCAGTACCCCTCCTAGGAGTATATATACATACATATATATATATATATATAATGTGGCACAGACGGCTTTCAGCACCAGCAGGGAAGGGAAGGCTAGACCCTGCAGGTCAGCTATGAGATGCTGGGTTTGCAGTGCAGCAGGGAAGATCATCATCAGCTATCTGGGCAGTGCAGCGAAGTGCTTGAATAGTCCAAGGAGGTGGTTAAGGACAGATGAGACATATCTCATAGGCAGAGATTCAGCTGATCCTGCCTGCGGCAAGAAAATGTATGAGCTGGACCTGCGAGGTGCCTTCCAGCCCTGTTTTCTGTGATTCTGCAAACCTGTCATTTAGGCTCACACGGCATTGCCCAGTGCGCTGGAATGGCCTGATGGCTCTCAGCCCTCATGGGCCCCTGCACTGTGCTCAACACCAGAGCATCTGAGAGCTGAGTGCTACGTGGCACGCTCAGCCCGAGGGGTCTGCTCAGGTCAGATGTGCCTTGTAAGAGTAAATCCAGGAGGAATATTCCATGCAAATAACACGTCCAAGACTGAGCAGCCTGGTGGCACTGTGTCCCTTAGCACGAGGATGAATACCTGGCCTTGCAGTGCTTGTGCAGCAGTGCGAGGTGAGGGGACTATCGTTGCACTGAGCTGCACGGGGGCTGGCAGTCTCCAGCTCACCTAAAGGGCAGTGTTTGAACACAGTGGATGGGACAGCATCTTTCTCATCCTACACCTAGAGAGCACCTGTGCGGGGTGAGAAGAGCACAATGTGATGCAGCAGCTTGTTTTCAGAAAAACTGCAGGAGCCATAGGCTGGCTGCCACTCTTCAAGCTCAGGCACCAGTATGAACAACTCTATTAGGAGTCAACTTTTATCCTCAGACTGGCTTGCCACCTTGTGAATGGAATAGCTGATTTACTCCCACGTAAGCATACGACTTTATATGCCACAAAGCATCAATAAGCACTAATTAGCCCAGTTCATGTGCAGTGGCTTTAGTCTGACTCCAAGGCCCATTTCCTTTGTTCCTTAGAAATCCTGTTCACGTCGCTGGGACTGCTAGTCAAGGCACTTGGCATGCTGCGGCAGCCCCATCAAAATGGAGATTTACTCCAAGCTCTACTGTTGTTGCCTGCAATGTGGAGTTAGTAAATCTCCTTATATCACCCCAGGTTAGAAACCCTTTTTGCTTGTCTTCATAACTTCTATTGCAATAGAAATACAAATGTTTACTCTGCTCACCATGGTGGAAAGAGAAGTTGTATTTGGTTATTGAGAAATGCTGCATATGTGGTTGAGCTGTAACAAAAGAAAACTGCTCTTCCCAGGCTGCTTGGATCCAGGACTTTGATCCATTATTGTCATTCTCAAGAAAAGACCTGTGTGGAAACTGAAATCTGGTTCCAGATAGTTTCCAAACAGTCAGATCCATGGCTTGGGTCAGGAATGCTGTTTGGTTCTTTGTTCTTTGTCTGGTGTCTGTTTTTGTGGACTTTAAAGTGCAGATGTAATTTTTTTTTTCTTGGTCACCAACATTGCCAGAAGTAAAACAGCTTTTGATGAAATCACTGATTTGAGGAAAGTGTTCTAAGACCAATGATAGACTGTTGCTGGCACCTAGATTCAATTTTACCTCCTATGAAATACAGATTTCATAAAATGCCCCATGACTTCTCTGAGCTGTTTCAATTTTCTTAAATCAGTTTTGAAAAAATATTTTACCTTCTTCAGCCAGTCAATTTTCTTGACTTTTTGACCTTTAAATTCAATCTCTTGTATCTAAATTAGTTGGCACAGAACAAAAATACAATACTTGAAACTTAGCTGCCTTACAGAAGCAATGGGCAAAATTCTGCTTGCAGTACAAACCTGGAGCAAATTTACTGGCTTTATGCCAGATCTGAACTGAAAGCAAAGGGGGGCTGTTTATTTTGATGCCAAATTATATATAAATGCTGTACAAATTGTGTCCTTGCAGAACATCACTCTTTCTACACACACAAATATTTACATGATGAATAGACTATACAGCAGAGATAATGTGACACTAAACTTTCAGGCATTTGTACTGGAACAACTGTGTAACACGCTGTTATTTTAGAAGACGTGGCCTTTGTAAGTCTTTGCACTTCATTGTTTTTCTATGGCAAACTTGCCATTTTTCTAGATGGTTATAAATGTGACAGTAATATATCTACAAGGCCACAGTAATTAAATATATAATTAATAAAGCATTATGCAATTTAAAGAGGTGTTCAAACTGTAAGTGATAAGATATTACATTTCAATGCTACTTTCATTAAAGATATTGCAAGGAAAAAATCAGGTATATACCACTGAAAAGCCCTTGGCTACCTATTGGGAGAGAGGGTGTGAATTTTATTGTCCATCTAATTACTTGGCTGAAGATTCTGAGATTTAAAATCCCATTTCCCACCCCAGTAGGGATGTTAGATATTGTTTCCTGGCATAAATCCAAGCCAAAGAGAGAGTTTCTGCATACCAACATGCCCCTACTGCTACAGCTGAATATATTTCTTGATGGTTTGTCCTGAAAATACTATATAGTATTGCTTTTGCTCTCTGCTCTGCAGGCAGGTGATGTGACAGAGTACCTAACAATATAGTGAGGGACATTGTGCCAGTCCTTCACAGCCTCTGCCAAGGAACCCTGATAGGTGCAGACTTGGTGGCCTGAGGGTCTCCTAACTCCACCAGGCCATTACCCCACTTTTATAGTCAGCAGGAGCCAAAGCGTACCTGGTGTGTAAAGGTGGGATGCAGTAGGGGCCAGCTGTGAGCCTCCGTATCGTCCTACAAAACACCAAGATCCTTTGGAAAAGCTCTGTAAGAACTAATGGATAATGCACATTGCAAGGGAAGCCCCTTAGGTGTTACTGAGAGAAAACCTTTGTCCTATTTTAAATTAAATTTATTATTTGTCTCTGCAATTTTGAGCTTGAAGACAAAATGGTAATGTGGGAAATAGCAGTGTGATGTGTGCAAGTGTTGTATCAGCAGCTCAGAACTCTAGCTCCATCCATGGACCGGGTACTGCACCCACATGGGGAAAGCTGCTGGGAATGATGCTTTACCTGCCTTCATCCTCTTTGAGTCCAGGGCAGGGCTTGCATCTCGTCTTTCATTGTCAAGGCAAATCTATTGGATTTGCTATGTAGAGCAGTGCAAAATTCCCAGAAATGCAAAGCTAATTTATTTTGCTTTTTTGCCTGTGCATGGTGCAGGCATTGCAGCAAGGATCTGGTCATTTACATTGTGGGGACCTGAAAGCCCCACCACAGGGTCTGCAGCCACCCTGCTGATTTATAAAGAAGCAAAAAAAATAGTGAACTAGACAAAACAAGGGATGAGACAATAAATATTTCAGATTTTCCCTCCAAAGAGTATTAATTTATTGAACATTTAAAGCTCCTAATTAAGTATATAAAACAATCATTCTTCCTCCCTCTCTCTCTTGTTTAATAAGGTTTCTAGAGCAAAGCAAAGGTGTGAAGTCGGTCAGGCTCTCCTCAGAGGATTAAGGCAAATTGTGTAAGTTTTATTTAATTCAATTAATCTTTCCAGATAGGTCCTAAATCATGTCATCAATTTGATTCCACAGGCATAATCCTTAACATGCAGCTGCCTCGCACAATAAGCCAGGGAGATGCTCAGTTGCATTCAAGGGAAATAAATTTAATTATAAACACATCATAGAGTTGAACATTTCCTGAATTTGGAATTCAATGTCTTGTCAGCCTTCCAGCCGAGAACACCATCAAACTTTTATAGGGGAGCAGACTCTGTCCTGAATTTATATGTACTGGCAAGAAACTTAAGCAGAGGAAAGCATAAAAACTATGTCTTTTTTTTTTTTAACATTTTTAAACTTAAAGCTACTTTCGCCTTCAGTAGAACTATCCACAGTGTTAAATAAAGCAGTTAGAACTTGTCAGAAAAGGGAGAAATACAAAAATCTACCTGGTCCAGATGGCCACAGCATCACACCCAAAATACTGAGGACTGCAGAGGGACTGGACGTGGGGGGGGGGTGCAGCAAGCCATTCACAGCCCATGTGGGCAGCCAGAAATTCAATCTCTCACTGTATTTAAAACCTAGGGGCTCCATTTGGTGCTGGTTGTTCCTCAACGATTCTACCAAGGACCTTAAATGTGGGGCTGATCTCATTGTGATCGCTGTGACTTGGTAAGTTGAGGTGTACTGGGACCAGGAGTGGCCCAGTGAGCCACGACCTGTTGTGCAAAGAGGGGCAAGCACCCTGCTAAGAGGGGCATCGGGTTGTCCCAGGGGTGAAGAAGCCAAGCCCTGGGTGTCCACAGGAGGATTGGAAGTCCCCAGCTCCGATACAGCCCTTGCTGACCAGCAGCGTCCTGTTAACGCTAATTGACCACATCATAGGGCATCTGGATTTATTAGAACATGAATAATTCTGTTTTCCTCTTTTATTTACTTGTTACTATAACTCTGTATTGTCTCCTCAGCCATACAGATGCCTGGTTCTTTCTGGATTTCTTTAAGAGGAATGATTGACAGGTTTTTTCACTGCATGATTTTTTTAGCATAACCCCAGGTTATGCTAAATATTTCATAATTTATAATGGAATATTATATAACAGATGTTTTCAAGGAATTCTATGCTTTGGAAATTCTATGAAAAAGGGCAGAAAAAAAAATTTTGAAATCCCTGAAACATCCCCTTCCAACATTTTCTTACAATGCTCCAGCAAGGGAGTCAAAATTAGTTTTCATTTTTAAATGTGAGGTTGTTATACTTTAAAGAATTAACAAAATGAAGTGTTTTCAGTGCTCCTCCAGTGTTAAAGAGAGAGTCCAGGCAGCGAGCAGCAAAGGTGTGAGAGTGAGCGCGGCTCCAAGGCCCTCATGGGGGCTGAGCAATGGGTTTTAGTCTTCTCAAAAGAGGGCTTCTGTATTAGTGTGTTATATATCATAAATGTATAATGGGGGAAAACTGTTCTGCTAATAGCTTCATTTAGTTCAGAATAAATTTTTAATCCTTACTTTTTGCAGGCTTAATTATTAAAGCCAGTTTCACACTAGTTGGGGTGTTTCACGCTGGCTTTGGCCCCTCTTGGGGAAATAACACATATTTATTTACGTGGCAGTTTTCCAGTGACCTGCCAGCTTCCACATACCGATTTAGCTTCTCCCATTGTCCATGGTTTGCATTTAGCTTGTTGTTTCTAACGTTGCAACGATAAATAGGTTTCATTTATAACCGAACCAAAGTTGTGCTGGTCTCGAGGGCTTGCGGTTGCTTCCCCATTGCCCTTTTTTCGGTGCCTGCGTGGGATGTGTCGGTGCGGGTTTGTATTTTCTTTTCCTCAGCTGTTCTGCAGACTGTCTTGTGGTATTTTATCATCCACCGAGACTGAGAAATTCTGAGCTGAGGAATAAGAGATCAGACATTTTCCTCCTGCCAGGGAGATGCTCTGAAGCGGATGCTGGGGGGAAGGCACAGGTTGCTCGGTGGGGCTGGGGGGGCTCAGCCCCGAGTCCCGGGGCAGTGGGGAGGCGCTGGGTCACCGGCCGCGGGCAGCCGCCTCCTGCCCACGGGTGGGAAGGTGGCAGCTCCCCTGCACCACGTGCAATAACCCCACCGTGCCTCCAGCACCACTCCTGCCAGAGCAACAGAGAAAAGCTGTGAAACTATAAAAACAAGCAAGCACGGAAGCAAATCTCAGGGGAGGAAAAGGCCACGTTTTCTCCGGTGTGTAATACCTGCTACATCACTTGCCCATTCAGCCTACCAAACATTTTCTTTTCATATTACGTTTTAATTTAGGTTGTGACTGCTTTTTCTACGTGCCCTTTAAATATGCTTATAATGCAGAGGAAGAGTAGGAAATAGAGAGAGGTAATTATCTGTTCAACCCTCCACTGCAGCCTCATGCATGAATTAGAAAATCTCAGTTTAAGTCAGAGGAAAGGAGAGCCTAAGCACTGCTTATTGGCTTTCCTTAATATGTAGCATTAGTCAGGTACAGTTATTCCACCTGATATTTTATTAATGTTTTCCCCGTGCTTGCCCCGGGGTGGTGGCAGGGCAAGTGTAGGAGAGCAAAAACCCACCTGCATGCACTGCCCATGCCGTGGAGCAGAGGCACCTGTGGTCACTGAGCTGCATCAGGAGCCATTATTTTTAGGCGACATCTTTATCTGTGCAGGATTTCCATCTTTCTCAGGTAACCCTGGGACACTTTGCTAGCAAATTCAGTTGCTTCCAGTTTCTACCTGTATTTTTACACACTTGGTAGCTTCCCAGGAAGAGTTAAGCTTCACCGATGAAACATTCAGCAATATCCATGATACTTTTTACTTAAGGTTCTAGAAAAATTTTTGTCACTCAAATTCTAGCATATTTTTTATTTACAAGAAACCAAATACTATTAATGAAAAATAGGTGCCAAGTATTTTGGTGATGGTTTGAAAGTGTTTTCATAAGCATCTCAGTACAACGATCATTAAATCTGCAGAAATATTTTCCACGGCTAATTTTTCTGTCACAATAAAGAATATTTTTCCAAACTCTAGGCGATGTCTTCACTGTTATAAATGCATAAACATAAAGATAGCATATATCAAGATGTCACTTGCCTCTGATTAACCTCTTAGACTATAATCTGTTTATCTTGAAAACAGCAAGGATGAGCAGGCAAGTCTTGCCAGGGATGGCAAGATATCGTCTGGCAGTGCAGAAGCAAACAGCCGTGGCTGCTTGGGGACACATGTGCTGGTAGATGGCCCAGAAACTGGACACTGACCACTGCTGCAGGGCACCTCGTCCCACGGAGGAGCAGGGTGATGGGCTCCTCATGCACCATCTGGTAATCTGCAGGGAGGAAAGCCGAGTTATTGCAAGGGACTTCAATATGACTGACATACGGAGGTCTCAGGCTGTCAGTGCTAAAACATCCTTGAAATATTTCGTAATTATAGATGACAATCTCCTAACTCAAAAAGTGTTGCATTTGGCACAGGAGAAATCTGTATTTGACCTTCTCCTGATGAGGATAGAGGAAAGACATGTTTCTAAGAACTGAAAATGAGTGATTTGCCTGAGTACAATTAAGTCTGGCTGGACTACACTGCCAAGACCATCTTTACTTGCCTTCGTGAATGACGGCGATTTGGTAACGGTAGGTGCTGCAATGTAGTAGACCAAGTATAATAAGATTCAGTGGAAACTGAAGCTAGTTCAAACTGGAAAAAAAAAAGCAGTGCTTTTTCTAGACCGAGGAAAATTAACTCTGGGAACAATTTGCAGAAGAGTTGTGGTCAAGTCATTATTACAGGAAGTTTTCCCAAACACGACTAGATTTTTCTCTCTGAAATCTATGCTCTTCCCACAGCGATTGGACTCGTGGCAGGAATTAACACGGGGCAGTGCTGCAGCCAGCCAAGGCACTGTGTCAGGAGGGATAATCACAGCCGTCCCCTCTGGCTTGGCAATTTCTGAATCTCTGAAAATATCCATCCAAGTGGGTATTTCACTCTCTTCTTCTTTTCCCTGTTTGCATTTAAACCAACGTATTTAGGCACAGTGATATGGCATGGCAAAAGCTTCTTTAGACAGAAATTACATTAAGGAGAAACAAGAGCTGTAACAGAAAGGAGAATGTTTTCCTGATGCTCCTTTGCACTCATGCAGTCCCTCAGATGATCTGGTCCCCTCTGCGTGCTGGGCTTATTTGCGGTGACAGGTTTTGATTACGGCATCGTCTTTGTGGGTGGTGGGTGCCTCACAGCCCTGTGTTGTGCTGGGTAGGTGTAATCTGGCAGTGCCTGGAAGGCAAGTTGACACCCCCCACCCCCTCTACACACCCCCCCCCCACCCCCCCCATTTTTGGGCCACCCAGAGTCAAGGGAAATCCCTTCAGGCCCCAAGTTCAGCAGCTGGGGTTGCAGCATGTGCCTGGAGCAGATACAGCACCCGGGATGGACAAGTCTGGCTTTAAGGCTTCATTTTAAAAGTAACTTCTTAGTTACCTTACAGAGGTCAGGGGAGAAATGCAGCTTTCCAGACCCCGGCACTTGCTTGCAGACAGTCTTTGGGGTGAGATTTCATCTTTATGTGTTGGGGGGGGTTGGGGGTCAGAGCAGCTAATCAAGGTTAAATTAGATCCAAGTGACAAATGTTCCAGCTTCAGTGGCATTAAATTTAGTTGCAGCAGTGGAATTTTGACCCCTTATTTGGAGGAAAATGGGAGAGGTTTTGCCTTCAAGAATCACTTTGCTTTACTTGGCTAATACACTGAAGTCAGACTGCTAGGTATATTGTTATATATTTGCTTGTGCTTTAATTATTGTTAACAAACCTGCCCTTTACATCATGTAACATTACCACTCTCCTTCAGTATATCTCTGCTCTCTTGGAGATAGCAGTACACTGATTAGTGTCTCTACTGGTAATTGTTGCTTCAAAAAGGGTGAGAAGTCTGTCTTTTGGAGGGCTTCAAAGTACCCAGGCAGACCTGATCTCTTCAGTGTGTGTTTAGCAGGAAACTGCACCACGGAGAAAACCAAAGGAGAGAAAGCCATGAAGCTGGGGAATGGGCTTTGGTGGAGGTGGAAAAAAAGATGGAAAAAAGGAGTTTCAAATGGTATCAGGCATGGACACACATCTGGATGAAAGAAGCTGTGACTCAGCTCACTGAAGAGAGGTAATACTTCCAAAATATCAAGGTAGCTCTGTGCAGAAGACAGTTTCTAATGGCTTTAATGCCGGCCATCACCCGCTCCATACCCTTAGAGGACTTAGCAGGGGTGATGGCGTACACATTATGGTACTTCTGGTAACAAGACAAGAAGACAACATTATTTTACTCTGCAGCCGGGTACGCAGGTTAGCCAGAGCGGCTGGGCTCCCAGTACAGCAGAAGGGAGAGGTAGCTCCTCTGCCAAGGAGTAAGAGCAGGACTCTGACTTGCTCCAGTCAGATCAGATAGGCCACCCTGTGAAAGGCATCAGCCCGTGCCACACAGGGGCCTGAGAAAAGCACAAATGGCTCTTCTGTAGTCAGAGGCAGCAAACCCCGTGGTGTCATCACATACTTGGTTACAGCCACACTCCTGGAGACAGTCACGCGACTGCACACCGAGTCATCTGCAAGAAAACTGCCCAGCCAGCCTGGATGGGGAGCAGGAAGGGTATAAATGCTCCTAAAAGGCTTCCCTCCATGCAACAGTCACCAGTAAACACTTGTTTTTACCAAGAGTGAAGTGCAACGTATTTGCATTCTGCTGCATTAAATTAACATGACAGATTAGTTCACAGCAATGGATCATTGTGGGGGAAGATGTCTGGAACAGCTCGCTGGGACCAAAGTTCTGTGAAAGTCCTTTGACCAGTAAAAGGCCATCCTTTGACCAGTTTTGAGTGGGGTCCTCTTCGTCTGTGACATTTTAGCCTAAAGACATCATGCATAGTTAAATCCTCCTCCTCCATGCTCCATCCGGGTAGTCTCATGGCAAGGGAAGAGATGTAGATCAACTCCTACCCCCTCCCAATGTTTAATGTGCTTATCCCTCTGCTTGATAAGCCCCTGAGTAGTCTGGAAGGAGGTGTGTGGAAAGGAAATGATGCTTCTGAGATGTAACCGAGCAGTACTGGTTTCGGGGCAGGGCTTTGTGCTGAGATGATTACCTGTGGTGCAGCAGGGATGGAGAATTAGCTGTGAGGCAGTAGATTTGCCAGCTGATGGAGGCTATAATTAAGCACAGCACCTGCATGTAGAGGCTGCTGGAAGAGGCTTCTGAAAATACCTTCCAAAAAAGATTTCCCCACCCACAAGGCAGGAGCTCTTTCCTGTGCTCCTGTTTGGATTGAGCCTGGCTCTGAGCAGACTGGGGAGCACAGAGGGACTGGTGGAGCCCAGGCCCTGTCACTGGTAACCCGGCACCACCCTGGCATGGGGTGGTGTTGGGGTCCATCCTCCTGGTCTCCTTTTCTGCTCCACCTTAGCAGTCGCAGCGAACGAGCAGCTCTGCTTTCATCCCATCGGAAAAAAAAAAAGAGTGGAGAGCGCTGCTGTGGTTATAGCCCTTTCCACTCCTCGAGACCTCTGGAAATGGATCTTTATTAGCACCATGGTCAGTCATAATGAATTAATTTCCATTCCCATCACTAAAACAATTTTCGTGCCTGATAAGTCACATTATTTTCACTTATATTCAGAGCTAATTGATTCCCAGTGTTTATTTTCTCAGGAGCAGAAAAACCATAGCTCACTGCCAAGCAGAAGCTTTCTCCACCCTCAGCCCTGCTCTTTCTCCACCATGCCGTGGTCTCTCCTGTCTTTTCTGATTCAGTTAGGGGCAGATGAAGACATTGTGCCTCCACTTCAAGTGCGAGCTTCCTTTCTGCACAGCCCTGAGGGGCTCGTTGAAGGAGGCATGGAGAGGTGACACTTTTTCTGTACTGACACCAGGGTCCTCCAAGTGCTTCCAGTCCCAGCTCAAAGCATACAGGAGGAGCAAAAATCCCCCTGGTTTGTAGGTGAGCATCAGTTAGCCCATAGCAGATGCACAGACACTTGCTATTCTTTGCCTAGAAAGTCATCACGTCCACATATGGGAGGAGGAAACTGAAGACAGGTCAGAGACGTTGCCCCCAGGCAGCCAACCTTGCAAATAGTGATTTCTCTTGGCAGGAGACAGGAGAAAGAACGGATTTTGCTGTTGGATGTCTGTGTTTAGGAAAATGGTCTGGTTTCCTTATAACTCTTCCTTATGCTTGTAAGTCCTTAAAACCCTTATAAATGTATAGATTTAGACATATAGAACAAAAAAGTGCCTTTTTGCTTTTTTTCTATATAAGCAGGATAAGGCCTCAGTTTCCTCTTTCAGCTGAAAGGGTCAGAAAAGCCAGTGCCATGCTACAATCTCTTAAGGGAAAAGGCTGGGATCATATCCGAGGCTTTAATATTTGTCAGACTATGTTTTCTTATTTTTGTGTCAAAGAATAGAACAGAAATAAAAGGAGGGTCACATTTCTTTTAAAATCTAAGGGACAATATGTTGAATTTTACATTTCTATAGCAACATACACATTGGTAATACGTGCACAAGGAGCTGAAAAACAATTATAGCAATCTAATATTAGAGATCAAAAGTAAGGCAAAGCAGGGGAATCAAGCATGTAATTTGTTCATTGTTCATTTATCAGACTCAACATGAATATTTTTGTATCTGAGACTTGGACTCAGGGGAGTTACATCATGCAATCATGAAGCCTTTCTTTGAAAAGAGCTTTTTACATTAAAAAACAAACAATAACAACAACATTCTTCTAACAGATCACAGCTGAAGCAAAGCAGTTTTATTTCCAGCAATAGAAATTTGTTAAGAGAATTAGTGGCTGTCTGAGGCATCAAGCTGTGTGTGATAATGAGCTGGGTTATAAATAGTGTCATTAATTCACATGTCCTTCTAACACATGCCACTCCAGTTAATGTACAAATCCCAAATCCCTCAATGCAAAATACGCTGACCTCCTCATTAAAGTATCTAATGGCACGAAGCCTGGTTTGCACGTATCTGCTGTCTAGTGCTCCGGATCAGGAATAATTACAGGGCAGCATTTCTGCTCCTGAGCAAAGAGGCAGAAGTATTTCTGTCACCAGAAAATAAGACTTTCCTCATGTCTTGTGCTGCCTGTTCCAAGCGCTGGGCTGTGTTATGGGGCAGTACATCTCCCTGTGCCCTGCAAGGAGACGCTGCCCCAGCACCAGTGCTGGGGGGTTCCAGCATCCTCCGAAACCTCTGTCTGTCTCGAAGCATCCCTTGACATCTTGCTGCCGGGCCCCTAAAGCTAAATATACCTACTTCATCCCTCTGCTTACTCCACTAGCAGCAGCTTTTCTGCCGGGGAAGGGTCACTGCTGATGGCAGCTGGCATTTGTCTCTGTCGAAGGCTCGGCCGGGTTCCCAGGGCTGCTGAACAGAGGGATTTCCTGCAGGCTGGTCCTGTCCCTCACATGCAGCCCCTGCGGTTTCTCACTTGTTGGAAAAGAAACACTCATTATGGGGAGCAGAGACGGGGTGCTTGCTGTTCCTGGGGCTATACAGAAACGGCCCAGCACCTCAGTGTGCATCATTGCTAGCGAACAGCCTTATACTGGAAGAAAAGGCAAAAGCAACAGTTTTTTTTTTTTTCTTTTTTCACCATTTTTCTAATAGGCCCCTGGAGAAGTGAACGTAATTCTAGAAAGTGCCTGGAGAGAGCAGTTACCTTCAACACGGTCTGGGGTTCCCAGTGAATGCATCCTGCCTCGCCTCTCTCAGGACGCTCCGGGAAGTCAGTGCCACAGATGCGTGTACAGCTGGTGCAGCAACCGAAGGAAACCACCATTGCAACCCACAAACTGGTCTTTTGTTCTCTGTCAGCATCACATGCAGCCTGAGTAATATTTGTCCAGTTTCCATGTTAAGAGAGAGAATGTGCTGGGTGTTTTCAACAGCTGGGCAAACTACACTTCTGCAGTATTATGACTTTTGTTGGTGACAGTTTCCATGGTGTTCATGTTCTCTTTCTCAGTCTCAGAGTTAGCACAGTTTCATTCTCTCCAAAGATAGTGCTTAAATTGCCCATCTTGTTAATAAATTAAAGCCTGGTAATTATGGGCTTTTCTAAATAATCTAGTAAGTATGCTTCTGCTTTGATGGGGGGAGTTTAACTGTAAAAGCAATATTTATAAAGTAATTATAGAAACTGTGATCAACAGGAATGCCTTGCCTGGAGAGTAAAGGTCCTCTCTGCCCTCTACAGCCAGAGTCCCACTTCTTGATGGGAAAAGGAGCTACTGGTTTAAACACAGGAACCACTGAGCCAGCTGTCATTTCATCAAGGGATTCAGGGGATCTTTGGTTAAAGCTTTCCTTTCCCTCTCCTGACGCCTTCCCCAGCCGATCTGATCCCACTGCCTGTGGAGTGGGGATGGTGCATCCCCACTGGCCACCTATGTCATGGAGATACAGTCTGGTTTGGTTTGGTTGGGTTTTTATCAGTGACATTGCTGATTTGGATGTTGCTAGGGTGGATCTGCACTGTAGCAGAGCAGAGCTGTGTCCGAGAGGTCGTGCTGCTCAGCCCTCTCTAATGTAAAATATTGACAAGAGCTAGAGCTAAGGTGGAGCAGGAGACTTGTGCTGGGTGTCCCTCTTGTGTGCTGGCTGCACTGCTGCGATTCAGCTGTGGCTTGGAAAACCCCATGCAGAATGAACTCTAATTAGCCTGGCTATTGTTTGAAAGAGCTATTTAAAATGTATGCATCTGGATTGGAGCACTAGGATGATAAACAGTAAGTGGGATGAGTGCTGCCTCCAGGTCATCTATGTTTTGGGGGATTTCATTCACCAAGGCATCTTCCTGGAAGTGAAGCCACGGAGCCAGGAAAACCTGAAGGATCCACAGGGACTGAGGTTGCTGCTTTCTTCCCAGTGACTTGCCTGGCACTGAACTCTGCATCCCTTCCACCAGAGACCACAGGCTGTTCCTGCAGCACCGGCACAGCCAGTCTTAAACCCTCCTGCACTAAGGGATCGTTGCTTTAGAGGGCAGTTACTGCAAAATGTAATCCCGCAGTCACCAGGTCACTGAAACACATCAGCATTTGCTTGTGCAGAGACAGAAGGGTCAAGCCTACGTTGGAAAATCTCCCTGACTGGGGTTTGGGGGGTGGGGATTCTGCTCTGAGACTGCTTGCCAAGCCCAAATGCCCTGAAATCATGATACTGACTTACAAATCGTGAGATTTAGAAAGTAATATAGCTGGTGGTGGGTTTTTTTTTTTTCCTTCTAGGATTTAAGTCTTCAGAGTGCACATATTCAGGCTTTATTCTGAGCCCTTCAGGGAAGCAAAGAAGACGCTGAGATCCCCCTGTAATCACCTGCCTCCGGGAGCTGCAGCTCCACAGACCGTACTGAGTATCAGAAGAGCTGGCAAAATCACTGGCTTATCTGACTGCGGTGGGTAACGTGTTCGTTGTAGCGACAGGGAAGTGTTCCTGGTGTTGTGCAAGGATATTCTGTATAATTCCCAGCACACGCATTCAAAAAAAGAAGCCAGAAATCTGAGGCAGAAATGTGGGGAATAGGGGTCCAAGTGGCCTGTTTGGGCACCTCCAGGACTAGGGGCTGCTCAGGGCAAACGGAGCACAGAGGGAGCTGGACTGTGATTTTGGGTTGTGGAGCCAAAAGTCAACCCAAGTGGCTCCTCCGAAACCAGCACAAAATTGCAAAAAGCCAATGTCCACAAAACATCTACAGATGCTCCATTATGTATTCCCTTTTGAATCTATGCTAAAATAATCTGGTTCTGTAATACGATGCTGTTGGCTAGCCAGCGCTGGCTTGCAAGTGTCTGTGCAGGTGTTTCTAGTTCAGTTTCTGCAATGCTGGGATGCAGGTGAGTCTGTGCATCAGGCTGGGGACTAATGCCAGAAGAACTGATTTAACTCCTGGTCTGGCCTCAGCAGTTCCTCCATGGATTAGGTAAGACATTTGGCTTTTTGGTGTCTATAACCTGGTCCTGAGCATAGTGGACTTTTTGCCTTCATGACAGCCACTGGCCTGCCTTCGTCCTCCGCTATTGCTGTGGGAGCTGCCAGTCCTGGAAGTGGCATAAAACATATATAGCTTTTTCTAGAAGAAATTAAAAGTAGCTCTTTTATATTGGTAGATGTCATACACCAACTGGCTTATAAATATAACTTTAATGCCTAAAAAAGGTGATAATCGCCTTTATACTTGCTTAATAGCATCGTTTTAAAGTGAATTACTGACATCATATATTACCTTCTTCCCCTACAGTAAATGGTCTCTCCCTGCTGTATTTTATTACTTATTGTAAATTCATTCGAGCAGTATATTTTGCTTTCAGCAAGGTACCCTCAGTTACTTTTTCTGTCTGGGATAAATTGAGATAGATTTTGCCTGTGCCTGGGTTCTGCTCATGGCATCCATCTTTGCCCATGAAAAGTTACAGCTGGAGTTGAACAGGACTTGAGAAATGATAATATCATACTGCAGAAAGTTACAGATCACCAGTCCACAGTCACGCTGTGTACAGAGAGCTCACTGAAGCAGTCAGGAGTTTAATAGGAAGTGAAAAACATAAAGAAATGTGATGTATTCTCTAATGTTTATCCTGATAAAGTAGTAAGTACATTACAAGAAAATGACACTAGTTATTTACCATGCCATCGTAAGATTATACAGTAGCATATCACCCCAGGCACCACTTTTTGTCACTAGTTAACCATTTTTGCCCTTGGAGGTCTATGGATTTATTGCTAGAGCTACAGAAATGTGAATTATTTGGGGGGGGGCAAAGGGGAGACTTCAAAGATCTCCATCCCTTTGCTGAAAATTCCGTGCTCCCAAGGCTTAGCAAACCTGATAGCTATGGTCACTGTGTTGTCAAATCAAATAAAAGCCACGAGGCTGGCACCCATCGCCTTCCTGCAGAAGTTGTGGACCCCCTGTGAAAACCGCTTGATTGAAGGCTCTGGTTTCACAGCCGTGGGAGCAAGATGTGACCCCAAGGTCGGTCGAGCTTTGCAGTGGCTCTGGGGACACCTGCCTGTGGCAATGAAGTCTCCATCTTTGCATGCCTTTTAGGAAATCCTACTAGATGCCACTAGATGCAACACTTTTATGGGTCCATCTAGCCCTTGGTTTGTGCTTCCAGCTCTAGAAACCCCAGTATCAGTCCATGGCAGGGTCTGGTGGCTGTGTTGGGATGGATGTTGGCAGATAGCCCATCACACCCGCCCTCGCTGCAAAGCAATGCCTGCTGCGGCTAGTCAGAGCAGTAGCTCAAACACAGAGTTCATATGGATGGAAAAATAATAATTATTCAGGTCTCCCAGGTTTCGGGGCTGCCTGCGGCTCTGGGACAGGTCATCAGCACTTAACATCCCGACTGCTTTTCCTGCAGCTCCTGGAGAGCGCGAACAGCAAAACTGTTCTCTCCTGCTCCCCTCCTGAATTGTCATCATTCGCTCCTCACCAACATCAAGTGTTTTATTTAAAAGTGTTTAAATATGCAAAGCTTATTTTGGATTTGTATTATTAGAATTTTTAAGTGGACAAGGGCGCAATTTTCTCATTACAAGGCAGAAATGTTGCATTTTAGCTCAAAGTGAGTTTTCAGTGCCAGGTTACAAAACGCAGGTAATGAAATATGCAGATTTTTAACAATGGCAGTGAAAGCCTGGCAGGGCTGTGTGTTCTTAGGCAGGCAAACCTCTCTTGTCAGCTCAAATCCACGTGGCAAGGGAAGGGAAACCTTATGGGAGCTTCTGCTCATCTTGTGGCAGAGTGGTTCAAAACATATCTTTGGGGATACTTCTGGGCATTGCTGGAAATCTCACTCAAACCTGACTCTTTGAAGCCAAGCAGTGTGTTAAAGCCTACTGTGTTTCCCGTTCCCTCTGTGAGGACTCACTATACATTTCGCTCTGCAAATTTCCCTTATTTTCTTATGGTACTGATGAAAGGGCAGGTCTGTATGCTAGAGGGGACCAGAGCACTTGTGGAAGGGGCTCTGCTGGGCTGTCTCTGTTGGCTAACCACTGTAAAACCCCTGAAATTTATTCTGTCCACACACGCTGCTGAGAAGAGAGGAGTGTTTCCTCTGGAGGTT
Organism: Harpia harpyja; assembly: GCF_026419915.1. NCBI lineage: Eukaryota > Metazoa > Chordata > Aves > Accipitriformes > Accipitridae > Harpia > Harpia harpyja. The sequence goes on from NC_068957.1 coordinate 16,353,547, forward strand.
TTAGCATTCCGTAAGTAAAATCAATTGATTTTTAGATCATGGGGCTAAGAGTTGAAAGCTGGTTGGGATGGATTTTGTTTAACTTCCCTATTTAAATAGCTCATGCTCTTTGAATACTTATACTTGCCTTTTTATTAGCTCACCCATGTTAGCGATTTGTATGTCTGTATCTCATGTCTTTGAAAAAAAAATAAGCAGCTGGCGTGTAGGGCTGCAAATAGGTATAAGCCAATGTCTGATGTAGAGAGAGTCAATGTTATGGCCTTCTAACCCAAGCAGGGCATGAAAACCTCAGCTCATCAGGTGCCACTGGGACATTTTGCCATTCTTGCCGGCCCTTCTCACTGCTGATTTCTCCTGTGGTTGGTGTCTTTTGGGCTGTCAAGAGCACCAGGATCACCACTGTGCTGTTGTTATCTTGCAATAACCCTGCACACCGCTGTAATAGCTAAGCTGTGAAGGGCAAGGTCACCTCTGATACTTGCAAAGCCAATTAGGACTTACAGAGCACTAAACTCGGATTTCTTCAAGCCATTTCATTTTATTGATAAGACACATTTTTATTTCCAGATTGCTTACTCTTGGGAACCATCCAGATTTCATAGTGCGAAGGACTGTGTAAAATGTAATGATTCAGCATTCCCAGTGTGGCCGTCTGTGGATTTTGTTAACCTTGCAAGCAACATTTAAGATGCAAGACAGGGCTTGAAAAGCACCATCATATATCTGATGCTCTTCTGAAAGAGTTCTCCAATTTGCATTTCCTTCTTGTCCTCTTTAAAATCAAAACACATCCTTCACCTCTTTCTTGGTTAAATCCTAGGATTTTCCCAGAGGGGAGATTTCCAGCATGTAAGAGAGTTCAGCAATTCAGACAGTGGATGGACTGATACTTAACTAACTCTTCTTCCAAAAATTTCTGTACAGGTTGGTAAGTTTTTCCCTGTGGCTAATGGGTCTCAGATCAGGCAGATGGCACTTCAGGCAAGAAGCTGGAGCTCACCCTCGCCCACAGAAAGTGCAGCACAGCTACGTGCTGTCACTGCTTCTTTACCAGCCTTGTGAGTGCTGGCTCCAGGCACACACAGGCATTTCTTGGAGACTCTAGCATGAGCAAAACAACCTTACTGGCAATTTAATGCCTTTTTGCACTGGAAAGATATATTCTTTTTGCCTCAGCTGAATGAGAGGCTTAAAATCCCAAGAAAGGAAATAAGTGATTCTAGATCAATAGAGAGAAATATACAGTAAACGCTTTAGTATGTTGTGCAATAGAAAGAGCCCTCATGCCTTATAAATACAGGCGCTTAGCTTATCATGTGCATGCAGTCAGTCCGCCAGTATCCACAAGCTGCTCAAAGGGCACACAGCTGAGCAGGTCTGAAGCCACTGAAGCTGCCTTTGTATTTGTTTCTCCCGCTCGGTGAGATATCTTGGACTGAGAATGACTCTGAGAAGAGCCATTGTCATTGCCCTGGACCTGGGTGTACTGGGGGATGCAGGACAGAGCAACCTGTGCTGGCTCTGCACGGATCTGGCTTATGTTTCAAACTAGTAGCAGCAATTCTCATTACTCTAGGTAACACAGAAATCCCTCTTACACTGCTGATGACGCACAGGTTGCCTGGATATAGGGAGCAGCAACAAAGGTAGGTGGCTGTAGAGTGACGGTTGGAGCATCTTTGTGTGAGGGATCTGCAGAAATATCTGCAGAGCTGAGAGGGTTGAGCTATCTGCAGAGTTATTCTCCTAACCAAGCTAGCTGTGCCTTCGGGGCTTGCAGGTTTTCCTTGCTGTATAGACAAGTAGTCCTGTAGTCCAGTGAAATTCAGCTGATGGAAACCCATACTGTCACACTTCATTAGAGGACAGCCAGGGATATGCATGGGGAGTCAAAGCTAGGCTGATTGCAAACGTCTCATTTTCTTTAGAAATCAGAACACATAGGCTGGCTGTGAGCAGCTCTGAGTATATGTGCGATTAGAATGGTGGCCTGCAAAGTCAAACGAGCAGGATGCTGAGAGCTACTAAGACATAGAGCCTTTCCTCATCAGCAGCCCAGCCTGAATTTGTGGATTTCCATGGTTTTTATTTTCAGTCTTCAGTCATCATCTCCTCTTTTGATGTTATTATGGTGGTGGCTGCTCCGCTCTCTTTCCCCAGCGTATGTGAGTTCATCCCAGGGTAGCACCAAGCCAAGAACTTGTACAAACTTGCGAGGCTGTTGGCACTGGGCTGTCAGAGGCCCTCTGCAAGACCACAGGCCGCGTCTCCTCTGGAAAAAGTACCACCAGTGCCTTGAATCTGATGTGAGATATTGTATTTCTGGACATCACAGAAGCATAGGAATTGGATGCTTAGTTGAGTGGCAAGCACAAGTTGCGAATTACCACACTTCCCAAGTATTATTCCCCTGTCCTTGTCTACAAGCCAAGGAGGAACTGATCCAAACACATTTCTCCCTTTGCTCGCCTGAGGCACCCATTCCTCCTTCAAAACAGTTTTTCAAATTTCTTTTGAGAAACAATACCTCCAAATAAGGTAGTAGAGAATATATAATGAAATACGGGAAGATTTCTGTGGAATCCGTCATAGTCACGTTCCCAGTTCACCTCCTTGCCTCAGATTCCCTTTGTTCCCCCTCCATCCTCCCACCAGCCTCCCTGTTTGTTCTTTTTCCTTTTGACTGCCCACTTTCACATTCATTTTGGCTTTCCTTCAGTCTTTTAATGCTGTATCTATTCCTTGGATTTACTATAGTTTGACATTCTGTTTCATGAGTCACCGCTGGGGATAGAGTTTGAAGTAGATCAAATCACACAAACTAGTTCTTACAGCTCCCTAAAACTAATTTGAATTCATGGGGTTTTTTTCCAGATAAACCTTTGCGGATTCTTTCCTCCACACACTCCTCCCAAAAGGTGATGAAGTAAATACATGTATTTATTGCACATGGTGATGACTGTATGCTAGGGATGGAGGGGACGCACAAATTCCTTCTTTTTCCCTTTGCACAGGTGCTAAACTAACACACCACAGAAAGTCTGAATCATGTCTCCTTCCTCAGAAGGTTTCTTTAATCCTTTTTTCCCCCAATTAATTTAATATTATGACCCACAGTGAGGAAATTCCGTGGTAGCAAACTGAATATGCATCCCCATTTACACCTTTCCTGGTGAAATGCTGCATGGCAGCAACACTGAATCCCCAGCACTTCTTTGGCCAAAAATTACTTTTCCCCACCTTTTCTTCCATCATGCTTTATTGAACTTGTTTTCTCTAATACAGTAGGAATAATGCTGGTGCTTAGAGGAATGCATGCTCACCAAACAACTAAATTCTCCATACAACTCCCCTTCGCTTTGGTGTTTAATCACCTTCAGAAATTGTTCCTAAGCTTGTATATGCTACTAAGAACATTAGTCTTTAAATAACTTTGTGCTATGGTGGTGCAAGATGATTAGGTTGGCAAGGATTTCTGTTGTGGTGTCATCATAATTTTCATTAGTACAGTGAATTATGACAGCTTGTTCTCTGCTCAAATTGATGTGATTACTACTCTGAAACTCTGGCACATTTCACTAACACCTGACATCTGGAAGAGAAAGGTGGGAGGCAAAGCAAGCTCTCAGAGTTGCTGTGTGACGCACACTGATGGTCTCCTCATTTGTTCCAGCAGCCGCTGCAGCCAAGGGTAATGGCCTTTGTTGGTCAGCAGAGCTAATGCAATTCTTCCAATGATAAAACAAATAGCTCTTGTGATAGTGATGGAAAATACCATGAAACGATGTGTTGTGCTGAATAGGCAGCAACTGGAATTAGCAGCACATCCCTATTTAAACTAAGGTAACACGTCAGAAGCAGGTGGATGAGTTGGAGAATTATTTTAAAAAGAACAGAAAGCATGCATCAAGTGTACAAGTGTACATCAAATTGAAGGCCCATATCAGAACAGAAATGATTGTTACAGCTTGTTAAATGGAAGACTGTTCTACCAGCAAAACTGTAAAGGGATTAATTTCTAGCTCATCTCACAAAGGATAAACTCTAACCCTTGCATGATTGTGGTCCCTGGCAGGCTGGTACTGCACAGGTGACGTTGCTTCTGCGGGAGCTGTGCAGATACAGAGCATGGTGCAGCACACCTCTGCTTTGTGCCCAGCTGCAAAGGGGGAGACAGATGTACCTGCTCTTCTCTGGTATGGGTACAGCTCAGCTGGGTGCTGTGACCTGAATGGGAATAGCTACCACCTCCTCCTTGTTCTTCCTTTAGGGGAGGCCAGTGACACCGTCAGATCATTTTCACGCTGTAGCTGCTTGCAGGAGCCCCTCGGCGTGGGATGGCAGCAAGGGCTGCCCCGTGAGGCCAGGGACGCCCATGCTGGCCTGGCCACAGTCCTGCCCGTGACGCTTGGCAGGCTGCAGTTCTCCAGTGTACATCCAACGCTGCTGATAAAAAATGATGCTGCCAGCCTGCCTTGCTTCGTACCTGGCATTTAACAATGGTAGCAAAAGGAGCCACGGAGAATAAGGCAAGTTCACAGCAGAAGTGAATTTTCTTTGCATTACAAGATAAATTCCTTTTCTGCAGTGTTAAGCCTCTCACCACCAGCTCAAAATGCAGACCGTTGGCAATGTTTTTCTGTGCAGACATATATATTCCAGCACTCATCACTGGTGATGAATCTTTTTACAGTGATCTTGTTCCCTGCGGAGTTAGCAAGCCCCATGCACTGTCAGTGCTATGAGTGTCCAACAGGAAAATCTGATTTGCACTTCCACCGTTAAGCTTCTATTTCCAGCCCTGAAAATTATGCTAGATGACACTAGGCAGCCAGGCTCCATAAAACAGTGTAGACAAGACTGTCAGATCGCTGCCTTGGCAGAATAATCTGCTCTGACACTGAGGAAACCACTGTACGGGTAAAACCGAGCCCTGATCTAGCCGGGGATGTGCATGAGTGTGAAACACCAGCGCTGCCACCGCAAGACCTGGGGACCCCTGGGTGTGCCATGCATGAGTCACCACTGCCTGGGGACTTGGCCAGCACTGTGCATCTCCAAGCAAAGCCAAAGCGCATTCACGTGACCTTTGTGCATGAGCTGCAACAATATGAAGCGAACCCCCAAAATGGTGTGGTCTCCCTTGCAGAAGGTATCTTAGGCTGCTGGTAGCCACCGTGTCTGTGTCAGGCTGTGGTGCAGACACCGGGGAGGCTGCAAAGGGCCTTGGCAGTGCATCCAGCTCTTAGCAAAGTTTATGGGCTCTTAGCAAAAAATACATGCAACTTTCACAGCTCTACATCCAAGTTTACTTACAACAGAGTGAGGTCTTGTGGCTGCCATTATGAGAGATATTTTCTGTACAGATATGTATTAAACTTTTAAGAAAGTAACCAAAACCCATTAATCACTAGCATATTTCTTACTACTGTATGGGCCAAGGATTACTTCAATACTTATTTTAATGGATTGCTCAGCTATGAACGATTTTAAAGTTAAAGGTCTTGCAAGACTCTTTTTATAAGCTTTCTGAAATCTAATCCATCACTAATTTCCATACGTCTTGCACAGCACTAGGCTAATGTAATGCATCACCACATAAATCCCTCTCTGATAAAATTATCCCGGGTATTACAGAAATTCAAAGCGTTGTTCTTAACTACGTGTGCCTTTTTCAGATGTCTCACTAGTTGAGACATAAGCCTAGTGTGTTCAAGATTTTTTTTCCTTAATGATAGCTGGAATAGGAAGTTTTAAGATGACACCTGGCAGCTTAGATTTTCCATGTCAGCAAATATCACAGACAGAACTGGCCTTTTTAATAAAGGCTCTTAAGAGAGAACAAGTAACTTCCTACTCTTGTGTCCCCGACTCAATTTTTGGTCCCAGTTCCAGTGTTTTTCATCCCACAAGCCAACCCACTTCCTCTAACACCATGTGAAACACTGGTGTGGCTCCTTTGCTCTTTCATCATTGATTTCCCCAAAGAATTTTGGTATTCTCTGCTACCCAGGTTGTACAACCACCAGTCTAAGCATCAACAGTACTTTGCTTCTGATAGTTGCCTTGTTGGTTATCCAGCCATGATCTCCCACAGAGGAGACAGGGAATGGCATTATCCAGCTAATTCTGGTACACACAACTGTACACTCAGCTAAGACCAGACAGCTTTTTGCCTTCTCTGCCATTGAGTTACTAAGAAATTTCCTATAAACGGTGGGAGAAGACCAACATGAGAAACCAGGCCAGATCTACCATGGTATATGTTACGGGGAAAGTTTGTGTCCAGATGCAGAGTCTAAGAGAAGCAGGCAAAAAAATTGATTTTTCCAAGAAGTATAAGGAAAGCTTGAAAATACAAGCCTGTTAGCACCTCACAAAGTCAATACAGCACCTGAAAAAGTATAGAAGAGAAGATAAACAAACCGGAAAGGAAGCCTTGTTAGTACATTGGCAAAAAATATGGTAATGGAAAAAAGTCTCATATGTGAAGTCATATGCAATGATTGTGGCAAGAGAAATCATTATACCAAAGCCTGCAGACAAGAAAAGACAAGAAAAAATATACAACACGTGAAGTGAGCAGTGATTCAGACAAGGAGACTGTGCAAGTATCTGACATTACCCCAGCAAAACAGCAAAAATAAATTGTGTACATTAAGCTATCTTCAGATGCAAGAACCAGCCCCATGCAGCCCACCCAGGAAGCAGCACGCTGAGGAGGAGCTGTGGGAGGTTACCTGCAGAGCATTTGAGTAACCTACCCAGGAATAAGTAAGTTCAATAGTCTGTAATGCAGCTGTATCACATCTGTTCTGTGCCAAAGCCGATTGTAAAGCAAAGCTGAGCCAGCAGTTCAGAATTAAAGGCAGCTGCAGAAAGCAAAGGCAGACAGGAATTTACAGAGAAACCAAAGGCCTCAGAAACCATCTTCTAAGAGATTTGTTGTTTTAACCTAACACACCTGTCACCTTAAAGTCCTTGAATACCATCACCAGTACAGCTGCACTATACATGAAAGGAATACAAAATTCACCTTTGGCTGGATAAGTATCAGCTAGTCAAGGCTGCTCAGTGGTTCTTGGTGCTAAGGTGTTTCAGGTATTTCTGAAATTATGAGGTGCCCAGGCAGCTGGGCTCTTGCCCTCACCAGCAAAGGGGGTTACTTTCTGAAAACAAGCTTTGGCAGGACTTGCAATAGGGACAACTCTTCCCACAGGGTTATTTAATGCAAGTCCCACAACAAATCTTAAAATTGCAAGCTACCAGCCAGGTTTCCCAAGCCAATATATTTCCAAAAAGAAGTGCTTGTTTTATTTACAGGTTACCACTAAAGAGAAGATTTGCATCACATTATTAAACTAATATTGCTGAGAATGATGTGACCAGAATAGCTATTCATGCCTCATCGATGTAAATGATCTATGCAGAGCCCACCTCCATCCCTCCCCCTGTACTGCCTCATCTGTGCTGACATTTCTTTGTGAATGTTTAGGGTAATGTCTGCTCTCATCTCTTGTTCAAAATCAAACACAAACACACTACAGTGCACAATGGGCGGTCGCTATTCAACACAGAGCACACCAACATGCAATGAATGCTGCCAATGAATGGATACAGCACTGGTTTACTTGTAAAAAAGTATTACTTGCAAGGCCGCTTTGGGGTGTAGGTTGTGTAATTCTCACCAATAAGCCTTTAAAACTTTACCTGGAAAGTGAATGCAAATATTGGAGCCTTGTTACAGCCTTTCCTTATTTAAGTACAGGAATGTTTGATGGGGCAGGAGTTAAGTGGTGATGGTGTCATCAGATGTGAAGGGCGCCTGGTTGGCTCAGCCTCTGCTGGGAGATTCACCATCCTAGAACATGAGTGCAAGCAATGGCTGAGCCTTTCAGAGAGCTTCCCTTGGTCCCAGGGTCTGCTCGGGAGTTTGTCTTTCCCTGGAGGGCAGCTCTGCTGCTGGTGACAGCAGAGCTCATGCCTCCACTAGTGCGCTGACCTTGCGTGACAGAGTTGGTAGCAAAAGACATTTCAAGACACTCCTGAATGGGGACACCAGGTCCTTTGTTCATTTATTGAAACGACACCTCACTGCCTGCAGGGCCATGTATTATGCCCCTGTTAAACCTTCTCAAGCAATATATATAAAGCAAATTCTGCGCAGCTATGTTTATGTGTTCTTCTCATTGTGACCTCTTGGACATATTTCTGGCCTATGACTGGGCTGTCAAAACCTCAGTAATCTGTCCCCAGTGCCTGCAGGGTTTGTGCTGCAGAGCTACTGGAAGATGCACATGATGTAGAAGGGATGGGGGCACTGGTGTTAATAATAGCACCTGCCTTTGCCACGCAGCCTTTTAGCAGAGTACTGCCTATGCAAGAGCAATTTCTATCCTGCTTCCACACACCCTGGGTGAGGTATTGGAAACAACTCAGCCTGCAAAATAGGCACAAGCTTGAGGCAATGGGGCTGTCATACTCAAAGGACACTGTGTCCTGACACATCCTCCCTCCCTCCGCCTGTTCTACCTGAACCCTTCCACAGGACTGTGATATCCCCTGGGCTGAGCCTGGCTCAGCTCCCTCCTTGGCCATGGGGACTCTGCCAGGGCTGTGTGGAAATGGGATTGCCCCAGGGTGTTGCTAAGAGCAGCAAGAAGGATGCTGAATGCCCTCCCACTCCCGTCTGCAGGTCACATCTGCTTTGTCCTCGTCCTCCATCTTCCAGCATCAACATGGCACTGGGGTGAGTCTACAACTCACCTTCACAAGGATGAATGCCAGTGAAAAGGGTGGGTTCTGCCAGCTTTCCTTGCACATTTTAGGCACTACAAGGAAATACCAACATTTAGGCAAAATACTATAAGCATGTGTGTCCCCCCACCTCCATTTTCTTACCATAGCTCAAAGTCAGTTGGGAGCCCCACTCCTTCCTCCTGGCTTGCTTTTCACTCCCTGTGAATGGAAATTGGGGTGTCACAGGGCCATTTGTGATGGAGGGAACTCCCGCTCTCCATCTCTCTGTGCTTCCTTGATTCATTTGTGGCAGTGACTCTTGCTTGGAGAGTGCTCCCTGCAGTTGAAAGGCTCTCCCCACTTATAAACCCCTGGAAACACCACTGTGAGCAGGTTTGCCCATCTTACACAAATTACACCAGCCCGTTGCAAGATTTAGAGAGTTTTCATCACCTCTGGCAGTGTCAGAGCAACACCACAGCAGCCTCAGTTGCAGGCAAAGTCACCCAGCTCCTGCCCTTGGGCCATGCTGGGACGCAGACAGGAGCTGTGGAGGTGACAGCCACACTGAGACTGGGGACATCCTTGTGTGCCGCTATTACCACAGGCCCCGGCTGCAACATTACTGTCTGTTCAGAAAATCCTCTAAATAAAATCCTGTGTATTGTTCACAATTTTTACATTCGGGGACTCTCCCGGGAAACCTCCCATTATGCCTGTGGAAGAAAAGAAATACTGTAAGTGCTCCTAAGATTATTAACAATATAAAAATTTCAGTTGTGCAAACCCATGAATATTCACTCACATGAAGTTGAGCTTTCGTTACATTCAGCTCCTGATTAAGGTGTTGGACAAAGCAGACATTCTCCAGGATACTTTGTATGTATATTCGGGGGCTAAATAATAACCTGCATCATTGCTGTAGTTGCAAATATTCATTTCAATGCATATGGGAAATTGCATTCTTTGAAACATAAAAACAAAAGTTATGGGGATTTTGTGGTTATATAGTCAAAATATGCTTGTAGAAATAGCTGGAAATTGTTCTGGTGGTTGGTCTCAGCTTGTCTCCCTTTTAAGGGGAAATAGCGAAGGAAGTGCAGGCCGGTTTGAATGTGCAGAGGATCTAACAAGATGTTGGTGCTCAACAGCAGAGTTTACAAAACAGTATGTTCTGCTTAGCTTTAAAAAATGCTCATTGCAAGCGGTGATATAGTGAACCTGCCAAACAAGAAGGAGACTACTTTACCCAAACAGTGATCAGACATGAGAACAAGCAACCTCCTCGGCGTCAGCATGATTTATTCACAGCACAATCTGCAAATCCTCTGTGCTGCTTTGCTGGCATAAAGAGCCATCAAGTGATGAAGAGATTCGGGAAAGAAAGAGCGAGGCGTGCTGAGCCTTTCGGGACCTCTCCCCGTTGCTCACCAGTCCCTGGGCAGCAGCAAAGCTGGGCACCGCAGACTCCTGGCTCTGCTCCAGCTCAGCCTTTGCTGGCACCCTGCGCCATACAGCGAGTGAGAGCTGGTGCCAAAGCAAATGCATTAGCGCAGTCTGCTGGCAGGTTGTTCTCTCTATTACAACTGAGAAGTTTGAAAAATATCCCTGTTTTTGTTCACCGGAATGTTGGCAACAAAGCAGGGAATCTAGGGGAGCATCACATGGGGAATAATGACAAGGTAAATGTTATTTTCATTACAGCCACATTAGCGTGATTAGAGAAGGTGGTCACAGTGCAAGAGGAATTTTCTGTCCTCTCTCCATTCTCCATTACTGGAGACATTAATCCAAAACAAAACCCACCCCTCCTTCCCAAAATCTTACTCACATCTTTCATTTTCCTTCTCTGCTGCAGTCTGCTAGCCTTCAGCTCACTGGCATGCTTCAGATGATTTTTTTAAAACACCATCAGATGGTAGCCATGGATAGTTAATACCCATGGATGTATCTTCCGTGCATAGGTTTCCGAGCACAGGGACTGCCTTCCTCACCACACACCACATAAATCCAGAAATCTTCACCTGTAAGACAGTCCCATGGTATTGTCAAGACAGAGCAGCTTTTGAGCACTGTTCTATGCAGTCATGCACCATGCTTCACAACCCTAAAACATCTGGAAACTGGGCAGAGGGTCTCCCCCTTTCAGAAAAGGGAGAAAGAAATCCTCTAACTCTGAAGGACAGAAAGACAAGGAGTGGGCGAGGGCAAATGGTGCCCAGGGAAATAATCACCCAAACTTAGGAAGCAAGAATCTTGAATGAAAGAGAAACCTGAGCTTGGATAATTTTCCAATTAATTAACCATTGAAATGGAGCAAATTCCACATCTGGGCCTGGCTTCCTTAAATTGCAGGTTTGAGTCACATTGACATCTTACTGCCTAAGGCCATCCCTCTCTAACCAGACTAGGAAGCCCATCCCTTAGAGAGGCAGTCGCTCAGCAGTGTTATCCCATTGCAGACATTCCCATCAAGCAGCTCCAAGTTGCTCATCCAAGATTTACTACCAGCCTTTTGAACCCAACTGTGCTTTTCAAAGCCACAGCAGCCCACGTTACCTCATGCCCTGAAATCCTGGAGGTAAAGCAAGCATCATCTGCCTGCACAGAGCTAACATAGCTTGGAAACACTACGCTCTTCAGTCCACCGAGATGGTCTGGAAATGCTGCACTGTGGCAGAGCTGGATGATGAGGAACAGACCCAGAGCATCAGACTGCAACAGGACAGTTGGTTGTTGAATTGTGCAGCACATAATTGTCTCCATGATTTCTGACAGCTCAAAAAGTTTGTGGCCAGGAGGGCCAAATAAAAAAAAAAAAAAAAAAATTTACACACTCTTAGTCTCCCTCAGTCCATATTTAGGCACCTACATACATTGCCCACTTTCCAGCTGGGACAAACAGGATTTTAGTTGCAAGGAACTGAGATCAAGCTTAGCAGGATGCCCACACATTTCAGCATCCCACACACTTAATATCCATGATTGTTACAACATAGCAACTAGTCTGTAATTAGTACAGACGTTGCCAGAGCTGCCTTTGTATTACTTATGAGTCATGCTACTAAAATATTCTTTATTCATTATCCAAGTCCTTTTCATTTCAGTGCCAGCCATTACCATGTTGCAGGCTACATAGGACTCTGTCAGGCTTGTCAAAGCCAAGTGCTTTCTGATAGGGATCTTCATATTTTATCTGATGAAGAGTTACTTTACAAAAGAATGAAATCAAAAAGGTTCATCTCTGCACAAAAGAAGAAAGAAAAATTTAAATGCTTCTCAAAGTAAGAGATTTTCTCCTTGTTGCTTCTCCAGGCACACATCCACAGTTAGAACCACTTTCAAACTTGGCTTAAATTGTTCTGTCAGTGAATTAAATATTTGTATTTTAATGCCTTTCTAGTTAACTAAGAAGGAAAAAGGCTCATGAAAAACTGAAACTGAATATGAAACTTTTTTTTTTCCATCTTTAATATAATATATGGAACAGAAAGGGGAAAATGTAGCTGAAATGTATTATGACAAGCAAATAAAAGTAATATCAGAAAAATCCTTTGGGCAGATTCTGTTCTAGGCCACTAGTATTTGCTAAGATTTTTTTTTTTATTCACCGTGTTATTAAATCACTGGGTTGGAAAGTCCTTGGGTCATTTCAAACCACTGTCTCATTGATTTCTTATTCCTAAAGCATCCTTAATATAGCATTGTCATTAGAGCCGATGACAACGATCCCTCGATTTCCCTCGGCAGTAGGCTAATTGTCTAACTGTTCCTACTGTTGAAGAGTAACACTGACAGATTAATTCAGGCCCCAAGATTAGGTTTGTAAATAAATGAGTAGGTTAAAAAAAAATAAAAAATCTGACATCATCAGAAAAGTTCCTATAAAAAACACAGTAGAAAATGAGTGCCTTGGCTCGCTGTTTCCCAGCTTGCACGCAGCCAGCCAGATGCAGGGACTGCAGCACAGCAGGAGAGCATCCTGCTGCAGAGCAGGGCCCTTGGGTGCTGAACTACCGCTGGTTTAAAGACTGTACATTTCGGTGCTTTAGATTACGTCTATTATTTCTTACTTCTGGAACTCAAGTTGCAGACAGAGGTGTCTCCCCTGAATCTAACATTTTATGGGAATGGTGTTTTTCCATTCAGTTAATTTCATAATCCATCATGTTCTGCATTTCTAAAATCTTTTAAAGTTTTTCTTGAATGTTGCTATTCTTTTCAGATTTAGGTGTATACTTCAAAGACATAGTTTTACCACAGAGTGGAATTCATTGCTTTATATTTTGGAAAATATGCTCTCAAATACTTCTGCTTCTGAAGTCGTAAGAGTAGCTTCAATTTATTTCTGATGTTTCTTGAATCCCTTTTCAATGAGCATACAACCTTTGCCCTGCAAACAGATGTACTAAACAGGAAAGAGTAGAGATTTCCAACCAGTTAATCTTCTAACTTTATTCTTCTGCTTCTGTTTTCTACTCCTTGCTAATTTACTTAGCATTTCTCTTTAGCCTTTGGAAACCTGCTGTATCTATGCTTCAAAGAGCAACCACTCTCCTTCCCAGATCTGCGCCAGAGCTGGAGCATTTTTTCTGAGCCATGCAAGCACTGGAGAAGGGAAAAGGCCAACCCTGGTACCTGTTGGTGCAACACTGGACCAATGTAACAAGATTACTGACACTAGTGATACCTGAGACAGAATTATCTGTGTTAGAGGAAATCAAACTGCAGTCAAGAATAATCTTTGAACTATTCAGTTTAGCAATCTAATTATTTCCCAATTAGAAAGGACATGGCAGAAATGCGGTACAGAATGCTGTCAAGAAGACAGAAATAAAACTTCCAAAGCATTAAGCTAGAAATAAAATTAAATTTCTCTTTTTAAGCTGAATCAAATTTTTTTTTCCCCATGTAATCTGTCTTCTTCCTTTCAATAAAATCCCTGGGTGTAGCCATTTCTGAAAGCACAAAAGCTTGGCACTGGAATGTACTTACTGCCTTTCAGGAGAAACCAAGTGCAGTGGCATCATTTCCTGCGTTACAGACCTGGAAAAACACATCCACATCTCTATGGGGAATGGCACCAGCTCCTTCTCCCAGATCAAAACCTGGCAGCAGTGGCTGGCCAAGGAGCTGAGAAGGCTGGGCTCTATGCTGCACAGAAACAGATGGATGTGGATGACTTGCCCCCCACTGGAAGACCCCAAATTCATGTCACACAGGTTACCAAACCCTGACGTTGCAGTGTGGACTGAGCAGGTTGAGGCCATGTTTCTTACCTTGCTCCCATGCTGGGACCAGCCTGGACGCGGAGAGGTTCTCTTCACCGCTGGGAACTTACTGCTGCATCAGTACAACGAGGCAGGACAGGACCAGAGCAACTGGGATGAACCACCAGACAGGCAGCTAAAGAAGTGCTGCTTTTACTCAACTTTTTTCTTCTCCCTTTTGCAAGTGCTTTTGACCAGTACTAAAAGCACATGCGCCTGGTTAAAGACCCAGTGGTCAGTTTAGGGCATCATTTGCCTTGAGCAAAGAGAGGTAGGTAACTAAAAGTTTCAGCTGCAGGAATGATTGCAGCTGCTGTTTCCAAATCATGGCTGAAGGAATTTAAAATAATGGAAAATAATACAGAACTACTTTTGAGAGCCAGAATAAGCTTCTTTATAGCACTAACAGACACTAAATTGTAAATTTCTTCATTAACTCATCTTGCTACAGAAGAAATGGTGTTTCAGAGGGAATTCAGAAATCATTTCCTCCACATGAAAAATTTGTGCACTTAATTTGTGGCAGTAAACCACCATTCTGAATGCTGAGGAGCTCTGTGTTAGCCAGATGATGAAACAGCATCTGCCTTAACTGCTTTTTTCCCCCATTTAACTAGTAAAATATTTCCATTTCAGTGATGGGATGAAAAGCATAGTGGAGAAAATCACAGAAGAAAAGAAATGCCCGGTTTTCTAACCAGGGCTTTAGAGTGAAATAGCTGATATTGCCAAATTCAGCACAAAAGAAAATGATGGAGAATACTTTTACAAAACTTGTTACAATGAACAAATACATTAAGAGTGTTTTGGAGGAGCAGATAGATAGCACACAAGTTGGATTTCAAAACAACATAAGGGACTTCTAGATACTTATGGAGTCTGAAATCTGAGTCTGGTTTCCATAGACTTCCAGGTATTCAAAATAAGAAGGTAATTGGAAACTACAGCCTCAAAATTGTGCCTAACATTGGCTCTGCGCGTTGACAGCATCTACCCCATTGAAACTCCCTCCAATAACATATGCAAGATGCAGCCTGCATAGAAGGGGGTGCAGTGAGGTCAATTTGAGCTCACTCAGTACACTTCTGGTGCAGTACAAGAGATATTAAGGACCCTGGTCTTTTTTCTTTAAACAGTGTCCCAGATACTGGGCTTTGACCCTCCTCATTTCATGTAGGATATGCCTTTTTTTAACAAATTCTGACTAAAATATTATTAAAGACTTTTTCTAGCTGTTCCTTCCTTTTCCCCTCCCTCCAAACACTCAATTCTCTTATATTACGCCCAAAACACCTTAATGTGTATAAAAACACATTATTGAATTTGAAGTGAAATCAGAAGAGTTTTAATTGCTAAGTCTTGGGAAGCCCCAGCCCCGTCTGCAGCAGGAAAGTATTCAAGGATTCAGCCACCAGATTAATCCCATGCCTCAATAGATGGATCCAAGGTTCAAATTGGAGAGGCTTGGAATAACCAGGTCACTGAGCCCAGAAATCCTTATGGTCAGTGATGTCTGGCAGTGGACTCTCCCCACAGACTTTTTACTGCAGGGTTTTTACTGCAGTTCTCTTCCCTGCATTAAGTGCAGCGTTCAGTGCATAATTGCCCCACAGCTGTTGCACAGTGTGCAAGGGACCTGCAGACGAAAATTATCAGAAATAACTTAATTATTGTGCCAAGGCTTTGAGGGCTAAGAAAAGGGATGACTGCAGAGCATATTTCTTTTTCTTGCAACATTTTGGCAGAGTTCTGAGCACTGAAAAGGCAGCATTCCCAACGATTGGAATGGGCAACTGCTATCCACTATTTATTCTTCACGGTTAACACAATATTTTGGGCTTAGTCACAGAGTGGGAAGCTCTTTTGGCATTGCAGGTGTTGTTTAGATCTTGTCCCTAGTGCATGTAACACATGGAATTGGAGAGCCAGCACTTACAAATGTTCACATATTAAAGATGTAATATAGAGGAGCAGTGAATATTAATTTGAGGCAGCCCTGAATGAATCCCCTGCTCCTTTGGGGGAGATTCCAAAGCCCTTCTCTGTCTTTCAATATTTTGTCTTGCTGGGACACGACGTCTCAGAGAGGTGCTTTGTACCATTCTCCAGAGGAGTGAACTTTGTCCCCATAGCAAACTAGCCATAGATATCAGACAAAGTAGGCATTCAGATTTGTATCTACATTATCTGCTTTATCACCTACAAGTATCTCAAGAAGAAATCATGGAGGGAGATTTATGTATGTCTATAAATGGCCAAAAAAGCAGAAAGCCACATTTGTCAGAACTTTTTGCTGTAAGTAGCAAAATGTTGTCGAAAACTGGTTACTGAGCATATCCATCTGATCACTATTTCTAATTTCAAAACACTGTCCTGATTATACCCTGCACACTCTGCTCAGCAGCCATCTTGAAGCAGCCAGGATTTTCTAAGTAAGGAGAAATCAGAACATGCCAATTCATTTACCAGTGTGCTACAAGCTTTGCCATGATCAAATTGCATCTACCCATCAGAGTGAGTTGCTTGAGTTACAGAAAGCACAAGATAGTGTCAGGGAAGAAAATATGTCCCTAGGAAAAAGTTACAGAAGTGATCTTGTTGGAAACAGCGGAGCAGCATGGACAATGAGAGTCCTTCCGAAATGTCAGCGGGTTGAGCAGGGACTCTCAGACCAATGCTGGTACAGTTCAGCCACCTCTTGCTATTTAAATGTTATCACAACAATTCCTGCAAGTTTCTAAATTGAAAAATAATGAGCAGTACATAGAAATTAATCATTGGCTTGTACTGGGAAAGCAGCTAGCCAAAATATAAAGGACCTTTACAGTGTCACAGAGATATTTTTGAAATAGTAATGACTAGTGGGAAGGGTTTATTTTTGTCTCTGTTCTGCAGCCAGCCTAATCAGATCAGCACCGTTAATAAAGCATATTTCCCTCTAGCTGGGTTTGAGCTTGCAAATGTGCGTGCAGCTGAAGTCGGGGCAGACAGAAGAAAACAGTTGCTCCCAGTCTGCTCCTCACAGGTTTCAGAAGAGGGATGACACTGACCTTTAGGAAATCTAGGTTCAAATCCTGACCAAGATCCACAGGTGAATGGGGTGAGCCCAGTGCTGAGCCCTGTTTCACCCACCTTTGCTGAGCTTTGCTTATGCAGACAGCAGCTGCTGCAGGGCCCTGCCCAGCTGTGCTTGTGCAGAGGAGCTCTAACCTTGGCATGGCCTTGCTGGAGTGGGGTGTCTGTGCGACCGATCCCACCTCCCTCACTGTCCCTGGGCTGGACCAGTCCCGCTTGGGCACCCTCCAGCCATGCACACTGCTTTAAATTGCCTGTGAATGAAATGCCCAGCAGAGCTGATGGTTTTATTTTATTTTATTTCCCTAAACCACTGCTAAGACTGCTTTTATCAAGTACCTTTTGCTAGTCTAATAAAATACCGCTATCATTTATGAAGGAAAGCCAGATGTGCAGCAGATGAAGCTGTCCAGGAGAGCACTGGTGACAGCACTGCAGATGCACTTAGATGCAATCAATTTATGATAACAACGCTGAGCAAAGGAGCAGAGTGCCTATCTCCCAGCTCGAGTTTGGATGCTGCATCTCCTGACACCTTTAATCCTCCTTCTCTCCACCACGTTTAGCTATGAATTTAGCCTGTTGCCAGACTGAGGGTTATCCAGCGTAGACAGCAGCCATACCTTCTTCACCATGCACCGACGGTGAAGAGCAGGCAATGCTTCTGTGCATGTGCAGGCAGGCTTCTGCCCTGCTTCGCTCAGTGGACAGATTCATTTTTTCTTGCCGGCAGCCCCGAGACAGTTTACTCTTGCCTCCGTGTTGGGCTGGATGTCAGTTTGTATGACTACAAGGACTGGCTTACTGCAGAAAAGCAGGTATCATGCTGATTTTCTTTAAGTGTTCCTAAGTGGCCTTTCATACAAAATATAAATTACCTAGCCCACTGTTTGACAAATACCTTTTCTAGCTTTTTTATTGCACAGCTGTAAATACATCACTTGATATTGTACATGTAAAGCCTGCTTAGAGATCTTTCCACCAGTGATATTTCATCTTGCAAAAAGTGGAATATTGACAAAATATGTGGTCTTTGAGGTAAGGTGTGGTGGCCAGCTGCTCTGAACCCATCACTTAAAGGAGGAACAGTCCCACAGAAATTCAGGTGTTTCAGAATGATCATGCTACCTTGGCTCAGTTTTTGAGAATACCCAGCTGCCCATAGTTTTTATTTTGCCTGAAGTTGGTAGTATGATGGACACCAAGGCTATTTGATATATTGTTTTGTGGCAGTAGTAAAATTTAAAATGACACAATAAATAATGTGCTTGTGATTTATGGCATTTAGACTCATTGTGAGTCAAATTTGAAAAAGCAACTCAACAGACCACATCACGCCTTTGGGTTTTTACCTAGTGAGGCTTTCTAACCCCAACAGCTGCCCCATGCACCCTCCCTGACAGGACCACACTCAGCATCGCTCCTCAGCAGCCGGGCAGTAGCTGACTGTGCTTCATAGTTTGTTCCCCCAAACACCTGGAAATGAGCTTGCTCACAGAGAAACTTAAACACAGCACCTCCAAACTGCACCATGCTCAAAGGATGCACGACAGGTGCATGACACTTGCTGGGACCAAAACGTCAGCAGGCCATTCTGGCTCCATCTCCCTGCAGATTTTGCTACAGCTCTGTCACCCAGGATTTCCGAAATACAGGGCTGTGATCTGGTCCCTTCTCATGCTTCCTCTCTTTCCACACTTGCTAGCCTGAAAGAGCCTTCTAATATGTATTCATTGAACTAAACCACCAGGCACCAACACCTTGGTAAAAACTGCAGTTGATGCCCGGAAACAGGGCATCACCAATGCCATTAAGGGGATTTCATGTGCTTCATCATAATTTCTGAAGATGAAGCTGAGTTGCCTATTTAGATGGGTAACATTATGGGGTCACACATAGTGTATAACCCTACGGTAGCTGCCCCCTGACAATGTCACATTCATGAAGTCAAAGATTATTTTGCCTTTTGTGATACTTACACTAGTCCTAAGCATAGGAAGAAGACGAAAAAAAAATAAATGCCTGTTTTGCACATCGCTAGCTATTAGGCTATGTCTGGTTACATCACATCAGCTGACATAACGTAAACCAATGTAAGCAGATAAAATGTGACACAAATGTCATGTTGCATCAGATTTTAAAGGAGTTGGCAGGTTTT
Organism: Harpia harpyja; assembly: GCF_026419915.1. Classification (NCBI taxonomy): domain Eukaryota; kingdom Metazoa; phylum Chordata; class Aves; order Accipitriformes; family Accipitridae; genus Harpia; species Harpia harpyja. The sequence continues at coordinate 16,372,792 of NC_068957.1, forward strand.
ACACCATGGATGAAAAATATCAAGTTCAACCATCATACCTGTAGGCCTTCAGGATAAAGCAATGCTACCCACCAACTGCAATCCACATTTTCATATTCTAATGGTGCATTTCTAGCTTATGAAATGACCGGTTTTAGTCTATGCTATGCTCCTATTCCTTCCCAAAAGACATACAAACATGATGAGGGCTAAACTTGACAAAGCACACATCACGAGGGAATTCATCTACTGAAAAATGGATAAAACATAGAGCCTGTCTCAAAAAAAACAGCAAAATCAATAGCAACCTCTTCATTGATTCAAACAGGAAATGGATCAAGGTCTCCATGCCTCAGTAAATATTTTTACTGTGCAACTGATTTCCCATTAGAAGGAAAAGCATAGGTTTTTGTAGGCCAGGAGGGAAAAGCAAAGCAAATTCTATGTAACAGAGCAGACAGATTACAAAGGAGAGGCAGTGCTTAGGTGATGTATGAAGTGCTAATAGCACGTTTGGTTTTTTCGATGTTTTCTTCATTTTCCACTCACAGAGAAATTTTACACTGAAAAGAGCAAGCCTGATGTTTGCATCAGCAGCAGGATGATGATTCACGTATATGCCCCTCCTAGCTACAGCTGACAGAGAAAATATGGTACCTGGGCATCACAGAGCCCACTGGGCACTGGCCTTCTCCTCACCCAGCTTCTGGAGCAGAAAACAGCTGTGGGACCTTTGGAGCTCCCTTACCCATGGTTTCTAAACTAGTCATTTCAGAGCCACACCAGGTAGGAGATACAGAGAAGCCTGACAGTCCTCTGCAGGAATTCCCCTTAGTCATGGCTGCAGCTTATATCAATTACTTTCAGTGACCTGAGGGTATTTATCATGCAGTGGCTTGGTAGGATTCTGCTTTTACAGCAGATTATTGTCATGAGACTGAAAACTCTTGTGCCACACTGGTAAGATAACGCTCTGGTAACACAGTTGGTTAATAAATTTTGTTACAAACAGAAGCTGAGTCAAAATTACAGAATTGCAGCCTGACAAAGGAAAGAAAAGAGAAAATGGCCAGCATCAGCATTGCCTGCATTCCTCACATATCACCTGCTCACCGCCTGCACACTGCAGCACCGAGCTGCAGCAGCACGGGGAGGGCATGAGCTGGCTGAGGGATTTTGCTCCCCAAAATACATCACCTGGACGGTTTTCTTACACGCGGATTTTCCTCCTCTCACATATCATGTATACATCAGAAAAATTTCCCTTCCCTGGTTTGCATGTCTGTCTTAGGGTGAAAGAAAAAGGACAGGTATCCCTGCAGGGGCAGGAGTGCTGAGCAGTGAGCTGAAAGTTCTTGTCAGAGGTGGCAGGAACTAAAAGGACACTGTCCAGGTCATGTGGTTCTCTCTAAACTTTCAGTAACCTCCTCCTTGGCTTTGTGTCCATCACATAATAATGCTTCAGAAGAAGAATTGTGTTCAACACCTCTCTGCATACCAGATCTTGCTCTGCCATGCCACTTATTTTGCTATGAATCTTCCCTTTCCACCTGGCGAGAGCAAAGGCTCATCTCTTGCTTGCTTTTTTTTCCTAAAGGCTCTAATAGCTCCGCTCCTCAGCCCAGTTCTGGGGGAAGAGAGCACACACAAGGAGATGCTGGTGGCAGAGGTGCAATTTGGTAATTGTTGAAGTAATGTTCAACTAAGATTTCCAGTATATTAAAAAAGTTGCCTGTGCTCTGCTCCAGGCTCCCTGCAGTAGCTGCTGTCAAGGGCAGGCTGCACGGAAGAGTGACCACATTGCTGAGGCCAGTACTGCCCGGTGAGAGTTTGCCTTTTGTACAGAAACTCCGATAAAGGGCAGTCAAACAAATCAGATATTTTCTCTGAAGTGAAAATGTTTCCGGCTTATCCTCTTGATCCTTCAGATTGTTATTCGTCGTGTGCGCGAGAGTAGCGCCTGCGGATGGACCCAAGCAAGGCATTAATTCAATAATGAATCCAGCAGTTTACCAGTAGACTCAAATTGCAAAACGATTCATCTTAGAACCTGTTTATAAGTGAAAAACAGGTATCTCGAGGCTGGTAACCTTTTAGAAACACCACAGTGACAGATTCTGCCTGACAGGTTTGATATGAATTTTGCCCACTATATAAATATTGATGTGTTTAATGCTTAGCCTTGCAGACTGAGTCTTCTTAGCAGGTACATTTCCAGATCTAGAGCTGGGCTGAGTGCAAGGTCCCCCCGCCCCAGCGTGGCAACCATGCGGTACATCGCTCAAGGTGTTATTTAGAGTCATTAGTCCCTGAAAGGAAAAAGTTAATTGACAAGTGTTCACAAATGTTGTGTACTTGAGCATCTCAGGAGAATCGCCCAATTAATATACTCTCAACCAAGCGATTCGGGATCGTTAAGAGCCTCTGATGCGTTAACAGGGAAGGCGCACAAGCGAGCAGGGACTCATCGCGTTGCCCTCATCCTGGTGGGGGAAACAAGCCACCCTGGTACTGCTGCTACGTCTCCATATTCCCTACAGATCCCCTGGAGACCTCTGTGATCAGGACGAGAAGGAAGCAAAGAAGAGCATTTATTTTCAGACCCTGATATTCTGAGCAGCTCTTCCGAGAAGGTCTGTGTCCATGGAGGCTCAGAGCCCATCTCCACCAGCCAGACGTGTAATTTATAACTCCCTTTCTTCAATGTCAAAGCTAACTGCACAAAGGACATATAATATTGAGAAAGACCCAATTTTACTGACACTATGAAGGATTAAGGAAGCAAGACAGGAAAAGAATATTAAAAAATCTGTATATGAGTTTGCTTTGTTTTCCGGCTTCTGGACAGCTCCTGTTTGTTTATTCTACCCGTACATCTCAGTTCACCTTTAGATAACTTAGCTGATTAAAGTTTATTCTCACTTTTAAAGTAGGGAATGTTATAACCTAATTGTTTAAATTAATGAGCCGCCCTGCCAGTTTTCTATTTTGAACAGGAGCCACTCTCAGTTGGTCCTGCAAAACCAAATTCTTTGACCTAATTTCTAAGAATAAATTCCCTCCTGAAAGCTGAATGCAGCCGTACCAATCCATGTTGTCCAGCCTGCTGAAACTGGGTTTTTATAATGGAAATATGCAGAGCCCTCAGCGATGGTGATGTAAATTAAGCTACTGGGTTTTGGGGTTTTTTTTGCCAAGGCTATTCTGAAATCCTGAGGTCAGTACTTACATGGCTTGGTGACAAGGGAATAAAATGCACAAAGATCAGGTGATATTAGAATAAAGAGAAAAAAATCTCACTGGGAAAAAATAGAAGCATTCAATAATGTATGAAGCATAGATGTGCCATTGTTTAAGTAAAAGAGCTGGAATGCTTTTTTTTTACTTTTACACTGACAAATGGATGCAAGAAAAATAAAAGGACTTTGTGCTGTCTATTAACAAACATTCTTTGAAAAAATTATGATCAGATTTCTATGATCAAACTTTTAAAGATGTATTATATAGAATGAGGTAACTGGATATCATATATTAACTGCCAGTTACCTGCAACCATGCAGATCATTTCCCCTTGCCTCTCCTTTCTGTTTAGGCTGCAAACACACATGTCATGGAGTGTATCTCACTGTGACCTCTTGCCCGCACCATAAATCAATGGTAGTTTTGCTGCTGAGCTGCTGCGCTTAAATCAAGCCCTATGTACATTAATAAATACAAAATCACATAGCAGCTCGGTGCTATAATCCTGATAGGACTCTGCGGAGGCTGTCATCAGAAGCATTGTAGCTTGGTAGCAATTGCACCCTGGCACCCAGGATTTGTATTTCTGCTCAACACTGGCTAGAGCAAGACTCCAGTTTCCTTCAACTCATGTAGATTAGGCCTCTTTAATCTCTACTGGTGATATTTTTACACGATATTTTTCAGGGGAGTTTGTGATACAGGGAGAATACCTGATCAGCTTGCAAACTCCTCACTCAGTGAGACCCTGGGGTACCCAGTGCAGAGTGAGGTCTGGCTGCACTAAACCAGGGATAAAAGGAGCATCTCAGGGAAGAGCTGTTTGCTGTCACATCCCTAAATCTCTCTGAGCAGAGCGGGAGGCTGCAGCAGCACAAGCCCAGCCTGTCAAAGAGCAGAAATCACCACTCTCCCAGCACAGCGCTTGCTTTAGATGCAATAACAAATATGATGCCCGAGTCTGGAAGGACATTGGATTGAAAAGGATTTACAGGCAGAATTGGACCCCTGGGAGAGGACTGGCAGCAGCACCTCAAATACTTGCTGTAGAGACCAGGTTTCCTGGCAGAGCCATTTACTTCTTTCTGAAGATGTAAAGACACAAAACAAATTTTGTCAATATGAACATCTCATGAACATGGATGAAGCATTCTTTGCAGTGGTGTTCCCATCCATGCGTGCTGGCACATGGCAGGACGAGGTACAGGCTGTACTCCAGCTATACCAAGCTCACCCACTGCCAAGGAGCCCAGCACAGTCATCCCAAAATACCACCCAGAATAATTTATGATTTGCTTGCACTCCACCTTGTCTCTCAGAAGTATTTTTTTCTGCTGAAAGTATACAAATATATTTAGTAAAACTAGTCTTTATTAAGACTAGAAACTTTGCAACTCTATCATTTTTATTTGCTTCAGAGAGAGGATGTATCTCTGAATCAGTGCAAAGAAGGGACTTTTATTCTATTTGATTCAGGAAACAGTATTTGTACATGTCAAAGAGAAATATTTAACCATATTCAAATGGGCTAAAATGGTGCTATTGTCTAGATTTACAATTTTAAACAAAAATAGCTAAAAAGTCTTCCTTAATAAAACCAACGAAATAAGACAGCTTTGAAGGAAAAACAGACAGAACTGTGGTTCTATACAGTAGCAAAGATCCATTCACTCATTTGAAAAAAAAGAAAATACCCAACTTATTTGCAGTCTTTCTTTTAAGGGAGAAAGAGGTTTTTTGTCTCCAGCTGTAGAGCAGAGAACTATTTCCAGTCCATCAAAGAGAGAAACTCAGCACAGACCTGGTCAGCCATGCAATCAATTTCCATTTTTTTTTTTTTTTCTGAAAGCAACAAGCTTCTGTGAAGCTGCGTTTGTTCTGTTTTTTCCTGGGTGAATGATTTTGCATTAATAACAAGATTATCAGTAAAAGTTATGCACATACTGGTTTCTCAGAGTGTCCTCTGTGTAACTTGCAGGGTTTCTTTCCCTTCAAACACAAGAGGTCAATAGTGACAACAGTGGTGCATACGTGATGGTCACCTCCTCTGGTCAGCAGAAGACAGAGCTGAGATGAGAAAGAAAATATATATTAGAGGATCCTGCACAGCTGTGTGAGCCAGTAGACAATGTTAAGGATCTTGCTCAATTTGGATCAAGGTAGCTGCCATCATTGCTTTAAATGGTAAGATTTGGTTAGGATGCTGGGAAATTTTGCTTCCATATGCTGTCCGTGATCCTGCCTGAATTTAGCTGATAGCAGCATCAGTGCTTGACGGAAGACCTCAGCAGCAGTCCTGAGAACTTACGTTTCCTCCAACCAGAGCTACTCATCACATACCAGCCAGAGAAGAGCTCTCCTGGCATATGGGACTGGCATGATGCTACAGCTGAAGTACTGCAGGCACAGCGGAAGACCCTGTCAAATCAATATTTTGCTTTCATCCAGAGTCTGAGGACATATTCTAACCACTGTTATCTCCATGGCTTCTCCTTACTCTTTTGGAAAAAGCAGCACTGGTTTATGACCCTGCGTCATCTCCTCTTGGGAAACAGAAAGGTGTTTCTGCAGAACGGGGCCCATTAGCTAAACCTCTGCTGCAGGGCACAGCTCAGTCGATCCATTGAATTTTCTGTGCACTCCCTCAAAAGCCTCTGGGAAGCCTCAGGAAACTTAAATGATGTGAGGGCACCAAACACCGAACCTAGCCCCTTTATTTTTTGAGTTCAACCACTTTGCTTTTAACCTCGTCACCCAGTGGGGTAAAGAAGAGGGAAGCAGTGTTTGCCTTGCAGTGAGGTGACAGCATGGAGAGGCACATGAAAGGCACAGGGAAGCTCTCCAATGCGTGGGCATGCTCCTCAGCAACATCCATTTTCTTTTTCTTCTCACTTCTCAGGGGCCTGGAGCCCTCCCGGGTCTGGACGTGCAGCAAGACTGCCTAAGAATAATTTGCTTGCACAGGAACTTGCAAGGAGCAAGAGCGCTGGCAGGGTAAACCGCAAGAGAGAGCCAAGAGAGGAGAGTATTTCGAGCATCAAGGTGATCTGGGCTGTGGTTTTGCTTCTCTACCCTTGCTGGAGTGAAGATACAGTAACTGCTTGTATCAGTGGAGGAGAAAACCATGGCAACAGAAACTTAGTTCGTACTTTAATTTATTGCCATCAAGATATTTGCCAAGTGCCAGCTCCCTGGGAAAAACACATATTTCATCAGTACTACACAGAAATTAGCATCAGAAGAATTAATGCACTTAATAACTGTCAAGGAACACCAAGGAATGTGCCTGAGACACGAAGACAACTGTATTTATGAGTCCCTTCAACCTATAGCAAACATCAGCTAACTGGATAAATGTCACTGCAAGTTTGAATCACAATTTGGTGTCATTTTAAATTTAAGTGAGGCAAGGGTTTTCTTTATTTAGCTAATGCTGGAAGTGACATAATGAATAAAGGGCACTAGCTCCTGTTTGTGTTGCAGATCTCTCAGCCTTAACCCTAGAAGAAGGTGAAGGCGCTTCCTAGATGGGTCAAGTCATAAGCAAACATGGTTATTTTGTACCCAGAGGAGAAGGGATGCGTAACAGAGATGGAACCGATAGGACCCTTTAACAAAACAGCGTTGGGACCCAACGCCATCTCCTCCTCCTCAGTTTTCCTCCTTCATCTAAGCAAGAAGCTGCTGAAGCCCACTGGCGTTGCCGTGCAAGCACCTCCCAGCCAGGAGAGCTCTCATGAAGCAAGTGCAGGCAGCCTGCTCCTATTTCACAGGTGGCAAAGCAGCAACATGGAAAATTTATGGGTGGCTATAGGAGATCCAGGGGTTAGTCCTCTGGGCTGAGTGTTCCCGAGCCTGCTCTGATGCTCCATTCCCTGGCTTAACTACAGGGTTATCCTCCTGCTACCCCATACTCCCAACAGCACAACTTCTCTGCATCGCTTTGGTATCAACCCTCCCTCCATATCACAGCCTGCTAATCTGAAGTGACAGAAAACAAGCAACCAGCTGCCCAGAGCATCTCTGGGCTTTACATCCTTATCTCAGGAGAGTCCACATCTTGGTTTTGGCCCAGGGACAAAAAGAAGTAACGTTTCTCCCCAACACTAGTGTTGAATCACAGCTAATCCACTAAATATACAACACATGGACTTCAAATACAGTTAAGATGACTACAGGTAGCATCATATTTCTATGACTATTTTTGAAGGAATGTCAATCTCTGCCTTTTTTTTTTTTTTTTTTTTTAATATACTACATTGTCAACAGATAGCAGCACCTGCTGTCAGACACATACTGGAGAACTGAGTCCTGGGTTTGCTTTCAGGACCTACAGAGACTTCAGGAAATTTGGGTTGTGATGGGCCTGTTTTCCCATCCGAAGCAACAGCTTGTTCATACATTTCTAGAGGATGGTGTTTTCAGATGTCTCCTGATCTGGAGCCAGACTTCCTCCTCCAAATTATTAAACACCATTTGCTTACACTGAGGGCTGTATTGCTGAAATTCATTCTGCTTATTAGTCTGTAAGCTAGTAACAAATTGACCCTTATGATTTTTGCAGGGAACATTATTTAGTACCACATACAAAATGGCATCTTTACTATGAGAAAAATAGCAACTGATTCATTGTTCAGCTGATGGGAGGAATTACCTCCATCACTGTGTGATTCAGCTTGATTCATCCCACGCCTGGAATCATCAAGGAATAATTTAAAGTCAACTCAACATATTGGTAAGCTCTAAACTAACTGCAGTCACTGGGCATCGCCATGGGCAGCTGGGGAAAGCCTGCATTTTATACACATTGCTGATGGACAGAAGCAAATGTGAGGATATCTCAGTGGCAGAGTAGCAGTACTGCAAAGATTAAAGCATAGAGAAATGGATGATGTTCCCTCACCCAGGGTTCACTGTGGAAAGCCAGCTCTCAAGGGAGAAGCTAGAAAAAGCAGCAAGTTAGAGAAAAGGAATAAAAATTTTATTGAAGGTGAAGCAAGATCTGTGTAGGGAAAGAGTGACAAAAATCGAACCATTACACGTACTGATGAGACAAATAGGATAGGACACGGTAGATCATCCGAAAATAGTGTAAAGCCTGGTGCGTGCCTGCTTGCACATAAGACAAGCAGAGGACAGGTAACAAAAGGAAAAGCATGCAAGTCAGAAGCAAATATAGGGAAAAGGGAGTTAGTTAGAAAACCAGCAACACAAAGCGGATACTCCAGGACCCAGTAACACTGAAAGATAGGGATAATGAGAACAACAGCCAGGAAAATAACTCAAAGACCAGAAGGACTCAGGTCCCCTGATGGGGTGGGGTAACAGGGGTGACCATATAGAGAAATTGTGGAGTATTTATCAGCCACAGAGCACCAATTCTTTCAGGATCCTGCTATGGCCTGGACAAAGGGCTGCATGAGACAATAAGACAGTGTATATTGTTCCCATGGCACAGCTTTAGTGTGTCCAGAAACATGGGGTTTTCTAACACTGTTCTAGCACAGGCTAGAAAGCATGCTGTGGTGCCAAGGGGAACACACGCAGGGCAGCCCTGTGGAATGGACCAGATTATAGATTCACTAAGTGAATACTCTGAAACACTGTAATTGCTGTCTGGGATGCATTATTGCAATATGAGGTTTTTAATGGAGAGTTAAGAGCAGCGCTGACCTTTAAATACCCTATGCATTCTAAGGCTGCACTAGGTGATTTTTACACCAATTATTTATTAGCATTATAAGTAAATGAGTTACTATCATTCATGAATTCTGTAACAGTCAATTTGTTTCTCTGCCCAGAGCCTTGAAGTGCCTATTTCACAATTTCTTAGAGATGTAACCATAGGAACTAAGTGGTTGCCAACATAAACCTTCATAATTAATGATGATAAGCTTTCACCCTATTGAGTGATACTGAAATGTATACAGTCGATGAAATACACCTCAAGGGCCATGGGACCCTGAAGGCAGCAGTACATCGACTTACTGTATGTAACACTTACATACTGCCTGAGTGAGTACATTGGCTCAGCTGCGCATTTTTGAAACTCTCACACAAAGAAGCGTGCTATGAAATGGAAGACCAAGGCAGCAGATTTTCTGCCCTGGAAAGCAGAGATCCCTCTGAGCTGTAATAGAGAGCAAAGACAGTGCCACTGACGGACTCCCTGAGCGTCACAGAGGAATGGGAAATGGCAGTGGAGAGGGGCCACAACCCTGCCAGGGACTGTGCTCGTAGGGCAGTGCCAGGTCCCATGCCCTGGATCGCTAGGGTAGCTGCAGCACTGAAGGGTCTGCTGCTCCTCCGTGCAGTTTGGAGCAGCCCCCAGAACTGGAGCCAACTCCCTTCCTGCAGCAGAGTACCCACCTCAGAGGAGGTATGTAGCTGTAGATACCTCCTGCGGGGTCAAACTCAAAAAGGCAGTCAGGTAGCTTTTGTGGGCACCCTTCCTGTCCCTTTCACACTGGGATGAGTATTTCCAGTCCGTTCCCCTCTGAAGAGTTATTTTTTTTCCTAAGCATCTAGTGCTGGAGGATAGACAGCTCCACTGCAGATGATCATCCTCAAATGGGTGTGTGGTTTCCAAGCAATAACGTGGCTTTTCCTAAGAACCTATACAGGGACACAAACACTCCATCCCTGGAGGTGACAATTTTATATACCAGGCCATGAAAGAATGCTTTTGCTTTTGCTTGCCTGTGACCGGGAAGGCACAAGACCTTCTTCCAGGGAAAAATTTTCAGTAAGCCCACAAATTAGGCTGGCAAACTGATTTCTTGCCTGGGAGGGCATATTCAGTAGAAGTGAGGCAGGGTGAAGTCAGAGGGCTCTTGCAGATTGAGCCTGGCACTATGGGTCCAGAAAGCTCAGCTGTGGATCACCAGATGGCCTGTCCAGCCAAGGGAACTGCCTGTTTTAACATGCATTTGAAAAATGCAGCCCAGCCAAGGCGCACTGTCTGCTTGCAGTTACTAGCAACAGGTCATAATGCTTTTTGGGGAAAAGGGGGAGAAACCTACAGGGTTGAGAACCCTGCAAGATTCCCAATACACTTTGCTTATGAACAACTGCAGTAGCTCCCATCAAGCACAGCCCAGGACAGCTTGGTGCAAACTGCACAGACCAGCCAAGATGACAAGCGACTGCACAAGCTGAGAAGCAGCGTGCGTGCTCAGAGCCTGAGTCCAGCCTTGCTCCACAGCTGGCTGGGCTGGGAGTGCTGGCAACTCTCTCAAGCTGCAGGCAAGAGGCACAGGAGCTTTTGACAGTTGCGATAAAAGGCTCAGAGAACGTCTTGCAAGACATCTTCATTTACTGCTTCAAGAGAAACATCTGTAAGGATCAAATGTCCCTCAAATCCCAGAAGCAAGATCCAGATGACTTTTCCCACAGCATGTTAGTGTGGAAATTAGAAGCATCCTTGCAAATGGTTTGGGGTTTCATGAAGTGGCTCTATCATAAGAAGATATAAAAGACTTTCCCATTTTTGAGATTCTTCCTAGAGCCATACTGTAGAAGAAGATCATGAGTGTGCTCCAGTTTCAGAGATGGAAACAGTTATTTGCCTACAAGGAAGTGGAGAACACAAGAACAGTCACTTGGGGCCTGACTAAAAGTGATCGGAGCCCCTGTGCTGCCGGGAGAGCTGCTTAGGGAGAGGGTGCAGGACAACGCAAGCATTGCGGTGAGGGGTGCAGGTACATCTCCCACCTTGTAGCATACAGGGAGCAAGGGGCTGCCTGAGCCAATGGGGTCAGGCCTGCAAAGGACCAGAACTAAGAGTTTGCCATTTAAATGTTTTCTGAAGGAAAACATCTGAAAACAGACACAGCAATAGTTTCCTTTCACCTTTGGGGAGTGCTACTACAGAAAAGCGAAGTGCTTCAAGAGAGAGATAGTATAGGCTGGGTACACTTCTGCGCATAGATATATACACACATTTCTATCTAAGCTGTCTATATACAGCACCTTGCATTAAGAAACCCCCATTTTGCTTCTGTAGTGCAATAATCCTAACAATAAAGAAGCACGTTTGAATATTTGACTTCATTAAGTAAACTATACTGATCCTTTAAGCAGGTTGTTGGTTATCTTGATCAGCAGAAACACTCTATGTTTAAATGTATCTGTCTTCAATTTGGTATAGATACACAGTCACTGGCAGATAACATTGTCACACGAGATAATAGGCTCCTGCTGCTAGATAAACACTTAGAGGAAGATGCACATTGGAATGTTTATTCCGTTGGCTTTAATGAGATGCCATCAGCTCAAGTTTGGCTCCATATTTAGATGTCATTAAGAGAAGCTCTGTACAATCATAACAACAATAAAAATGTTCCCAATAATTTTTAGAATAATTTCTACTGGAAATAGGCTTTTCTTGCAAACACACATTTCTTTGCAGACTTCATGCAGCATTGCGTTGGCAGATAAGGAACCACACGCAGCGAGGATGGGACTGAGAGATCTCATGGCATGACCCAGGACTCAGCCACCTCGGAGGGGCCAGGTGCCCCCCCCACAAGCAGGGATGCAGCCTGTGCACACGTGGTAGCGATGTCTTCTGTCCAGAGCACTGGTGTCAGTGCATGACATGATGCTGGTGCAGTTCTATTTGGCATGGACACAGTGTACGAATCTGGCCACCTAGCCACACAGGCAGGAGAGTTTTGGGCCTGCTGAGGGCCCCTGTTTACAGCAGTTTGGGCTCCTTCATGCTCCGGCACACAGGACACTGTCCATTGCTCCCCAACAGCGGCTGCTCCCTGCAGCAACAAAAGGCTCAAACCAGCCAGGTTTACTGTTTTTCCTCTCTTTGTCTGCTTCATATGCTGCTGAATTCCAGTGTGTCCAGCTCCACATCCCTTTCTTGGTGACCTCTGAGGATTTTAAAATCTCCAAAACACATTTTCTCCTTCATATTCCAGCAGGGATAACTTGGAGGAATAAAAATTTGGCCATATATATATATATATATTTATATCCTATCATATTATACTCTAAACAACTGCCTCTGGGTACAAGAAACCACATTAAAATGTATGCAAACTATGTTAACAAATGTCAGCTAGAGGTCCCAAATACAAACTGTGCTTCTCAGCCTCCAGGCTAGAAATCTGAATAAACAGATGTTCTTTGCACTGTGCCCTGAAGGTTAAAGTTAAACTTTGTTAGACAAACAAGGGACACTGATATTCTTTTCTAAATAAGAAGGGTTGATGGCATATATAATTGAGGCTTAGACCATTTGACATACTTTAGGTTAAGGATTTTAGCAGAGGAAGAGAAGTTATAATATTTCTAGGAGAGAAGCAGACAGATTGTACACAATAAATCTAGAGGTCAGAGGCATCCACTGAGAGACACCATCTCCGTGTTTCCATACCTACTTTCTTTGCAGTTCAGGGTCCATATCAGCTGGAGGGATAATCTTAAAGTCCCTGGAGGAATGGCTCCCCTCTGACACCCTGTTCCTGGCAGGTTTCCAGCTTCACTCAGAGCAAGACCTAAGTTTTACTCTTTCACATACCAGTGAGTTAGGGCTTGAGATCTGGATGTGAGTAATTCCACCAGAGATAAACCTGTCAGAAGTACTCTTATCCACAAGAAGCATTTCAAATGCTATATCCATTCCCATGTTGCAAACACCCCAGCTCAAGCTCTGGGCTTAGGCCATGGATTAAAATACATCTCTAAAGTCTGGTAGTTTTAGACAATCTCTACCTAAGTACCCAATCTATTTTATGCATACCTCTCTAAAGTCAATGCATGGTAGCAGGATCCCACCTAACACAGATAACAACTTAGACACAAAGTAAGAATGGTAGAACATTTTCAAAGACCATTGTCCCTACTAGCTCAATATGATGTTTACTGGGAAAGGTATGTCCAGCCAGGGCTTTGCTACTTAATTGCAGCATCTGTACCTCTCCTGAGCAGCACAGATTGACTTGCACCATGAGAATGGGATTCACAGAAGGTCACATAATTTCTGTGAGCTGCACAGTCAGTGAGATGGTGCCTCTGCAGGCTCTGAAACCTCCACACCTTTGAGAAAGGCAAAACCATCACAACCACAAACTCAGTTCCTCCTAGCAAACACAAATTTATATAAAAATATGGTCATGTGCAGCTGCTACTCACATTTACATAGCTTGCATAGAAGTCATCATCTCTGAGCTCCTCTCTGTGCTTCTCCACACACAAGGGAACTATTAAAGTAACAGACACAGAAAAAAGAAGAGAAGCTCTAAGGGCCTGGTGGTGCCTCTAGCTGATGGAGGAAAGGTTTACAGTCTAATACTCACAAAGAGCCTTAAAGAAAAATTCCAGAATTACTTCTAGAGAAAACTGTACAATACTTCTCCATAAACATAAAAATTAAAGACAAAGTTGGGGAGAATCCTACCCACTGTGTTGTTTTTCCCCTAGAAACAGGAACACTAAATATACTGAAAGACCATTTGCTTCCCCACAGGTTAATCAGCAGGGTTTCCACTTTTTCTTGCGGTCTTTTGGGGCTTTGCAATATGAAATCAAGGCACATGTTCCTCTTGCTTTTTTTGGCTGAGTATCTGCATTGCTTCATATTTCTCTAGGCTGTGCTGCCTTTTCCTGCCTGTGCTTCTGTTTTGCTCTAACCTATCCTGCATGTCTATCCGTGGAATTTTTTTTATCTGAAAACTTCTAACCCATGTACATATCCATCTTTCTAGCTCAGCAATAATGTGAATATGAGCAGTCTATGTTCCAGCTGTAAAGTGTCATGTGTGGTAGGGGCTGCCTCCCACACTTGATTGCTTTAATTTACCCATTTTATTTCTCTTCACATAAGTAAATTCTTTCTCTACCCAGTCCATGCTTGCTGACCTTGGAGATTATTTTTTATGTGGTCCTTTACAGGATGCTTCATGTTCTGCCAAATTAGTTCCAAATTTTCTCAAGGTCTACTAACAGACATTTTTTTATTCTGTATTGGGCAAAGTGAGATAGGCTGCTTTAGTCCACCTGTCTGAATGCTCTGCAGGTGAGATATGAGAACCCCCTGGAAAATAGAAATGAGTAGTCCAGCTTGGCACAGCCATGATGGAACAATAGCCCCATCCTAATCTAAAGGAAGGTGCTTGGGACATTCTCCTAGGAGCAGGCAAAAAGCATAGATCTGAAGACTATATGGGATTAGTTTTCATAGAGAACCAGAATAAAATATATACCCCACTGCTGCTCACCATGAGGTACCCTGTGGCCAGAGGCTGGCCAACCCTACGAGAGCAAGGGTTGCAGAGCCAGGAGAGCCATTAGGACAGTTAAGTTCCTTGCTGCTTTGCCAAGCTATACATCACTAACTAATCTAGAATGACTCTCAAGGACCGCTGTTATTCAACAGAGGGCAATCAACAGGTTTTTTTAATATTTTGCCATGTCGTTTCAAGAATAATGGATTCAGGTGCAGGGACAATGCCTTGTAAACTGTCTGTAATAAGATACTTTGTATTAGGAAAGTACAGAACTATGATTGTTGATCATCTAATTAAATTTCAGGCTAAGTTTGCTATAATTTGATTCACTGATGTGTTCTGAGTGAATCACAAACATTTTGAAATAAGAGGCTAGTATGACAACTGTGCACAATGATACAGAAAATAAAGGTCTTTTCCATGCCAATTGGAAATAAATCAACAGTTATTTAAATAAAGACATGAATTATTTATGGCACTTCTGTAGTACAAAGATGCTGATGCAGACACTATCATAACAGAGAATATAAAAGCAGAAACTAAATGTGTGACTTAACTGCCAATAATTCTGTAACATGTCTAAAGAAATAGTACCTTGTTTACTACAGGAAGCTATTCCCACCAACACGCAGTGGACATGAGTTTTTCTGTATTACATCATGCAATCAACTAGACTACATTAATATCCTCAAACTAAGTATTTTCATCCTAAAGCTGAATCTTCGTTAATGTTATTATACAGAAAAAGTATCTGTTGAATACATCCAGCCAGATATGCCCATTTCCATCATAAGCTTCACAACATTTTAATGCTTCCCACTGAGAAGTCAGCATTTTGCAAGACTTAAAAGAAAAAAGTTGAAAACAATTAAAAAATACAACTTTCATAGCCATTTTCCATGGGAACAAAGTCTTCTATAGCGAGGGCAATTATTCCTTTTAAAGCATAGCTTTCACTGTTCTGTTGTGAGTTGCATTTAAATGGGACTGAACGCATCACCTCATCTTTCAAACATCTGTAAGTAGTCTAAATACAGGACATTAGATCTGGATAAGAAATCTCTGCAAAAATGTTCATTGGTATTTTGTGCAAATTAGAGCTAACTCTATTTTGTACATGACAGCATCAGAACTCTCTGTTCCTCACAAATGATCTGAAATGGTAGATGTTTCTGCTAAATGATGGCATTTTGGCTGCCTTGAGTGAAAGTTGAGGGAGCATGGCTGATGCAAGGTGTAGTTAAATATTGGTTAAAATCAGTAACTAGGCCTTGGTAGATTCAAAACAGAATCCATGGAAAAGGATGCGAACCGCACTACCCTGCTTCAGAGACCCACTGCCAGGGTTGTATTATTTCAATTATAAGCTGCCCTGCAGCTATTAATAAAAGAAATAAAATAATAACCTGGACATGTTGCACTTGCTGCATCTGTAGCATTAATGATGGTCTCATCCCTTCTGTAACAGGGCATAACTTAAATAATGTCCTTTTAAAACATAACTGGACTCTCCACTTTTAAAAGAGCGAATCAGTCCCCTGGTGCTTACGCGAAGGCAGAGCTGCTGCACAGGGGCACAGCAGCTAAACATAATTTCCAGAGGAGCTCTTAATTGACTGCACTTGTGGAAGATGCATCAAAATGTCCCCAAATGAGGACGTTGTTGCTTTTTTAATTTGCTGATAGTTTGCCCCCAGGTAAACCTCTAGCACACTAATAGTTTTTCTTGGCCAACATAACCAATGTAGATTTAGTATCTTTCTTTGCTAAATAAGAGGAACATTTACAATAGCTGCTGGCTAGAAAATTAACCAAGTGAACTCTTCAATTTGTCTGTCCCTGTCTGCCTCCCTCATTAATTTTTTATGGAAATCAAAGACTAATTCTGTCTCTCTGCTTGTAATCACATTCAAAACATGCTCATGACTCAGTAATCTGCTTATGAACATTGCCGTTCTCTGCAGTAACTCTGCAGACACCCACATTTGGGGCGGTCTGAATGCTCACACAGCTTGCAGTTGCCAACACAATTTTTTTTTCCTTGCTGTTTTTGTCATCTTAGACTCTCCCCTCCATCATGAAAGCTAACGGGATGAACAGGAAACCCATCAAGCCAAAGTTAGAAGTCATAAGAAGCTATTCACCACACTGCAAAACCATGGTAAGCAATTTCTGATGGCTTTATTCAAAAAGTGAAATTGCTGCTGGTGCCTTATCAAAACAAGCCCAGCCTGAAAGGCCAGATGTGAAATCCCACACTTATTATCTCAATGCAAGGGAAGTCTGATCCAAATTTGATATTTTGGCTTGAGCAAATGCAAATAGCACAGTTCCTCTGCATACAGAACATACTGTGGATGAGGTTTTATTTTAAAATTAAACTAGTTGCCAAGATGTTAACTTTCTGAGCTGTGTTCAGCATCATAATTACCTGCTTCAACCAGTAATCGGTTGCCTTTGTGCAGCGGGACCATCTAGTTATTATTCCTCATTCTGCCCCAGTTAAAAAGCCTCTGGGGACGAACTGTGAGCAGGTATCCATGTCACCTTCCCACCAGCTACTGGAATAAAAAGTGCCCAAGGTGAATTCACATTTAAAGGCAATACCATAATTTGTGTGCTCTTCGATGAGAAGAGACAAAAGGCAGCGAAGAACAAAGGACAAGGAACTGCTCCGTGGGAGCATGAGGTACACAGCTGGGCTCATCATTGCTACCCTTTTAGCTGTATTTTGATGGCTTAGCAACCCAGCTAATTTTACCTAAGAGAGAAATGGTGAAGTAAAGTGATAATACTTCTCTATTAAGCAAGTGCACTTTTATTTATAGACAGATTTTGGATCACAAAAATAAAAGGGAGAAGCACTGAGCTTCTTTTCTATTTTTGTGTATAATCAGTATAAATGCTTTTCCACATTCAAAACATGCACCAAAATCAACTATCTTGCAGCATGCAATTTTTTTTTGAGACTGTGGACAGCACAAAGACACTGTTAAGGGAGGTTTTAGCAAAATTATTTGAACATTTCTACTTAAAACCTTGCTCTGTACACAACAAACGTACATGTATGTATTGCACAGAGCTCTGGTAATGTATTCTAATGTTCTCTCATGCTTCCTGCGATCATAGTCCCCAGAGCGTAATATTTTGGAAGAAGCTAATTTGTCATATCATCTAAAGAAAACAAGCACAGTCTTCCCAGCTCTGCTCACACAACAGTGCATAAAAACAAAAAGGTTTTCTTTATTCCTAAAGAATGAGCCATGAGTTGCCTAAAAATAAGCTTTAAGAAGCACATAAAAATAAACACCACAAATATGAATGAGAGAGAATTCTAAATGAGACATTTATTAGATCCAGAAAGGCAAAGGAATAATGCAGCAACATGTGCCTTCTCTTCAAAACTAATTCTGTTTGAACTGACATGTTCATTTTTGTGTGTTTACAGCTAGGCGGGCATTTGCTGAAGAGATGTGGTCATGGGGACATGCAAGTGGGTCAGAATGACACGCTTCTGCAAGCTGAATCACATCACTTTTTAACAATTACCTTCCAGAGAAAATGTAGGGACAAAAACACGCTGCTGCCAGCTAAGCAAAACCTCTCCTGAAACTTCCTGTGCAGAACATACTGTACTTCTACTTATTTACCCCATTTCTTTGTTTTATTTTGCCAACTACAGTATTTCCATATTAATCTGGAGCATGCTCATTTTAGGCTTTAAAACTGGGTCAACGCACCAGAAAATTCACACCAAACTGCAGTTCCTGACCACAGATAGGCAGAGTTGTCAAAATATTCTCATCACTGAGTAAATTTGTGCTTAGAGCAAAACCAACAGCCTGGAAAACATGAGTGCCCTGCAAGCTATCAATTAGCCCTTACATCAGGATAAACTTGTGTCAAGAGGAAATTACTTCCATTTTATGTGAAGAAATTCAGCTCTGCTCTGACTTACAGAAAAGGACAGCTTGGGAAAGACTCCACTTGCCCAAAGAAAGGGTATTTCTTGCTGTGCTGTTTGATAAGTTCCTATAGGGGAGCTCCTATACTCTCAGCGGGGTAAGATTTAATCTGAGCATCTTCTGAGATTTCAAAGATTTCCCATTCCTCATCAAGATGAAACAAAAATGCTTTCAGGAGATGTTTTCACAAAACCCACAATATCTCCCCAGAGCAACCCAAAGCTTCATGACAGGGGCAGCAATTTGGATGCTGGACTTGCCACAGAAACCCCTGGTCTAAGTCAGATGTAGTGGGGTGATAAAACAGTTCTCCCAGACCTTGTGCAATTGCCTGCCCAAGGCTATTTGCAATTTAAGGCAAAATACTGTTTTTCAGGGAATGTGTATTTTCCAAAGAAAATATGCCTCCAGATATCGTATTGCATAAGGTGCTCGAAGCATCTGTAGATGAACCAGGGATTGCACCTCATCCCAGCGTGCCTGCCAGGCTGCGTGACAGCTGGGTACAACATCAGGGCTGCAGATTCAAGGGGATTTCTGAAAGTATAGAGGGGTTTCTGCTCATACTGCTTGTGCTGTACTGGATCTTGCAGTTTCAGCAGGACAATTTAATTTGCTATGTACTGTTAATCTCAGTAACCCTGCTTATGGATCTGGCAGCATGACCAGGGACCCATTATTTTTGGAAATGTGAATGACATGTAGGAGACCAAAGAGCAGCCATAAGGGAAACCTGAGCATCAGGTGTAGTATGAACTCTGGCCTTTCTGAGGTTATCCAGACAAGAGCACCCAACACAAACTGTTCCAGTCCACTCCAAAATCCACTGCTTCCAGCAAGGGTCACTGGTCCAGAGTGCGCTCTTCACCAGAGACACATGCCAAGCTAACAAAAGCTCTGCAATGCCACTGCAACCTATAGATTAACTGTTATTCAGTGAAGCCAACAACCTGGATGTCAGAGAAATCCACCTTCCTACAAATACTCTGGAGAGCCTCCTTTTTCCCCAGCTGGTCTTTCCTTGCTTACAGCCTTCTAGGCCCATGAACCCATTGCTTCAGAATAACAAGATGAATCAAAAATACTGAGATATAATGTAACTAAAGCTGTAGGAAGAATGCAACATTTTTTAAATTTTTGAAGTTTTTTTCATTTGCAATGGCTCAAATTTGACTTTCTGTCTTTTTTAAGCTTCTCTTACTGCCTCTAATTAAAGAATTCATTTTATTTGACTAACGTATGCAGAGACATATTCTGTAAAACGGTACCTGAACCACATTTTTTCATTAACTTTAACAAAATTGACATCTGTTGGTTTTGTCTGATCTTTGGAACAGATCTAAGATAAGAAAATATTCAGAGCACTGTTATCCCAGATTATGCTTACCAACCATGCTTCTCAGCTCCACATCGAACACAGAGACAGATGGTAATACGCAGGTGAGCTTTTCCCTTCCTGTAGATATTCACACAGGCCTATATGGGTAGTAATAAAGTCTACTTAGAACACGTGAATCTAATAGTGGGTAATTCAGATGCAAAGATTAAACCTTTGAAATGAAGGGTAAGTAGAAACATATTAAGGACTATTTCATTACCTCCAGTTATGGGAGGTGTATTGCTAACTACTGCAAGTTATGCTTAGATCATAGAATCATAGAATGGTTTGGGTTGGAAGATCATCTAGTTCCAACCCCCCTGCCATGGACAGGGACACTTTCCACTAGACCAGGTTGCTCAAAGCCCCATCCAGCCTGGCCTTGAACACTTCCAGGAATGGGGCATCCACAGCCTCTCTGGGCAACCTGTCCCAGTGCCTCACCACCCTCACAGTGAAGAACTTCTTCCTTATATCTAACCTAAATCTACCCTCTTTCAGTTAAAAGCCATTACCCCTTGTCCCATCACTACATGCCTTTGTAAAAAGTCCCTCCCCATCTTTCCTGTAGGCCCCTTTAAGTACTGGCAGGCTGCTATAAGCTCTCCCTGGAGCCTTCTCTTCTCCAGGCTGAACAACCCCAACTCTCTCAGCTCGTCTTCACAGGAGAGGTGCTCCAGCCCCCTGATCATCTTCGTGGCCTTCCTCTGGACTCACTCCAACAGCTCCATGTCCTTCTTATGTTGGGGGTCCCAGAGCTGAAGGCAGTACTCCAGGTGGGATCTCATGAGAGCAGAGTAGAGGGGGAGAGTCACCTCCCACGACCTGCTGGTCACGCTTCTTTTGATGCAGCCCAGGATACGGTTGGCTTTCTGGGCTGCAAGCACACATTGCCAGGTCATGTTGAGCTTCTTGTCAACCAACACCCCCAGGTCCTTCTCCACAGGGCTGCTCTCAATCCACTCATCACCCAGCCTGTATTTGTGCTTGGGATTGGCCCAACCCATGTGCAGGACCTTGCACTGGGCCTTGTTGAATTTCATGAGGTTTGCACAGGCCCACCTCTCAAGCCCATCAAGGTCCCTCTGGTTGGCATCCCTTCCCTCCAGCATGTCGACTGCACCACACAGCTGGGTGTTGTCAGCAAACTTGCTGAGGGTGCACTCAATCCTACTGTCCGTGTCACCAACAAAGATGTTATACAGCACTGGTCCCAATACCGACCCCTGAGGAGCACCACTCATCACTGGTCTCACTGCTGGAGAAAAGCATCTTGCTCATGATTCAAAACATGGCACCACAAGCTAAAAGACAGAAGTGTTGGCTCCATAGAATTCAACAGAAAAATTCCCATAGACGTGGGTGAAGCCAGGGCTTCCTCCCAAAACATTGGCCATATCTCTGCCTTTCTGCACTGACATGTTCCTGCTCTAGTCTCGCTTTTTCCTCTTCTTTTACATGACTTAATCCTTCCTCCATTTATGATGTTGTCGTGGTTTAACCCCAGCCAGCAACTAAACACCACGCAGCCACTCACTCACTCCCCCCCACCCAGTGGGATGGGGGAGAAAATCGGGAAAAGAAGCAAAACCCGTGGGTTGAGATAAGAACGGTTTAATAGAACAGAAAAGAAGAAACTAATAATGATAATGATAACACTAATAAAATGACAACAGCAATAATGAAAGGATTGGAATGTACAAATGATGCGCAGTGCAATTGCTCACCACCCACCGACCGACACCCCGCCAGTCCCCGAGCGGCGAATCCCTGCCCCCACTTCCCCGTTCCTATACTGGATGGGACGTCCCATGGTATGGAATACACCGTTGGCCAGTTTGGGTCAGGTGCCCTGGCTGTGTCCTGTGCCAACTTCTTGTGCCCCTCCAGCTTTCTCACTGGCTGGGCATGAGAAGCTGAAAAATCCTTGACATTAGTCTAAACACTACTTAGCAACAACTGAAAACATCAGTGTTATCAACATTCTTCGCTCTGAACTCAAAACATAGCACTGTACCAGCTACTAGGAAGACAGTTAACTCTATCCCAGCTGAAACCAGGACAGATGTCTTTTATGATGCCTCTTTTCAAGGCACTGCCTTGCCCCAGAACATCTTTATCTGCTTCTCTTTCTCTTCTCTTTTCTTTTTGCACCTTTTTCAGAGCAACTGAAAAAAAATTAACCTTTACTGCACAGTGTCTTCCCAGCCAAATGAGGCAAGAGAAATCAAAACCTCCCTCCCTTTTCCCATCCAAGGACCTTTCGAGAGTTTCAGTCCTATGAGGAGACTGAACTCACAGACCTGAAATTTGCTGAGATGTATTTTCCCACACTAGTCCTAATTTAGTGTTATTGGCTGTATGTGGCTCCCAGTCCTGCCTGTCTAACCTCCAAATAGCACTGCCACATGTTTCTGGTTGAATGTCACAGGGGGACCCCGTCTTAGACTCCATCGGGATTTAATGAACAGGAAAATATCCCTTTTGAAACACATCATGGCTTTCAGGCTACTGAATGGGGTAAATGCAAATTGAATGCTGAAGATCAGTTGATTTACAAAAAAAAAGTGTCATGGATAAACTAATTTCTAACAAGATATATTTTCTAATAAGACATATATTCCCCTTCCAGTTTCAGTACTGCCAATATAGTGCTACATCTATTAGCATAGCACACAGGCTGGACAGGTCAGAAGAGTTCAGTCTTAAATTTGTAGGAAAAATGATGCTGTATGTATTTTCCAGTTCTTGTCTGTTAAACTCTCCATCTTGAGATATGCAACATTTACTAGCTTACACATTTGACATTTCCCTCTTTGACTGAATGCCCATTCTCCTTCTGCTTTGGACTATTTCAGAGCCTGTTAACAAGGGAAAATAGAACTGGCCAGGAAAATAAATTACTTTTTGAAAAAGATCACAGTAGTGCAGACATGTTTCTGAGTAACTGGATTGAGAAAGGGGACAGCAATTGCAAACCATATGCTTAAAAGTACCTGGACAAAGTGACTTTGCTTTAGAAATTGGACTTGTGTTATTCAAATGCATCTGTTTGTCTTGTGTTAATAGTTAACAGTTAATAGTTAATTCAAATAGTAGTTAATAATATTCCATAACAGTTAATAATTCAATACAAATTTAAAACAAACAATAAATAATTTTAATGTAACTATTATTTTAAATTATTATTATTATTTAATACAAATATTAAACAATGAAATTCAATAATAGTTAGTGGTTAATTCAAGTCACCTATTTAATGTTTAAGAGACCTGTCTAAAAAGAACTTGCTTTCAGGACTACAACATCAATGAGCTATTGCAACATCATGGTATTCCCAGGAAAGAATTTGCACCAGAGCTAGAAAACTGCTCACCAGCAATTCATTACAAAGGCTCAAACCCCCTCCTAACCCACACGCTGTACCATGCTATCAATTGAAACGCAACTCTTTCCATTAACATCAGTGAGGATTTCTGCTTTAAAATGCTCCTGAGTTGGTCACTGCTAGAAATAATGAACCTTCTGCTGGTGACACTGCGAAGCTCTCCCGGACCAGTGGCATGAGGGTGGCATGTGGTCCCTGTGCAGGAGTGTGTGCACTGGGGACGAGGGCTGCCAAACACCTCCTGTTAGCCAGCCCCCAACCTGTGTTGATAGCTAAGGCTTGTGATATCAAGCTCTATTATTTTAGAGGAATGTTGTCCAGGTAAGGCAATCCTGACACATGTATTATGGCATTGTGCCGTGTCTCTTTTTGTCAGAGCTTTTTAACAGATAGAAGCAACTCTTACTTAGAAAATATACCCTGCAGACAAGGGTATGCCCCGTTGGAACGGGGTCTACGTTGCACGTCTTGGGTGATGGGTTTCTCCTCCACACCTCGTCTCCAAATTCCTGCTGGGTAAAAACCACCTCCACAGACTCCCTCCCTGCCCCAAGTGCTCAAGTCAGACTCCTGTCTCTTGTACACAGCTCTGCAACAAAAAAACGAGAGAGAGAAACTGCCTCTTGCCGAAGAAAAATTTGCAAGAAGGAAGAGATAAATGTGGAACAGCTGTGCTATGTATTTTATGAATAATTTGCTGAAAATAAACTTTAATGGCAAATTAAGGACAGAGATTAGCTCTGCAGTTCTGTGTTCTCAGTGGGTAACTTGCTTGCACAAAAGTACACGACAAAACTTGGCACCATGAGCAGCTCGACTGGCAGCATCTCCCTGGGAGCAAGGCAGCGATGGCCTGCCAGGGCTGCTGCCTGCCGGGGTGCAGGCAGGCGGCTGGCAAGGAGCTGCTTTCCCACAATCTGCTCAGCTCTGGGCAGGCTTTTGCTTTAGGGAGCTCTAAATGCAGTGAGCTCGTTCAGGAATAAAAAGGAGACGATGGCCAAGTGGACCAGCTCGGCTGCTCCTCTCCCCTCTGCATCGCTCCCAAGAGGTGATACAGTTTTTGGGCAGCAGTTGAATGCTATCGCCCATGGCAGGGAAGCCTCTGACTCTGCCCATTTCAGCCTTCGCTCTCCTGGATGGATCTATTTTCCCCTGTTGCATTCAGGAGGGCATCACCAGTTCAGAGCCCCAGTTGAACCAGCACCAGGTTTTTCAGGTCTCTCGACCAATTTTGGTTCCCACCCCAGGTGCCATGGGTAGCCGATAACTGGTGGGCAGCATGCACCCCACTGGCCTATTTGAAGGCATTTTCTGACTCACCAAGAACTCAAGTCCTTCAGTTTGCATCTCCTAAGTACTCACCAGCACAAAACCTGCACTCTCCCTCCTGCTTTCCACTCCTACCCCAGGAGTGTCTTTAGCCCCTTCCCCAGCACCAGGGCACGAGGGAGGTGGGTTCAGTGGTGTGACAGCCCCTTCCCATAAGCAGCGGGGTGCAAGGTAAGGCACGCTCTGCCCAGCTCATGGCATCTCTGCTACCTGCAGCAATGCCCATCTCTAGGACCGTGCCTGGCTCAGTTTGCCCAGCAAACACCTTCCTGTTGGAGCCCACAATTTCGGACACAGCACTGTCGATGCAGAGTGTATCGGCTCCCCTCCTGCTACTCCGTGCCCAGGGCCAGAGCACACGGGAGGTGCCACCCCCCAGGAGCGCTGGGGCTGGGGTCCCTGGCTGGGAGGCGGGTGGAGGCTCTCCCGGTGGGAGGGAGGTTTCTCTGCTGCACGCCTGTGATCTGTGAATTAAACCCGTTGGCTCCATCACCAGTTTCTCCCATAACGGCTGGGCACTGACAGGGAGAGGGATGAAAACACCGAGCCATTCCTCCTTCTCTGAAAGGATAAAGGCCAATAAAAAATGGATATTGGCAGGCAGGCATGAATTACCACGCGGGCTGGCGTTCTGAAATGTCCCAGCTTTGCCAACATGCCTGACTGCTTCGTGGACATTGAATAACACGACCCCAAACACAACAGAAACCACTTGTGTCTGCAGAAATGATGGCAATTCATTTTGTGGTTCATTCAGCCAGCTCTGATCACTGCTTTTGCTTCAGCTGAGAAAAGGCATTAATCTGCCTAATTTTTCTCTCTGTAATTCAGATCAGACAATTTCCATTTACTAAACGTGATTGATAAATGAATTAATTGCACAACATTCATTCCTGACACTAGTTCAGAACACGCAAACTGGAAATAAGTCACTAGGAACCTCTATATATGGAAGATAAATTATGGATCATTCAGGATATTTTTGAGCTCAGTACCAGGGGAGGATTGAAAGATTGTTTAACCTTGTCCAGTCCAATTCTTCCTCATCCTACACCCTCAGCAGCCATAAGAGATCACCGGAGTTGCACAGCCAAACATGAGGGCCTCTTTGGATGGATGTATTGCATCTGGCAGAAAAATTTTCTCCCATATTTCTTCACACTTTTCTGAATTCTCTTCTTATTCCAACAGGACAAGAAGTCTTTTCTTTTTCCCTTTTTGAAACAATAATGTCCAGCCAGCAAGCAAACAAACATGTTTTCTCTTCAGTACTAAATTTTTGTCGCTTTTTACGTTTACTTGCTTGTTCAAAGAGAAAATTTGAAGAATTACACAGTATATAACAGAAGAGATCATTACCGGCAAAAGGCAGTGGTGGAAGGTTCTCAGCATGGCCAGCAGCAGACCCAGGCTCACAAGGAAATGGTGCTCACTCCTTTACTAACCCACACAGACACATGGGGCAGGTCGCGGTTGAGATAAACCCTGATTAATGGAAAATTGTTCCTTAAAGCCAATGAATCACTCATCAGGAAACACGAAGCACATCCAGTTCCTTCCAAACAGGAGGACATTTACTAGCTGCTCAATAAGCTTTATTACAGTATCTCCTACAAGTTTTATGCATGCAATCAAAGCGTCTACATCAAGTTCTGCACATTTTAAACACCTCCATAAAGCAATGTAATGACCTTCACAAAAAAAGTTAATAAAGACCAATAATAATCAAGTTTTATGCCAGTGAGGCACAAATATTAACCATATGCAAATTGCACTGATAAATCTGAAAGGAGCAGGTGGCATCCAGTGCTTCCCATAGTCACTGGAGATACTGGGACCAGAGGCAGCATCAGGAAAGACTCTGGTTGCCAGTACTGCAAGACAAGACACAGGGTAGACACGTGTCTCAAGTGGCGAAATTAAATGCAAACATGTTCATAGACCTATCTTTAGAAATGAAAGGAGCAAAGCGGTAATTCAAATGTCACTTAATTTTTATGACTTCAACAGCCAAACAAATGCCCTTTCCCAGGATTGGTTAAAACTCCTCTAATGGCATACAATTAGGAAAGGCATTTAATAAATCAATGCCACCCCCTGCACGCCTCAGGCTGACTGGCACCTCTGTGCAGGTCCTTGCAAGCTGTCCTGCTGAGAGATGGAGCTGTGAGCGGTCAGGGGACACAGAAAGGGGTGTCTCGGCGAGGAAAGCATAGCAGGTACAGCAGCTTTCTGCAGCGCTGCCTCTGGCTTATAGTATGTTCCTGCTGAACAACCCTTCTCACCCTGAGCTCACGTCATTGATCACTGGTGGGAAAGCCTAGCAAAGTGTTCCCTTTGTTTTTTTTTTTTTTAATCCGGAGTGATCGTATAAAGATGTACTGGTAATCCCACAGCTCCTCCACAAAAAAAGGTTTGATATATGACTGTATTCACTGGCTGTCTGCCACTACCCAGCAAAGGACCTCTACTCTCATGTCATCATGCATTTAATACACTGTGCATCTAACAGCAATATTTTGGCTGTTTTTCTTTGCACTGCACTACAAGCTCATCAACAGAGTAACAAGCTCTACTTCTTTTGCAGGTATTGATACAGAAAACTGAAAGACATACTACCATTGCATTATTATCCCCTTCTTTGTCCCTGCTCCTTCTCCCTCGGTCTGAGGATGCAGAGATCTGACAGAGGAGGTGTTTGAGACAGAGACAGTTTACCTTCAGCACATTGCTGTGACCGGGGCCGTGAGGCCCTTGCCTCTCAGACCAGTGTTGAGACCACAGGAGGGTTAAGTTTCAACAGCAGAAGCATCATCACATCAGACCACGGATCAGATTTAATCTGTTTTATCTGTATATTCACAGCCATGCCACAGGGAGCATGCTACCAACCTCACAGACCCACCAAGGCTCATCCCAGGGCCAAGCTGCTCTGTCCACATTAGAAGAGAACATTTCACATGCATTTCTGCTCCTTCTGCATGTTCTCGTGTGCAATCTGGCAGGAGCCCATAGGACTTAAATAGTTGGAGCAAGGCAAGCAAGGCATTGTCTCTCCTTCCTCTGCCAAGAAAAGGCAACCACCCACCCCAACCCATCCCATCTCACAGCAAGGATGCCCAAGGCAGTTTCTATCTCCATGCCTTTGACAGTATCAGCAGATCTATACAGTTCAATGCTGACAGCTTGCACTCAGGTCAGGGGCTGCAGAAGCGACCCAGTAGCATCAAGCCTGGGTTTTAGATAAACAATTTCCCAGCCTGCCTCTAATACCAGCCCTTGCCCCACTTAAAGCTGAGTGAGAGGTGACACTTTGGAGTCACAGACTGGAGAGCAGTGCTACCAGGCACCGCATAGCCTGCGATCGCAGCACAGCCGTGATTTATTTTCCTTAGGGGTCTTCTATGCTGCTAGTCTGGTCCTATAATTGCATTTCAAAACAAAGTTGCCTGTCAAGATGAGGTCTACTTTCCTGATGATGCTGATTTCTCTTCTTTTCATATTGCAAAATAATACAAATAGGATGAGAGCGCCTTTATTTTTTCCCAGATACTTTTTTTTCCATCTAGGCTGCATAATTTTAACCTCCAAACTAGGTCAGCTCAGAGAGGGAGCATTTAATTTCATCTGTTACAGTGATTAAAAAAGCTGTTATATTGTTAAAGATTAAATGTGAAGGGTTTACCAAAATATCAACCACTTGGTGTAAATGGTTCCTAGATGGTGCTAAGAAAAAGCAGCCAGGATGCAGAGGAAGACTAAAGAAAAGAGCCTGACAGAAGCTCATCAGTCTGAAGCTCTGGTATTTTGGGCATCTTATCACTCCCTGGGATTTGAAATGATGTTACCCCATCCATGAAGAAATTTAGCACATTCCACTGCACGTATAATCCTAATGCACAACATCGGTGATGGGGCAAGGGTGAAGAAAGTCTTGTAGACTCCAAGATTAAATACAGCAGGTCTCACATCTTTAAAATTAATCAGGAAATGTAGCATCCTGCCCTTTAACATAAACGAAATTGGAAACAAAACCCTCTTCTCCCTCCCTCTCTTCCTGGCATTTGTGCTACCTGAAGACACAACCCTCAGGCTGAGCAGTTTTGGGGGTGCTTGTGATCAAGTCCTGGCATCTTGATTTTGGCTATAGAGCAATAAGCCTTAAGCATAAGACCACTGGCTGGAGACATTTAAGCAGGCTTGGGGTCCTAGCCGGGGCAGGAGGGCGCCCATCAGAGGAGACCCGCTCGCCACTGATGATTTTACTTTGGCATTGCTTCATTTTATGCTTGGCAGTCCCCCCTCTGTGGGCTTTTGTCCTTTTTTTCTTACTTCAAAAGAAACACTCCCTGTCCCATCTGTGGTCCCTGAAGGATCAGGTAGTCACAGATGGACGGCACCTCTGCCTGCAGACCTGCTCCCCACCAGGACCCTGCGGCCCTGGGGAGGCTGCCCCTAAGGGAGTGCTGCCTGGAGCAGAGCACACAGCCGTGGTCTGCATCTTTGATTGAGTTATGATAATGGAGAAGCATTTTATTAGCCTTTTATTATCTTTGTTAAGAGTCTCAGCAAGGTAAATGAGCGTTCCTATGAAAAGCTTCACTATTGTGCCCACGGCAGGAAAGCACTTGTTGCAGCAGACTCCCGTAAGTGCCTGTCCATGCCGCAGTATTTGCTGCCTTGTCTCACTTGCTCTTCAGGCTTTCCTCATTGCCTCGGCATGTCTGAAATGCTGGAACAAGTGTACTGAGAAGAGCCTGGAGCTCAGTCTATCTTCCTGTGAAACACACGCCTCCATTGACTTCAATGGGAAAAGGAGCTGACCTTTAAATCTTGTGTTGCATTAGGCTTGGAATAACTCAGAGGTCTTTCTGTACAATGATTTTCAAGCGTATTAATCATATACAACAGTTCATGGAGTTTTTGTGTTAGTTCACTGCCTTATTTCCCCAAACCCCGCCAATAATCTCCACACCTGGTGGTGTCTGGAGTATGGATGCTCTTCAGGTGCTGTCCTCATTTCTTGCCAGGGAGTGGGGGATGTTTTACGCTTTGCAGTCAGGGATTTTGCTACCATTGTAGATATGTTCTGCAAAACCCTCAGCTCCTTTTAGGACTAAAATTAAGCCTCCTTCGTTGTGCGTTTAATTAACTTTTATTTGCTTGACATTTCATTTTTATTATTTTTAAGCAGTCTGAGGTTCTTGGCATTAAAAGCAAATGTAAACTAATTCAACTGATAGACTATCTTCACAAAGGACTTTTTTCTATCATGCCACTAGGAATATTTTTCTGGGGAAAGAAAGCGGCTGCAAAAATTCACCTTGATTACCTTAGTACAACTGACACCATGCAAGGCAATAAGAGGAGGGGAGAAAGTACCTGCTGAGAACATGTGGACACTAAATCAGACACATTATGCTTCTGGTTGAGCTCCTCCAGGTACCAGTAAGGGAGCGTCGTGACTGCAGAATATTTATTTTATTGGAAAGCAAGCATTTATTTCCTGAGTGTTTTAAAACCCAATTTTAGCCTGGTTCCCTAAGGGATCGAAGAAGAAAAAGTGTCTGAACTCCTCTGCCATGCTTTGTCCTCCCTCCCTGCCCATTTTGGGCACATTTGGAAAAGGATTTGATGTCTCCGAGATGTGAGGCCTCTTCTGCCTGGGTGGACATCAGTGGCCACACAGGAGCAGGAACAGGAGCCCGTCCTCGCTGTGCGCACTGTGGAAAGGGAGCGGGGAGCAGCCGGGCTCTGCCAGCGTTCACCCATCTCACCCAGGGCTCGCTCGAGAGGAAACCTTTCACTACAACAACACCCTCTCCAGTGGTCCCATCAGCTTCTAGCCTGAGCACGAATGACCCAAATAAAACAAACAAATAAAAAAATTAATCAACATGAAGAGTAAGCCTGAGGGGAGCACAAAATCCACTGCTTTTGATAATAATTTTATACATATACATATATATATAAGTATAAAACACACACACACACATATCTGAGAAGTAGAGGAAGAGTTTAGGAGAAATGTTGCATATCATAAAAAAATTGAATCAATTAATATACCGGGCATTATCAAGATACCACTTGCTGAAGTGCCCTCATGAGAGTCAAGCAAAAAATAACTACTTTTGCATTTACAGATCATCTCAACCCACAATGTTCCCTCTCTCCATTTCAAAGAACTCATAATTCAGCAAAGAGAGGAAACCTGGCACTTACTGCATATGAAACATTTTTGCAATGGCACAGTTGGTTTATTGATTACATTACTTCTTTTAAAATATTTTAACACAGTCTTTGGCTAATGGAGTATTTAATTAAAGAGAAATAAACATTAGTTTTCAATTTATGGGTAAGGAGTGCCCTTACCAGTATGGTCTGCAGGATATGATCCTCACTGTCTTTGCAGATTTATCACTTGTACCAGACATGGAGGCTATAAATAACATCAGCATTAGACTGGTGGCACCCAGTCAGTCTTCAACACTTCATAATATTCTGCTGAAAAATCAGTGTTCTCTGAAATCCTAGTCTTGAATAACAGGCAACTTCTTCCCAGCAGAAATTAAAAATTGTTGGGAGATGAGCAATGGGGGTACAGTTGTCATTATTTAGCCATATAGACAACACAGTCTATTTGGATGATAATAAAGCCAACATGCTGTTTCCTGAGAATAGAAAATAATGTTTAATAAGCATTGGGTTTGCAAACACCCATTTTATTCCTGTTTTTTTAATTAATTTTTGCTTCCATTTCCTATAATATGATGGCTCCAAAGTGAAAAATTCAATTTGCAAAGTCCGCCCCCTTACCAAAAAATGATATTCCAATCTGCATGGATGCGGAAAAGAAATATTCAAATGTGTCACTGCAGACAAATGGGCTCTTTGGAACCTTTGTTGCCAACACCTCCACTGAAATCAAACTAATAGGGACCAACCAAACTTTTCTGCAGCCTGACAATAACTTCAGACCTCACCAAACCCAGAGGAGAGACCTCAGAGGCCAGGCATGCCTCCTCTCCAGCACCACGCTTGGGGTGAAAGACAGAGCTGAGCTCTTTACAGAAAAGAAGAGAGACTTCAAAAAGCAACTTTGGGCAAGAGAGAAAACTGAAGATGATCAGCCACAAAGGGATTGTCTTGGCCACTAATGGTATTTGAATGCAAACACATACTTACCACATGGTTTTCACAACAAGACAAGGCTGACAAAGGGAAGGGATGTCCATGGTCTGAGGTGGCTCAGATATCCCCACGTGGACCATAGGAAGGAGTCTAAGCCCTTCAGAGCTTCAGCCCTTCTCTGGTGGCTCAGATCCAGGCACCCGCAGCTCCCTGCCCCTCGCCATCAAGGCGTCCCCACGAGTCAGCGTCCCTGCGCCAGTGCTGAGGTGATCAGGCTGGGAAAGCTCAGAGCTGGAGAAAACTGGGGGAAGTGAAGAGTTACATAGGGTCAAGCCAGAAATCTCCACCTGAAAGACATAGCTGTTTGCTCTCAGGTTGTTCACCAAAAGATGGGAGCAGGAACCTCTCTTGAGGCACCCTTAAGCTTTGGGCATGCTATTTAATGGTGTCACCATAACATTTTGAGGGCTGTCACCTGCCTCATGATTCACACTATGGCATTTCTACTTCCACACTTTGAGGCCTGGTTTTTCACCCAGCTGCCAGCAGCGTGGCCCACGTGTCTGCAAATGATCTGGAGCTCTGTGCCTGTAATTCAAATTATTCTTCTTGTGCAGCACCTTGCAATTGTCAACATTGATTTTCAAAGCTTGCAGCACAGCATTAACCAGGAGCTACTCTTTCTAAGGGATTTCTGCTGGCTGTTTTTCTTCTCCTTCTCTTTATTTTTCTCCCCTCAAACAGACCTTTGGGAGAGAGCGCCTCAGCACAGAAATACTTTGTTTGGGTGCCAAATCCTCATCGCAGTGGGGCGTAGCCAGGAGGCTTGCATCCCTCTGCCAGTAAAAGTCTTTGCTTTTCAGTAGCTCTCAACCCCCAGCATCCCTCTGGCAGCCAAAGGCGGGAATGAGCAACCTTATTCCCACCCCAAAGCACTTATTTTTTCCCCCTTCTCTGCAGGCTTCAACTCCACAAGACGCATCCTAGCTCACAGGCATTACTCTGGTCCAGGTCTCTCCCCACAGTGTCTTCACACAACTGGCCTCCAATTTGCCACTCTGGCTCCAAACATAGTTTTTAAAATCAAAAGGAAAGCCAAGGCATGGAGGGAGAATGAGCACCCCAGCTCTTGATCTGAGTAAGCCAGCACAGTGAGCCTGCCTGGTCCTCGGCACTGTACTGAGGGACACGGCTCTCCCCATGCCTGCTGGCTCACCACCCCCCTTTAGAGCAGATTAGTTAGCCAGAAACAGAAGAGACTTTTTATTTGCTACTTCTTTGGAGAGCTCTTGAGCTGCTTTCTGAGCAGCACTTATTTGAGAGCTGGCATGGCAGCCATTCGATTTCTTTTTAAGCAATCAGCTGTGGAGGCAATTTCTTAATTTTTGGCAATTTCTTTAACTCTTGTAAGAACAATTTCTGCCTGGGCAAATGCTGCTGTCAGCAGTGGCACAAAGAAAACTGGGAAAAGAAACTTCTGCCTCCTAGAAGGGGTAGGAACAGCAAAGGCTGCACGAGTGCGCTGTGCCCCTTGGCTTGTGATCTCCCCAGGACCACAGTGATGCTCGGAGGACAAGTGAGCTAG
Organism: Harpia harpyja; assembly: GCF_026419915.1. Lineage (NCBI taxonomy): Eukaryota > Metazoa > Chordata > Aves > Accipitriformes > Accipitridae > Harpia > Harpia harpyja. Next base: position 16,406,030 of record NC_068957.1, read on the forward strand.
CTAGACATGGAGGTAGCATCTCATCCAACAAACCCCACTGAATGTCCCACTGGTCCTTCCCTTCTCAGAAAGCAAGCAGATTATTTCCCTTTCTTTTCTGCCTTTCTTTCATTGCCATTTCTTTCCTGGTTTTCTTTCCCCAGCAAGGAAGCAAAATCTTCCCAGCAGTGCACCAGGTCAGAGGGTTTTACCCCTTGCACCATGGACCATTTTCAATTGTGCTGATTGCTCAGATACCCTGGGGAACAGCTGGATTGCGGAGCCCTCCGGGCTCCCTCCAAAACACTTCTCTTGGGAATGAGAATCACACAGGGTAATACAGCACTGTTTCTGCTCTAGTAGCACTTTCTTTCATGCTTTGAGACAAACACGCTGTTCCCTTTTTCACACCCTTCTCATTCATTTGCCATGTGCTGATGGCTGAGAGTCCTGCAGAGCAGCTTGCTGCTGGAAAAGGTCTGGAGACAGCAAATAAACAGGATTTTAGATGATTAAATTCTTGGGGGATTAAGGGGGAATATATACATATAGTTATCCATTTTACTCATTCTTTCACATTATTTTTAATGAATACCTATACATATGTTGAAAGGCAAGGAAAAGTAGAGAAAACAAATTAAAACTGCAGGAAGAGCTGAGTGTGGTATTCATGACACAAGAAGGGACCGTGCCATGCAGCACCAAGGAGAGAAGCAATACTAACAGCAGCATGAAGCCCAGCAAGTTCCTCCACTGGGGTGCCGCAGCCCCCCAAACAAACAGCCACAACAGCTACTATCTGCAGAGCTGGAGCTGGCACTGCAGCTTTCTGAGATATTTTAATCAAGCCACTGCAGCTATTTTCTTCTAGAAACAATGCAAAGAGATTTTTAATCAACACATCCACCTGGGAAGGAACAGGGCAGGAAAGAAAAATTGCCCCTGCAGAGTAAACATTAATGCCCCAACAGCATGGCCCCGGGGACCAGACAGATCTTCTCGCAGTTGCCAGAGACTCGCTGACTAAGTAACCTAGTGCCATTTTGGTTTGCTTTCCTTGTTTTCTGCTTTCGTAGAATCATAGAATTGTTTAGGTTGGAAAAGACCTTTAAGATCATCGAGTCTAACCATTAACCTAACACTGCCAAGTCCACCACTAAACCATGTTCCTAAGCACCACATCTACACGTCTTTTAAATACCTTCAGGGATAGTGACTCAGAAATCCCTAAAGAACAGAAGGTGAGGGGAGAATGGAGGGGAGTTTGGCTCTGGTAGAACACTGATGTCCTTCCTTGGGTTCATTCCTTTCCCTTCATCACTTGACAGCTTCTGGCTATTATTAATTTCAGCAGGTAAAAGAGGACAGATCCTCCCTCCCCCTGTCCAAAAGCCTGACTTCGAAAAATCTGTGTAACGAGCCGAGAAAATAAACCTCAAGACATCACATACAACTCTGATCTGGGCTATGCTGGAAGAGAGCTCTGCTAATGGTAGTGTTTCTCCTAATAAAGTTTTGTAATGATGCATTTGCAGCAAAAATATATCAGGCCCCAGGAAAGCACTAAAACTGCTTAAATCACTGAGTCTCAAACATCTACATTTTCAAGGCTAATAGCCTGAGAAATGAAGCACGCTGCAGCATAGAGCAGACAAAAATGCCCGACTCATGAAGCCCAACAATGAAACCCATTTCCAAAAGGATTTGGAGATTGCACTCAGCAGAAAAGCCAGAAAAATAATAATTTTGAGACCCTTTCTTTCCCCTTGAAATGCATGGCTTTGGGGATCTGACAGCACCTGGATCCATCCAGCAACAACAGTGGTCACTTGGCGGTTTGTGAACCCAAGGGAGGCACAAGCCTTGCCCAGTCTGCAGTGACCACCAGGCTCTGGACCCTGTTTTGGTGCGTTTTGGTTGTGGAAACCTGCCCCCCATCCCCAGGCCACCACATTTAGCAGATGATATATTCATAAAACCACACTGGAGAATTAGAGATGGCATAGCATTTCCTCCCCCAGATGTCTCTGGGAACAAGGAGCACTATGGCAGGGAGTTTGAGAGGGGCTTTGCCTCTGCTTAGTGCCCTCATTAAGCTTATCAATGAGTCCAGGAAAGATGTGGTGTTTGCTTCAGTCCTTCCCTTAGCACTCTGGGGGCCAAGGCAATTGGCATCTCACACCAGGTTTGCACCAGGCTCTGCCAAGCTCTACCAGCGGTGGAATTTTTAAAAAATACTTGCTTCTATCTGCCACATTTCTCTGCTGGCAAAATACGTAGCAGAGATGCATAGCGCCAGCATGAACTGCATTTGCCAATTGAGCTTATTTTGCTCACTAAAACAGGTTTGAAACTGTGTTTGTGTTTTGCTACAGTGGCCAAATTTCTCAGCACAGACAAAGCTGAATTCCCAGCTCCCAGCTCTGCTGGGGCGCAGGAGGGGGTCTGGCTCTGCAGACCCTGGGGCAGCCTGGGAGGCTTTTGCGCTCCTGCCTCTTGCACGGCTCCTCCATTCCCTGGCTTCCCTACTCGTGCTGATGGAGAGAACTGACCTCAGCTGGGTCCATTCGAGAGATGATTTTTCACACTGCGTATTTCATCTTGCAGTTTGTATCACCTAAAAGCTGCCCTTCTTGCAGTTTTGAGAACTAAAATATTACCCAGCAAAAACCAAACACGACACTCTGTTAATACAATCTAAAACACATTATCTTTTTAAGGAAGGCTTCAAAGTGAAGATGTATTCCAGTTATAGCAGCAAGGACAGTTTTAATCAATGTTGAACAGTTCAGTTTCTTGCCTAACCCTTGATTAATGAGCATGAAATACCATCTACCTTATAACTACTCCCAAACACCTAAGTATGTTAAACAGCCTTTTGATTTTCTCTGGCTTTTTGAGTGTGTGTGAAGCTTCAGCTGAATCCAATTTGTACCATGAGCAACTGGAGTTATTCTGCATTTGTCACTGTTGGCATTACATTTCTCTTAACCGTAATGAGGTGACACTGAATTATAGACCCCTTTATACTGTTTTAATACTGTGATCATTCGGGTGTTATGAATCTGTAGGAATGTTAAAGCAGTTAAGCTATGCTTCTGCCCAGATGAAAAGGCAGTAGTGTTTCCAAGGAATTTTTGACCAGGTAAATTTAATCACAATTTAAGCCAGAAATGGCTCTCCTACACTTCCCCTGCAGGCAGTCAGGAGTGTGTCTTCTGAGGGACTTGCTAAAACTTCTCAGATAATTCGCAGCTGTCAACAGGAGAAAGGCAGGCATATGGAAAACAGCTTTTGCCCAGAGACACCCAGGTCTAGTGAAGCCATGCACTCAGAGGGTGGCTAAAGACACCTCCCTGACAAATTTAGGATCCAGTGGCTTGCTGAAGGTGTAGGGTGAAGCCTTGTTAAATCCCAGAGATGGATGTCACTGACCCCAACGGCAACTACGTCCTCCCACCCACCTCCTCCCAGCTTCTTTCACCCTTTGGGCTTGTAGCAGCCTTGGGTGCTCATCCCTGCTCTGGTCTTCAACCTGTGACCCTCCTTTCCCTAGCACACATAAAGGGTGAGGCATTTGGCTTGGACCACACAGCCAAAACATCCTATCTACCAAAACAAATGCAAGATTTCTCTAGTGCAATTATAGTCCGGGCTAACAATGATAAGTCCACAGAAGGGCTCTTGGCAAATTCCTGTCCTCTCCTGTGCTGTCCTGCAGAGGCGGTAACATGCAGTACACCAGGTCCACACAAGCCAAAAAAATCAAGAGTGCTGTATTTTGACAGTCAAGAGATGTAGACATGTTCCAGGGTGGAGACAAAATGAAACGGTGGATAGGCACAAACATCTGCATGAACCTCTGGCCACACACAGAGCACAAGCTGCACATTGAATGTGCACGCAGATGAATGGACCCATTTTTTAACTTTGTGCCAAGTTGGAAATCTGTGCTCTATCCCAGCTGAAACCAGGACAGCCATGAGGAAAACCAGCTATTTCGCCTCAACCTTTGCTTGTCATTTCCTTCTGAATTTTTGATGTGCGTCTTTCACCCTGTGGACTCTTCATTTCTCCAGCACTCCCTTGCCAGAAGGGCTAAACACCAACCTCTGCCACAGTCCTTGTCCAACAGCAACTCAGGGAGTGCTGATCCTACCACTCCAGATATTTTCCTCTATAAATAAAAACATTGGAGCTGCTTCCCTAGCTTTTTTTCTACTCTTATCTAGCTTTCTTTAATCTGTACATGTATTTTCTAATATTTAGCATATGCGCATGAGCAAACAGTGTCAGCTCTTCTTTAAAAGCTTTAATCTTTCTGTTATCTAACTTGAGGGGGGGGGTTTGTTCTCATCTGCCTTCCTACTCCCCTTGTATTGCCAAATATAGAAAAAGAGCGAGCAGGAACTTGCCACCCGTTAAATGATCTTGACAGCAGAAAGCCTGAAAACAGACAGTCAATCCAAACGCAAACTACAGGATACTTCATTTTCATCATCTTTCAGGCAAACCTCATTTGATTCTTAATGGTAAATCTTAACTATTAAATCTGTGAAACTAGTTAAGCAATAGATGAGAAAGGGAAAGCAGAGATAACAGGGAACAAATGTATTTTCAGATGGGATACTAAAAAGACATAAAATATCCCCTAATTTTGGGCTGCTTTCAGAGGTGCTGTGTACAGTGAAGCCACCTCAGCCCAATTACAGCCCTGCTGTCCCCCTAGCTCTGGCAACACCCTGTATCAGCCTGTAACGCTGCAGAAATAGTTGGTGTTACTTTCCCCTAGTGCAAGGCACTGACTTGCACATTTAACTGGCTGTTCCCCAGTGGAAAGGCCAACATGGAAAACTAACTGCTTATCTAAGGAGAGGGTTTCCCTTTCCTCTTAAAGACATACATCAGACTTTATGTTTTACTTGCCAGGATGGTAAAAGATTCCACTGCAGAATCACATCTGCCGACAGCTTGAAATGAGCTTAGACAGCCATGGACAATTAGCAATCTTACGTTCATTACCAGGTTCATGATTTGTCATATGACCTTTTTTTTTAATTCTCTCTTTATTAGTCAATTCAAGTACAGATTAAAAATGCAATGAAAACTAAAAAAAAAAAAACAAACAAAGCACTGCAGGCTGCATTTAGAATAATCAGAAACTGGATTTTTAGACCTCCGTTTAGACAAGTGCTGTGCACAAATATTTGTCTACACAAAGTGCACACAAACTTTCATCATCTTGCTTTGCTGAGGATAGGAGGAATGAGGATATCATGGGATATATTCCAATTACATTTACCCAGAGCTCATGTATGTCTTACCATTATTACTAATTCAAATTTGCAGTTATAATATAGATTGTAGTGACAACTTGGAATGGAAAGTACTTCTGGAGTTCTCTAGTCCATCCCCTGCTCAAAGCAGGGCCAAATTCAGAGTTGGACAAGGTTTCTCGGTGTCGCATGCTCAGTGAGAACACTTTTATTAGAAACCTTGTTTTGGGCTTTATTCAGACAGCCATTCACAAGTTTCAGACCTGGCAGATGTTCCACCTCACTACTACATTCTTAGCAAATTTCCATACAGGTTGAATAATAGAGCAGAGAGAAATACATGACTGTCAACAACCGATACACTTTTTGCAGAGATGAGAAAAAAAAAACCACCTGAAATGGGTCTTGCCACAGAGCCTTTGGAAAGCAGTCCAAAAGAGACTTACATACCAGCAGGGTCCAGACTTAATGCCCGTCTCCATAAAGATAAGCAAACCTGAAGGTACAGGTAATTAACTTCCATGCAAATTAAACGCAACAGCAGCAAATTTTGGCTCGTTCTGCCTACTCCTGTAATCAGTCAGTGCTTTGCCATTGGCTTCATTGACAGCAGGACCCAGTTCTCAGTTCAACGTGAAGCTCATTTTAATTCCCCAAAGCAGGCTGTGCCGCAGGCTGGGTGCCCCATAACAGCCCCATGCACCCGGGCTCTAAAGCTGTGCCCAAGGCAAGCTGAGCCCCGGTACGGGGACAAAGGACAGTGCCACACGTAAATGCACATCACAGACTGCTGGTCCTTTGCCCTGGTGCTCAGCATCGCCTGGACCAGTTCAACCCCCTCTAGAGGGGTCTCCTAAGGCACTTACTGAGCCTCGGACGGTGGCCACGGAGTCCCTGCAATCCCCTGCCTGGGAACACACTATTTTTAGCACCTGCATAGCAAATCCCAAAATGCACAAATACCCAAACCAAAGCAAAGCCCTCCATCCTTCAGATGGAAAAAAACCAAAATGCATCACTTTTTCCGTATTTGTTTCCCATTTCATTTGTACATTTCTTCTTTGTCAATGTCTCCAAAGTCAGTTTTCCCTCTCAGATTTTGCAGCAATCCCAGTTCCCACCAACAGCAGCCAGACTGGCGGTCCACAAGGGACGTGGGACTGAGCAAACTGAGCAAAAAGCACATTTAGGGCTGTGCCTAAAACTGGATGTTTTCCTGGCAACATGGAGAACTGGGTACATCTCATGACTTGCAGCATGCACAGATTTCCTGACTGTAGCATCAGCCCAGGGAGCGGCAGGGAACTGGCTGGAAACAGTAATTCCTCCAGCTGCCGCAAGCATCCAAGCGCCTCCAGCCCAGCACGGGTCGAGGCTCACTGCTATGCACTGCACAGCATTTGGGGGGGACACAGACCCCTGCAATGGCTTGTGTCCTACAGAAGGACAACACAAAAGCCATTCTACTTGTAATGTTCTTTGTCCCAGCACACAACAATGCCATAAAGTGAAGAAAACATAGCAGCAAAGCACAGCTTAAATTCATTTCCACTTGAAAAAATGATAGATAGTTTTACTTCAAGGACCTTGAAACCACCAAGCAACTTGGCCTTTAGTGGAGCGAAGCCTGTGAGAAACACAGATCCCAAATCCTAAAACTATACAAATGGAAAACTCAGGCACGTCCTCGCTAGGAAATTTGCCCCAATTCCCACAGCACAGCTGGAAGTGGAACGACATCTCTTGACCCAAGACAAATTACACAGAGACCTCGACCTTTGGTAATGGGTCCCGGCTTCCCAAGCTATAGTGTCACAGGCAATGGCAGTAAATGTGTATTTGGAGTCAGTGTTTGTAGGGGAAAATGTATGCAGTGCAACCAAATTAATCAGAAAACATAAGAACTGACATGATAATGTACAAGAAATGAACAAAAAGGAATCCAAAATCATCTCCTTTGCTGCTTCTTGCTGAAGAAGGTTTAGCATATTGTTCTTCAATACAATTCAAATTATCAGATGGTAGAACAATTATCTAACTAAAAGATTTAACCATGATTAAAGTCTAAACAATCTGCTGAACAAACACCTACTCAGCCTCACTTGAACTGAATTTCAATTCCCCACACATTTAGTGCTTTACCTACAGATTTTTCTGGTGATCAGGCTAACAGCATATTAGGCAGCATCTCTCACCTTCTCACGCACAATTTACAATTCATTGCACCATTACCAGGAGGACCAGTGCATTGGTTGCATTTCTTTGGCCTGGCCCTGTCCATACAATCAGCTCATACTGTGTTTCAGGTTTCCATCCGTATGCAGTTTATTTCTCTCCCAGCATAAAATCCAGGGAAGCCTAAAACCACGTTGGTATGTACACAAGACATAAACTGCAACAGGGCACTCCAACTATTTCTCTTAGAGGTCCTGCAAAATCCCCCACCAACACCTTTATGAATACATGTGTTCAGCAGACTGAAATGGAGGTAAAGAGCACTGAAATTCCATTTTCAGATAAACAGCAAGAGCAAACAGTAGAGGCAAAACAGGCAAAAAGCCATGTTTACTGTGCTAGGGAGAGGCAGCGTGCTCAGCTACACTTTAAGACCAGGGCAGCATCCCACAGCTAAGGGGATGCTCACTTCCATGCCTGGGGCTGTTGCCTGCACTCACCTCATTATGCTGATGCAGCAGTATTGGCCATTATTTCCATCTGCCCATAGCTCACAGGTGGGTTTGGGGGTTGTTGGGGGGGTTTTTTTGTTTTTTTCTTTTTTTTCTGATAACTTGCAAATTAACGACACATCAACAGAAAAGCCTGGGGAGGGCATAGAGAGAGGGAAGCAGGCTCACCTTTGCAATAGGTGAGGAAAAAGGGCACAAGGGCTATCAGCAGCACAGCAGGGCATCCAGAGCTTGACAGGTCTGATTAAAAGGTACCCAGCCCTACTCTCATCACCTTTGTGTTGCCAACGGCACCCCAAACACGGCAGGTCCCCTTCACAAAGCCTCAGATGGTGGAGGGGTCTCAGCAAAGTCAGCAGGAAATTGTCCAGAAGGTTTTCATTGATGTTCTGGAGTTTAAATTGCTGTGAAGTGCCCCAATTTCAGCCACGCTCTGCTCCTGTTGGGATTTTAAAGGGAGTTTGTTTCAAGGAGGATGGAAGATCCCAGTGTTTTAATATGGAATGTGGTAATTTTCTGTTTTAAGACAAAAGGTAATTTTTCAATAAAAAACATTCTATAAATATTTTTAAATCTTGCAGTCACATGAAAAAATATCACATTATTTTAAGTTCACATCACAGAAAATTTAGAAGCTTTGATTTCATTCTGTTACAAGAAATTATATATTAATTAATCAAGACTAAACAAAAGTTATTGAAAGTAACAGTTTTGGGGTTTTTTTATTAAGATCCTTAATAATCAAACTGTGAATTCAGGAGACTTTGAAACAAGGTGATATAAGCTGAATCCACTGCTCAGAATCAAAATCACTACATCCACTTTACACATTGCACATCATAGGATTCTTTTGTTACTTTGAAATTTGAACACCAACTCCATGTCTTGTAAATCCTACTTTGCTTTGAGGTCATTCCAGCTGTTCATTTACCTGATATATTCAGAACTTCTATGCAAGTGCTCTGCCATGATGAAAGGAAGAAGGAAGAAGGATCAAAGACAAATTTTCCTGTCCTTTGTACTCAACAGTGTCTGTACAATTAAATATATTGTTTACTGAATAGAAACTATTAAAAGATATTCATTCCTTACTACTACAAACATGATAGAATATTATTACCCTTATGTTAGTGCACAGATTCAAACAGGACACATGTGCAATAGCTGTAGGCAGGTATCATGTGTTCGATACCCACAATCAATTTTTTCTTTTTATTTCATTACCAATAAACAAATTATAGGATAAAACTCTTATAAGTAGGCCACTACTATACACCCGTGAAAGATAAACCTGAAATGCATATGCAATGTATTAATTGTGTAGACTTAATGATGAATATTACTACAGAAGTAGCAATTTTTTCTAACTCCACTTAATTTGGTGACTAGAGCAGCACTCATGATGGATCCATCTGCTTAGTGCAAAGGACATGTGCCCCCATGGATTTTGTTCTTTACAGTGCAGAAAATTTAATCAAGTTAGAGGATCAATGAGTTGATAACAGGGATGACTAGCTTAGTTTTTTAGCTAGGTGAACTCAAAAACTTCTTTGTATTCTTATGGAAGTGCAAGGAAACAATTGGCTTAACTCCACTTTGATAAAGTCATACAGTAATTTTTTGCTATTCTATTCAAAACTTGTTTTATAATGCTTTTAAATTATTTGATGAAAAGATCTTAATGAATACTATTGAACAGAAATAAACTTCTGAAAATGCATGAATGCATTTATATAAAATTATATAGTACTGTAGAAATGACGTGAGAAAACTTCAAACCCTCAAAATTTTCCTTTCATTAATGATGGTGAAATCACAGTGAAGGGGTGATAGCCACAGTGCACCCCACCAGGATGGAGAATGGTGATGAAAAATCCCCCAGTTCCATTATTACTGAGGCAGTTATAGCTGCTCTACACTTAAACCTTCAACTATCTAGAAAATACAGAGCTGTATCCCAGAACTAAAGCCCTGTGCTGAGGGGCTGTCAGGATGGGGAGGTACTTTCTGGCAGTCCAAGAAAAATCTGGAAAACTTCTTAGAGCTTCCCTTATAAACCACAGCCCTCTGAGCTAGATCCAGATAATCACTGGTAGGTACCCAAACACCAGCGGCTCCCACAGAGCCCACACACAGGTGTCCATGTGTGCCATTATCTGCTCAGCATGAGGTATTCGACCTTAGAAATCATATTCCTATTTTCAGTTTAAAATCTTCCAAATGATAAAGCTGAACAGGACAGGTAAGTGCAGGCACACTCAGGCATCTACTCAGGCAAGTTGCAGCTGGGAAGAAACCCTCTACTCAGGTAAGTGCAGCATGGGAGTTTAAGTCAAAAGACGACTGGCCATGCAGCAAGTCTTTCTTCAAATGTCTTTTCACAGAGCCATCATGAAAAATTTAAATGGAAACTTATTCAGAGAGCAACAGAACTCGAATTTGGCAATGCCAAAACAGCTGCACACCCCAGCAAAGCCACGATGCCGGGAGCCAGTCGGCACCCTCAGTGCCTTGCAGGGCACCCAGCTTGGTTGTCACAGCTGAAACGATGCAAGGATGTCACCCGCAGCCGAGGTGACATTGCTCTTCCCATGAAGAGTCTGCAACGTCCCCTCTGTCCCAGCTAACAGCCCCTCAACAGCAGCCACCATGTTCAATCACCCATTTCTGGAGGTCCCGCAGAGTTCTGCAGATCCTTTTGGAAAGGACTGATGCATTTTAACAGGTGATTTCTGCAGAAAGGTCCAGCCTTCCCAGCAGAGGCCTGAAGCAGAAGACAATTTTATAACCCTGTGTAATAAATAGCATCCTAATGAGTGATGGCAGAAGGAAACGAGAGTCAGCACTCCTCCTCGCCACACACCAGCCTTCCCCGGTGAGGCAGACGCGGCTGACCTTTCCGTGGTCAACAGGCGAATGAGCCCATCAATTTGTCCATGATAAATGATAGTATGCGTTAAATTAAGAGTTTTACAACAGTGAAATGTCAATACGCCAATAGGCACTAGTGGCTTTCCATATGACTAAACAACACGTTCACATCCAGAAAATGTCACTGTCTTGTGGCAAGAACCAACAGGCATTCAAAAGACATTTATTTAGGGGTCCACGTAGCCACACATCACCACACTCATCATTACCTGCTGCCACACATGGTTCAGCCTAAGAAGACACCAGCAAGAGCGAGGATAATCCACTGCTGAGAGCAATAAGAAATACAAATTCAACCTGGACTTACTGCAGCTATTGGGCTCCCTAACTCTGAAGCATTCTAGAAAATGCTCAAGTGCTCATACCAACACAATGTTATACCATGGGTGCATCAGCAAACAGAGAAGATTAAGCTGACAGTCTATATTCTGATTTATGACATAAAAATGGCAGGATCTTTACTCATTGGGCTTGATAAATAGTTGCACAGCTTGACTTTTTAATTAAATTGTGAAGACTATTTATTATATGAACATCAACTGTTTGTATAACTAGTTATGGTATTGAGGGATCTGAGAGCAAAGGCCAAATAAAATAAAAACTAATAAAAATGTATTTTTTTTACCATAAAATCAATAGTAATGTAAGCATGCTAGGGGTCACAATTCTATTTGAGAAAGATTGATCATCTCACAGGAAGAATTTTTAAACATTTGGCTGGTTTCTTCCATTTTCCTAGAATCACTTTCTTTCGGAGAACCGACAGTAAAATGTTAAAACATGTTGATTTTAAAATGCTGGGCTTTGAAAATCACCCACATTTGTGCACACCAGGCAAGTGATGGGGAATGTATATCGAAACAAAACTGCCCGTAAGTTTGCTAAGAAAAGTGAAACACACCACAATGACATACTACATATTCACATGTGGCAATAAAAGTAATCTGTAATACCTATTTCCCCACATATAAATTCAATGCCAGGTAATAAAAATCAATACATCATAGAAGAGGATCTACAGGCACAATTACAGATCTGATTTTGTACCACAGGTATAAAAAAAATCTGTTAACATACAGTAAGGTTAGGAGACTTTCATGCCAGTTGGATGACAGAAAACTGCAAGGAAAAACTTAGACTGAAGGAAGCTAATTATGGAAAATCGTGTATAACTTCCTCAGTTTTCTGCATTACAGATATACAGATTTGTTTAGGTAGATATCCCAGAACGGTAGAGAGAAATGTGAGCATAAAAATATTAAATTTCTGTAAAGAAAATAAGAAACAGCAAGATAGCACTGGCTGGGAATGCCTCCCTTTCCTTCAGCACATCCTCACACATACGCAGGGATCTTCCCCACAAGGACCATGTCTTGACAGGTACAACAGGTTCAATATAATCTCTTATTTATGTGCACAAGTAAATAGAAGGAGCCAGGGAAAACTTTACATCTTACAAAATATTAGATATGCAAGTCTAGGGAGTAAAGCTTACAGGGTCTCAGCTCATTTAGTCTTTGACAGGAGCACTGAAATCATTACCACACCTAAAGCCTGGAAGCTGTTATTTATGGGAACTGTATTTGAAAGCAAATCAGCTCAGAGCGCTCACCTTTCCCTGGAACCCATTTCTTGAGTTTGTCTAATACTTTCTATTAGAAATGATGCCTGACACCTATTTCTGAGAAGGTCTTACACCTCTGCCATTTGCTGCCAGACACTGAAATTCAGTGGAGAGAAAAGCCCCCAGCTAGACAAGCGCTTTTTCTTGGGTTCGTTCTGTTTGGGGCTGCTCGTGTTCCTTCTGCTCCTGGTGTCAATGGCAATATTTTTTTGCAGCCTGTCAAAACAGTGATTAAATCCAGGACTGCAATCTAAAGTCAGCCCTCAGCAGCCCCAGAAAGTCTCAGCAGGGGCATCCAGGTCCTGCCTGCACGAAGGGTTTCAGCAGGCACCTTGCCCAGGGAGGGATGGGAAGGTCGCGGGGACTGAGCCCAGCAGCATATCCCACCTCCTCGGTGGGATTAATGTGCTCCTGTAACAAATGCACCCGAGGGCCTCACTTCTCCATGGGCACTGAACCAGCAAGGCTTTGCACCACAGCCTCACCTCCCCTGTGTGGCCCCCATGTTGCACTGCTTTTTACGGATTCCTGCCTGATCTATATTACAACAGAGGAGCCCCAGACATGCCCAAGCAGTTTTCCCAGCTCACCCTCTGCGGGGAGGCATCTGAGATGTGAAGGGGGGTAGCAGAAAGGCAGCATCCCCCATAGGGGATGAGGAAAGGAATGCATTTGCCTGCTGAACCTTCTTCAGAGACAGGCAGAGGATGCTGCAGGTAGTTTGGAGAGAGCTGCACAACAAGACAGATGCAGAGATAGAAGTACTCAGAGGAATATTAATTTACCAGCAGGCAGAGGCAAAACCTGCTACTGAGGAGACAGTGATTATCTCTGCATGAAAAGGAGGACCTGGAGATTGTAAAGGTCTAGAACACACCTTAGTAGCCTATTGGGACACCCCACCCGTGGCAAATTATTTGCCAAGAGCCCCAGTGCGTGTTGTAGCCCAGCCTTGGGTGCTGAGCGCACCCCAACCCCTTGGGCCCACGCATCAGCTCTGCGCTGCTGCTCTTGCACCAAGATATACATGAAAGTAAATCCACCTGGAGCAGATACCTTTCTCAGCCCACAACGCTCAAAAACCCAGATCTACTCGCTAACTCTTCAAGGTGTTATCGCAATAACAAAATAAAGCAGTGATTTGCTTTTGTGGAAAGCAAACCATATTCTATTGCAACATCAGAAAGCATTGACTTCTGCAAAGATGAAAAAGCAACAGCCTAACAGAAAGTGATGCTGTAACTTCCTGAGCTTCTTGAATGTTTGTGATTCCTCTGGCGGAAGGAACCTGGTGAGAAAGCAAAGATTTTGCATTATGCAGACCATATTCTTTCACTAATACATCTCATTCAAAGGCAAATTGATTTACTTCTAAATATTTTGAAGATATTTCTATATCCACACTTGCATTATTGTGTATCCTTCTCACAAACTTAATAGTGCCATTTAAGTTTAAAAAGCTGTGCAAGCTAGATCAGTGAGGCTTAAAAATGTTTTGGCTGATTAGGTTTGGAAAGACGCCTTGCTTTAAAAGTATTTTCTTTGTCTCTGTGCATAGAGCCAAAGGTGACTCCACTTTGCAGCATATTCCAGCTGAGCTCCAGATACGTAAGTGGGCTGGTACAATAGATCTCCTAGAGAAGATACGCATTCAGACACCGCATAGCTTCCTTTCCTCCCAGCCCCCGTTTCATGTTCCTTACACATGCCAAGTCATGTTTGTGCATGCGCAAAGTCCCATGGAGGGACTTTTCAGCACAAGGTTTGCAGTATTTGCCCTTTACCACCTGCTACAGATGTTTAAAAGGATATGTGCAAGCCAGGATTCCAAGGAAAGTGAGTGTAGAAACCCAGGACTCTCAGCATGCCAACTGGCATACATCTTGGCAAAAGTTCTGTGAAACATTTCATTTTCAATGAATTGGCATTTTCAAAGGAGAAAGTGCTTCATCAGAATATTCCCCTTTAGCTCTAATGCGAAGATACACCACACTAGTTTGATTTGCAACAAAAGTCTCAATAAAAAGTGCTGATCTAGCAGGGCTGTTTGCCTGAAAGGTTATATGAAAGGTTTGTACAAACACCATCAAAGATGAAATGATGTGTTAACTTCTGGATTATAACTAATCCCTCTGGAAATAATCATTTATTCAATCAGCAAAATAAGATCAGTTACATTAACCTTGAAAGATCTACTAACAGCTACTCTCCAAGCTTCACAAACACAGATGATGAGTTTTAGCACTGGCAGTTCCAAGAATCTGTTTCCTCACTCTGTTTTCACCATAAAACAGTGGAAAATATCCTCAGGCCTTTTTACTGTTCTGCTCACATGGAATGAAATAATATGGAAGCTAATTTTCTTCTCACATGCCCACATTTATCTCAGACTCGACTTCAGCAAAGTTGCTGTACTTTGTGTAAACGTAAGTGGGAAAGCACACAGGGGTGCAATTTCTCCATACAGCACTATGGATTTTTAGAAAACCTAATTCAAAATGCCTCCCGGAGTTGGGCCCTGGTTTGAGACACATGTGCAAATTTTTCAGGTATTCAGAAGATCTTCCCAAACTCAGGCACCACCAGGTATCTCCGGTCAGACAATTGGCACAGGTTTTGAACTCCTTATGCCCCCAAAACCACCATGGATAAGGGACTTGCAGTGTTTCCACCATGTGCTGCTGAGCTGCAGAGCAGGTGGACAGAAGGCTGGGAGAGGGACTTTTTAAATTTTCTTTTATTTTCTTTTATTCTCCCTATCATCCATAATTTAGTTGCACCATCCAGTGAGGTGTATTTTTGTCTCAAGAATAATTCTGACCAGAGATAGCTTCCTATGGGAAGTGTCACGCTGTGGTGTCCTTTGATTCATGTTGTGTTGCTGCTTCCATGCAGGTGATGCTGTGCCTTCCCACACTGCACCAAATGCCTGCAAAATGAGAGGCTTTGCAGCAATCCCAAGCTCAGCATGGACATTTCTGGAGTGTGGCCATTCCTGGCACTGGAGTACTCCATGAACACCAAATGGATGAGCACTGAGATCTTGGATATAACCCATCTTCACGTGAGCAGCATACACGGCTCAGTGACCTGGCCGGTGGGAAAGGCAAGGACATTCCCTCAGCCAGCTCCTATTTCTGAGTCCTTGATTTTTTTCTCAGAAGGGAAATTCAGAGCAAATGAAACAGAAAAGGTGATTCAGATCCCCTGGCAGGTAAAAACTACAGGAACACCAGAGCTTTTTGCAAAGTCAGGTCCATATCCTGCTAGAGCTCCCCAAGTGCTCCAGAGGAGTACACCGATAACAGAAATTGCCAAGAAAGGATGGTTCAAGAAGAGCCAACGACCAACTGGAAGGCAGCACAAAGCTGTGATGTACTGCAGCCAACCTTCAGCTACACTCACAGATTTGCAAGAAGTCAGCTTTGCTCAGTATTCCTGTAAAACAAGGGCATTTAGCTACCGGCTATGAAGAGGCACCAGGATGACAAGGTTTCCTGGAGAGCTGGAATTACCTGGGAAATGGTCACCAAAGTCCAGATCCATAGAAAGGTTTGAGTGCTGGACTCCATTTTAAGCATTGTACCTGGGGAGAGCAGGTTGCCACAGGGTGGTTTCCACAACTGCTACGTGGTTACATACAGGAGCTGCCTGCAAAGACATGGAAGAAAAGCAGATGCCTCCTGTTAGCCAAGACTTGGCCACGGCATTCACATGTCCAGGTGCAAGCTGTAAATATTGAACAATGTTGTATCTACAGACTGGCAGGGCCCCTGGAGACAGGCAGCAGCTGAGCAGAGCACTGAATTTCAGCACTGAAGTCCAAGCCCAAAGGCTCAGCTCCTGGGTGCTCAATCCAGCTCTGACTGAAGCCAAAAGGAAAGTTCGTTCCAATGCACTAAGGAGCTGACTCTACTAGTGTTTATGTTTATAAATATATAATTAATATTTCTGAAAGATTCATTGTGGGAGCACTAGAGAACAGCAACATCAGAAGAAAGCAGACTTGAGAAAGGAGAGGTTGAGTCAATAACAGAGTGTCTTTATCATCCATATATTTAACAACTGCACCGTTCTGTGCCATTTTTAAAAGAAATCACCCTCATTTGCTCTCTGTGCATTTGTGAAACACCTTTACCCTGCAAACCTCTAGGAAAATAATTAAATTTAATAGAATCCACCCACGTTCTAAAACTGAGATGGAAAGTACTTATATTTAATAGAAACTACAGCTTCTAAATGATTATGGTATTTAATTTGCATTCTCTTTGCTATTTTAACTGCAGCTTTATTAGAACAGCATTGTTGGCTGCAGTGTTTATCTTTTACCACCATTGTCATGATAAGAAAAACACAGAAAGCAGATGAAAAACAGGAAAAAATATAAAAAGACAGAGCACAAGCAGAGTAGACTGAATATTTGTGTTTGGGGAAAAAATATCTCAGATCTCTGCAAAGCTCGAATCCCCATTCATCCTCCCTGCGAGCTTCCAGGAAGAGAAAAGAAGATGTAGGATGTTGCTGGCTCATTTCCATACCAATTAAACATCTTTTTGCTTCAGCAGGGAGGGGCAGACAGTCAGCAGGTGAAAACCTCAGCCCTCTAGCAAGCTGTGCCCATTGGCACTGGTGGAAGAGGCTGCTCACAGCCTGCCCGTTTCCTCCATCCTTAGATGGTGGGACCAGAAATTCCCTTTTCTCTCTCTGCTCTCTCCCTCTCAGGACCCACTAAGCTTTGTGGGTTGGACCCAGTGCCAGATGTCTGTGTTTCTCCAGTTCAAATCCCCAGCCTGAAGATTACGCACGTCTGCACCGAGAGGATTGTCTCGAATTTCTGTTAATGAAATCATCACAAACATCAAGAGACAAGGTTGTAACGATGGGCCCAGCATACCCAGAGCATTTGGCAGAGGTAAATCACGAATGGGTGAGAAGGGAGGTGTCTGATGGGGTGGGTGAGCCAGGACCAGGTAGATGCCCAGAGCCCCCCCACCCTCCTGAACCCACAGCCCTGCGCCAGCCCCCCCAGGCTCAGCCACGGCGGTTATTAGGAGTCAGAGGATAAATCGCAGAGGGGGAAAGGTGAGCAGAAAAGGCAACTTGATCACAGACCCCAGTAATCACTTTCTGAGCAGGAACCAAAAGGGTATTCACCATAATCATACAGAACGATAATGATGCTATGCAAACTGAGCTGCAGTTCCCCTTTGCTACCAGTTCAGTACCTTTCCCCTGACATATTTTAGAGCAGCGCTGCCAGCTCCCCAGCATGTTCTTCCTCCCTGCCTCAGTGCAGCTGCACCTCTGCCTGCTTCTGACAGCATAGCACAAGCCCTGTGCAATGCTGTGGAGCTGCTAGGTGAGGAATATGGATCAGGCCACTTGCCTAGAAGTCAGCACAATTCAGTGCTACAGAAAGGGCCATCACTGGTCAGCATCCCCAAGCCCTCCCCAGGCAGAGAGCAAGGAAGAGATTTAAAGAGGGAAGCTGGGAAGACTCCAGCACTCACCGCAGCACAAGACACTGGTAAAACACAATATATTTAAGCAACTGGAACACCCCATTAACATTCACAGCTCAATTGTGCAGGATGACCCATGTGCATGCAGCCAAAAGATGGTCCCTGTCCTGAATCCTGGTACAGGAGTCTGCTTAAAAAAGGAGGGAGACAAGAGGAAGCACTCTGGAGTTACTCAGCTCTTCGTATTTGAAGGAAACGTGATACTAGACAAGCAAAATATCATATAGGAGCATTATCTCTGCTGATTCTGCAAAACTAGTCATTAAATTCTCCTTTGACATTGTTCATAGGTGGGGATTTGCTCGGATTTGTTTAGACATCTTTGTTGCTTGCTGGATGGAGTAAGGAGCACCAGCTCACCTTTTTATAGATGTCACTGAGTTTATGGCCCCATGAAACCAGGCAAGGCAAATCAAGCAAATATTATGTCTCCTTTTGCTAAGAAATCAGATTCACTCTAAAAAGTAATAAAACTATCATTTTTTTACTGGTTCTCTTAAATAGAAAAAAGTTAACTACAGTGAACTCTGTTTCTGATGAATAACAGACTTACTGGGAGAATAATGTGTCTGCAGCTAAGATTTTAAGAAAAGGGACACTTTTTTTTCTTTTAACTGATGCTTTTGAAAATATTAACCTTTTGCTCACTACAGTCATGAGTTTAGACAGATCCCCACCAAAAAGCAAACTTTGTTCCAGCATAACACTCACCAAACCTGGAGCAGAGCCAAGGACGCCTGCAATTACAGGACAGCAAAACATTTCAGACAGCATAATTCAGATAATATTTCAGATAGCATAATCAATAACAATTGTTTTAATTAACGCTTGTCAAACAACACGGAACAAAGCACTGTAATACCAGCACACCAAGGCTGGTGCTTATTTTTTAAGATTTGCTCAAGCAGATTGTCATCAACAGCTCTGTCCTGGCAGGAAATTCAAACAGAAGAGAGTAACTGGAACATTTATGCAAAGACACATGAGTATGCAACTATTAAATGCAAACCTAGCAAAGAGTTTACTAGAAGGGGCAACAGAGGTTCAAACCAGAATTACCCCTTATTGCCAACTGAGAACAGTTCTTCAATGGTTTCTTTATGCCTACTGAATGTCTGTCTTCAACCCTTCTCTAAATACATTCCATGTCATCTTGGGAGAAATATTAAAAAGGAAAAAAGACCTTCAGTACTTGTACTCTTTCTTGTGAAAGGGCTGCTACCATCTCCACCTCCCTTCTTAGATCTGCTACACAAAGTGGGTCTGCTGAGGGGTTTTGCATAGCAAAACTTCTTAAGATGGTGATGCCAGAGCACAGCGGGCACACCCCTGGCCTTCATTTGGTAGCGAGAGAAAACAAGGTGCCTTCAGCTTTTGAAGTCTTCTTTTAAGCAGGTCGGTTCATCTGATCAGAGGCAGGCTGGCTAATCGGAAGTAGATTTTGTAGGAAATTATAATGGCAGAGAAATAAAATTTAAATACCCCATTTCAAATTAATTAATTGACTTGCAATTATCCAACGTAATTCATCCGCAGTTCTGCCAGGATGGGACAGAGTGTACCTCGGCACACCAGTGACAGACGTGTGTGGCCTCAGGAGCGCCCACACTGGCCCCAGTCAGCCCCAGCAACTGAACTGGGACCCAGTCCTGTCAGACCTTGGGGAAATGCAAAAGGGTTCAAATCCTCGTTGTGGCTCTGTCGTGGCTTAAGCCCAGCTGGTAACAAAGCACCACGAAGCCGCTTGCTCACTCCTCCCCTCTAGCCCCAGTGGGATGAGGAGAAAATATAAAGAAAGGCTCCTGGGTCGAGACAAGGACAGGGAGGGATCACTCACCAGTTATGGTCACAGGCAAAAGACAGACTCAGCTTGGGGAAAAAACAAAATCAATTTAATTTACTACAAATCAAATCAAAACAAGGATAATGGGAAGTAAAACCAGACCTTAGAATGCCCTCCTCCCACCCCTCTCTCCTTCCCGGCTCAACTCCTCTCCCGGTTTTCTCTCCTCCCCCCTGGCAGCACAGGGGATGGGGGTTGGGGTCAGTTCATCACACGTTGTCTCTGCTGCTCCTTCCTCCTAAGGAGAGGACTCCTCACTCTTCTCCTGCTCCAGCGTGGGGTCCCTCCCACAGGAGACAGTCCTCCACGACTCTCCAATGTGGGTCCTTTCCGTGGGCTGCAGTCCTTCAGGCACAGCCTGCTCCAGTGTGGGCTTTCCCATGGAGTCCCAGCCATCTTTGGGGGCATCCCCTCCTCTGGCACACCTCCTCCCCTCCTTCTTCACTGACCTTGCTGTTTGCAGAGGGGTTTCTCTCACCTTCCACTCCCCTCTCCGCTGCAGGTTTCCCTTCTTAAATACATTATCCCAGAGGTGCTATGACCGCTGCTGATGGGCTCGGCCTTGGCCAGCGGCGGGTCCGACCTGGAGCTGGGGAAGTTTCTATCAGCTTCTCACAGGAGCCACCCCTGCAGACCCTCCCCCCACTCCCAAAACCCCACCACACAAACCCAAAACAGGCTCCTTTCCAGCATGCAGTTTGAACGCAGACTGTTCACGAGGGGTGTGCATGGTCAGGTCAGGTCCTACGGCCCATCTCTGACCTCTGGCAATGCACCAAATCACTCCACTGGCACAGGCGAATGAGTCAAGCCAGGAGTTGCCACATGTGAAGATGATGTCTGGAAGGTACCTTTGATCCAGAAGAGGTGTGTTACAACGCAAGAAGACAACATCCCGTCGCATGCCATCGCCCCAGTCCCCTGCCACGTCCTCGGATCATGGCTGCATCTGTCAGGCTCCAGCTGTACTTTGCTCTTTTCTAGCAGCAGCTCAATAGTTTGTGTTCCCTTCAAGGTGAGCTCTTCCTTCAATTTTAATTTGACCATGTCGGCATGTTTTTGTGTTCACATTCAAGTGAAGCTAATTTTACATGGCAATATGCCAGTTCAGGAAACCAATACGCAAATTCATAATTATTCATGCATAATTCAGGAATTATTTGCATACAGTAAACAGGCCATCATCCTGATGAAGTGTCAAATGATGTAAAGTGCTAATGAAAGAAAGGAGAATAGACAAGAAGAGATCATGAGACCAAGACAGAGAGAAAGTGGGAGTGGAAATATATCCTCTAATGAACTTTTGAAAGTCTCTCCAGGCTCTTGTGCATGACAAGAGACACCCAAAACACCTTTAAGCACAGCCCCAGGAGCCATCCCCTCTCCCACATTTGTGTCCGGGACAGTACCAATATTCCCAGCGAGCAAAGACACATTTTCAGTCCAGCCCAGGGTTTATCTGGGTATAAATTAGATCTTTCCAATCAAACCAGAAATCATTTCTTCCAAGACCTAGTAATTCAAAAGACCCATCATTGTCAGAGGTGAAGTGTTTCATTATTAAAGGGTTCCTTGGCTGTCTCAGGAGGGTACCTACACTCTTATTATGTATTATGTATGGTGAGATTATTTTAATCATTTCACTGCAAAAGCAAACATTTCCTGGACTCATTCAAGTCTCTCTTTTGCTCTTATCCTGGGGTCTATGAGTGATACAGAGTCCCCACTTCCAGCAACTGCAAAAATATTCTGTATTACTAAGAGTGCTTGTTAGCAACATGTTATTCACTGAGGAAGAAAGGGAGAAATTGATTCACACTCTGATAATCGAGCATTGGATTCATTCACACTGTTTTACAGTGAGTGTTACATCCAGTGGAGAGACCCAACTCTTACGGGAAGCATGCTATTGCAAGGAAAAAGAATCAAAAGTTTTCACTGACAGTAAATTCTTGCTTTTTAAACATGCAGACTTCATTATTATTACCTTGAGCTTTAAAATGTAAGTATTTCGGGAAAGGGCTTTTAGCTTTCAAGATTTGGAATAAATGTGCCTTGTTTTTAACACCTTTTTATGTAGATTAATACTTCTACCAAACCGTAGGTCTAAGTAGTTTCAATATCCATCTTAATAAAAACCTCAGAGAAAAATGTTGAAAATTATTGTGAGAAGTATGTTTTTTAAAGTAATTTTTCAATGTTTAATTTTAAAAACTTATTTTTTTAATCATAATTGCTAATGAACAATTTGACAGAGCAAGGAACAGTGCAAAAACAACTTAGCACAGTTCCTGTCCTGATTTACAGCATATGACCCTGTTGCTTTTTGCACATTATAACTGGCATAAAATTAAATAGAAGTGATAATGTATTATACCAGGTAGTAACTCCTGCTAGACTGAACGAAGTCCAACCAGACTGGTTTAGGCTGACAGGGGCTATTGGAGTTTCTAGCACTTTTTGTGTGTGTGGGTTACTGGGTGGTTTATCATTGATCAGATGTCATAAAAGACCTGACATTGCTATCTGCTTCCATTGAAGTGGAAATCAGTGGTATCTACCCAGACCTGCTACAGATTTATTATACTTCCACCGAACTGAAAACATACCTATTATTAATGGAGGGACAGTTGACATTGTCACTAAATACAGGTACTAAAACATTCATTATCTCTAAGCGTTTTGGTTATATTAAGTTTGCTCATTTCTACTCTCACATCAAGAGCAGCAAGGCTGCATTCAGAGGACAAAGGGAGAGACAGGCTTTCTTTGTGTGCATTTTTGTTTGTTTGCTTGCTTTTTAAGCAGATAATATTGCCTCTCCGCAAAACCTATTTACAATCAAGGCTTCAGTCTTGCTTTCTTCTTGGGTTGTTTTTTTTTTTTTCCCCCGTGAATGGACTGCCAGGGGGAGCTGAGATTGGGAGATAAAAACATCCACTGCAGTAACTCTTGAGAAGAGCTGACGATTAGCACGGCGCTCTATTTCACGCTGCTGTATGCATGATAAAAAGGATCTTTTCTGGTGAAGATGCTCTAGGAGAAAATGTTTTAAGCACAGTGCACAGCAGAGAGAGAAGGAGGGAGACAAAGTCTGGAAAAGAAGGCAGGAGCACTTTGTGCCATAAGAAAATATTTAAGCTTGTCAGAATGAAAGACAGGCATTTTCAAAGTGCATAATTTCCAGAGAATTACATGGGATGTGGGTGGCTTCAAGGCTACAGCTCCTGCTCTACCACAGATAGGTTTCAAGGTCAGAGTCTAATTTTATCCTGTGATATAACAGTCTGTATTATGAAGCTGCTGAGGCATGCCTGAACGCCTGTTGCCCAAAGTGATTAGTGCCTCCGTTTCCTTGTTTCTCTGAAGCCACAGACAATGCGAGAATGGGACAATTTGGGATCGCTCTGTGACTTTCCGCACGTCAGCCTCGTAAAGTGCATGAGTGACATGGTCGCAGCCACAAACACTGCTCCGAGCAGCAGCACAACCACCATTGGCAGCTTTTAAGATGAGCTGAAGGTGATAAAGGGGAAGGAATGAAAGCAGAAGATCCTGCGGTGGACACAAGCTATGCAAGATGACTTTTTTTTTTTTTTTTTTTTCCAGTTATCCCACAGAAGCCTCAGCTTGAGACTTAACCACTTCAGTGCAGGAACTAGAAGTGCAAGGCAAGGAGATAACATTAGCAGTGATTTTGTACTCATGAATTCAAGAGTTAGTCTTAAATGAGCTTGGCATTGCCCTGGGAGAAGCACTGGGATGAAAATGAAATTTGATTTCAAGCAAACTTAACCAAAAAAAGAAAGCAAAGAAAAAGCAAATTAAATGCCAACAAGACAGACTTTGAGGAAGCTGACAAGGATGAATGTTTTTTGATGTCTGTTCCTCATAGAGGAAAGGAGGGTTTGACAGGACCACAGGGCTGGATGGTTGTGACCTCTGGAAATTGGTCCATCAGGGTTCCTGGGATGGGCTCCCTGAGATCAGGGCACGCAGAGGTCTTCCTGCCTTGGAGCAAGCACGGGACAAAATGACTTTCTGTATTCCCTGCCAGCCCTGCTATTCAATCCTTCCTTAATATCCATAAATTCCCACTAATTTCTCTATTGGCATCTGCAATGCATCCCAAAGAGACACAAGGAGCCCTGTGGAAGAAACTCTGGTAATGTTTATTGGTGCTTAGAAGGCTTTGTCTTGATTCTCTGGAGTATCTCATGAGAAAAATCGTGTTATTGTTAGCGTGGTTTCTAACAAGGCATTGACAATTCCTTGGGAGACAGTGGTCCTGTCAGCCCTCAGAATTTAAAAAAAGAAACAAACACAAAAATATCTTGATTCTGATACTGAACACCAGCAGAGAGATCAGCAAGGGGCTTGTGTTCACACATATTATAGATAGACCTAACTGAAAAGAAACAATCAATAATCCCCTTTACTCACATAAAAATGACTGCTATCAGCACGCAAGCTAGGAGAACTGTGTGGAGCAATTAGGAAAGAAAAAAAGAAAAAAAAGAAGTAACTTCTCCCTTTGTTACTTTTCCTATAAATAACAGAGACACATGTCAAAACTTAACACAAATTTTTTTTCTTTTTTTCACAAAAATAAATCAACAGATTGCAGGGTTGTGCAGAAAATGCTGGAGAGCTGAATACATCCCCGCAGCCCAGGGCCGCTGCTCAGCAATTGTCAGACAGAAAATGTCAGCTTTTGCTGTCACCACCATGTTCCAGGGCTGGCTCAAAACATGGTTAAACAGAAAGGCGAATTCTGGAAGGGTGGTCCCTTCCCAGTGAAATGCAGCCCATCGGGTGTGTAAGCACCCTCAGAGGGGTCTGCTCGGAGCACCCATAGCCACCTGCTCAGCCGTGTGCTCGCAGCCTTTGGATACACATGGGTTTTTTCATACCTTTGCAAGCCCTTTCTCTCCTGTGAGCTTACCTGTAGCAATATTAAAGTGGTCTCCTAATGACAAGCTCAGAGACAGATTTTTCCTTGCCTATGCAAGATCCCTGCCAATTCCACCCACCAAAAGTATTGACCACCACTGGGATGAGGTCACACCTGGAGCGGTGAGGCAACAGAGACCTGCAAATTGTAAAAGACAAATTAAGTCTCCTTTGACAGTTCTGAGCACTAGCACAAAGAGAGCTTTTCTTCCCTGTATAAGGCTTTGTAAGACTTTGCTAGATTGAAAAGAAAAACAACACATGGCAACAACGACCTTCGGGCAAAGGAAGAGCCAAGGAGGAAGCTGTTGCATCTGTAACAGCCGGAGGAGGTGCAGGATGATGCTGTGGGAGGACCAATGGTGCCAAGAGCTGTGCGGCTACCTCTCACTTCTGCAGCACAGATGACAGAGATGAGCTCAGTTTTTTGGCTCTAACCAAGCTGACACCAGGCACCAGCCCTCCAAGTTGGAGACCCAGGGCCACTGCAAACATTAAAGCATCTGGCAACTGTAAACCATAAATTCTCCTCTGAAATACTCTGTTAAAGCAAAAACTTCACTATCTTTCCAACACAGCCTACATTTATTTTGCCTTGTATCTCACCTTGTATTTAGCTGTCTTAAAATCAGCTTATTCTACACCAGTCCAGTGCTGACTATAAATTATGCTGACTATAAATTATGCTGCTGATGATTATAAATTCTTCATGTTGTTATTTTCAAAGTAAGAAAGATTTGCAAGGTGGGAGAGTCTTTCCTATAATCCTTTTAACTTAATCAACCAAGCTTGTAAACTTATTATAAAGAAAACAATCAGAAAAACAGTATCAAATTTGTCTGACAAGGTTATCTTGCCCTCCTTTAATATTTTACTGGTTATGAAGTAGGATTTAAAATAAAGATGCCTTCAAGGTACCTTTACCCCTAGCAGATGGCAGAAGTCGCAAGGCAAGAGCTGTAATTGAAAAATCAATAGAAGTTTCATCATTTACTGCCTCCTACATCAGTGCTGAAAAGAAAAAGAGGGGTGTCTGATTGCTGAGGTTGCGGGTACCCGTTTTCCAGTCTGGTGCTCCTTGCCCACGGCCTCTGCAGACAACGGCCACATCCCACTGCAGATGTTTTGGAAATCTCCAAACTGCTCAATTGTTTCCAGGACTGAAGCCAGGAGAAGATATGTCTCTTTGCCAGCTAATAAGTCCCTAATCACTTTTCTTTAATGCCTTTGTAGCCAATTCATGAGGACTGGCAGGGGAAGGGTGCTTATGCTGGGACTGTGCCTTTTGCATCTCCCTGACAAGTGACCGCGCTCAGCCCAGAATTTTCCTAACACTAAGGTGAGTGCATGCAGAAAACCTGCACTCCGAGAAATGCTCCATGCTCATATGGGTTAGACCAATTTTAATTACATTCTTTCACACTATTTTTCTCCCCCAGATTCCTAGGACTTGTGAAGGACCAGCAGGACATGCTGCAGGGCTGGCTCATAAGCCACGCATTTAGAAGGAGCTGTATTCGTAAACCATAAGGATAAGGTCAGACCTGCATCCTCCAGGCCTGCTTCCTAAAGTATCAAATCCTTAGCAGCAACACGGAAAGCTAAGGAATGAGTAGCACCTTGCCAAGCTTTTCAGCAAGGGCTGAGACCAACTGGCCTGGCTTGTAAAAGATGCAGAAGTACCTGAAGTGCTGGCTGCGCTTTGGCTGCAGGGCTGCCCCTAGCCACGGGCTCCTGCATCTCGGCTTTTTTGCAACAAAGTCCTACCCGCTGGTACGCCTCCAGCAAATTGCACAGCAGGCTGGAGGGGTGGGAAACCAGCCTCAGAAAAGGGGTACCAGCAAGCAAAGAGAACATCATGTGGAAGGTAACAGGGCAAATGGTGCAGGGGTACAGGCAGCATTCACTCAGGAGCAATTCTGGAAACGTCCCACAGAGTAGATAAATGCCAGGGAAGAGCATTTTCCTTTAATGGCCCCTTCATTTCTCTTTTATTGCATCTGAAGTATGCAATAAAAGGAAAAACATTTGAAGCCATAAACAGCCACAAAGAAACAGCCTGGCATCTCCTGAAATACTGTGCAGGATTGGACCCATGCAATTTCAGGAGGGAGCAGGGTGTTGATACAAAGGAATAGTATCAATGGGCCCATGCTGGGGGAAACCTCATCCTCCCCCAAGATGTCCATCTGAATGAAAATCCCACACTGTCTACTCCTCAGCACTTGTTCTGCTCCAGGACACTTGCCTGCAGGCTCCATGGTCATCACTGGGGACCACGATGCTACCTGGGGAAGCGGAGCTGGTGGGCAGACATGGGGGTGCCTGCAGTGGAACAGCCCCGAAGCAGCACCACGTGTCGCAGGTCCCAGAGATGTGCCAAGAGGACATGAGCCAGGACAAGGTCTGTGCCACTGCACAACAGCATAAGGAATCAAAACAGCAAAATTCTACCCCCATGAAATAATGCAATTATGTTGGAGCATCATTAACTGAACTGCACCTCGCTGGCAAAATCTTGGCCCTATACTGAAATACCAAAAAAAATTGTTCTTTTTTTTTTTTTTTTTTAGAAACTAATAAGGTACCAAAACGCCAGACTGCGTGGGATGCTCCAGAGCCCATCTAGGGGGTTAGGATACCAGCTCCAAGCAGTACCTGGAGCAGAGCTGCAGGATCGGAGCACTCTGTGCTGCAGATACTACAGCACAGCACCACTAAGTCTCAGTGGCACCAGAAAGCTCCAAAAGTGAAAGGTTTCAGATGAGACTCTCAGCTGCAGAAAGAGTCCGTGCTGAGCTCACTAGCTACTTGCAAGAGCCTCATTTATAGGAAAGACATGATAAGCAATTTCTCTGCCTATACACGTGGGACACTGCTGTGTGTAAGGCATACCTGTTCTCTCCAGCTCAAGCAGATACACCTTCTGGACAGATCATACACACTGCAGAGCAATAAAAGGCTTTTGATTTGGGGAAATTAAAGCCTGGCTCTGCTGTGCTAATGAGCAGTCATTATTTGAAGATGCTAGCATCAAAGTCAAGGGAGAGAGATCCTGGAGCAGGGTGAAAACACAAAGGCGTGTCAAGGAGAAGCACGATTGCCTTCCCTTCAGAAGGAGGGTGCTCTCACCCAAAGGCTGCCACAGTATATCCTGAAAAGCAGCGAAAATGAAGGAAGTTACTAGAGAAGGTAATGAGGAAGCAGCTGAGCTGGAGATGGAGCAGCTATGACCCAGCGTTTCCAATTCCCTGGCTCAGCTCTGCCTCAAGCATGGAAGATAGTCACTGGCTCCAGGAAGGGGGAGCGGCTGCACCCAGCTTGACCGAGTACAGGGATTGGATCGGAGTGGCCCTGGTGCTGTGAAGTTTGATCTTCTCCCTCCTTTCAGCTGCACTCTCTCCTCATCTTGTTTGCATAGGGTCTTGCTGCCACATTTTCCCCTTCCAGCAGCACTTTCAACAACAGGCAACTAACTATCTGTTACCCAAAACTCTTTCTCCCTCCTACCCTTTATGCCAGGGGCTAGGGAAATCACAAGAAAATCAACCTGCAGCAAGCCAAAATGGAGCTGAAATGCTTGGTGAGAGGCAGGGGCTCTGTGCCAGATGCTCAGGGGGGACAGCTTCCAGCTCTTGCCCAAGCAAAGCAGGCAGGGAAGGGAAGGCAGAAGCAGGAGACCCCTGCCCCAGGGGGCATGGGGGCAGCAGGAGGGGTGGAAGAGCATGGAAGGGCTGAGGAGGAGGTGGGCACCCACACCAGGGATGGCCATGGAGAGGGCAGATTACTCACTGGGGCTTTCTGGGAGAGGCCATCCACCCAGGTTATTCAAGCCTACTGATTTTTGCTGTTAAAAGAGCTTCATAAATCCAAGAAGGGACCAAACAACATAATTAGTGAGCAAATTACACATCGCAACATGGTGAAGAGTGAATAGGAGAGAGGTAACTCATAGAGATCTATCTGCAAATAAGTCTCCTGTTGCAGCAGGCTACATAAACAATTTCTCAGAAACTTTATTACATCTGCATGAGTCAGAATTGGCTTGAAAGCAAGAAAAAAAAGTAAAAGTTGACTGAATCCTAATTGGCAACAAACATTTGATCAGCCTCAGAACTAGTATCATAACTACAGTGATATAAACAACACTGGCTTTCCTATAAAGTGTGTAGAAAAATGTTAAGTAACATCTACTGCTGTTTTTAATTTAGCTGGATGCTGATAAATAATGCCAAAGTAGGAAAAACAAACAAAAAAACAACCCAAAAGACCAACTTCCAGTACCCAAGTGTCAGTAACCAAGGACATGAAAGAGTTTAATAATAATATTTAGTGTAGACATGCATTATGCCATTGGTTGTCCAGCCAGCAGCACCTAATTGAACTAAAATTATTCACTCTGCATATCTAATTAGAAGCCACAATCTCAAGGCTGTGATATAATCAGTCACTCAATGTCAGGCTTTTATGTGAGACACAGCTGATGATACTCACTTGTGCATGGCACAGAGGAAATGCCAGTGCTGGAATCGCAGCTTTTGTTTCCAGCAGATATTACTGTTTATGATAGCCTTGATCTTTTTGTCATAAATTTACAGATCCTACTGCTGCGCACAGATATCACACACTAAATCTATCAGAAAACATTACCCAGTATAGCTCTTGGCAACACCAACTCCACTATGTCGACCAGCCAAAACAGGGCTCTAAATGAGGAGAACAACTTGGATCATATGTTTTGCTAATTATGCACAAGAAGACGACGTAAACAAGCTCCATTAAGATTATTATGCATGAGTTCATGTTTTTGCACAATTCACAAATTACCTATAACTGCTTTTCTCAGATAAATAATGTTGGAACAATAAAGCTGACATTTTGTGCTGAAGACTATGACTTCATTGTGGCTTTCAGAGAAATTACCCTTAGATTTATGGTCTTATTAACCCATGACCCTGAAAAATGTCTGATGAGACTTGTTTATCATCCTAGTCTGGTGGCTGAAAACAGTCCTTTTCTTGATCCAGATGACTCAGTGCAGAAGCAATATGGCTCTGAACTGAATCCTTAACAAGGTGGTCTGAAAAAAACAGCCCCAACTCTGTACAAGCATGGATGTCCCTGTTTTGCCTAGGAGAAAAGCTGTCTCAGGAGGATGAACAGATACGGTATCTTTCCTTTTCTGATTAAAATCAATCTTATACAAAATGAGATTGCTCAAAGAGACAAAACTTCTAGAAGGCGTTTGTCCAGCAGTATCCACAGATCACATGAAGCTCGCAGTGCTCCTGCAGAGCAATGCATGGGGAGTCTGTGGCTTCAGGATGAAGACACAGGGCTCAGGCAAGCAGCATCTCCACATCCTGGACAAACACAGCTCCAATTGCATAAAGCCATGGCCTCTCCCTGAGGCTTAGATCACAGTGAGCATGTTGCTTTGCAGTATCATTCCCTTTTTAAAGCCCTCCATCCCCAGCATTTCTGGCTTCACTCCTAACTGCATGCTTGTTTGGGGTTTTCTGGTGAAAAATGTCGGGAAGCAACTGCACTGAATTTGTCAGTGCCTTTGTATTTTTTAACAGTGCGTAATCAGATCAGGGCAGACTTGTGACTTTTTAAATTAACCGTATTATTACTTTGATACTATTTTCATCTGGATTGTTAGGTAACAGGAATGCCTTTCTAACCCCACGTTACTCTGCAAATTGCTTTAATTTATACCTACTAAGCACTGGCACACTGTCCAACAATAGAAAGAATAAATTTGACATGAAGACATTGCCAGTTTTTCTACACTATCCGCTGGCAGGGCTAGAAGAAGGAAAGTACCTCTCTGAGATGAGAGTAACACAGGACAAGTACGTTGTTTCGGCCAGCACTGCAGACAGCTTTGCTGGACGAGAGCAGTGGTCAGCAGGCTTCTTCCCTTGACTGGGCTTGTACACATGCAGGAAGCCTTAACTAACGTGTTAGATTTGTAAATACCTAAATGACCTTCATGTGTCTCTTTAAAATAGTTTTGAAGCACTGCCAGGTTCACCAACCTTGCATCATTTCCAAAATGAGAGCCTTTGCTTAAATTGATAGTGGGGTAAAAGCACCTTGTCCCAGCCGCTCTCTCCACACCCAAAGGGCTTTAAAAAGATAATTTGAGGATTTCTGCAGAAATCTCATCCATCTTCTAAAACTGGCTATCACAATGGACACAACTGCTGTTAATACTGAGTGCCCAGTGGACTGGAGGGCAGAGAAAAAGTCCAGATGGACCCAACAAGACCCGGGTGTTAACCCAAAACTAACCTACACCTCCACAAGCTGCCACTACCGTCGAGTCAGAATAAGCGTGTGCTTTCCTACAGATGTGTTCAGGCATTTAACTTTCAAATTCAGCTTGCTCAGGGGCTCCTGCTCTATGTAAAAATGCGCCCAGACCCTGAACATAACTGTTGCTAGTGGCATCCGTGTTCTCCTTGACTATGACATTCATAGCCTTTAACTACGACATTCATAGCCTTTAACTACAGGTATTTTAGAATTATATTAATGTCTTCTATATTATGTAAGGCAGATTAGAGTTCTCTTCCATTTAATCTTGCTCATCCATCATTTATTTAACTTTGCACATTGTCATTCAAAGCAAGTATTTTAAAATCAAGGCTCCATTAAACCTATTCAATTATCTGTTGTTCTGGGTAATTGTTATCACCGGGTGCAATAGCTTTTAATAACTGAAACAGAACACTATGAAAATAAAAATACGATTGTTAACCTTGGAGCATCCCCAGGTTCTCATTTTAAAGCAACTCAGGCATTAATCCTACAACTTATACATAAATGATTATTAAAAAAAGACTAGGAAAAGTTGTAGAAACAGACAACTAAGCAACGTCTTCCATCATTGATTTTGCTTTTTTAAGCAGGTAGGTCTTTTTTCCATGCAGCACACAGAATGGCTTTGATGTTTTATGTAGCGCTGTCACTCACTGAAAGGCAACTTGGAGTTCAGCACAAAATTCAGACTGCATGAAGAGTCTAACCTCCCAGCTCCTGCACTCCTATTTATGAAATGTTTTATTTTTAAGAGTATTAATACTGCTTGAAAACTGTGTGCAGAAGAGACACAATTGTGGTGACTCAGTCTTAATCACTTTGTAATTAGACGTGGGTTTAGTAACTTCAAAGTAAGGGGAAATATTGGTCTATTTCCATACTATTCTTACTCTATGTCATGCTTGTAAAAACTTCAAAGTGTTTTTAAAAAGTCTGATTTCGTACATAATTATTTATGGAACTGATACTTCCAAACAGAAGCCTAAGACAGTAGCAACCCACTTTCTAGCATTTGGCAAGGAACCAAACAAGGCAGAGACAACAACATGGGCATTGCATCTTTAGACTTCTCATTTGTGCCAGGAAGTTATCAAGGAAATCTTATGGACCGAAACATATGAAATGGTCAGAAATAGGTGGCTAGATCCAGAAACACGTTTGAAACACGGAGATGTACAAAAGTAACATGCTCTAAGGGAAGTTGCTGTCAGCGCAACTCGCTGGAGGACAAGGGTACCTGGTACAGCGTCACACAAAGTAGCTAGTGACAAGGCAAAATTGCAAGTCTGACTGTGACATTTCATGATGCTTAGATACGGTCGTTAGCTTTATCCAGGGAGAAGTGTTAACCCAGGCCTCCTTGTTAGCCTTTCTTTTCCTAACGCTGGCCAATACCAACCACATCAGCCAAATAGCCCAAAGTGCTCTTCCATGGACAGCAGTGCTTGCACAGCACAGCCTATCATCACCTCAGCAGTTCTCTGGTGCGAGAATCAATGCAAACTGCTATTAAGGTATATTTTTTTCTGTTGTTCAGCCATCACAGTGCAGAGAACCAAAAAATATCTTTGAAAAGCTGTACATATGAGATTAGATGAATTACAAGCAAGAGACATACGCAGGTATCGACTAACCTTGCTCGAAGTAATTATTGCAGGCTACAGCGAGGAGCTGCAGTCTCCCAAATACCTTCAATCATATCTCATTGGCCTCCAGCCAGATCAGCCTG
Organism: Harpia harpyja; assembly: GCF_026419915.1. Taxonomy (NCBI): domain Eukaryota; kingdom Metazoa; phylum Chordata; class Aves; order Accipitriformes; family Accipitridae; genus Harpia; species Harpia harpyja. Next base: position 16,438,904 of record NC_068957.1, read on the forward strand.
CAAGAATCTTTTCAATCACATGAACCTATAAAAACCAATTTGGTTTCATGATGGTGATGAACCTGTCCTCTGACTAACCTTATTATTTGCTTTCTTGCTTTGAGAAGACCCAGATCAGACAGCTTCAGATTTATCCACACATTTTCAGCGTTTTGTTAATCACGCCATTGCTTTATCGATGTTCCCATATTGGACAATTACCTCCATCCAAAGAACACTTGCTAATTGTCAATACTTGGGAGGCTGGGCATTTGTGATAAATCTAATTAGGGGAACAGCATTTCTGTTGTTCTATCAGAATGCAATAATCAGCTGTAAGACAGCAGGATAAAAACAAGTGGAAAACAGAATAAAATGCCATGTGTTCTCATCCATGGGAAATCATGCCAGACCAACAGCACATCATTCCCTATAAGAAAACTACCTTGTTGGACCGGGGAAACACACTTGTCCTCATCTATCCAGAGCACAGCAGTCAGTGAAATCTTCCTGTGTGAGTTACTGCTCAGAGGTGGAGCAGCTGGGAATTAACAGCAGGAACCAGCTCCTTGGAGACTGCCAGCAGGCTGTGCTGAAATGGGACTTCTCAGAGCAAGGACATTACCCGTGATGACAATCCTGTTCATGGTGGCCATTAAGGATCCTGGTCCATGAAGGAGCTGTGATGTTCAAGGAACATGCCAGGTTCATGTTCAAGGCAATAGCTGTCTTACAGAGGAAGACGTAACATCAAACCTGTGTAAAACTGCGCTGTACTACCAAGCTTTTCTTTGCCTTTTTTTAATCCTTACAATGGTCAGCCTGAGAGTCAGATAAAAGGTAGCGATAGAGAGACTAATACAGCTAAAGAGCAGAGTGCGCTGCAAAGAGACATGGCTTGCCTCTGCTCTGCATCGGGCTGGTAATTACTGCCCCAGGTCCCTGGGAAGAGAAGCAATAAGAAACACGTTTCATCTCCTGAAGAATCAAGATCTGAAAAATAAATAAATAAATAAATTTGTAATCAGTGGTGTAATTTGCTTCTAATTCAGAAACTTTCGAGGTCTGCTGCTGTGAAATAGTTTATAATGAAGCAATTTCCACCACCATGCTGAAGAGGAGACACGTACGGGCCGGGAACAAATCGAAAGCCACTCCACCAGAATCATCCCTCTTGAAGAGCCACGACTATTGCTGCTGAAGTGTCTTCAGTGCATGTGACTTCTTAGCATATATTACCCATGCTAATGCCATGCTAACCAGCCCCGCACAGGTCGGTGTATCGCTGGCTCTGCTGTGCTGTGCTGAGCTGAGCCTGGGGCCCCAGACGGCATTTCAGCTCCTCTGTGCAAGGAGATGTGCAGGGGACAGAGTATGAGATGCTCTCATTTGCCTCCCAGAAAAACTTCACATCTAACTAATCAAGCAGTGGAGGAAAAGGGGGTTTTATAATGCCAGCTGCTGAAGCCTGTGTCTGCAAGGCCTCTGCCCCATAGGGAGCAGCAGCGAAGGCTCAGCTGGTGCAAAGGGTTTAGTCCACACAGGGGTGACAGCAACTCCTGCACCAAGCTAGGAGGCCTTGCGGTGACCTGCCCGTGGTCACCAAACCCTTGGAGGTTTGCAGGATTTCCTCAGCTCAGCCGGGACCCTCAGGGCACAGGGACGACCAGGAGCAGCAGCACAGCCAGCTGCCAGGACAGGCTCAGCTTCTGGACCACAGCATCGCAGTGAGGCAAGCTTAGCACTCACCCTAATGAGCTTCCAATTACATCAACAAACTGCATTAATTTTAATGCTCTCCCATTTATGCCAGAGTCATTATGTTTTCACACTCCATTTACCTGACGGTGTCCGCTGAGACAAACAGCAGTTTATTATTAAAGCGGTAGCATCTCCGTATCCCCATGAGCCCCACGTCGGAGGACCAAAGCTCAGGCAGGAGCTCACCGAGACCCAGATGCAGCACGGGGGATGCAGGGGAGGGTGGACAGGCACCCTGCTTGCTGACGCTGCTTGATTTCCCCAGGGCAGGATCTGTGCTTGCATCCAAAAACATCCCAATCCCTCTGCACCTGCAAGGTGGCTGATGGACCTGAGCAGGATCCCCAGCGGCAGCGTGCTGGGGTTGGACACAGAGGCAGCCCTGGGCTCTTCCATGGGCAGGCAGAGCCGCCCAGCCCCTCTCACCAAAGCACACATCTGGTAGAGGATGTCTGCTCATCAGAAACCACAGTTTTCACAGGAAAACAAATAGGTAGCATTTTGCACTCTTTCCCACTGAATTTTTAAACTGAAAATACCACGATTTCCAAAGAAGGCCAAAAAAGAAAAAAAGTATTACAAGACAGTGCATAAGCAGGAATTAATAGAAGTATTTCCACAGGATTTTTAAGCATAAAAAAGCTTTTATAAATATCTATGGAAAAATTCCTGCTATTTTGGATCAGCTGTGGAGTCAGCATCAAGCAACAGATTTTGCTGAGCTTCCGCTCCTCTAGAAACGCTTCCCAGGATAGAAAGCAAAGCTCCCAGACTTCTCAGCACGCTCAATTTGCTAATTTTGTCCAAGGAAATCTACCCACCAAGCTTATCGCTTCGTGTTTGAGAGAGAGTGGTCCCAAGGAAGAGCAGCAGCACTGCAGACACTTTGGTCACCAATCAGCCCTTCCTGAGGCTGCACTACAGTGTACGTACAACACAGTGTACGTACAACACAGTGTACGTACAACACAGTGTACGTACAACACAGTGTACGTACAACACAGTGTACGTACAACACAGTGTACGTACAATATGGTGTACATGACCTGATTGGGGTCTGCCAGAGCCTTTCCCTTGCCAAATACACATTTTTAACCAATTTAATGCTGATCCTCCCTGCAGCCCCTGAGCGATAACAAGGGGCTGAAACAAGGGCAAAGCATGGAGGCAGTGATGAAGCTGTTCACAAGGTGTTGGGGAACCACTGAACCCTCCCTGAGAGCCCCTGGTGGGAGCTGAGCTCCTCTTGGAACAAGCGGCAAGGAGTCAAACAGAGCAGGAGAATTCTGGGGAACTTCTTCCATCTGCCCAGGGGTGTTCAGCATCGCAGGCAGCTGCACTGAACTGGGGCTATCCTTAAAGAAAATCCAGCAGAAAGCATAGAGAACAAGACCCTTGAGAGAGGGTGGAACAAACTGTATGGCCATGGCTATTGACTAACGAACGGCGGCTTATTATCTAACTAATGATCAATTAGTGTTAAAGCACAAGGCCCAATCCATTCAACGAGCCAGCAGCAGCAGTGTCTTCCTTCGGAGCCTGCAGCACCCCAGTGCACATGAAAAGGGCATTCTTCATGGGAATTACTAGCAAAACTAGCAACTTCTCCCATGCAGACAGAATAATAATAATAATTTCAAATAGTGGAACTAATGTGATTTGACCACACGTTTGGGCTTTTCCCCTCCCCTGGATAAAGCCCTTGTATTAGCATTTATTTATTAACATAAGCTCTTATTGTAATTGGGATTAACCTCCTGCTTTGCACTGCTGGGAGCTGAACAGACACAGGGCACACGGGTGCAGCATAGGGGACCCAAGTCCAAAGGCACCCAGGGTTTTGTGCAAGCTGCGGGAACTGGAAGCGTTACCAAAATGGCACTGCCGATCACTGGGAGGAAAACAACATCGGCGGTGTCCACGGATGGTGCTGGCAGCTACAGTTTCACCCCCAGGTTGGTACTGCACCTTCTGGCTGAAGACAAGCGCTGTTCCCTCGAGCGGGGCATGGTGCACCAGGATCAGCCAGCATTTGTCCCGAGCAGCTCCTCCAGGCTCGTCATCACCCACACACTCACCCACGTTTTCTGCCTGTACCACGATTGGAAACAACTGCACTGCCGAGACGTCACCACATTGTCCACATGCAGATGTGAGCACAGGGGAGAGAGCAACTTCCAAAACCACTGCAGATTTTGGGCATAAAAACATTTTGGGGGATAGAGTAAATCAGTATACAGAGGCAAATCTCCCCATCTACTGATAAAGCCTATTTCCTGACAACACACAGCATAGCAGGGCAGCATTTACTCTTAGTAATTCCAGTTAAATCAACAGAAATACCTAGAAAACAATTTAGTCCCAAAAGTTAGTTCATATTGAGCCAGATGGGATGAATGACAGTGTGGTTCCTCACTTGTTTGGTTGGTTTTTTAACAAATCTATTGTCTGGACTTGAGTAATAATCCACAACCTGGACTCTTCGTAGAGTATTGATGCATTTTTGGTCAAACCCTAAATCTGCTCAAGGCAGGAGGACCATTTTTACTGACTTTGGAAGGTGTTAGTCAGGGCTCACCTCCCGGAGGCTGTGCTGCCCCAGGCACGAGGTGCAGGGAAGGGGCTTTTGTGCTTGTCTGCATGCCTGCCTGGACCGAAGCCAGCACCCACCAGTCCCAGCTATCGCTCTGCAGGGCAGGAGCTCTATTAAAAAAAACAATTGATTAAGGATTTTACAAGCATACTTTTTTTTTTTTTTTTTACATTTGCCAAAATCAACTCTGTAAACTGTCAATGCTGCAGCAGAGCTCTGCAAGACAGGATACTTGTGAGGCTCTTTTAAAGATTTTAAAAATTGGGAAGTGAGGTAAAAAAAAAAATAAAAAGAGTGCCAGCTGAAAAGTATAAAGCCAGTTTGCCAGCTAATGATGCAAGGAAAGCAAAAAATAATTTAAAATAAAGTTAGTAGGTCTTTAATACTACATTTATCAGACAAACTGAATATATGAGCTAAATATAGCAGCATTAGACTAAAACACTGTCTTTAGCAGGCTTAAGTTTCGACAATTCATTTGCTATTTAGCATCTACATGAAGTCAGTCAGCACCTTGATTTTTTGAAACAAAGACAAAGAGTAAATTTTTATCTGTTTAAAGAAGCCCAAATCATGGTGGGCTAAATGTAGAAAAGGAGAGCACTACCAGAGAATGATGTAAAACCTAATTAAAGACCTTTGACTGCTACAGAATTGAAAACCAATTAAAAACCTCTTTTTGCCTAGAAAAGTCTCAGAAGAAATTCCTAAATCTTAATTTGCTTCTGTCCTTATCTCCATTGTGACAGGTCTCTGAAGCCTCCTCTGCCAAGCCAGGAAGATAAGAGAGAAGCAAGCAGCAGTGCACCGGGTCTGCCTCCCCCTCCGCAGGCAGAGCCAGCTGGACCATGATCTTTAATTATGGAGCACAATCAGATGCTCCATTAGAGAAAGGGCTTTTAAAACCCCATTTAAAATTTGATGCGCAAGCCTTGATAACTTGCTGCTAAGTATAGCCCTCCCAGATGATGAAGGATGATGTTCAGCCCAGGCCATGCCTCGAACCCACCTACTCCTGCCAGCAGTTTCAGCTGCTCCCAGCTCAAGCCACTCTGGGTACATCAAGGAGGCAAATCGAAATTTTCAAGTTTATTCCAAAAAAAATGACGTTATAAGGATCAGCTCACTTCTGTTCTGCTGCTTGGGTGTAGTCCCTCAGCACTTTGCCAGACACTTGATACCATTTTGTTTTATTACTGCAGAGAATTATCAAGAAGACAGACTGAGAATACTCAGAAAGCCTTTTTACAGGTTTATATTTAAGAATCTAATCTAATTCCTTAGTAGCCTTTCCTTTTTGTTAAATTAACACTTAATTCCTTCCTTGCTATTTGAATGAATTCATATCTATGGTCAGCCAGAGAAGACAAAATTGGAAATTACAATTCTGGGGGTGTTATGCTGTATGAATAATGAGAACTATGGTTTTTTTACATGGATTTTGACATTTATTAATTTTCTTTAATACCACTTTTTCTTCTGTATGACAATCTCATTACAACCTGGGGTTTGAGATTCACGACCATGGCAAGTGCAGAGACCAGAGGTAACTAGAGGGCTCAGCCCTGCTCCCAGTTCCACCACTGGGAAGCAGCAGCCTGCCCACTGTGTGCCCACTGAGCACAGCAGTTGTCCTCCCGAGCATCGTCAACACGCGGATCAGAAATCCCAGGCCATTGAGACCCTCTGAAGTGTGATCCAGGAGCTGGTGCCATGCTAGAGGAGGAGCATCCGAGGGCAGAGAGGGCATGGTGCTGGATGCGCTAGGGACACGATGTGCCCTTGGAATGATACAAAAACATCTTTCCTCCTACACATCTTCCCCTTTGAATGCGCCCTTGCTCCTGTTACTGCACTCCTTTTTCCTTCAGTTTTTTAGACCTCTAACATATTCTGTATTTTCCTTCCCACCAAGCCAGACTCAATCTTCCCTACCAGTGCTGAGCCATGCAGCCAGGTCAGCTCTCCCCACTGCGGACAGCCAGTGACCCTGCTCACACCGTCCCTCTCACAAGCACTAGTCTTCTCACCTGGAAGAGGGAGATAAAAGTTTTCTTAGCAAAACCCTACAAGACGATGGATGACTGATGACTGACGACTGCACTTTCCCCCTGGAGATCCCACAGGCATTGCTTGAGCTGGCAGCTTGCTGGGATTTTCTTGTTTTAGCATGTATCCATAAGCTTCCCAAAGAGCAGCTTGGGGAGTGCAGGTCCTTTCGTTATTTTTCCTGCTGAAGCCCCAGGCTCCATCCAAGTCACCAGCTGCAGAGAAGCAGCCTGCACCTGTTTAGACACAAGGAAATATCACAGTGCTGGTATTTACCAGCAATTACGTAAAGCCAACTTTCACCTTAGGAACATATTGACATTATTTAAAATGCATGCTCCTGGTGACTTTGCTCCCTTTGCTTGTGCACATCACGATGATGATGACGGCTGCAGCAGATTGCTACCTGGAGCATGCCATGCCCGTGGGGCTCTGTTTTCTTCTTGGTCCCAGCCCCGGGGCTCTTGCTGCCCACGGACAGGGCTGGGTGCTCTCCCCTCCACCCTTTAAGTCTGCAGCTCCCAAAATGACTTATGCATTTGGTTGCTCAGCTCAAAACCCTCAAAAAGAGCTGCTTTCTCCCAGATGGGCACAATCTGCCAAGCCACATTGGGCACCGATCCTGCTGGAAACACCCCCTTTTGCCCAGGTACCTTTCCCACCTCAGGTTTTGCAGTGCAGGAAGGAGTGTCAGGCACTGCTTCGCCAGCGCCCGCGGCCCCCGGGTTTCCTGCAAGCTGCTGCCCAGAGAAGGGAAACCTTCTCCCTCAGCAGGAGGGGACGGCAGCTGTAACGCGGAGAGGCGGCACAGGGAAAGATCAGCAGCAGGGCCCACAGACCGCAGAGACGCGTATCCCATCTTGAGCAGCTAAAAATCTCTGCAGAGAACTGGATACCAGCCTGGGCTCTTCCCCTGCACACAATGAAGAGGGTTTTCTGCTCACGCAGAGGTTCGCAGTCCCTGCCGTCGTCAGGAGCGTGCACGCAGGGCTCACCGTGCACGGGGACCTCGCTGCACACGCGAGCTCAGCGACACGGGGCCGCTGCTGGAGACGTCCACACGCAAGCGGGTGCAGGCTGGGACCCCTCCACGCAGAGGCCAGGCAGCTGCAAATGTTCACTGGGCAGGTGCTGCTGCCTCAGAGCCCAATTACTGAGCCAGAGGCAGCAATGTGTTGGCCATCGGCAAGTCTCTTGCTCACTCATAGGTGTTATGCACCAAGATGAGTGATGAGAGCTGGAAAACCTACCTGCCCCGGGGTCCGGCTTTAATTGCAGCATCTTCCCCCCAGGACAGGGGCCTCAGAGGGCAAAGCTTTTCCTCCCCATGGACCAGCTATGCTTGGGAGCTCTCACCCTCTGGCATGCTGGGCAATATGCTCCAGGGCTCCGGTGGTCCTTCTGCTTCAGGTGGGTGCACTTATCATCACTTAGCATTTGCAACCAGCCCTCAAGGATCATTTCCATGAACGAGGGCGTGAGTCATCTGATCAGCATGCTTACTATGCCAGTGAGTTTTGCTGCTGCACTCTTTGCATGAAAAAGGCAGCGTTAATTTGGGGAAGGCAGCTTTAATCCTGCTAGAGGAGAAAAGCCATCAGGAGTTCATTTAGCACAGTTCGGCAGGAGCTCTGCATGTCAGCTCTCACACCATCAGACACTTAGTAAGAGGCAACTCCAATTGGGAATTAACCCATTTTGCAGTTACTGCTAAACCTCAGGGCTTAATTGTTTTAAAGAAAGTATTTTAATCCCCATTGCTGGTCTTTCTCAGAGATCTCTCAGCCTCAAAGCAGGTTCCTTTCTACAATGGCAACTTCAGGGCCTTCTCTAAGGTAGGTTGGATCCAGAGCTCAAGGGCCCCCAGGCCATCAGACCCATCCAGGTATCCCACGACCATCAGCCTCGAGGGCTCTTCTACACATAGAAACAGGCGTGTGTCCCCCCTCCATTGGTACAGCTGAAGTTTATTTTCCTTTATGCCAAGCCTTTATTCCTGAACAACAGGCTGCCCTGAGAGAAGGATGGAGAGGGACTGTCTAGAGGTTTGTGTATTGTAAAGTCACAGCAGGCTTTCCCTGACGTAAGTCACTAATAGCATGGCTAGACACACTAAATGACATAAAAGTCTAGAGTGGACAATTAAATATAATTTCAAAGTGATACTTATCCTACTTGAAAAGAGCACTGGATTTACAATGTCTAATCCGTTGCAAGATGTCTGTATATTAAGTAGCAATATTTAATGCGACCACATATCCTCTTGGTGATCTCGTTAGTCTATCCCCTTGCTAAAAATACTCTTGGTTTGTCTCTGGGAATACAGTAATTCTCATTAGCAAATCATGGTTAGTCTTATCTAATACAACAGCACGGACTAATATACATGGAAAATACATCAAAGAAACTAAACGATGGCTTTATGCCTTTCCGCGTGGTAAAAATAGTCAAAGCAATCAGCTATTTCCTTGTGAGAATATAACAGAAAAAAACAAGCCCAAACCACTACACACAAAAGCTAGCAATAATCTTGTGCATGTATAAATTAGACCATACGCCTCACTGTGCTCAGACCATGCATCGTACCCAGAGCTACGTCCTTTCATTCCCTTTATGGCACCTCTTGGAGGTCCTTAATACGAGCCATACCGACCTCGCAGGGTTATGTGCCAGCTGGAAACACCACCTCAAAGTGCTTTACATCTACACCAGGCTCATTTTGGTTTCTTAAGTCATAGCTTTCCAATGTCTCTTCATTACAAGAACTTGGCCCCTGAATTACAGGCAGTTGCTTGTAGAATTCTCCAAAGTGGGTGCTGCTTTCACACCATCCTTGCAGAAGTGTTCCAGCCTGCAGGATGCAGCACGAGCCCTGCGTTGCCCTTTCACACAAAGGCCTAATTTGCAAAAGAAAAATGTATGTTTTACAGAAGTGTTAAAGCAAGCAACTAGGAATTCTTAAGATTACGCAAAGCACCTCCCCATGAGCGTGCTGGTCTTGGGGGTGGTTTGCCTGGTTTGGGCTCAACCTTGCACAAATCAGGATCTCCCTTTCTCACTCCCTGCCCCTCAAGGTCAGTTCCCTTATTTACCAGCAACTAGGCTATTTATTTAGATAAATTCTAACCTTTACAGGCAAGAGAAAGCAGCTAGTTACCTTGCAAAATAGCATCAGGAAGACGAAAACAGTCACACCCACATGTTTATTTTTATTGTCATATCAAAGATTACCCATCAGTGAAGAAATGTAATGATGCTTTTTGAAATACAGGACAACTCTTTGGCGGTTAAAAAAAAAAAAAAATCCCCAAAACCCAGACTTAGAGATTTTGCCTGGCAGTAGGACCCTCTTGGGATGTGGATAGACAGCAAATAACCACTTTGCATCCAAGAGCTCGTTTGCCTTCTCTGCTTCATTTAGCTTCTATATTGAGAAAATGAAGTTACCAAAGTAATTCTTATACTCTCCAGAAAGCATCCACTTTGGAGCTCACTCACTCAAATAGCATGGCTGAGTGAGGAGCAGCCAGTAACAACAGAGGCAGCCCAAAACTGCAGGGCAGATGAGTGCTGAATCCAGTTCCTCTCACAAATGGAAACAGAGGCTGCAAGAGATGAAGCTGAGCACGCCTGCAGTAAGCCTGGCTGCAGGCAAGATGCTCCCTTGCCTGGAGGAAAGCTGTGCCCCAGGAGGGTGTCGAAGCTCTCGGGTACCAGGCAGCCTTACAAAAGGACATGCACAAGGCTGAACACTTCCCTGGCCTCCACTGCCTTTAAGCGGCAAAACCGTAAAGAACCTGTCAAACAGGTTGAAAGGTAAGCAGTATTTTTACTAAAATTGCTTTAAAAAAATCACAGTAGCTTTCAAAAACCTCTCACTTTACCACTAATTTTATCACATCGTTTGGGTAAAAAAAAGCTCCCTCGCTGCTTGGTGACAACCACAAACAAAACTCACACCACCCTGTGACTGTAGTAATGTTAGCAATGCGCTCTGGATTTTTTTCCTCAGTCTAAAATTACTTGAAATAGCTTTTCATCAAGACACATAAATCTGATCTGTGACCCACACACAAACATCTCACCTTGTTCCACATCATTCACTGGAGCTGGAAGGAAAATGGACCTTAAATGAACATAAAACTTTGCATCTGAGTATTTAACACTGCATTTTTTTCAACTGAGGGAAACCAGTTCCCCTGTTACATCCTTTTTGTTTCACACTTAATTCAGCTGTGAACATACAATTACTGGTGACAGATATTCTAGTAAGTAACCAAAGTTACTTTTAATTAGTAAACAAAGTTACTGTTATGGAATAAGTAAACTGTAAAGCTTTCTTGCTTGCCTACAGAATGTGTTTTCTCTTATATTGTGTGCGATCATATTATCAGAGTCCTATTATGCAAACCTGGTAAAAGCAGCACAAAAATATCAGACAATTTGAAAGGCCTGAATAAGAAAAATGTTGCTCGCGAAATGGCTGGTGGGGCTGTACAGTTTCTAAGATCAAGTTGCCACTAAACTACCGCACCTCGTTCCAGTGTCTTAATGATGGAAAGCAAAGGTGGGAGCTTGTTGAGAAGCGGTAAAGCTTCCTACAGGCAATGGGAAGGAGCAGGGCTGAAACTGCCATATATTTGCCACTGTAGTGTGCATTTTTACAACCAAATGTTGATGTATAAACCATCATGATGGAACAAGCACTAAAAATGGAAGTAAGACCATTTAGCTGCTATTTAGCCACTCAAGTTTTTTATTTAGCCATTCAAGGTGGTTTGATTTTCGCCTTTTTTTTTTTTTTTCAAACAATTCATCCCACTCCACCTTGACAGCTTGTTTACAATTTGTTTCTAGCCACAGAGAGCTGACAGATGTGATGTGATTAGCAAGACAAGACAGCTTAAATACAGAGCAGACAGCACAGCAGAAGACACGCAATGGAACTGCAAGCTACTTTGCACGCTTCGAAATACCTACCAGTCTTGAAGTTTTCATCTGAAAGTAGAGATGGGCATTAACCCCTGCAATTCCAGGCAAGGTTAGGTTTCAAAACTAACTGCATTTAGGAGCACACCCAGTTTCCGTTGCATTATAGAGGAAGAAGTAGGTGGCTTTCTGTGGCTTGACTCTTTCAGACAGGAACATTTTCAGCTCAGTTCCACTATCATTAGCAGAGTTACTAAAACAATTATTGCAGTTCAGCTCGTACTGGTGACCTTCTCCTTGATGCCAACCTCTGCAGTGCTATGGTAACAGGAGCCCACGCAACAGACACTGCAGAGTGCCACAACTGCTCTGATCTGCAGGAGCAGAGGTGCCTGTGGGGAAACACTCCCCTCCAGTATTCTGAGCTGTCAGACACGAAGTCATCTGCGTATTTTCCAAGCAAAGGGGTAGGGACTGGGAGGAAGAGGAAAACCAAAGAAATTGCCTAACAAACCCAAATGAGTATCTCTAGTGTTAGTAAATTCAGATACCTGGGGTCTTCCTTGCTAGGGTCTTGACACACAGCAGCGATGTGCAGCATTCTGGCAGAGGCATTAAACCAACAGGGACGGGTATCTCTTGGCTCAGAATGCAGCTGGCTGAGATGCCACCGCACTTTTTGAGCGGTTACTCATCAGAAGAGAGGAAGCCCTCTCACCCCGCACATGGCAGTACTATTTTAGCGTGGCTGAAGCTCAGCACCAGCCAAATGGGACACCCAGCCAGGTTGCAGCCACCTCCCACACTTGAGCAGGGATGGGTCAGAGCCAGGAGGGGTAGCCTATACCATGTTAGACTTTTAATCTGTACCACACCAGACTTTCAATCACGCCTGCAACAAGCCCAGTTACTTGCAGCAATTCAAGAAATGTCTTCATAAAACAACCAGTGCTTCTTCATGAGGTTCTCCGATGCCTTCTATGTGTGGTCAATACAGCTACTTGACAGCATAGTCTTTACTGTTGACATCAAAAAGCTCTGAACTTGACCCATCATCTACCTTCAGGCAGATCACAAGATGTTAGGGCTTTTAAGGAAAAAAAAAAAAAAAAAACCAAAACAAATCAGTAAGTCCTTCAAACCTTAGATGATAACCAGCATCAAGAGTGTCATAAATTATTTGCTCCCATTTCATGCATAAGGGAACACAGACTTTCCAGGTGGCTTAGAAAAGAAACAGGAGAGAGAAAGGTCTTCCTTCAACAAGCAGGAGAATTAGGAAAATAAAGATGTATCCCACCCTCCTACTAAGACCCAGTCCCTGAACTCAGCTCATGGACAGCCAGGGCCAAGGGTGCCCCTCCAAGACCCTGGCGCTGCTCTCCCCAGATCTCCATCCAGAACCTGCTTGCAGAACTCAGACAAGCAGCAGCACGTGTTACTGTGAAGCTGAAGAGCCACACTGTTGGGAGGTCACGTACCGCTGGAGGTTCACCGTGCTCCTGCTCTCAGGGCACTGGTTTTGCCCACCAGCTGCAACATTCGGGGCTTCTTCTAGCAGGTCGCTCCCTCCACTCTGAGTAAACATTGTGCCAGTAAGATTTAGTAATATAGAGGTTTCTTTTGCATATTAGCTTTCATATTTGCATCTTGCAAATCGAGCGTTCCTCTGCTTAATTCCAACCCATTTCCAATGGCCGAGTAGTAAGATGAACACAGGGTTTAACGGCTTGATACTGCAAAGTCAGATCTGTGCAGGGCATGGGGAGGAGGAGAAGACTCAAAACAGGGGCTTCTGTAAAAAGAAACTCCTGTAATTTTTGTTTGCTAATTGATGGGCTGATTTTATACTGCTCAAAATAGTAACTGCTATTTCCCTTCAGCCAGTAGACTGTTAATGAAGCTGGAATTTGTGCCAGCGACCATATGGCATACGTCATCTTTATCAAGTTATATAAATTCCAGAAAGTCCACATTTATAAGGGTATAAATATGGAAGAGGAAAATGAAATGTGATTCCTTAAGAAGCGCATTTTCTGGAGTAACCCTAAGCTGCAAGATTCAGCTGTTTATTGAATGGCATGGTTTCTCGCACCACATGGTGTTAACAGAAGACTAAAAAAATTCATCTTAATTTGGAATAGACAGCAAAAATGAGGAGTGAGATGGAGAATGTGAGACATCATTTTAAAATTCCCAGATCTGATGCCTGGTCTAATGAAAATGTCTGTTTACAAATAGGATTGGTTTTCTTTGAGGAAGAAGTAAGGACGGGAATAGCAAACAGGGCTGCAGCTTTTTTCTCATCAGCATCCCTAAGTAGAGGACATATGCTTGGTGACACGAGGAGGTCTCAGTCACGTTCCTAACTACTTAGCCCCTGCATGCCCCAACCTGCCTGGAATCAGACACACAAAATGTGTGAGAAATATTTAAAGGCTTGGCAGAAAAGGGGGGGGGGAACCCTGACTACCTCCAAAATCAGTGGCTGATGAGTGCTAAAACTGAGTGACCTCATCTAGACATCCTCTTATAGTGACCTCTACACACAATGATTGCAGCTCAGGTTTGCCCTATGCTTTTGGAGAGCCAAGATTCAAATAGTTCCTATGAACAATCAAGGATTAAAAAAAAAAAAAAAAAAAAAGCCGCCTTTTATGCTGTCAGATGAAGAGATTCTCAGGGCTCTGCTGTCTGCACAGGAGCCACACTATGAGCCTTGCTCATCCCTGCTCAGACAGGCACAGCCAGCACCCTGCTTTCACAACTCACGCTCCCTCCACTGACCTTCAGCTTTCCAGCTGGGGCAGAGGCAGCCGGGCAATGGTCCTTGGCTTTGGGCGGCCGCAGACCCGTCCCCCAGGCAGATGCATGGAAACAGGATTTGAGGCTCGGTGCAGACAAGTGTGCATTGCTATTCCACGGCATATGACAAAAGTTACGGCTCGGGGAATAACGCAAAGACGTTTGATTTTTTCCTTTCCCAGCACTGTGTCACTGCAGGCCAAATGGAAATCTCCTGGGTTATTAAACAAGATAAATTTGACAGGATTGTAAATCATAAAATTGTCCCAAATTGCAGACCTGCTGACAGCATACACTATAATCCAGTTGGCATATCTGATGTTTCCTTTTCTTTGTTTCTTCTTGCCACAGGAAGAAACATCCCCTCCTTAAAACTCTCTACAGAAAAAGAAGCAGCAGCAATTCCAAAAAACCTGAATGATGAACCAAAACCTGACATCTCACATTTGTTGGGTTCAGCTAAACACAATACTGCTGTAACAGCTAGATACAGAAACTGGCTTTAAAAAACAGTGACAAAACCCCCCCAAAAGTATATCCTCTTAATATTCTATATAATTTTAAAACATTATTCAGAACTGCCTATAAAGAAAACACCATGACTCATAGGAACTAGGGCATCATTCATGTGATTACAGCAGAAAAGTGAGGCATTCGTTATATATGAGCACTTGAGACATCCCGTGTATATACACACAGTCAAATGTTAATAGTGTAGCATATCAACAGAAGCAATCTGTCTCCGTTTTGGGGACAGACTCGGGGATTTACTTAATTGTCTTTATTTACAGCAACAATCCTTTCATTGTTAATACCCTGAACTCCCGACAAAACATGCCTAAGGGACAGCAACTCTCCCTCCCCTTTCTAGAAACACAGGCTTTCAAATTGAGACATTGACTTTTCTTTAACTGCAATTAAGAAGCCGCTTTGATTTTCCATCCAAGTCCAGTTCTCCTGTCCCTGGTGCAGGTTCTTTAGTTACACAAGGTTGTTCCTTTGAAGCTGGGAGAGCATCGCTCTCAACGAGTCTTTGTGGACAGAAAGGGAGCCTGCCAGGCAAAGGCTGAGTAAACCTCACAAGCCAGTGCTCTACCCATCTATTAGCAAGGAATACACACTCTCTAAAAAAAGCTACATAGGCACTACTTGCTAAAAATATAACTGAAAGAGTAAAATATTCAAAACTCAGGTTAACAAGTACAGGCCAAAATAATCTGCATTTAAATGCCTGATGCAGGGCAGGCCTGTTCTCCAAAGCTAATTATTTTTTTTCCAGAAGCATTTAATTGTTAAGAAAAGGGATGAGACTTCTTTACCATACCTAACGATGCAGCACAGGAGCCTGCACCCATTAGCTAGAGTTATATGACTTTGTAATGATATTTATTGACAGCTGTCAAAGGTTTGGGTAAAAATATGGAAAGATACACTGGCAGGCACTGCATAAGAAACATGGGGAGGGGACTCAGGTGATCAGTGGTGTGTTTATTTCAGTGCATAAAACATGTAAGGAAATTTATTTCCACACTTCTAAGAAAAGGTTACAAGCAATGAAAAACAAATGGAAAAGAAACCAAGCAGTTTTTTTTACAGTGATGTTGAACAAGGGAGGTAAAGGCAATGTTGTTAATTCAACAGAGGCCAAGTATTTTGGAACAATCCTGGATATGGGGAACACACGTTAAAGTGGAGCAATTTTAATTTTTTCCTTCATTAATTGATACTGTTCCATGAGTTAATGTTTAAAATCTGAACTGTTCCTACAGTTCTTTCTCCCCACAGTGTTGTGCAGACAGATGAGAGTAAACAAGCTTGCTCTCTACTGAGATCTGGAAAGTGTGACCAAACCCTGGCCCTCCCTCCTGCAATTTCCATACAGGCACAGAAGAAAGAAAGGGCAGAATCAATGGCCAAGAAAGAAGTATTGCATACCAAAGAGTCGCTGTATTTATCCCCTTCCAGAGGACTCAGCAGCTCTGGTACACGAGCCTCCTTGAAAAGAGGACGAGGAGATTCTGGTGGTCTTTAGATGCCAGGCTAACTAAAATTTTAGGTCAGCCTTAGAGATTTGCCTCCTGCACACAGATTTTTGCTGGGTTTGGGAACATTTTGCAGAGCAGCAAGGGGCTGGCAGGGAATTAGATGTTCAAGCCATGGTCCTCATTCCACAGCTCCACATGGTCTTTAGCAGGCCAGAGCCACAATGTACTTTAGATGTAAGAATCAAAGGTCAGATTTATTTTGTAACTCAATTAACAGGCAGCATGGAAGACAGGAGAGGTGCTTTTACATTTGCCCAGAGAAAACAGACACCTGCCAGTGCAGAATGTTGCAGTCTAAGGGAGAACACAGCAACAGGCCAGCCAAGAGTGCAAGCAGGTATGAACAACTGAGCTCTGCTTCATCTAAGCCAACCATAAATTATTAAAAAAAAAAAAAAAATCACTCCAGACAGTCTGTGGGAGCTCCATGTCCAAACAAACCTCTGAACCATGCCAACAAACTCTTAAAAAAAAAAAAAAAAAAAAAAGCTTTTTCTGCCTAGAATTATAATTTTACTCTGCAAGTTTACTAGCTTTGTGTGTTTCCAGTCCCAAACACATTTTCATCTGAGATCTCTTCACATTGCAAACTGAATTCTTCGGAAACAGAGCCCCAAATAGAAAACTTTTTAATGAATATGTGGATAGCCTGACAGCACGTAGCACAGAAAGAACGAACTGAACCTTTCATTCCCACTACAGATTGAGAGGCATTACTCATTTCATGAATAAAAAGTGAAAAATCCAAACAGCAGCAATATAAAACTCCCCAAATGGGGAAAAAAAAAACAGCATTCAAGAGCAAAAATAATACACAGAGGGGGAGACAATCCCCATTCCAGATCATCCTTTCTGGAAAGTCAACCATGCAGGGCTTCTGATGTAGCACCACTCCCAGGTTATCTGGGCTGCATCTTCTACAAATCACCTGGTCATTAAATAACTCTGGAGGACTCCTGTGCATCACTGATGCTAGAATTCCTGACAAAAACTAGCCATGCTGTTTTACTGAGTAAGATATTTGTTGTGGACCAAATCCCACCACGTTTTCCCCAGAATAGGTAATCAGCAGGTCCAACAGAGCTGGACATCAAAAGATAGAGCCTACAGACTGAGAAAAGAAGTTCACTTAATGATGTGTAAAAGACTGGCAAGAAGAACATGTGAACTGGTGCCAGTCAGTAAAGTCATCCTAATTCCCTAGCTTGTTCTCAAAACTGAGATCGCCTTTTCACAGCTGAACAGGTCCTGCAATACTTATGGGACCAAAAATTTTATCATTAAGCAAAGCATACATAACTCTGCATTTTAAGACTTTTTTTTTTCCTTGACCACATCTGTACACAAAGAAATATTATTCACATTTTAACTAAAATACAAAAGAAAAATACCTGATAAGCTACACATGCTGTGCAAGTAAAGTACATTTTCACAGACAGTGGAAAGCATAAAGTGCTACATAAGAAAGTTTGACTCACCCTCCAGATCTCTGGGTAACCTATCACTACACACAGCCTAAAACACCACATAAGGTGCAAGCCAGGAGCAAATGGGACATGCGTTTCTCCTTCAACACACACATACCTTTTACTAGGTTAAAACTGCTTATATATTTCCAAGTATGCACAAGCTGAATTATGATAACATTTATCAAAAGTATGTTACATACCAGCAGTGGGCTATTTTCTCCCTTGACATGAGGACCATGCCACTAGAAAAGCTTCAGCTTTATTGATTCTGATTAGGAGCAGAGGAAATAACAAAGATGTCAGCTACAAAAAGGAAGAATTAAAAAACTAGGAACCAGCAGAATCAGACACCAATGCAAAGATGAGGTAATTACCAGCTGGAGGGTAAATTAAGAAGCAACAACAATTCTAGTAGGTAGAAAGAACTTTGCAAAAAAAAGTGCTCTGATCTTTCCAGATCAAATAATCCCCAAATCTTTGGCTATTAACTTCTCCAGACATTTGTATTACACTTATTGCTGTGGCATCAAATTATTTTTTGATGTCCAACCAGCCCATCAGATTAAGGTTGTAAGCCTTTGGGGAGAATTTTATTTATCTGTATGCAAACTGCCCTAATCCAAGATTTCCATTATTCCACTAAAGAATCAGACTATTGGTTTGAGCTTCCGACTGTTACTAAAATGCTACTTCTTCAAGTTCCATCCCCCTGCCCAGAAACAGAATGGGCAATTAAAAAATGGCATTGGTATAAGAGAACACCTCATCTTTGTCCTGGCACCCAGGTTAAGACTCACAGTGATTCTTCAGTACAAGGGAACTCCAGAGCCACGGGTCAGGCTGTCAGACAGCTGCCTCCTGCTGCTCCATTTCTCACCCCTTCATGACAACTCTATTACCCCAAGAACACCAAGACTGCAAATGTCCCAAGATAGATAGGTTGGGTCCTGCCATGAATTGCTCTCCCTGGGCCAGACTCTCAGACTTTATACAACTTTGAGGGAAGGGGAACCACTGAAAACTGGACAGCTGCAGATAATCAGCTCTTCAATGTGAATAGGGCAAAGAAACTTCAAATAACCTGGGTTTTCTGAGGTTTTCTTCTCCATCGTTCTTGTCCTGTTTCAAAACACAGCACAAGGAAAATGTCATCCTAGACATCTCAAGTCATTCAGAGTGCTGTGTTTCTTTGCAGGGATATTGGCCAGGCCTTTTGACGAGTTGTATATGGAAGTGAGCACTTGCTACTAATTGGGCACCAGAAAAACCAAAGTCTAAATGAATTCTGAGATTGCAGTGCGGGTCTGCCATCATCAGGAGAGGGCAGACAGCTCCAGCAGCTCTCCCTGCGAGTACACTAATGTAGTCTTATTCGCATTCAGGTCAAATAGCTACTAATTGCTTTTTATCCAGATGCTTTTCTAATTTAGGTACTATAACTGCAAAAATGAGAGCAGTCAAGATTTATGAAAAAAGAGGTGGCTGCTTATCATCTGGACACTGCTGGCTCTAGATACTATGATGGACTTACTCTTCATAAAAGCAGCCCTACTGAAAATGGAGATTGAATATCTGCTGTATCTATATGTATGAATCTACAGCTGTAGATTCAGAGATGGAAAGGGTTTGTTATGCTATGGTTAAGAAAGATGTAATGAGCATCAAGTCATTTTACACTGCATTACAGTAGAAAACAGTCTGCAGTTTTTGGAAAATCTTTGATGTCTGCATTTCAATCCTGGTATATAGATGGTAATTAATGTCATTATGAATACTTTAATCCAGAGGGAGATTTAAGAAAAAAACCTCAAAGATTAATTTGATTGAAGCACTACATTTAATCCACTACGCTGCATCCAACACTGATGACAAAATGATGTTCAAAAAGAATTCTTCCACTTTAAGTAGAATAGATGAGTCACTAAAAAAAATAAATCTCTACATTGTGGCCATATACCAGCCCCTGGGCTATTCTCAAGGCTCAGACACAAAACTTTGACATCCTGACTTCTGTCTGTCTCATAATGGTTAGAACCTACCCTAAGCTTCTTCCAAATGGAGAATACCAGTGAAGATATTCACTTTTAAACAGTGCATCTCTTCATCGCTAGCATACAGACAGTAGGATATATTTACATTATCCAAAAGGAGTTGCAACTACTTCAACTACTATTTAATTTCATTAATAAAACGGAAATGGAATATGGATTTCAGGGGATTTAAACTCAAGCAGGCTCTAAAATCTGGTCTGAGCTGGAAAAAAAATTAGTAGCATGTGACACTTCAATGACTGACACATACTTAAATGACACAGCAACATTTTCCTATGCGGTGCTTTGCACAGCATTATAAGACTATTCTTAAGGTGATGAATCAATTCATCTTGACTGGCTACTTTCCAAGAGTGTCCACTGGATACTATTAACACCTGTAACAACCTCACACAGCTATGCAGAATTAAGATGATTATTTTTTTAAAGAGGAAGAATTACTTTTGATTTTAACCAAAACAATTATAAAACCTAAAGCTTACATGTACATTTTGGTAGTGATCATTGCTAGTAAACTGAATAAAGAATAAATATCAGTATTTCCAAAATTGACACCATAGTAATACTGCTGCTTGATGCATCAAGCAGGGACAAAATACAAATAGCATACTCCCAACAAAATTCTATTAAGCTTTACATGGTTATTGGTAATAGGTAGCACAATAAAATAAGCTAACCAATTTAAACAGTTTTCCCCAGATGATGCCCCTCTGACTGTGTTCATTAGCAAAACAACTTGTAACATATGATGGGAAGTTCAGAAGAAGCATGATGGTTATTAGCCTTCTATAAGCACTCAGAGCTGCGATTTGTCAGCAGTGCACTGTATTTTGGAGCAGATAAAGATTTCTGTAAATTTGCATGGCTGCACACATAAGCAGTAGTTCTCCAAGAAAAAAAAAAATTAAGACCATTTGTTCTTTTGTCAGTCCTTAACAATAAAATGAACACATCAGGCCAAAACAGTTTCTTAAAAGTAGGTCAAAAATACCCATTCATGATCACTTCTGCATTGGTTTCCTAGCAAATTAATCTACCCACACAGATATACGTAATGCGTATCCTGGAGACAGCGAGGCAGAGCAAGAAAACCAAATACATTAATGAGGTAGCTTAGACTGAATAACTGCAGTTAAAAGTTTTATTGAACAAAAGAAGGTAAAACGTGGTAGTCCAAGTTCACTGAGCAAAAGCAGCTCTCTCGCTGAAGCTGCACTTTGTGCTAAATAACCCTATTAACTGAGACTATACAGAGGACACATTATGCAAGTTATCTCAACAGCAAAGGAGAAAAGGTAGATTAAATTTGATCTGATGGAACGATTTGGTCAAATTCAGTGGCTTAAGTTAATGTTTCTAGCCCTTATCTACCTATATTCAGTACAGGCATACAACAGAATATACAACTGCACTGAATTCCCATTTGTTAATAGTGCGTGCTCCCATGCAAGCGGAAGCCAATTCCTGAAAAAACCCGAATTAAAAAACCCAAACGTTTTAAGTCTTTTGTTTGAAGCATCACTCAACTGACTCAGGAAAAACACTCGATATATGTTATAAAAAAAACTCCCGGCCTCTACAAGGTCCGCTTCCTGTATAGTGCTAATATTTTAAAATTATTTTATTTCTCCCCACTGCCTAAGAAACTTCATATGCTCTGAAAGCACCCACAAAGTCAGGTGGGTAAACAGATATGTCAAAAATACTCTGTGAAAAGAGGGAGGTAGCGCAGGCCCCTTGGCAACCTTCTGTCATAGTTCACATTGATGTGGTCTACCTCCCCTTGTAATCTGCAGTCAAAAATGAAAGGAAAAAGGATTTCAACTATGAAATTTAGTGAAAGAATGTGTTCAATACAGTCTTCAAATTTGACTCATTGGGCTTCCAAATGTAAGCTATAAGGTACCTCACACCCAATACACAACATTTATAACGTACCTAGTTCATACATTTTATAGACAGTATCTTCTCATTTGTTAAACATTTGGCTCGGGTGAGTACATCTTTTTTTGTTAACCACTTGACAAACATTCTAGGCCAAACAAACAGCACAAGTAATGTCAAAGTCTTTTTTTTTTTCCAGTAATTGTACGAAATGCTGTAGGCTAAGCCTAACAGAAACTACTGAAGAAAAATAATAGACTCCATGATGCAGTGCAAAGGTGTTACTACAACATCATAAGTCAAGGGATGTTTCTAAGGTGCTGAAAGAGGAGATTCTCTAGATGGTGACCCTGTATTGTCCTCCGGTGGGAAAACAGTAAGAGTGCAGGCTCGAATGCCACCAAGTGATTCTGGAAGGTCAAATACTTTATGCCACTCATCTTTTTCTGGATCATATTTCTGAACTATTTCCACCATACACCGATTATTCCAAGAATATCCTCCAACAACATAGATTTTATTTTCAAAGACAGCAACCCCAACATCACTTTGCCCACGTAACATGGCAGCAATTGGAGTCCACTGGTCTAGAGTTGGTGAGTAATATTCACAGCTTAGAACATCATCATAATCACTTGTTCCTCTAAAGTGGTTGCCACCAATAACATATAGCTTGTCTCCTACAGTACACATGCAATGCAGACCTCTGACTGTTGTCATCGGAGCTTTCTGAGTCCATTTGTCTGTGTCAGGGTCAAAACACATAAGTTCCTTTTGGAAAGTATCATGGGTAATTCCCCCTAGAGAAATAAAACACATGTTAGAATAGAGCTTACCCTAATAAGCATTAAATAAGAAAAAAAAACCAAAAACATTTTAGTGAATTAATTCCATCTTCCTTAAAACTTCTTTACTTTAGCTTAGATTACTATCACATGTACTCCATTTCAAATGACATTTTTAATGTACCTTGTTCCTTTAAATCTGAATATGGAAAGAAGCCACGTCTTATACAGTACTTCGTTATGTAAGATGATACTGGCATATTAAAAGAACAAAAAATTGTTACCTATGCTTCATTTTGGCAAAATTATTTCTTTGCTTACATTTGTTCAGTTTGCTAGTTTTGTTTCTCACCATCAAGAAAACAGGAATCTGTTTCCCTTTCAAATTTTGATACTGTGCTATTGTGTTTTAAGCGGTCTTATCACATAGCAGAATTTTCTTCAGAAAACTTTTTTCATCAACTTGAACTGAAGAGAGAGAGGACACAGATTTCAAGTATTCTTCTGTTAATAGATGCCTATGGTTCTGTCTCTGTTTACCTTCTCCATGGTTCCCTGCAAAAGCAGTTAGGGAGGCTTCAGGGGAAATCACAGGACGATTTCCCATCAGTGGATGAAATGTCCCACCTTTCCGCAAGGTCACTAGGCAGGTCAGAAAGCAGTCACACCAATTTCAGACAATGTAGGCTTATTAGCTACAGTTTAAGACCAAAATGCAACTATATTTGAGGTGCTAAAAATATGCAGAGAACACACTGCTACTGAAGAACCTCCTGCTGGGCTAACCATTCAACACCGAATTATCACGCTTGGATAATTAGCAGACAGAGATGGCATGGCATCTACAGGAGTTATGTAAGAAAGTACTTAATTCTTCAGCTGGGCAGTAAGAATTAAATACAGAAAACTTAGGAAGACTGTCCAGCCCTGACACTTAATGACAGCCATAGTAGTGGCAGTGCTTGGGAGCCTGTCAGAGAGAAGAGGCTTTAATGACAAAGGAACCAATCTTCACATTTTCAACCCCAAAACTGCCTAGACTCACTGGGATATCTGAGAGAACAGGAGGAAAAGAAAAAGCTGTGGGAAATACACAGCATCTACATGAAAAAACACAGCAGGGAGCATATACACGTGCCACCTGCAGTAAAACAAGCAAAATGGGCAAAAAAGTAGAAATAGCAACACAATGATTAGAAGCTAGCTTAATGGGCTCGCTCATATAAAAATAAGAAGCTGTACCTTATGGTAAATTTTAAAACAAATCCTTCCTAGTCTACTGGCATAAGGCCCCCTGATTCAAAATACCCTGAGAATCAATCTGCTCCAGTGCATCTCCCCACCAGTTCTTTACAGCTAAGCAACCTTGTCCCACCTCCTGCCCTGCATTTCAGCTTAGTTCTTAGACGACGTCCCTTAAAATTGCAGTAGGAGAACATACATAGGTCTGTGATCTCTGTAGAGATCACTGACAGACAAATTGAATCATCTTTAAAAATTGAGCAGATACCAGATTTTCAGAAAACCTATTGCCCCCAGCTTGGGAAAAAAAAAATGGAATGAAACTATAACCTTGGTGACATATAGGACTGAGCATATTACAAATGAAAGACTGGTGAAAGTACTTATCCCTTTCCATTAGCTCAATGAAGGTAGATGTTGTTCTTTAAAGGATTACAATTTCCAATGCTTTCCAAAATGTATCAAAGAAGATGTGTTTAACGGTTATTGCTATATAAATGTGTATAGGTGGTGTTGACACAGAAAAATGTATTTTGACAGTTAAAGTGAATAGCTGCTTTGGAATTCAGAGCTGTCATTTACTATGTAAATGCACAATATTATCTAAAATAATTTTCCCAGGCTCTGCAATATTTGACTGGCTTCATATGAAATTGCATGACTGCTTATACCACAGCATATCTACTGCAACCAGAGACTAATTTATATTGTCTCCCACTGAAATAGGACAAGTTAGATAAGTAATTGTTTCATAGAGATAAGATCATAGGAATTATTTACCTGAAATATACATTAATCCCCCATACACAGTTCCAGCATGACCATAGTGGGGTTCATTCATTTTTGCGACATAGCTCCATTCATTCATTCTGGGATTGTAACATTCCACAGTGGCTGTTTAAAACAAATGAGAATATGAAAATGTTGAAGCTAGCATGGCAATTTGGTTTTGAGTACAGTCGCAGTGGCAGTAATATATTCATGAACAGAGGAAGTATCAATGAGAAACACTGTTCAGCTGAGAAAGCGTCAGGGGAATTACCAAGCACCATGTCGAGAGACAATACACAAAAACCTCAAGCTTCATCCCAGAGGAACAAAAAGGAAGAAAAAAACCCTCTTGCATTCTTGCCTTCCGCTTGTCTCGTTCCCAGTCCTGCTTGAGACACAACCTGCCCCAGCTCATGAACCCTGCCAGAAGTACAGCTGTGGGACATCAGAGAAAATGGCAAAGCTGGGTGAATTCAGCTCTTCTACCCTTTCCTCTTGTACAACTCCCTTCAGTGTCTGCTGTGGAAGAGATAGGGAATAAACTTAAAACCTATCTCAAAGAGGATCTGGCAACCAGAACAGACCCATGTCTTCAGCAACATCCCACCCATGCAGAAAATCAGGCTAGATTTTCTTCTTGGTATTTCACATTGAAATGGTCCTATGCCCTCAGAAGAGGACAGCAACTGTTGTATTGCCATGTTTTATTAAGTACTTGCACAGCAACATACAGCACAGCATATGCAAGTCACAAATTCAAACAGTTTGCAAAAGCCAAGCTTAAAAAAAAACCAAGAAGATGAAACATCACTGAATCTCGAATAGAGAGAAGCAGTGCCTGTGTCGATACACAGCTCCATTTGTGGAGTTTTCTTTGTGAATTGGAGTGTTAAAATGATCAAACGATTTATCATATCAGAAATCGCTGAGGTTAGTACTAAGTTAAAAAGAACCCCAGAGCCAGACGTCCTTGCAGAAAGCATTTCTGAGAAAGAATCCTCTCTTCGAAGTGAGATGGAAGAGATGCGGGGTTGCAGGAAAAGGGCTATGCAATAAGCACAGAGGATAGAAATAGAAAACAGATTTAATAATGGATCTGAGCAAGCTGTAGAGATTGGCAGCTTGAATAGTACAATATGACCAGAGAGGTAAGAGATCCTGAAAAACCTGGTAATATAGTGACCTTATGATGCACAAAGCAATTATTGATAATTGTGTTATCTTAAAGACAAATTAAATCTTGTTTTAAATAATTAAAATTAAGAATCAGATTCTAATGCTTGTTATACAATGCTTAATCTCTCTGAGATGTTTATGAACTATGCGTACAAAATTGAATCTGTCTTTGAAAGTGACATTTTACTTGCTCTAGAACAAGCTTTTTATTCAATCAAGGGTAGAAAATCTGAGCCAGCTGTATGGAATCAGGGATGGTGACTTACAGTTCAGGATTACACATCAATTGAAAGAGACAAAAAAAAAAAAATAGAATCTGAGAATCTTGCCATTTTAAAAGGCAGAAACTAGTTAGTGTTAGTATAAGCCTGCAGAATTAGCAGTACTGGCCAGGCCAGTAAAGTACATCAATCAGTAACACTCATACAGTGACTACAAGGTACCTCACCCTAACTCCAAATCTGCCTTTTAAAAAAAATCCTTTGGGGCGTTTTGGAAGAATAAGGTATAGCTATGGTCTCAGACTACCACTAAAAAATCCCTAGTCATGGAAAAATTTAGCAAAGAGCACATTACAGTGACCTTCTGAATCATCTTTTAGCTGCTGTAAAATGTACAACCTCCTTATTGTTGCAGAACAGAATGATATTTTGTAATTCCATGCAATTAGTATCTCAAGCAGACACACTCAAAATAGAAGCTTCTGGTTCCAGTGTCAGGAATACTGTTTGACAACCAGTTCAGCATCATCTAAGGTTAAAAATAAAAAATAAAATAATTAAAAAAATCTATATTGCACATAAGAATTGCTAAATTGTTATAGCACTCTGGATTTTCTTCAGCTTTTCCTCAGCCAGGAGCTGAAATTTAAATTTAAGAAATACAAAAAAGTGCTGGTCCAGAACATTAAGTTCATGATATAAGGCAAAACACATTAAATTCCTGTTTCTTTCAAAATGAATTATATACATTAATAATTTCATACCTGCAAATCAATTTCATATTCTTGAAACTGTTTAAAAATTATAATCAAAGCCTGAAATGCTTCTGGTTTTGTAAGAGTGCCTTGCACATGGACTCCCAGTTATGCCAGCCATCTCAGGGCTTTGTACAATGGACAAAAAATAAAAAAACTGATGCAAAGTAACTGAAGTGTGTCTACACACTATTGTTACCCTGTCAAATTCATGACTTAAAAAGCCTGCCCAATATGAGCAAGTTCCCAAGTTTACTCTAAGAGATCACGTCCTTCACTAAACACTTTTCCTACCATCTAGCCTTTTCTTACTGCATTTCCTACCTCAGCCATTTGAAATGAGTCTTGAGCTGCCTTTCACATTACACACATGTACAGGTAGATAAAAGTCTGCATAAGGGAGGGTACAAAATGACATTCAAGCATTCCTCTACAATGAATATTTTTAAAGTCAGGCTTGATTTCTTTTTTTTTTTTTTTTTTTTAATAAAGTCAAAAAAATAATCTTAAAAAATTTGGGTATTTTTCCTATTTGACATGCTGCAGACTTCGTATATCCATCAAGGACTTACACAGCCATAAAGCCAGTGAAGACTGGACAGCCTCTTGCCCAAATAAAGGTATAGGCACAGAGAATTGATTCCACAAATTACACCTAAAATTAAATCTATGGGTTGTATTTCTGCATACTGCCATCCTGACACCACATGCAGTATTTGCCCAATCCCCAAATAAACCCATGCTCTTTCTTCTATAAATGTATTCATCCATTCCAATATTCTTTTCTAAAAAGGCAAGCTCCTTTTACTCCGCTCTATTTAGCAATCAGAAGAAAACAAAGATGTGCAGAAATTTCAAGAACAGAGAAAAACAGATTTGACATGCAAGTAATTATAGCTGTCCCAGTTCTACCCTGACAGCAGACCCTTCCGACCTGCTGTTCACTGCTATGCTGCACCAAAATCATCATTCTACTTGCTTTCACAAAAACAAAGGCATCCTCTTTCCCATTGCACTTCCACTCTGTGCTGAGGTGAGGAACTTAAATTTCTAATACACTATAAGGACAGGAAGAGCAGAGTATGTTCAAAACAATTGCAAAGCCAGCAGCAACGAGATTAACATGATGTTCAATGCTGGGCAACTGTTTATCTCACTCTGTACTACCGATTGCGTTTAAGAGAGAAACCATAGCCAAAAGACCACTTTAGCAAGAGAAGATAAAACATGCAGAAATTGGTAGACATTACTGCCATCACTATCACCTTCAGTTATCTGAGAAAGGACGCTGTTGAGTCCAAGATCCCTCACTTTCTGATGTGGCTTCAAAACTGTCTTGAACATCACCAGTAGAACTGAAGTACTGTTTGACAGTATTTCAGACAAATCATTCCAACTCAAATCTCAAATCTACCATGCTCTAAAACAAAGATAATTATTTCCCAGCTGAAAAAAACCCTACTGTTCCATTTGGTTGTTCTGAGTAGTTGTTTCCCTGTTTCCTTGCAAGGTCATTCCACTTCTCTCTCTTAACAAGATCTCCCTCTGCACTGAAAAGGAAAAACAATATTCAAAATTTCAGCTATTAAAGGTGCCCATCAATTTAAGAGAGGCATCAGGGTGTTCTATACATCATCTCCAGACAGCACAGTTCGCAACACACTCAAAAACTGCTACTTTACTGAACCTAAGCATATATCCTATATAGCATGCAACTGAAGGATTCATTCTCTTAACAGCATGAATGATTCAAATCAGGCTTTATTTATGTTTAACAGTGGAACTTTTGATCTGTTCATTACCATAACCCAGGGAAGACAGGCCTCATTTTAATAGAATTAAACAATCTCAAAAAGACACAAAGCTTTGGCAGTCCCAAGGGATGCTCAGTCTGCACTCATTTTATAGTGCCATCTGTGATGCTATTTGAGGAGTATACAGATATTTACCACTTCTCCATCAGTAGCTTCTGATGCTTCTTGAGGTTTATTACAGCAGCACTTAGCAACCTGTGCGTGATGTCCCAAACCCCAGGATCTTAATTTTGTTACATTATTCCCATAATACAGCTCGCTTCTGTAGATCTCAAAGCTGACTTGGTTAAACAGAGCCCTGAGTAATTTTGTCCTTAGCATTGCAAGGAGTCACTTCAACATAAGCTCCTATGCAAGAGGTCCTCCAGTTCCCACCTTGGTGTGTTCACACAGTACTAGACAGACAGCAAACAGCCCAGCTGGATAATGATGCATATTTTTCTTCTTAACCAACAACATTTAAAGTATATATCTATTATATAGACTCACCAGAGAAGTTTTTACATAAACAAGGAGTTGTTTGAATTGAGGGTTAAGCATCATAGAGGGCACCTGGAAAATAAATACCTTCCCACTTTTTGGGCAAGGGGTCAGAAGAACACGTAACTGTCCTGCCCTGGACTAGGCGTCTTCTCTTTCTGTCTTTATTGCGGCATGATGATGAAGGTATCAATGAATCTGTGGTTTATTCACAACCCAACATCCTCTAAAGTGCTTAGGAAAAGCCCATATATAAAAATCTCAAACTCCACTCAAGCCTATCAACAGCAGAGCCTGAAGTATCTGGAAAGTACCTAACTACACAAGTTTTCTCATACTTAAAGGCACAGCTTCTGCCATCACCATCAAGCACCACGACCGAACTATTTCAAAAAAGAGCTACAAAAATCTACTTGTCTGAGAAAACAAAACAGTATCCAGTGCTCTGCACAACAGCACAGCTGGAAACTGCCAATGAGCTTTGCTTCATGAGTATCTCTGTGAACCACATCTAGTTTTCCTTTTGTCTCCTTTTCCAAAGGTCTTGCCTTTTGCACACCTGCCCTCTCCAGGCTGGTCTCATCCTTGTGCCGGAGTGCTCATCTCCCTGCCTTCTAGGAATATCTTTGGCAGGTGCCTGCTTTGACATTTTAAAAGAACCAACCAGAATTATGCACAATCCTTCTAGGAGCGGTGTGAGCTTCTGCGCAGCCCCAAGTTGTCACAGCGT
This sequence comes from Harpia harpyja, assembly GCF_026419915.1. NCBI lineage: Eukaryota > Metazoa > Chordata > Aves > Accipitriformes > Accipitridae > Harpia > Harpia harpyja. The sequence continues at coordinate 16,468,443 of NC_068957.1, forward strand.
TGAAAAATCTGAATTATAATTTCGTAATTCAGTACACTTCAAAGATACATTTACCACATTCCGATCCATGTACCACATGCAAATTCACTCATCCTTACCAATGAACCAAACTTTTCTCAGTAGCACGCTGTTAAAACAGTAGCTGTTTATTACTGCTAAAGCACATACTACTGAGGTAGGAAATCATATTTACAAAGTTCTCAGAAGATTAAACATCTGAAAACTGTTTTGGGAAGGCTTGATAAAAAGCCTCAAAAAAAGTGTAATTTTTATTCCAATGAATGTCAAGAGAAAAAATAATAAAGAAATTCATTTTAGTAATTTTAATCCTTTGGCCCTTTTCCATTAGAGCTGATCTCCTGGAAAGCTGAATTTAGCTTTTGGGAATTTTTCCTCTCTAACAACAGATTGAAATTAGTTTGAACTCAAGGGCAACTTCTTTAATACCTGTCCAACACACATTTGACCTTCTATGAAAAGTTTGGAAGTTTTTCTTATCTGAAAAGAATGGGAAGTTTAAGCTGGATTTCATCTTTCAGCTGTCAAGGTTTATGAAAGAAACATGAAAATGAAGTTACTTGCCTCACAATTAACAAGAAAAGAAACTGAAGCCCCAAATCAAAGCATCAGACGGTTACAATATTTAGCATTTATAGAGTGCTCTTCCCGCAGAATGATCCAATGACATTTTTCAGGTCTGAATGGAAATCATTGCAGCATTTTAATGATATCCTTACAGAAGCATTTTAGACAGGTGAAAGATTTTGTATTTTAATTAAAGCTGCAGAAGAGTTGAGGTCAGCAGAACAGTACTGCTTGATCTAATTTAAGAAAAACACTGCACTTAAAGCCTGCTGTACACACAGGTTGCACTGGCTTAGTGACAGTATTATTTCATATTGATTTTGCTAGACTTGCAACTTTTTCACTGACATTCTTACAACCCTGCTCTGTTTAGATGGTACAGTATACAAGTACAGCAATTTGATTATCTGCTATTAATTCATACCATTAGAAAACAGCTCAGTGAAGGTCAGGTTTTCTGATACTCAAGGTAAAGATCAATACAGGTTAGTTTGTACATTTGGTCTTTTGCAGGGTATTAAGCTTGCTTTTAGAATGTATTTTCAGATAGATAAAGTGGCATGTAAGAAAAACCCTGAAAACCTCTGGATCTGCATCAGAAAATGGCTGTCTAGGGAAAACAAGTTACTGGAAAACAGTTTCCTATGTTGTTTGGAAACAGATGGCATTTTTAAATGTCTCATTTCATCAAATATTAGAATGGATTTTAAAATTCTAGCAAAACCAGCCCAGTTTTGTGTAGTGGAAGCAATGTACTACATGTTTCCTAAGGAAGTCTGATCATGAAACAAAGTGTGTATGTGAATGACTGAGATGTATTCATTAAAAAAATTACAGATGCTGCAGCACAAATTAGGTTTTGTATTGTTTCAATTAAACATGTTTCTCACTGCACTTAAAAGATACCAGTGCATTTCTAAAAAGCAAATCTTAGCAGCAAGAGATACTGCCACAAAGACTTGACAAGACACGGTTAAGTATTGGGCTGAAAGCAGCAAACAAAATAATGAAATGTTACATCTGGTTTAGATATAATATTATGCTAAAATTCCAAGCATAATCACAGTAACATTTCAATTTTAAAGCACAGACAAATTTACAATTGAGTGTACGCTCCCAGACTTGACTGCAAATGCTAACCACTATGTCTTTGGAAAATGCAGTGGATTAATACCAGCCATCCTCTATAGACTTTTGTTAAATTAAAAGTTACCATGTATTTATGCTTTGTCTCCAACCATCTTATTTCCCTGAAATGGATTATTTCTTTTTTTGGTTAACTAAAATGAATCATCATTTGCAAGGGGCGAAAAAGGAGGCAGCAGCACAGAGTCATTCATATAAATAAGTTAACTGTGTAGTTAGAAGATCAGAGATCACAGGCAAAATATAACATTTTTAGTAATTAAAAAGTCCAGAATGTCAGGACATCTGGATCTCACCGATCTGCGAGTGAAACAAATCACTCGGTCATTAGCCTACCTTTAAAAAAAATTATTAGTATTTCAAAATGACTATTCAGAAAATTTGCATCTTTTAAAACGCAAGCTTCATTCAACAGTGAGTTTCAGTCAGAAAGTCATGTATCCCTTAAGAGTGAAAAGAGTGGGTTTGGTTTCTCAGCTTAAGTAAGGATTTTTTTTTTATATAGTTGCGCTTATATATATACACACAGGTTTAAACAGGTAGACACACATGCTTACTTCATGTTTGATGGTAAAGACGTTGGATATTATGTATCAATACACATTTTTTTTTGTGGAAGCCCTTTAATTAACTGCTCATACTATCCAGATAAATTTCTCTATCATTTGCAGTATTTCCAGAAAGAAGCTGCACGCCAACAACTTCAACTTGTTTCCTCTCCACCCATTCACAGGGCAGGACAGTATTTCAAGGCCTAAAAGCCGTGCTTCTGCAGAAACACTCACCTAGCTCACCCGCTGCATTTCGACCACCGACTGCGTACAAATGTCCTTTGAGGGCACTTAGGTGGAAGAAGGTGCGCTTCTCATTTAAAGATGCGACTTGCATCCACTTGTTGTAGCGAGGATCAAACCTAAAGACCGTGTCAACCGCCGTCTTTCCTTTCGTGTCATAATTGCTCTGGCCCCCAACTACGTAAAGAAAGTTTCCAATCACAGCGATGCCATGCTGGTACCTTGGTGCATCCATGGGAGCTAAGGATTTCCATTCGTGGGCTTTTTCGTCATACATCCGTAACTCCTTGCTGACAACCAGCTGCTGCCTCAGCACTCCCCCCAACGTCACCAAGTGAGTACTGTCCGATCGAATGGCCGTCCTCTCCGACTGCATAACCGGTTGCATGTATGGCATCATTTGGTAATTGCTGGCTTCCAAAAGCAAGTTTACACAAGTATTGTCAGTTCTCATGAAGTCCACCGTTTGAACATAGTTAATAAGATCCTGGGGCGTCATCAGCGGAAACCTGATGTTCTTCATTAGCTTTGCGGCGTACTCCATCCGAGGCTCCTCATACCGTAGCCAGCGACAAGCCGCCTTGAAGAGTTCAAGTTCAGTGCAGTGCTTAAGGCTATTACTTGAAAGCACAAAGGCAAGACGTTCAAAGGGGAGTTTCACAAATTCACCAGTACTTAGTAATGCAGGGAAGTTCTTCAGGATAAAATTATTAACATATTTATCCACTTCTGTGAGATTGTATGTGTTGGCAATTCGCCCAACCTCAACACAGTTTTCCAATGAAACCTATTAAGTAAACAGAAAGAGGAATCAAAACACTTTCTTAATTTGGTGCCTAAATGATAATGTAGAATTTAAAGAATACTACAGAATCAGCAATATTTCATTATTTTGCAATGCTCAAGGTGATTTACACATGAGCAAATAAATATTCAATGTGATGTATATATTCATGACTGCAAGGGGAGATCCAATGTATTCCTTATTTTGAAGAAAGAAACGAGACAAGTAACAAGCAGATGGCATATATTAATTATGTCAAATACATTATACAATGATGATACATAGCAATTATACAGCACTTCATCTTTGAAAAGCTCTGCAAACATCTTTGTAAGAAAAAAATGTAGAAAGTTAAGGGAGAGGTGACCAGCCCAAGGTTACAGAGAATAATGAAAAGTAGGTTTCGCCATTAGACATTTTCTAATATTATTGTAATTGTATTGTGATAATGCAGCCAAAGAGAATAGCATAGCTACCTCTCCAATGCCACAATTTCAAATAATTTATTTACGGTGTTCAATCCCATGAATATATTCCTTAGAAACGAACAAAATTGGGTCTTTAATAAGTCAAGGTGGTGCTCTTACAGAATATATTCAAAACTAAATACATGTCAAAAATAAGACAAAGAGAGTGATTTTATATATATATATACACACACACGGGGTTTTTGTTTTTTGGTTTTTTGGGGGTTTGTTTTTTTTTTTTTTAATAATTAACCTAGGAGGATTTCCCCTAGAAATACCCATTACATGAAATACTTTAGCAGCATGGATCATACCCTAATTTAATTCAATACCCGAGTGGCCATATCTTGGTAACCATCTCTTTTACACTGTTGCTGCATCTACCTTTGTTACATCTTTGGTTCCTAAATTTCTGAGGTCACTTGGGATCCAAGGCAGAGGGAGGAAAAAAGATGGGAAAGATGGGACATAACTTAAAGCAGGTCTCCAGTGAACCCAGCCGATTCATTTCATCAAGCTATGGTACATATGCAAAGCAAGTCAATTTTCAAATGCTTCTTGCTGAGAATTGCAGCTTTTTTGCATTCCATCCTTATTCTAATCCAAGCTTCATTTACACATGCTTTCTAGTCTCTGTGCATGTCAGTCCTACTCAATGTTGACAATTTCCATAACTTTGTGATTCTCATTATATTTGTAATGCCAGAAGAATTTAAGCTTCTGAATCTCATGGTTATTTTAAAAAAGATTATAAAGATGGAGGACTATGACCTGATTGCAGCCTAAGAATTCAAAAACCTTCAAATGACCTTCTGGTCGTGACAGAGATTACAAGATTTTAATACTGTATAACTCAATCTGATTGTTGCCCTTTAATACCAGACAACAGAAAAGTCTAATGAGTATGGGAATAGGAGATTTTTTTAATTCACTAGAAACCAATCTAACTTGCCCTAGAGTTAAGATCTGCAGTCATCAAAAGTCTTCATTCACACATCCTGAAACACCTTGATACAGTCAAAGGTTCCAAATCTAACTCTTCATCTCCAGGAATGCTAATTCTGTAATCAGGTCCTACCTAGAAGATGAATGTGTGGCAGACTGTCAGGAGTTCTATTATAAAATATCCGCGCAATATATACATGGAAATTATTTTTGTATTAGAAGTCAAATTGTTCTATAGGACATTGCTAGCTGATTTGATTATCTTTTGATATAAACATTCTCTGATGCTTAAGAAACATTTTTTCTTCTTTTGACTGTTTTTGAGAGTCAGTATCAAACTAATTTCTGTACATTTCATTTTAGGATTTTTAATTTACATAAATTAACTGCATAATGGAAGTAACAGCATACCTTAAATTAAGTAAATGAAACAGGGCATTCTTACTTCTAAAATTTCTTTCAGGCTGTATAATAAAAATAAAACAATGGAAAAATGACCTCTTAACAAACAGCTGACTTAGTGTACCACAAATCTTAACTCTTGCTATACAGTTATTGTATTTAAAAACTACTTTGGAATACATTTACTGGCATCAAACTACAGCGATGCAGCAATTTCTCCATATCAAGGTAAGCAGAGAGAAGGACATTATCACATACAGAAAAGGCATGCTTGAAGTCAAAAGATCAAAGCAAAAAAGGTACAGATTACGTACCATTGGTACATGGTATTCAGGTTGCAATGAAGTGTTTAGACCTATTGCAGAATGCATGCCAGTTATCAAGTGCCCAGCACGCATCCAGTTGATGTATTATCATAACTATGTTACACTGTAAATCTATGCAATTGAATATATTCCTGGAATACTTACATTTGAGAAATTTATTGACACATTACACACTGTTAATGACCGATGAACATAACATCAGCCGTTTCCAGTCACCCCCTAATTTGCAGAAAATTTATCTTATACTACTTTAATTAAACCACTGGAATTGTACTGCACTCAGGGTTGGTCTTTTTCGTACTATGATTGCAAGTACTCTCCATTATGCTTATGAAATTGTGCACTTTGTTTGGCTCACTAAAATTCCACCACTCACCCCAAATCAGGGTACCATATTAAATATTTTCTTAAAGGTTACTTTCCTTGCCAAAAGTACTATTACCAATTTTATTGTGCTCTAAGATAACAACCAATGTACCAGGCTAAATTGTATTGCAAAGATTTCACAGTCATAAAAATATATACTCTAGAGATTCTTCAGTCCTGAGCCAAAACATAATCCTTCAACAGAATGAAATGCAACAGTCAATTCCACTTAAATAGTCAAAATTGGACAGTGTTAAAGTACAATAATGCTATTTAAACACTTAAATACTTCAGTTACTCAAGTGTTGATTTTCAAAAAAAGTTTGACTTATGCTATGGTACTTATGAGAGGTGTGGAAACCATTCTCTATGGAAGTCAGTCAATCAGGAGCTCATCAACAGAAGGAACTGCTACTTCGGGAAGTCCCACTGAAGCGAATGGGAGGAATGGAAATATCAGATGAAAATGTAAGACTGGCTGTACAGTGAATCCAGTAACTAGTAAAGATACACAGAACCAGCTAAAAGCCATAACTGGTCAAACAGCTAAGCAACTTCTTATGAAGTTGAGAGTTTTAAATAAACCCTATTTTCTTCCTTGGGCTTTGACTACTGCACAGAGCTGCTCATTCACATTACTCATTGTAATTGCTTGTTACAAAGCAGAAGTAAAAATTCCAGAATATACTAAAAAGCTTTTCAAAAAAGCAAGGTCAAGCACAGCACAGTGTTATTACAGCCTGAAAAACCAAACCAAATGCAAAAGCCAAGGTACTTTCTCAAGAAAGCAGTTGACTTAATTTGAAATTTTGAAGCAATTGCTTCCCAAGCTCTGGTAAAAACTTAATTGACTATAAAATACTACAAAACTGGACATAGAGCAAAAAGTTTGCAAGCATGAGAACCCTGGAGAACAATTCAGGAGAAATAACATGCACAGAAAATCAAGTCCTCAAGCCCAGTACCGCAAAACATTTAGGCATCTAACTTTTTTTTGTTGCAATGACTGTTAGACATTGAAGGACTTAACATGGTGTTTCAAAGGGTCTAAGTTTAAGAGAGCTTACATTCCCCTGAAATCCTCAATTTTTCTGTGGACTCCCATACACAGAAGTCCAGAAATAACAGCACAGAAATTTGACCAGGTCAGAAAACAGAATCGAGCATACCCCCACGTTAGAAAAGGTGGATTTCTGGTGTGTGTCAGAGCCAGCCCTGGCATCAGTTCCCATAGATCCCACGCCCCCACAAAACTGAGACCATCTGGTTCCATCCTCAGTTAACCAAGTTCTTGTGACAAGACAGACTTCCAAATATTGAGATCTCAGTATTTGACAATTTGCTAGTTGTTACAAAAATGTAAAGCACAGAATTATAGAAGGAATAAACTTTTCTTATGCAGCCAAGACATTAATTTTCAGTGTTTTGGAACGTTTTCTTTAATTACAGCATAACATCCCCTTCCCCATTACACTGTGATTTTCCTGAGTGTTGTAATTTACTTGGATAGGTTTCTCATCTTTCTCTGTTCTGTACAGTGCTGCTACTTTTGCAAACACATTATTGTGTGTTCTCTAGCAATCACTACTCTGAAAACGTTTCCATGGCCTTTTTATTAATTTTAATTATATTATGGCTCATTTAGATGTGAACCTGGGAGTAGTCCTAGTCTATCGCAGAGCTGTAAATATTTAAAACCAATACTAAAAGTGAGACTGAAAACATCTCAGGAAGTGTTCCAGCGTTTCTCTGGGAGTCTGTTCGGCTGCAAAGCGAAGATTATCAGAACAATGGCCTACTTGACAGGAGGGGTGTAAATGCAGGACAAATAAAAGAACACTTACAAGTCAGCTACAACATATATCATTCTTTGAAGAGGTCTCACTTTTTTTTTTTTTACAGAAATTAAGCTGTTACCTTAAGCTTATGTTTTTCTTTGTAAATATTTCCAATACCCTCTTATGAAGTAACACAGTTACACTATGCTTTACATAAACTGACTTCTATAATCTCTCTAATAATGGACTCCCTAGACAACTCAAAGACAATTAAGTATTTGTCTGGGAATGGTTACATCAGCTCTCAGCTGCTGCTCTCAGTCAGCTAATTTCAGTAGGAATAAGCTCAAGACTTGCTCAGAAAACTCATTTACATTACAGAAATGCTCCTTCAAAAATGGAGTGAAACTAGTACAATGAGGAGTAATCTTTGTAAAGCTAAGATACGGTAATTAAAAAAGCAAAAAAATCCAACCCATTTACTCACCAACTCTTGTTTCTGTTCCAACAAGTTCAAAAGTAAGTTCATTCAAAAATTCTTTATACAAGGATGCTGAGAACATAACTAGGCTAACAGCACAAACCTAGTTTTGTACTTCCTCTACAGTTATACTATGAATAAGATTATGTCCCCTTAGACACCGGTATAAACGAAAGTATTTCAGAAAAGAGAATCAATAAAACTATGAGAATGAATAAAATCTTCCTGATTCTTTCAAAATGTAGTATCAAACAAGACGTTTCTTACTTGAGTCAAAACAGCGACTGAGGCAACATCGTAAGTGAAGGAACCTTCAGAAAACAAGCAATTTTAAACAATGAAACAAATTCTTCCAAATAACACAATTTAACATGAAAGAAGCTCTTTCCCTAAGAAAGCAAAACAAACAAGCAGCTGCCCTACCCAGAAAGGGGAAAGGCCAACACAGTGTCCCTGGAGCTCACCTCCCATCAGAGAGGGAGGCTGCTCCAAACCTCCGATTCAAAAGACCACCAAGACCTTATTCCATGTTGGCATTTATAGCAACATCAATCCTAGAGAGGCAGACTGCATCATTCTGGAAGGTAAAAGAACCCTGAGCAACGCAAAATAGGTGGTGTGGGATTTAAGAGTATCAAGATTAATGAAACATTATCACAACATTCTCAGAGAACTGGCCCATTAGAAAACATGCCAAAAATAAAAGCAAAACAGTAGCATTTCAGAGCCTAAATGCCTCTTAACACTTTCCTTATGAAACACGATTGCTGTTGTTAGCAGCTTGGAGTTCTCTTTGCATAAATCCCGGTACATGTCTTCATTAGAGAGGTCATATTTCTGAGCCTGTACTCTGAGGAGCAATGGGAATACCTGCTTCTTTATTTCACATTACAGACTATCAGAAAGCTGAATTCCAAATAATAATATAATTCACGTAGAACACGCTCATTTCCCTGTTACAGGTAAAGTGAGATTTCTAGTAAGGTATATAAGCAATTAACATTAACATCAGAAAACCTCCAGGAAACATTAGAAATAATGCCAAAGTGTCTCTCTAGGCAGAACTGCTTTGACAGCACAGCTCTTACAGCTCTCATTCTGCAGCCCCACAAAGTAGATGCTCCTTATTGTTGGCAGGACAAAGAGTTATATTAATACAACAAAGCAAGGCAAGAACTAGGAAAGGTATTGAAGCATCATATATTGGCATTGCTTATTTACTCTGTTTAAGTCAGAAAACAGGTTAACTGCACCCATATTCTGAGATTGCACTGTTTTAGCTACAGAAATAAAGTGAACGTAACTGAAGCATACAAAATGTATGCAGTAAGTTGACTGTAATGCTAGAATGAGTGCAGTCATGCAGCGAGACCCTGAAACCTCTGATATCTGAGATTTAGGAAGTAAAAGGTGTTCAAAAAATACCACCTCTGAAAAACAACCCAAGCTGATCAAATGGGTGTGTGAGCTATGCCTAATAAATAACAAGATTAAACAGATGAGTATAAATCCAATGCTTTTAACAAGAGGTTGGAGCCAGATAAATGGAGTGTTTTCACATCACATCTCTTCTCTTACATGCCTTTCCCACCCATGAAGACGGAACCCAGGAAAAAGCTATCACAGGAAGCCAGTTACCACTTAACAAGCTGAATCTTTAGCAGCACTCTTGCTTTTGCAAAAACAGAAGTTTGTTTTTAATACAGAGAAAACTGCAAAACTGTTTGACATTCAACTTGAAGGAGCACGGCATTCTTCTCTAAAGCACAGCCTCAAAATAAAACAGGACACCAAGTCTGAAAAAGGGAAGGAAAGGAGGAAGAAAAAAGGTTGTTATAGAAGTTTCCTCTCCCCCAAGAGCAGGTTCAGGACCTGAGACTTTAATCTCTTTAATAAATAAAAATCAGCAGGGCAACTCTAAACCATAAATAGACTGTACTGCATCGGAACTACAGTATACTGCTTTGCAGGGCAATCTTTTTATTTGTTCCAATTGCACAAAAGCAACTGTGCTACATAGGTATTATTCTTTTAACTAACTATTATTGGTAGAAAAGGAGAGAGTTGCTACTTTGGTGGCAGTCCCCTGCTAACAAAAGCACTTATTTTGGTGATTGTGAAAAAATATTTCCCAGTAGGCAAAGCCATTTTTAGTTCTAGCAAAATATGGCAATCAACATAAAATCCTTGTAGCTACTTTTCTCATATAACCAACATTTCTGTAACATCCCTATTAGTAAACCCTTTAGAGAATGTATTATTCTAAAGGACTGTGACCAAGTTCACTGGTTTACAGAGAAGATGTAATGGTCTCTGTGATGATCACTACAATTGTGGCCTTTATTCCTCCAAACAAAAAGGTTTCAAGAAAGTATATTAAGAGACAGCAACAGCAGCTCGCCCTTCTGTTATTTTTTTCATTTAACTCACCAAGTAGCTTTCTTACGGAGGTATGTAGAGTGTGAGGGCATGAACTAAGAAATCCAGTAATGAATCTGGGAACTATGATTATCATCACTGCTATCATCACTGCAATACACTTAGGAATTGGAAGAATTTTAACGTGTTGTAACATTTTTATCAAACTCACACTGTACATAATACTCGAAGAAAGATTTTCACGAAAACTACAAAGCAAACTTGTTCTCTGTGAATCCAAATTATGAATAATGGCAAGTTTAGACTTAACTTTGACTATTATATAGTCATTGTTCTTATAAAAAAAAAAAGAATCATACTGAGGCCTTAATCATTGTAAATGTGAAACAAGTAGTAAGCCTTACCCCAGAGATAAGAAACACTTTACAGAAGTCCAAAACAGGTAAAATCTGCAGAAAACTGGCAGCTTCCAGAGTGTCCTGAAGGTTGTCCATGTTAAGGGAAAGTTTTGCAGTATAAATGAAATCAATGATCTTCTTTAGGCCTATTTTGTTCACACCATGAAGCTTAATGCACATTAAATCCTGTTCCTTCATTCCACCTGAAAAAGGCATGTAGGTAAGTTTATATGATCATTTTGATTGGGTTGAAATAATTTCATAAACTTACACAAAATTAAAATATAACTTTAAAGTTTAATTTAAAAACCCATATGCAACACTGAACATGTGTCTGAGTGTCCAGTCGATGGCAATTTGGAGATAGCGGTAGGCATTACTTTAACAAAAACACCACCTGTGAACATAGCCTTGAAGTAATCACTTGCAGAAGCCATCATTGCTCTGTGAACAGGAAACACTTCGTCACCATCTCCTGGAACAAGTGTCACATCACAAAGCAAACCTTCCACTCGCAGTTGGTCAAAACCCTGCAAGAAGAGCATAATGCGAAACATCCATTCGATCTGGGAGTAGGAATTTCTTTCATTTCCTTCCTGTAAATACTTATTTACTTTTATGCACATATGTACTGTAGTTCCGTAAAGTCACCAAGAAATAATTTGTCATCTTACAACCATTATCTCTAATATAGTCAATGATAATTATTCATTGGAAAACAAGCAGAATAATTATTATTTCTCAGAAATGGCTGAAGAATGCAAAGTACACTGGGCCTTAGAAAGTAGCTTTATTCCGTTAATTAAGTTATTTTCAGGAAGGAGTTTGTTTTGTAAGCTTGCACTCCAGCAATTGTTTACATAGGGACTGATACTTTTTTTGGACCTACCCTTTCTGGACACATATGCATTCTAGATATATTTCTGCTCCACACCAGTTTAAGTGCTTTGCAACCTAAGAGGCTGCAAAATACTGGGGCCTGAAAGGAAAGCTGTCACCTGGTTCCATGATTATCAAATTTATTATCGAAGTTTACACAGTAAAAACTCCAAAATAAGCTCACATTATATATCTGATCTTTTATGAATTACTTATAATGGCTAACTGTAATAAAAAAGAAAGTCATCTACAACAGCATCCTAGAGTAAAAATTCATCTAAAGATATGCCTGGTTGGGGATACTGGAGGACAGGTGGAATACTCACCTTCTTCACACACTGCAGAACAGAAGCTCAAACATAAAACAATTTCCCTTAACCAGGCATGTCTGTTGTTTTTCTAGTACTAACAAGAATATAAATATTGTCTTTATGATTTAACACTTCAAGAAGTCTTGGCATCAGCCCTTATGGTTTAAAATTTAAGGTATCTTAAACCAAGGCTGTATTTTTAAAACTGCAAAGGTAAGAAGAAATTAACATTCAAACCTGTTGCACAGAAAAGAACAGAGTGCAAAGGAAAAAAAAGAGTTATTAGCTCCAATAAATCAGAAGCAAACACAGGATTATATAAAACTAATGTATTTCAATGACTTGAACGACTTGCCTGTAGTTCCTACAAACAAGGCTTTACAACTACTGGTTCTCCATTTGCTCATTTTGAAGAAAAAAAATGAATGAGGAGGAAATAAGCTCTGCAAACTTTGCCTAGTGTTCAAACAATGGAGAGCTATGCGCAGATGCCCAAGCCTTACAAAACTAAACCAAAAGAATCACTAGCTTCTCTGAATTTAGAAAAAAAAAAAAAAAAAAAGAGTCAAATTTTTGTCCCAGAACTTAGGCAATCTATTTAGGCAGCAAATCGAAAAAAGAAGTGGCAGTTCTCCAAGGAGTCATGCCACACAGAAGTCATCTGCACCCCTGAGAAAGACTGCATTGGAAAGCAGCAAGAGCTATGCGAGCTGTAAGCTTGACTCTGTATGGCATGTAAAAGCTCCAGCAGAAACAAGAGGATAAAAATGACTTTACTTTTAAATTCTTAAAGCTTCAGAGAGGATAACATTTTTATCCATTAGAGGAATGTTCTACCATATGGTAGTGCCACACAGTCAGACCCAGCACAGGGCATTACACTAAACCTGGCAAGGCTCTGCCACCTTAGGGACACAAAGAAGGAGCATGGAGCTCTCCTCATCACATCCCTAAGGCACCTTTCACACAGGAGATGGTACAACTGTTTGCCTAACAATTACATGATTATATTCAAGTGAGCTTCTTTGATACAGCTGTCACTTCATAGTTTAAACAATATGACCTCTTAGAAATGGAGAGTGGACAGGGATACAACCTAAGGAAAAGGCCAGGGTTTTTTTTCCAAGCTGTTGCTAAAAGTCAAACCTTTAACTCACGGTAAAAGAAGTTACAAGCTATGCTTGCTTGTGGGCATTGTCAACACAGCACACTAACATGCCTTTTTTTGAGATTTTTTTAGGAATTACTAGTCTGATAAAGTCTATTGAGTGAAAGCATTGTTTAGAGCAGCCAAAATTCTCAGTACAGATCAATACTAGCACAAGAATATTTAATTACCTGTAATACCACAGAACTGTGAGTATTGCTGGTGAAAAATCTTGTGGTCCCTGTCTTAGAAGACTGTAGATGGGCAGAGACGCCCATATCGCTGCTACCAAGAGATACTTTCATATGAGGATCCTCCTCTTCCACCAGAGATCTAAGAAGATTAGAACAAAGAAACCTTAAGACCAAACTCATTTTCATTCAGTGCTCTTGCGTATTAAAACCACAGTCTTCTGGGATGAAACATAAGAGCATGGAGGCTATAGGTCAAAACCAGCAGGTGACAGAATCGGTCCTTAATGGTCCCCTTCAGGTAATCTAAGCAAGTGAAGCGTTAACAGTCTCTAAAACAGCATAACTCAAAAACTTAAATTTTCAGTTAATAAATTTTTCCTTTTCCTTCCACCCCCACCTCCCTGATTAAGACACTTGCACACTATTTTATTTCTGTGGGTGCTTCCAGTATGGTAGGATGCTTGCAGGGGTTTCATCCAGTTTTCAAAATAAAACATCTTACCAGATTGCCAACTGTAAGTGTAATGTTAAAGTTCAGTAATCTCACTCTTATGGCTTCCATTATCTTGCTCAAGCATGAGCATAATGACAGAAAATATACATAGTGGAGTTTCAAGCTGTAACACTAAGCTACCTTTAGAAATACACAACTAGAAAAACTCCTTTAGGACACGATATCCAGTATTTTGCCACTGCAGGCAACCACTTCATAAATTTAATTTAAGATTTGTTAGTGTGAAGTCAATACTTATGTTTTTGATTCCAAGCAATTACTGTCCAAATCTAGATAGGAAGGTAGAATTTTAGGTAGAACTGTTAAAGAATTACTGCACTATTATTAGCCTTCCATTTTAATCTTGAGATGTAAATTAGGTTTACATAAAGATTAATGCATATGAGATTCTAACTACCCTAACCCCTAATTATTATAAAATGTAAATAAATTTCATCTCCAGAAATATTAACAATAACTAGTTCCTGTAATTTCTGTGATCTAATGTACTACCTATTAGTATGCATAGCGGTACAATGCGTATATACACAATATTAATTAGCAAACATAAGCTGTTAATCCACCCACAGATGAGGGCATCTTCATTATTAATAAAGACTCCATGTTTCAAAAAAGATTCACAGCAGTTTGACATAATTGCTGCAAATCTCAGATACAATAAGTTTTCCAAATTTTAAACGTGTAGGTTACATTGGCCTCCAAGCTAGTTTCAGAAATTACTTTAAAAAAGTGACAAGCATGTGCTTAAATTCCACCCTACCCCACCCCCAACTTTGACTGCAATCACTATGTAAGGACAAATTTGGAATTTGCAGATGAAAAATAATTTTCATATTTCCTCCCCCCAAAAAGTTCTGTTTCTTTTTAAAAAAAAAATTTACCCCCACCCTCTTTAGTTACATGGACTATGTAGAGCAGTTTCTGAAACTCACACATTACCCTGATAGCACTGATGTGCCTTGTTCAATCCCATGAGTGCATAAGGTCATCTATAAAAACATATTCAAAACGAATTCACCATTCAACAGTGTACATGGGTTTGAAACAGTAAGATATCACGCATGCAGACATAACAACAAATTATAGGCACAAGGGTACATCTAAATAGCTTTGACTTCTAATGTAGCAACCCAATACTCAGACATCCGAAAAATTAATGAATGTGGATGTACTGCAGCATACAAGAATTGTGTCATTTTTGAATCAATATTGTCTCTATTTTAGAAAACAAATCCAGAGTGTAATTTGGATAAAGTTTTACAGGGCATACCTTAAAAAAGTGTTCTCCAAACTATCTTTGGCATCCAACAAATGCATACAACAATGTAACACAGCAGCAGAGCAGTTGCTAGCTCATGACCCCAAATATTTTCTTCTCCTTGTTCTAGGGTGTTTTGCATTTGGGGGTGGGGGTTGTGTGGATTTTTGTTTGTTTGTTTTAGTTTTAATACAATCACATCAAGGAAAGAGTCTAATGTAATTTCAAAGGACACCCAGCCTCTAAATTTGTACTTGTCTTTCTAAGAAGAAATATAAAATAATGTGGGGAGACTGGTAAGCATGGGTGGGAAGGAACCACAGATTCAACTAGTATGAATCTGACTATTTGCTCTTGAAGTATCTCCCTGAAATGTCAGATCAGATAGCCATTATATCAAGGGGCTTTTAAAATACTTTTTCTAAACTCAGAAGAAAATAGAAGATATACACATCAGTTAAAAGCATTAGGAAAAGAAATGTACAAGCACACCAACTTTCTTGGCTGTTTGGAGCGGGCTTTTTACCATGTTTGCTACATGCACCATGCTACTTTATTTCCCAACAGCCAGCATAATTCCTAAGTTTTACAAATGAAGACAAAGACCTTGACCACAATTCATTTATTCCAAGAATGGCAGTGATAATGGAAGCATTCTTCTGAACAGGCCACATGACATACAACTTCCCAAGCTTTGTCCTACGAGGTCCCTCTATAGCACAAGATGCCTTGTTACAACTGCACAGCCAACACAGAGGATACAATATATTTCAAAATACTTGCAATACTTAAAAGTAGGCATTCAACATGCCAGGTTATAAGCAGTTATTTCCCCTACCTGATTTTCAGTACATAATGGACAGTTGTCTAATACCTATATCACACAAGCTCAGCAGCTCACAATTTGATGCTCCTCTGCAAAAGAGATTTTCACTATTTCTCTTCCATATTTGCTGTTATGCATGTACAGGAACTTTGCATATGTGAATTAGACATTAAAAATCGTGAACTTCCACATTATAAAAATCCATGAGAATATGAATATTACAGTTCTAGTCTCAAACATTAACTTGGCTGCATATGACCCCATGAGAAATTTATTAACCAAATTGCATTATTCCTATACTGGTTTTTCCTTTATAGCTAAACAACTATGACAAATTAAAAAAAAAAAAGTGGTTTTGTTGTTGGGCATTTTTTTGCTTTGTTTTGTTTTCAAAACACACCACCTTTTTTACCTACAGCTTAACAGTGTAGGAAGGCAGAGTACCTCTCCCATCACGCAGAAAGTGACATTCAGGAGCTGGGTTTGGCAGAAGTTACAATGCAAGTCAGCAATAAGACCTGGCGACAGCGCGCTGATCCCCTGAATCCCCGCCTTGTGACATTCACTGAGAGGGAAAGAGCACTCCCAGAGTGACCAGAAATTATGAGTTTGTCATTGGCTTTGTATCAGTTTCAGCATTTATCTTCATGCAACAAGAGAAACCCGTCTTTGTAAGACAAAGTGAAAATGCAACAGCTCTTACACACTGCGTTAGTACCAATACACAAAGAAACAGCAAAACCAAAGCACTACATCATATACAACAAGACTAATTTTAAAGTACCCTGCAAAGAAATTTTAAACTATTCAGAATATAACTTCTGTTTGGGGGGCTGTAAAGTGAATATTCACAAGTAACTGCCATTCACACCCAGAACAGACGGGTAACATGCTTTATATCTGACCGAATTCCCAGCAAAAACACAGTAAGTACATCTGTCTTGTCTGGACACTTACCAAAGGCATTATTTACATTCATTAACATAGGTCTGCTAAGCACTATAATTAATTAGATAATAATGAATGTAAACATATTGGGGGTTTTTATTTTATTGTAAGTACAGTACATCACAATTAAGCATACTACCAAAGAAGCAAGCTAATTAATTTTCTAATTAATTTTATTGTTCTGATCAATAGAAATCATTAAACAAGAACTGCAGCAGTAGCATTTTAACCAGGGTTAAAAAAAGAAAAGTTGGAGGAGACAGTTAAAACTACAATAACATGTAGTGATAATTCACAACAAGTTGCTCTAAATGTTGATATTAACACCACTTCCAATGCATACACTTGGTCTGGAGGGGGTTGAACATTATAGTGTTAAGAACAAGGGAATGTTGGCATTTAACATGAAATTAATATTAACATTGCAACAGCAAGCTGCCTGACTCTTTCTGCAAACTTTGGGAAGCAGTGGCTTGGAGTTCAGAGAAAGGCACCGGAGGTTAATTAGTTGTTATCACAGAATAACCTGTCAGTCAGAATTTTCTTTCTAACCTTATGTTGATTCTTTCAAGTACAGCTAGCTTTTTCCTAGCTACTATATCCACACATGCTTTTCTCATTACTCCAAGTTAACCCTCCAAATACTTCCAACTGGTATTTTTGTAGCAATGAAATATGGAGTGTGCATTATATGGATATTAATTATGTATCTTAATTTCCTAACTTCCTGTCAATTTTGAAGGAAGATAGCTTTGCTTTTTACCATTAAAAACAAGATGTAAAATTCAAGTTTTCCTTCCGTAGATGACTGCCCACTAGATGCGCTTTCATTTATTTTCTCTCTAAAGATATTATTTTTAATCTTGTTCATCTACTAAAAGGTACCTAACACCCTCTTTGACAATCTGTGCAACTTCTTTAGAACTAGAAAGAAGACCATAAGCCAAATGTTGAGCTATGGGGGGGGCAATAGTTCAATAGTCTTGCCAAGCTAATGTGAAGCTACACTGACTTTTGGGGGGTTTTGGTTGTTTTGGGGTTTTTTTTTCTTTGTTCGGGGCTTTGGGGGGTTGGGGTGGGGGGGTGGGGATTCACAGCACAGGCAGAGGAAAACCATAGCTAAGCACCACCCTAGTGGAGAAAATAAGAGTTCAAATTGGAACAATTCAGTAGTATTATTTAATATTTCGTTAATTTGAAAGGTACAAGTTCAGCGGCTTTTAAATATTATCAGGTATATAATTCCCTAAATCTTGTCACAACACAGGACAAAATATGGTGGGGTAACAACAAGAACAGTTGGCTTCTGTTAATGAAAAGATTGGAAATCATCTCAATGGGTCTTCATGAGTTTCTAGGTTTAATTGCTAGCCCCTGCACACAGAGAAGTAGCACAAGTAAATATCTAGGCTAGCACAAACATTAAGGAGCTTAGTATTCCAGGAGAATACTAAACAAGCAATTTGAAAACACACAGACTGATCAAAGTATTTACAGGACTTCTGTCCACTACTGCTCCCAATTCTGTATGCAATCTCTAGATTACTTGCAGTGAATTACAGAAACTGTGAACTGACTTTAAAGTACAAACTGAAATATGAATACAGAAGAGCCACTAAGCCTGTGATGAGGACAGGATACCAGACCCTGTAGTCGGACCCAGAATTTGAACTTTACTCAGTCAATCCTTGGCTGAAGGCTTGCTGACAAACATAGCTGCCCACATCTCTAGCATAACTGCTATTTGTACCTTCCTTCAAAATATGCTTTAAGTCCTGGAACTTTCCAGCAAATACTGACAAATATTTTTTAACTGGCTGGAGTTACAACATGATTCACAGAGGCAAATTGCTTTCTAAAGCACTTAGCAAATATTAACCTGTTAAGAGTTCAGAAGCATCCAGGTGACCCATGATAAGCAGAGATCTGTGGAAACTATGACATGTTTTACTCTCAATTAGAATATTCAAAGTATGAGTTGCCAATTTGTATAGAGTTCAGTGGCAGCAATGAAATAAAACAACATTCTGTTACGATGTTTTCTTCAAAACTAGTTGAACTCATTCTGATGCAACAGAAACAAGGGAACTATGAATATTATTTGGGATTGTCCATTTATATCAGTAAACCATTGATCTGCTTGAAATTGTCAGAGCATAGTGCAGTCTTTGAAAACAAAGAAAGAAGATCAGCCTACAGCTACAGACATTCTAGAGTGCATGTTCTCTGATTTATTTAATACCCACAGTCTTTACATAACTCAGTAAAAGCTTGCCAAAGCCATATTGGCCAGACAGTGAATTCTTAATTTGGTGAAGCTCAATAGTTTGTTTTTGAAAGGATTATAACCTGATTTTCTCTGTCAAATTACTGTTCAATGAACCATGACTGCAAGTGTTCTGGTCACTGGTAAATGGCGTCTTCGGCAATCACTCCTGGCATGTGCCAGTACTCTGGTATTTATCAGCAAACAAAGAACCAGATTTCAATTTCATATTAAGATATTCTGATTACATGACAAATCTTTACTATTTTATCATCTATCAAAAAAATCTGGTATATTACAGGGCTATCCTATACATACAGCTATGCATGTATTTTGCTAATGAACCTATTAATGAAAAAGCCAGTGAAATACAATGAAACTCTCATTTACTATTAGATACAGAGTAATTCTTTACTTTGTATGCATAATCTGCCAAAAAGTATTTTAGTATGCTTAGTCTGCCAAAAAATAATTTAAGTATTGACTATCTCACTGTCTTCCTATTATGAACAGATGTTCCAGCTTTGTGAGTAATGAATTTAGGAATTCCCCAACAAATTACATGGCCACCTAGGAGCTCAACAAGCATAACTGATATGGCAGCACTGTATAAAAGAAAATCTCATAATGCTTCTATTAAGGAATTCAAATATTAATATAATGTAGGTGAACAAATTACACAATCATGGTATTTCACATTTCTTCCATTCCATATCTTCTACCCATACAATTTCAGGAAATCCTTTATTTGGGCAAAGAAGTTACTTTTACACTTGTCCTCCCCTAAAATAACATCTCACGGTTTTATTACTGTTTTTCAAACTTAATTCCTTTGTGGTATCAGTAACCCAGTAATACTAGTTTTATAATTTGTTAATGGTTTCTTATTACAAAATACAGCAAAAGTTTCTATAGGAAATGCAAGTTTTCATTTTAAAATAGATACATTACTCCAGCTAGAAGAAAAAACAAAGACAAAAGGTCATTTTTGTTCCAATAGGTTGACAGAGCAAGTTAACTCCTCTCTTAACAGACCAACCAACATGTTCCCCAAACTTCAGTTCTTGATTTGGGGGCATACAGGTACTGACACAGGCTGCGGACAAAGATATGAAAGTAGGATGAACTCAAGAACAGCACTGGAAGGCAGGACTTCACCTCAAGTGAATTAACATGCATTTTAACTGCTGTGGGTGCAATTTTCAAAAGTAGTTACAGCTGCTAGTGCAGAATACTGCTCACCTTGGGCAATGCTCTGATGTTTACATTTGAATATCTCACTTTTTACACCTGACCTTGTTTATAGATTAGGACAGCAGTAACAGCAGAACATTTAAACATTTGTTTAGTAACTTTATACTGAGCTCTTCTAAATCTCCACTCCAAGAGAAACACATTCCTATACCCATTTTCTACCTTTCCTCTAAAATGTGTTCTGTAAAAAGAGAACAGAAAACCAGGCTCTGTATAGCAGAGCAAACCAGTGAGAAGCAGCATTTTACTTTCACAAGGCTCTGGCCAAGGGCAGCAGGAGAGGAGGATATAGGCTTTCCAAACCCCCAAAATCAGCAGAGAAGGACAAAGATCGTTTCTGGACCCATGCCGATAGGCAGCAAGCAGAGGCAGGTAGCTCACCAACTTTAACTGCTGTTCGGACACAGTTACAGCACGAGATGCTCATTGCAATGACTAGCTTAAGAAGGTATCTAAAGAGGAAATTAAGTACCGAAGCAATGTAGCCTGAGAAACTCTGCAAGCACAATCACCAAAGGTAGCAAGGCCACGAGGGGAACAACATACACAAACTGACTTGAAGGACAGGGACACTGAACCTCGTTCAACCAGGGTCAGGTTCAATGTAACATACTCCAGCTATTCTAGAAGCAAAGATTTGGAGACTAGCGCATAAATGTCAAGCCTTGAATTTTTTTTTTTTTTTTTTAAATACGGACACATCTGTTTGGACTTCACCATACAATCACCATCTTGACAAAAAGTTTCTGCCCAAGCACACAACGTCAACAGAAATGATGAAGGCTACTAGAAACAGATGATTGAAGATACGATCACTGTTCCAAATGCCAATGAATCTGGGTGGAAAGGAGGACAACACAGAAATGAGGATATTCCCAACATCACTTGAACCTTTTTTTATCACTTCCTAGCAAGGCCATACTGTGACCAAAGCCAGCACAAAATTAGGTCCCATAAAGCCAGCAGAAGAGGACTACACAACATCATCAAATGTTTTGGTATGATTTCCCAAGGATACACACACAGAAAATAGTCTCCTCAAAATTCCTTCTTAAACAACCAAACTATCAGAGGTCTCAAGCTGTTTGCAGCATAATTACAGCCCGCTGGTTAATTCAAACAGCCCGCTGGTTAATTCAAATTTGTTTTCCACAGAAACAAAGCAATATTTGGCTCAGTCATTGCTATAAAGCTTTTCTTCCTAACAGCATTTAGTCTCTCTGGGAGCCTTAGTATCACATCCACATTTATCTATTTGACAAAGGGTTTACATTCATTGAGCCATTTGTAGCTTAAATTTGCAGACTCAGATTGTTTAATGATGCTAAATTAGAAACGGTTCTTTAATGACTTTTTGCCAAAGTTGGTGTTAAGTCTATTGATTCCTACTCTTAAAAACAGAAAAAGCAAATACACATGCTTTGTAGCTTTTCTACAGAAGCAGAACTACTTTATTTCCTTGACATTCAAAAAGGTAAAATACAACAGTCACTCAAAGGCTTCACAGTTTAGACTGGACTGACACTGCATATCCTATTCTCTACCCTTTATATTTGGTCTTAAGTGTTCAAAGGGAAGTCATAATTTTAGCTACGCAGCTTAATATTTCCTGTGCGTTACAAAACACTTCAGAAAAACATTTTGCATGCACCAGCAGATTACGGTTCTACCTGATGTGTCTTTAAAGTTAGTTTTCACACACACGGAAATTGTTAAGTTTGCAGAATGGTTCCTTGGAGACAAAAACTTATTTATGTCTAAGGTGGCACATGCACTTTCAAGATTTGGTCATAGAATATACATCCCACTGTATTCCTGTAACAGATTTAGAAACAACTCCTTTCTGGAATGTTGGGGTTTTTTTCCCTATATAATGTACAGAATAATTTTGATAGCTTAAAAGCAAGCAAAAAAAGTAAAGAAGATTCTGACATTAGGGTTTGGTAATTAACCCATGCTCTTTCTGCTGCCTAGGTCCAGTCTACCATTCCTCTTGCTTTGTCACTTCTCACAGTTGTTTTAACATTCCTTTATTACAATCTCCTGGGGAGAAGGGGTTGGGGGGGCATTAGTTACTTTAAATTGTAAAATATTTTTCCCCTACATGATAAAGAGTTTAAATCTAAGTATGTCAGATAACAGGTGCAGGTGAGTTGTCCATCCCATGAAAAAACACATTTCTGCAACTTAGATATTGCAACAACAATCTCAGTCACTGCTGGACAAAATATTACAGCAATAATATAGATGTGCACTTCCACTTAAGTGTTATAGCTACACATTATTACACTACAATTCCCACTATTACCATTTAGAAGAAGTGACTATTATTTTAAACCCCAAATATTCACCAAGTGCTTTATGAAAATCCATAGGTATCCCCATCCAAATTTCAACAGAAAGTACTGCATAACACTAGAAATCCAGTGAGTAGAAAGTGATTGCACAACAAGATTTTTCTTATTATTCTTATATTCTTATTATTATTATTCTTATTATTCTTACAATAACAATGAAATTAATGGCAAAAAATACAAACTGGCAAAACTGACATTCTGGCAGAATAAGCTGAGTAACATATTCAAGACAATTCAATAAAGATGCTTTAGCATGTCACAACATAATGTCAATATTGCAACATCATGGTATATAAGGAAGAGAATGTGATTTTGAGGACCTGTAAACCATAGCACCACCTATAAAGGTCTGTCCAGAAAAAACACTAGCACTAGGAAACTTCATGACAACCAGGTTTGGGTTTTTTTCCTCGTTTTTGCCAGTTTATTACTGCAATGAAATTTCACATTTTGAACTTAGAATAATCTATTGAAATACCTATTATTTAAAAAGCAAAAGTAAGATCAACAAGCACAAATGAGAACTCTATATACAAAATTGCAGGGATTAAAAGCAGTCTTCTATTTATAAGATATGAGGCCCTTCTATTCCCCACCCACCCAATTCATCTGTTTGCATGCACTGTCCGATTAGTTTAAAAAAAAAAAATTTGGAGTGACCTGCACATTGACTTTCAACATGTTGAAATTTGAAGTATCTAGGAAGTAATTCTTTAAAATGGCAATGTTGCCAAAGACAGGTGAGTCTGTTTTGGTGTGAATACCACATAGTCTGTCAAATGCTCAAGAGCCCAACAAAAGGGTTTATTTACTAAAAATGACCAATGAAGACACATAGGGTAGTCTCACAAAAGTGAACACAGGTAGTCTGATGAATTATGCATACACACCTTTTCCCATTTAAGTATCTATCATTGTATAGCATAAATGCAAAGAGCTCATTGTAGAGCAAATCAGAGATTTGAAAGAAGACACAAAAGCATTAACCTATATAACCTATATAAGCAGCTAAAACTAATGCTGATTACTCCAGAGTATTAAGAATTTATTCTACTTTTCTGCACAGTAACTGATTTCCATTACTGCAAAGCATTTCCTATCAGACAATTTCACAACCACATGACTCAGGATAGACAGACTGTGCTGCAAACCCTTCGATAGCAATATATTTGGAATATTGCATTTGTTTATTTCTCCTAACATTAGTGAGTTATTTGTAAAAACCACATGCAAAGGATAGTTTCCATTAAAATATCAATACACTATTCCATGTAAAAGAATAGAAGGCACTAAGTTTGCAAATGGATTATTTGGCATTAAGAATTTTTTTATTTTACTTATTTTTAAACATGGCATGTTGGAGACTAAAAACACTTAACTGAACATTTAACTTTTCAGAAAACAGCTAACAATCATTCTCACATGACACAGGCTTATAGAACATGCCTATGTCATAGTATTTTTGAAAATAGTATTTTTGCATTATTGAATTCTTTATAGGTGTCCATCATGGTACTTTAATCTCCAGAGTTTCCACAAACATTTCTTCCATTCATGTTATTAGAAGATGTGCACAACTTCAGAAAACAATATAAATGACAATGCTAGTGTGAATAAGTAAGAACTGTCCTCTTAGTTCTTTTATGTATGAGATGACATGACCCATGAACAATAATTGGGACACATATTCCTTTACACCTCAAAGCTGTTATATACAACCAAATTCTGAACCATTCCTCACCCTCTCTGAAGTAGTGCTTCAATTCTTAACCTCTGCTTATGTCAGTCACCAGCTTTTTTTTTTATTTCTAACATGTGGCTGTCAATACACATCTACGATGCCAAGGAATACCACTTTTCCAACTCAGTATTATTCACTTTGTCCTTTCCTCTGATTCACTAGCTGAAACTGCTCACCTGCCCACGTAATATAAGTCACCTATGTCTGTCCCCACATAGTCAACACAACTGCAATATAAGTATGATTTCACTAGCTGACCATAAACTTGTAACGGCTTTCATACTCATTTTGACAAAAGGAATCTATATTCTAAACCCCAGTGCCGTAAGTGTCATGAAAGAAAATGTAAAGCAGCTTGACAAATGCACGTGCAGGCACACACATCTGCACATTCCTAACTCATGCACTAAGCCAGGCTGCATTACACCTACGTATATTGGTCACATGCCAGTGCTCCAATTCTAATACTATCTAATTTTCCCTATCCAATGTCACTGGATCTCTCCATCAACTTGGTGGAAAGCTCAAGCTACTCTGGACCGGTTCCACCAGAAGTCAGAGGATGTCTGAATTCCCCTTCAGAGGGACCCTTCGCCCTCCGTCTAACATGAAGTTACCCCTTGCAGTCACGATATCCTGAAAATATTGCTAATAAATAACTGGTGGCAAACAAAACCACCAGCCAAGAGACAGTGATTCACTGCTGCTCCTTCCCATTGCCAGGAAAGCAGTACCAGACCCAGCAAAACCAGCAGACTTCTCAGTAACAGAACCACGTCCTTGCCGACAAAGTCATCAACTCAACTTCAGCAGGTCCTTTATTTCACGTATTACCCAGCCATAAGTTCCCCTGCAGCAGAGATCTCTCTGGAATAAACTCTTTGTACTCATTCCCCACCTCAGGAACTACCGCAAACTTTTCAAGCAGAGACTGCAGCTAAACCGCCCCAGCTGCACAGCTTGCAGGACAGTTCACTGTTTTACAGTGGTACTTTGTACATAGACACCTGCTTCACCCAAGAAGCCAAACATGCTCATAACCGCCAGTCTCAGCATTTCGATACAAGAAAACTAAGGCAGAGGTCAGGTATCGGGTACACAGACCAAAAACAAACACTAATAAAATCTATGTGTCCTGACAATCAGTTTAACCTCTAGACAAGTTACTTGTAAATCATAAGCAGGATGAAGCTTTTAAAGTTAAGGTCAACTTTACTAGAAAAACCTGAAAAACTGGAAATTTCAGGTACCAAAAAAAAAAAAAAATCACCTTTAAGACCTCTGCACATTCCAAATTACACTACAAACCTGTAAGATTAAGATGTCAAGTATTAAAGGGATTAAAAGCTCAATTATACCCTTGTACACTCTAGATCCAAAATATCAAGTATAGAAGTGTTCATCTGTGAATTCAAGAATTTTATGGTCATTTATTTTACATCAATACATGTTCCATTTCACACGCCACTGATTCCTGAATCTTTTACTCAAAACATAAGCCTTTTGCCAGTGTGCAGAGTACAACTTACGAAAGAAAACTTACGAATATGAATGTGAAAAACATCAGATCACGTAAAACATTAGCAAGTTTACTGTAATCTCTGCAATGAAGATAATGAATTCCATCACCTATTTTACCGGTCAACCTAAATTACAAGGTTCTTTTTAATCAGTCGATATATACTGCCTAATCAAATAGGTGCCATTTTGTAATGTTTCTCATCCTATATTATAAAGTATATGAATAATTTAACATTACATTTAAGAGTCCTGCTAATGTCAGGACTGTGTGCCAGTGAAGAAACATCTCCATAAACACTGGGATACATTGACTCATTATAAAAAGATGATTAAGGCTGCTGATCACATAGTTCTCATGCTCCAGACAAGCTCAGCATCATATAGTTAAGCATGATCGCTAAACCTGTTCACATACTTTCAACACACTGACATAATCAGCTACATGATCCCCATCATAAAAGCCGGAGCTAGATTAGCAATTTAAAGGCGACACACAAAAGAAACACTCAGTTTCAGCAGCAGATAGATCAGACTAGGCTTTTTCTGATTTTTCTTGCATTTAATGAGTACTATAGTTTAAAAACCAAAAGCATAACATACAACACTAAAGACAGTGTCTCCCTGAAACAGGTTCAAAAGCCTCACAACTCTTCTTTTATCATGATACTTTATTTGTATTTAGTAATATTTTTTAAAAACTTGGAATAAGTAGCAATTTATGGGAAATAGCTTATCTTCTGGTAGCCTTAAGCATATTTGATGCATCCAGTGAGTGAAAAGGCTGAAGCACTTCCATGAAAATTAATCTTAAATTGAAGCGTGCACAGCACAGGTTCTATACAGCCAGGTTAGCTCCTTAAACCCCAGCCTTTCTGACCGAGAACAATAGTGACCACACATACGGCATTGTATTGTTTCAGCTCCACTGCTTATCAATGCAATTCTCAGCAACAACCAGAAAAGAAGACATTTAGAGGACCTGTAAATACCTAATTCTTACATCATGTCCCTACAGTAGCTGAAGCAAAAGCCTATCTGCAAGAAGACAATACAAGCTTAAAAGTACTAATATTGTAGGTATTAGGCTGGAATACTACTGGAAAGTAATAGTCTTTATAGTAATTTCCAGATAGGGAAGTCATCTACGCTGCTACCTGTGCATTTTAAAACAACTCTTCCTCATTTTGAAAGAGCTGCTTCCTTAAATAAAGGCAGAAGCAATTCAGTACCCTATGCTTAGTTTTATTTCACAGAAGGAAAAAAGCCACCTGTATATGCTAACACAGAACTCGCAGCAACAAAAGGTGAACAAAAGCTCCATCAAGATTTGGCAAGACAAAGGCTTATTGTTTCCATGTGTATTAAAATACTCTTTTATGTAAAGCTACTTTACATGGACAAACTGCATAAGTATATAAATATTCAGATATGATTTATATTTATGTTTTAAGCTTTTATTATAACTTTGTAAAAAGACATTCAATTTGTATGAAGGCTAAGACTTCCAAGAATAAAACAAGACCAAAGCAGGATGATTTCTTTTGTATGAGAACTTACACGAACAGAAGTGCAGTACAATACAGCAGGTGATTTCATGTTTAATTTCCAAGTGTAATAGTCAGGAGGAGGAAATGTTAGCATATACACTACAAAGAAAGCCTGCCTCGAAGCTTAACTTGTCAATTCAAGATCAGCTCTACAAATTAACAGCAACATGAACTTTTCAAATGAACATATACGATATTATTATGAATATGGCTTAATCTGCACAATTTCTCTACGTTTCAACGGAGGGAAAGACTCAACACAACATCCATCAGGAAACATCCAGGATAAAATCTGGGGGATCTACACAGAAAACAAGGTAAAATTCTGAGTGCCAATGTCATTTAATATATTACAGGGTATTTTGCCACAGGGTAGTCTCACGAAAGCAATCCCACCTTATTATCCTCATTTCTCTCACTTACATGTATGCTGGAGAAAGTGGCGATGACCTGGATGTTTTAAGCACAGGAACTGGGAATTTCCAGATAGCAGGAGAGCTCGTTTTCCATTTCAATGGCATGTTGTCACCACGGTACTACAATAACAGTAAACAGCGTTTCCATAACAGACTACCAACTAGGACTTCCATTCCACACACTACTGACACAGCAGTGGCTGCTGCTAAGAACAAGGAAATGATTCTGCCAATGCCCTTAAACCGATGCTTCCAATCTGTAAAACAGGGCTGTAAGGCATCTCCTTTTAAATCCTGCTGTCCCCTAAAGCAATATGATGATTCTATCCTTCTAACTCAACAATAGTGCCACCTCGTTAGGGAAGCGCTGACTGCAGTATATGTTTTAAAAAAAAAAAAAAAAAAAAAAGACAGACTGCACTGTGCACACCAGCACAATGCAGCTTTATTTAATAAAAGCAGCTAATTTTTAAAGAACTGTTTCTGATGCTATTGTTCTACCTTAACAGGGACACTGCAGCACTGTACTATATTCTTTTATTAGCCTCATTTCTGACCAATAGAAGCAGAAAAAAAAAAAATGGGTTTCATATGAAAATGAAACAACATACCTACTCAGAATACACTTGTCATCCTCTGAACATTCTTCTTTTGAGCTGCAACAATACAAATGGGATATAAATCTCAGCATAGCCTTAGGCCACGGCTAATAGAGATCAGTGACTAAATTCAGCAGCCTGTTTTCCTCCTGTGCAAGCTCTGACCAAACAATACAAGAATGCCATTATGGAAAAAGCCCATTGCAAAAATCAGTCCTTCTAATCCATAGCTAGGAAGACAAAATAAAGCACAAATCACTGCAGGTTTCTGCATGCTCTTCTAATAGCTTCTGGTTCAGGATGCTCTCATTTTCCTATTCTCATTTCCAGGGAGGATAAGCAAAATCTCATGCATTTTACAACATGCTATGGGAACACAAATATCACCCCGTCTTCTGCAGTACAGAAGCAGAGAGTAGCACGCTGTTAATAGCGGTCTTTGTGGGGACGCTATCAACAATCTAATTCTCAACGCCCCCCCCAGCAGCTCACAAATTGCCTGAAGAACTGACGAAGCAGACGGTCACGCAGGTGTCCATCAGGGACCACTCTGCAACTCTGTGCTCTGCTTGGTGACCTCCCGGGGCTGATGACAGCAGGGAGCATAGAAGGCAAGCTATTAAAAAGGGAATGGGGAATTTAATAGCATATTGTGCATAAGCAGAGCAGGTTTCTCGGGAAAAGAATATAAAGCTTCAACTATATTGACTCCCTTACAGGAAAAAACAATATTTAAAAAAAAAACAAACAACTTTTAATATATTGCCACAGTAGACCAAATCAATACTAAGATGTTTAATCTACAAGAGTTCAGAATAGTCTTTGTACAGCATGACAGTTTTTCTGTTCATCGGGACAGCTTAATCCTATCACAAAAAAGCCAACACCCTGTCACGCTACTCAGCAATAAAGAATAGAACTGGGAGCAGAATTTCTGTAAATTTAAACGTTTTAATAACATTTAATAACACACTGATAGGTTTTTCGTAATGGTGAAACCTACATTGTCAAGTTTATTTGGGGGATGAAATCACCGGGGAATAATTGCTGGTTCTGATCATTATTATTGAAAATGTTTGCCCAAAATAGTTTGGGGCATTTAAAGCTGTTACCATAACCACAGGCAAAGAACTAAAATAACCCAGTATGATCAGAGCCGAGGACTAATTCAAAACCAAATGCACCTATCTGACAAACAATTGAGGAGTTCTCTCCCACTTCTTTGAAGAAGTTCTAAATTACACATCAGCAGCATTGACGCAGGCAACAAATTTCACAGAAACTGCTACTTGAATGCTGAACAGACATTTGCTGCGTAGGACAACAGTGTTTATATGCTATAAATATTAAGAAACACTAGCCCTGCAGAGAGCAAGTATGCAGTTTTAGCATAAAGAAGTCTTACTTTCAGTAAAAGAATTCATGCATTTACATGCCAACAGCCATGTTTGTCTGCACGCATTGTAAATATTGAGTGCAACAGCCTCATACATATACATAACACCAGACTACTAGATCATGCCTTCTCTGCACTGAAGGCCTAAAAATTAAGTTGAAGGAGATGTTAGATAGCAGCTGTTACAACCACAGAGAAAAATACCACAATTTTGAATTCATACACTCAATTTTGCTTTTGCATTTCCCATCATACAGAAACTGCCTTAAAATACAATAAGCAAATGCTGTTAGTCCCTTCCTCACATTGAGCGCACAGCCAGTGCAACCAACTGGTAACCGCTTTTAAAGTCTATATCCCTGCTCTGTCAACCCCAAGGAGGTGATTACACATTTTATTTATTAACAGCAGCATTACTAATATAAAAGAATAAGGCTAAGGACAATCAGTGGGCCACTATTTCAAAAGTAACTCTTGACTTTTGACTATAAAATAAAAGCCAACTCAAGCCACACAGTCATTCCCAAGCATTTACTGGTATTTAAGTCAATCAATGCACATCCAGAAAGCAGAGTTACTTCCCACTTCCGACCCCCAACAAGATCATTAGGCACAAAGGCCAGCATTAGTGCTCAAATACCTACGCCCCTTTGGGTGCTTCTATTCCCAATCATTTTTCATTTCATTTACAAGCAACCTAATTAAAACCTTTACAGAAAACCCAGTAGCAGTAAACTTAACTTTTTTTTAAAGTGTATGCATCCCAAGCACTGCCCAACTTCATCTCCTCCTAAAGTCCAGCACACATTACTTGATCAAACAGCCAATGTACAAAATATGGAATTGAAGAAAGTAGCAGTGTCAGGTACTCTAAAAACAGGCAAATGCTTTTCACTTGCAAAAGAACAACCATGTGAGAAATGAATCACCTATCTGCACATAAGGAGGAAAAAAAAAAATTAAATACCATTTTCTTCCTGACAGTCACAAATCGGTTGCATATTCCCAAGGAAAAGATTACCTAAATGTATCCTACGGTTTACATAAACTATTCCTAAGACAACAACAAAAAAATCACAGTATTTTATTCTGTTATTTTAATGAAGACTTCAAAACAACAGTTTAGTTACACATTTTAAAATATGGGAAAAATAACCTCATCTCTTGGAGTGCATTGCACCCACTGAATATACTACATTTTCTGTTCTCACAGTACATTGCTTTGCCACTCGTCCCCAAATAAACTGGTACTGAAGGCCAAAAGCAGCATTACAGCTCTGTGCAGAATCCTACTTGCTGAGGAAACAGTTATTCCAGTGAAGTGCTATGAAACACACCAAACTGGAGCACCAAACTGGAGATCTGCTTTTCTTTAAGTTTAAAACTCTTTTAAATGCTGAAGACCCACGATAACTGCACAGATTAAACTGCTTCTTAGGATCATTCACGGGGCTTGTTTTCTACATTTTTCTCCCAAGCAAGTTCACATTCAAGATTAAAAGCATCTACCATTTATAACTTGCTTAAAGTTAACATTCTACTTACTAGCTGAGTCTCTTACATATCTTTTATTCTGTATACAGAAGATGAGAAAGAGGAAGTCTTTTGGTTTTAAGCAATCATTTCCACACTAGTATTTCCAAAGCTGCACTGACAGCAAAATAACTGACAGGGTATCAAGCACTTCTGCAGAAAACTCCTCCATAAAGTAACTGAACAGGTGGCATAAAAAGAAAAAAAAAAAAAAAAAAAAACAACAAACTAAAAAGACCAAAGGCAAGATCCCAAGCTGCCATTTTACAGACCCGAGCTACTAGCAAAGCCAGAAGCCATTGATTGAGGCTGTACCATAGCGCAGCTCTGATCCCACAAAAAAAGGGTACATAGAAGAGTGCTTAAAGGAGCAAGGCATTTCTTACCCCTCTTCCTCCACCCCTCACCCCAAAGCCTTCTTGACTATTGACCAACAAGCAAGATTTGGCCCCAAATGAGGGGAGTGGGCACGCAGCACCGTACTCCGCAAGCACATGAGCAAACCACACACAGAACCAGCCCTTGCAAGCATGTTGATCACAGCATCTTTTCCTCTGCAAGCTCTCCCTGATCTTCAGGGTAGGAATGCAGCTAAAACCGCTGCCCTTGTGATTCTCTTCCTTTTTCTTGTGATACCCTCTTCTTTTCTTTCTACAAATTGAACGTTAAGCTGCTACCACATTGTTTTGTACACACCAACCGTCAATATGTTTGCCTTTGCTGCCTTTTACCTGCATTATAAAATACAAGTTCTCCTCTTAAAGCCCAGTATGCTTACATTTCTGGGGCATGTATACTTCCAATAACACTTTCAAACCATCTCTGCATTTCCCATAAGACTTCCCCTCATGGTTGTTCAAAGAAGAACAAGTCACAGGCAGAAAGATGTAGCAGACCCCAGTGGCAGTGTAAAACTATACCAGTCTGAAAATATTTATTCTTAGCCTTGAAATGCCACATGAATTTTTGTAGGAAAACTAAGCGGAGTAAGAGTTAACTTCTAGACATGCCGCTGGATTTTCATCAGTTCACACAGATTGAATTTAACTTTTCTTCAGCCCTTAAACTGTTAAAAACAAAACCAAAAAACATTTGTTCAGTCAAGTGATTTGCCGTTCTGCTCTAACAAGCTGCTTACGTCCCTCCTTTTATTCATCAACTAAGCACCAGAGGAACTGAAAGCACTAGGTGGAATAGGGTTATGCTATATGGAAACTTTCTCAAGTCTTGCAAACCCTTTCTAGCGTGACCTGAGAAGTCTTCTGCACTTCCAGAACCCCAGGCTTATTTTAGCCTTACAGAAAAAAAAAAAGGACAAGTTACAGTGACTGTGATTTACATCTCCCATTTTCATCTAGAAATGTAAACAGAATGGTCTAAATATTTGTGTCACAAATACTATGTTATCTAACTTTAGACTACTTTTCTACTTATAGACTGTTTGTTCATGTAAGAAAAGATGCCAACACACAAAAATAGGTTAAAATGGTGGTGTTAAGACCAGTAAACATCTCCGAATTTTTGAGATTTTTCCCCAACACCTATGTTCTAAAAATTCATTGATTCAAAGCCATGTTTCCATTTTAAAATAGGTATTTTTTATATGATGAAACCTCTATTATGTGATATTAGCGCTAACAAAGCTTTCTCCAAACTGAAGGCAGAAACACAGTTTCACATTGGAAGGAATTGCTCTGGTCTTTTGCGTATCTTACAGCTACCAGCCCACTAAGCTGATGCATATGACTATGCAAGACCAGTTTGATATAGAAGAAAATAATCAGAAGAAAAAAAAAATCATCAAAATCCAGTAAAATGTTCACATCAAAGCCATGGAGCTCAAATGCAATAATCATTTCAACATCAACTCATTTCAGCATTTTAAATACAGCTGTAAAGGCACAAGTCTAGAAACTGAATAGGAGCAAATCAGGATGCATAACATTTCTCTTCAGGTTCCCTAAAAAAACTGACAGTGTGATAGTTTAATTGGCTTCCTTATTCAGCTCTTTGCCCTTCGTATGGATGTTTCTTATGCTTCTACCTCTGGCTTTTCAATCTATTAAACTGCAGCTGTTCCAATTACTGGAAAAGAATAATTAAAAGATGGTGTTGACAGTACTGCCCTATATACGAGTCAGTTAATTAATACAATTTCTTTAACCATATATTGTGAAAATATTCACACCAAAATTCATACAAAGGGAAAGCAATTCTCTGCTTAAAGAGGAATCCAAAGCAAACCAGTATAGTTATGTTTGCAGTCCCCTCACAGCAACACTGTAACATGCCCCAAATATCGAAATACAGAAAAAAATTGGCAATGTGCACCTGGCAATACTTTTATTGACACTACAACTTTTCTAGAAACCTCAAAGACCTTAAAAAGAAACAGTCTTTCAATTAAAGTAAATTAAGAAATAAGCTTTAAAATAGCTGAAGACAGTTCTGAGAATTACACATGTACTTTGACTTACTATCCACTATGTTGTCTCAAAGAATTTTTATTTTTTTTAATAACCGGGGTGGGGGAAAGCCCTCAGACACCAGATATAAGTTACAGCATCTTTTGGAAGCAATTACACTGTAGACATCAAGATGCACACAGCCTCATAAATGGAACAGAGATGCTTACAAAACAGTTACTATCAAATATATTTAATTATTTTAAATTGGGCTGACTGGTCAAGGAACAAGGCATAATCATAAACTGTAAAGCATAAAGAAGTGAGATAAACTAGGTTTGTAGCCAACCCCTCCTGCTGTCTAAATGCTGTAAGCAGTACAGGCTCCTGTCTCTATAGCAATATGTGTAGGGCCATTTGTAAAACAGGAAAAAAAATCCCCAAATCTTTAAATATTAAGTTAAGCAGTCAGGGCATGTACCACATGTTTAACAAGTACTGCAGTTTGCCATCCACCCACTCAGCATTTTTTCCTGTATAAATGAGGAAATTGCTGCAGTAACATTTTAGGATGCATCATTTCAGTGAAAATTATTTTTATACATAAATATACATATGCGTACTATAGATGTGTATGCGTTCATATATATAGCATGTGTGCTATATATATACACTATATATACACACACACATTATTTTTATATTTATATATATGACAAATATATATCACCCTGCATCTGACACAGCCACTTCCCCTTCCCGCCCAGACACCTCAGTTAAGAAAGATTCGTGTTCTCACATGATTTTGAGACTACCAAAATATATGTTCTTCAGCAAACCAAGGAGGCAGCAGCTGGCTGACTGAGAAGTAATCGTGTTGAGTAATGACTTTCTCCATTTCATACATTCTTCAAAAACCCACAACCCTGGTCCTTGCAAGTATCATTCATTAACGAGAAAAATATCTTGATAGTCTAAGTATGAAGTTTCTGAAATTATTCAGCAACAGTAAACAGTTAAACACCACACCATTTCCTACCATGTCACAATCAGATATTTTTAAAACAATTTAAAAAAAACATAACTTAGGTTAAATCTTAAGTCAGCTTCCCAGAAATTTGTAGGAAAAGGGGGGGACACAAGAAATGAACAAGCTCAATCCCTGTAGTAGTCACACGTTTAATATTTAGAAGGGTTAATATATTAAAATAATAAAGTCAGTTTCAGATATATTTTGTAACTACACAGAGAGTCTCAGAAATATCTCAAATCTATTCCTAAGCGTGCATTTCTAGCTATGAAAGTAGTTTTTATTTTATGCCACTTATGGATGCTCTGCATTTTCTTGTGTGTATTCTTGAAGAAGGCTTTGCTCTAAAATTGAGGTAAGATTTCCAGCAAGGAATCACTTCCAAAAGTTAAGACGCACTGTTAACTTAATGACAAGCTATAGCTTATAATATGCAAAAAACTAAAAGTTCAGCTTTGCTTGGGCAAACTACTCTTACATAAAAGGCATTAGGTAAAATAAGGTCTTAAACATTTAATAGGAGGTAAGACTAAAGTGAGTTCATAAAGGTTTCCAACTTGTGATCCAAGCCCATATACTCTACTGACAACATACTGCTAAGAAGAAATGCTTTTGAATTAACACCGATTTATTCAGAGAACTGTGCTCATCTTCCCTAGGTGATTATATATAATAAATCACCACAGAAATCTGAATGCACAGTCACAGCAGCCAGACTGACCCTGCTGAAAATAATTGGTCTGAAGCAACAGTTATTTTTTATTAGGTCAAACTGTGAACAACAAAGAATTTATTTCTAAACAACTTCTCCACAGCTGTTATTGTCTGTTGGCTGCACAATTTATTTTAGTAAAGTATGCCTAAACACATTTACACATCTGACTCATATGATGCAAATATATTAAACAATTTAGTAATTAAAAGGAAGCTAGGATTGAGCACCAGCCACTAAGAACTTCAGTATTTCTGCACCACAGACAGCAAACTGCAAATTACATTAGTCATGTGTTGATTAAAGTATTTTGAAAATATTCTTAAAATAAAAGTTTTTCTTTCATTCTTCCATTATTTATATAGAATCTGTTAATCATTTTGCATTCCCTAAACCTTATTGTCTTTATCCACTGCAGTGAGTTTTTGTGGTCCTGCACACCTACGCAAAGCAGTCCCTACTGAAAAGAGCAAGCATAGGGAGGCAAGAATAAAGCACATTGATCATTGCTCTTATTGTGTGCTTCTGTAATGACTCAATTTCTTTAAAAGACAAAAAGATTAACTTTTTGCGTGCAGGAATTCCCACAGCATTGTCACCTCTGATGGATCCAGTCTGCTAACCCACAATCCACAAAATTTCCAGTGTGGGCAGTCTGACATCTTTTGCTGAAGGCCAGAGTCCCTCGGGGAAGACTGGCGGTTTCGAGAAAGATGCTGATGCTTCAAGTCCAGGTTGTCAGAAATCGCCATGTGCAACCTGGGAGCCAAACCATGGGAATGAGTCTTCTAGGAGAAGACTTGAAACTGCTGCACCATACTGCCCATGGTCACTTCACTGCTGCTGGCTGGATTCCTTTAAGGAGTCACAAAAAATATGACACGTAGATTCAATCAATTTAATTATTTGCCATCCACTAGTCTTAAGCATGTTAGATACAAATTTTTATGAAACAGCAACTTGAAGTTCTTCACACACAATGACATGTGAAAGGCTTACGCAGCCAAAAGTTCGGTTTAAAATTTATCACTAATATTAGTATTTCTCCCATTCAAAGTAAAAAAAAAGTACAATTTCTCTACACTAGAAAAGGAGTTTCAAGTTGCAGATCATTCCAACTAAATGCTATGAGAACAGGTGGAAATAGTACCAAAGCTTGAACAGCTGAATGGGCCACATGGGACAAAGGGAGTCTTGTACTAAACACCCATACTTTAAATTTCTTCAATTTTTTTTTTTTTCTATAAGCCAGAGGCAATCGGGAATCAACTCTTCCCATTTGACAAAGGTAGGTGTAATCCAAAGACTCCTTCCCGAAAGACAACGTAGGGGAACTCCCTGGTTTGTTTGCTCAGGATTCTCCCTTCCACAGCAAATCAAGCTAGTGATAGCCTCCACACTACCTGTTCCCAAAAACAAAGCAAAATCACATAACTGAGTCTCTTGTTTTTATGCTCTTCCATTCCAACAGCAGCAGTGAAAATTGACAAAAACAGATAGTTTTCACAGGTTCTTTCACTTGGGAGGGGGCCAGGAGCAAAGACACTGAAGATGTGTGTTTGCAGCTCAAGGAATATTTACACCTCAATAATACCTGTTACCATCCTTGCAGTCCTAAGTGCATGGAACAGCTTTAATTGAAAGTTTTCTGCAGAGTTGGATACTACCTCTTCAGAAGATACCTAGTCATCTTCTACGGCAAAAAGAGGTTTTCTATAAATTCCCACTGTTGAGTGTTGTAATACAACAGACCCAAAAGGCACAGCCTTTAACATTCAGCTGAATGGGGTGTAGGGAGGGTGTACAATCATGAGTATATTCATGTCACAAAATTAGCACAATCTTAGTGGTTAGTAACATTTAAAAAAAAAAAAGATACTTTCAAAATGTATACCTTGCTTACATTTAGATTTTTCCAGAAGATAAAAAAAGAATGATCACAAAAATGACACTTCATATTAAACAGTTCTATTTCTCTGAAATACACCATTATATTCTATTGCTAATTCACCAAATGTCAAAATTCCTGTGTAATAATTAAATTATAGAAAGAAAATTACAAACTGCTTTCTTCTCTAGCATCTATGAGAATATAAATTTAAAGAAAACTGTATGTGTATGGTTCCTAGGCAAAGTTTCAAAAGATGCGAGTTATTTATTTCATTCAAGTTTGTCATGGTGAGCAAACATGCAAGCTATGAATTAATTTCCAAAAGCAGATTTAAAGTGACAGTTTTAAGATAGTCACTTAGCAGACTGGAACAGCTCTGCAGTTACAACATCCATATTTAGTGACAACATAACTATCCAGATAATTTAGGATCAAATCAGGACATACTGCTTTACGTAGAGTAATTGTACATATCGAGAAAAGCCTAAGCACAAGCTGTTTTTAGAAAGGCCCACAGAAGAATGCTAATCTTATTTGGATTTTTTAAAACTATGAAATATTTAAGTCAAATCATTTAGTCTCCTGATTACAAAGCTTTATTTCATAAAACTTGAAACATCTGACTCCTAATGAAAACTGAAGTTCAGTGCTTTCAGAAATGTCCATGTAGTAGCTTCTACAGGTCCCACTGCTGAGCCATTTTACCAGCACTACCACATGCTCTAGGCAGTTTTCTACACCTTTATAGTGTTGTACATGTGACCACGTCACTTCACCCTGACAAACCGTCCTTCGGAAAAACAGAACTGAAAAAAAATCAGTGAAGCTCTAAGGAGGAGAGGACTGCACGGAGGTGGGTCGAAGGGCTTGGCCCAGGTGACAGCCACCAACAGCAGAGCTGCACCACTTCCCTTCCAGCCGCCCTCAGAGCAGTTAAGTCAGCAAAAAAAAAAAAGGGTCTAACAATTCTGCAAATAATGTTAGACTCTATGCAAAACATTGCTCTCATCTGTGCTGCTCTAGTGAATCACAGCAGGCTCAGGAGAGACCATATTATAACAACAACAAAAAAAAAACCCACAAAAAACCCCAGAGGATCATGGTATAGAGGTCCTTGGGGTGAAACAGCATTGCACAGCTGTGACGCACAAAAAGACTGTACAAAAGTCAGCTAAACCAAGAAATATTTCTACAGCTGCCATCATCTACTTTTCTACAGCTGAAAATCTCTTTTTGTTGCATACATATACAACACCAAACAACTGTGATAACTTTGAGTTGGGACAAGCCCTTCTCTGAAATAGTTCAAAATAAAACAGTTGTAATTCAGGTGTTTGCCTGCCAGAGGGAGCTGAAGGAAAGAAAAAATTTCCATATATCTCAATACTTCAAAAGTTTTGGGTTTGTCCTACCCCAATTAATTTAACTATTCAGACAAAAAAAAAGGTTTTAATGCAAAATCAACCCAGCTGTGTCTGGCACACGGCAGCCTCATGCCACACAGGGCACCCCTGCACCAACACCCCCACTACCAAAACCTTGCCAATTATGCCCAATACACTCGCTCTACAAATAGGTCCCCCTGGATCTCTGAATGGAAACAATGCCTCCTTTCAAGGTATATTTAAGTACTTTTTGATCCACACCATATAGTGGAGATGTCTGCACCAGAGATAGGCTTCTCTGAGAAGGAAAGCATCACATGAGATGGTATTTAATGCCTTATTACATCAACTTGTCTTTAAATGCATGGCAACACTGCGCAAAGACTAAGTTCCCAGTTTGCCAGAATGAAATACATATACTGAAAACAACTTTTCATTTAAACGCTTATTGGTCTTTTTTGCACACTCTTTCCACTTACTGCTTCTAACACTTAACATTGGTACACCTATAAATCTGCATGTGGGTAGAGTTGCTACACCATAAAATTATAAGTTACCACATTAATAATTTATTCTTGCATAGTACCAGCTAACCTGAATAGTTTGGAACAGGCAGGAAGTGGTCTCATTTTGCAGACTGGTGAAGCAAAATATCTAAACGATGTGTTCACGGGAGACTGGAATTCTGTACAACAGCTCAGGAAAGAATTCCAGTGCACACATGATGGACAACCCCTTCCTTCCCTCCTGCACTTCAGTTAAACTACTTCCAACTTCAAAAACATTAGATATAAAAAGCCAGCATGAATCCCACCAGAGCTTTGACATTTTTGAAAAAGAGCAGAATGAGTATCCCTTTAAATAGCACCCTTAAATATTTGAGGGCTAAACTGATCCAACTTTCCTTAGATCAAAATTTGACCAACAGCTTTGAAAAAAGCTTAGTAGCATCCTCTGTATTTCTTGCAATCAAAACACTTTTAGGAAAATCAGTTATGCCACCTTCTGGTATTCATAAGAACTGCTCTACAAGACAAATACTCATTTTCATAAATTCCCATTTTAAATGGCAAAAAAACCCCAGCATAACCAGAAAACTCACTTCACATAGGACACTTATGCAAAATAGGACTTTTTTTTAAAGTTTCAGTTGATTTGTACAACATCATTAGCTTGGACTAGCTTGTGTCCAGCCTTAAAGTCCCTAAGCCTTTATTACCTGCTGACAAATGCAGCATCATTCCCCCACAGTACCTGGTTTGAGATACGAACTGCTCTTTGACCCATCTCACCAGCCATAGCAAAGGAACTGGAAAAGGCAGAGAGGGAAAAGGATAAGAAAACTTGTGAAATGGCTTCTTTACAAGGAACAACTTGTAGATTGGACTTAACAGCATGGAAGACAGATTGGCAAGAAATACATTAAGAGTCTATAGTGTCACAAAAAGCACAGTAAAGGTGTACAGGGAGTCATTATTCACCAGCTCCCCAACACAATAAAGAGAACGCTTCAAATGAAACTAGCAGATGTCTGGTAAAAACAAACAAAAAAAAAACCACACACACACAAGAGGAAACTTCTTCACATAACATGCTTCAGCTATCACACCATCAGCTTTTCAGTAACCATTTCTTCTTACGACATAGATTCACAGAAGCAACTGTGAAATGTAATTAAAAACAGTGGTTTGTACCGAGAGGCATGGTAGGCAACTCAAGCAGAGGCACATACAAGGCCAGCAATCAAACTTCTCCCCCTTACCTCTCACTACCAAAGCATCATTAATACTATAGTAGAACAAATACATGGGTATATAAGAACAACTATAAACACTGTTCCTTCTGTATCATGCCTGAATCTATGCAATATAATCTGTACTGCTAAGCATACAAGGAAGGATGAATTTAAGCCATAACTTCAAGAAATTTTTAATCATTTCCAACATAAGCCTTCAATATAAAACCATTTCTACATGTCAAATTTCCACCGACAATTTCTCAAGCAGAAAAAGCAGTGCATCTTCAGTGAAAGAAGAAAGCAAGCATAGAATTAGGTATGAAATAACATTAATAAATTATGTGGATAACTGACTCCAAGTGTGTTAACTCTGATCCTCCACTGTTCCTCACAACACAAACATCTAATAATTCTCCAACCTTAGACAATCTTTGACCCACAAATTAGATATTTCTGGCTATAGTTTTCCACTGTAACTTTGAACTACACAAGTTTAATTACATGAATTTAAAATGTAATTAGGAAGTTTGGTGTAGGTATCAGACAAAGCCAAGACCATGCTCAGGTTACATGTTACATGTACAAGTAGCGGAACCCACATAAGACACAGCTGAAATACAACGACATCTATAAGCATCCCCACTTGCTCATCACACCTTCCCGCAAGCCTTTGCATATTCTTTCAGCTATATATATTCAGCTCTTTGCAATATGTGTCCCATTGTATAATCACTTTCTGGATCTCCAAACAAAGCAAAACTTATGTTAAGCAAAGCTTTGCTCTAACGTGTTCTTACAATTAAGGTTTTTACTCATTCTGAAGTTCAGCAGTTTGGTTTCTGGAGATGCTGTAATTATCATTTTGCCCACACAAGGCAGAATGATAATATGAAGAAGGGTATACACACATCATGAGAAGAAGTACAAAACATTACTTTCATCACAAACACCACCAGAAGTCATGCTGCAACACCACATTATTTGTCTGAAATATTTTCTGAGAACCTCAGAAATAAATAACACTAAAGTTGCACAATAATACTTCAGAAGAATCATGATAGTAACTCAGACCAGGCATAATGTGACTGTGGCCACCTGAACAAAGACTTGCTGCATATTGCACAAAGCATTGCCTGGAAAATGCCATGCTATAATCCCACATTATGAAGTGTTAAAATAATCAAAAAAAAAAAAATCAAGCACTGACATCAGTCATGCCTTCATGCCTGAACTGCTCCTGCCTGCCCATGTATTTACAGACTATTATAACTGCCACTGAATGATTTTTGCAGTTTAGCAAAGCATTTATTTCTTCACTCACTTGGAACACCGATTCTAAATTTCAAACCTTAAACTAAAAGCAGTGTTGGCATCTAGCGATTCAAAGGCAATCTCAAATGAACTCAGTACTTTCATGACACTAAAATCCTTGAAAGCTGAAGCTTTTGAGGCCTTTGAATAGCATATACTGGACACATGAAAAGGCGGCAAGATTAATTCTGGGGGCACCTCGGAAATCTCTGCTGAGCCAGCCATACGCTACTCCAAATCCAAAAGCACAGGATACAGCAGCCAGATTAGGAAGGGAGGAGGGCAGGGCAGTAAGCCAGATATTTATTCAATAGGGTCAGTACTGAACTTGAAGGGAAATGGAGTTGGTAGCTCAAGATAAGAGGAACATTCGCCACAAGAGTCCCTGTAAATACTGAAATAAAAACTGTCCAGTGAATAATAAATGTGTGCAGGGAAACCAACAGTTACTGCAACTACTGGACCACAGAGTTTTACATAAACACTATTACAGAAGAATGTTCTTTCTTTAGTGCTTCTCATCAAATTTCTGCAAACTTATGGTCTGGCTCATATCCTGAATCAAGCAACAACATGCACAAACATACCTTTTTCTGCTCGATTCTTTCACTGAAGTAGAAACACAAGCAAACTACCAACACCTTGCTGCAGAAAAAGCAGCTGCTAGGGAGAGGTTTTTTTAAAACATGACAAAATTTTGCTGACTCCTGAAATGTGCTTTCAGTGAGGAACAATGGCAATACTCAACTTCAGCACAAAATACTGATTTATGAAAAAGAAGAGACCTCTTTGAAGACTACCAGGCATGTTAAATAATTACATTCAATAAACAGTTAAGAAGTTGTCCAGGATTCTCAGCCATCGTATTGAGCACCTCAATATAAAAATAACAATCTAGTATTTGCAGATAAGCAGCCTATTTATGATTATCTTTTATCAACACCCTAGAACAATGCACAAGGCACAGTGTGACTAAGATTTTACTTCACTGCTGTAATCTGATGAAAGCACACTGAATCCAAAGGGCAAAAATAAAATTGAGCCTTAGCTTTCCATTGTTGAATGCACAGAATAAATTCTTTTTAACAGCAAATTCCAGTAACGTGATTCAGTTCATTTACCCTCCTTCTCCCTCCCTTTGCTCCCAAGTTCTGCATTGTAAATGGTCTTACAACCCAGTACGTTAACTGTCCAGAGAACAAGGCCATTCCTGTTCTTAAACAACACTCCTCATTACTCCTAAACCATGCATAGCAGAGAGATGGCTAGTCTAACTTCAGATCAAGCCAGCACACATCACGTAATTACTCCTCATCGGCCGACGTTTTTGTCACACCCCACTAAACAGCAGCAATAAAAAGGATTTCCGGTTTACAATGACAGACCAGTGATGTCCTGGCAAAGCCCCTGAGCAAAACCCAAGACAGACTACTATGTATATTACTATATGGGCCCAGCTCTAATTATCTGAAAACAGAACTGAAGACAGTCACATTGGTGCTCTAATTACCGGGGAGACAGAACAAGAGAGGAGAAAACCTTGCTGTGAGAGCAGAGGAACCCAGACAACTGCCAAAGATGCTGCTCTAGCTAGGAGCGAACAGCTTTACAAAGCCTGCAAACTCCTCTGCTTCAGTTCTCATGTTCTGCTTTACTCCCACACTGCTCTGACTCACTCAAGTCACGTCGATCCACATTTAAGCAACTGCAAATACGGCTTTGCTATCCTTGTCCAGCTGAGGTACTGAGGAACTTGCTGACTTGTTGATACATGACCTCCATGCTCTTTGGGACAACAGCAGTAAATTGAGAGTGTCTGAAGATTTAAAACACATTCACTTCAAATTAAGTTTCCTTCCAGATCCTTGGCTGATACACCTCCACCCATCTGGTTGTCAGCTTTGATTCAGCTAGGCTGTAACAGGTGAGCTGGAGCAGAAGAATGAAA
This sequence comes from Harpia harpyja, assembly GCF_026419915.1. Taxonomy (NCBI): domain Eukaryota; kingdom Metazoa; phylum Chordata; class Aves; order Accipitriformes; family Accipitridae; genus Harpia; species Harpia harpyja. The sequence continues at coordinate 16,512,421 of NC_068957.1, forward strand.
CTAGAAGTCTGGAATTTGGAACAGGGCAGTTGCATGCTGAAAACGTTTGGAATCCAATGTGATGGAGCTGGATGTGATAACACAGCTTGGGAAGATGGAAGGAGATTAGCAAGATGCTCAGGTTTCAGAAATGTCACGGGAAGGTCAGGCATAAATATACACACAATATTGTAACAAGGCAGAATAGTAGTGGTTATAGCTGAAAGTTTTCTCTGACAGACATAATTCTGCATTTTAACAATGCACTGTTATTTTCAGTTGTTGAATTTACTACAACCTGCAGGAATCATACTGCTACCTGGATTTCAGATTTCAGTGTCCATCTATCTATAGGATTGGTAGTTACCAGGCTGTAGAAGAACATACTGTCCGAAAAATAGAGTTGTTTCCCTCAACAGCCTTCACTGATCCTACAGGATACTTCTATAATACCTCTGAAGATCATGTGAAAACTTAACAGTTGCTTCAACTTTCACTGTCTAGGGCAGAACACTAATGCAAATATAACCTAGCACTTCTCATTTTTATAAGATATCCTTAACAATGTTAGCAAGCTTGAAGTGCAGCTCATTAAAACAAATCAATTTCAGATGCAAACCCTGCTGATCTCCCCATACAGTGAACATCCAAGCAAGATTGGGTATCCTGTTTTTCCAGCATAGTCTCCACCACTGTGCAACTGTTTTCTAATATATGCCTGGTTTTGCATCCAAGTGAACTAAAACCTGACTCACAGACACATCCCAAATGTCCAAAGACAATGGAATCATCAGAAATGTATTACCAAGCTGCACACATGAACATACACACACAGAACACCTCTAGCATTAAAAAAAAATGGAATATGCAAGTGGGGGTTTTTTTTGATTGGTTGGGTTTTATAATGCAAGGTTTTTTGGTGTCCAGGTGTGGGGGGTTTTCCCCCTTCAAATAAGGCACATCCTTCAGCTGTTTTGGGGGTTTCTTTTGTTCATTTGTTTTTAAATGTAGGAAGTACCAAACTATTTAGCACCCACAAAGAAAGGTATACTTCCCTTTTCAAAATTAGGTGCCTTCTTTTCTTATCAGCAAAATGAAGTAAAACTTAATCAGATGCACCCACTGAGGAGTTTTATTTTCTTCCACTTCCCTTTATTAATAAAGAACAATGTAATTCTTCCATATTTGACTATAGGCGAAGACATTGATTATAGCTGAACGTTAGCGCCAAAAGTATTTTCTGGGAGAAAGGAACTTAAAGATGGCATTGTTGCTTTTCAAGATGACAACTTTTATTTCAGAAGTGTTTGTTTAGATGATCAGCTGCTAGCTAAGGCAGATTAAACTGCATATTAAAATGATTTGTTTTTGAAACAACAGGGGTTAAGTTTTTGAATGTTCTTAAATTATCAGTTTAAGAACTATGTCAGTCTGTACCCAAAAGCGTTACGCCCCGTTTAATATAGGGTCACAGTGGACAAATTACATGCAGAAAAAACCAAATCCCATACTCCCTCAAAGGGAGAATGCTATACATGCTGTTTGAGTAGATTATTTTAGATATAGGACTCTAAAGCACCCTACCATAAGCATAAAGTCGCTTTGGATAAAGCCCCTCTTTTTAACTTGATGCATGCAGATAAACACCAAACTGAGCAGGGAAACAATTACTCGTAACACTACACCCACCATTTGCCATCAAGAGAACAGTTATAACCAATACACATCCACCCAAGTGACAGAAGACAGACATATGGAAACAAAAGGGAAAGTGACAATCAGCATGAGATTACATTACACTGCTGACATCACGTCACCAGTTGGAGAACCTTCCAGAGTCAGATCTCTTCAGCAAAAACTGCTTACGCAGTATTGAACACAGTACAAACCAGCCAGGCTCCCAAGCAGCTAGCCTAGTTTGCAAGTTTAGCCATCCCACTAAAAGCAGTAGGCTGAGCTCCTTCATACATAGTATAAACTATTTCAGATCCACACCTATTTGCTTCCCACATCAATATCAAGTAGCAAACATTTCATGTGTCAAAGGCACTGGTTTACAAGCCATATACTAAAGTTACATTTGGACAGATGTTAGGATCCAGAAGCCATGTATAGAGGGCATTTAACTGCAGTTAACCCAGAATGTTAACCTGAACCAAAACCCAGCTTTCAAATACGCAACAGGGTGTTTCTACTTTGAACCACCATTCCTTTCTTCATGCAAAAAAATATTAACAGTAGTACACCCTGTGTTATGCTTCCAATATATTCATCAAGCCTGCACATAAATTTCTAGTCATACAAGATCAACTTTTGCTTTCTTATCAAATATTCCATCACAAAGAAACCATTGTTTTTACCTAGTCGATCTTGAAAAAAATTCCAGAGCTTTTATTTAAATGCAAGTCAACACTAAAGCTGTGAGTTTTTACTTCATTTGGAGTGGTTGGTTAAAAAAAGTAATTTGGAAAGCTAGAAGTATTTATTGGAGAAAAACTTTTTACTGAAGAGCTTAATTCTTCTACTGAGGTTAAGAAATCATTTCCTCCTAAACAAGCACAAACACTGTCATACGCACCATACTGAGACCACATGTGACCAACACAAGTGTCCAACAAATAAGAAGCTTGTCATCTCCTCAAAATAATCCACAGGATTTTTTCCAGTTCTTTCTTTTCTAACTTTAACTCTTACATGAATATATTCAAAAGACTTCATATGAAAATGCCAATATTCACATTTCAAATGAAAAGGTACTTCTAAAACATTCAAGTGCACATGCTTAAGAACGAAGTACATAAATTAATGGACCTAATGAGGAGAGAAAATACTTGTAATGTTACTGCTATGGACAGAGAGAGGCATGACTGCTAAATAAAATCATAGAGGGAAACTAGAGGGAAATAAGATGGAGCAAAGACGTACTGTTTGGGATTACTAGAGACTGGAAGCTTTTGAAGATGGAGAGAACACACATAACAACTCTGCTCTAAGGAAAGCTTTTAGAATTTTTTCTTCAAGTTTTACAGCATTATTCATTGAACAGCCATTCTTCATGCTAAGCAGAAACGTGACTGACCAAAACACTGCTAAAAGGCCCTTTGCATTCACTGAGTGACAGCAGTATGTAAGAATTTCACTCAAACAGAAGTCTGAAAAGTGAAACTTGAGAATGAATATGCTCAAGTCACCATAAACGCATCCAGCAGACAAAAGGCACTTGTGTGCCTGGTTTTTTTGTTTTTTTTTTTTTGGGGGGGGGGGGGAGGCAGAAAATCTGTTGCTTCTAATTCAAGATCAAACAACTAGTGAAAAATCCCCCCGGAAGCAGAGTGCAGCATACTGATGAGCTGGATCATTCTTCAAGAACGATTTAGCTACTGCCAAAACATACCTTCAATAATTTAAACTGTTGTCCCATGAATTATCTGTTTAGACTGAGATCAAAGTACACAAGATGTACTTTGTGTGATGTGACTTCATCAGTCAATGAAACTACAGAAACAGCTCTATTAGATTTCTTTAGTTTAAATTTGCTAAAAAATAAGGTTGCTTAATGTCAATACAACCTTTGGAACAGAAATAATTGAGCATTCATTCTTAAGAAGAATGCTCAAAACAGTTCTTTAAATATATTAATCTAGTTAAATGAAAGGTTTAATGTCATTAACAATCAAAATTAAGAATGTAGAAGTCTTAAACAGCATTAACAGAAAACTGCTAGTCATGGACAATGCCATTTGATGCAACAATATTTTCAACCACCTACAAGGGAAAACAAATCCTACCAACACTGTTTCCCTACTGAAACACTCTCATTCATGCTGCTATATTTCATATAGCAGTGCAAAAAAGCACCCAATAGACCTGTCACATCCTCAGAAAAAAATCAAATCAAAACTAACATTCTTGGCACAATGAAGCTCCTTTACAAAGGAGTGCCACAAACACTTGTACCAGCAGCTATTTCATTATAAACTTAAGGCAGCTAAGCTTGTTTTCATTTAAGCATGAAGTCCCTAATTCAACTAAAAAAGCATGAAAACTAGCAAAGATATAGTGTATATCTTAAAAGATTTTCTACAGAAAGATACTGCGCTAGAAACATACTGATTTTTCTAGTTTCTTTAAAAGAATGAAACCAGTCACTCCAACAAATTAATCAGATCAGACAAAACTACCATTACAGGTGTGCAAAATACAGCACAAAAATGTAAACAATTCTATAGCTTCCTGAAATTAGGTTCAGTTAGCTAAAATATAATTGTTCCTTTATTAAGAACTTTATTTCAAGAAAGGAAGACACTGAAATAAGGTTGCTGGAATTTCTTCCAGGACAAAGTGATCATCTCTACTCTTGCCCTAAATCTGTAGTTTTTCTTTCTAAAAAAAGAATAAGCACAAAAAGACTAAATAGCAGGTAGACTGTAATCAAGAAAAACAGAATAGCTATTTCAGTATATTTTAAGACACAAATCCCTTTCCAGCCATATCAGAAACATTTTTAGCACGCTGAAAAATTTGATAAGTAACTGTTATTGCCTCCTTGTTCTAAATTTGGTCTTTGGATACCTAAAAGCAGATGCAAGGGCAGCTGGATCAACTAAATCAGAAAAATCCACAGAAATCTTGGATTAGAGAACCATTAAGACTAAAGCTGGATTTTTTTTCTGCTTTGTTTGAAAATAACATAGACCATTATTTAAGAACAAATTAGCTTATAACTCACTAACTTTTGTTAGGTCCTTTTGTTTCTTAAAGTTATCTTCTAATTAGCTCTTCCAGAACTCCTCAGTTTTCCAGATGGGCAAAAAAAGCTTCCAGGCTGCCATCCTAAAAAAACCCCACTGCCATCTCTGCAGGAGTTCAGGCACTTGTGTGGCAGGTTGACCCTGGCTGGATGCCAGGTGCCCACCAAAGCCATTCTATCACTCCCCCTCCTCAGCTGGACAGGGGAGAGAAAATATAACAAAGGGCTCATGGGTTGAGATAAGGACAGGAGAGATCACTCACCAATTACCATCACAGGCAAAAAAGACTCAACTTGGGGAAAATTAACTCAATTTATTACCAATCAACCAGAGTAGGGTAATGAGAAATAAAACCAAATCTCAGAACACCTGCCCTCCACCCCTCCCTTCTTCCCGGGCACAACTTCACTCCTGGATTCTCTACCGACCCCCCCAGTGGCGCAGGGGGACGGGGATGGGGTTTACGGTCAGTTCATCACACGTTATTTCTGCTGCTTCATCCTCCTCAGGGGCAGGACTCATCACACTCTTCCCCTGCTCCAGCGTGGGGTCCCTCCCACGGGAGACAGTCCTCCACAAACTTCTCCAATGTGGGTCCTTCCCACGGGCTGCAGTTCTTCACGAACTGCTCCAGCATGGGTCCCTTCCACGGCGTGCAGTCCTTCAGGCACAGACTGCTCCAGCGTGGGCCCCCCACGGGGTCACAAGTCCTGCCAGAAAACCTGCTCCGTGGGCTCCTCTCTCCACAGATCCGCAGGTCCTGCCAGGAGCCTGCTCCAGCGCGGGGTTCCCACGGGGTCACAGCCTCCTTCGGGAACCCACCTGCTCCGGCGTGGGGTCCTCCCCGGGCTGCAGGTGGGGATCTGCTCCCCCGTGGACCTCCCTGGGCTGCAGGGGGACAGCCTGCCTCACCATGGTCTTCACCACGGGCTGCAGGGGAATCTCTGCTCCGGCACCTGGAGCATCTCCTCCCCCTCCTTCTTCACTGACCTGGGTATCTGCAGGGTTGTTTCTCTTACATGTTCTCACTCCTCTCTCCGGCTGCCATTTCTCTGTGCCCCGCAACTTTTTTTCCTTCTTAAATATGTTATCTATCCCAGAGGCGCTACCACTATTGCTGATGGGCTCGGCCTTGGCCGGTGGTGGGTCCGTCTTGGAGCCGGCTGGTATTGGCTCTGTCGGACATGGGAAGCTTCCAGCAGCTTCTTACAGAAGCCACCCCTGTAACACCCCCCCCCCCCCCCGCTACCAAAACCTTGCCACACAAAGCCAATACAACTTGCAAGATACCTGTCATGAAGCACTGCTGACACCTCCCCTCTGAGCACAGAATGATCCATGCCACTCAGGTTAGTAACTCCCCTGTTGACCAAAGGAGATGAAATGTAATATGTAATTTTAGATAAGAGTAGACACACTGAAGTGTGCTTTACATGGTAGAACACCTGAAGGTGTAGCAAATGCCTGCCAAAGATCTGTGGAGTCCATATTTTGTTTTTGATAAAATAATTAGGCTTTTTGTTTTAAGAAATAAAAATGAGTCACAGAAAGCCACAAAGCAGATGAGCCACATTCTAAAATCTTAACAGGCATAACAGTATCTACATGCTGTCCATCTCCATACTACCTTTTGAGGTTTTTACAGAAATGTGTCAAGGCTATTAACAGCAGAAGAAAGAAAACTGACTCAAGAATAAATTCCATCAACTGAAAAGTCTGATGTTAAAAAAGGAAAAATTGTGACAATATAAAAAGTGCCAATCTCAATGAAAAGCCTTTATTCCAATCTTCCGAAAACCTACTGCACACTAATTCTTTCTCCATGAATTTACTCTCTACTTCTCAGCTGTGTTGCCTGTATTTCTGCTACTCCCTTGACTACCATAAACTTCAATTAGTCTTCTTTTGGCCTGCAAAGACAGGATCTAATCTAGGATGCTAATTTCTAATTAACTTGTCATGTATTCATGTGTGCTTTATGAACACAAGGAGAACATCTAGGAGGAAGTATCATCATAGTATTCCGTTTCAATTCAAGGACCATTCACTGCTCTTCAACTGCTAAAAGTCTGAACAGAAATAATAGCAGACTTGATCCTAATTTGAAGCACAAACAGTAAATGAAATGAGAAAACTGAATTGTTCTTTTACTTAATTACTCATCTTTGTTCAACTTAGAGAAGAAAAAGTTTAGACGGATCTAATCACAGGTTTCCAATACCTAAAATGTAGTTGTAGAGAAGATGGAGGTACTCCCTTCACAAGGATGCACTTATCTTTTCCTTTTTTCTTCATTAAAAAATCTGTCTTGAAAATGTGTTACTTTCCAATGAAAATCAGTATTTCGCCACTTTTGTCACCACAAAGCATTCCAGACAATGAAAATATTCTGTATTAAAAAAAAAAAAAAAAAATCACTGAACTTTACTAGTTGTTCTCTTTGCCAACAAAGCATCAAGAATGAAAATGAGATTCAAAAGTTGAACTAGGCCTTTAGACATTTTAATATTGTAAAGCCTTGGGTGAATGTGACAATATTTGTATCAAAATAATCTTTTCATTTCTTCTTTTCTACCCACATACTACTTCGAGTCTTCAGACAGATCTACATTTATGCTTTTCATCTTGCCTGCAGTACTACATTGTTAGGGATGTGCAATTTTGCCTGACTGGTAATTTGTTTGCTGGGGGGAGTAAAGAAAGAGTGTTTTGTTTGCAGGATGTTTTCACTTGGCAAGAGATTGAAGATACAGGAAACACAAAGGGTGCTGTTTCTCTAAAGAACTTACACATTCAGGCTAGCAAGAGCCTTAAACAAATGTAGTTACATTGATAAATGACTTATCAATTTATGTTATCAAGTCAATTAGGATAAACTGCAAAAAAAGCTATCTTTCACAAGTGTGTGCTGCCTGTATAAAGAGTTACCATCAAATATACAACAATTTTTTCCAGAACTATTTCTCCAACATCTTCAAGATGCAACCTTTTCTCCCTCGTTATCTAGTCAGGTAAAATCCATCTTTCACAAAATTAAATTATCCTGGTTTCAGAAAAGCTCCACATTTCTTAAACCTTTGAAACTTCTGAAATGTCTTCCTGTGTTATGCCTTCAGACACGTTAATTTACTACAGTGCATCCATCCAATACTCCTGTTTCTCTCACCACATCAAGCATGAAAAGCTGCTTTCTAATGCCCTTCAGGGCTCAGCTTTGCTGCTTTTGCAACATTTGTTCCCCTTAATTAGATCAACCTTTGGCAAACTGTCCAACAAGCACCTCTGTGTTGTCTTTCATGTGACCCCTTATGCACAAAGGTGCCTTAAAAAAAAGCAGCAATAATTTCTCCTTCAAAACAACCACCAAGTAGGCAATGATACATGGCACTTGACAGAGTGCTGATATGCTACAACTTTCTTCTTAGTCACCCAGTTTGATTTTCCATAGATCCCCAACTGCACCTGCTCTCTCATTTTGCGCTCTGAGTTATAAGCACTTTGGATGAAAGATGTTTTATCTTTGTATACTAGCATTGCTTGTCAGGTGAGCATTCAAACAACATATTACCAAGGAGAGTTTCTGCAAACTAGATATTGAGCTGTACTTTTCACAGCATTTTCACATACACATAAAATTAAGCAAAAGCATAGTATCTTTAAATTCAAAAGAATAAAAAAAAAAATCTACACTTGTCACAGAGTCAGTCATTCATATGGATGAAGTAAAAAATGAGAAATCTGCTTCATAAGAAAGTTCATAAATTTCTTCTTTTTTTTTTTTTTTTTTATATTTAAAACACAAGACTGCCTCCAGTAAGGTAGACTATCCACAAGCCTTTGCAGCAAGAGCCAGGAGCTCAGGGTTGACATAGCACAGGTGAGCAATACAAGTGCAAGTAAGCAGCAATTGTTGAAGTAGCACTTCACCTCCTGCAAACCCAGTACAAAACGTTGATTATCTTTGATCAAAAGCCACCCAAACTAAACATGACAAGAGGTGCAAGCTGATTGCCAAGCACTCTGCTGGCACAGTAGCAGAGACTCGGGCCTTTCCACTAGAGGCTATTCTGATCCAGCTGCAAGCACCCAGATGCAACATCTGTTGAGTCAGGGTTGCTTAGGAGCAAGCATTAAAGAGGGCATCAGACAAACATTTAAAAGAAATATTCCCCATGGATTTTTCTCTTTAATTGAAAAGACAATGTTCCTTACTACGTTTTTTGGGGTTTTTTAAATAAATAAATAAATCAACATACCATTTCCAGAACTATTCAGTTTTGGCTCCTTGAAGCAAAAGCAAGAGATCATCATTAAAAACAAAAGTTGTGTGAAACTGTCCAAGTCTAAAAATTTAAGGAAGCTTTACTACTAAAAACCAAACACACTTCATATTGTACACAGGAGTTCATTAAAATTCAGTAGTAGGCATATGCTAGATCAGTTCAGACTTCCTGAAATGCCATTTACAAGCAGTGTAATTTCAGGTAAGCCGCATACACTAAAAAGGAAGTGAGACTGTTTCATAGAACAGGATCCACTATGCTGAACTCCGTAATACAAAACCATATTTAAAATCAGTGCAAGTAATTCTTGTTTTATGTAAACCATTCTACTGCAAAACTAGCTTGTACAGCACACACAACACTTACATTAAACCAATGTAAACATCTGGCTTGTGAAAAATATACTCTAACATGCAGGATGCAAGCTAGCAATGGAAACATTACCAATGTGAGGAGTCTAAAGCTCCAAAAGATCTACTGCCTTGCCCTCATCATCCTAAAACATTTGCCAAAACGGTCCAGAAGGATGCCTGCACCAAATCAAAATACAAACTGTTTCACTGCATACCTACAGCAACCTTTAATAAGACATACAGACAGCAGAATAAACCTCTAGAGCTGTTAACATGGGAAAAGAAAACCCTTTATACAATCGCAATCAAACCTATAATCTCAAAACCATTCAGCAATTTCAACCTCTGCATAACATTTGCAGGAACACAATCATGCTTCTGTGCTCCTGATCTAAAATGGGATTATTTCATTGCCTAAGTACACTGGCATCTGTGCCCTAACGGATTTTGGATCTCAAGTCAATCCACGTTTTGGCAGTTATGGGCTTTCCAATTTGAACGCTAAGAGCGACAAGTCTGACAATACCCGAGTCATTGTTAAATTTCAAAGCAAACGCAGACTGGCATTTTATATAAAGATGTATGTAATTAAAGTTTAAAACCAGACCTGTCTGCTAATAGTCATTAAGTGACATGTAGAACAATACATAGCTGGAGCTCTCTTTTACTGAAACTCTAATCCACTAGTTTGTGTCTGCCACAAGTCATCAGAGGTTGCTCCTCTCTTTGTACATTATTTCTAAAGTTTATCTATTTCAGATGAGCCTCTCTTTCTACACCAATGACCTTGAAGATGACACTGCCTCCGACCTCTACCTTGTGCCTAAACTAACACCTCAGCCTGCCTGCTACAACTTCGTAGCTGACAACCTCATCGAGAGCAGAGACAGACAGCCCTTCCCCACCAACACTTCCCATCCTGTAGACCCCACAGATACGTTTCTCCAGACTGTAGTGGAAGGGGCACCTCCTGCCACACACATCCACCGTTCCAGGCTGTATTTCAGGTTTTGGACAGTAAGCTGTGAAGAACCAGGCTGGTGAGTCCCACATACCTAACCTGTGTTACAGGTGGCAGAAGGGTTCTCCCTTGCCCCCTTCACTCCCATTCTTCAATGCCTTTATTTTACTGCCAGCGAAGTTAGCTTTTACCTGAAGATTTCCAAGGACAAAAAAAACTACCTTACTACACAGCATCACATCTTTCCCACAAATGGGGCAGGGACTGGAAACTCACCCGCTTCCACAAGCGGCTGCATGTGACACCAGGTCAGGGCACTGTGCAAGGACAGTCTCAACGCACTGCACTGAAAGTAAAGTAGCAGAAAGCAGAATTTTTGCAATGCTGAGGTGTGTGTATCGAAACATTGTTTTAAATGAAATATTCTTTTGAATTGTAAGTCAGCTGATCAGCCGTTTCATCCCTGGATTTGCACAATGAACCAAATGTAAACTCTCACATATTTATGGCAAGATGAATCAAATATTATGAAGCTTATTAGTTGGCCCAAAAACATCTAATCAATTTGATGTAGAAGTGTTCTTAAAACATTTGAGTCCTTACAGCTTTACTGTATCTTCAGTACTCTGTAAAGGACTTGCATTTCACCTGCATTTTCCATCCCTCATAAAGCCTTTCTCCAATGTAAGTCACCTATGGCTACAACTTCAGCATATTAAAGCTCATTCATTACCACCTGTACTTAATAAATCCACACTGGTGAAATAAGACTCCATTGACAAAAGTTTGATTAGATAAGCATTGCACATAAAAAAAAAAACCAACAAACCACACAGAAGCAATCCAGCAAATAAGAAAAACCTGTATTATCTCCAGGAAGATAACAGGACTCATGACATTTGGATCCCATTTTCTCCTCACTAGTGGTGAAAAAAATCCTGGTAAGAAACCAGCTGCTCACTGTCAGTTATTTTAAGAGCATAAAGCTTTATGTGTTACTAAGATCAGGGAAGGCCAACGGAACATATTAGTCCATTCAGGAGCAGACTGAATAGCTTAGATACAGCATGTCCCTTCGGTGTCCAACTTGTCACATACACCCCTAATCTACTGATTACTGAGGGCACAACTCAAGTACCTATTACTACTGTACAAATTTGACTTACTCAGACATGGGCAGATGTCAAGTAGAACAAGGCACCCTCATTCAGCCCGTCAGGAAAAAAATCACCATAGGGAATGGGTGTGCATCTCTGTGTTTTGAAGTACATTATTTCTACAATTTTAAGTTAAACATCCAGTATACTTAGGAATTAGTATTTTTGAAGTTTATGAATGTAGGAGTCAATACTACTAAATGAAAAAGCTTTTATTGTACATTCTCACTTTATTAGCAAAGCCACTTTTTAACTTAATGAACTAAGTTGCAGTATATATTTTAAGCCCTTTAAAGCTTGCTGCTTGAACATTCAAAAGGTGAAACAGTTTTTCACTTTTAACCAGAAATACTGCACATCATGAGTGCATAGTAATAACTGTGATAAAAACAATAGTAACAGGTAAATAGCAATTTCCATTATACAACCCACAAACTTTATGTAACTGTATAAATACTGCTCACAGAAAGAGGTATTACAGCACAGAGGTTAAAGCCAAGGTTATGAACGCATAGAACTGAGAAAAGAAACCAGTTCCTGCACCTCCACCCTGCAATAAGGACTAAACTCTATTCCATTCACAAGCTATCCCATTATATCTTACCCATATTCACCCTTGCATAATCCCGTAAAAACTAATGAAACTAGCCAGATAAATATTACCTGTTATTGCAGCTACTAATGCTGACACAGAGGAGTCTTAATGTAGGCAAATCCAGAAACACTGTTCACGGTGGGTGTCGCTGGCTGTAAGCCTTATCCGCTCTCTTAAGTATCAGAGCATAACCTGACCCAGCCATATGCTGAAGACCATGAAAAGCTGAATAGTATGCAACTAAAAGGTCCTTAACAGCAACCATGGGTACAAATTAAATGCTAGCCCCACAAAATAACTGTTGTCTATTTTTCACAGACCCTTTTTCAAAAATTACCACACCAAAATATAGTCAACATCTGTAAACACACTCAAAAATGTATGTATTATCAGTAACGGTGGCATCACTATGAAAATATTTTAAATTATGTAGACTGATACTTGGAACATTTATACCTAAACTATATTTCTTGTTAGAAAAAAAGGAGATCAATCAAGTTCCAATTTTATTAAGCTGATAATAACAAAGATTTCTTATTAAAAAAATAACGAAGTTATTTCTCAACTGCAAGTTTTTCCAAGCTCTGTAGAGTGATACCCAGCTGGCAAGTAAATACAACTACACTTGTCTAACACACTGTAGCCTGTACAGATCAGATGGCCACACAACTTCTACTTCCTCCATTCACCCTTATACCTTCTAGAAAGATAAAATAAGAGTTTAAAGAACTGGTTTGTTTTTTTTTTCAAAGGCTAAAGATTTTTAGTCATGAAGAAGCTCCTTTGTCCTAAGGAAGCAGCCTAGAAAGCTGAAACAAAAGAATACGAACCAAACCAAGTCTTTGGTCATACCCCCTCACCTCATTACTAACAGCAGAAATCTCTGTTGTTGAGTTTGGAGAATTTAAACAGGGACACTTTTAAGAACAGTGTCATCCATGAAGGAAGCAGCCTGAGGAAGTAGCAGACCCCTGAGGAGGTCCTACCTGACTTACTGGGTCAGAGGTGGGACTGCCAAAAGATGACTGTCTTGGGGCAGACCAGAGCAGTTCACGGAGCTGCAGAAGGAAGCTCTGCCCCCAAGATCTAATCCAGGAACTCTGCTTGAGCCCTGACCAGAATCTGAAAACAAGGAGAACAATGTGGGCCATGACAGGAATCTAATAATCCACTATTCTGGTTACTCACAAAGGGTATCACAGAAGGTAACATTTTTATTAAAAATGTTAATTATTATTCTTAAAAGTTATATTATTATTAAATAATATTCCATATTATCGGTGCCACTCAGCCAACTGTGGCAAAGTCTTCATGGACTTTGGCCATGTCCTGGTTTCAGCTGGGATAGAGTTAACTGTCTTCCTAGTAGCTGGTACAGTGCTATGTTTTGAGTTCAGTATGCGAAGAATGTTGATAACACTGATGTTTTCAGTTGTTGCTCAGTAGTGTTTAGACTAATGTCAAGGATTTTTCAGCTTCTCATGCCCAGCCAGCGAGAAAGCTGGAGGGGCACAAGAAGCTGGCACAGGACACAGCCAGGGCACCTGACCCAAACTGGCCAACGGTGTATTCCATACCATGGCACGTCCCATCCAGTTTAGGAACGGGGAAGTGGGGGCAGGGATTCGCCGCTCGGGGACTGGCTGGGTGTCGGTCGGCGGGTGGTGAGCAATTGCACTGCGCATCATTTGTACATTCCAATCCTTTCATTATTGCTGTTGTCATTTTATTAGTGTTATCATTATCATTATTAGTTTCTTCTTTTTCTGTTCCATTAAACCGTTCTTATCTCAACCCACGGGTTTTGCTTCTTTTCCCGATTTTCTCCCCCATCCCACTGGGTGGGGGGGAGTGAGTGAGCGGCTGCGTGGTGTTTAGTTGCTGGCTGGGGTTAAACCACGACAGGCCACAAGAGAGCGATCTCAAGATCACAGAGTAAATCAAATCAACACTATCTCCTAGGTAAGTCAGCTGGATCAGCACAAGGATTTCTCTTGCTGCTTCATAAAGAATCCAGCACCTGGCAAGGATGGTGTAATAAAGAAATCCTGAACTGGCAAGCAGAGCCTGGGAGAAGCCAAGGGAAAGATGACTACAAGCTAATATTATCTTGAAGCAGATTTTCTCTTGACTGAAAGCAAGACAGACTACCAGCCACTATTTGCAGATGCCAAACCTCACCCCAGAATGAGGGAATTAATCATTAATGACAATTTTTTTAAAGTAGTTACTAAACTACAAATCACAAAACCATATCTGTGAAAATACGCAAAGGGCTCCAGGATGACGGAAGCCTAAAAACCATTTAAAAACCTTTTCCTTAGATACAGGTAACAAAAAAGGCGAATCCCATGTAAGAACCCAAACTGTTTCCTACCTAGTACTTTAAGCGATAAAAAGGCAAATCCCATGTAAGAACCCAAACTGTTTCCTACCTAGTACTTTAAGCGATTACTAGTTGTGGCAAGTTGACCCTGGCTGAACTATTACAATAAAAGGATATTTTTCAATTAAAAAAAAGAACAGACTTTTCACGGTGTAGCATTAATACTACAAATGCAAAAAAAATTTAGAAATCGAGGTGCCTGAGGTAACAGCATTTATTCTAACTTGAGCTCTTTAGTGCCAAGAAAAGCACTGAAGTTATCCACAAAGGCACCATTCTCCTAGACAATTATCATCAGAACAAAGCAGTAGCTCCAGCGTATCAAAGCTTATGGTTTAAAAAAAAAGCACTCAAGATCACATTTCTCGTATTATACTTAAAAAAAAAAAAAAGCTTGAATACTATAATGGAAAATCCTAAAATAACATGCTGCTTTAATTCTCAACTGTTACTGCAAATTTGGAAAAAAAAAAAAAAAAAAAAAAAAGGAAACACTGGGACTAATTGCCCCAAAGGAAAGAGCTGGTTGATGAGACTACAGCACTAGAAACATAGCATATTTATGGAGTCCATCTGAAAAATAAGACATTCCATCACCTAATTGTGATCATAAAAAATGACCTTGTTTCCACAAAAGTAAATCCCTTAAGTACTTATTTAGATACAGTTATATTCTGTCATAGAGGTTCTTCCTTTCCTGCAATATTTTGGGAGCATAGTTTAGCTGCACGCTCCCAGAGTATTGTTGTGTTCCAGCAGACACAACTGAAAACTTTCAGGAAAGCTTCTATTAACTGCTACTATTCCCATCTTCATTACAGCAAATATATCAGACTTCCAATCAAAATTGGACAAGGACAATAAAGTGTTAATAACCTGTCATGTAGACTATGTAGTGCCTGTAAGCTTGACAGAAGGACTTCTGTTAAGTACTGAGTTAACCCTGCTGAAGGTTACCCACATACGCAATGTCAGGGGTTTTTAACTGATGCCTAGAACACATTCAGCAGTCAACAGTAAAAGCCTTTGGTAGACTGATCACTATAGAAAAGTTGGGCATCATGGTTAATCATTTATGAAACCATACATATTCTATTCTCTGTCTTCAGGCTCTTTATTCTAACAATCAGCTTTGTCTACGGTTTCCATGAAGGGCTCTATATTCACAGCTTTCCAGAACCAAATGAAACTGTTAGGCAAATGGCACAGTTATTCTAAGTTGGGGTGGGGGATTTAATTCCCACATTAGCATTTGGGGCTTTTTAGAAAACACATCAGTTACTCACAAAGTGTCTCTCCACATCATCTCTGATAAGCGGAAATATCTCCTCTGTTCTTCATGCACCTGTAGTCAAACAGAAAAGAATTGAAGCAGAGTCACAGACAGACATCCCAAAATAGCATCTGCCTCTCAGATCCCATGGATTTTCACAAAACAAACCAAGATTCATTCTAAACATTCACACACAATATGACCTTTTTCCCCACTTCACTGACTTTCTCCAGTAAAATTACAGATATGACGGAGCACAAAAGAAAGAGAACTGCTTCTTGTTTGCATGTATTACCCTGCTCTTTGCTGTGGAAACAAGGATGAATTATGAAAACTAATCAAGTGAACAGAGAGAGCACATGCCCTAGATTTTTCAAATAATCTCTTGGTTTAACCCAGTTGTTCCTGAGCCTGCCTATCCCATGAACAATTTACTAAAACGGAAGCTGTGACTCATTAAAGCCACCTTTTATTTTAAGAGGGAGAGAAACAGCTCAAATTATTTATGTGCAAGACAATCACATTAATTTGTACAGAAGAGGCCAAAATTGTAATGAGTTCCATTTTTAAGATCGAATATAGTTGATAAAAACTCCTTGTTCAATTTTTTTTATGTCTCAATATGATATCTTACAGCCATTAACCAAAACGAAAGACTACAGACTATATTCAAGTTTGTGAACTCGTACTTCCACTTGAAGGGACAGTGAAAAAGTTGAAACATTTCAATTTGCTGACATCATTTAGCAGCAAGCATTGCAAAATATAAACTATGCAATATCCCTGAAAAAAGCCACACTTCTGATTTTTGGTGTTGTATATATTTTACATTGATAAACATAAGTGAATGATAAAAAATTAGTAGCTGTATGAATTAGATATTTCTTTAAAGCAATCTACTATTAATTCACAGCCCAAAGCAGTAATTCCTATTTCTTAATTAATACTTTTAACATACAAAAATAAATTAGTATTTTTAGATATGGTCACAAAACAGTAAATCTGTGTAACAGATTTGAAATAACAGGTCAGTTTATACATAACAGAAAACAGAAACTTCTGCAAATCATCCTATCCCCTCCAATTGCTCCATACCATTACAAATAAAATTCCGACTTCAGAAAGTAGGTCACAAAAATGCTAATTTAGGAGCCTGCCTAAAATTTTATTTTGTTAAAACAGATTTAGACATTTAGTGGAAGGAAACTGCACACAATATTTGTTAGCATGAATTATAAATTCAGTGTGTGCTTTGCAATACTTTAAGTGTGCCATAACAGAGAGACAGCATCAAACAGAATTGCTTAACAGCATCTAACTTGCCTACTCCCTCCCACTGATGCTAGAGCAGCTGGTAGAATAAGGTGGTTCTCAACTCCTAGTGTTCCTGCACCTTGGGACATCCTCTCATTTCAAATAAACTTCAGGTTTTCCTCTATTAAAAGAAATCTGCTGAGTAAATAGGGTATGTTTTATCTATCCTACATCATAAAACTAACATGTTCAAAAAGTACCACATAAATCTGAACTGCTTTCCCATCATCATACTTGGAAACAGTTATTTGCAAAGTCCTACGTGATGTGCAGTGTGGTTAGTGTAGTTAGGACGGATACTGTAGTCTCACTCCTTGTTTTACCATCCTGTGGGCATTGCTCAGGCTTCTCTGATGAGGGAAATACATTACACACCAGTGTGAAGGGATCAAAAGACAGGCAGCCCTCAACTTCGCAAAACTCTAAGGTTGGGATTAAATTAATTCCAAGAAATAAATGAAGTTGGCCTCCTCTTGAGCAAGCATACGCTACAGATGAGTTTGTGTAGATAGTTAAGCATCTTCTTTCCATACACCTGCTCAGTTAGGTCAAAACCATGTTCCTTTGATGTGGTCTTTACTAGGGTTGTTTATCTGTACGTATCAACTATACTGCTCACTCCAGCTTGCTTAAACATTAGGAAGAAAACCTGATCTTTCAATTATTAACTGCAAAAAAAAGTTGTTTTTTTTAAATCCTTCCATTTTACATGATTTCCCTAAACAGGTCACTCCAAGTCAACTTAGCTGCAAGTTTGTAAAAGTTTTTGGAGAAGTAAGTATTAGTAGCACACAGTAAATTTGTGCTGTACCCAACAAAACTAGACCTGAATTCCTGAAAAGATCAGTTTCAGCTTCTTCCAGAGGCTGTTTAACACATTAGACTGGCCAAACTATTTACATACAGTCAGTACTACTTCTAATAAATTTAACCTTGTTGCCTAGTTTTAAATAAAAAGCTATTAGAGTGACTTCAAAAATGAAATCCCTTCTACCTGTATATCTCCGCCCCTCATTTGAAGGTTTCTCTGGGGTAAGGTTTTAACAGAACAGCTTATGTTATCTGCTCACATTACTCAGCTTGTGAAAGCAAGCTGAGCCAATCACACTGCCAGGTGAAAGCTGGATTTTTTCTTTTTTTTAAATTTGGGGCATTTTTTTTAAAACCACTGCTGATGGGACAAAAGAAACTACCTCTTTGGAGCTGCGTGGCTGGCTTGCAGTAGAAAATCAAGAGAAATGCTACAGGTTTTTTGGTTTGTTTTTTTTTTGCCCTGTACATAGAAGAAAACTAAAGATTATAAGAATGAATAGTGCAGGATGGGCAAGCTGATGTACACAAGTTCTAAAACTGGCAACTGATGGATTTTCTTCCAACAAATTACAAAATTCAGCAAGTGCATGAGCAATATTTACCAAGTGTCATTACCACAGAAATTCAGATAATTCAAATTCCATGTTAAAAATAAAATTTTTAATAGAAAAGTGTTAGCTAATTTTCAACTTTAACAATAGAGCTGCTATCAACTTTTCCATCCTCACTGTTGATTCTACATGCCCAACACACAAATATGAGAAATTCACACTTCCATTTAAAACTTTACAGCTACTCACTACGTCCCCAGAAACGACAAATCTGCTCACCAGCACTAATTCGCACCCCCCGCCAGGAGCTGGGGGCTGAATTTCTCACTGCTGTGCTAGCTCCTCAGATCTCTTTGGTTTGTGGTGTTTGCTCTTGTTGCTGCTGTTATAGTTTGCCGTCCTTCTTTCAGATATGCAAAAGCAAGTACATATATGTACTTATGAATAATGATTCATTTCCTATATGACCCATTATATTTGTTTTAACAACCTTCAGCATGAATTTAGGAAGACAATTTAAAAGGGGTGTCGTTAAGACCCATGTAAAATTCATTAGCATTTCTAATTCCAGCTCCATAAAATAAATAAAAACATCACATGTTGGTCATATGCCAGTGCACACAACTCACATAGACACCCTGTGAAACTAACTTATTTTTATGCCTATATTTCATCTTCTATCAGAATGCTCTAGATATTTCAGAGTTGATAGACAATGCACATGGCTTACGTAGGTTACTTGTATCAGTTACAGTCAGCTCTTCAGAAATGGCACAAGACATGTCAGAGAGTATACAATAAAGTGTGCAGGGCAGCCTAGGATGCCATTAAATGAACAAGCACACTCATCCTCAGTGGCAAACATACGAGCTTAGAGTGAACATGAAAAACACACTTGTCTGGTCAGAGGACAGACATCACCAAACACGTCGTTTCTACAGAAGGCAAGTTCTTTTCAAATGATGCTCAGAAATCACAAAGCCGGAAGACACTGTGATTTAGCCTGACCTACAACATTAACACAGTCCTTTCTCTAGCACAGTAGCCAATGAAAATTAACACCATAACAAAACAGAACTGCTGAAGAACAGACCGTTGACTAAATCCACAGGGAGCAAGAGGCTAAATTCTAGCCTGGGAACATTAATGAAGGATGCAGTTCCGCATTACGCTTAGTTTGACCTAACTTCGTCTTGCCCACCTTGTGGTGAACCTAACAAACCAACCAGCTGCACAATTCAACAGAAAAGGGCTGTCGGAGGGCAAGCAGCACCCGGCACAGCTGGCGCTGCCTCCCATCAGACAGGCGAGGCGATCCCACTCACCTGGTGGCAGCCGCACATCCCCAGCACCCACTGGGCAACCGTGCAAAGAGCAGAAGAAAGCAGCGTTGTCCCTTTTAGCAGCAGCCCATTAAATCTGACATTGAAATATACTCTTAAAAGAACTGCCTCAATCTCTAAATAAGAAGTAATAAGAGAACGTCTCTCAATACAGATAAGTAGATGCCTAAAAAGGCACTTTTGTCTTAAAAGCAGGATGTAGAACAGCCTGATGTAGGCAGTTCTCAGTGTGAACTTTGTACACGTTTCTGGACATGAGCATAGCCTCCCAGTTTTTGTAACAGGTATCAGAATAGCATTACCTGAGAGCAGCATTAACATATATCAAATATCACCCGATAATCAATAATTAACAAGTAGAATCATTACTATTTTCCACCTTCAAACTAGAATTATATAAATATTTAAACATTTTCAATAAAAATCAAGTCCACGCACAAAAGAAAACCCTGTCTTAGACTACAGAAGATACAACTGAAGCTATCAATTTGCTTCAGTCAACCAAGGTACTGCATTTTGAAAAAACTCATAAAGGAAGCCAATAAACTGTTGAATTACAACCCTAGGTAGCAGAACAGATCTTATCCTAACGGAAATTTAGTAATTGTATTAAGTGACGAAGTTTTACCCACCAAAAGCAATGCCACCATGCTCATTAACAGCAATTACATAATGTCCTTTGTTAATGTACTTTTAAAATATGTTCGATAAAAATTTTATTCAACTTATTTTAGGAACACAAAATAAATGAAGCTTCAGCATGTTCACACAAGCTTAGAAGTCTTCAGTAATATTTTATGTATAAAAACAAGCTTCTCAGTATAGTATTTCACCCACATAGCAAGTCAAAACAGTTCTCTGAAGAAGATCGAACCATTAATACACTGGTTATAAATCACATCCAAGTAAAACACCTGCAGTTTAAAATGGCACCATAGGCAGCAGGAAAATGCTATGCCACATCAGATGCCCCTATATTACACTCTCAAAATCAGGATCTTCAGCAATTACAGCATAGTGTAATCCAACCCCAGAGAAAGAATGGACTTTTCTCCCATTAGGCTGAGCCCTAACAAGATCAGCTCCACACACAGCAATCCCAGCCTGGGAACAAAGGAGAGGGGGACAAGGAGGACGCTGCAGATAACACGCAGCAGTGAGTTTAAGGTGCCAGCACAGGGAGAGGACAAGGAGGCAGCAGGGACCAGTGTCCCAAAACACAGGAAAGCGCAAGTGAGACAAGCCAGCTCCCTGTCAGAGCCATGCAGACCTGTCAGGTTAGTAACTCCCCTGAGTTCACGTCGGCTTTGTTGCCTGGACAGCACTACTGCTCTGTCTCTTCTGCCCTTGGCCCAAACATCTGCACCATCTCTTCATCCACAGCTGCAGCTCCAAGCACCATTCGGAGCTGTGCACGGCACCCAGATAGTCTGGCAGTGGCAGCTGTCTAAAACGCTGTTGTCGTCCCACTGCTATCCCTACACCCACAATCTGGAGCAGGTCCCTCCCGATGACAATGCCCATACTCCTGTTTGTCTGTGCCCAGACTATAAAGCAAGCATCTTCCATGCAACTCCTCTATTAAAGGCAACATGGGCTTCTGCCTCCGTGGTTATGACTGGAGGAAGGTTTTTAATCATTCTCTCTCAAGAGCCCTGAAAGTACAGAGTCATGATTCTTAGCCTACATGGATTGCTTCTATTTGTCAGGAGCTCCATTCTGGGGAGTGTATGCCACAGATTTAGAGGCATCAGCTGCTCTGGAAGGGTTAGTGAAAAGGCCAGGTCACACCAGACTGAAAACAAGTGGTAACAACAGAAGGTGAAATCCTGTGAAGCTTTCTAGTAAAATAATGTACACTTCAGTAGACTGAAATCTTCCAGTCTTCGAAAGTGACTTTTGGATAGCCAGCATACATTATCTGACAATAAAAGCCAAAAAGCTCAGAGCATTGAAGCCCACTTTCCCATTTTCTGCTGTAAAACCTTTTGGCACCCCTCTCCTATATCACACACCAGCGTATCAGAGCCACCTGCTTCACTGAGAAATTAAATCCATGGTATTTCCTTAAGCTACCATTCAAATATCCATGTGACAAGCCACCTTGGAATCACTTTCCATTAAACTCTGAGCCTTCCCACCTGCTGTTACTTTCATCGGTCATGTCCTTTACCTGCAGGCTCCATCTAAACCACATCCTTGGAAAAAAAAAATCTACATATGCAAATAAAGGCCTGGGAAAAATGCTTCTGGATCAAGTCAGTCAGCATGACTTCAAACACCAATCACCATCAGCGAGGTGATGATGTCTAGCTCTAAAAACAGTCTAGCTCTTTTGGTTCCAATAACCAGCTCAAAAGAAGAGCCAGAGAAGTCACGCAACTTTTAGATAACTGATTAGCAGGGAACAAAAAACCCAAGATCATTCTAGATGTCCCAACTTGGACCAAGAATCATTTCCATCCTTAAAATTCCTTTTAACTACACTGTATCTGCATGATTATTCTCTGACATTACAGACATTTGTTCTCAACTCCACAAGAAATCACAAGGTTTTGTCAGAGCAAACCTGTGAACAGCAAAGTTCCCTGACTTACCTTTCAAACAGTGACACTTACTAAATAGGACAGTTCAAAACGCATGAATGTTTTACCTCTGAGCAGCACAGCTTAAATAGTTAGCTCAGTCTATCCATGATGAGAAAAAGTAAACTGAAGCTTTAGCTGCATTCTGGTAAGATTTCAAAACTGTTTAATAATCTACAAATACATACATTTATCTTTTTCAGCTGAGCTGAACAAATTTCTTAAAAAGCTGAAAGCATTCAGTCTTAACAGTATCTCCTTGTGTTACATACACTACTTCATACAAAGAACTAAACAGCTTCCTGTGTCTTTATCAATTGTTCTAATAAATGACCTACAGCTACATAATTTGATCCACAGCAATTTAACAATTACAGTATTTTCTTCAAAGGAGAGTTCTGAGA
The DNA here is from genome assembly GCF_026419915.1 of Harpia harpyja. Classification (NCBI taxonomy): domain Eukaryota; kingdom Metazoa; phylum Chordata; class Aves; order Accipitriformes; family Accipitridae; genus Harpia; species Harpia harpyja. Next base: position 16,535,169 of record NC_068957.1, read on the forward strand.
TTTTCAAGATATTAACAGTGCCTAACTTTTCAAGCATATCAACCAGCTTTTGAAAGCCCTGGGTAGAACACTGCTCCCATGGAAGAATTAAACATGACATGGTCAGAGAGTTCTACAAGAGAAAATGAAGTATTTTTAATTTGAACATTTGCATGTTAAGCATTTAAACTTCTGTGAAGAGTTTAGATACAAGAGTTTCCAAGAGCTTCTCATTTCCAATTGACTATATCCAAATCATGATATTTAACAATACAAAAGCCTTCTAATTTCTGTCCCTGTGAAGGTTGACAAATAGCATCAATAGCATCTGCTGAAAATTTACACTTTACAAGCATGCTACTCACCCACACAGTCTCTCATAAGTCATCTATTTTGTACTGGGAAAATTCATCAGAATAATTTTCAGTGCATCAATTTAAGGATGCCTCCTGCAACATCTGGAAAAGGCTATATAAAGAATACAGAGCATGTACATACATAAATATTTATGTATCCTTCAAACTAGAAAGTTTCAAGCTACCAAGAACACAAAAATATCTGAGTATTTTGATCAACACTCAGTATCTTTCAAGGTGCCTGCTTTCTTTGATGCATAAACCATTTAATCAACATCTATTAAATGCCAAGTTTCATACAAGGAAAACACCACACACAAGCCAGATATGAAAGGTCAGACTGAAGACCTATTTAGCCAAGCTACCTGTCTAAGAGCAGCCAATTCAGGAGTGATGCCAGTAACACGACACTGCACTCCGATAGCTTCCCTCAGCCAGCGTTTTAGCGACTTCCCACGAACTGCATCCAGAACGTAGTCTTTACAACTCCACAATTTTTTCTTCCACTAATTTGTCTAATCACATTTCAAACTAATTTGTGCTCAAGATATCCCCTGACAATGGAGTCTCGATATAATTATACACTAGATAACAATGGAGTCTCACAATATAATTACACATTACAGGAAAGCATTCTTCAGCTACCACCTCAATAATTTCATAACGCACCACCCATAGCAGCCTCCCCACCTCCAGTGTCATGCTGGCTGCAGAGACTTCCCCAGAATTGTTTCCCCGAAGAGTGCCCCCCTACTGAGCCACCCCTCTGACTTGCTATACTGCCTCTTAACTGCATGAAAAGCTGGGAGCACATCCACACTGAACTACACAACGTGTTGCCTAGTTATGTTAACTGAACAGGAACAGTTTCACTGGGGTTTAGCCATTAAAAGAAAATAATTATTTGCATACAGAAAGCATCTCAACTTTCTTACTGTTCATGGCAGGATTCCAGGGCTATGTTTCGCCATTCCCAAGTAGTCCAGGTTAATTTTGACATCTAGAACAAGGTTCAGGAAGAGAAAAAATATTGTCACACACGTTTGCACACTATTATTCACTGTAGATGTTATTTTAAAGAACTGCAGGGTATACCATCTCCAACAGAGTTAACTATTGGCTTCTGCAGCCCTTTGAGCTCTATCTCCACTGTGAGTGGAAAATTGGATAGCCCCACTTCTTGCCTGGAGGGAAAGTTCACATCACTCACTACAAATCTGTGGCATCCTATTCTTTTCCATGTGTACAGAGTATTTCATACACAATTCTGCAAGACCACAGCTTCAAATAAAAATCAATTTCAACAATAGTGCAGAATAAAAAAAGCCAGAGCTAATTTTGCTTTTAAACTAGTCAGACAGTCTCTCTGTATACCTCAGAAGTAGAGCCACCATTTTATGTAAATCACTAAATGCATACAAGTCACAGAGGTACAGAAGTCCTAACAGAAGTAATACCTTGCATCATGACACTAAGCCAAGTGTGCTTTTCATAAATTCACCCCACAATTGCTATCACAGTAGGAAGCTATCTGGCTGGGCCTGCAAAAAGAGCACCAGTCACAACAGAGTTGAAATAGCACAAAGTTACAGCGAAAGGTTTCACAGCCATTTGGAAGTCATCTTACTGGCCAGAATTAACAACTGGAGAGCAGGAGCTGGGAGGAGACACTGCTTTTCTTTTTAATGCTGAAAAGATAGCATGTCCAATTGAAAAGGAAAAAAGCAGCCATTTACCCCAAAATGCAAAGAGGAATTAGCAGTATTGTCATTTGCAATGGCAGTCTTTTTTTTTTATTCATTCTAACGTAAAGCAGAGTGAGGAAACACCAGCAACAGTGCTGCCGGCTTTCGCTTCCTCTGCATTTCCTCTCGGAAAAGAAAAAAATTGAAACATTACACTTGGCAACTCGTATTCTCACATTCAGTTAGCACCAATAAGCAAGGGTCACTTCTACAATTCAATGAACAAACAACATTTTTTCAATTACAAGCCCTTGTAACTGACCTGAAGTTATTCATCCAGTTAAAACAATGAAACAATACTAACAAAAATCACATAGGAAACCGCAAGTTAACCAATAGTAACAGATAAGAAATGAAACACTATAGGACATTCAAACTTCTTCACCAAAACAGTTACCCGAAGATTACAGAGGTTATTTCAGTCTTATTTCATGAAGCTTTCTTTCTTTTGATACTCCTCCTTAAAATGTGTCAAATTATTTTGCTTTTTACAGATGCATATCTATGTATGCCAGCCATCAGCAAGACATACGTTCTAGAATTAAAAGAATATTAATGTGTCGGGGATGACACAGACAAGTCATCAGGAAGCCTCTTAGGTCATTTTGGTGAAGAACGCCAGAAAGACAGGAGGTTAGAAAGTAGTTCCTGGTGGCAAGAAGCTGTCTAAAACTGGGTGTAAGATCCAGGCTTCTCACCATCCCTTTATCAGAGCATTTTGCATAACCTGCATCTCTGCAAAGCCGTGTCAGGCTACTCCAGCGACACACACAAGCATTACAGTGGATGGCCTTATGAAAGGCTCTCAGTAAGGAAAATCTCAAACAATGTCAGACTTGTTAGACACATCTGGGATGGCACTGAAACAATAAAGTCAATACAAAGATAGCGTTTTTTCCTCCAACCCACTCATTTTTTCCTCCTCCCACTTCTCTTTCCACCATTATTTATTCTTGACTCCACGTTCGGGACTGTAAAGTGTTGCCATGCAACCTCTTCTCTCGCACATTCATTCGCATTTTCCAGCCCAACTCTCTCCTACCATTAATTTTACTAATGAATAAACAATCTGAACTAGTAATGGGAGCTGGTCCCCACCATGCCCCACGGCGCCCGCCAGCCTGGCAGCACTGTCAGAACAGGGCTAGCACTACAGCCATCCCCTGCATCCCCATAAACTATGTCTAAATTTAACCACTTCTTTCACTCCACACCAGCAGATCACTACAGCCTAAGCAGAAAATACACTGATTCCCTACAAGAACAATAAACTCTGGGATTCTCTCACTTCACTTTTAATCACAAGGTTATTTGCAGGGGAGAAGCCACATTTCTGCCTGTGGAGCAGCCTTTCAGCTTGTGAACCTCTGCCCTGGGTTTGGATCTCCTCCTCTAGATACAGCTGTGCCATGGAAGAGCTCAGCACCCTCAGCTGCTTGTCCTTGCTCTCTGCCAGAAGGCTACCAGCTGAGCTACTCTTAAGTACTTTCTAACCTATTTACTCAGGATCAACCGATACAAAGAGTGATAATTCAGGCTGTTTAGACCACCCCAGCTTCAGCTGGCATTCTGCAGAAGAGCTCACATAATTTTCTCAGCTGCCAGAGGTAAGGTTTACAGCCCCCTCACTGACTTAATCCTTCTACAAACCAGGAATGGTGGCGAACAGCAAAACCAGACAAGAAACCCCTGCAGGCATCCCAAAAGAAACTAGGGCTCTTGGCACGCTCATCATCACCCAAGGAATGAATTTTAAGAGGGCAAGTCTTGCTTACATTTGCTCAGTCCTTTCCAGGGAAGTTATTTCCCCTAGCTCTCAGAGAATATATAACTCGCAGAGCTCCACGAGCCAGGACAGCCACATGAGCACCTATAGCAACACTGCAGGCAAGCCTTTGCCCTTGAAGAAAGGCAAGAGATGCTGGTAAAATCTATCAAGTTGCCTTATGGCTACAAGTTTTGAAAGAGAAAAATGCTACCACCATAGGCTAAAGTTAGACTACATGCTTACTAAGATGTTGCCTACAATGTTAACCATTTTGTTATTCTGCTGTACTCTCCCCACCCACCACCACACACAAGCCCAACAAAAATAACAGGTGAAAGAAAGACTACAGTAGCATAACAAGTTTTGGGAACAGAAACTGCCTTTGTGGTCTCTGCATGTGAAGCACTATCACACCAAGGTGTTGGTCCATCACTGTGGCTCTTAAATAGTACCATCAATTTCACATGGAAAAAAATTAAGAGGATAGACTAGATAGGATAGTATTAACATAATTTAGGTGTACTCATTAAAAGTTATACAGTATACTTTCTTATTAGTGATTAAAATTTTCTTTAAAAAAAAAAAAGGTGTGAAATCCTAAAATTTAATATCATCCAAAAATAGCAAACTTTCTAGAAGTCCATGCCATCAGGTATATAGATCAGCAAGACCGTTTTACAAATAAAGAAAAAAAAAAATACAAGTAAGGAATTGTGGTAGGAAAAAAAACCCCAACATCTCAGTCTCTATCTTCTTGCTAAAGAGAGGTGCGAGGGTAGTTGTATCATGGTCCATTTAGAGCCTCACTGCAAACTCCTCCATGTATTCAACCTTACATTAAGATAAGCTATTAAACCATTCCTGAAAAAGATTAGCCTACTTGCAAAGATATGGGCCAGGCTCTCTCATAGCAAGCAATACCACCAACATCACTACGGTAACTAGCTGAGTTAATGACACTTCCACCAACTCCAAGATAGCCGATAACATGATCATCTCATTACTGCTCTCCTTTAAATAACAAAACTCCCTGTTTGGACATTAAGGACAAAATTTTCAGACTAAGGGGAAAGATATGGTATCAAGTCTCACCTAGGTTACAAAACTCCCAACATTAACCCTTCTACCATTAACGATGTCAGTGTTTTATATTGCCCAAGTCTAATGAAGAACAGAAACAGTGAATGCTTATGCATTTACCATTACTCCTCCGTGACAAATGTGAGCAGCCAAAAGAGACTGGTCTAAGTTGCATAGCCACTAAAAGAGCAATGCAAGGCAACTTGAGCGATCTAGTAAATTCAGATTCAATAATGCTGAACTATCTAGAGTTATCCTTTGATTCTTTTGTAGCTCAAGTGTTTAATTCATGATTTCCAGTTTAAAGGTGTAATCTTGCAAAATCTTTAGTTTTTATAAAATATATCTCATAGGACATATACCCTGATGGAAATACTTTAATTCCACTGTATAGAAATAAGCTTGGAACAGCAAACACAAGAGCCCGCTTAAATTTCTAGATGCAGTAACATCACTCCTAAATTACAAATTCAACATTAAAGAGAACAAAACTGGTTACACTCTGTTCCTGTTAAAAGCTTCCAACATAAATAGGCAATAAAATAGAGTTGTTAGTAAGTGACAGCAATACAACCACATATGTATTTTGTAACTTCTAGTCGTTACTAAAGTTACTCACTAGCAGTGAGCAGAGAGATGATTGGGGGGGGGGATAACTATTAATATAAGCCTTCTACAACTCTGGCCCACGTGGTGGATAATCAGCTTCTAAAAAAAAATATATATACAGAATACATGCCAACGTCTGTAAAATTCTAGTGTCACTCACAGCTTTCTTTAAATAACGGATGTGCTACTCACTTCCTCTGTTCTATTCAAAATCTGTGGGCAGCCATAAACTTGCCCAGAACCATGCCTGTTTCGTAACACCGAAGCTACTTGAGAGTCAGGCACTGAGAAACCAAAAGTTGACAAGGCAGAAGAGCAACCCATTTCTCCCTCTTGGTTTCCTTCAGGAGCCAGATAACATCTGCAAGCAAGACACAGACCAGTGCTTTGATTCCTCCAGAGCCAAGACAAAAGCTTTCCCCCTACCTTATTGCAGCGCAGAATTCAAGCTTTCATGTAAAGATTTACTGAAAGCATGAATTTATGTGGATCATTCAGCTCCTACACAGGTGGAAAGCTACCTGGAGAACAGCAGTCCCAGGAACATCTCTTTAAAGGCATCTGGAAACATGACTAGTTTGAAGTGGCAGCACTGTCCAGGTCCCACAGCGTTGAGTTTGATGCTCCATCCCCAGCATCTGCTGGGAGAAGCAGTCCCGCTTTCCTTCCACTCACCTCCAGCCACATCATTCCTGTCTCTACCTGTGAGAGCAATAGCAAGGTGTAGCCACAGGGTGAGTTAGGAAACTGATAAAAACATTACTGAGTGGGTTAGTTTCCCATGAGATAAGCAGCATGAAAGAAATCACCCTGCAATCACACAAGCATTAGCTCTGCCAAGGGAGCTGCAGCAGGAGATTGGGGCACAAGGCAGGACCACCCAGAGATGCATCAGATGAGGTACCTGCAGCATCAAACTGCCTCCAAAGCCTCTAGCATCAGATTCTGCCCTCCAAGTGTGAATCTTCTGGTTAGTTTTCAACCCATAACAGATTTATGAAGAAGTTTTAAATTTAAAAGAAATGTTCCACATTTATTTCTTACAGAGTTATTTAAATATGTAGAAAATATACTACAACAATGTATAATAGAAACAGGCCTTCAACTTTAGAGAGCTGGGGTTTGTGCCAATACAGTAAAATCCTGCTGGATATTTCAGATCATCACCTTAACATACATACTGCTGGATATTTCACATTAGCATTATCAGATAAGGTCAGTTATTCAAAAGAATCAAAGTTCCCACGATGCTAAATGAAATGCACGTGGAACACATTCAGCTTGAAACTAGAACAGACCACTCACATGGAGATCCCAAAAAACAATCCGGAAAAAGAAACTGGGTTGAAATTCACATGTTTATCCTTGCTTTCTTCAACCTAACACGACTCTTTCTAATATTTAATCATATCACTCATACATCTCAAAAACTCTGCCTTATTTTTTTCATGACATGGAACCTTACCTTCCTCATAACAACAGTTTGCACTTGATCAGATGGAGGTGTAATCAAGCTCATTTACAATGCACCACGGTTTTCATTTGTCATGTTGCTAAATCCTGGTCTGCAATTTCTGAGTGATACAGACTGATAAAATTGGCCCTCTCAGCTTATTTTTCTCACCGAGAATAAAGGAACAAGGTTCTTCCCTTGCTTCCCTGCAAAGATGGAAATTTACATTCATAGCGGGACTAACACATTGAGATGCTGAGGACTGCAATACCTGTTAAAACATTTACTTTTAAGTCCTCAGAGCTACGACAGGAACTCAAATCATCCCATCCCTGGTTTTAACCATGAGACCTGCGCAACACATTCCCACATGCTTGTACCAACTGTTTTTCTACTAGCAAGCTGGAACAGCTTAGACAGGACCTCTGTCCTAAAGCAGCTTATACCTCCCACCTTCAGGCAAATTAAGAGACTTCCGAGAGGCAGGACAAACTAGTATGTACACCAGTAGGCAGAAGAACCCAAAGAAAGGTGTCTGACATCATGGGGAAATAGTCCTGCTGCTTTGACTACTGACAGCCAGTTCTGCTTCCGCTCCCATCCACACCTGCACAAAAAAACATCAGCACTTTTGACCTGTCGATGGCCTTCCATGGGCACCACTGTCCGGGCACCCCTCCGGAGCAGTGTCCCTTGGAAAGGAACAGCAAAATGCATAACCTGACAGTTCAAGCAGGCATGGGGAACCTGGTAAGATTGATGCTCTTTAATATGGACATGGAAAAAGGGGTTAAGTTTTCCCCAAAATTTAAGCAACTACAAGTTGGGGCAACTTTTTCTCAACAGGTTGAGAACTTCTTTGAAAGCAAAACTTCCGTTCACAGTCTATTTTCATTTCTACTTTCACCTGTACATATGCTTTCTCATATTTTAAATACTTCATGTTAAAGAAACGAAGCAGAGTAGCTTTAAAAACAGAGAGTGTGTTGGCACTGCCAAACAAATCTCTCGCATTTCACAACTATAGAACGCACCAGCAAGCAGCTGCATCAATCACAAAGAAGTTAAAACAAAAGACCCAAGAAATCATATGACCAGTGTCATTAGTATCTACAACAAAGCACTGTTTCCACAAAAGGAAACAAAATTACATATTTCCCAGAACAAGTTTAAAGCAAAAACACTGACAACACAAATCAGTAGCTGGTACATTCCTTCAAAAACTTAGTACACCTGATTCACTTAAAAACAGCTTCTCAAAATAGGCATGGAAGACATCAAATTCACTATAGGACACTGAATACGGGCAATCTTTTGAATTTTCTTACTGTTAGTCTTCTGAAACACACAGGCAAAATAAAGGAGTCAGACTTAAATTTTGTTCCAGCTTGCAAGCTCCTCTTGGGTCCAAACAGATCCCTTCCTACCTCATAATTCAAAAGATACCTTCAAGAAATCCACTTCTGAAACACTCCTGTCACCAATACCAAGTCACAAATTGCAACTCCCTGCATCTCGCACCTCAAGGCACTTAGTGCTTAGTTCCCTTGTCAGATCCTTCTGACACAGGATACAGGCCATCTGCACTATATAGCATAGGTGTGCTTTCACCCCCAAACACTTACTACTGTGCAACACCCTTAGAGACAAAGTTTTATGAAAATAATTCAGATGAAACCAGCAAACTTATCAGTTACCCCGAATGCCCACTGAAAGCATGCTTTTTCTTCCAGAGACTACTATCTAACATTGCTTAATTACTTCCTAGTTTTTCAAAGACACTTCGCTTAGGGATAGCAAATATACTAAGAAAAGTTTCTTCCACACTGGTATTTTCAATTTATCCGTAAAGCTCTAATCTCCCAATTTTAAGAAACCTGTTGCATCACAAATAGTTAAAAAGGAAACCATAAAAAAGTTTCCATCCAGTATTCTGACAATGCAATACAGCTGTGAGAATTAAAAAAGCTCAGAGAACCTTGAAAGGAAAGTAGACCATATAAGTATTTAAGCTTTTACCTCCCACTCACACTGACACCCATATACACCATGCCAGATAAAGGCATCTATCTATCCCTGCAAACCTAGCCTGAGGCCATCGAAGTCAACTTTCATAAGCTGTTATGAGTCATTAGAAAAGTTTTGTACTATTGATACAGTGAAACAGCCAAACACCAAACACTCTCTCTGAGGCTGCTAGCTCTTAAAACAAATGCTTCATAATTGTTCAATTTTTGCCATAGTGCAGTTTCTCAGAAAGTTTTGCCAGCACACATATATCAACTAAAAGAGTAAAGAAAAAAAAGCGGCGTACTAAGCATCACAGCTACTTCAGCAATATAACAACCATGAAAAAGCAGAGCATTTTTGACAGCTTTGCTTGTAGTCTTTGTGGAGGTGATATAGTAGTGCTAGCAGAACACATTGCAAATTCATTTGGAGTCTCTACCAACATGTTTCTTTGTAGTGTGGACTAATTACCCCTTTCTAATAGCTGGACCACACTAAGAACATATAGCCCTTGAGGTAACATCATTGGAGCTTTTAATTCAGACAGCAGAGGTTATGCCTTTATATCCAGACATCCTGGGCTTGATCACCACTGTCAAAGAAACATACACAAGTATCATATTACCGTGAGATACACTTAACATGAGACAGTTTGATTTTTTTTTTTTTTTTACGGAACTCCAATGTTTTTCTCAGCTTGTTGCAAAACAAAAGAAAAAAACATTTAAGGTTACCAGAAATCAGGGGGAAAAAAGCAAGGCTTTACTTTGTATGCTCAATCCCACTGTGCTTCTAGCCAGTTCATGCGCCAGCACAGGAGCCCTTTCTGCAGCAGCTGCATTTCACTTCCCCTCTGAGCCCCCTTAGAGCTTAATGAAGGATTCATCATCAATCTCACACACTGCCTCTGCAGCGATATCAGCTGAACATAGTCCCTTCTCTGCTTCTCCCCGCTCAGCCCTGCTTTGAGCGAGCCAAATGATCACAGGCTGAGATGATCCCAGTGTTCATCTCCCCACAGACATGCTCTGCCATCATTTCTGGGACTGCACTGCAAACTGGATCAGGGAGTCTGTGCATGACCCTTTTTTTCTGGCTGGGTAAGTTTGCTGATCTGCTTCATGCCTGGCATCACCAGTTGTGCCAGTGATACCACAAGTCACAGAAGTCCCCAAGCCACTATTACTGCTACAGATTAGGTACGGTTGAACTACGGCCTCAGATGACTTTCAGTTTAGTGAACCTTCTACAGTAAAGCAGAAAAAACTCTTTAAAATCATTTTTAAAAAAATGCTGGCTGGGGCAAAGTCACTTTAATTCATTTTTGACACCTGGTGTCAAGCCAAGGCTCACTAGAAACAGTCTTGTTTCTTTGAAGCAGAGCAGCACACTAATTTGTGCTGGCAGCTCACTACAATTTTTTGAACTTCAGAAGTGAAAGAAAATGTTTAGGAGCATAATTTTGAAAGTCATAGAATCAAAGAGATCGCAAGAATTGCATTCAGGATAGCATTTAATCCTAGTTACTACCCAAACTTTTTTTACTATCAACACTCTGCAGCGTATTCTAGTATTAAACGGGATTGCAGAACAGGCTTTACCGTGAAATCAGAGAAGTGGGGAGAGTGCCCTGAAGGTTCTTCATTAGCATTATCGCTATGCGTAGCACACTGGGGAAAGACTAAGGAAGACTCCTCTGTGGCATTCTATTCAAATATATGAGCCATATTTAAATGGCCAAGGGAGATATTTCTGATGCAGACTTCACAGCAGGTCCAAGTCAGCATCAGTTTCATTAACGCCCGGAACATCCAAGCTCAAGAGCCCTTTGCCATACAAAACTGAAAAAGAAATGCGACTTGCATGTCCTGAATTATACAAAGGACCTGAGCCAAGACTCCAAGGGCTCTCAAGTTAATATCACACTTTTCATACAGAGGCGAAAAGTCCTGAAGAGCACCTAGCAAAAACAGAGCTCGGCCTAAATTTTATGCAAACAGGGAGAAGAGGAAACCAGCAAGTTAGTTACAACCTACAATTACATCCCCATTTCTAATGGCTGCATCTCAGAACTAATCCCCAAAACTCCTTCCTGCACCCAGACTTCAACCAGCCTATTTAAAGCCCAAGGAACAATAAACACTGACGAGCAGAAAGGGTCGGGGGACGGAAGAAAACGATTACAACGACTGCAAAACAATGCTTGGAAAAGGAGAGTTGAAGACACTTTTTCAGAGAGGCACAAAGCAGCCAGCCCAGTCCCGAAGCAAGCCGCCAGCTGTGACAACCCCCCCGCCCCCCCCAGCCGGGCCAGCCCCGCTTTGTTCCCTGCCATTCCCACCCAGGACCCCCCTCCTGCAAGACCCCCGCGCCTGCCCTCGCTAACCTCCTCCTCCTCCCCGGCCACCTTACACCCCCCGGAGGCACGGCACACTTCTCCTCTCCCCCCTGCACACAGCGCACCCCCGCTTCTGCCCCCTCGCAGGGTACTCCCGACCGCGGAGAGGGCACCCCTCCTTTCCTCCCTCACAAACCGGGCCCCCCCACGCTGCAACACGCTGGCCCTCCCCTCGCAGAGAGGTTACCCCCCCCTCCCCCCAAGCGCAACGGAGGCTCCCCCGTCCCCTCCCGCACGCGGGGAGCCCCCCGCTGCAAACACCGCTCCCTTCCCCCCGCCCTCGGGGCGGACCCCCCCCCTTCCCCCGGCAGAAAGGCAAGCCCCCACCCCGCCGCCCCGGCCCCGCACCGCTCACAGAGGGCCGGCCCGCGACCCCCGGCCGCACAGGCCCCGCAGGACACAGGGGCCCCCGGCCCCGCCGGGACCCCGAGCGGGGCAGAACCGGAGGGCGGCCCCGCGCACCCCTCTCACCTGCGGGCTGCGGCTGCCCGCCCGGCCCCGGCCGCGGGCCCCGCTGCGGAGCGTTCCCGAAGTCCCGAGCGCGGCCCGGGAGCGCGGCCCCGCTCCCCGCGCCCGCCCGCCCGCCCAGCCGCCGCCTGGCCCCGCCTCCCGGCACCCCGCGTCACCGCCCGCGCCAACATGGCGGGCCGCCGGGCCCGTGCGCATGCGCCCAGGGGGCTACGGCGCTGGCGGGGGGCAAGGCGCGGTGGGCGGGGCTAGGGGAGTGGGCGTGTCTCGGGAGCGAGGGGTGGTGAAAGGGGCGGGGCTAGAAGAAAGGGGCGTGGTCCCTGTGCCCGCGGGACGGTGAGGGGGGTGGGATGGGTGGGTGGGTGGGTGGATGAATGGATGGGTGGGTGGGTGGATGAATGGATGGGTGGATGGGTGGATGGGTGGGTGGATGGGTGGATGGATGGGTGGATGGGTGGATGAATGGATGGATGGGTGGGTGGATGGGTGGGTGGATGGGTGGATGGGTGGATGAATGGATGGATGGGTGGGTGGATGGGTGGATGAATGGATGGATGGGTGGATGGATAGATGGATGGATGGGTGGGTGGGTGGGTGGGTGGATGGATGGGCAGATGGATGGAGAGATGGATGGATAGATGGATGGATGGATAGATGGATGGGTGGATGGATGGGTGGGTGGATGGATGGATAGATGGATGGATGTATAGATATATGGATGGGTGGATGGATGGGTGGGTGGGTGGGTGGGTGGGTGGATGGGTGGATGAATGGATGGATGGGTGGGTGGATGGGTGGATGGGTGGGTGGGTGGATGGGTGGATGAATGGATGGATGGGTGGGTGGGTGGGTGGGTGGGTGGATGGGTGGATGAATGGATGGATGGGTGGGTGGATGGGTGGATGGGTGGGTGGGTGGATGGGTGGGTGGATGGGTGGATGGGTGGGTGGGTGGATGAATGGATGGGTGGATGGGTGGATGAATGGATGGATGGGTGGATGGGTGGATGGGTGGGTGGGTGGATGGATGGGCAGATGGATGGATAGATGGATGGATAGATGGATGGATGGATAGATGGATGGGTGGATGGATGGGTGGGTGGATGGATGGATAGATGGATGGATGTATAGATATATGGATGGGTGGATGGATGGGTGGATGGATGGATGGGTGGATGGATGGGTGGATGGATGGGTGGGTGGGTGGGTGGATGGATGGACAGATGGATGGATAAATGGATGGATGGATAGATAGATGGATGGGTGGATGGATGGGTGGATGGATGGATAGATGGGTGGATGGATAGATAGATGGATGGGTGGGTGGATGGGGGGGGGGGCTGGGGTGCACAGAGGCAGGAGCTCTGCCGGCATGGGGTCTGTCTCCAGGAGGACGGTCAGGAGAGTGGCTGGACGACCAGGGAGGACAGCAAGAGGCAGCAACAGTCCTTGGTGACTTAGCGAATGTAAGTGATAGATGTACAAAAACATCTCCTTGTGTTCTCCAGGGGATTAACTTGGGACCAGCATTATTAGCAAGTGAAAGGCCAGCCCCAAGTTGCTCTCCTGGCCATGGCGTTTGCTACCAGAAAGCTCCAAACTGCTTCACCTGCTCCTGTAGCACTGCAGGATGGTAATCCTGAAGTTTCTTCGCAGGCCCCTTCTCTCTTTCATGTGGCTGCGGCTTTGATTTGGGAACTGTTTTCTGCCATTCTGCCTGTATTGTTTTCTGTAAACACACCTTTAATTACTGAACCCCCAACATTCAGCAAATTTTTGAGTGTAGGTATCTTAGGGCAAATAATGCCTTAGTTAAACCCAGTCAACCCTAATGAAGTTCCAGGAATTTCAGCAATGCAATTCAGGGCAGAAATGGATGTAAAACTAATTATGAAGCCGTAGGTAGCCTTCCAGCCAAGACTGCAACCCACTCCTCACAGCAGCTCTGTAAGTTCAGCTTGGTAAATGTCCTTGGCTTGAAAGATGCTAGCTTTAACCCTAAAGGAAAGGTTAAACAACCTTTGAGACCATACCACATCATTTGAGAATTGCATATCTCCAACACTGCTTGCTTTTAAAGCTGTTTTTTATCTGGAAACTTTTGAAATTGGCTTATCAAAGCCAGTGCATCGTCTATGTCAGAGTGAAAGAGATTCTGGTTAAGTAACTCTCTAACAGATTTTGCTATGGGCAGTTTCAGGTTCACTTCTGTTCTCTTCACATCATTAACAGCAACTGAAGCAAATTCAGACACAGAGAACCAACTCGTCACTACACTCAAGCTGACAAGAAATTCAGTATCTCATTTGCAAAAGAAAGCATTTTTTGTGTGTATTTTTTCCTACCTCTGTCCTTGAAAATGACCTCTCACATGAGCCAGTACCAATATCAACTTATCTTTACAAAACCTTGGGAGGAACGCATCTCCGCTGAGAAGAGACATGGACATAGTGATACGCTGGATATTTCACAAATGTTCCCAAACAGAATAACTCCACTCTTGGAATGTGCTCGCTCACAATGTTTTACAAAAGACAGGTTGTAATAGTGAGTTCTTCACCTTTTTACTTATTTCTTTCCATTAGAAAGAAAGTGAAATTTGCCATTTAAACAGACTGTAGCTATAAAACACATGACCCTCTAGATATAATGCTCTTGCAGCTCTTTTTACTCCCAAGGCAAGGCAATGTCTCCAATGCACATTTAACGTGGGCTCTTGTCCAAGTTTCAAACCCACACTTCTAACCACACAGAAACTTTCTGACCATCTTTGCTTACTTACATGGCAGAAGGTGAGTTTTTTACAGCCCAGGTTCCATCTCATTTCACAGTTGAATATACCCACTTTTTTTGCTAAGGACTTGGCAAGCGAATCAAGTGCCAATAGTGCTCCAGTGTTCTTCTAACAGTTCCACATTGAAAACCACGCAAGTTTTCCCAGGCTTTACCTGGGACATCTCAGCACCAAAACCCATAGACGTGCCTCTGGGAGCCCCCAGGAGATGACAGCCCAGCTGTGCAGGGGAAGGGCTGGAAAGCTCTGTTCAGCAGACCTCGGCTTTGTCACTAAGGATTTCTTATTGAAAATACGTGCACTAGGGTTGCTCAAATGTTATTTTGTCATTAATAAAATTGTTCTGAGCATACTTTTCTACAAAGCTTTTAATGTCTCTGTTACATATTTCTCTGCAAGAAATCCACCTTAAATTTGCTGCAAACTCTCTGTCAGGCTTCTCAAAGTATAAACACAACACAAGACAAACATACAAAATTGCTAATATAAAGCAATTTACAAGGTAAGTTGCTGTACATAACTTTACCACAAGACTGTAATCACAAACATTTCCTATTAAAGTCTACTTATAGCATAGTTCTTTTCAAATCATCATTCTAAGTATTTATGCTCACAAATCTGACATTTGACAACTATACTGAACACAGTTTGCTGTGGCAAGATACGTTTTCAGCATCTAACAGCAGTATAAGCAATGAACAAAATTACCAGTTCAAACAGAGCATGTTTATATTCACCTCGCAATCATTTTGCATTGATATTACAGATTATCTGGAGAGAACAATATCCATTAAGCAACAGTATTTCCTGTTCAGAAATTCTACAACTTGATTTTATCTAAAAGAAAAGATAACACATACCCACCACCACCTGAGCTCGAAACACTTGCCATAAATTATAACAGAATCTATTACGAAGCCAAACGCAGAACTTGGGTAGAAGAGGAACTAAGCTCTATTAAGCTTCAATTGCTTGTGACGAGGTAGATTCACTATTTGCAGTTCTGCAGATAGTCACTGGTGAACTTAATTTGAGCATGTGAGGAGTTGCAGTGGGAGTACCTATACGTGTATTTAAGTCAGCATTTCTCCAGCTGTTTCAACTAGCATCGCCTGCCAAAGTGAGCTGTACCATCCATGACCCCTTCTCCAAGTACAATGCTGTAGACGGAGATTCATCTATCTGCTTCCAGCTCTTGAAGTGAGCTCGTCTGCTGCATGAGCACTTTTTATTTCCTCTTACCTTTTGCATTCTACAGTTTAGAAAACAGTTACCTTCAGGATTTATACTTTTTCTATACTGAAAATGTTCTGTGTTGGATAGATCTGCATATTCATGCCACAATAACAGTCTCACAAAATTAAAATCTTTCTAAAATGAGAGGCAAGGTGCATATTTGTCAAGCAGTAAACACTGAAAATATTTTGTGATAAAAAAATCATTCATTTTAAGTATTTTTAAAGCCCTCGACTTTCCCCCTCACCCCCAGCTATAGACAGCTTGATTCCAGCCGTACGCAGTGCATTTCCAAAGTTCGCTGACTACTCTGGTATCCGTTAATGCACAACAAATCCTACAGAGATGGTTTTTCCAAGTCATTTTATTAACCTGGAGTAAAAAGTAACATCTGCTGAGTGCAGGCAGCCGGTTCATGGCTGTTTCTGCAGGCTGGCATCCCATCCCAGAGGCAGGATATGCAGACGGGAGCTGCTCAGCAGCCGACCATCTGGAGCAGCTCCGTGAGTATTACTCCAGCCTCTGAGAGGGAGGAAGGGATTTGAGCAGTAATAAATCATGTTTGCTGAGGCTGGTGAAGCCTCATAAAAAATCTTCTCAGAGCGGAGCGTACCTACATCCTATTCTTGCAGTTTTCCCACAGTGCCAATTGGAAATTTCCCCGAGGGGGTTACTGAAATAAAAATCCCTAGCGGAAGGTTCGCTGTCCCAGCAGTGCTCTGCCACGTTGTCCTACTCCATCTCTGCTTCCAGCAGCACCCAGGGGAGGCACCAGCCACTTTCCAGGAACACCAGCAAGGAACACCTCTCCCATTTCCCAGATGATACTTCCTGCAAGGAAAGACAGCCTCGCAGCCTCTTTCCCTGCCCAGAGCTGCAAGCACCAGACACCCTTGGTGCCCACAGTGAAAAATGGAAATGCCAGCTTCCAGCCTCATGATTTAGGGCAGAGAAATAGGTGTTACCTTCCTCACCACCCCAGCACTGGTAGGATCAGAGCCAGCTGAAGCTCACCAAGCCATGGCTGTGCCTGTATAGACAGCTACAGGCAGCCCTCAAAGAAAATGACACTAAAATATATATTAAAGCTTTGTGAAAAAGATATTTGAAATGTCTCTCCTTGCAGAGTCAGTGCCTTTACATTTTTTTTACAAAAAATTCACATTTAATTACAAAATTACCAGATATCAGAGTTTTTCCCTGTGCTTGGAAGAGGAAATAACTGCCTGGTATATGCTGGGACGCATGAGCATTTTAAATTACAATTATAATACAGATAGACCCCACAGGTGCAAGCCTTGATTTTCAACCTTTTTTCACCATCCACAGTCATTTCCACAGAAGTAAAAATGACGGTGAAACACAAACCTACAGACTAATTTTTGTTGATACCACTTTTAATGTCTTGTCTTTCTTTGCCCTCTTAATGTCTCATCTCTCTTTGCCCTCTGTACAGTCTCCCACCGTGGAAATGATAATTATTGGGGCAGCAGAGAATCACAGGCTATTTTGACAGACTGCCCTTCTCTACCAGGCAAAAACGCAGCAAAACAGGGAAGAAATCAGTGTAAACTTCATTGCTATTCTCAGAGAAACATTTACAATGTAAATGGAGCATCTCACTGGAGAGACACAGTCAAAATATTAAAATATGTAGGAAAGGGGAATTATTTTGGCCACTGAACATTAAAATTCATCATGTGTGGGGAAAAAAAGGCAGAAAACATTCAAGGTACAATTGATCCAAACCTTAGGAGTTCAGGAAGATAAATGAAATGTGAAAGGAGTGGAAGTAAAGATGGGGAAATCAGAGAAGACTACTGCAGGGAGTACAGTCCGTAACTAACATTCAGGCAGAAAGGAGGCCATCCAGTGCAAGTGGAGGTTTAAGTGCCTCAGGAATTTGGAGTGGTTGCAAAATTTAACATAGCAACTATAAAAACAGTATCTGACCTATATATGCCACTTACATCCTTACGTTGTCCAGTGCTACAATAACCTCTATAGTTTGAGAACATGAAGGGCTAAGATAAAAGTAACACTGATATTTTAATCCTATTTTTTAAACTTATATATGATAAGATTGCTGACAGTTATTCATTTTAAGAAATAGCAGTAGATCTTACCTACTGTATCATGCCAGCTTTGTATAAACAGGTGAAGTGAGGATCAGACAGTCCGTTGCTCCCTTTCATGGCCAGAGGTCCATTGCCCAGAGTGTAAGTTATCATGGTGGATGCACAAAATGTTTTACCCTCTTTGCCTTGCAAATTCTTGTATGGTTGCAACACTTATATTTGTAACAAGGACTTCCTCATCTTCAATTGACTAAATTGTTTTGGAAGCCTTCCTTGGGAACATAAGGACTGACAAATAACAAGCATTTACCAACTGCAGTCTGCCAGTCCCAGCCCCAAGTCTTCCCTTACCTCAAAGGATTTCACTCAAAGAAAATAAATAGCAGTGGAAGTTGTCATTTCCTCCAAAGTAATTTTGGAGTTTATGTGGTTTTCCTCCAGCTAATCTCAGTGAAGCAGAATTTTAGATTTGGATGAATAGCTATTTTTAAAATAAATTTCTTTAGCTATAAAATAGTATAATAAAATATCACTGTAGTCGCAGTAGAGAGCCATATGGGGAGCTGGGGAAGGCTGCAGGGTGTGCCCAAGAACTCAGTGCAGGACTCAGTCAAGCCATTTCTTTGGTAATTCAGGTGTTCTTCCACAAGCGCCTTCAACTCTAAGTCGTACAGGAATTTTCTTGTAAAGTCTTTCCTTGCTTGCTCTCTTTGAGATATATATTTATAAAGAGGAGTGGGGCAACTTAATATTTTAGTTGTACTATTTCTCTACCTTGCTTTTTTTCTTAATTTCTTATACACGTTTTGAGACAGTCCGGAGAGGGGTGGGAATTTGAAGTTTGAGTCATAGATTTCCATAAAGTCCAAAGTCTCTGTTATCAGGGTTTTTTTAAGCCACCTTTGTATCTTCATTGTCTCTTTTCCAAGGTTTGGCTTTTTTTCTAGCTTTTACTATCTTGGAAAAAAATAGCCAGATGTAATTCTTTCTTCGCCGTTAGGCAATAAGTGAAGTAGTACAAGTAGGGAAATGTTTCCAACAAATGTCAAAGGAAAAAAACAAGATACAATACTCAGCTTCAACCCTACACATTTCCAAAATGCACAACAATGGGGCTTTTATTATCATTCCCATCAATCTCTCTCTTTTTTTTTAATGTCTGTACAGCAGAATGTACCAGCATTGGGCTTTGATGTGCCAGCATGGGGATGCTTTATGACTTATGAAATAATTACGTTCTCATTTACCGTATACAAATTCCAACAGCCAACAGAAATGCTGGGTTAATCAATGTCTTCTACGAGTCCTCACTGTTCTTCTAGTTTGGGCAATAACTGTAATACTTTTTGCACAGGATTACTAGTCACCGCAGATAACTACTTCCACCTCTGTAGACTGTATATTCTCCAGGCTAAACAATTCATCATTGCACGCTTACTTGCTTTTGTTCCCTGCTGGCAAATGGTACTAACTCCTCTCATATGACTTCAGGTCAGCTTTAAGAACATGACAGGAATTAAAAAATAAAATAAAATAAAATAAATCTCAAACTTCAGTAAAATCACCTTGCTTTTGACTCCTAAAACTGGTGATACAGGTCTTTCTTATCACAAAGAGGAAACAGAGAGCTCAACACTCCTCGTCTTGCCAGGAATGGGGCAGGATAAAGAAGATCACTTTCATCTTCCTTCCAGTTCCCACAGGTGGGGATGGACAAGGAACAAGTGCCAGCAGAGGAAACTGCTCCAGCCAGCACAGTTCAGCCAGGATGCAGGAAAAGTGGCCTGTGCCAGATGGAGGGCTTAATGTATATAATTCCCCCTGGAGCAATAGGGAGAGCAGTGGCTTTTGATGAGGCAATATAGCAGCGCAGTACAGCACTGCACTGCTCTTTTGCTCAAGGCACATGGCATAAGCCATATGCTAGCTTGGTACCTGGGATTTTCTTTCCATATAGAAGAAAGCAATGCACCTTTGTTTCCTTATAATTAGCACAAAGGATAGAAAATTTAGAACTCTAACAGCTCCTGTATGTCTTAATAAATTATCATTTATCACAACAATATCAAAACTTCTGTCATATATTATTTTTACTATCATGAGAAAAGTGTTCAAAGCCAGATTTTGCTTGCCTTTTGCAAACATTCATGCTGATCTCTGGACCAGTGCTCATGTGAAAGTTGTAAGACCTGACTGAAGTTGGTTATGACACAACCTAGCTATGTCCTCCTGGCAGAAGCTGCCTCTTACCTTCCCTAACATCACGAAAGTGGTGCAAGCAACTGTATACTCTTCTCCTCCAGAATGTAAGCTGTTAAGTGGGCTTTCTGCAGCAATCAATAGTTCTTATATCCAAGCAATCCGTCTTTAGGTTCGCTTCCAATTAAAGATCACAATGAATATAAAATAAATTATTCATTGCTGTCAGGAAATACATTAACAAATCTGTCTCCAAGCAAGAACAGCTCGATGGTTCCAAGTGGAGCAAATTTAGTAACTGTCAGTGATGTGGAAGTACTCCGTCCATCAGCGGAGCTCACCCAGTAGTAAAGCACCTTAGTACCCTCTGAGCTACTCCTAAACCTGGTCAGGGAAACAATGCAGGACTATCCAGTGGACATTTCCAAAAGCAATGCTTCAAAAAGAAGTTTCAAGTTGCCACAGGATAAAATGTTGTCACTCATTATGATATTCCCGAAAACAAGGGAGCACATGTCAAACTCACAGTGCTCTCCTGCCCTGAGGCAGATTTAGGCACATCTACTAAGGCTAAACAGCACTGCTGGAGCAACGGTGAAGGGTTTATTTGCGAAGTTATTTCTTCAGAGATAAACAAATCGTCATGAAATGTGCTTGCAGCACTGAGATACTGCAGCGTGCACACTATCAGCAGAATCTAATGAAACCAGCTATCTCGTTACGGGGTATTTTACTGCAGATGCTGTACGGGTATAAATCCTCAGTTTTGAGTTGTGACTGTGCTAGAAGCCCATGCCCTTATCTTTCTGTCCAGCACAAGGATATTGACTGTGGAGGGAAAACAAAGAAGCCATTCAGTCCAATACTTTAGTAATAGGGGAACATTTCAGCTACTTGCATACTGAGTTGGTAAGACCAAGATCTGTAAGACCAAAGAGGTCAGAGGCAAATTTCAGAGACCCCCACCGAGCCCAAGTAAATGGCACAAGGAAGGTAAAACTCACAAAAATAACAACACAACACACATCAGAAGAGAAACAACCTGAGCTCCTTGCAAGGTTCACAGCCCAGCTCCTGAACAGACTGATCATTATGCAAGGTCTGCTCAGGGATGTCTGTTCTGACCACTGAGATTTACCCTCTTGATGATATTTCTAACATGAGCTTCATTTAGTGAGGCACATTAGGCCATGAACAACAGCAATCAGGCCATAGTGTCATGGTTTCACTAGTTCCAGTCGATCTCCCATACAGTGTATTGCCATGTAGAGGTTGCATGAGCAAAAGCTCCTGCATATACGAGCTCTGTAACCATCAATAGGTCATCCTAAATTTTGTGTTTGAGAAAGAGGGGGCACAGCAAAGAGAGTCAATGCTGACAGAAATCTCGATCACCACCGGCCCTCCTTGCTGTGCCCCAGTGCCTGTAAAACCCCGCTTGTTTTGTTGCCAGGGGCGGGGGGAGAGATATTATTTTAATTTTAAAATTTGATTCTCTGTGTTTTGGCAGAAGTTCTTAGCAGCATGCAAGCCTCCCTTCGATGAGACAAAATGAATTAGCATAAAGTGGGGGTTGTAAATTACAGGTCATCAGTATTGGCAGGGAAATTACAGGTGCTTGGCAGCACGATAAATACTGGAGGTGAACCCAGCCAATTCCTTTTGAAATTCCTTATTTACTGCTGGCCCCAGCTGCAGGGTTGTGATGGCTGTAAACATTGCTCTTGAATAATGGGACAGGGATCACACAGAACGTCTGGTATAGAGGTATAGAGGCAAACCCATACAAAAAACAGAAATGCAATATCGAAAGTAATACAAATATATAGGGTGTCTGTGTCAGTGAAGCTGTAATTCATTCGGTTCAACGCATCATTGAAAATAATTTCCATTAAACTATACAGTAAGCATTTTCAAAATATCCTTGAAAGGCTCCTGGAAATAGCTGCGAGCGCCTGATGAGCGAGCACAGCTAGCGCTCCTCTTTGTGCCATTAAAACCAGAGGCACAGAAGCGAGCTCTGATCGTCTTTTCTCCAGCATTTTGTTGTCTGGGCCCCGTGACAGTGTTTTTTAAGTGATGATTGGAGCCTGCACAGCTGGGAATTTGAGGGGCTTTACTAGGCAGAGACTCCATTTTCTTTCAGACACCCTGGATATCTGCTCTCTAGCAATCCCTTCAGCGCCAGGGAGGGATCCTCAGGGAAGCTTTAATCCAGGCGGTTGAGCAGGGAGGGGAAAATAAAACTGGTTCTACATTTCCCTTCAGAAGCAGAGGTCGCAACGTGCTCAGTCCACGGGCTGTGCCTTGCAGGTAGCCCTGTTGAGTCCGTGCTTAAGGATGCAGCTAATGATCCTTTGCCGTCTCATGGCCAAGCACAATCCTTTGACATCGCGGGTGCCTTCCCAAGGACGCTGACCACCCCATCATGCCTAGGTGTATTTATCACATCCATTTAACACCAAACTTCTGTCTCCCCTCCCCTCCTTGGCACACTTGCCACTATCCGGTGGAGGGGCTCTTGCTGTTCCTTTCCACCTGCGTGCCCTGGATACCCCAGGGGCAATCGATTTTCCTTGGATGGGCAGATGTGCACCCACAAGGGCATCAGCCACCGCTGCGCACGGTTTCCAGCCTGCTGGGATGCTCAGAGCCATGCTGGGCCATGCAGGGCTGCCTGAAAATATTAGTAACTTTATTCCTTTTTTTATTCAGGGAGCCATTTAAAGCATCTTTTTTAACATTTTTTAAATATCATTTTATATTTTTTATATCCAACTCCATTTCCTGGCCAGCCAGTGCATCCCAGTGGGGTGATGTGCCACCTCTGTGACTCCTTCTGGCAGAGTCAGTTTATTCAGAAATGAAATGAGGATTCTCATTAAATGAGAAAAATCATGTCCATGCTCAGAGCTGCTCTGTCTCAAGGCATCATTGCTGACCTGCTTAACCCTCTTTTCGGTCTCCTCCTTGCATGAACGGTTTGTATGCAGTGTCCCAGAGGCAGCTCCCAAAGTCCCTGGGCTTTTCAGGAGAAAAGAAGACATTGAGGTACTTCCTGTGTTTTTTTTTTCATCAACAGACTTGCCATTAAAAACACACATTTCTGACAGCAGAAGCTTTCACTGGTCCCGCCACATTATCAGCAAGGAAGCCTGAAGTGACAAATTACTGTTCCTGCCTCACTGCATCCTTCATATTTGCCCACGGTGCTGCTGATGCTCAGAAATGCAGGCAGGTGTCCTGGATGCTGCCTGCTTTTTATTATGCAGCTCCTGAGGGGCGATGAGGAATCTCACTTTAATACAGGGCATTTGAATTTTAATTGAATTGTAGCCTGCAGCTAAGTGGAAAGACATTAAAATCAAACTTCAGTGTTTCACTGTATAGTTGATGTTCCACCGTATGTCTGAAATAATTTATCATATCTCTCTCTATATATTGTCTCTTTGTGAAGAAAGAGACTCTGCGAGCCCCTTTCAGTGGCCTGGTACGTCTTCCCAGGCAGGTCACCAAAACGTGGACCGTGTCCCAGTGACACCCGCTCAAACCACTGCCTGATGCTGACAGTGCTGAACTGCACATATTTTGTCTGTAAACTGTATTTGAATGAGGACTGCTGTAAGGACAAGGTTTTACAGATAATCCCTCAGTATAAAGAGGGATCGTGACTGTGTAATCTGAATCTAAAAGAAAGACCTCTCTAAGGAGATTGTCTAAATGAATAGTAAAACCCCTTTAAGTGGGAGCTTTTAGGCACTTAAACTCACTGCTTTTGTTACATAAGAGAAGGGCAGCTATGCCAAAAACGTGCCTGCTTTTTTTCCAGCTAAAGAAGCCTAAGGAATCATCTCTTCCCCATCACTTCACAGCTAGAAGCCTCTTCCAGTGTGGAGACCCTGCTTAGCCATAGTGGGACAGAAATCAGCATCGATCCAGGAGAAGGGGTCTGGCCAGCAACATGGGACATCAGTCCTGCTGTGAAGTGTAGGTAGAAAAGCTTTTTTGAGGAGCCACAGCCCTCTGCTCCCTTCCTGGTGCCATAGATGGGAGGCAGCCTCCAGGCCAGCACCTCCGAGGTAGCCGGGGAACGTGGACCACAGACAGATGCATATACGCACTGCGGGTGCAGAAAGCTCCTGCAGAAACCAAACCAAAAAATAAATATTATATATGCTAAAAAGCATAATAAATAAATAATAGCACAGACCACTTCAAAAATATATGAGTCACTGTGCACTTTGTAGCTCCCCAAATCAATTGCTCTTTGAATATTTGATTCAGTGGCAGCTGCAAATTTGATTTGAATATATGTTGGCCCACTTAATTCATCCTGCCTGGGTTTTGCAGCATGACTCCATCCTGGTGCCGCAAAATACAAAGTAGGTGTCAGAAACAAAAAGGTATTAGACACACTTATCCCCATGCCTGGAGTTTTTGGTTATGCAGCACCCCAGAGACAAGAGTGGCCAGGATGCCCAGTCCCAGAGGCATCCCTGACAGCTTGCTGATGTGCTAGAGGCACTGGCAGTGGTGACCATGGTGGTCAGTGAGTGGCAATTTAATATAACGTCCTTCTGTTACTGCATCCACGTTGCTCCTTTCCTAGGTGTGATTTAGTTCTCACTGTGAGTACTATTGTTTTCAGTTGCTCTACATGTAGCACAAACAAGGTAAAAGTGCAGAAGAGGTTTGTAAAAGTTGCTGGCTTAGCTGGAACTCAACAAAAGAAGGAGAAAGCCACAATCAGAAACACAGAGCAGCTATAAATGGACACACCCTTGCAAGAGTGGAGATCCAATAAATATTTGAATACACTGACCTCTGAAATCAAAATGCTGAAAATAGTCTCTAGCTTTTGTTTTTCAAAAGGAGACTATCCTCTTGCCAGATGAGATTTCTCTACTATTTTAGAGGAGAGGTTAACATCATGCTTCCCAGCTGATGTGAACCTGCCGCTCACCAGGAGCAACAGGAGACATCTGGGTTTTGCAGAAGCTGCTTGGCATAAGGCATAATTACAGTCTCCACATCTGTCCCCCCTCCATCCCCACGAGCCACAGAGGGGCTGGGGCCGGTGAGGAGGAGAAGGAAGGGCTCTGGCAGCTCTGCTCACTGCAGAGGCAGCACCTGGAAGGAACTGTTGTATTTTCCCTATTTTCCCTGCAGAGCAGGAATGTCCCCCTCCAGCCAGCTCTTGTTTGTTACTTGTCCATATGAAATTGTGAGCGTGGGTGCAACATTGCGGTGCAGCACAGCTGCCCGTGTCACGTCCCGTGCAACGCATCACTGCTGCTCCATGGAGACTAACCTTTTTTTTTCCAGACAGTTTAACTGCCCAGCATCATCAGTTAACTCCAGGGCACTTCTTCTCCATTGGTATTTGAAGTCTGTGGCTGCGATTTCAGACCTGAAGTGTGGGTTGTATGTGCAGAAGTGTGTCGGTTCTTCCAGCTCTATCAATGTCACAGAAGAAACTGTGTCTTCCTGAAACTTCTCTCACTTCCATTCTCAAACCACCACAGCTCCAGGAGTGCCACTGCTGAGCATTTTCTGGCCATTTTTCTGGTTTTATTGTTTTTTCAGGGGGGTTCTTGCTTTAAAGACAGTTGTAACAGTATAAGAAGCAACTTTATATTAAAGAGCAAACCTTCCTTAGTACGTCCCACTTCACTGTTGGAAGAGGAACCGTTTTCCCTGTTTAGCTCCAGGGATCCTATCCAGCAACCTCCACAAAGATATTTCATAATTCATTTTGTATATTTTATGAGTCGTTTAACATGCATGAAAGAGATGAACAAACAAGGGTCCACACACCAATTCCTTGAAATGCCTGTTATGTAGAATATAAATATTATTTGTGTGAAAGGAAAAAATAATACTCCTAAGAAAGGAAAGGCCACTGAGAAGCCTTGCACCACAGCAGTGCCAGCTGGGTCACAGCTGGCTCCGTTCATTGAGGCGGTCAGGAGGGATTTAAGCCCTTCTGCTACTTCCAGCCAGTGGCATTGGGGCAGAAATTGCTCACCCTCCTGGGGCAGTGTTTGGAGGCTGGCCTGAGCTCGCCCCCCAACCTCTCGGGTGCTCAGGGGATTGCTGTGAGCTGCAATGGCAGGACAAGGCTTGGATATGGTCCTGGCTCACCCCAGGTCCATGCAGGGTCCCCAGCACAGAGCATCTCCAAGGTCAAGGTGGGAATGCCGTCAGGCAAAACCGGGGACAGCCAGGAGAGCCCCAGCTCCTCACCAGAAACCCTGAGATAAAACAGCCAGAACTTTATAAATCTTTAATAATGGTAGAGCAGCGTTTAATTGCAGCAATTAATATTGAGCTTAACAAATGCATGAAGCAAAAATGCAAAGGCATTGGTCACTGTAGGGCAAACTGGGGCATTTGTGTTAATCAACCCAAAGGGCTCCCAGCACCTCCTCTGTTCAGTGGGAGCAGAGGACAAGTGATGCTTCAGGCTCCCCTTATCCACAGGAGCCATTTCAGACCTTGGGGCACCCCAGAAGACTGAGCTCTGCTGTCCTGAGGACACGTGCCAGTGACCTGCACGTTGTCTTTCACCCTTCTGAGCATTTGCAAGCCGCAGGAGTAACAGCTGACACTCGAATTCAGCCAAGAAGAGCATCCCCACAAAAGAGGTGTTACTACCTGCTCTGGAGTGCTGAAGAACTGCAAAAAACGGCTTACTGCAATACTGTATCTTACTGGAAAAGTCATAAAGTAAGAAATGAAAAGAGACCAAGTATCGTGATAGGGGAGAAAACATGACTGGCTGGGGAACGGAAATCTCTAGGAAGAGATACACAAAACGCAGCTGATTGATAGAGGTCAACTGCTGCCCTGTGACAGCTTTTGAGCAATGGGATCTACAACAAAAAACACTGAAGGTCAGAAAAGAGGTGTTGAAATGCCAGGCAAGGAAATACGCAGAAAGAAAATGCAGGTTGAATATGTGCACGCAGGGGTGATGCCCAGCGCACCGCAGACCCCTGCCTCTACCAATGAACTCCTTCAAAGGGAGATGTGGGTCTGAGACGATCATATGAGATGATTTCCACTGAGATCTGGTTACCTGCCACTGCTGGCAAACTGTCAAGAAACTTTACAGACTATGCTGAGGCCTCCACTGGGCATCATTCTTGCTGTTGCTACTTCTGTGGTAGCCTTGACCTGTAAAAGGACACTTAAAAATTATTTCTACAAAAGCTTTTCACTTTCTATGCCACAGCTTCAGCTTTTGGGGAAATGTTCTCAAATAGGAATTCCTTGTATTTTTTTAAAGAAAATGGAGATAAAGTGCATAGTCCAATAAATAGGACAGACGTGGCCAACAGAAGCAGGGAGAAGGCTGTATGGAGGTAAACGCAGGCAGAAACATGGGTGCAGTGTGTCAGCCTTGAGCTTCTGCTCTAAAATACACCTTGGCCTCACTGAAACATGCTGCTGCTACCTCTGTCCCACTCAACTCAGGCATGGCTACACCAATGGCCACAAGCATTAACACGCTCCCTCGCTGCAGCCATCCAGCAGCACTGAGCTGCATCCACACTGGTTTTTTGATTAATTTTAAGTGCTTCGTGTGACTCTCACATCCTCACAACTCTGTTCAAAGCATTTGCCCTGCTTCGAGGAGGATGCGGCATCGCTGGGGCTGGGCACTGCCTGCTTCAGGCATCTGCCTGGGGTTCATGGAACAGCAGGGCAGAGCGGTCCCTTTTCATCCATCCATCAGCCTTGGACTGAAATTCATTTGAACGTATATGTACCATCACAGAATGTAATTGTGTTTACAGGCGTGAATGAATCTCATCAGTTTTGCTTATTATTTCAAGGGGTTTTTGCTTGCTTAATGCTCTGTAGTTATTGTCTCTGCTGTAGAAGAGACAAAGCTATTGCTCTGTTCTCAGTCACAGCTATTTATACCTTGCAGTAACACTCCTCAGGATACAAGGAAATGTATGAAACCGATAGTGTAAAATTAGGACAAAGACACAACCTCCAGGGCCTTTCTGCTCAAAAGCTGTCACTGATGTTACCACCTTGCTTTTGTTTTCTCTGCTGGCTTGCTCCCCTGCAATCTCTCAGGTAGATGCTCTTTAATTCTCTTTATTTAAGCTTAATTCAAAGCAAAAGGAGTCAGTGTCTTTGGGGAGATCAGTCCCACATTCAGCACTAGACATGCTGACACCTCCAAGAGGCCAGTGACAATAAATCTTTCAAGAGCATCTAAATGCTGGGAAAATCAGAGGTAGCTATTGCCAGCACTGGTCAGATAACACCCCAGCTCTGCCTTTGATTGCAGCTCTCGCTGTGTGCGGCCGCTCTGGGTTGGACATGTCTGAGCCTCCTGGTCAGTGTGAAGCCACTCGCTGGGGAGAGATTCCCAATAGAGCAAAGGGAAAACAGACCCTTGGAAATCCAGCCACATCTGAGCACTTGGCAGGTACTTAGTGTGCCTTTTTAAATGCTTCTGCTAACTTTAAAATCACAGCTTGTCTTTTCAGGAGTTTGTTGAGATACTGTTTTGCTGCCCCCGGGATGTTTTTCCTTTAACAATTCCCTAAGGAGAAACTGGCTGACAAAAATAAGTACTTAGTGATTCTTTGGAAATCAGATGTGGATGCTATTCCCTTAAATCTCCACTGCCAAAATATATATGTTTGTAGCATATATATAGTTCCTTGTGCCAAATTGTGTTCAGATGATTTTCTAGTTGTTTCCCCTGCTATTAAGCCCGTCTGCTAAAGTTTCACAAATATAACATCAGAGGTCCCACTCCTTCAAAAAACTTTCTGTGCTTAAAAGTGACTCATGTAACCAGATGTGCCACAGTGTGTTACATGCATTCAGTGTTATTTTTGCCCCTCTCTGTTTTCTTCAGTGATTAAAGCTTTTATCGTGTAACCCAGCACTTTGAAAAGGCTGCTCGAGTTTGACACCGCAGTTCAGTGCTCCATCCCGCATTAATCTCTCCCTGATTGCAAAAAGATGCTGCCCTAAATGCTCTGGGCAGATGGGGCCAAGCTTTGAGCACAGCTGCCACGCCGCTTTCTCTGGGTTTTGCTTTGAGAGGTGTCTCCTCTGGATAGGGATGAGCTGTCTGGGGTGTCCTTCCAGGTCTCCTTGGGCCTGAAGGAAGCCAGTTCAGGCCAGGAGACCTACTGGGATGTTCCCAGCCCACCCTTGCTTCTTGCCTGCCTGACAGTTGTGGCCCCAACATTGCTCAGCAGCCAAACGGCTCTGCAGCTGCTGGCCAGGAAAGTGAACTTCAACTCTTTCCCTTCCCCTCCTTCCTACATTTTTTTCTTTCAAAACATATGCAAAGGGTGATTGAAATTGTAGATGGTTTCAGAAAAATTTCAATTACCTGATAAGGGTATCAGAAAAACATCAATTTAAAAACCCCAGCTATTGTGTAAGGTTTTTAGAAACATACATCAAAAAAAAAAAAAAAGCTGTCAATATTTCAAACCCCAGTGCTTGTGACCGAGAAGCAAGGAGTGGAGCTGTGTCTGTGCGTGTCCCTGTGCATTGCCCCGTGTCCGCAAGGAGCACGCCGGGGCTGTCGTGCCGCTCCTGAACCCGCCTGCACCTACGTGGTTTCTCCCATCGGCTCAGAGCTGCTGCCTCAGCACCCGCCTGCAGGAGGGGGTGCATTGGATCTAGATAACAAATATACCTTGTTCAACAAACATTTGACTAGAAATGCAGACAGTATAATCAAGATACCCATCTGCTTCAGAAAAGGCTTCTGAGGAGTTAAGTTACACCCTTGCTACGTCATATATCCAATTATAATTCAGCTACCCCCCCCGGGAATTAGCATAGAAGCTAATCACTGTGTAAACTGCAGAATGTGTGGGAAATTGTCTTTTATCAGCACCAGTGTTACCCCTGGGAACGGGAGGGTTCAGGCACCAGGATGCAAGGTCCTCCCTGCAGCAATGCCGCCTTGCTTCTCTTGGCTGCTGCGTGTTTCAGGGCTTGGGGAAAGCAGCTTGGCCCAGGGTTTTCCCTGCCCCAAGCCCCGTGGGGTGCACACCGCAGACCCCTGATGCGGCTGTGGGCTAAGGCCAGGTCTGCTCCTCGCTGTGGGTGGGAAAAAAAGGTGTAAGGGCGGGTGGTGGGTGCCTGAGAGCCTCTCTGGAGCCTTGCAGCTGGTGGCATGAGGATGTACATGGGGGGCCAAACTGGGAGGAAGGCTCCAGCTCCCAGGGCTGACCCGCTTCTGGCACACACTGGCCACCCCCAAAGGGCAAGTTAATTCAGCTGAGCACTGCTGCGGCATCTGTAATCCCGACTGTGCTGGAGCAAGTAGTTGCTCCGTAGATAAAGATGAGTCACTCCCCTCCAGAGCAGCAGTTTCCAAGCTACTAGGCAGGCAGGATTATTTTTTTTGCTATAATTTTGATTTTTTTGCTTGATCGTAAAAGGTGCAATCAAGAGAGCAGAAAACGAATCTATGGACATGTGAGAAGACGGTGCAACTTTGCTCTGAGCAAGCCCTGGGAAACCACTGCGTCTGCGCATTGCCAGCAGGACCCAGTTCAGGATTTTCTAGTTGAACGTTTTAGAAGATAATGTGGTATCTACTAACTCAATTTTTTCCACTGGAACATTTCAGTTGTGCTGAAACACTTCTTCCCCACCAAGAAATGAAATATTTCATTTTGAGCCAGCTCTTTGAGGTCTGATGCCTGCCATTCTGCAGTATCAAATCAAAACCTTTTCCATCCTCCCTCCAGCTGAGCCACCATTGTGTCAAGAGAAGGGTGGTCCTGACCCCAGCCAGGGGCTGTCTTCCATGAAGAGCATGCAGGCAGGAGGCCCTGAACTGCCTTTCCACAAGCATGAGCCAGTATGTGACACACTGAGCAAACACCCAGCCATACCTATGGAGCAAGGATGTACTTTTAGAGTGGCCGATGACTGAGGAGGTGTCTGGCACCCCAGGAGAGGTTGGGAGTTGAGTCCTTACATGATGGCATCGTGGCAGGGCAGGCAGTCCCAGTGCAGTGCTGAAATGTTTTGGCATTTCTCAGTTTACTCTTTTTTTTTTTCTTTCATTTTCCATTTAACAAAGGCATGATACATGCACAGTGACCTGATCCAGGGCACAATAATATATCAAGCTGCTGGCCTTTCCTCAGGCCTCTCCCCATCACTGCTGACCTTTGCTGAACAAAGAGCTGCCTGAGCATCATGCCCTGAGACAGCTCTTGACTCACCACGAGGCTGCTCAGGCTGAAGGGCTTGAGCTTTGCTGATGGACAGTGCAGCCCAGGGTATGGTGGCAGCAGGGACAGATTGGTGTTGGCTCTCCAGGACATTTGGAACAGGGTATGGGAACGTTTGTATGCTGTTACATTACAGAATGTCTGTGGGTCATGTTCCTTGATTTTTGAAGTCACTCTAGAGTTGCCTTTGTCTTTTCTACAGCCAGGTATAATTTGTAGCTTGTTCTTGCTAGTGTTGGCCCACAACAAATAAGCAGCAAAAGTCACATTAGCATTTTCCCACAATAGTCTCCTTGTGAGCCAGGACTGTGGCGTTATCTGCATCGGAGCAGCAGTCAGTCCCTGAGCCAGAGCCCTGATGTTCCCTTTGATTAGGACCGTGGTGCTGTTACAGAAGTGCCTGTGCTCAGCACAGCAACACTCCACTGGAGAGCCCTGGGGTGGGCATCCAGGCATGGTTCGGTCCCAGAGTACTTCAGATTAGTGGGCTCAAAGCAAATATTGCCATAGTTTCACATTCCTGACTGGTTTTGTGTCAGTGTACATCAGCATAAAAGATTGGATGAGTCCTCAGGTCGAAGCAATATGGTTATTCTTCAGATCTGATGAACTACAATAGGCAAAACCACAGAAATCATTCCTGGCTGAGGAGTAAATCAAATGCAAGTGGCTGAGATGGCACTGGAGTCTAAATTCCAATATGCTGAGGGCCAGATGCATCCAACAATAGTACAAACATTGTGTTTCCTAATAAGCTGCTCTTCCCAGCACCCACCTGAATTAAATGCTTCGAAACACAGACTGAGCTACACTTCCTGCTGCATTCCTGAGACCACGGCTGGCTCTGCGCTAGCCACCCCCTGTGAAAGTCTCTTACTTGGCCATCATCTACACAGAGGTAAACAAGTAATTTCTGCATGTGAGTGTGCACAGTTCAGTGTGCTGTGCAGGGGTTTTGCATGGGCTTTAAGCCTCACTGAGCTGGCTTTATTCAGTCCTTGACTAATGGGAAGTAATTTGAGCATTGATGTAACCCCTGGGTTCAGCAGAACTGCTGCCACAGACAGGACTGGATCTGGCCCGACCCTCATTAGCAGGAATAAGGACAGACTGTCACAGTTGCCATCAGGAGAAGTCCCTGCCTGGCCCTGCTGCTGCACCCCAAAGGTTTCCATCCTGTATAAATAATAAATGCAATAAGCCAGGCTTGAATATTCCCCTCGAAGACTAGATGAAGCTCTGTTCAAACAAATTAAATCTGCTTGCTCTCTTTTGGTGATGAACTTGAGGTTGATGAAAGTGAACTATTTTTAGTGCTAGCTAGAGGCACAAATGAATGGCTGGCAAAGTGTGGAGCATGTTTCCCTGCCCTGCCAGCGCATCCAGCCGGGACCTGCACCACCCAGGCATGAAGGATGCCACAAGCCTCAATGCTGTTACGCAGCCCTGCTCCTTTTCATTTAGAGTATGCTCTGTGGTGCCTGTTACACACAGAGAAGCTCCTCCAGCTGAGGCCCCCTCAGGTAGGCGGGTGCCTTTCTTGCTTCACCAGTGCGAGGGTTTAACACTGCTGTGTTCAGCATTGGGTGCTGGCTTGTGAGCCCCATAGTTTTGCCCCTGGGGAAACACTGCTTTTCTGCCTTAGAACAGCTCAATGGAAAATCCTTCTGGTGCAGCTGGTCTGTGCTGTGAAGCAGCACATCATTGCCAACATCATCATGCGCTGGAGAAGGAGGAGAAATCACCTACCTTTGGTTCAGGGTCATCCTCAGTAGCATGAGCTGGAAATTGGCTTCTGCTGCACGTACTGTGCCCCACATCATGACAGGGGGATGCTGGTACTGGAGCTCTGCAGAAGCAGCTTCTATTTCCTCCAAGTGCTCCGAGGGCTGCTGACGATTTCAGCTTTACTTATTGTAGTGTGTCCTTTACTGTGGTCATTTGTCTTGTTCTTTAAAGGCTACGGTCTGACATTTGGTCTTTGCTGGATTTCGCATTGCTTGTGAGTATAAAGGTTCTGTCTGCTTAAATAAAGTTTTATCCCAGATGCTATTTACAAGTTTCTCTTCCCTCCTCACCAAAATGTCAATATTTGCTTTTACTGCAAGCTGGCAGGGCACCTCACACTTATTGCTGAGTAGCAGTGCAGATTGCATCTGCTCAGCTGCCAGCCAGTGTTTCTGAGCCCCCAGAAGATGTATTCTGAGGCCTCGTGCCCTGGGGAGCTGCCCCCCACACATCCAGCTGCGGCTCCTTCGGGAAGGGTCTGGCTCCTTTATTTCAAAGTTCATATTAGAAATTACTAATTGGGCTTTTTATACACAGGTACCATCTCTGAAAGTGTTTTCTTCTCTTCCTCGACATAGTTCTTTGTGCCGCATGCATGGAGCTTATCTGCCCGGGGACACATACTGGTCCTAGAAAGGGCAAGTCTTTCTTTATAGGCTTGGTAAAATTAGCTGCTCGTTTTGCTGTTGTAAAAACAAATGAGGGGTTAAAATCTGCAAGGCAGGAAGATTCTGTCTTGTATTTCCAAGCACCATGTGGGGTATGCACAGCCTGCACTGAAGGAGCAGGACCATATTAGAGGTGGTCGCCCTGGCCAAGGCCAGAGGGAGCAGCAAGGGTGAAGCAGGGTCCCTGCCTGCAGCAGCTGCCAGATCCAGGCCAGCACAGGCAGAGATGGGTGCATGGCTTACCCTGCTGAATGGCCCTGTTAGAGCATTGCTCTGTGAGCTTTCATCCATCCCACTTATGCTGCAAGGTTTTACATCTAAAAGCAGTGGCGACTGCGCCACCTGAGAAACAATAGAAAAACAAAGTCTTGCAGAGAAGCAGTTGAAGGAGATAGATAAAAACCATAATGAATGTGATTCTCCACATGACACAGGTTATCTGGTCTCTTTGTGCACACCACTCTCAATTACACAAATGAACAGAGGTCCTTTGGTTACATGGAATTGCCTTGAACTTGCAGGAGTTAATCCATTTATGTGACGCTGCCCTGCTGTAGGACACCAGACAGACTCTGGACACCAGTGCCAAGGCCTTCTCTCATATGTCCTGTGCTGAGGGCAGACAGTGGATTTACCACTGACAATCGCCTGCAAGCATACCATGGATGGGCATCTGTGAAGTTCTACAACATTTTTGGGGAGATCTAGAGGCTGGGATGGCTGCAAGAGTGTTTGCTAGGATTTTAACTAGTACTTTCCTAACATTAATGACAGCACTTGGTAAAAATGTGGTTATTAGCATAAGGCATCAGAAAAATCTCACAGAGTGTTCCCACAGTGTAGCCCACTCACCCTTAGCCCTGGCAATCCTTGCAGGATTTACTGCACTGCAGCAGTGCCCATTCTCCTGATGCCAACATCGCCCTTCGAGCACTGTGCCAGGGAGAAGCAGCCCTCCACGGCTTTGCAAACTGCCTTCCAAATCAGGTATTCAGACAAAACTCCAGCAGCCTGTATGCCAAATGCTCGGGCGCCTGATGCTGCTTTGGCTCTAGAGGCAGAATGACTGCGGGGGATCTGGCAGCAGATATCCCCCCTGCCTGCAGCGTGACTCTTGCATTCATGCACGCGCTGTCCCCCGCAACAGTGGCATCTGCACATGGCAGTGCGGTGGCACTATGGAAACACCCAAACCTGGTCAACAGGAGGTGGAGACAAGCCCATGGGTGCCATCCTCAGCACAGCACCCAGTGCTGGACCCCCTCCTGCCCCCGCTGCCCTGGGCTTGCTCTGCCCCAGTGCCAAGGAAGGGGGGGGGCTGCATTTCCACTGCACCAAATTGCATTTCTTGCCTGCAGCGGTATGTTTTTCCAAGTCATTACTGCAGAAGCAGTGGTGTTTTTCTGTTATACCAGAATTACCTTTCACTCCTGCCTGAGGAATTGCGTAGTGAAATGTTGTTTGCTCTGCTTTAAGACATTGGGAGGGGAGATGAGATAAGCACCAACCAGCAATCTAAGCAATACAGCAAGCTCTTTCCAATAGACACTGGCCTGTGCTGAGACCTGCGCTTTGTGCGATGAATCAGTGTCCTTCCCAGAGATCTTACAGAACAAGATTTCCTTAATTCTACGGTATTCAGGATACAGAGCTAAACTTGCAGGAGTTAATCTATTTAAATTATTCTGTGATATATATTCAGGAAAACAGAGTTACAGTCATAAGAGTTAATTCATTTAAAATGGATTTTGCCTTTCAGCCTTTCTGAAATATCTGTGCAGCAGAGCCCGTGGGCTTTCTGCACTTCTCAGTTAGAAAAGAGACCAACCAAGCCAAACCATGCATGGGGCAGGGGCAGACCTCAGCTTGCTTTACTGCAGCCACACTGCATCCAATATTTCAACGGGTACCCAAGAACCAAACTGCTGGAATGAGCTGGGAAAAGCCACCAGGGTCTTGTTTCTTGCAGAGAAGATCAAAATAACCCCTGAGAGTTGCTGCAAAGACGAGCAAATGGACGGCTTCGAGTTAGTTCCTTTTGCCATCCCCTGGAGGGAGGCATGATCCATTTTCCCTTAAGGAAGGCTTGAGCTGTCGGAGAGCAGTGGCAGAAGGTCTCTTTTCCCTCAGCATATCGAAGCCATGTTGACCCAGGGGAACTCGCGGCCCCAAAGCCTCCAGCGGGGTTTGATACCGGGGCCCCGCTGCGCAGCCAGCCCAGCCGAGGAAGGACTGCCCGGGCTCGATGAGCAGAGGCACTGGTGTGGGTGCAGGGGCTTTGTGCTCCCGCCCCGTGGCCAGATGCCGGGGGCATCGCACCCCCCCACGGGCAGGGCCGTGCCCTCCGTGCGGCACCTTGCTGGGGGCTGCCTCCGAACCCCACCGCAGCCGGCTGCTGGCTGCGGCTTCAGTGCAGTGCGCTGCTTTGAAGGAAAACCAAGGTAGTTTCAGCGAGGCAAAACACTTTGCCCATATTTTTAAATCCGTAGCCACGACCCGTTGCTTTTTTCACTACAACCCAGTTAGTTTATTGCCTCTCCGATACGCCCTGGCTCTGGGGAATAGCCCCGCAGACCGCCGCGCACCAGGAGTTGACGGGCTGCTGAAGAAACCCCCGGGCAGCACACAGCCACTTTTGCCTTTCGGCTGCTTGTGTTAAACCCACCTCCCCGGTGGGCGGCGGGAGCCCGGCCCGCTGCCGGCTGCGCGCACGGCGGGGCCCCAGCGCCACCGCCTGGGGGGGACGCGCCCGGAGCCGCCCCGGCCCCCGCTGCCCTCCCCGGGCCTCCCGCTTCCCCCCCCGGCCAAGTGGGCCTTTGCTTCCCTTTTCAGCATCCCTCATCTCTGCTTTGGGGGGGGTTAGCCCTGTGCGAGCAGCCAGCTGCCGCGGGTGTGCCCCGCCGCTGGGAGCGGGGGCTAGGTGCGGGATGGGGCTCCGGCCGAGCCCCGGCTTCCCGGCAGCGCCGGCTCCCTTGCCCTGCTGAAAATGCCCAGGTTTGCTGACCGCCTGGCCATGCTCCAGAGCTGACCTGTTTGCTCAGCGGTCGCTGGGTTGTGCTCACTACAGCCCCTTGCACGGCCGTGTGCGCGGCGCTGGTGCAGCGACGGGCACAGGGGTAGTAAGGACAATCGCGCATTTAATCACAGCCGCGCTGTCCCCAGGACACTTCTGCTAGAGTGGAGCCAGGTCAAGCTGGACGTGCTCTGGCATGCTGCTGCTGCAAAGCAGCCTGGCCCTGCCGGCACACGCCAAGTGTGCCAATGTAGCCCGCGAGCCCGCTGGCTGGCCATCACCCTTGGTTGTTTCCACTGCTGATGCTGTTGGGCAGAGCAACAGCCTGTCCTGACATGCACCCCAGCCCCAGCGAGAGAACACTGTCAACCGGTGTATAGCACCTAGTCTGGAGTGTCTTTACTGACTGCTATGCAATCCTTTGTGGTCAGGAAAATACTGTAGACACAGGTTATATTCTTCTTTTTACAGAGTGAGACCATGCCCATGAACAAGTGCAAGGCTGGTTTTCCAGTGTGCCTCCTACCCCAGCAGCTGCACCAGCAATACAGGACTTTGCTTTGTGCTCTGATTCCCCAGTCTGGATAAGCAGGACTCCATGAGAGTGGGATGCAGGCACTTTTCCAGTAAAGGACAATGTCAGCAGCTGGCATAAGCTGCTCCAGCTTAACTCAGAGCAGTCCTGTGACATGCATCCGGGCCCTGCACTGCAGGTTTCAGAGGTGGAGCTACTACGCCCAGGCAGGAACTATAATTTTGGGCTGGCTCTCCGGGCTCATGTGCTGTAGCTCCACAAAGAGGTCCTGCGCCCCACAGCTGGGGGATTGAGCCTCTGCACCTCTGTGCTGCCTTTTCAGCTGTGGAAAGAGGATATTTATTGGTCATTGCAGAGCCAGCTGCTGTGATACCCCATGAATGTCCATGAGGAGCAATATCTGCAACCGCTACATACCTGGAATTATCCCCCTATATCGCAGCACCCTTCCCCATGCTGCCTGCCTGGGGACCTGCTGCCTCCAGTCCTTACTCCTCTCACTCTTCACTGGGACCAGCTCTCACGCAGACTCCTCCAACCTTGGTCCCTCACCAACCCCTTCCTTCTCTGGCCTCATTCTCCCACATCCTCTGGCCCAAGACTGTCCAAGACCCCCACCTCACTCTGCCAGGTGATCACTAATGCTCAGCACTAGATTTTTTCCTGCAGCACTTTTGTCTGCCTCCCCCTGTCCTGCTGTGTCCTCAGGGACACTCCTGACATCTCCAGGCTGCCTGCAGGGGCTGCTGGCAGTGCCAGTGCCAGCCCCTGCCAGGACCAGATGCTCTGCATGTGGTGGTCCTTTGCTCTCACTGCCGAAAATGCAGCGAGCCCAAAACACACAGGGGCTGGCAGGGGTTTGGATCATGCCAAATAGTTGCCATTTATCCAAAACATTTGTTAGAAAGAAGCCGTTAAAAAAGGCATATTTACAAAGATTCTTAAGTCTCCTGTTCTTTTAGGTAAAGAATCTTAACCTTTTTAGGGCTTTTTCTAAAAGACTCTGTAATTTTATTTGGTGTCATCTCTCTTCACATAAAAATGGGTTTTTGTTTCTTTGTTTCCTGATCAGCTCCAGCTCACGGGAATTACCTCCAGGAGGAAGGATGCTGCTGCAGAGGAAACCTTGAAGGAGAAGCAAGACATTCTGTAGCACAGACCTATCCAAATGTTGCTCATACCAATAGATACTCTGAGAGCAAATTATCGTATAACTTTAGTAACATGCCACGGATGTGAGTACTTTATATCTGCTTATAAAAGACTCCTCTTGTTATTTATTGTCCCTCTCAGGATTAGCTGAGGAAGGAAATGGGAAATTGTACTCGCTGGCATGTCACGAAGGTGGCTGAGATGCTGAGGAGGAAACAAAACAGAGGCCAGCTGAGAACAGCACCTTCCAGCCGAACCCCGCAGGGTGGTTTTGGCCCGTGTGAGGAGCAAGGCAGCTATTGAAAGACTCGGCATTCCTCGGGTGAAAATTTAAAACCAAATCAGTGCAGTGGGGAGCATTTCTGCTGCTTCCTTCCATAACCACCAACCCCTGCTCAGCCACAAGTTTGGATGGAGGATCCCACTGTAGAGCTGAAGATGGTGACGGGCTCCCAGTTGCCTCAGAACGACAGCGACAAATGCGCCATGTTGTTCCCAAAAGCCAGCAGTGACGTGTCCCTCGCCCCTCTGGTGAAGGTCACTGCTGTCCTGCACGCTGGGACACACAGAAAGGAGGGTCAAGCACGCTGCCTTTCTGCTGGAGAGGGCATTTCCCTCCCGTACTAAATATGGGAGCAGATAAAAGTGACCCTCTTGTTCTTTCCAGGGTCAGTCGGGGCACAGGAAAGTCTGGAGGAGGCTTTTCCTTGGTTTCCACTCCCAGCTGCTCCCCTCCCACAGCCGGCAGGGCCAGAGCCAGCGTGATGGGGAGGGCTGGCCTTTAACACCCAGCTGCTTCAGGAGTTTTAATCTTCCTCTGAACACTTACCTGAGAGCATGCCTTGCCTCCAGGCTGGCTCCCTGCAGAGGACATGGTGAGCAGTCAC
The DNA here is from genome assembly GCF_026419915.1 of Harpia harpyja. Classification (NCBI taxonomy): domain Eukaryota; kingdom Metazoa; phylum Chordata; class Aves; order Accipitriformes; family Accipitridae; genus Harpia; species Harpia harpyja. The sequence goes on from NC_068957.1 coordinate 16,574,630, forward strand.
AACCACATGTTCCTGTGCGATTTCTTTCCCTATACCCAACGAACGTTTGCTGAAATTCTGAGCCTGCAATGCAGTATAACCCTCGGCAGGGCAGTGATCACTATGGGTATGAGCTCCTAAATCCCTTATAGCAAGAAATAGGTGATTGCACAGCTTCAGCGGCCTTGCTGCGAGCAGTAGCAAGGCCAGTCCCACCAAATCAAGCATCATGGGATATCTGGGAGGAACACACCACATTCACGCAGGGTCCAGGCATCCTTTCTGGGGTGCACCTCCAGCTCCAAGCCACCAGTCCTGAGCCGTAACAGGAGCTGCTTCCTTCCAGCAGAAAGCTGGTTCTAAAATAAGTTACATCTCCTTCATTGTTTCTTGGCTCCAGCCTTTAAAAGTTCAAACTGTTTTTGTTTTTCCTGGTGTTAGTCATGCACACAGATTGGGAGCCTAACCTGTAATTCTGGCTTTGTTGCTGGTATAAAACATTCACACTGTGCTCTTCTAAACCAGGAGTAGAAACCTTTAATTTAATTCCACTAGAGGAGTTTAATCTAGGACTATGACATTTCAATTACTTAGTAATGCATATTTAACATTTAGCTGTATACATCCAAAATTAAACCAAGAGAAGGAAAAATGTTGTATATAAGCAACTACAAGGATTTAATTTAAAGCCAGTAAAAGCTGTAAATTTAGAACAAAGATCTAAACAAAGACCACTCAGTAACCCCTTTTGTCTGTCAGGCTGCATGATTTATGGAGCTCTGTTCAAAACGAAATGTCTGAGATTTCCATTTCCCCCTTTGAAATTTGAATTTGTGGCTGACAAAGGACAGAGAAGTCTAAAAAATTGAAAATTTCTCCAAGACAGGAAAACCATTTCTGTGGGACACTGGTCCTGGTCTGGAGCACACAGATGTTCCTCATCCCCAGGGATTCAGCACAGCGACATGGGAAACCGCTCAGGTTTGTTCCCATCGCTGCCAGTGTGCTGGTTTTCAGCCTAGCAGTCCATACAATAACAGGATAAACAACACACTGGTAGTTTTGCCTCTCACACAAAGAACGTAGGCTTGTTTTTCCCTGCTTTGGCTTTATCACCTGGTATCTATAGGTCCTCTTTTGGTCTTCAGTGGGGCTGTGAGTTCCCTAGGGCAGGGTGTTTCTCCTTGTCCCATGCTGGTGCAGATGCTGGTCCAGTGAGATTGCTCATCTAGAGCTGCAGTACGTGAAGTGCGCGATGGCTTGGCTTTCTTGAATAACTGCGTCATTAAGAAATATCTTCAGTTTTATATCCTTTAACATTGCTGCTTTCTGCATCCCCATAGATGGTTGTTTATTGCCCACTGCCAGAGAGGTTTTTGCTCCTCTACAAAGTAAGCACAATAAATCAGGCTCTTTTTAGCACAGGGTCGAGAATTCCCGGAGCAGTTTCAGCTCCTCCAGACCCACAGTGTGACTCAAAGTGGCAAATGGAAAACCAGACTTTCCCAGTAAACCCCTGTTTCTACACAAAAGTTATTGCTGGATATGGTTTGGTTTCATGTCCATGGTGGTCAGTACTGGGGCTCCCCAGCCTCTGGCTTAGCCACTCCAAGCAGGGCATTGCAGGGAAGCAAACAGGCAGTCCTGGCCCCGAAGAACCCACAGAGTGGGTGCCAGGTGGGCTGGAGTGGTGGGTGAGCAGGGGACAGTTGATGAACAGCAAAGGGATAAAGGAAGAAATCCTGCCAGGCTCCAGTGGTTTGGAATTAGCCCCTTGGAGGCAGCTGTTCAAGGGGGAGAGGAGTTTCCTGGCTTGGGCTTACGCACGCAAACTAGCCCACCATGTGCAGGACACAGCTAGGTTTCTGCACTTCCTAAATATTTCTGGGATTATTATTACTATGTTTTAATTAACGCAGGAAATTAAGGGAAGCGAGAATGAAAGTGCAGGTGTCAGCAAAGGAGCTGCTTTGTTATTTCTCACCCACAGCACAACAGGGACCCGGAGCTGCTGGATAAGCCACAATATCAACATTAGAGTCTTGGAGCTGCTTTTACAAATGACTAGTGATGTCTCTATCAGCTTCCACAGCAGATATCAACACCTGTAGAAAGAAAGAGATTTATCCCCACTAATAATGCATTCTCTGCTAGCAATGGAGACTAAGTCAAATACTGTTAGCTTTGTCTAAGAATAAAACATATAGGCCACATAGCGCCCTTTTAAAGCTCAGATGGGATGGTTGTGCTAAACTCACCGCCCCTGAGATAGGCAAGCTGCTCTCCTGGCTGCCAGCGCATACGATGATGTTAATGTGGTCCTCAGCAGTCTTTAGAGGAAAAGTGAATACTGACTCTCATTAAATATAATAACATATAATAACCTGATATTCATTTACTTAATGCTCATGCTATTCATATTGACCCAAATGTGGGCATAGCCTTATCCAATGTTCTATCATCTAACATTAATCCTTATCAGCTTTGTGGTTGTGTTCAGAGATCTCCCTCACGTATGTTTCCTGGACACTATGAAACAAATAAATTGCTTCTGCTGGCTATAATTAAATAAATATATTCATCAGCAAAGGGGCACAAATGGAAGTGTACGTCAGGAATTTGCTGCACCCTGTGTTATCCTTCAAACAGAGCATGATGGCAGAATAAGACACACTCCCTGCTGGCAAGGAAAAAGCAGGAAAGAGAATGAGATTAAACACAGACTGGCTGCAGCGCGGTCTCTGGGGTGCCCTGGAGTTGCTGCAGCAAATACTTCTCTGATCTCAGAGGGCTCTGGCTCATTTGATGCCAGCACCTCTGTTTTCCACTGCTGCTATTCCAGCTTTTACTGCCACCCTTCATAGACACCTCTCTGCTACCACCTGGGGTTTTTTGCCTGTCTCTGTCCTCTGCCAACATCACTTCTTGCACCAGAGAGTACAGCTCATGTCCAGGAACGGGGCACGTGATTCAACGAGTGGGTTTTTGGGTAGATTCTTTCCATAAAAGCTCAGAAGGCCCATTTCAGACTGATCTCCCACATCTGGCCAGCCAGGTTCACAAATATTCACCATGTGCTGTTTCTGAGCACTGGAGAGAGCAGCAATGGACATTCAATTTCCTCTGGGACCTCTGGACCTTGGAAGCCATCAAGAGAAAAAGCAGCAGAACAAGGCACTGGAAGTAAAATGTAATTATCATCAAAAGCACAGATATATATATATATAAACTGGGGTTAAACTAATACTAGGGTAGAGGCAGAAAACCATGAAAGCAGGAGAATTCAAAGCTGGGGCTGCCATGGCAACCCTGACTCACGCTGGCGTGGTTGGGCATTACAGCATTTCGTGGGGACCTCTCAGCAAACGCCAATGTTTGCTCGGCATTTTGTGGGCATTTTATGGACAGGTAACGGAACTGCTGGAGAAAGCAGCTGGTCTATTTGTGGAAGAGGATGTGAGTTTTGAGGGAAGATCTGGAAACTCAGTCCTGGAGGGTGCAAATACATGCACTGGTGAATTTGGGCTCACAAGTGAGGTTGCGCATGAACTCCTGAGCCCACAGCCCCAGCAAGCCATGGGACCACTAGAAGCTGGTCAGGAAAGTAAAAGTTTTAGTAGTGAAACTTGAAATACTGAAACCCCAGGTGCAAGCCCTAAATCACAGCCAGCTCCAGCACAGGTCCTGGTTACAGAGCTACTAACTTCCAGCTCCCGCTCTGCCTGGCAGATACCTCTGTGTGACAAAACAGCTTTATTTTTCTCCAAGTAAAATTCCTTATAGTCATTCTTCTCTCTTCATGCAACTGAGTCCCATTTGCAATTGTTCTGTGGAGGAATGGAGTCTAAACCAGAGATTGATAGCTGATAAAATCTCAGTTAAAAACAGTTTGACCTGCTGGTTGTAGCCCAAGGTCTGGGTTCTCCCTGAGCCACATCAGAGAGGCAGCATCCAGGCAAGGGGCTACGCTTATTAAACACAGGTGTGATGACCAGGAGCTGGAGAAGAAGTTTTCTTAGTAATGTCTGGCTTCATGTTAATGGCATATATAAAGTTATAACTTCCAGACACCACAGTACATTGTGGTGTTATTATATCTTTAGAAATCTAACTGATTTTTATGAACATTTTTAGAATGCAACCACTTTGGTGTGAATTTGGGTCCAATACAGAAAATGTATGCAATGTAATTCCTTCACTGTAATGTTATTATCTTTTCTATTTCTAGTTTCCTTTCAAATACAAATGTTCAAATATAATGTAGAACCATGTTAGTAAAAGCTACATATTTGTTTCTCATTCAACACTTGGATGAATAATTTTGGATTTTTTTCAATCTTCACAAGTAGCAAATTACCTTTTCAAACCTGACAAAATGCAGTTCAAAGCAAGCTGCTCACAATTCTTCTTTACAAAACCAGCAAACGCACCCTCTTTTAGCATGCACTGCTTTGATCATGACTTCTGGTGAGCTGCAATGAAGAACAAAAGTAGATCTCCAGAGGAAAGCATAACTCTACTCTGCTATAGGGTGATACGCTAACTCTGATTCATAAACTAGCAGCAGGCTTTTAGGCATTTAGAGACGGAGCACAGAGAAAACAAAAATGTAACAAACATATATGAATGCATATGCATCCATTGAGCATCTTCAGACAAAAATAAAACATGGAAATTTGGAGGACAGAGCATTTGCATTGGCAAAGGCTGAGACGCAATTCATCTGCACATGCAGAAATTGTCAGCATGCCAGGAAGAATGAATAAAGAGCATGTCTGTATAATTAAATTGGTTTATTTGTGAGAGCAGATGATGTAGTGCAAGTCAGAGCAGCAGGAAAATTCTTTGAATACAAATCCATGTGCAGTCTGAGTTCTGGGAGGGCACCTCGAGAGACAGACAGGGCTTTCTCAACTGTTTCTTACTCCATTCAGCAGGCACCGAGTCTGCACCTCACCTTCAATTTAGTAGCTGCGCTCCATCCTGTTTCACACTTTGGGTAGCTCCCCATAAAAATAACAAGGCCGCTCCCACTTGCATCAAACCAGCTTGATGCTCTGGTTCTGGAAGAAGGGAAAACCCCCAGACATTGCCAGTTTTTCTCAGCCCATCCTGGCTCCTCCTTGCAAGGGACCAGCCATCGCTGCTCAGCTCCAGGCGCCGTGTCCCCATGCCTGAGGGATGGAGGCAGGGATGGAGGCAGGGATGGAGGCAGGGATAGAGGCAGGGTCCAGCCTGGGCTCTCCCTGTGCTGGGAGCAAAAGGGCACCAATCTCCCAGCGGACCTTAACCTCTCTTCCTCCCACCTCTCGGGCCATGGGAAGGAGCCTCCCAGCTGCACTTTCCCAGGGTGAGACGGGCTTTTGCAGAGAAAAATCAAGCCAATGGTTTCAGCTGCATAAAACATACCCTGCTAAGCACCTCCGGGCGCGGGGAGCGCAGCCCCGTAAGGAAGGAGGCTGCAGCCCCGACTGACCGCTCCTCTCCTCGTGGCTGCAGGGCTGCAGTGGGACTGCTGAAGGACCAGAAAAGTTGTATTATGGGAAAGTCTCACCACCCATCTGCAGTCATCTATGCCCCAGGTTATGTCCTTCTGTGACATGACTCCTCCAGCCTGTCATGTCAGGAAAAAAGGGAAATCTGTCGTTCCTGAAGTCCTGCTACTTCATCAGGGCTGCAAACAGAAGAAAACCAGCGCTAAAGAAGGATGGCACAGCTTGTCTTGCTCACACAGTTCAGCGAGAGCCTGAACCCTCCAACATAACCAATTCTGCAGAGTCTCTTTATGTCAGAACACATTTTCCTCTTAATCATGGCAGGAAAAGACTATCTGGCCCATTGAGGGAAATTATTTTCCACATCTGCATTTCACAGCTATGTGGGATATTTTCTTTCCTACAGCATGCCTGGTGCTGAGCACTTGCCGTGCTCCCAGGAAGGAAAGGCACGTGTTCTAGCACTGCATGCTCTCTGCCAGCCTCATAACCTGCATGAATACAAACCTGTTTCATCACTGCTGGTGTAAACAGCCCAGGCACAGGTCTTGCAGCGTGACCTAGTGATCAGCAGCTGGCTAATTCCACTGTCTCTGTTTCTGCACCTGCCACACACAGCAGCAGTTGCAGCCAACATTGCCACATCTCTCTCCCTTGCCACACCTTCTTCAGGAAACATTTTGCTTGACGTATTTTTGTCAGTGTGTTTGCAGTGATCTGATTTGGTATTTACGGGGGTTTTGTTACTGTTGTTACCTGGATGCCCCAAGAGGGCTGCGTGGGAGACCTCAGCTGAGTACGAGGCATTTCCCAGCACAGGTTTCCCACTCCTCCGTGCCTGGAGGCAGGTGCTGAACCACATTCCACCGGTTGTCCCTGTGTTTGCATTTCTCAGCACATTTCTTCACCCCCTTGCAGGATGATTTGAGTTCCCCCATAGCGTTTGGCTCCCTGCTTGGAGGGATCCTCCCTCCTTCCTCTAGTTTCCCCTGGTTTCTCTCACTGCCAATACTCTCCCGAAGCTGCTTGCCCCTCCTCATCCTCCTGTGACCCTCCTGGCACTCCTGCACTGTTTTGGGTGGTGGCAATTTCTGGAGGCTCTGTAACAGCCTGCAGTAACAGGGTATATCAGCGCACCAGGATAATCTGCTGGGCTTCCACCTGGGACAAAGGCAGGGGAGAAAGCAAGGGAAAGCAAAAGGAGGTACAAGTGATGGAAATCCAGACCAAACATGAGCTCTGTCTGACTGCCCGAGCTGTGCACAAGCAGCGGTTGGATGGTTGTAGCTGGACCACAGCTCCCTGTGGTCTGCTCAGCCTCTGCTACATCCCGCATCACGCTGCCTTCCTCCCTGGCATACGTTCCTGGCATGTCAGCTGTAACAGCGTGCTTTGCCCATGTGTGTCTGCATACATACGCATGTGTATGTCTCTGCCCCTATGCATGAGCATGCACACACTGGTACAGGATGCTATTTGCAGCAGAAGTCACAGGACACCTCTAAGGACAGGGCCAGGCTGTTGTAAGCTCAGTGCATAGTTAAACCTTATCACGTGTGAGCACTGTTTGCAAAAAGCTGCCTATGCAAGACAGTTGTGACCCCACCGAACCCCCCAGTGACCCCTCTCCCCAGCACGGTGCAGGGACCGGGGTGCCACGGCGTGATGGCTGCAGTGGTGGGTGCCAGGGGAAGCTGCCCAAGCGACGGCCGTGAGTCAGCAGCGGTTTGCAGCACTGGGAAGGAGCAGTTCTCACAAAGTGAACCAGAAATCATGATTTACATCAATAGGCTGTCAAACAAGTTGGCAAAGATAGATGCTCCTGCGTGGTGCTCAAGGTATGCAGCTTTTCCTGTTTTCCTGCTCCTCTTAGACCAGCACAGGCTTGGTGTGCAGGACTTCAAACCAGAGGGAATCACCCTCTTTTATGTGACCATTGATGCCATTCCCAAGCCACGTCACAGCTCCACATAGTTGTCACCTCTGGTCATCTTTGTCTCTCCTACTCTCACCAAACTTGATATCCCAGGGCAGCATGATCACACAGATAAGCATCTCCAAGTCCTGCGATGAGATGCAGGAGACCTTAGTGCAATTCTTCGTTCAGCCACATGTTTTGGGTTTGACTTTGACTCACCTCTCCCCCTGGCTGATGCAGGACCAGCAGTTCTTCCAGCACATCTCCCTCTTGCCTCTCCCTGTGCCCAGGGCTGCACTGCTGGCTATGCTGCAGGAGGGAACCAGCTCCAAGTTCTCTCTAAACATATTTCTTGCCCTTATTTTTTTAATGCAATGATAAAATGTAATTTTGCTTTAAGAGCTTATGTCCCTAGGTGACCAGATGAATCAGGAGACTGGTAACATTTTGCAGAGGCTGCAAATCTACCCTATATCTGTCTGCGGTGAATATATTATGATTTAGTGGGAGCAAGACTTATCTGCCAACATCAGCACTGCTAGCAAATGAGCTAGGAAACAACTGAGAGGGACTCCAGTGCTTTCTGGGCCTCTGAACTAGAAAAGCAGCAGCACCCTCACTTAAGCAGACACAACCCTTTATGCTAGAAGTCAGTCTGGCAGTGGCAAAAGACTGGGAAGCTTCCACACGTCAGTGGTGATTTTGGTAGGATGGTCCTGCTGACACCACAGGGTGCTTGGGACAAGCTGACATGTGAGCTCTGATTCACTGAAGTCCTTGGGGGAAGTCTGTGTCTAAGCCAAAGAAGATAAAAACTATCATCACCTAGTCAGGAGCAGAGCAGGCATGTAGGACCTTCAGTGACCAGGCACAGGGCTCAGCCACGGGGTACTGGGGAAGCACTGGGACCAGTCTGTGCTCACTCGGGTGTGAAATGCATAGACTATCTGTTGAGCAGTACACAGAAGCCAGAAAGTAATTCAAGTAATTCAGTCGTGTATGATTTTATGTTAGGAAATCCTAGCAAATGTACTATCCGCTATGCTAAGGAGTCTGCCATTCATAAGGATTTTTACCTATGATTTCCTCTTCTTCCTCACATGGGTTTGGCTTTTGGGACAACTGGCCCTGGGGCGATGTTGGGTATAAGTCTGTGGATTTAACAGCCCAGTCCTTACAGAGTCGGCCATTACAGTTCCTGCAAGCCAAAGCATGCTGCTTCCGTGGCAAGGTGAGACGAGCCCTTGCTAGTGCTCACTGCCACCCCGGTGCTCGTCCCTGCCTGCAGCCTGGGAAATGGCTGTGCCAGCCCTGGGGAGAAAACACCCAGGTCATTTGTAAACACTAGTTATAACCTATATCTTTTGTCTCTGGAAACTTTGTCCTGGTTACACCCAATTGCCCTCCTGCAGATCTCTACAAGCAACAAAGATAACAGCATTCAGCCCTGGCGAGGCTCTGCAAAGCCCCAGCAACACCCTGCAGAGTCAGGAGCCAGTGTAACCCCACCGGCACCTGCCAGCCAGCAATAACATCGTCTCGTTCAGGCTCTGTCTTGGCCAGTGGGTTTCCTGATGCTTACATGAGACCTTCATAGCCAATGCTGTATGTCTCCATGGACAAAGGCAGGCTGGGCTGTGTCACGGTGGGGCCGCGGTTATATCCCTCCTGGTCTGGGGGCTCTACCAGCCTCTGAGAGGCCACTCCGATGTAAAAGGCAAGTGGGTTTGGAGTGGGAAGGTCAAGATCACTGCAGTTAAGCTGAATTTTAATCATCGTGTAGACCTGACTAAATGCCAGAATTGGGCTTTTATTTGAATGTTCCTCAATTCTGCAACTATGTAATTTCCTCTGCCTAACAAAACATGAAGTTGTGCAGCTGCCCTCAGTTACTGACAAACTGATACACAATTCAAGATGCTTCTCAATAGCATTTTTTTCCCAGTTTCTAGAGCCGTCTGCCTTTCTAGCTAAGGTTACATCATTGTTGTCTTTAATAATTTAGAGACCATCCTACTTACTCTAATGCAATTGTGGTGTTTGGCTGTCAGTTAGAGCAAGAACAGTGAGCAACGAATCACAAATCAGTAATTTTCTGTACTACTTATTTGCCCAAATTCTTCAGGATTAAGAGCTTAAGTTGTACGCTGGGCTCATGTTTCCTTATTTTTAAGAGGAATCAGAAGGATTGCTCATGTGTTTCCAGTTCGTCTCCTTCCTGTCATCCCAGCCCTTCTGCTGGTTTGGCTGAGAAGCTTCATGATTTTTTAAGGGAACAGGAGGACGTGGCCCCCACACCACATGCATGTGCAAGGGCAGGTGCGTGTGTGCGTGCCTGCATATGCACAAGCACCTCTATGTCGACCGATTTGACAATGGTAGCTGTCTCATATATATTAAACTTCTACCTGTTTTACAAAAATAAGTGCATAGATAGAGAGCTCTAGTTTCTGTCGCTGCCTTGGGAAATGCTGTGCTTGTTAGAAGTCAGAGAAGACTCAGAAAAAGAGCTGTAACCCAGCTAAGGGTGCCAGAGAGGAAGAGGGATGGGAGGTCAACACAGAGAATGTCGAGGGAAGCCTAAAGTTATAATCAGCCTGTCATTGTCACACATATTGATGAAGGAATACTGCTTTGGCTCAGAAACAGGTACTTATTGCCGTGCAGATATTAAAAGGAAAAGCACTTTGGGTTTCAAAGGGAAGCCTCTCTCCTCCGTGAGTTATTGCTGTCTGATCATTCATAATTTGATGGCAGAAGAAAAATGACTGGAAGATCACATGGCGATTTATTGGAAGCAAAATACAAGGAAAAGCAAGTAAGGAACCATATAATTTAATTCCTGCTACCGGTTCATTACAGAAGTTAATGGAAAAAAATCCTTTAAAAATTTCTTAGCAATTCATCTAATAGAGTATCCTAATTCTCTTGCCATCTGATTCCCACTATTACCTTCACTCTGGTTTCCCCCTACGGCCAGGCTGATGGGGAAAAAATCGGACTCCCTCCTTTCTTCTCTTCCACTGCGTTTTTGCTTGCCTTTAATAACCAAGTGTTTTGACAGCGTTTAGCAGCAGAGGTAAATATTTGCATCAGATTTATGGACCTTGGTTAGCGCATCACCTGAAAGGTCACAGTCAGCACGCTTTTGCTCCAGCACCCGCCTTGAAAGAGCAATCGTGGGACAAGCAGAAAAACCGGGCCAGGCGCTGCAGAGCCACCGCTGCCCCGTCCGCCACAGCCCGCGGGCGGGCACCACTGTCACCCCCACCTCCCGCGCGTGAGGGCTGCGCGGGGCGCGCGGCGCTGCGCGGCGCTGCACGTGGAGCCCCCGGCGCGGCGCGCGCCGGCTGCTCCGCGAGGGGGCGCCGCGGGGGTGGGGTGGGGGGCACGCGGCTCGGCCGCCCCGCGCCTGACGTCACGCGGCGGGGGGCCGGCTCGGCCGCGGCGGGCGCCGGACCCCTCCCTCCCCTCTCCTCTCGCACTTCCGCCCGGCAGGGGGCGGGGCCGGCGCCGGTCTCGCGAGAGCCGCGCGCGGCCCCCGCCCGGCCGCCTAGCCCGTCCTGCCCTGAGGTGGCGGCGGCCGCCCTGCGCTGCGCTGCCGGCGGCTGGGCCCGGCCCGGCTCGGCTCGGCCCGGCCCGGCGCCGTCATGGCCTCCGACAGCGACACCGAGGAGTTCTACGATGCGCCCGAGGACGTGCACCTGGCGGGCGCCTCCCCCGCGCCGTGAGTCCGGCGCGGCCGCCGCCCTGCCCGCCCTCCCTCCTCTCCCCTCCTCTCCCCTCCTCTCCCTCAGCGCGGCCCTGAGGGGAGGCGGCCGCCCCCGACCGCCACGGCCGTTGGGGCGCTCCTGGGGCGAGGGAGTGGGGGTCTGCCCCGAGCCCCGCGTCCCCCCGCCTGGAAGCACAGGGCTCCGCGCCCGGGGAGCGAGGTGCTCGGCCGCCCTGGGCGCGGGCAGGCGGGGCTGCGCTCGGCGGTGGGTTGGTTGAGCGAGTGGCAAGCCCGAAAGTCAAGAGGATGCGAAGAAATCGAGCAGTTCTCGATGTACTTTCTAAGGCTTATGGGGATGGCAGTAGCCATTGTCTCGATGAGATCATATCTGCCTTCCTTGGGCAGGCAATATGTAGTTTTTAGAAAAGACGTGCGGAGGTGAAATCGGGACCGGCAGAACCAATCCCTGAAACACGATGACAGGTTTTCTGAGGAAAAAGAAGAGAGCGGGCTTCTTCAGCAACAGGCTAACTGTTGCTGCGTGTAAAACAACTTCTAGTGTGCTCTGTCATTTGCTTTTAATGGTGTTGCTTTGATGCTTCTTGTATTTAGCCTGTGTATGGTTCTGTGTAGTGAAGTTTTAACCGCATTTTATAATGTAGATTCCTAGTGCTGTTACCTCAAAGCTAACTGTGTCACCATATTGTTGATGTCAGCCAAATACGCTCCCTCTTTTTAAATTGTAAATATCTCTTTCCGGTTGTGTGCTAAACAGGTTATGGCTTGTATCAGTTCTGTTTTTCACATAGTCTGTACCAAACCTCTCCATTATTTGACCTTGTAGGATGAGGTTTCGTGTAGCTTGTTCAAAGAGCAGTAAGATGTGGATTGTGGGATCCATCCATCTGAAGCTTTAATAATTGACTAAGGGCTTGTTTTAATTTGTGTTTCAGTGGTCACTGGATGCCTAGAACAAAGGAAAGACTAGATCTTTTCTCCTCACCCACACATCCTGTATCAAAGCTTTTCTGAACTTAGCTTTTTACGTAGCCTGGTGAAAAGCACAACTTAGCATACAGTTCCGCAAGATGCGGTAAGACAAATTAATAGTGCTTGTGCTGAAATGAGGTTTTGCTCCAACTGCTTACCTTGTTCTGGCACTAGTGATCATCAAACTCTTTTTTGAGTTGCTTTAACTCAAAGTAATTGAAAACAGCTGAAAACGAGAAACAGCAAAAACTAGTCAATAAGTTAAAACAGCTGGAACCTGACAGGGTGGGGACGAGAAAGGGTGAAGGCATGGGATTTGTGTGGCTAGAAGCCACAAGCAGGAAGGGGGAACCAGACCTTTTGGTAGAAGTGAGCCATTAAATCTGGCCTAACTGCACATCCTACCTTTGATTTGATACAGATAATGCCGTATGTCCTGACTTTGCAGGTTTTGCCCACCTGTATCTAAGGAGAACTTGATAATATGAAGCCACTCACTAGAAATTAAAATGGAAGCTGCTTTTAACTTTTATATTGCTCTTCCATAGCCTATAAGGATGCATTATTGACTCAAGTCAATAGAATTCTGTCAGCTTGAGTCAAGTAAGGAGGTGATCTCAGAGGGCTTAGTTTGCAATACAGATACTGAATCTGTAATTCAGACTGCTATTGAATCTGTGCTAATAGTATGGAGAGTATTTTCTCTAAATAAGCTTTGAGATTTCTTAAGAGCTAATTTCACATTTACATTGGACACTTCTTGGAAGCAGGCTTGTAGATTGTAGTTTTGAGACCCATGCATGTGTAATGGCATTGAACTGGGACCCACAAAAAAAAAAAAATCAAAACCTTGTTGTGGGAGAAAGGGCAACTGAAAACAAGGGCATATTGCCCTCTGCAGTTTGAGGCATTTCCTTGTGCTTTCAGTGTTATGATGATGAGCAAAAACACTTGGGAATCCTTTTTGGCAGCATATGCTATAGCCAGTTTTTAGCAAAGTGGTGTGATATATTTGCCCCCATTAAAAATGTGGGTTTTGTAGTTTCCTCCCCCCTGTCCCGAGTTCCATGTGGGGAAGTTTAATAACTGCTGATATAGAAATTCTGAAAGTGGTGACAACTGTTTATGTAAACTTGCTGACTTCTATGCTATTTATTGGTTTTATTAATTGTCTCATGTGATGTGCAAGAGTGGAATTTTCAAGGTGGATGTTGGCTCCCAGTTCCTACTGTCAATCAATAGGTACTGATGCTTAACCCCCCCCCCCCGCCCCCCCGAAAGCACCATATTTGCATCCTCAAGTACATATATAACTGGTGCCCTTTAAGAATTAATCAGAAAAAATTACAGAACTTGTTACAAAATGTTTCTTTCCGGTGATAATGGGCTGACATAGCTCTCCAGGATTGATGACTTCCGTAAGGTGAAGTGTGTTTAAACCAGGTGTTTGGAGACTTGTGTCCCCTCTGGCTAGGCCTGTATGCTTCACTTCTGCTGTAGATCTTGCCTTTTACGTGTAATTCTACTTCTGACAGAACGTGTGGAGAGTGTCCATCTGTTAGATAAGTAGGTCCCAAACAATGTCTGTTTCTATATGCTCTTCTAGATCCTTGAGAAAAGATCTAGGTGCCTTTGTGGACTGGTCAGTGAAGGCATCTATTTGTTGTATAGCTAGAGGAGTGGAGAGGGAGAGGTAGTGTGACAGAAGATGCCCTTATTTAACCTCTGTCGCTCTGCTTTCAAAAGACTATAACCACAGAATAGATTTAGAAAAAGAGCCTGAAATTTAGAGGCATGAACTGTCCCATGAAGTAGAATGTCACTTTTGAGAGAAGGAGAATATGAAGGCACACTTATTTGGATGCAGGCATGTGACAGACCCTCTTATATTTTTTTTGTAAGAAAAGTGATCTACCGGCTCTGAAATCAAGAACTGCCAAACCTAACAGTTTGAACATCATATGCCTAACAGTAAGAGGCAAGTTTGTTTCTAGTGCACTCGTATGCTAAAAATTATGAGAAACCAAACAAAAGGCACTGGATTCAAGAGTTGGTGTAGATAATGGGAAGTGTCCTCTGGTACCTTAATTTAAATTACTGCATTCTAACTTAAGTAGTCCTGTCTTTTTGAAGTTGCTTTGATGCTTTTCCTGAAGAATCTAGTTTTCTTCTGGGTAGGAAGCTAGATAATGTTAAGTTGTGCCCTGTTGACACATGGCACGTGCTTAGTACAACTTTTTTGTTCATGTGTATTTTAGCCAACATGCAAAACCTATCTTGGCAGCAAACAGGTGGTGTGAAGTGTTAGTTATGTTGCTGTAGTGACTTGCAGCACTGCAGACAAGTTTCTGTGTTCTGAGTTAGCTGAAGTTCCCGGACGCTTTCCAAGGGCAGCCCAAACAGTGCATTGCAGTAGTGAATCCTTGTGGTTTTGAAGGTGTGGACTGCCACAATGAGCTGCAGCAAGAATAATGGTAGCTTCCAGGCCAGCCATAGGTTAGAGGGAGGAAAACATTGTGTGCCTCTGCAAGCTGAAAGACAGCAGTAAATACAGTTATGGGATGGTTGTTGAACCTGTATGTTCTGTACAGTGTACTGCTACTATATATACACTTTAAACCTCTTTCCATCTGCCTGTTAGCACACCTGCTCTGTAACAATGTACATCCTCCCAGGAAAGCAGGCAGTGTGGTTCTGGGATTTGACCAAGGCCAGTCATTCACATCATTGTGTTTTGGTTTGTTTTTGTTTTTGTTTTTTAAGGGCTAAATGTTTTGTTTTCTGTCACAAAACTTAGCAACAACATGTTGAAAATGTGAAGCTTAGTTCGAATAGGTACTAGGCTGGAGCTACCTGAGAGTGGGAATGGCAGCTTCCTAGAGTCTGGTTAGTATTAGGATGAATTTGACAGCTGAATAAAAAAAAAAAAAAATTCTTCAGGAGTTTATTTGACTTTCAGATTAATGGGCATCTGGTTATATTTGTGCAGGTGAAATGGGATTTTTCTTTGAATTTTGTTTAATCTTTGTAGATAACCTTGAACCCCTCCTTTGTTAAACAGGTGTTACAGTGGTATCATGTAAGAAAACTTAAGTTAGAAGTATTTTATGTGAAATGCAGTCTACAAGATCTATTGTTATAAATTTTTAAATCCCACTATTTACTAAACAATCATACTAGACAACAAAATTAGCCTTATGTTTTCTGTGGCATATGTCAGTCTTCATGTTCTGCCTGATAACCCTGTAAACCTACAGATCTTTCAAAGCAAATCAATGTTTGATCATTGGATTGATCTTCATAGAAAACTTTTCAGACACTTTTCCCACCATATATACTTTTAAAAAATGCAAGCATTTCAGATACTGTGTCCATAAAACTAGTGGCCTTGAAGTAAAACTGAGGAGTGGAGAAGGCTGATGACTTCAGGTGGTTGGGAAGGCAAGACCATTCCAGAGTAATGTTGAACTACAAGAGACTTAAGTTACCAAACTTATTCTGTGACTGACTTTGTCTTTATAAATGTAATAGCACATAAGCAATAACTAATCACGACTAAGGGAGTGATGGTGCTTGTAAACACATAGTTCAAATAATCTCAGGCAAGCTACTAAACTTACTTGGCTATATTATAAACTGATCCAAAAGTGGTGTTATTGCCAAATAGTTGTGGAAGCTTTGCGGTGGTTTAAAAGCATGTAATTTCAATGATAAAGCTTCACCTTAATGTAAGACATGTATGTGTGCTGTATCAAGCTATCAGCACTGTTATATTCTACACCTCCTAGCTCTGTAACCTTTATCACTTGACCAGCTTTTTCCCAAGGTATTTGAGTAAAGCATGAGAGTGGGAAATAACATCTGTTTTAGTTTGAGTGCCGATTTTCCACAAAACTAATTAGCTAAAGAAGACTGAAAGGGTAGCAATGTCTTTTGAAACTCGTATTTTGTGTTACCAGTGGAGGAATGATTTGCCTGTACCAGAAGTGACCTGCTAATTGGTGGGAAGTGTCACAATAGAAAACTAAAATATCTATTTGCAGTTGAGGGATTTGTATTTTATTTAGGTCGTAACGTCTAAGCAGTGCCTTGTACGACAGGACCCTACACCTTGCTGAAGCCTAGGCATTAATGTTGTAATTATAAATATATTTCATTGTTAAAGTCATCTTGCGGACTTAATGAACTGGCACACATTTCTGCCACTATTTCTAAGGAAATCCAAGAGTTGATACTGGAGCTGAAAACATTTCAGTAACCAGAAATTCAACACAGGCTGTGGCCTTTCCCAGCAATATATTTTGGGAGACTAAAGGTGTGTTTGTTTTTGAGGTCAAAATACTGATTTTGCTCTTTTTTGCAGATTGGGGTTAGTGCCTCCTAGGAGGATTATGCCTCAAAATAGTGTTACAGATATTGTGCATCTTAAGTGTCAATATCTGGACAGAAGCATCTAGGTTTAAGGTGTTAAATTAGTTACAAGTCATAGTCTTTATACACCAATCCACTGTACTTCCTTGTGTACTTACCTCTGCTGGATAAATGTGATCTTTTCTTTTTATGATGAAATGCTTTCAGACAGTAAAGAGAAGAACTGAATTTCTTAAAAATGAAATGGAAATAGTTTTCTTTTTGAGAAGGTAGTATCCCTTGAAACCATCGTTCTGGAGGCAGGAGGGGCAAATTAGACAGAGATTTCTATATTTGTCCATGTTGCTTGGTACAAGATGATACTCAACGCTGTCGAGTCTCACTGACCTTGGTAGCCAGCTGGGATGCTTGTACAATCCAGGTTGTAGTTAATTTGGTAGTAAGCTTTTAAGGAAGTATTCTGTAACTTGGTCTCTGCTTGTGACTGACAAACTAATAGAATCGTAGAACAGCCCAGGTTGGAAAGGGGCCTTGAAAGATCATCTGGCCCAATGTTTCAACTTCTTTATATATGAGTAAGGTCCTGTAGTCAGAGTAAGCAGTGTGACTCAATATTTAAATGTCTTCTAGAATTCTGAAATTCTTGTGGAAAATGTAAGCTCAGAATATAGTAAGAGTTGACTGTTCACTGATTGAATTGAGTGGTGACCTGAAGAGAAGTAATTAGTTGATACCATTCCCCTAAGATACCCTGTTCTTTCATGTAATTAGTGAAATGAGAGGTTATGTGTCAGTGGATGCTAATGCAAATTCACTGCTTCAGAGTATGCATTTTGGCAAGTAGTGCAAAACTAGTTCCTTCCTGTTACAATGTAAATACTTATATTTATACTAAGTGTCATGATTAGAAACAAGACCTTGCCTTTATTAGGGAGGCTGAAGGACAGAATGGCTACGATAGTGTTGACTCTACAGATTAGGGTTCAGGCGCTTGATGTGCAAGATGCTAGGGCGTTTGTAATTCTGCTTTGTGAGAGTTTTGGTTTCTTTGATGTCCACCCTGTGCTCCTGGTACATGCCGATTTTAAATTCTCTGTAATGCGAAATGTTTTTAAATGTGTACTTGGAATAGCATCAGTTTATTAGAAAAGGGTGATAGAAATATGATTTCTAGAAGATTCTGTTGAGAAACTTTCAGGGATTGTAGAAGCTGTGGATCTGTGTGTGCATTGTAGACAGTTGGGCACTTCACTCGGAGCCTTTTATGTAAAGGAATGGTATGAGAAACATTCACTTTCTTGCTTGTCTGAAGTATCAAGTATACATTCACTGTAAAGGAAGACTGTACTATAGACTGTTTAATATGAAGCTTACTGTCAGGAGATTTTTTTTTTTCTTTGAGCTCTGCCTAAGTCTGTCTTCTCTTTCTAACAGGTCACCGACAAAAGTTGGATCTCATGTATTAAAGGTGAGTTTCTTCTTAAAATCAATCACATGTTTGTTGATGAACACAGTATTGAGCATTTCTCCCTAAAGTAGATGAGCTACAGTAGCCCTAACATCTGCACAGACAGGAAATTATAGGCTTTCCTTGTTGTAAGTAGCAATTGTTGTGCTTATGTCTCTTGAAGTTCCAACTTTACTTTTATTTAGGGTATGTTAACATGTCTTGAAGCTAATTTTATTCTGAAATGTGTATGTGCAATTTAATTGCACTCTACTTAATTACTAGACTACCCTCTTTCAAGTGATTTGTGAGTAGTAAGCAAGTCTCTGCAGCACTTGGTTTTTGGTCTTGAATTATGTGAAATAGTTGACTTTGCTCTCCTCTGTCTTCAAAATAAGAAAAAAATCTTAGTGTTTGTACTTCAAAAGCCTCCCCTCTAGGTTATTTGAAGATAAAACACTATATTTAGCTTAATGAGACAGCGTTGCCACTTCCCACGCAGGTAATTGGTATGCTGCATCTGTGCATAGTGACAGTGCAGCTGACTCTGGCACACATTAAACAGGTGAGAAGTTGGAACCTTGTACAAATAACACATTTCCTGGTCTCAAAAGGGCCAAAGGTGATGCTATGCAACACTTCTAGAGTAAAGAAGACATTTTGTCTGTAAAGTGTTGGAAAATCATAGTGAAAATAGTGTTTCTGATTTGTCAGCAGTACTCTGCTCTGAATCAATAATCTTTTTACAGAGATGCCATATCTTATGGTATCTCTTATGGAACAGAGACTTATCCCCTATTTTGTGTTCTGTTTAATGTCCCTTTAATGATTAAGTATTACATGTGTAAGCCTTTCAGATAATGTTGCTCTATCGTTCTGATTAAACCCAGTGCAGTCAATGAATTTCAAAACTAACGTCTTGACTGAATTATTAGCTATGAAGGTCTGTATGTTGTTTGTAGGGTTTTTTAAATTTTTTTAAGTATCTTCCTAAGTCACTTGTTCAAAACCAAGTTTTTGAAGGTGGAAAAAGTAGTTGCTTCTCTGCTTGGTACTGTATCAGTTTAGTGAATGTGTGACTAATGGTATAGTTTGTCTAGGAATGTGTAAGAAATATTTCCTAAGTCCAAAGTTTAACAGGTGTGTGAGTTTAATGTCAACAAAATTAGAAATTAATATAATGGGCTTCTGTAGACACTGATTACACTTAAGCATTTAAGTCATCGTACCTTTGAAGATAGATTTTAGTGATAAAGCAAAGTAGAACTTGCATTTAGATTAGAAAAACTTTGTGGAAGGAGGGGGAAGGAGTGGAGAGGGAGGAAGAATTTTTCTATAATTTCAGCTGTCTCTGCATGATATGCCATTTCCTGAGGTCAGAACTCTCAAAGACGGGTGTCTAAAAGAGTTGTGTATTTTTTTCAAACATATTGTAGTATGTTAGTGTTCCATAAAGGTTCTGTTTGACTAGCTGAGTGTTAAGAAATTTCTCCTTAGACTTTTTAAAAATATTTGTACTAGGTAATCACTCTAAATCTTGTCAAGGTCCAAAAAAAATAGGGGGAAGGTCTTCTAAAATAACTGTTTAATAAGGAGATCAGGTATCTTGTGCATATCCAAAGCTGTATAAGCAGAATTAGATTAATAGCCTAACAAAAATAGTTTATAATGGTAACAGCTAGCTTTTGGGGGCTTTAACATTGTGGGGAGACAGTTGAGGACAGTTGAGACTGCTGACCTCAACAGAAGAGAGTTTTGTATCTGTAGGCAGGAGGGAGGAATAGAACAGCAGTTCTATATCTCAGCTCAGGGAATCAGTTGAGATGTGCTTGTTTTTTCCTAGTGTTTTGAGCTAGGTAACTTAATTCTTTGAGCAGTTGTGAGGAGTTTGTCTCTTTTGTGAGACAAATACAGGCTTTTATCTGCAGCTTTGGTCACCAAATAGACTGTGCAGGATCGTCAAACAGTGGAACAAGTTGCATGGAGATGATGTGCAGTCTCCATCCTTGGATATAGTCAAAACCTGCCTGACTGGACACATCTTTGAGCAACCTTTTCTAGTTGGCTCTGCTTTGAGGACTACAGGATCTCCACAGGTCCCTTCCAACCTCAAGGATTCTATCAGATTCCCCTTCAGATATTGGTAATACGTATGCTTACAGGCAATGTGATCAATAGTTCATGTAAAATAGAAGGCATATGATGAAGTTCCAAATAGACCATACTAACTGAGGTTAAAGCAGGCTTCTGGTTATACCTTCTGTGGTATAAACTAGTTGCTTTTCTGACAACTAGCATATTTTCAGTCCTGTTTTAAGACTTTGTATAGAATATCCATACCTAACATGCCCGAAGTGTAATCTAAAATTCTACTATTCCTAGGGCTGCCTATCCTAAGTATGATTTTTTTTTTTTTTTAACTAAATAAGACTTAAAACTGTTACAAAGATTTACTACATTATTTCAGCACACAAGGCCACCTTTATTGAATTGCTTTTATTAATTCTTTGTTTGGTAGGATATGCCAAAGTGTTGATGCTGTTTGCACATCTTGAAACCATACTTCCTAAATTGCAAGCTGACTTCACATCAGTAGTATAATATCCTGGTAGTGTTGATTATACATATATACAGAATGAATAGTATACTCAGCTTTGAATATTCATGCAGTCTTTCATCGAAATGTTCTGAAAATGTTCTTGTTTTTTGTTTAAATCCTGTCATTTCATTTGTTCTGCTGCAGATTATTTAGGTTTTGGAAAGATCTGCATTCAGATAACTGATAGCAAAAATAGACAATGTGCACTAGG
Source organism: Harpia harpyja (assembly GCF_026419915.1). NCBI lineage: Eukaryota > Metazoa > Chordata > Aves > Accipitriformes > Accipitridae > Harpia > Harpia harpyja. The sequence goes on from NC_068957.1 coordinate 16,595,352, forward strand.
AATAATTGTAGAACATAAGATTCCATGTCAGAGCCTCGGAGGCATATTTGTGACCGCTTGATAGATCTGCCTGACTTAACCTGGAAATTTCTAAAAAACTTGTAGTTAAAATACAGTTCTTGCATCCTTTCCCACAACCCGATAAAGAACAAAATATTTTAATATGGATTTTCCTTGCTGCAGATTATTAAATGTGTATGTTTCTCTAAACTTCATGCTATCTTAAATTTTATTTTAGTTGACGCTGAAACCTTTTAAAAGATAACTGTTTTTTCTGTTCAATAGTGCGCAGGCTTTCTGTATGGTTGTGTGAAATATTCTTGTGTACTGTGTATTACTGTTTAAACATCTATCTGACAGCAGTAATGTGTAAAAATGTAGCAGAATTCTTGTTCTTTACACAATTTATATAGCTGATGTAGCTATATTTTTGTTAGATCATCTTACTGAAGGACTTAGTACCATCATCTTACAGTATCTACCATCTTTTTTCCATAGGATATGGACAGCAAGCTACAAAAAGCTGGAAATGAAACCTTTGTGCAAGAAATGAAACAAGATGATTCAAAAGAGGTTAGTTAAATATTGCTTTGCACTTCCAGCATCACACTAGAAATATTAAATAAATTAATAACCGGTCTTTGTCCTGAAACTAACATAGGTTAGGATTTGTTGTTAATGTTAGTAAGAGTGTCCATCTAAAGGGTAAATATCAAACTAAGTGTTCTAAAAACATGTTTAGGATTCACCAGTTTTGAATTATTTGTGTAATTTACAGGATCATATTTAGCAGTGCATGAGAACTCTGAAGAGTGAACAGCTTTTGTTTCCTAACTTTCTCTCAAAGTATATTAAAGAGGAATGGAAATTAGTTGCTTTGTTTTTGTATTGGCTTTGTGTGGCAAGGTTTTGGTAGGAGGGCGGGGGGTTACAGGGGTGGCTTCTGTAAGAAGCTGCTGGAAGCTTCCCCTGTGTTCGAGACAGCCAATACCAGCCGGCTCTAAGATGGACCCGCCGCCGGCCAAGGCCGAACCAATCAGCGATAGTGGTAACGCCTCTGTGATAACATTTTTAAGAAGGGAAAAAAAGTTGGGACAGACGGAAAACGGCAGCCGGAGAGAGGAGTGAGAACATGTAAGAGAAACAGCCCTGCAGACACCAAGGTCAGTGAAGAAGGAGGGGGAGGAGATGCTCCAGGCGCCGGAGCAGAGATACCCCTGCAGCCCATGGGGAAGACCATGGTGAGGCAGGCTGTCCCCCTGCAGTCCATGGAGGTCCACGGTGGAGCAGATATCCACCTGCAGCCCGTGGAGGACCCCACGCCGGAGCAGGTGGGTTCCCAAAGGAGGCTGTGACCCTGTGGGAACCCCGCGCTGGAGCAGGCTCCTGGCAGGACCTGCGGATCTGTGGAGAGAGGAGCCCACGGAGCAGGTTTTCTGGCAGGACTTGTGACCCTGTGGGGGACCCACGCTGGAGCAGTGTGCTCCTGAAGGACTGCATGCCGTGGAAAGGACCCATGCTGGAGCAGTTCATGAAGAACTGCAGCCCGTGAGAAGGACCCACGTTGGAGAAGTTCATGGAGGACTGTCTCCTGTGGGAGGGACCCCATGCTGGAGCAGGGGAAGAGTGTGATGAGTCCTCTCCCTGAGGAGGATGATGAAGAGGCAGAAATAATGTGTGATGAACTGACCATAAACCCCATTCCCTGCCCCCCTGTGCTGCTGGGGGGGGTAGGTAGAGAATCTGGGAGTGAAGTTATGCCTGGGAAGAAGGGAGGGGTGGAGGGAAGGTGTTCTGAGATTTGGTTTTATTTCTCATTACCCTACTCTGGTTGATTGGTAATAAATTGAGTTAATTTTCCCCAAGTTGAGTCTGTTTTGCCTGTGATGGTAATTGGTGAGTGATCTCTCCTGTCCTTATCTTGACCCACAAGCTCTTTGTTATATTTTCTCTCCTCCATCCAGCTGAGGAGGGGGAGTGATAGAATGGCTTTGGTGGGCACCTGGCATCCAGCCAGGGTTAACCCACCACAGTTTTATTTTTATTTCTGCACCTAGGTCTCCAAAATTTTTAAACAAAATATATTTTGTATACAAATGAGTTCTTGTGAGTGTTGTACTGACTGATTGGTAAGTGTGCCCTAGAAATGCCTGCTATTTAACAGCAGAATGGTTTTGGTTTTGTTTTTTAGATTATTGACAGTATTATAGAAGAAAGTCAGAAGGCACAACTGGATGATGATTCTTTAGCTTCTAGAGGAAAAGAAATGACTGTTCCAACTTCAGATGCAAATGCTTGGATTTCTGGAGCAAGTATCATTAGTAGTATTCCAGAAGCATTAGCTGCTAAAATATCATTACAAGAAGACCCTAGAGAACCGGTGTATCAGAGTGTGTGTAAGGACGCTGAATTGGAGTCAGGGAAGCTTTTGTTTACTTCTGAGCAACAGGAAACTCATAACCTAACAAAAGTAACAAATGCAACTGACCATAAAATGGATGAAACTGAAGCACAAGAAGAAACATCAAAAAATGAGGACATAACAGACAAGAAAGAGGCAAATACTTTAGAACAAGTGGCTTCAGATTTATCTACCAAAGACCTTTCTACAACAGAAATGCCTCCAGCAAAACCGCCAAGGCAGCTTACTGTAGAACCTGATATAGTTGCTAGCACAAAGAAGCCTGTCCCAGCACGGCCACCACCTCCAACAAATGTTCCTCCTCCAAGACCACCGCCACCTGCAAGGCCAGCTCCACCACCCCGGAAGAAGAAGAGTGAACTGGATTTTGAAGTGCAAAAACCTGTTTTAGAAGGCAAGTATTCTATTTTAGATGGGTTTAGTTATCTACATGGTTACTATTTTTGTGGTTTGAGCGAAGAATCATTCAATCTTATGATTTTAGTTTAGTTGACATGTAAATGAGGGAAAAAAAATTCTTCAACAATCTTAGCTTCTTACAGTGGAGAAATACGCTTTTGCATTACAAGTGTTCCTAATTCATAGACTTTCTTGAAAACTAATGCTTCCTACCAAAATAGCTACTTTTGTAGCAAGGAGAAGTTGCCTCATCAATACAGAAACTAAAAAAAGTTACACACTTCAAATAAAATGTGTGCAATCTGTGTTTGCATAGAAATACAAGTCAAGATGTAGACTGAGGTCTCATGAAAATGCATAATCCTGGGTTACTAGGGAAATGACAAAAAAAAAATTGTTAATAAAACTTAAGAGGACTAGGTGTGAAATTGTGCCTGTGCCTCCAACTATATGTGAAATATATAGTTGATAAGGCAGATTTGGTGGCAGTTGATGTTTAAAAAAAATCGAACTTGTCAGAGTGTTCAGGAGTATAACTATAATGTTAGGATTCTAACAATCTGTAGCCTGTCTATGGCAAGTGTTATGCTTTTCTTTCTAATATGAATCTCTCTTCAGTTTCTCGAGAGAACTTCACAGCTGGTGGTCTTTTAACTCAAGGTACAGTGACAGAGGGTGTGCCCAAAGATTCTCAGCCTTCTTTGGATTTGGCAAGTGCAACTAGTGGAGACAAAATAGTCACTGCACAGGTATTGGGAAATGGTTCTAAGTTCAATAACTGTAACATTTTCTATTACTTTAGTGTTACAGTAGAGATAATGTATTCTATGTCTGCAAAATTTCAGGAAAATGGGAAAGCAGCTGATGGCCAAACAGCAAATGAAGTACTTGGACCACAAAGACCCAGGTCTAATTCTGGAAGAGAGCTCACAGATGAGGTATTAATGAATGTGGTCTGTACATAATACGTTCTTGTGCTTGTTTTTCCAGTCTGTTGAATGAATTGGAGTAGTCACACGTCACTCCTTGTTCTCTGAACCACTACATGCTGTGAGTAGGGATGCAAGTAGGAATGATGGCATGCTGGCTTTGTCCACCTAAGCACTTTGTGGTCCCTGAGTCATATGTAGTATTAGCATTTGAAAGTGTGAGCTGTAATAGATCTGAAATGCTATGAGTTTGTGTCTGTAGCTGTGCAAACACATTACAAGATTTCAGTGTGAGGGAACACCAGCAAACTTGGCGTTTTGTCACGCATCTAAAAGGGGAAGTCAGCAATAGGAGAATGATTTTGCTAATATTAAAAAACAGTTTCTTCAGTTAATAACTTCCCTTAATCCTGATGATGTTATTGGGCTGCTGCCAGTTTTTATTTGTGTTTATCTGCGTATAGCTTTTTTAACTATTGCTGAACAGATGTATATGTTCACGAGATGTTCCAAAAAACCCTTTTCCTTTGTAGTACTAGTTAGGTTTAAATGCTTTTTCTCTGTAGGTAAAGGTTGTCTTTGACTAAATCTAAACTACAGCTGTTAGAATATCTGAAAGGGGAAGACTTCAATGTCTTTTAATTACATAATGTTTGATATTAGCATGGAACATGTCAGACAGTGACTGATGTCTAGCTGCATTTCTGATTTATGAAATTGAAGCTTGTGATGACATGTAATTGTTCATCTGCGTATAGTGGTTGATAATGTTTGTGCTAACACACTAAAGGCAATTTTAACTTAGTCTTTATAAAATAAATATTTAGTGAGCTACAGAATTTCCCATCAAGATGAATAATCTGTAAGATCAGGTGATTTCTATTTTGCTCTAGGTTTTGGAGTCTTATCAATCACCTTGATTTCACATCTTATTTTTTCCATAGGAAATTCTAGCAAGTGTGATGATAAAAAACCTTGATACAGGTGAAGAAATACCCCTGAGTTTGGCAGAGGAAAAGTTGCCAACAGGCATTAATCCCCTAACTTTGCATATCATGAGGAGGACTAAAGAATATGTCAGGTATGAATGATGATAGGTTTCAGCTCTTTGATACTGTTGCTCTCATAGTTTTTGCATACATGGAGGCTGCTCTTATGCAAGTAAAGAGCGTCCCAATACATCTGACTCATTTGAGTGCTAATTCCCAGTTCTCTGTGAACTAGGCTGTTTATTGAATTCTTTTAAGTTAACTAAAAGTTGATGATATTGCTGGAACTTGACAGGCAACTATGTCTGAAAATCCAGCTGAACTGCAGTTAGCACTTGATGTGCTAAGTGTCGTTTCTATACTGAATTAAGCGCAGTTTCTGTTCAAGTATTATGTTGTTCATGCTACCACCTCCTGCAGCTTTTTTCAGGGTTTAATTTAGTAGACTTTGGTCCTCTGAAGATCTGTTGTCATCAGTATAGCTGACTACTTTGAGGTTTTCCTGCTCTCAACAGAGCTTTAGGCCCTTCTAATGTTTAAAACTGAGTCTGTAAACTTTGATAGAAAAATACAGTTTCTTAATGATCAGGAAATGGTGTCAGTCTAGTTGTTTTTTTCAAAGGCCTAGATTTATGTGAATTTATACATCAGACAATTTTTAGGTTTTTTGCATTGCTGTATTATCACTGAAAAGCTCACTTCTGTAGAACTGTACTCTCCTGTTTCAGAATTAACCACTGTTAGTTTATTTGGTCTATGGAAAGCAAGGTATGAGAGCAAGGTGGCATGTTACCAGTTCCTAGTAATGTAATGTATTTTGTCTGCTCTTAGCTTTCAAAACATCACAGTAAGCTTAAGTTTGATATTTGTGGAAAGGAGTAATGTATCTTTGGCATCTAGAGAGTGTATACAGTTTTAGTATCAAGATGCCGAAGAATTTAAAGATCTGTTTTATTACTTGATTAACACCACATCCGTGCTTTTTTCCAATGTGTTACATGAAGGGATAAAGATGGATCCTAAAATGCAGATCTTGCTTTACTAATGTTTCATTCAATTTAGATTTGTTATGATTTTGTGTTAAACAATCACTTCTGTATTTCCTAGTAATGATGCAGCGCAGTCTGACGATGAAGACAAAATGCAGACACAGCAAACTGATTCTGATGGAGGGAGGTTAAAACAAAAAACGTAAGTTGCTGTTTCATGTCCCTACAAACAAAAGGCAGGTTTTGTTCTAAGCTGAAGCTTCTCTTCTGACTTCTGAACAGCTTACCTTTTAAGTACAAGTGATACCTGAATTTATATAAGCCCCTTGCTCTGCAGTTGAACTGAAGATTACATGACAGCTGGCAAATTAAATGCTTATTTTTAAGAAGCAGTAATGGAAAGAGATAATACTGCATTTCAAATCAAAACTATTGATTCATAATAGCAAAAAATGAGAATATGCCAGTGTTATGTGTTGAAAAAGTGCTCTTGTTTTTTAAGGACACAGCTGAAAAAGTTCCTTGGCAAATCTGTAAAGCGAGCAAAGCACCTTGCTGAAGAATACGGTGAACGTGCTGTAAATAAAGTTAAGAGTGTTCGAGACGAAGGTAAGTGACACTTTTTTTTTTTTTTAATAGGATAGTCTGTTTATCCGTGGGCTTCTGGGAATCAAAGCTGGCTGGGGGACATATACTGCTGTATTCTACCACTGTACACTCGATGTGGCTTTTTAGAGTTAAAGCTTGTAGCTTGGTAGGCATTTTGAGACTAGCGGGTTACAAGGATGAATTCTTGTAAAGTAGTAGTTGAGAGACCTTTTCAGCTAAACCGGTTGAATACTATAATCTGTTAGAAAGCTGTCTAGATATCAAAATGTAAACTTTTTTGGAAAGTTATTCCAGCAAAGGTAGAAGTGGGGGTTGTCTTCATTACTTCAATAAAATCAGATGGTTTTCTGACAACCAGTGCCACCATTAGAATTCTCATATAGCTTGAGATCCTGTTAGAAGATTTCCCAACTACAACTGAATTCTTCCCTTTGTGTTTCATCAGTGTTTCCTTCAGACAGACTTCTAGTACTGCAGTAAGCCAATCTAACCACAGCCTGAGATAAGTGCCATAGAACTGCTGCACTTAAGCATCTTGTGTTGCCACTGGCTGTTCGCCCCGGCTCTTTTGCAATTCTTATGCTTTGTGGGCAAATCACCAGGCCATTTCAGTGTATTCAGTTGGAAGAAACCAATACAATAATTTTCAGCACACATTAAACTGACAGAAATCACTTAGTGCAGGGTCTGCTCAATGCAAGACCCTGTGCAAAGAAAGGGGCAGAACAAAAATGGATAGCAGTTCTTATTTTCATTGTTCAGTGTTTGGATTCACTGCAACACAAAATTAGTCTAGATGTATTTTTAGACCTTGATGCAACAGTACTTTTGTTTTGCTTTAAGATCTTAAAATTACCTATAAAAAATTGCTAATTCAAGACTAATCTGCTACCAGAAAAGTATTGGTAAATGCTTACTAGTAGAGTAAATGTGTGCTGCAATATGTACTGTTGAATTTGTGTTCCTCTTAGTCTTCCATACAGATCAAGACGATCCCTCTTCCAGTGATGATGAAGGGATGCCGTATACAAGACCCGTTAAGTTCAAAGCAGCACATGGCTTCAAGGGACCTTATGATTTTGAACAAATTAAAGTTGTTCAGGATCTCAGTGGAGAGCATATGGTAGGTTTCAAATTTTATCTGTGGTTTTGCTGAGTCTGTTCAGCCTGAGATTCAACTTTTAGTTTTCATCTACTTGGTGACCTCCAGAATGACTGTCAGGTTTATGCTTCTTGAAGAGCAGTTTCATTCTGGAAGACAATATTCTGTCAAGAAATGAAAATTTGGCTGGCTGATGAGATCTTCAGAAAAAAAAAGAAGTCTGTAGATACTTCAGGGATTCTCCAGAGCTTTTCCTTGATGAGTTTTCGTATCAAGTGGTACTTGGTTTCTTGGTTCCTCCAATTACAAATTTAGGCTGAAATAGGCTATGTTCCACTACCAGAACTGAGCACAGAGCAGCAAGTTTGACTTACGCAGCAGCAAATAAACTAGTCTGCCTATTAGAATATGAACACAAGTATTGGTCAGAAGTACTAGACAGGTTCTGGAGGCAAAAGTGGGGAGAGATTAATGGGGTATGTAGAGCAGAATGGTAAGGAGGGGAGAGATAGGGATATGATATTTGCAGAGATGCCTGTGGAGAATAAGGCAGAAAAACTACCTATTCATCACTGTTGGAACTGTGCATGCTTCCCTGCAGTCTGAAAAACATTCTAGTATTCCTGACTTCCCAGATTCTTCTCCTGCCAGCAACTGTCTGACAACAATTGAAACAGTCTCCCATCTTTAAGTGTTAGGCTAAAGATAATGACCTACAGCAATCAGTTTGGTGACCAGAGATTTCAGGCTTGTCATCCACAACTAAAGTTTCCCACCCTACTGGTAATCCATCTGTGTTAGTTTCCGTCGTGCCAGTATTTGACTTTTTAAAACCTAGGAAATTCCCCAAAAGCATCCTGAAAGGATGCTAGGTTGGTGGAATCAAATGCCTAATAGCTGTTCATTAAATAACAGGAGGAAATGAAATACTGCTTGTCTGGTGCAGTGTTTTATTGACTACTGATTCTTCGGACTTTGCAGTGGAGAAATAATTGTTGTCTTCACAGGCTTTGCAAAATCCTTATGCCAATTCTGAATTTAACAAATAGATGTAGTACTTATTTTGGTTGCCAGAATTGATGTAACCAAGCACAATTTCTACTTTAAAAAAAAAAAAAAAAAGTGTTAGCACAGCTTGTGTAACTTCAAGTGCAGCTACAAATCAAATAGCAGGTTATAAGTCACTCAGAACCCTGGTTGGCTGACTTACTAATCCTGCCAGTTTTATGTAGAATGCTGTGGTAGTGCTGAGCTCCCTTAACTCCTCTCCTACAGTAAACTGCCCTGTGGGCTGTTTCTTTCAAACTGTTTTGTAAGTATGTTACACAATCTACCAGTCTTAACAGTTACTTTTCACTGTTTTGATCTACAATTTATTTTAGTTGTGGTATCTTGTATATGTCCTAAATCTTGTCAGTTGACATTACAGAAAGGCTTTTTGGTATGGAAAAAGGCACTTAAACAATGATCTCTTGATTTTGACAGGGTGCTGTTTGGACGATGAAATTTTCTCACTGTGGTCGATTACTTGCATCTGCGGGACAGGACAACGTAGTAAGAATATGGGTTTTAAAGAATGCTTTTGACTATTTCAATAACATGCGAATGAAGTACAACACAGAAGGTATCTTTCTATGCATTGCTCAAACTCTAAAACGCTAGAAATTCTAGTTATTTGGGAACTTAGAGTTGACCATGGTGTTTCTGCCTGTGTTCTAGGCCGTGTCTCTCCCTCCCCATCTCAAGAGAGTCTGAATTCCTCAAAGTCTGATACTGATGCAGGGGTATGTATGCTAGGTATTGGGAGTGGAAGAGGTGGGGAGGGTCACATTGTTCTGTAGTGCCAGATCTTCATTGTTGCTTTATCCAAACACACATTAAAGAGTTCTTGGCTTGTGTCTTTGAGGCATGGACAAACTGTCTTATCAATAGCCATCTTCAGTCAAATACTGTTATCCCACATGTATGGGTTGCAAGCAAGAAAGTATGTCACCAAACTTAATGCATTACAAAATCTGCAGAGCTTTGTTGTGGCCTTCTGCCAGAGTAGATTTCTGAGTGAAATGCTAAAGGAGAAAAAACCTACATTGTTGAATTTCCTGTCTTAGTGTTTTGCCTCGGAGCATTACTTATGGTTAACATCTGACTTGATGCTGTCTTTTCTGAGGAAGGTCAAACTGAACAATGGGATACTCAGAAGCATAATAAAACTTCATGTATTCAAATTTTTCAAATCCATGTAGAATAAAATGGAACATGACTGACGAAAATTAAGACACTCTTGCCTGTAGAGTGTTCAGATACTTTAGTAAACTTGCCATTAAAATCAATGTATTTAAGGTGGAGTTTTTTCTATTTTTGGTTTCCAGTAGTGTAAGAAACAAATGACAAAATCATGGTTTAAGCAAAGATTTTAGCAGTAGCATTATTTAATGTGCCCTGTTTTGGTGGGGGCGGGAGGTGGGGGCAGCCCAGGAATCTTTCTTTACCTCAGGTAAATGAATAGGCTTGCTTAGCCACACACACCAGGGATGTTGTTTTGAGTGGTTTTTTTGCTGGAGAGGTTTTATATAGGAACTTCTAGGGTTTTTTTTTATTTTGTACCTGTTTGTTCTGAAAGGGTCTTTTATGAGGAAGTTACCATTCTTGATGTGCACTAGAAACATGGAAACTTTAACTCACAGTTTATATTCTAAATTGGAATGCAGTTTTCAAGGTCGATACACATTGTTCCAAAAGCTTATCTTCAGATGTTTGCTTAAATTGCTGTCAAGCTTATCCCACTGAATAAATGCTGTATGGATGGAAAAAGTAAAGCTGCTTGATTTTGGAATTTCAAGATAATGTTTTACAGCCCATTGTACTTGAAATTTACTTTGGTTGTTTATTAGTGCAGTGTAGCTTATTTTAAAGTCATAAGAGTTGTTCTTCAAACTGTTATTGGCCCTGTACTTTTTGTAAGCGGTATTTGCTTTATTGTAATTTTTCCAGCTAACATTTTGTAACATGTTTCTATACATTTCTCTGATAGATTTGCAGTGGAGTTGATGAAGACCCGGATGATAAAAATGCCCCGTTTCGTCAACGACCGTTTTGCAAATACAAAGGGCATACAGCAGATCTTCTTGATCTTTCCTGGTCTAAAGTAAGGCAGCGTAATACAGACTACACAGTTCTCCTGTGTTTTCATTGTTTTATTTTGTTAATTGCCATTGGAACCATACATCTAAACAATTTGAAACAATCACTGAAGTTAAGAGAAGAGGTTTGTAGAGACAACACTTATTCCAGCCAAAATAGTTGGTATAAAATGACCAAACTTCTTGGGCTTGTCTAATTAAAAGTCATCTTAAAGAAAAAAAAAAATCAAACTAATAACAATTACAATTGTGTATTCAATAGTGAAGTTAAATTGTTTACAGTTGGAGGAATTTCCATTGAGCTGTATGATTTCTGATTTATGGTGTTATCACTTTTCTTGTCTTCAGTATGCTTCACTCTTTTTGCAAAGTGTACAGATTCTAAAGTTGCTGAATATATACATATATCTTAAAATTAGAGAATTGGCTTGTGCTTAACTTTCAAAATGCTTCACATAAAGCTTATTCAATTAATTCTCCACATTGGAATACAGTTGTAATTTTAAGAATGCAGTCTAGCTGAAGGATCTTAGGCAGGAGAGACTCTCACCCCTTCTCTGAAGCCTGTTGTGCTGTTTCTTCTCTGAATACTTTAACTACTTTCCAAGTACTCATTTCCATTGAGATTATTCCAGAAAATTTTCTGTGACTAAGCATCATTATACTGGTCTTAAGGAAAGCACCAATCAGTAATGATAATTTGGATAAAACATTTTATCCGCAAGGATAAAATGTTGCATTTCATGGCAACAGAGAAATTGGTAAGGCTTTACCAATCAGATTGCTTCTGTATTTTTCTGTTACTTTTGTGTCTGTTAATAACCATGGAATTCTCTTGTTTCACAGAATTACTTCTTGCTTTCTTCTTCCATGGACAAAACTGTCAGATTATGGCACATATCAAGAAGAGAATGTCTTTGCTGTTTCCAGCATATAGACTTTGTCACTGCTATAGCATTCCATCCAAGGGTAAGTGTATTGCCCTCTCTCTTCTAGAGAGGCAGAATTTAAAATTACAAGAGTCCTTCCCCTTTATTTTCAATTAAAAAAAAAATAATTGAATAATAGAGTTTGTGCACTTTAAAAATATCCCTATTGGATAATATTCTGGAGCTTGTAAGTGTTCATCTTCACTAAACTTCGCCAGGAGTGTCCATGTGGTTTAACCATTTGTAGGCATGATGTGGGAAGTTAATTTTCTATTGGCTATAACATCAAAGCTGGTATAGTTTTGTGTAACTTTATGAAAAGTCAGAATTTCCAATGGGGGATGTTGCGATTAAATATTAGTGGGGAAAAAAATCATAATGAAATTGAACAGATTGTCCAGAGGCCACAGAATGCTTGGGAATGTTTAAAACTTGACAGGTTATAACCCTCTACAGCCTGATCAAACTTTTGAGGCTGTCCTTGCTGTGAGCAGGGGAGGTGGACCAGAGACCTCCAGGGACCCCTTCCAACCTATCTTATTTTATGATTTTTCTTTTAAAAAATATGGTAATAAAGCTTCCTAATATTAATAAAACTTAAGTAGAGGAAGAGTGTTTTTCAGTGTTCCCTGAATATACACAACCGGTAGATGTATCAGGAACTCTGAAAGGAGCTTTTAACTCCTGGAAAGGTTAGTATTTTTCTAACTTATGTTGAGAGGGTAAAAGGTAACTGTGTTAACAGTGAACAATTTTCTAACTTGAGGTATTGTTGTGGTTTAAGCCCAGCCAGCAACTAAGCACCACGCAGCCGCTCACTCACTTCCCCCCACCCAGTGGGATGGGGGAGAGAATTGAAAGGAAGAAGGTGAAACTTGTGAGCTGAGATAAGAACAGTTTAAATAGGACAGAAAGGAAGAAACTAATAATGATAATAATAACAATAATAAAATGACAATAATAATAAAAGGATTGGAATATACAAAACGAGTGATGCACAGTGCAATTGTTCACCACCACTTGCTGACCGATGCCCAGTTAGTTCCCAAGCAGTGACCCCCCCCCCCCCCCCAGGCCAACTCCCCCCCAGTTTATATGCTAGGCATGATGTCACATGGTATGGAATATTCCTTTGGCCAGTTTCAGTCAGCCGTCCTGGCTGTGTCCCCTCCCAACTTCTTGTGTTCCTCCAGGCTTCTTGCTGGCTGGGCGTGAGAAGCTGAAAAACCCTTGACTGAGTATAAATGCTACTTAGCAACAACTGAAAACATCAGCGTGTTATCAACATTCTTCTACTAAATCCAAAACATAACACTATACCAGCTACTAGAAAGAAAATTAACTCTATCCCAGCCAAAACCAGGACAGGTATACACACTGCATATGTGTAATCTTGTCAAAAATCTGTAAGAAACTGGATCTCCATTTACCAGTAATTTTAACATGGTCTTTCAGCCTTCTTAAACATTATGATCAACTCAGATGAGAGCTCTTATTTGGGAGGTTCTGGAGGGAAGCTGTTTGGAAATGGGACGGGAAGGTTTTAAGGAAATCAGGGCATCCTCATAGCACAAGCGGTGATTAATGTAGTGTGTCCTCTCAGGATGACAGGTACTTCTTAAGTGGTTCATTGGATGGGAAACTCCGACTCTGGAACATTCCTGACAAAAAAGTGGCATTATGGAATGAAGTAGATGGGCAGACAAAATTGATTACAGCTGCCAACTTCTGTCAGAATGGCAAATATGCTGTCATAGGCACATATGATGGAAGATGCATCTTCTATGACACAGAGGTAAAAACTTTTTCAGGCTATGTATTTTTTTTATGTTAAATAACAAATAGATTTAGAAGTCATGCTTATTTAAATATCAAGAAACAAACCTATTAGAACTTGAAACAAAATAAAGTTTTTTCACAATTATTTCAAATCAGGGTACATTTTAATATCTTTTCAGCACTTGAAGTACCATACACAAATACATGTGCGTTCTACCAGAGGCCGAAATAGAGTTGGAAGAAAAATTACTGGCATTGAACCCTTGCCTGGAGAAAATAAGGTACTGTCTTTCAGTGCAACTTTGGCTCAGTACTGGAGTCTGATGTTTATATCTAGCACTTAGTAAGTTTGTGCTAAGTCTTGTTTGTAGTCACTGACTTAAATCAGAAGTCTTTTAACACTACTAAAATGAACACTAGTCTTTGATTGCTAATACAGTACTAAATAGTGGTAAAATAGAATTTTTTTTTAAATGACATTACGCTCTGATTAATGCAAAGGTGAGAAAATGCTTACAGATGGCTTTCAGTGAAAACTTCTTTGGCATAACTAACTTCTCTCGAATTTAATATTCATTTAGAAATGTACTTTATGCAGAAGCTGAAAAATGCTGAAAGCTCAAAAGCTGTTATCCAAACAAGTGTACTCTGTTCTTCAGAATCAGTCCTTTTGTTTAGCTTCAGTCTAAACTGAAATCTTATGTTGTGAAAGGGTCAAATTCTCATCAAGCAAAGAAAGTGCTGTTGAATATTAAAGTGATAATCTAAAGCTGGAGAGTTTCTCACTTGTATATAAAGTTTCAGGGGTGATGTGGGGTGAACAACTGGCTCTATTAGAGTAGTAGATCACCAGCTGTTATCACCTATATTGTACTCTTATCAATGACAGAAATTACTTAATTCCAAAGACATGCAGAAGATTCAGAAATCAATAGTGCCTTTGGGTTTGCATCAGATGCTGTGTGTTGGCATGTTAGATGATGTAGTAAAACACAGCTCAGCAAGAACTCTTTTGAAAACAAATAGGAAGTTCTGTAATCGGATGGTGTTCCAAGAGTTGTCACAACTTTGTTGCATAAATTATTGGATAAGTAGGGGTTGGTATTTGTTTGGCTACTCTGCTATATCCTTTTCCTAGTATCATCTTGAGACTTATTGCTAACCTACAGTCTGCTCTGGTTCTAAGGTACCATGAAAGGGCTAATCAGCTGAATGCCCTTATGCATTTTGACAACCCTTTCATAGACTTCTCTGTTCCTTATAAGTACATTTAAGCTTCTGATCTGAAAAATGTGGAAGGGAAGCAAACTCACATCAACCAAGAAAAGCCCAGTTTGTTTACATAGCAGATAATGGCTTCTGATCTGTGCTTCATGACTGATAGGTCATGACTCCAGAAATTTACCTCACCAGAATAGCTGCTCTGCTCTATTATTGTGGAATGTGTTCCAAAATACTCTTTGCAAATTGATGACTGTTCTTTGGCCCTACATTTTACTTCAGTAAATACAGCTGTTCTGGTTCAGACCAGTCAGGATGATCTTGATGGTGAAGTTGTGTTCTGTCCATTGATAGAAGATGGGAGAGAAAAATGTCATTGTCCTAGATCTTGTTCTGCTTCTTTGGGTGTATTCTTTGTCTGTGTCACTTTTTTTAATCAAAAGGACTGGAATTCTGACTGTTTGAATGAACTCTGTTGCTCCTTCTTGGACATGCTAATGGTTTCCACTCCTAAATTTTATTTATTTATTTTCTAGATACTAGTGACATCAAATGATTCCAGAATCAGATTGTATGACCTAAGAGATCTGTCTTTATCGATGAAATACAAAGGTTATGTCAACAGCAGCAGCCAAATCAAAGCCAGCTTTAGGTAAGACAGTATTATAACAATGGAGTTGTTGGATTTGGGAAATGCTGTGGCTGAAGGACAGAGGCTTTTGTTTAAATAATCTGTTTGCCTTGGTATGAAGCTGAGCCTTTGAAATGTTACTTGGCTCAGAATACAAAGGTAACTAAAGGCTCTGGTCAAGAATGACAAAGCTGCCTATGAGCAGGGAGCTTCTGTGAATGAGTGAATCCTTTTGTATTGACAGTACGATGCATGTTCATTACTATTGCTGTAAATGCAGGAACTGTGCTAGAACTGGTGGGGCTGGGACACCACATCTTTTCTCTCCTCTGTGATAAATAGGTTTTATTTCCTTAATTTCGTCAGGTATTGTTGCAGATGTGTTGGTTACCCAACTGTTGCCCAAGGCTGTTGGTCACTGCCTGTGTATCATCACTGTCAGGAAACAGCCGGCAAATCTGAGTTGGAATTCTTTTTTCTTCTTTTTCTGTGCTGGCCTAAGATGCTTTTCTGAGTTTGAGTATATTACTGTGACTGCCATGGAAATACTGGTTTTTAAGGTAGTAAAAGAGATGGAGTAGTATTTGTTCTATTCCCTCTTTGAGTGTTGCAGAAGCTGAAGGGAAAAAACATTTGGGTATCTGTTTAATCTGGATGTTTGAGTGGAGGAGGGCGGCAGTGCTTAAGGAATAATGCCAAGTTTAATCTTGATTGTCAGCTGTTGGCCTTGGTCAGCCTTAAAGATCGTTTCACAGTATTTCACAGCATGGTTGAGGTTGGAAGGGACCTCTGGAGGTCATCTTGTGCAGCCTCCCTGCTCAAGATTTAATTTCCCAAATTAAGTCATTTCTACTTACAGGGCCATAGCATAGTTAGTGTTAGATTTTAGATATGTGGCATACTCATGCAGTAGGTAAAATAAAAGTAAATATTTGAGTTGGATTTGCAGGTACTGTTTTGTCTCTGTCAGTGTGTATTATATAGTCACATGGTTACAATCTCGTTGAGTGTCTTTTATCTTCTATCTGTGTGGGGGTTTTTTTGTCCATGATTATATTGTAAACAATTCCTGTTACACAGTCTCAGATGTTCACACAGGTTCCAGACTCAGAGGCAAATTGCACTTAAAGTTTATGCCATTTTCTTGTTGCTGATTATAGCTGTCAGATTAACCCTCTTCTGTGTCAGAAGATGCAGGAGAACAGCTGCTGTGTGCTATTCATAAGAACTATTTTTTCTTCCAGAGGGAGAGCATCAGGAAGCTTGCATGCACATTCATTTAAGAACTGTGTACTTTTTTTGAGCTGCAGTCATGAAAATAAAGGATCAGTTTGAACTGTGAACTTAGCCTGATTGCACTTGTAAAGCTGCAGGTCATCTGGAGGGCTACTGTAATGGTAGTTTGAACAGCTAAGAAAAGTAATGTTTTTCCTTCTTTGAATCTTTAGCCATGACTTTACCTACATTGTAAGTGGTTCAGAAGACAAATATGTTTATATTTGGAGTACATACCATGACTTGAGCAAGTTTACATCTGTAAGAAGAGACCGTAATGACTTCTGGGAAGGCATTAAAGGTAAAATTCAACTTGTGATCTTTGTTTTATCAAAGCTTGTATGATTTCAAAAGTTAAATATTTTTATCATCTAGTTCTTTATTTGCTCAGCAATGCTGTTCATGTAGTTTGAACAAATTGTTAGCAATATGCATTGTAATTGGTGGATTTTCAATAAGTGAACTGTCAGAAAACCTTGTCCACAGGAAACTCTCTACAGATGCATAATTGGGATGGCAAGAGACAGAGTAGCTAAGGGTTTTTGTCCAGCTTCAGTAAGAGATTCTGAATGAATGTAATGTTTTGCTGGCAGAACTTGATTGTGTAAGTGTAGAAATTAAAATAATTATCAATCCTTAGATCCTTTATAGAAAAGTGACTTTGAAAACAAATGCAAGCTTTTTTCTTTCATGGCAAGATTAAAAAAAAAAAAAAAAGAAAGAAAAAAAAGCAACTCTTTTATCTCCTCCACACATACGCAGTTTTGGGGAAATGTTTGGGCCATGTTTATATCAAACATGTTGGAGCTCTTGCCAGTTAGTTTTGGGCACTTCCAGGAACTTCGGAGATCCCTAAGCTTATAAAACAATGACAAATGCTCCTTGAATGATGAGCTTACCTGGTGCCACTAGCACTGAGGTTCTTGGATATTTACTAAAATATTTATGCCTGCTATTCTTGTAAAATTAACAATTCCTTGAAACAAGGTAATCAAAATTGGATTGTTTTTCTG
The DNA here is from genome assembly GCF_026419915.1 of Harpia harpyja. Lineage (NCBI taxonomy): Eukaryota > Metazoa > Chordata > Aves > Accipitriformes > Accipitridae > Harpia > Harpia harpyja. Next base: position 16,612,779 of record NC_068957.1, read on the forward strand.
AAGCACACAATGCAGTGGTCACATCTGCGATTTTTGCTCCCAATCCTGGTTTGATGGTGTCACTGGAAACTTCTGAAAAGCAAGAAGCTGAAAGTAAGGGAGAAGATTCTGAAACATCAGATACCATACCCTCTGGTAGGTGTTTAAGATGAGCCCTGCTTAATACCATGGTATGAGGAGGAAAAGATTATGAAGAATACTTTCAATTTGGGAGGAGGGTTTTTTGAGAAGAAAAGTCCTTACAGTGGCATGGATATATATTCCTACCTTAGCAGTTGAACATTTTAGCATCTGTTGCATTCTTAAAACCTGAGAGAATGTGAAGCGAGGGTCATAGCTGTTGTCCTGTGTAGTTTAGGATTACTCTTTTTACACTTGAGCTGTTAGGAGGTAGAGCTGTACCAACATATAATGAAAAAGTCCCTTTCCTAGCAATGCAGATGTTTCTTGAAGTATTGGCTAGATAACAGGAATGTGATAGAGGAAGAAGGGTGTCGCAGTGATAGCTTATCTTTCAATAAGAGCTTGATTTTTATATATATTTTTTTTTTTTTAATGAACTAACAGTTTATTCTCTTTCCTTATCAAGGAGCTTTGAAGACAGATCACACAGAAGTGCTTTTATCTGCTGACTTTACTGGAGCAATCAAAGTCTTCATTAACAAAAAGAAATATGTATCTTAGTTGTTTTGCAACTGACAGCATAAAGCTATGGTACTGTGGGATTAAAATTCCATAAATAATGCGGGCAAAAGTGAAGTATCTAATATAATAATGTTACAGGCTGATTTATTTTTTAAATCTTTATTTTAAGGCTACTCAAATATTGGAACCTTGGAAAGCAGTGTCTACCTATTAACACCTGGGCTTGTAGAATAGAAAGGAATGTGTAAGAATAATCCTGCCAAACATTAGACTCTAAACTTTCTATGAACAGTTGTTTTGCAACATAATTGTGAACCTGCACAGGTTTCTGCACGAAAACGTATTCACACATGTGTGTGCCTTTTGGTTACATGCACTAATTTGAACATATATCAAAAGGATTTTAGTGCTGCTTCTGGCCACTAGATGTCAGGAATGGGGACGGGAAGGGAAGGTTGGAGGTATGTCTGGAAAAATGCTGAATGATCTAGTCTGATCTTTGCACAAAATTCCATTTGAGAGAGATCTTGAATTTGTAGTAGCTAATGTTCAGAATTTTAAGTTATGCAAGTTTTTGATGAGTCAGCAATCATGTGTAAATGTTTTTATAAATTTCTCAACTTCAGGACGTGAAAATTTTTTTGTTGTCTTTTAATTGTTGTGGACTTTAGATTCCTTTCTTATATATAATTTTTTTGCACACTGGAGCACAATACTTGTGTAAAGAATTCTCTCATTCCTTGTTCACGGGCACCAGGATATATTCACCTTCCAGATAAAATTAAGCTGCATTAGAAAGTTCTTATATTTTACAACTATGTAAAATAAACTGTTTACATTTTTTAAGCATTGTAGCTTAAAATTTTAAGTTCTTCTTGTTTGTTTAGTGCCACTGAATTTTGAAAGTCTTTGTAAATATTCATATAAAACACCTATGAAGTAACATTCTGGGCATCATAACCCATGAAATGTTATTGATGGTCAAGTGTTTCAGAGAACAGATGTATCATTAAACTTGGTCACACACTTGGAAATTGTTGCTTCTTTTCCATTTTGATTCATAAATTTGCCTTTTGTCTTAAGTAGTTTTGACATGTTTCTTGGATCATTGATCTTGCGTGCACTTGTTAACTTTTGAGTTCTACTTTTCCTGATCTTGTCACTTTTTTGATGACAGCTTGCTTTCTGAAGTAATAGGGAATGGAGTACTGCAACTGGATATTAAGCAGAATTAAGAGTAGTTATATGATAGTTTAGTGTGAGGAGGAGACTTCAAAAGTGTGTAAAGAATCCTCTCCTTCCCATTAGTGGAAGACTGAAGGCATGGAAAGGCAGGAAATGAGTCTCACTCTTCTTCTAATTCTTTTTTACTTAGGTGAATTTGACCATGACTTAGTGTAAAATTGTCTTGAATAAGAAAGGCAGTTGCAAGGGGTATATCATCAGACAAAATAAATACAAAAATGGTACACGCTATATAAAATTATTTTCAGTTGACACAGTTGGAGTAAGTTTGACTCTCAGATTTGAAAATACCTGTATAGATGAGACAAGCTGAACTCTCTCAAGACTTTTTGTTACTTTGAGCTCCACTGAATTGACGGAAGTGAGGAGATGGCACAAGAAGACATATGGTTTGTGACTCCAAAAATGAGTTTCTGTAATAGGTTATATATGTAGAAGACTGTAATTGACTGTGATTCCCGTGAGCTGATCACAGACACTTCTGGAGTTTGCTATAGATATTCTACGTATTTAGTGACAAATGCAAGCTAAGAAGCTGCTTTGTGCAGTACGAACACCATCACTTTGCTTACAGGTGCCTTCTCTCTAGTGTCTTGGCACATATGGCCGTCCCGTCTCTGGAACTAGAAGCCCAGTCTGGAGAAAGAGGTGTATGGGCTTTGCATTGGTTTTTTGGGGGTATGCTTATTTTTTTAGGTCTGCTGCTGTGCCATTCCCGCTTTCCCTATATTATAGTTAAAACAGGAATTGCAAAAATTAGTAATGAGTAACAGGAGGAGGGAGCATTTATTAGCTGGGAAGAAATACAAATAAAAGGATGGGTCCAAGCCCAGATTTTCAGAGTTACTGAAGACCTGGCTCCCGTCAACATACAGTATTTGATGTAGATTTGGAACTAAGTGGGCTTCAGGAGGGATCCTGTAATGTTAATGACATGCATCTTGGCAGGTTGTTTTAAACGTTCTACACAAAAAGTCTCCTCTGTAACCTCTTAATCTGAATGTTTTGGATTTTTTTTAAGTTTTAAACATGACTGCTTTGGAGACCTAAGCTGAAATGGTAGTTTCGCCTTGTAGCTGCCAGGAGCTCTAGTAAGGTGTTGTGTTGGACCTGTTAAGTACTCAGGTGATCATAAAAAAGGTTGTTGTTGTTCATTATCCAGGATCTTGTGCAGGCAGTAAACAAAGCTGATCTTGAGGAAGATGTTTGACTTCCATTTATCTTGATGTTTAGCTTCTAATGCTCACAGTTCTGGTGCTCCTCTGCGGTGATCTAATATTCTCTATGCTTTTTCGCCAGTTGAACTGTTGCACATTTTTAATGGTTCGGAAATCAGTGCCTTTTTCCCTCTCCTTCCAAAAGTTGCATCACTTAAGTGGTATTCCAGTCAGAGTGGTGCTGCATCTGGTCTAATCTTGTCCACTACTGGGTCTTAAGGCTTGTCTGGTACCTTACACAGCTGGGTTCTGCTTTTGTCTAGAGCATCCAAGTTCTCCTTGCAGGTAAATGTTAAGTTGCAGGTAAATGTCAGTTACTCTGCTGAGCCTGTTTTGTTCAGTCAAGTGCCTTCACTGTATGTACATCAGGTTGTGCCCTTGCACTGGGAAGTGGTGTTCCCTCGAGCAGAAGCAAAGCATGGGTGGAAGTCTGTTAAAATAAAACACTTCCCTTTGTGCTGGGGGATTCCTTTCTGGACTGCTTCTTCCAAGGGCCTACTTAACCTTTTGTTCTTTAACAGAAGTTGTTGACATCCATGTAATCAAAATTCTGCTTACAGAATATGGTTGAGAATTCTCAGGAGGCAGAGGCGAGGAATTGCCATTGTACAGGACCTTGATGCAGGAGATAAAATGAGCTGACTGGAGTGTTGTAGATCACTTGAACTCTTCCCTTCAACACCTAATTTCTACTGTAACTGGTTCTTGTCAGCTTGTTCTGGCAGCAAGCAGCTATGAATAGAAACAAAGCTGTTTCTCTGCTACCTTTGTCTCACTACTGGGCACCAAGCCCAGTGCATGTGCAGAGGACAAAAACAACAGTTCAAGTAGATGAACAATGCTAAAATTTGATCTTTAAATGCTGCACAAGTCATGTTTTCTCAAGTTAAAAAGGGTGGGGGTATTTGTTTCTTTTGGTTGGTAACATTTTTTGGTTTTTTAACTGAAAGCAATGCTGAACTCAGCCACTGACATGATGCTAACACTATTAAATATAAGAATATTAGCCATAGACAAGGCAGAATTGATTCATCAGGCACAGGGAAAGCTGCTGTATGCTTTTTTTTGCCTGCCATTAGCAATTTGCTGCACATGTGTTCAGGAAAATGTTGGAAACTGGCCACTCTTCAAACTTGACTCAGAATGAACTTGTGAGTGTAAGTGAATGCTAAGCTGCTATCTTCTGAAGCAAACTTGCATGCTGCTTTTTACTGGAATATCAAGCAATGCAATATTTGTATTTTGTCAATGTCTGTTTTCTATGTGTTTTTTCTCTCTAGTTATATATATGATAGATTATGTTGTTTGTTTGAGAACTGCATATAAGCACATTGCTTCATTTTGTGAGTGTGGGAACAAACTGGAAGGCTGTAGGGAACTGTTGACTAGTTCTGAGGACATGGTACTGGAGTCGTGATTCCAGGTTCTTTATGCTAATGGCTATAGCTGCTACTTCTGCTTTCCTAGTATTTTGCTAATAGTGTTGGCCTGCTGCCAAGATGCTGCAGAGGCTTTTTAGTTCACATGATTAGAAACTGGTCATTTCTTCTTGTATGTGCTTCAGTGACAGTGCTTCAGGCTTCTGTGTGGAAATCTGATCAGAACATAATGCTAAGTAAATGGAGCACGAAAAACTAGTGAAGCCAAATGCTACGTACAAAAGAACAGACAAAAGGCCATTCAGAAAAGGACCTGAGTACTTGTTTAAGCCTGTGGGTAAATTTTTCTTCAACAGCAGTAAGTGAAGAGCATATGCTTAGGGGTGTGCAAATAAATTTTTGCTTCCAGTAACTGCAACTCCTTTGACTTTTGTAGGGTTCATGCATAAATTTAAGCATACCCTTAAGTACCCTTCTGAATAAAGGCTGTCATTATATTATGGCGATTATCAGAACAGCTTGTTACAGAATCACACAATACTCAAGGTTCAGGGAGACCTCTGGAGCTCAACGCCCCCCCTGCTCAATTGGGGCAGAGCAAGTTGCACAGGACCATGTGCAGTTGGGCTTTTAATGTCTCCAGGGGTGGACACTCCACAGTTGTTGCCCTAGGTAACCTGTCCCAGTGTTTGACTAGCCTCACAGCAAGTGTTTTCTTGTCGTGTCTCATTCTTTTTCTACTTACTTCCTCTGGTTGTATATCTAAATGTTCCAATGCTATTTTTGTATTTTTAGTCCTACTGGGCTTTGCTTAGGTGAATTTGTGTTTAAGTTGCTCAGTTCTTCAACAGGCTCTGTTCTTATGGACATAACTGCTAAATTGTCTGATACAAAGCTGGGATCAGTGTTGATCAGTGTCTTTAACAGTCACTTCATTTTCATCTCTGGCTTTTCAGTGTTTTTAGCCTCAAGACTTAGCTTCATGGAAATCTCTGAAAGGCCTTGTGCAGTATTTTCTCAAACTCAGCACTGCTGGAGCTTCCTCTAAACTGTTGTCAGTTAAAGGGCTCAACAGTTGGAGGCCTCGTTAACTGTTACAGTATGTACTTGCTCAGGAAAAACTCTTCTAAAACTTATTACAAATTCAGCAAGTTCTTACTGAGGTCACACTTCTTGCAAGATGTTATAGATACTCGGAATTACATTATCCACAGCGCTACTCAGATTGTACTTGGATTTGCTTTGGGAAAATTTGTGAAAGGTGGGTTTTAAGACTGCAGTGGAGTTGGTTTTCCCCAGATTACATGGTGAGCTGGTAGGTTTTATGCTTGTACCCATGGTGATGTTTTTTCTAGTACTAGAGGTGAGCACAGTGTCAAACACGTTCTGTATTTCCCCGGTATGCGTGCTACAGCTGCTAGGGTTGTCTGAGAAGGACATAGACTCCTCCAAAAATGCATAATATTTCTCTAGTTCTGTCATCCGTCACAGGTGTAGGTAAGATTCTTCTTACTTGCCACGAAATATGTTAGTATATTCCCAGTTATTATTTGGCACCTACTTTTAATTTCTTCTGTGACAGAAACAAGTAATAATTGATGAGTGAATGTGTGCATTTACTTAAATTTAAATTTGTTTTTCTTTTTTCTCATTGTAAACTGCTGGGTATTTGTGTTTAAAGTAGTCAAGCTTGGAAAAAATGTGATTTCAAATGGGAAATAGGCTAATTCAGAAACAGACCTTAAAGACCTCTTGTACTTTGAAGAAAGAAAACCTGTAAGGAACACTTCCTGTCAAATATTGCTGAGCATTCTAAAAATCAGTAAGATTAGATGGGCTTTTTTCTTAATTCTAAAGATATGGCAGCTGATAGGAGGACATGCTTTTGGATCTCGTTTTGATAGACAAAACTAATCAGGCACTGGACTGGAAGTTATGAGGAGCAATGATCATGGCCTGAATAGATTTATTGTGGAACAGCCAGTAACCTTGACAGCTAATACTTTAAAAATGGGTACTCTGCTTAAGCTGAGGAAAACTATAAAGAAAATTGATCGTGGGGATGAAGTTGTTATCAAAATGGAATCTTTGCTCAGTTCTTTCCAGCCATTGCTTCTGTCTGCTGTCTGGGTGCCTCTGCTCATTTGGACCTCTCCTGATATCCAAATGCTATTCTTAAACCAGAAAAGCTTTTTCAAAAAAACCATTTTTTATTTTTGGTGCACCTTGGTGTTGCCTGTAAGCGTAAAAAAATTTCTGTGGCATAGAATACAGTCTGAAGAGGGCAGCCACACAACATGCTGGGCTAATTCAAAGCACTGAACAAAACAGACCCAGACAACAGGCTGGCGTTGTTCTATTCCATCATTCTGTTTTGAACCCAGATGTTTTTATGGCAAAAGACCATTAACCTTTGGCTCCAGTGCCAACACAGGAAATTCTTACAAGGCTTTCAGAATCCAGGTAGCATTTGACAAGCCCTCTGTAATGTGAATTTAATGTAAGGCAACAGCAGGCTCTCTCTCTCTCCTCTAAGCTAACCTTTGATTTCATTGATTAAGAATCTAATCCATGAATCTGTGTTTTCACAAGAGTGAAAATCCTGTAGTTACATTATCCAGTTCAGTGGGGCTTGTCCTCCTAGACACTTGGGTGCTTTGAGAATAATATCTGCCTACCAAATCCTGAAGAACTGAAGTAAGCATGTTGTCATCTGTGAAGCATGAAAGGTCATGGGGCAAAAAAGAAAACCACATCAACAGGTAGGCTTAACCTTATCAGACTTCCTCCCATGAGAACAACCATCTTGTGAGACATGGGTGGGAGCTGCTGTCATACCTGCAAAAGTGCTCTGCTTTACTTCAGGACAGTGTCAGTTCTGCTGATGCCACTGAAGCTAGGGAAGTTTTTGTCTCTGGAAGGAGAGATGGCTGTCTGCAAGAATTCACTGTCCTTCTGTAAGAAAACCCCAACTAGCCATCACTGTTCTACCTTTGAGGAAAGATGTGGAAAGCTTGGGAAGGTAGTGGGGGTGCTGGCCAAGACTTCATTCCTCCATGTGGAAAAGTGGCTCAAGAGTGACATGGAGTTCCAGAATAAATATCAATTAGAGCTTCTTTTAGACCAGACCACACTGCAGCCTGTTCTGCTTACAGTTGTCTCGTCTGTGATCAGCACACTTCTGAATACTGTGACAGAGCCAGGTCCCTAAATCAGCTAGTTCTTCATGCCTACTAGGTCAAGTAGGTCAGTCTTGCTTCTGGGCTTGGCCAACATTTGCCTATGAAAGCATCCCCTTCAGAACAGGACTTCAGCCCTGTTCCTGCCGCCTTGTCTTCAAGGTGAAGACAAAGCATTGTTCTGGCAGCAAGAGCTCTGTAATGGATCTAGTGTCATACACACACATTTACACAAGGCATTCAGAAAAGAGAATTGGAAAGCCCCAGACCACTCCTCAGCCTGCCGTGGGCACAACCTCAACTCCTGGTTGCCCAAGGAGCAGGAGATCCACACAGCTGCCCTTGTAGCTCCTTGCTTTTGCTGTCTGGAAACAGATATTCAAGAACAGTAGCGCAGTTCAGAAATTTTGAAACGGTGAGAGATTCTTATATTGGCTGATTTAAGTGCAGTGCTTCATGTTGTAGAGCTTACTGCGAAATAGATTTATTTGAACGATGGTGACCCCTTCATACTGTTTTCCAGTTGGCCTAGCATAGCTGTACAAGGAAAAAAGCATCATGGAGATTTTACCACTTTTTTCTTCTGCCTTTTCACACAGACTTGTCCTGTAAAATACTGGGCTGAGACCAGGCAGCAATGTCATTTTGACCTCAAGTGGGATGTCCAGCAGCTGTGTATATCATCCTCTTAATTGCTGTCGTCTTTGTCCGAGCTAGATGCTCATGGGAGTTGTGTGAGATCTTAATAATCCCCTTGTGCGGCAGTTACTGTAAATGATCTTTAAAGACTTCAAGCAGAGGAAGATAAATAGGGGAGTACTCATAAGCTGGATTCTGCTTCATTACCATACAGCTCTACTTCTTAAACCAAATGCTGTACTTTCATACCATCACTCCCATCTGCTTAGTTGTAATCTGTAATGCAGAAAAGAGGGCCAGCACGAAGAAGAGCCTTGCCAGTAGTTCAAGGGAGATGATCTTTCCCCTTTCCTCAGCACCGATGAGGCCACAGCTCTGTGGCCTCATGAGTGTGCAGTGCTGGCTTCCCCAGTATGAGAGAGACATGGATGTACTGGAGAGAGTCCAGCAAAGGGCTGCGCAGATGATGAAGAGCTGGGAGCATCTGACACGTGGGGAGAGCCTGAGAGAGCTGGGGCTGTTCAGCCTGGAGAAGAGGCAGCTCAGGAGGGGATCTTACCCATGTGTGTAAATTCCTGACAGGGTAAAGACAACTGATGCACACACTTCTTGGTGGTATCCAGTGGAAGGACAAGAGGCAATGAGCACAAATGAAATATAGGAAATTCCATTTAAATATGAGGAAAAAGTGGGTTGGCTTTTTTTTTTTCCTGTCAGGGTGGTCAAACACTAGAACAGACCCAAGCCTCTGCCCCTTGAAGTGTTCTCTGGTGGGCTCAATTTACCAGAAGTTGTTCTTGCACCAGGGAAAGTGTGTCTTTGCAATGCTTTGCTCACTAGGGTTAGGGATGGATGTCTCACAGGCAGTGAGCCAGCTGAGGCAGTGCTGTTGCTGCTGTGTATGACCATGTTCATGAAGTGTTGGTGCAGGCAGCAGCTCTGCAGTAGCTGTTGGTACTCTCCACTTGGACAGTGAGCCCAGTAGGGTCCTGCTCGCCCTTGCCAACAACCGTGTCTTGGCCCCTCTCCCTTCCACTGTCTGGGTGTACAGAATACTTGAAGTGATTAGGGAAGGTTTTATCCCTGTCCAGTTCTCTGTGGCAGAAGAAAAAAAAAAAAGCCTCTTAAAAAAAAAATTAAGAAGGGCAAATTTAGAGACATGCTGGAGTAGCTGTCCATCTAATTTGTAGTTCTGTATCTGAAAATAGTTAACACCAGGTGTTTGAGAAGCAACATGTCTCTCAGTTTCATTTTCTTAAATCAGATTTTATGACAAGGTATCTTATTTTCCAGGAACTAAACCTTGGGAGAACTTTTATTTGTTGTACTTCAACAAAATACAAAAATCTAGTGGCCACTGGGGCAATATTGTCCCTTTAAGTCTTATAGCTATGCTAAGGACAGTGTGGTATGTCAAAGGAATTCACCATTACTGGTGGTACCTCCTAGTGCTACTTCACCGACCCTTATTGCATGGAGGAGTTTACCCGTGGTCCCTGCAGACCCTTGTATGCTTTTCCAGGAAGGTGAATGCTGGCGGGAGCTCACAGGATGCACCAGCAGCCATGGACACAGTGTGGCTGCTGCAGCTCGCATCTGCAGGAGCAGCCCTGGCTTGAGGTGCAGTAGTGTTTGATCCTGTTGAGTGCTCACCCGGATGGTGCCCTTCTGGGAAAGGCGGTGCTTGGACTTGGCATTCCTCCCATCTTTGAGGAGCTGTGCCCATGTAATCCTGGGTAAGTCAGCAGAGGGCAGCCCTTTAAGGGCAAGGACGTTGTAGCCCTGAATTAAGCATCAGTTTACTGCTGCACAGCTGGAGCATGCTCCCTTCACAGGTGTAGAGAAGCCAACAATAAGTAGCTGCTTATTTACAGCCCCATTGACAGCTCTAGTGGTAAGTGACACGAGTCAGTAGGCAGGACAGATGGCACGTAGGGAGTAACAGCAGTAGCTGTGAGTCCGAATGCTGCTCTTGCCATATCCAGCCTTGCATGGTGTTTATAACTGTCCTGGTGCTACAACTGGACTTCTGGGCTCACCAGAAGTGCTGGCTGGCTGCATGTATAACTAAGGAGCAATGTCTGGTCAGATTACCCAAATACATAGTTTTTCCCTTGCTTTGACAGGGGTCATGAGCTACACAAAAAGCATTACTTAAGAAGTTCTTCACTTGTGGAACTGGAGCAGTCTGTGTCTTGGCTTTCTCATCAAGAGTGGTGAATGTGCAGATGTGATTATCAGGCCACTTTTTTTTTTTTAATATATCTTGAAGTATTTAAAATACATTAAAACATCACAGCTGTATCTCAAAGGAATTTTCAAGCTGGGAAACTGAAGAGGTAATGGCATTTATAATCTTTTCCTCCCCAGCAAAAAGGCATGTCTGGATCTGGGTTACTGAGTCCTGCAGGTTTGCTGGAGGAACGCAGGCCCCTATCCAGTGGAGTGAAGGAGGAATCTCCTGCTTAAGGTTAATCACATAGTTAAGTGTTTTTCTGGGATAGGCCCATTTGCAGGTGATAAAAAGGCCCACAGATAACCACTGAAGGCAGTGCAAAACAGGATTATTGTCTAATCATATTAAGTGCCTTTTTTTTCGATGGCTTGTGAGAAATGAAATCCTAAGCCTGCCACTAACCCTTCAACTTGTTTGGGATGTTTTCAGAGCTGGTCCAGGAGTCCCCTATATATGGTTCCAGATCTTATATCAGTGTGAGCTGCAGACTGATAGATGTTAGCCAAAAAAAATTTGATTGTTCCTTAATGCGTCCTCTGTGCTATGGTGTTACTGGTAAGTGGGAAGGATTCCACTATCAGTCTAATACAATGTCTTCTGCAAATTTTGTTTTCTTGTAGCATGTGCTGTCCACTAGGCCTGGGGAGGAGGTGGCATGCAATACCTTCCAGTGTGTTTCCTCACCAGTCACTGCACGCTGGTGCTGCTGCTCACCCTCTGATCAGCCAGGCAGGTGTGGATGCCCCAATGGCTTGGGAAGCAAACCCCGGGTGGTCTGAATGATGTGGTTAAGAATTTAACTTTTTAGAAAGTTGTGTAAAGATGCATATGTCTCCTTTTGCGGTTATCTTGGGTTGCTGTTTTCTCTGGGAACACTAAGATTTCTGGGGTGAAAGGATTGTCTGTAGTACGGCATCATCCTTCCCTTCCTTTCAAATCTCCTCCTTGGCTGCTGGCTGAAATAACCTGCACAGCTCTTTGCCCACACCCTGATATTGTGGGTTTTTACCATCAACACACATAATGCAAAACACTGAAATTTCCACTGTTTTTCTAGTGTCACGTCATTAATTCCGTGCTTGCTGTAAGAATGGTTCAGTTTTTACAAGTTGATAGTCAAAGTCAAAAGCTGTTACAGGCTGGTTGTTTTGGATCAGCCAGGAGTTCCCTCTTGCCTGTGAACTCCGTGTTGTTTCAGCAGATCGTTTTCCTCTCCCTTTTCTCCTTTTTCTCCCTTTTCTCCTTTTTCTCCCTTTTCTCCTTTTTCTTATGTTTTATTGAAGTTTCCTTTTGGGTTGGGTGGGTCATAAAGCCTGGCCAGTAGCAGAGCACATTTCTGTTGAATTTGATTCTTTCCTCAGAAAGAGGAATTCCCTGACTGAACTTGGTGAGTAGAGGGTGACAGACAAAGGAAGTGGGAAGAGCTGCCTGTCCTAAATACAGTCTCAGCCTACAGCAAAGACACTTTCTCTCCTCAGAGAATCTGGTGTTCATTGCTGTTCCTGGGCTTCCAATAAACGCATGTGCCTGGGAAAAGGGCAGTCAATCCATCAGCTGTAGCCCATCAACTGGAGAGCCTGGAGCTCAGGGCTCTTGGTTGAATCTGCTAAAGGCAAAAGAGAAGCTGCAGTTGTGTACGTGGGAAGAAAATGGAAGCGATTTCAATGATGCTTATGTTTTGGAAAGGCCTGGGATGAAAATGACGTCGGGGACCTCAAGGCTTTAGTCTCAACGAAGAGGTGAAAATGTTAGTACTGTTGAGTCTGTGAGTTCCCTATGGCAGGCTGAATTCAAGAAAGCAGACTGGTTATCTGAGGCAGTGCAGTTCCTCAGCACCTCCAGAATGCCCCTGCATGTTCTTGGGTGCCTTTCTTATGCTGATAAACAATTACTGGCCTTTCTTCCCTGTGAAAAAGGAGATGAAACCACAATCCTTGCAACCTTGGGTTTGTCTTGTCACAGTGGTGCTGTGGCTGCTGTTGTCTTGCCTTAGTACTCCTTGTGCCTGAGACTCTTATTCTGATGTTTGGTCTTCCTGAGAGGGAGTCACAGTCTTCTGCATGTTGTTTTCATGTGATGTGTCCTTCCCATTGCTTCTATTTTCCTTTTGTTTTCATGCTTAGCTCGAAAAAACAGCCTCACTGTTCACTGGTCTTCCATGCCTGCTTAGCTCAGTTGAGTGGGATGCTGATGGGCAGCTGATCAGATGCAGCCCCTCACTGGCACCAAACCAAGCTCATAACCTTAGTAGGAACTTTTTGCTTCTGACTGGATAAACAAGGAGTGGGTGCTCTAGGGATGATTTTATTTCTTGTCAAGTGACCCGTCACAGCGCTATTCTCAGCCCCTTGGCAAACACTCTGGTTCTTGGAGATGTTCCTAATGTAGCAGACTGAAGGCAGAAATGGCACTGCCATAAGTGTTGGCCTCTGATCATTTGTCTTGTGCTGGCTTGTGTTCTCCTGCAGTGCCCAGCCTGCTCTGAGGAACCGCAGGGGCCAGGGGCTCTCCCGAGCAGGCAGGATGAATAAGGCTACCCCATTCTGTGACAGGCATCGTTGTGTTACCTGTCTTCTTGCAGCCAGGCAAATGAGACTTAATAATTTTACTTACCAGTATAGCCATAGCCCAGTTCATCGCAGTGCAGTCACTGGAGCTGTGTGGTGTAATGATCTAAAGTTGTTGGTAAAATCCCTGCAAGAATGTGCATGGGTGTGGGGGTAAGGAAGTGAACCTCAGTGTGCTGCAGCTGGAATCATGCGTCACAATGTTTTTTTGCTTCCTTATTTAGACAGATTTGGAAAAGCTTTGTGAAAATGCTAATTCTCTGGCTCAAACTCTCTTTTTTTTCTGTCCCTCATCTAGTAGATATTTGATAATTAACAGTAAACTTTTAGATTTGTTTTGCCTCTGGTGTAAAAAATCAGAGCAGTGTTTAATATGAAATGGTATCTGCTGCCCCTTCAGTGAACTGCTAAAAAGCAGAACAATAACTGACTTGCATGCTTTGGAAGTCACAAATAACATTTTGAACAGTTTGGATCATAATAGCTGTATTCATTACCCCCTACAGATTGGCTCTCGTAATCGAAACAATTTCTCTATATGTTGTGTGACTTACGGCATGCCTATAATTCCAATGAGGTCTTTGTAGATAGTATTTAACCAGCCATATGGCACAATATGTGGAAAATCCTTAAGAGTATGACTACATGGCAACTCTGTCCAGTGCGGTATCTTGCTGCAAAGACAGAGCACACAATGAAGTAAGTCAAAATATTTAAAAGTAAGGCTTTAACGTACAAAACATGAAGGATCAATGGCTCGCTCTACATCTATTATAATTTCAAAATCACCATCCTTAAAAACAGTGCACAATGACAAAGTAACAAGGACTAGGAATTAACTTCAGTCCTGAGGGACCTTCCTTCCGCTTCCTTCCTTCTTGCCTTTGCAGCCGGGCAGGCACATGGGATCGTGGCCTTTCCTATAGCAAACCCTGCAGCCTGGGGATGCTCAGTAATAAGATCTTGTCCTGGATCCAGCTTAGCCTTACAGGAGCACGGCTAGTCTAGCAGGGACGCACCTTGGGCAGAGCTGCACGGAGACCGCCCCTCCAAACGCCCTGCTGCCCCGTATGAACCGAGCCGCCTCGGGCTAGTGTTGTGACAAATGTCCGGTAACTTCGTCCAGCGCCTGGCTGCCTTTGCGTGAGCCCCAGCACCAGCGGGCATCCAAACTGCTGCTGCTTCCCTGGAGCCCCTCCGAGGCGAGCATCCCCTGCGGCTGTGGTGGGGCCGGGGAGCACCTCCCCGGCGGCAGGCACGGTCTGGCAGCGCCAGGCTCTGGCACCGCACCAGCCCGGGGGGGCTGCTGGCTGTCTCCCGCAGAGCCCCAGCCCGGGCTTTGTCTGCCGGAGCAGGATGGGTGTGCGGAGATGGGGGGGGGGGGGGGGGGCAGCCGGCCCCGGGGCGGCACCTGCAGCGGGGACAAAGCGGGGCCGGGCCGGGGGCCGGGGGCCGGGGCGGGCCGAGCAGGGGCCCTCCCCGTTCCCGTCCCCGCCCCCGGCCCGGCCCCGCCGCGCCCGCCCGCCGGCAGGGAGGCGGCAGCCCGCGGTTCGGCGCGGCCCCGCAGCGCTCGGCGCGGACCATGTCGCCATGTCGGAAGTGAGGAAGTTCACGAAGCGGCTCAGCAAGCCGGGCACGGCCGCCGAGCTGCGGCAGAGCGTCTCGGAGGCGGTGCGCAGCTCCTTCGTCCTGGTGAGCGCGGCTCCGGGGGAAAGCCGCGGGCGGGAGCCCCGGCCCGGCCCGGCCCGGCCCGGCGCGGCGGTACCTTGGGCAGCTCCCGGCGGGGGCCGCGGCCGGCCCGCGGTGAGCGGCGGCAGTGCGCTGGGCGGGCAGCGGGGGAGCAGAGGGGCAGAGTCGGGCAGGGGATGCGCGGAGCGGGGGAAGAGGAGGAGGAAGGGGCTGGAGAAGGGGCAGAGCGGGGGATGCGCGGGGCACGGCCGGGCAGGGGTTGGGAGGCGCTGGGCGAGGGATGGGCAGGGCGCGGCCGAGCAAGGCAGGGGATGGGGAAGGGCAGAATGGCCCCGTTGGGTTCCCCTCGGCGTGCGTTGTGTCACGCCATCCCGCCCTCCACCCCGCTTGCCGCCCGCCGCCGCCGTGCCCGTCTGAGCGCGGTGCGGAGGTGTGAGGATCGCAGGAACCGGCACTTCTGCCGCCCGCGGTTAGGTAGTGCTTGCGCGGTGGGAGCGGGAGTTAGGGAGGATCTGTCCGTGCAGGGCACTGAGCAAACAGGTAACGGAGCTCACCCTGCACAGGGTGCAGGCAAGGTAAAACGGGCGAATAAATAGGGCGGGACTGCAAGGCACGGCCTGGCAAGGTGAGAGGGAGGCACGGGCATTGGCGTAAGCCGCGGGTCCGACGTGTCCCAGGAATCACGCTCAAATGTCTGGGACGAAAGTCACGTGCTTTATCAGATGCATTTCATCCCTGCGTGTGGGATGCTGCAGCAGGTTGTCTTTGTTGTGCTCACAGCTGTGCAAACGTGAACTGCTGTATCCTGGGTGGATGCTGGGGGTCACTTCAAAGCTTCCCTGGGCTCTGTTGGATGTATTTCACTGTTGCTCCTTGAATTACTCTAGCGTGTAATCAACTTTGACCTTGACTTTGATGGAAGGTTAGTCAATGGGATATGGAGAAAGTGCAGTGCAAGTTCAGTGAATAATTCCCATTGGTCCTCTACTGTCAGATTAAACGGCATGTGCTGTTAAATAAATGGAGGGGTTTAAATGATTCTTCTAAAAACAGAGTTTTCTTGTAAATTTACTGATTTCTAAAGCTGAAAAAAGCCATGGAGATGATCCAGTCTGATTTCCTAGTGCAATGGCTTATTGCTTCCTATGTGCAGTTGTTCAGGGATCCTTACGGGCTCCCATGTGATTGTCTGTCTTTCTTTCATCAACAATACATAGGGACAAATGCTTTGTACAAGCTGATGGAACCTCTCATTAAAAATGAAATTGTTTGTATAGGACCTGAAGAGCTTTGGTATCCTACAGGCAAATGGTTACTCAGTGCCTGTGCCAGGTGCCTTCTGTCAGAAAGGGAAGGGATGGGTGGGACTGCAGATGAAAATAAGTAAAACCTTGACAGCAACCCAAAGGAGCCGGCAGAGTCCAGCATCCATCAGCAGCCGCTCTCTTTCTGATCCTGACTAGGGTTTCATTGCTCACACCATCCCTGCCAACTTCTCTCTCTTTCTGACAGGCAAATCCCCTAGAGCTGCTGTGCTGCTTAGTGTGTTTGCAGCCAAGCTCAGGAGGAGGGTGAGGGCAGGTGTCTCTGACTCCTAGGTCTTGGCAGAGCTTCCCGCTTTCAACAGTTCAGCAGCAAGGGATAAATCCCAGCACTTCTGCATCTCTAGGAAGAGCCGTAAGACGCTGCAGCATTCAGAGGGCGGGGAAGGAGGTGGCATAAGCTTATAGGCCTGTCTCAGATGGCACTTCATCCGCCCTCAGTGATTAAAGGATGAGGTTCGTGCTTTCTGGGTTGCTCCAAGAAAAAGACGGTTCCTCTCCATCTACTAGGTCATCATCCTTGCGAGGAAGGGATGTCTACGTGCAGGTGTGCTGGCTGTCGGGAGGGTGGAGAGCGGCATCCTGGGAAACAATGGTGGGGAGTAGTGGCGAGAGGATGAGACCGAAAAGCCTTAGTTTCTGATCCTGCTCCCAAGGTGAGGCTCAGCCTTGGCGCTGATGAGCTGGGCAGCTACCAAGCGTGATGTGAGCCCATGTCCTACCTGTCTGCCCCCTCCTTGCCACGGGCAGAGTGGGGGAGACCGAAGGCCCCAGCATCAGGTGTGTGCCAGCAGGCTGCAGTCCCAGCTCTGCCTCACCCTGGGGCAGTGCCGAGCTCACCGGTGCCCCTGGGAGGCAGGGGGTGGTTGATGGGTACGTGGGGAGCAGGGCCTGGTGCTTGGTAAGTAGATGGAGCAGGCTGGCCGCGTGCGGTGCGGTGCGGTGTGTCCCAGGGTGCGGGGAGCTGGGGCTTTCTGGCAGTCTGAAGCAGACTGGAATCACCCTGGGGACCTTGCTTGGCAGGATCCCATCCCCTTCCTGCAGCCTGGATGCAGCAGGTGTTGTTAAGTCAATAAAAGCACGTGAATAGTTTAATACTCCCCGAGCCCCTGGGGATACCCTGCCTGTCCCTCAATGATCCTGTCAGGTACCTTGGCTGTCTGCTTGCCTTGGGGCAATTGTAGCTGAAACCACGGGTATCTGTGGTGGTGAGAATGGATGAGATGAAGGGGTGGGGAGCAGAGCTAGTGCTGCAGGTACCGGAGCACGCAACTTCATCCGCAGGAGGAGTGGGCTCTGTAGGGCTCTTTCAATGCATAGACTGAGCTCGGCATTTTGGGCATTCAAGGCACTCCCTCAAGACAAGACACTGTCTGGAGTAAGAAGCCATTTGTAGTCAGTGAATGAAATACTAGTAAACGAAAACGTCTCAGTGAGGAAAGCTTTTAATGTCATGGAAGCGGTCAGCTTGTACAGAGCCATAATTTGTGCGTTAAAGGAGACACATCTCCAGCCAGCAGCGCTGTGCTCCTGCGCGGCCAGCCTGAGCAAGTGTGATGTCTGGTATGATGCAGCTCCAAAACTGCCGTTCTGCAGGTGCAGTGAAGCTCATGTCATCTTATTTCTGTTCCTGATTTTCCGTTTATGCTTGTCTAGAGCTAGGAGAATATTTACGCTTCTCTTTGGTTTGCAAAGCTGGAGTGAAGTTGGTGGGAATTTGGTCAGTGACTTCTGGCAGGCCTCTGCTCCTTTGTGCTTGTGAAAGGGAAGCGTAGCATGTGGTGGTGGCTGGACATCGGCAGCAAAGGGAGGTTGTCCCTTTCCGAGGTGTCCTGGGGTACCCGTGTCCCACAAATTGCCCTTTGGACCAGCTGCTAGGATGCAGCCAGTGCTGCTCCTGTCATGGTATAAGCGGAGCTGTAATCTGGAGCTGTAGCAGTAAAAGTAAGCTTAGGCTGTGGTGGGGAGCTCAGAGGCACTTCAGGCCCCGTGGATGGGGAAGGATGAAGTGCAGCTTTCACTTGGGCCTCTTTTGTTTCCTCTTATAATGCTGGTGTTCCCGGCGTCCCAGCTGTCCTTCTGGTCTTGCATCACGTTCACAGATGGGCTGTGTAAAGGAGGTCTTGGCGAGGAAAACGAGTTCAGCGGGAATCCCTTGAAAGCACGCACAGCCCTGCGGAGCGGAGTTGGGAGCGCTGAGGGGGCCACGGGCAGCCAGGGCGTGTGGGAACCCTGGTTCTCTCTGTGCACTTTTCTTTGCAAAGCTGTAGGGCAGATTGTATCAATTTCAGCTTTGAATGGTCCCTTATGTACACTACTGATTATAACTTACGGATGGAGTTTTGGCAGAATAACTGACAAACAAGGTCACTGTTTAAATAAACAGACAAATTTCACAAAAGTTGGCAGGTGGGATAAATGACACGCTAAAAGATGAAGGAAAATTTTCAGATTAGGTTAGAGAGAGGAACAGTCCAAGCCTAAGTGTGATAACTTAAACCATTTTTAACCAAGAGATCACCTGCAGCTTAAACCTTGGGGCTCCAACAGTAAAGTACTGTGTTAGAAGTGCAACTTCAGAGCCAGAGTACGAAGTGCTGGTGATATCTGGGAGAGACATCTAGGCTAGACCTCAAGGAGAGCAGCCAGGGACCTTTGGCAGTGGATAGACACGGGTGATCTTGGCTCAGACCTTCAGTGCAATCTCCCTCCTCCCATCCTCTCCACGCTGAGGATGTTGCTGATTATTAATGGGAAAGTCGTGCAGGAGGCAGGAGAAACCTGCACCGCGGCACTGGCCAACACGGGACCTGGGCAGCCACAGGAACGTTGCAGGACGGAGCTCAGGCCTTGCTGGCAGGATGCACACGCGTGCTCTGGTGTGCGGTCCCCTGCTCTGCACCTCTCCTTCACCCCATCTTTGCTTTCCCCCTGAAAGCGCTGTGGGGCATTGCAGAGTTGAGCAGTTTAAGAGCACGCACGCGTGTGAGTGAGATCTGTAATCTTGGGCCTTGTGGCACTGCCAGGAAAACAGCAAGGACCCTACCTTCTGCCTCAGGACCCGAATCAGCTGCACGTGGTCACTTGTTTCCCTGTGTGGATGTAAGGCCAAGGCTGAGCTGGAGCCTCCCCGCGCCTCCCCTCTCTCTGGGAGTGGTGTGCTCGGCAGCGGCTGAGCCCCTGCAAGGAGACAGCTGTGTCTCAAGCCAGTTGCAAGTTTTCCAAAGGTGTCATTCTCTGTGTCGTGACAGAGAAATAAAACGTGTGGGAGACGTGAGATCAGAAGAGCAAGCACTTGACAAAACCCAGACAATCCATTTTCCCACAGTGCTGCCAAAACTAGTCATCTGGTGGCAATTTTAAGTGTCCCACAATTACTCTGATTTTCTTTAGATCATTTCTGTACAGATTAACTGAAGATACATTTACTGCTTCACCATACAGATTTACAAAGGATGCAGACCCACAGCATCTTATCTGAGAAGAAGCAGCTGCAAAGGGTTTGCCCACATTGAGTATCAGCCAGCCCCGTGGTGCATCCCCGGGCACCCCAAGGCGCAGCTTGGTGGCACCCAGGCACACTCCCAGCTCTCGGCCACACATACGCCAGCACATGAACTCCCAGCAACTGCAGTGTGGGAGAACCTTTGCCTGCAAACAACTGCATCGATTCTTGCCATAGAGAGGTATTCAAACTGAGTGTCTGCTCTCCTGTGTTACGTGGTGCTGTGGGACGTGCTCCCTGAAACCTCACCGTGAGATGGTGGGCAGCGTGCCAGGAGAAGATGGGTTTTGTTTGATCCTGGCTGGGCTGGGCTTGTATGGGTGGCTCAGTTTCAGGCAGATGCAAAAAGGAGATAAAAAGCTCCTTAACGGTGGTATTAAGAAGGTTTTGACTGGAGGCAAAAAGGCATTTTGTTCTTTCTGCAGTTTTTTTTCACCTTAAACTATATTATTAGTGTCTGAATTTATACTCATGCAGAGGAAATCAGCTTTCTGCATAGAATCCTCTTTTAATAAGCTGAATTCACTTTGATCAATGTGAAGACTGTTTATATGCAGCGTTTGTAGTGATCTTGATGCTCGAGAGAGACACAGAATATATGCATGTTCCCCCTCGGGTGTAGTCAGTATGCTGTGTTTGCATAATTTACATAGAAAAAGAGACGTATATGAGACAAGGGAGGAAATTCTGCCCCTGCTTAAGTGGGTGGGAGTTTTGCTGCCAGTTCAGCCAGGGCAGGTTTTGCCCACTGCGGTGGGATGCCTCCGGAGTGGGCCACCGCAGCTCGCTCGGGTGACTTCTGTGGAAGTGCTTATGGAGAGATTATTGCTCACAGGGGCTTATTCAAGAAAACACTTAAATGCATTCTTAAAATTAATCACATGCTTTCTCGAATTGGGGCTTGTGTGCTGTAGGAGGCTGAATTTAGCTCAGCACTGGCTGAGTGCCATGGCATGGCCCTGGGCAGCGTGTGCCATGAAAATGGCCTGGTTTGCTCCCACCTGAGCACACACCGGTTGTGCAGTGGGTGAAGAGAACCATTTCATGGAGAGGAGCAAGGCCCCGAGTACACTGTGTAGCTATTTGGGGCCACTTAGCAAATCTCCGGCATGTCTCCTACCAATACCCAGTCCTGAAGAGATGAAGCAATACCTTCCTCCCCCATGCACACCTGTGCGCTGAGGAATGGGTACTATAGGATGAGCTGTAGTCAATGCATCCATTTCTTAAGGTTTTTGGAGGCTACGACAAGCTTTAGATAGGCACTAAATCTTATCCTTCCCAGGGCACCATTTAAATATATGTGTCCTCCTGCCCATTATAAGAAAGCTCTAGGAAGAGACCAAAGCATCCAGCCCTTACACTTGCTGGGCAAGGCTGGGAGTGGTTTGTTCTGTGCCAGGGGCAGTGTCATGAAAATGCAGGTGTCCCTGCATTGACAGCATCTGCCCTGACCTGCCACCGTCGATGCAGTGAAACGGCTGGAACAGATGGTTGTTGGTGGTGCCTGCAGCTAATGCCAGCAATGCGGCTGGGGATTTGGTGCAGTCAAAATCCGGTGAGGGGATGGCTCTCAGGCTTTGTTTCAGCCTTTGCTGCTATCTGGAGATACTTGCGGAGACCCCTCCCAGGACCAGGAGCATTTAAACCTAGACTACCTGCTGTAGTGCATATCGTAGCATCCTTTTATATATGCAGCTTGGTGGCTCTTATAGCATTTCACTTAGCCCTTTCCACCCTGATTTATTATTTCTAATGATGCAAAATTACACAAAGCTTTTGACATTTCTGTGGCCTGAGAATGCAAGTCACAGTCACACACAGTAGCTGAACAGCAGCCAGGCTTGGGGCACACGTGTGCTTAGCTTCCCTGGTTAATTGGCCTCCTCATTCCTGTTCTGTCCAAGGAAGAAAAGGGTAGTTTCATATGCCTTTGTGGCCATTGCTGTCATCTCAGAAATGCTGGAGTATGTTTCCCTGCCACCAGCTCCCTCCATCTCTTTCATTCCCTTAAAAAGTACAAATCAAAGTTCTGCCTTGCCGGCTCCTCTTTCCTTCAGCACAGCCCTGACTTATCTTTACAGCTTTTCCCTGCCTCCTGCTGCTTCTCTAATGGGGTCGGCTCTGCTCGTTCCTGACCCCCTTCTCACCCCTCTCTCTTTTCTTGCTGAAATGCAATTTTCTCTCTCCCCTATTAATATCTCCTGCCAGGGGGCTGTCCCTGGGGAGCGGTTGCGGCTGGAAGAAGACCCTGCCTGTTTCGGTCCAGAGCGCTCCCTGCTCCCTCATCCTGCTCCTGGCTCCGTGCTGGGTGACAACCCCGCTGCAGCCCGGCCCCTTGTCCCCAGAGCGGGGACACTGCACGGGTGCAGCCAGAAAGACGACATCTCCCCTGTGCAGTATTAGGACCTGGTCACGTCAAAGCGCCGTACGTCGCTTTCTGTAACAGCCATATATATATATAACTGTACTTGGGTAGCGGTCGGGAGCCTGGGATGTGGGTTGGAGCTGCACTGCAGTGTCTGTGCGTGGAGCAGGGCGCATCTCCCAGCAGGTCTGGAGGAAGCCACAGCTCAGGATGGCGGCTGGCTCCGTGCCTGCCAGGGCTCTGCCAGCCTGCCAAACCCGTGGCTCTGCGGCTCGGCCCTCGTGGACACAGGGTTAGCTGGAGCGGGGACTCCAGGGAAGCGTTGTGCCAGCAGGAAAGGGGTGGAGGGGCTGGGTTTATGGTAGAGGCAGGCAGGAAAGGCACGGTCAGGAGAGGAGAAAGGACCCTCCATCTCTTGGAGGGAGATGATGGTACTGGCTGGGGCAGGCCGAATGCTCACAAAGCTGGTTTTCAGGGAGGCAAACCCAGCTGCCAACAGACAGCCCGCTTTCCGTGGCAGTTTGGGGCTCCAGGAAAGTTGCACTAGACTCAGACAGGTTTCCTCGCAGTTCTGCCTTTTCTTCTGTGCCCGGGGAGCCCTAAGCACTCCCTTGTCCTTTTGCATAAAGCTGGAGCCTGCGTGGATGTCTTCATCTGGGGGAACCTTTGAGGTGCATTTTGACTGCGGGTGGGTTGAAGCATTGCAGAGCCCATCCATTGCAGAGCCTGTCCACAGGCCCTCCTGCACTTGCTGGGAAGAAAAGAGTTTAACTTTGCAGCCGCTGCAGCCATCTGCACCAGTGCCCGATGCCTGCAGCCCGAAGACGGAACATAGATGTAGGCTGAGACAAAACAACTTCCTGGGCTGGTTAAACCACCACTGACATCTCTGGGGTTTGACTTCACTGCTGGGGGTGTTCACTGTATTGCTAAGGCAACCCAAAACCGTCTTGCGACTTCCTGCTCCATATTTCCCTGGCAGCGTTGCTCTATGGGCTTGGGCAAGTCGCTTCACCGTTGCCCGGCTCTGTTTGTGCCCCGGCGAAGCCGAGGAGCGTTTCGCCTGCTCGCCTTCGGGGAGTGGCTGCGCAGTTGGCTTGGCCCACGCACAAGTGGTTTCTTGAGTGAAAAACAAGAGTTTTTAAGAGCAGGCAGGAAAGGGAGGAGTTCTGCTTATGTGCAATTAATTGCTTTAAGATGTTCTGAAGCTGGCTATTCTGGAACTGGATGCTAAATATAAAACTGATGCTACATAAATAAATGATGAAATACCAGTGACATCTGAAAAGCGCTTTGGGATGCTCCAGTTAAGAACTGACATAAATAACATGTATTATTGTCATTGTAATTACTATTTTCCATTTTTAGCATGCCTGGGCTTACAGAATGTTTTGAGAAGTCATACCCGGCAGAAATTCAGCTGTCCCATAGAAACCAGTACCCTTTTGCCAATTTCTATTAATGCTATTATTTTCAGAGGAGAAAATCAACGCTGTGCCATGTTTTCATCTCTCTCATGCTCTGCGGCAGATGCTCAGCTGGATGCAGGTGCAGCTCCACTGACGTAGAGCTACGCTGATCTCTCCCTCTGCTCCTCGTGCAGAAGGGCTGGATTTGAGCAGGCAGGGACGTGCGGGGCTTCAGGTGGTGTGTCTGGGGACTGGAGATGCCATGGCAGTCTGCACTGAGCTGTCACTGGTGTCTCTCACACAGAAGCACTCGGTGATCCTGAGGAAGGTCAGGGCACAGGGGACAAGGGTACTGAAAACAATCTCAAATGCTTGCCCTAATTCCCTGCCCTGTGCAGGAGCAGTGCTGGATCACCTCAAGTGTGTGCTTATGCCAGAGATGGGGCATGCCCCCAGCTACCACTTGCCTCTGATGGTGCTTTTCCTATTGACTCTGCACTTATTCGGGGCACCATTTTCAGAGGTGATCTGTGAAGGTGAAGTGCATGTGGGCTGAAGCGGCAGCACTGCCTGGCAGCCTGGGCCGCTCACAGGTTGGCAGTAAACTCTCACTGCTTCATTGCAATGCAGCTTCTTTCTGACGGCTGTTTCCTTTGCTTAAGTGATTTTGCAAGAATCTCAAGCTTTCAGGAAAAAACAGCCTTCCTGGCCTTCATAGCTGCAGAACTGAGTTTCAAAATGTGATCTGCTAAAGGCTGTGAAGTGTGGAGTCCACTTTTAAGTAAATGGAAGGGAAGTGAAGAACCATACACTGATTATCCTGACTTCCTGTAATTTCTAAGCCAATTTGAAGGCATTTCAAGGCCTGAATTAGTTTTATTTGCCAGGCCTGATAATGACAGGTAAATGTTTGTATGTCTACACTGACATCAACTTTTGGACTGTTTCTTCAAGCCTTCTCCAAGCTGGTGTCTTGCATTGATGCTACACCACTCTCGGAGACAGCGCTGATAACTGCAAACACTTGCTTTGTCGCTAGAGAATTGGGAGGAGACATACAAGTAACAAAATACCCAGAACCCAGTCTGCCCTTCGTAGTGCTCAGGTGAGGTTTTGCTGCCACGCAGGGCCATCGATGCAGGAGGAGAGAGGTGTGGGTCAGTGAGATGCTTTTTGCACAGGACTTGAGTGGGGTGGAGGGAAGGGAGCACAGGAGGGGGGGCAGGCTCTTGCTCTGCGCTTTCAAATGCAAAGCGTGAGTCATTTCCACTGCAAGTGTTTTCTTGCAGGGTGCCAGGACTGTGCACCCATCCTCCTCTTCCCCGCCACATGGCTTTTTATTTCTCTGAGAGCTCCTGTCAGACGCAGCCGTCTCCATTTAACGCAGAGCAGCGGTCACGAGGGGTACAGCAGCCTTGTGCTGTCTGTGCTGTGTTTCAGAGCTGGAATGTGGCACAGACTGGCATATAACTCCTGTATGGAGGTGGGAGTGCGGGGACTCTCACCCAGACCCCTGTCTAATAAGACCCCTAGAACTGATGCACTTGCAGCTGTGTCTACTGCTGTCCAGCCTTTGGGTTCCCTTTGCCCCGTGTACCCATTTCTGGGTGTAAAACAGACAAAGCGAGTCCTGCAGCTTGCTGTGGGGGTGCTGGGGACTGGGGAAGGGAAAGCCTGCTTGCCTGGACCGCAGCTGGGGAAACATTTGTTTCCAGGGTATGGGATGAGTACTGCAGGGGAAAAAGGAGATGCTGGGATACACTGCTGAAGGCATCACTTAACAACTTCTCGGGGACCCCACGCTGACCGAGGAAGGATCTGTGTGCTGCTGGGAGAGGAGAGCCCTCAGAGGGCCGGCGTGCCACAGATCTCCTCCCATGTGTTGGTCTGGCCCGTGCAAGCCTGTGTCCTGCTTTCCTCTTTCTGGGCCACAGAGCATCCACGTGCATGCGCGTGCTGTGAGCATCCATGCAAGGCAGAGCTTCCAGCTTCACTCTGGGATGCAGGATTTGGGTGAGCAGGGAGTGGGGTGCAGGAGAGGCTGCCCTGCAGCAGGCAGTGCCTGCTGGGCAGGCTGGGGCTCTGGGAGCATCACACTGGAGCTGTCAGGAGTGCTGCTGTTTTGGAGGTTGCTCACCCGCTGCCCGCGGGAGGGCTGTGCAGAGCGTTGCTCTGAGCCGTGTTGGCACGCAATCCCTCCCTGTCAGGCCCCTTCTCCTCACCTCATCCCTCTTCCCTTCCTGGTTGCCCATGGAGCTCCTCTCTCCTGTCTGCAGTGCACACCCTCTCCGCCATCCACTCTTGGCCTCCCTGTCCCCTTCTGCCGCCTTTTGCAGCTACACAGCCCCAGCCTTTGCACAAGCTTCCCATGAGGTCGCCTCTGCGCTCGCCTACCTCCAGCATGGCCCCATCCCCAGGTGAGCAAAACCCGCATCCCCCATCCCACCTGCCCCTGCACCACCTTGGACCAGCTCCTGACACCCCTTCCCTCTCCCTGCTTCCCCTGCTCCTCCTCCTCCTCGGGAGGTTTTCCTCCCTTGGCATTTCACAAAGTGCTCAGTGTGTTTGTATGTCCGTCTTACAACCCGTCTCTCTCCCCTGTCCCAGGTGTAGACATTTCCCCTGTGGTCTCAAGCACAGCATTTTTGTGCCTTCAGCACAGCCAGGATTCCTGTCTGGGCATTCCTCTTGTATTTTTAAACTTCCTTCTCTCTGGCCAATGTAAAAATAGTTTTGGCCTGCTCATATCCAGCTTTATTGACTATTTTTCATCCTCGTGGTTTTACCACAGCCCATCTCTGCGCATCTTGCCCTGGGCCTTGCTGTTCCATCCAGCTGAGTGCTGGGTTTGCAGCAGGCTCATGGGCACAAGCTCCCCACCACCTGATGAGAGCTGCCTCATTCCCTCCCTTCTAACTGCCGCCCAAAATGTGGCTTTGCCGAGAAGCCCACAAACCTCTTGGCAGTGGCGAGGCTGCGTTGTGTTGTGACTGCTGCTATGCGTGCTGGCTCACACTGTCTCCCTCTTTGCCCTTTCCCCCCCCATTTCTGTTTCCACCTCTTCCCTCTCTCCTGTGCTTTTGAATGTAAAGTCTTTGGGCTGCAGACTTTATTCTGGCTTTGCACAGGGTTAAGGCAGTTCCAGGCACTGGATAGCCAAGCTCAGGGTTTCCCACTTTTCATTGTTCTTTCTCATGCCCAGGTTCCTGGAATGATGAATTATGTGTGAATCTCAGCTTTTTTAAATGAAGCTCTGTAGCCTTTCTGCAAACTTGAGTTAGAGCATGTAAATGGGATCAGATGGTAGTGCAGAAAAAGTGAGGAGTTACAAATGTTCTATTTAAAAAAAAAAAAAGCTCTCAAAGACTACACAGTTTGAGAGAGCCCTGACCCGAGATCTTTGAATCCAATCCCTGGTTTTGGAAAAGCTTTTCTATGGATAGAAATTCCTCTGTTCCATGTGCCTATACAGTTTGCCAAGTGGATTTTCTCATTTCCCAATTAAATTCTCCCATGTACTGTGAGGTTTCATGAGCAAAATAACAAATGGGGGGTTCTGTCCACTGTCTGCAAGGTATCCTCGCATTTCCAGGTTGTGCATTGCAGTGTGAAGTGGTCCCTCTCTGCCCTGGGCCGTTGCCAGTCTCAGAAGTGATGTGACTGTGACTAGTATGTCCAAAAGGTGGTTGTACACTTCTGGCTTTATCCCCCCTTTAGCTTTTAATCAGTTCCCCAGATTGACTTTGCTTCCTATTTTCTGTGTATTTCACCTACTTGGCCCTTTGGGTTTTGTTTTAAAATTTGGGCTTTGCTAGGCTTTCCTCATAAGTGCATTACAGCATTACAACAGATGAGGCAGTAAATAGATAGGCTGTAAAATTTTCGCTAAATTTTGGGGAACAGTTGTACAGTCTGAGACAATACATTTATATGTCCATGTGGTCCGTGCTATTTCCTCTTCTCTCTTTAGCTGCTGTAAAGAACCATCCCTTTTAATATTTGGATCACTTGTGTCTCTCTAGCTGCTTTGTGAGTGTGGATGCATGCACTGGGTAGAGCTTCATTTCTGAGGAAGTGAGAAAACACCGTGTCCTGGGTGCTGCCGAACCCGCAATTTTTTTTTTCAGTGGAAGACGCAGAGGAAGCGTTGCAGGGCTGGCTGCGTCGGGCGGAGATGAAGCAGTGTGCGCGTGTGTGCGCTGGCCGTTAGCGCTGTGAGAAGCGAAAGTCGAGCATGGTGCAGCTCTTGCACTGGGCTGGGGGTTGCTCTGGGCTTGGCTTCCGCCGTGCAATGGGAAACTCGTGCTGGCAGCCGACGTGGGGCTCGTGTCAACGCAAAGGGATGAGCAAATGGGGTAAAGCAGAGCCAAACCAGCCAGGGTTGCCATTTTCTTCCCTGGATGTTGTTTTAAATGAGAGCCAGCCTGAAAGGACTGAAAATACAAAGGCTTTCTGACAGTTTTCCTTTGGCCACTGTTTTAAAAAAATCCTCGAATGAAACATTTTCCCTTCACTTTCTGTACATTCACATCACTTGGATTATACCTGTTGTAATTCGGGGACAAAAAGATTTCAGGAAAACATTAATCATATACTTATAATAAAAACATTGACACGTTTGTGTTGTATACAAACGCAGGACACTAGAAGACAGGTAGCTACTGTTTTTCAGGCAATAAAAGTTTAAAATAGAAATGGCCTTTCCTGTACTTCCCCACATGAATATCTCCAGCTGTCATTGTGAACCTTTGTTTATAAAGCAAATATAAGGAATTTTTTAGGCTTTGCATATGGATACAGGAAGGAGACAATTTAATCTGACTACTTAAGATTCCCCCCCCTTGGTTAATGGGTAATTCCCTTGCTAAACCATTTCCTTCAAACTCTCTGTGGAGGTTTCTATCCAGTGGGGGGTTGCGCTCGGGCTGGCAGAGGGCAGCAGGACAAGCAGGGCACTGAGGATGAGGACCTTTACTTGGGGTTTTCCTTGTGCTGGGCTCTTTGTGCTTGCGCTTGGCCAAAGGCAGAGCCTTGCGTTGGTGTTTGTGGGCATGTTTCCGTTGAAGTCATTTCATTGAATTTCCTGTTAAAATGCCAGCTGACTTGCTTGCTCGTGGAGAGAGTCAATACTCAAATAGATAGGCTGTCATTTTGCCTGTGCTCAGGGGAGCAGCAGTCTCAGGGCAGAAGCAGAAGGACAGAGTGAAACGTGGTTTTGGGAACAGGCTGGTGTGCGGGGCTTGAACCAGTGGGGTTTTTTAAGAGAGGTGAGTGGGCTCATCTGGGAGGGTACGCTGCTCTCCTGTTATCTTTTGATTTAAATGGCGTTTGTTTATGTTTTTCCCCTATGAGGTCTTTCGCACAGGTCTTGATTTTTGTCCCAGTGCATTGGGCCGCGGTGTTTTGGGCTAGGAGCTGCTGCCGAGTGTGCTTGGGGTGCTGCGACCGCAGGGGCCACGGGAGAAGGCAGCTCACCCCAACCTGCACACACTGCTCTTGCGCAAAAGGTCAGAGGAACCTGAGGAGCATCACAGTGCACCCATCTGCCTGCCCTGGGTGAAGAGCTGCTGCATGTATGCCAGAGAACAGGATGGCTTCGGCAGCACTGCATGTTTTTTCCTGCAGAAATGGGTTGATTTTGTTGCTGGACTGGCAGCATTTCTTTGCAGTTGGATATTGGCTTTCCCTGTGGAGGAATTTGTGGTTTCTAAGACTCTAATTACTTTAGTCTAATAGTTTTTCCTGTGCTTTCGTAATGACTTTGGTGGGTGCCATCTGCTGTTGTGACAGCACCGGGCAGTGTGAGGCTGAGCCCTGGATGCCGGGAGGTGTGTGCTTTAACCAAGCTCGTCAGAAAAACTAAGAATTTGAAACCTGATTTTCAGGGCTTAAAGCTTTACCTCCAGCCCTGTTGGGACACTGGGCACTAGGGTGGGCCGAAGGGTGAAAAATATTGTGATGGCTCCCTCCTTACTCCGCAGGTCTGTTTGCAGAGGCATGGGCATGTCTGGCCCCACTGGGCAGCCAGCACAGTTTGGGATGGATGGATGGAGAAGTCTGTGTTTCCTCGATGGCAGGCAGGGGACAGGCCACATCCTTTCATAAGCAGCTGCTTTGCTTGCAAACAGCTTGACCTACCTCTTTTGGCTTCACTTTAGAGACATTGCTGTGGTTCGTGTTGTGGCCTGTGACAGCCTGGCTGCATCGTGCCGGGTGCGAGCACGGCCGGCGTAACGCCGTGCTGCAGGTGACAGAGGGCTGCTGTCTGCTGAAACAGGGAAATCCCACAGCTTGGGTAAGGAGAGCTCTAGGGACTGCATTTGTAACAGCTTCGGAGGAGAAATGCTTGTCTGTGGGTGCTGCAAAGCTCATCTGGGTGACAGCCCTCTGCAGCCCTGCAGGCGCACATCCATCACCTCCTGGAGCTCCCTGGGTCGTTGGCCGTGTGTCCCAGGACTCAGCATGGGATACAGATCACGGCAGCAGCCTGCACAACGCATTTTGTCCAATATCACTAAATCCACAAGAGTGGAAAGGCTGTGGTGAGTTATTTTAAGGAGCTTTTTCATATCTGTGGTGGGCAGTGCTGTATGGGTTTTGAAGCCTCTCATGTGAGGATGTGGGATCCTTTTCAGTCCTTACCCTTTAATTGTCATCAAATCCCTTGAGGGTCACTGCCAGGACTTTGTCTTGCTGGTCATCAGAGATGTCAAAGCTAGAAAAGAAATGTTATCAAGAACCCACCTTTTTAAAAGAACGACTTTAGAAACAGAGTCCCAGTTTCAGGACCATGCTGCAAAATAAAAAAGGACTAAAAATGTTGTGTAATTGGAAGGCCTGAGTTCTGCATATCCAAAGCCACTATTTAATGCCATAGCCATGCGAAAGGCTCTTAGAGTGAATCTAATTTACCATTACAGCTGCTGCTGGGGCAAGGTGAGACGGGGAGTTGGTGTAAGCAGTGCTTGGGCTCGTGGCACTGCTTTAACCAGCTTATGCTGCTGAGTTTTGCTGGGATTGCTGCAGTGATTAGCAGTGAGAAAAGTAAATTGGACAGGTCGGAAGAGAGCCGTACACCTGGTCTGTAGGGTCCTGCCTGGTCTCGTGGGGTGGCCGAGCTTTGGGGATGCCTCGCCCCAGACCTGCAAATGGGAGAGCAGCTCACGAATGTCCTGTTAATTCACATTAATTTGCAAAGCTTGGCAAATTTTCAGAAGTGCGTAATGTTATCCTGAAATAACACCAGTGTTTCATATGATTAACCAAATTCAATTAAGCATTTAAAGAGCATGAGACTAACTGAGAGAAAATGGGTTCCTTTTCTCCATCTACCTGTTGGGTTTTTGGGACTTCTGTTTTTCAGATGATCTCTCTTTTTTTTTTTTATGAGAGTCTCGGGTCCTGGAGCTTCATGTGCAGCGAGGCTGGCAGCACGCAACACTGGGGCTGGCAATGTTCGCTACCCCATGCCCCAAATCCCCCACGGCTGGGGGAGCCGAGCAGCAGCACCCGGCCACTCTGACACCCAGTGTGGGCTCTCTGCCGAGTGACCTTTGTCTTTCCCACCTGTAATTTGGGGGGCTTCTCCTGCGATGGCTGCAGTGCTTCTGCTGGTGCTAACATGGCACTGAGGATTCCGAGGTTTCTTTCAGTATAGTGCAAGCAGTGAAGCAAAGTTTCCAGAGAGCAATTAAGTGGGAACCGTTTCAGATATCTGAGCTAATCCATGCTGGATTCCTGCAGCCTGGAAAAGAGACATTTTGAATGCAAAACTCTCTGGGGCAGGAGGTATATTTTCCCCAGCCAAGAGTAAGAGTTCTTTGTGGACAGCCAGAAGCACGGCAGAGCGGGTGCTCGGCGAAAGGCTGTGCAGAAATTGCTCTGCCCAGAGGCTTGCGTGGGACCCAGGCGTCGCTTACATTAGTAAAATGGGCCTTAATTGCACAGAGGCTCTGTGCTGTCCTCCATCAGAGAGATGCTGGGATGTCGTTCTGCTGCTGGGATGCGGTCCTGGGAAACACGACATGAAAGGTACCCGCCTTGCATTTCTGAAGTGCTGTGGGGAAAAGCTTTCATCTCAGTTTTGCTTTCCGAACATATTAAAAGCTCACCCGTCATGCACCTGGGACAGAGGAATGGCCTCTGCTCAGCGGGGCTGTTCCTTTGGGTGAGAGAAGCCAGAGGCAGCCTAAGAGAGACGGCTGCCTTCGCTGCACCAGCCCAAAGGACCATCCAGGTTTGCTACAGACTCTGGATTTTTATTGTTTTTACCATGTACCAGAGTATGGCAAAAAAAGAAAGAATTTTTTTTCTGTTATTCTTTGATTTTTTTAAAGGTGCTGGTGTCTGAGAAGATACCACTATACAAAGATTTTCTGCAACATTTCAGAAAAAGATTAAAACAAGATTAAAATATGACCATCCCCAAACAGCTCCTGCCTGGGGCCGTTACCCCCTTGCGTGATGACTGCCTCCCCAAAGTCCCAGCACCAGCTCCACTTCAATGCAGGAGATGCTCAGTTGTCATTAAAGCAAAACCCTGGCTCACCTTTGCTGCAAAGGGCTGGAAGACGTTACTTGATGCATCCCAGAGACTCACGAGCCAAAGGCACAGCACAGAAACCTATGGCTATGATTGGCTCTGATTGTTTTTGGAAGAGCAATGTTGATTTCTTGGCTTATCTCACGTCACAGGCAATATTGAGCTGTTTGGATGCTTGGTGGTGCGGCTGTTTACCCACTGGTGTTATATGATGCTGAGCTTTTGGTCCTCATTTTGGACTCATTTTCTTAGGCTGCAAGTTTTGCTGTCTTCAGCAAGAGACCTTGTACCGATCTCATTTTTAACTCAGGGCTGTGTGAACAGTTCATCCCAGCAAACCCATTCAGCTGGGGGGTAAATACTGCTGCCAATGGGGAAGCATCCGATGTTCCTCTTCCAAGGGAGGAGAGCCCAAACATGCCATCCTACGAGGGTGTTATCACCAGAGGCACGTGCCATCCTGGCATCACGCAGCTGCTAGAGGAGTTTGATAAACACTGTCCATGACATGGCCAGGCATCAAGATTTTGGTCAAGATTCAAAACAAGGCAAAGCTGATATATCAGAATTTGCTTCCCGTTTTATTGTGACCATTCACATACAGAGTCATGGGTTTGCTTTTGGTGTGAAGTTTAATTTTCACAACTGCAGTGCTAAGTGCCTGACTCTTGCTTATGAAATCTGAAGTCTAGGGCTGGGCAGCTGAAATGACATTTGCCTACTTCAGAAGTTGCCCTTGTGTTTTTCTCACATTTTTTTAAGTTCTGTTTTCTGGCCTTGTAACACGGACAAAAGTAATGCGATAGCAAATGTAATGGCGTTCTCCTAATAGTTTTTACTTGTGACTCCAGGGATTTTGGAGAAGTTCCTCTTGCTTCCCAGAAATGTAAGTGAGAGCAAAACCAGGCCCCAGATTTTTCCAGCCTTCGTCTCTGGCTGAGGTGTGATTTATGGAGAGGGCTTTCCTGCCTTTCTGGAGGGATGCTGCTCTTCCTTCCACGGCGTGAGATTCCTGCTCTGGAGGTCATAGCAGATGGCTTGCTCTCATCTCGCCAGCGGCACGTTTCCAGAGAGAGCACGACTCTCATCAGCTCCTCTAGCAAACCCAGCTTTGAGCTGAGCAGAGCCACTGTAGGAGGCCTTATTTCTTCTGAGCTGGACGGATGAGCTGCTCAAACATAAATATGCTGAAGCTTGCAGCTGTTAAAGCTGTGGCTTGTCCAGGAGGATTTCTTGCTCCATTAAGAAATTGGAGACTGTGCTTAGACCAGAGCAGCACAGTGCTTTGTTTCTTCCCGCAGCTTATTACCAGGCACAAATAACTTAACCCCTCATTTCCCTCTCTGCACAACATGCACATTGGTGGTTACCTGCATCACATGAGTATGAGATTGCTGAATTAATGAGTGGTCCATTGGTAACACAGTTTGAAATTGTCGGGCTAAATTAAGCATAAGATGTTAGTTACTGGTTATTTTATATATTATATATATGTAAATTTTTTCATCTTCTGTTTTTCCTGCAGGAAAAAACCAAAGTGGTTGAACCCTTGGACTACGAGAACGTGATCCTTCAACGCAAAGTTCAGATCTACAGTGATCCCCTCCGGGACCTGCTGATATTTCCAATCGAAGATGTATCTGTGAGTTTGTGCTGGCTGTTTCTCATGTTTGAGGCTCACTAATCTCCAGTCCTGCTTACCTTGGAAAATTGCCACTGTTAACCACATGTTAATTTTGGCTGCATTTCTGACACAAAAAACCAAAATGACCCACTGGCGATTTGGGCCCACCACATTTATTTAAAGCAAATATCAAGCCCTGAAGACCCGGGTTGCACTGAAAACATGTTCTCCTTTTTGCCACAGATCTCAGTCATCGGTCGACAGAGAAGGACTGTCCAGTCGACGGTGCCAGAAGACGCTCTAAAGAAAGCTCAGAGTCTCTTCGTCAAAGAGGTGGGGGCAAAAGTCCACGCAATGCCTGCCTTCAGCACTTTCTCCCTTAGGCAAGATGCTCTGCCATAGCTCCTCGTCTGTGAGGTTGCAGATCACTTAATTTTTCCTGTGTGGGAAGCACCGGTCACTGGCAGGCTGGCTGCATGAGATAGTTCTCGCACGTGCCTCTTGTGCATTGCTTCTTTCCAGTGGGTTTTGTACGCAGACATGGTGTGTGGCTTTGCACCGCCTGCCTGAGCTGCAAGGTGTGGGCGTGCAGCAGGGCAAGGGGTGGACTACACAGCCTCCCCAGAGCATCCTGAGTGCCACGCATTTGTTCTGTAAAGTGCCGCACTCTAGGACCATTCCCTCCAAGTGCAGTGGAACTAAATGCCAAGCGATGGTCAATGATGAGTTAGAGGCACTACATTTCCGAGGGCAGAAAATTGGTGTTTTCTGGAAAACAGTCCCCTCCCAAATCACTACTCCTTTTTTAAAGCCTTGAAGTGATGAAAATACAAAATTAGTAGCTGTGTGGCAGGCCAGACGCTGTGTGATTTTGTCTGTGTGATGAAAAGGTTCCTTATGAAATTCTGTATTGCAACGCAAAACAAGTGAAACAGCTTGTTCAGACCCTTTCCACTTGTGCTTACCTCACCCAACAGTCTGTAACCTTTCAGACTTGTGCATGGTTTTGTTTTGCTTGGTGTAGCTTTCAAAGAGCTGTATTGTTTTCCTTTCAGTGCATTAAAACCTACAGCTCAGACTGGCACGTGGTAAACTACAAGTATGAGGAATACTCAGGAGACTTTCGGATGTTGCCATGGTAAGTGTCGCGCTCCCTTGGAATACTAATGCATGGTCACAGGACTGGGGTTTGAGCAGGCTTAGGAGAAAGAGTCTACCCTTCTTTCTGATGCCTGTCCCGCAAGCAGCCTCCCCTCCAGAGGTATGTCACTGAAGGTTAGAGAGCCAGAGGTTCATGTTATCATGCCATTGTCACTCAGCTCTGTCAGGGAGATGCTGACAATATTGCCAGCATAGGTCGTTCCTTCACATCCCATCCACCAGCGTGCAAACAGCCCCCTCCATCCAGGATGAGGACAGACTACAGTCTGGGCACCTGGCAGGACAAATAGTGTTGGCAGTGTCTGCTCGTCTCAAATTGGGAGCCTCGTTGTCCCCCTGGGCTGATGTTCTCTGCGTGCTTGATGCAGCGTTCCCCTGCTGAGCAGATCCTCTTTGTGCCCCTTGTTCACTGAGCTGTTGTTTTACAACTCCAATCCGGTGGTGTAGTATCGCTACTAATGCTGGCAGTGCTGGAGAGTTATGTGCTCTGAGATGCTGGCTTGTGCCAGTGATTCCAGCCCCAGAGCTAATCGGGTTTTTCAGACAGGCGTATACATCTCGGATTTCTGCTGGATTGTTATTTTCTCAGTGGTGGCACCTGCTCTGCTCTCGCTCCCCATGCTCTGTGCATGTCTGGACCACTGTTCAGACCACTCGTGTGCTAGCAGCTTGTTAAGTGCATTTTCTTGTTAATTGGCTAAAGTGGGTCTGTTCTGAGGATCTCGCGGGGGTGTGAAGCAGCAATGAGGCAACACTGTTGATGAAATCGTATTAAAATTTTTTGTGAATAATCTTGCACTCCGATCTTGCTTCTTTTTTAGCAAGATGGAAGATAAACTGGCCTGCTCTGTCTCTGTGTTGCATAAATTCAAGTCAGCAAAAACTCTGCAGAATCAGACGGCTAACACAGAAAAAACTAATTGCATACTGCATGTTCTTAATTTCCACAAAATGCACTCAGAACTTAGCTTTCTCCAGCTGTAAGGGGCTGTAGGTTTCTTGAAATCTATCTATCTTCTGCAGAAGGACAGTTCTGCTGTGCTCTGTAGTCTTCAGTTTGGCTACTGCTTCTGGATCTAGCATCAGCTGCTGGCTTGGAGGACACTCGTGTCCCAGTCGGTAAAAATGAAAATGTGTTGTGATTTCAGCAAATCCTTTAGGCCAGACAAGATTCCAAGCCATGTGTTTGAAATTGATGAAGACTTTGAAAAGGACGAGGTAAGGAGCTTTTTTTTTACATATTCTGCTCTAAGATCTGTTAAAAAGCAGATTTCACAAGGCAAAGTCAGAATTCAGTTGCCAGGAATGGTTTTCTGGTGAGATGCTTTTTACTGTGAAGATGGGACCAAAACTGAGACAGTGATTTATTTCAAAGTATGACAAGATAATCTCTTGGAGCCAAGGGTCTCCTAAATTAGCTGCAAGATTAGCCATAATATTTTTCATTTTTCACTTGAAACAGTGCAGCAGCGGAAGAGAAAAAAAGGAAGCCAAACAATTACTAAGTAAAATTCTTCATGTCCAGAATTAAAAATGGGCAATTTGGTTTTCAACTACACTGCAATATCAGGGTCCTCCTCTTAAAAAGCTTTCTGCAATTCTTAATCCGTCACTTCTACCCAATATATTCACAGTGTGTCAGTCCCGGTCTGTATATACTATGCAAATGTTCCGAGGCATTTGCTTCCTCTGGAAGTTAGCATGTTTGTGCTCAGCTGGTTGCAGGGAAGATTTGCAGCCCTGGAGCTCTTCCATGGGGGTGAGCTGGGGGCTCTGACAATTGGGACATCTCAAACCTGGTGGTCATTTTGGAATATGCAGATGCCATGTTTCCCTGTGCATATCACATTTGCTACAAGAGGGGTAGCATTTTTCTGTCTCAAGTACCACATGAAGCTTAATACATGCACATGACATTAAGAAGTTTTAGTTTATGGTGGGAAGAGTTTAGCCCAGCTGTTTAAACTCCTCATGGCACCAGGATGCTGCTGCTGAGGAACTTACAGAGGAAAAGGGAAGTTTCTTGCAGAGATGAAGATTTGAAGGGGCTGTTTCACACACATTTCTTAAAATTGCCAATTGTGTCCCCACACACCTCAGGTCTGGACTGGGATGCCTTTTTTTCAAGTTTGGCCTTAATTTTTTTTGACTGTGTTGTTGATTTGCATTACATCATTAACTTGAGCTGTTACCTGTTTAGTAATATCTAATTTGGGCTGGAGACAGAGCTGTGCAGTATGTTATCAGCATGCCTCTGAAAAAAGCAAAAGGACAAAAATATGCTATCAAAATTTGATGGAGACCTTTTTTCTTCTGGTCAGTGTCCCAAATACTCAAACAAGCGAAGTTACTGATGTTGGTTGTAGAAGAGTATTCCTGGTGCTTTTGCAGATATTTTTGGCATTTATCTCTTTTGGCATGGCCATATCTAAAGGATTCTATTACAGTTTCCTGATGGAGTGTTTACATTAGAATTATGTAGTGGAAATTCAAGTAAAAGCAATCTCTTGATGAAAAAAAGGTGAGCCATTATAAAGGAGAAATCATGGGTTGTTTTACCCAAGGAAATAAAGTATTAGACAATTTACTTTGTTATTGGAAGTTTGACAAGAAAAGAGTGAAAACCTGCCATTTGGGGTGCGGGAGGCAATATAAACCAGTCCCTTCACAGCTCATCGTCAGGCAGTCCAGGTCCCCCTCTGCTGCTGAGTCACTGGAAGTCCCAGGATGAGTTTTTTTCACCAGTCTGGGATCTCATTTCCCTCCCTCCCCAGTGGGGGTCACAGTTTAGGTATGGATGGAGGATTGTTCTCTCTTTCTGGGACCACGGGACAGGACCAGAGATGGAAATCCCAGCTGGTATGCCAAGAACAGCGTGGTTGGGTCGCTTGAAACTTTTTGTTTTGATACGTGTGAAACCAGTCATTTCAGCTATTGGGGTTTGGTGGTTTTTGCCTAAATTTAAAACAGAGAGTGGATTTATACAAAAGGAAATGACAAAATAAGTCTGGATCTCTGCATTTTGCAACTTTCTGAACAGACCATTTTGAAAATTTCCTTCTTCCCCAGGTTTTTGAAATACTGCCTAAGAACCAACATGCAGTTCCTCATTGCAAAATTGCTGTGCAGTTCTGTCAGTGTAGATGTAATCTTTCTTTTTTTAAAGGTGACCCAAACTAGCCTGTTTTGCCTGTTTCTTGGAAAGAGAGAACCCTGAAATTTTTTGTGATAACACTGTACGTGTAGCTGTACATGTTACATGTACATTTGTTCTACATGTTACTGTATTGCTGTAGTTAAAACTGTATTGCTTTCTAGGGTGGACATATGCCTTGTGTCCAAGGCGAATTTTGCGTGGGAGGCAGTTCACCTACCCTCCTGTTTTCCTGATCTTTTGCTTTCTTTCAGGATTCCTCGTCCCTGTGCTCCCAGAAGGGTGGTGTGATAAAGCAAGGCTGGCTGCACAGAGCAAATGTAAATAGCACAATCACTGTTACCATGAAGGTGAGTTTGATCCAGCCTTATGTTAATCATGAACGAGGTGCGAGGTTAAGTTCAGACCACATCTCTAAAGCTAGCAGGAGTGCAATGGGTGGGTTTGGATTTGGATGGGCATCCGTCCCTCTTGTAGAGTATCCCTAGGTGGACTGGAAAACCCAATCTGGTAACAGATTTTCACCCTTCCCTCCCCAGAATATAGGAAAGACCAGTGCACTTCAAATCATGACAGGCAAGCTGAACAAAAAGGCGAAGCATGTTCTGGGAAACCAAGATTGTTTTCTGAATGAGCAGCTGAGGCCCAGAAGAGAAAGGCAATTTAAATAACTGGAACAGCTGCCCTGCAAAGACGACTTTCTGAATTGATAGTTTCCTCGCTTGTAGGAAATATGTATGGAGGCCAGCTTTAAATTGAAAGGACGAGTCTTTGCTTTAAAAGCGGGGGTGATATCACTGAGGAGATGGAGCATTACTGACCTAGAAGCAACAGCTGCATTGTCTCCTGTTCTCCGCTGTACATAATCTGGCATGACATTGCTTACATTTTGCAAAGGAGGGTTTTAATAGTTCCACCGCAGGTTTTTGCTGTGGCAATGAGCCCGTCTGTTGTTCTACCACGCAGCTGCCTTATTACAGCAGAGAGAGGATATTACGGAGTTATGCCTAACTGTGCAGCTGAAGGATGGCTGCAGTGAGGCTGCTTTGTAGGGATATTAGTAAATCTCAAAAAGCTCAGTTGTTCTGAGGCTCGATTCAATGAGTTATGCTTTCATGAGAAGTGGAACAGGACCATTCATAGGGCTAATTTTAATTTGAGTTTTTACAATGACTACTCATGAGCTTGAAGGTGATAGACAGAACAGGATTTTCTGATCCTCTGCTTTTCTGAGCAGCAAGTTTGAAGCCATTTCTGCTCCTGTAACTTCTGGAGGATGTATCATACATGATCAAAGCAATCAGATGGGTCTGTTCTTAACTGAGCCTCTTGTGCTATTTTGGCCTCCATGCCCAGCACCTCAGACCCACCTTTCAGAGACGTTATCTGAACTACACTGGCTTCAGTTCAATTAATAAGGTCCACAGAGTCTCTGTGAAACTCGGTATCAAAGTACCAAAAATCAATAGCCATTTTCTGAGCTGGTCCTGGTCACTTCTGTGTCTTACAAAACACCTCCTAAAGCACATGTGAGAAATCTGAGGACTTGGAACATCTTCAGCCTTGCCAACACTTTGAGAGGCTGCTGTGCTTTTGCAGAAGCAGACACAACCATCTTTTGAGTGCTGGTTCTTTCATTGCTGTGATGTGCTGAGCTGTTGGTACCTCACACTGTTGCTAAGCACGTGCAGAGCGTATTTTGTGGAAAGGCAGCCCACGAGCAAACTGTAATTAGGCTACAGCTGCCAACCTTTATTTCAGAGTAACCTTCCCTTTGCAGAGAACTTCTCTGGTTTGGCCCAGCTCTCTTGCTGTCTGTTTTGCAGCATGTTGGTGTGCTGCATTACAACCACAGCATGAGGATTTTCTCTCTTTCTTTCTTTCTTCACTGCCCGAATGGACTTCCCAGTTCTCTAGCCGTCCCTCTGCAATTGCAATGCCCACCAACAGCATCTGTAGCCTGATCAGAGGAGATGTTCCCTCTGATCTTAGGTTTATGGTATTCATTTCAAATGACCATAGTCTTCTGATGATTATTTCTGACAGCAGTGCTTACAAGGGGAGAAGATCATAGGAATAGTGTTTGCTGCTTGCTTCTGCATTTCCTTTTGAAGAGAATTCAGAAGATGCAAATGGTTTAGCATGAAATCCCATACCCATGAGGGATGTCAACCCTGTAATATCTAGAGAGAGATCTGTCATGGGTTTCTGTAGCATCCACTGCCAAATTTTCTAGGATTGATTCAGTGAAGTGCTAAATCAGTGTTTAAATTGGTTTAATGCTTAGCATACGTAGCTTTCCATGTATTTTTATGATTTGTTGAACTAAAGGTTTAGTTAAATCTTATAAAACTTAAAGGTCAGCAACCTTTGGAGCATCTCTACAGCTAAGTAGTCATCTAAATGATGCCAGAGGTTACCTTTCAGAGGGCTTAGGTTACCATTCAGAGCACAATGCTCCCTTCCAGTTCTGTGCAAGCGAGTGGTTTTATTGAACATGCGCTAGTGTCAGTAATGATGGAAGCAGGAAATTACTAGTAGTCTCCCATGTGGGATAAAAAATGCTGTGTGTATTCATAGATCTTCCAGATATGCACAACAGAGGAAATACTCACAGTGCCGCTTGCCCCAGCTTCCTTTGTGATTCTCCTAACACAGATATCTAGCAACCGTGAAATGCACCCTGCTCCTTACAGACCTGACAACATATGGTGCTACCACAATTGCTGCGAAAATGTTCTCCTGAATTATAGTTCAGTGCCTTTTGGCTGACAAACGTGAAGGAAGATGTTCTGAGATACTGGACAGCTTTTTTTCATAAAAATCAGTAGCTCAAACATAGGAACGCTTCTCCCAGACTTACTGTTTTTTGAGGTGAGAATTGAACACTAAGCCAAAGCCAGTTCACGAAAATAGGTTTGTATAAAAAAAACCCCAACAAACTCACAAAACACGAAGCAGTTGAATGGATTACAGCGTCCCTTGGCTTGCATTTGAGTGCTAGGAATTTCCACATGTCTCTTCCAAAGTCTTCCGGAGAATTGCTTTGTAATTCTAACTGAGGTCTTTATCAAAAAGGCTCTGGAAATACCTGCTCTAGGGTGGAATGAATCTTCAAGTGATGTGCTGATCTGAATTTACTGTGCAGCATTACTTTGTAAAGATAAATGAGGCTGGAGCCAGCTGAGAGACAAGCTGGAAGCCCTGGGGCTTTGCTTGAGATAGGCAAACTTATAATAACAAGGACATTAAAATTAAAGAAGATGACGAGTTCTCTCTTTATAAAACCAAAGGGGTGAATCTGCAACACTCTAGGGTCATCAGTGTTTATTGTTACAGTATTTTCTCAACAGCAGGAGGGCAGATACTGAAACTGTGGCTGCGGTTTGTGATATACAACAGAGTGAATACTTACATGAGCAAGACTTTGTACTTTTGCAGGTATTCAAGAGGAGGTATTTTTACTTGTCACAACTCACAGATGGCTCCTATATTCTTAATTCCTACAAAGATGAGAAAATTTCAAAAGAATCCAAAGGCTGTATTTTCTTGGACGCTTGCAATGATGTTGTTCAGGTAGGTGTGCTTTCTGCGCAGCTTTACATGGGCTTATGCATTGCTAGCTCTGAGACAGACATGCTTTCTGAAGGTCTCTGCCACTGAAAGGGTGAAGGCATGGATTTACAAACTAACTCAGAGCTGGCTTGCTCTGTCAGCTAATCTGATTAAAAGTCAGGCAAGGCACTTCATAAGGGTGCCATACTTTTTGGCCAAGAAGACAGCGAGTGGAAGAACTGCTGTCGGAGTAAAAGGGAAGCATTTCATCGTTACCTCATCCCCTGCCTCCCTGCTCTGTCCATCTCCTTTACCTGATTATCGTAGGTCAGGTGCCTTTCAAGACACCCTGAGTGTTGAAGCCAGTAAGTTATTGGTGTGACTTAGTCTTGGGCACCTTCCTCCTCCTTCTTGTTTCTTAAGTTACATCCTGATAAGTCCATGCAAACATGCAGCCCTTTGGGACTTATGACCTGCAAAGGGCTTGTAAGGTTTTAGGAGCAGGTATTTGTACAGGGCTTAAACCTGGGTTTGCTTTGTTATGCTGAGAGTGAAGTGCAGCAGTGGATTGCTGCTGTGCCTTCTGCTGTTGCTGTCTCTGCAGAAGCTTCAAGCACTGAGTGTGGTGGAGCTGGTACAGGGCAGCTTAAATTACTCCAGCGGTTTGCTTCAGCAGGGATGAGTCAGAGCTGCATGTTTCCGTTTATCTCTCTGAACACAGTAAAAGCAGTAGTGCACACGCCTCACTGATGTACAGGATGTACTTCCCAAGTTACATCAGATTTGCCTTGGCTTCTGGTTGGAAAATGCTGTTTAAAGGCCAGCAGAGCTCAGAAAAGTTGCATTGAACCACTTGCTTTTAAGATAGATGCTTCTAAGTGTCCTGGAGTGCAACATTACTTACTGTGTCAGACAAATCCAGTTCTTGGCTTCTCTGGGTAAAATATTAAAGGTCTGACAACATAAGAAGGAGCTTGCTCCTGCACCTCAGTCAATGTCTGTGGTTGAGTCTAGCTTTCTTCCACTTTCAGAGTAGCTGGCAACCAGGGAGCTGTGTACTGCTTGATCGCAGCCGTGAAGCCCTTTGTGATTACTGCAGGAGAGGTGCTGTGTCAAGGAGGGTGCTTGCATTGTATTTCATGGAATTTCAGTTCAGGATGCTTTCACAGAGAGGAGCCTTATGGCAAGTACTGTGCTGAGTCGTTGAGGAAAATGTAATACAAATCTTTCTTAATTGTTTGTTCAGTGTCCTAAGATGCGCCGTTATGCATTTGAACTGAAGACAATAGACAAGTACAGCCACTATCTCGCAGCTGAAACTGAGCAGGAGATGGAAGAATGGCTGGTAACTCTGAGAAAGATCATTCAGAGCAATACTGAGAGTTTGGTGCAAGAGAAGAAAGATGCTGTGGAATCTGTGCAAGGTCAGTCTATAAATAAACACCTACCTTCACCCTTCTCCAGCAAGATGCAAGCAGTGCGCCTGGAGAAGAGTATACTTTTCTTTCTGGATTAATAGCAAGAATTATGGCTGACACATGATATCATGCAAAAGGGCTTAGTATAATGTAGTTGATAGTCTGAGGAATAGAAGTGGAGGGAAACATGACCCTTCCTCTAGATGGGAAATCCATGGCCAACTTTCAAGACTCCTGGAAAATTGGCTCTGTGCTGAAGTTCTGCTTTGCAAAGACCTAGCAGGCTGTAATAGTACACCCTGGTACGAGTAATGTATGGAAAAATCTTACTCCTGAGGAATGGAAAAGTCTCCGTAAACTGTTTCTGTGCTATTGTAAGCAAATATTGCAGGATGCTTTCTGGCAGAGCGGTGCTCCTGCAGTTGTTTTGAATATCTGGGGTTTGTGTCCTTGCAGATGATGAATCAAGCACACAGGGAAAATCAGAGAACATCCTGGAGAGCCTGGAGAGAAGCATGCATCCGGAGCTGATGAAGGTACCTTGTTTGCAGAGATAGCTCTCCCAGCCCGTAGCTAGTTCTCTCCACCATGTCTATAAAAGGGGTTTTCCACTTTCTGTGTCTTCGGCTCTGGGGGAGCTGGGCAGGCACCAAGTGCTGGTGGGGTCGCTGTTATCTCATCTCTCTGTCTCACGGATGGAGCTCCATGGTTTGAGGCTGCATGCTGCTCACCTCCAAGTGTGGGGCCCTTAAGGAAGAACCAGACTTAGAGCGAATGAAGGGCTGTTGTGGTCAGTACTGCTCATTCCTGCTCAGCAGAGGTGACCGTCCTGGCCGTGAGAGCAGAGGGACAGTTAGGTGGCAGCCACCTCCTATTTATGGTCCAGAGTGTGCTTGCCTACTTCTGTCTGATTTCTCATTTAGCAGAGTCATATTGGTTTACTGTCGTTGCACCATGTTGGTGGCTACAGCTGCATCATCTCACATATCACAAAGGGAACCTGAAAAATATTTATT
Organism: Harpia harpyja; assembly: GCF_026419915.1. NCBI lineage: Eukaryota > Metazoa > Chordata > Aves > Accipitriformes > Accipitridae > Harpia > Harpia harpyja. The sequence goes on from NC_068957.1 coordinate 16,656,649, forward strand.
TTGTTCTGCTTCCATTCTTTCCAAGTAACGAATGTTTGCCTCTGTGTGGCCAGGCAGTAATATCAATGCTTTCCTTTGTTCTAGTATGGAAGAGAAACAGATCAGCTGAACAAACTGAGCAGAAATGATGGAAGACAAAACCTCTTTTCTTTCGACCCAGAAGTCCAGGTAAACATCCCCATGTTTGCAAATGTGAGGTTTTATTTTCTGTTCATGCCTCCCCTCTTCCCTTGCATGGCCACAGCGTTCACCTGCAGAGGCAGCGTGTTTTTCGGTGGACTGGAGAACAGAAGTGCAGCCCATGTCCCTGTCAGTGAGAGCTGAACAAGATGTCAATGCTCAGGCGATAGCTCAAATAAAGGGAAGACTCGCAGCAGCCCCACACATGGCCTCCCTCCAGCTTTGCTGGCTTCTGTGTGATACATCTTGATGTTGCTGGATTTCAAACCCACGATCTGGGCCTCTGGGAGGTTCTTATGGTTGCAGAAGCAGTAGAAGTGGTATTGCAAGGACACCTGCAACGCTGCATGGGCTCAGCATGTCTGGAGTAGGGAACAGTGGTGTTAAAGACCATGATAGGGGTTTACAGGGAGAGCCTCAGTCTTCAGGGAGTTTTCAAACGTAGGGGACCTACAAACAGAAAAAACACCCCAAGCAGTTCTCATGCACTGGATTAGGGGTTCATTGACTATTGGCTTGTTTTCTTCTCGGGTTTGACGTCTTTGCTGAGCTCTCTGCCAAGGTCCAGGTGTGGGATTTCGGTGGAATGAGCTGCAATTGTTAACACAGTTTTAGAGAATTGTTCCAAGTTATTTCGTAGGTTCTGTTTCTCCTTCTGGCATGCTTTGGCTTGTTCACACCTGTGAAAAAGAACGTTCTGGTTTAACAAGGAAATGTAATTAGACTTGAAAAGGTTTAGTTGTACAAAATGAGCTTTTCTCTTGGCACTTCTTTAAGGTCTTTAACAGGAAGAAGATAACCATCCAGGAGGCTTTTTTTTTTTTTTTTTTAAGAGAAGCTTTGAGAAGTTTCCTATATTCTAGTCAGATAATAAAAATGGAAATATTATTCAGTGTGGAGCATCTAAGGTATCTTTTTTTACCTAACCAAATGGTTAGGCTGAGTTCACTGCCCTCCCTCTATACCCAGAACTCTTCATTCTGGTGTGGGTCAGTCAGATCGCTCTGGCACTGGGCTTTCAAAATCACTGGGCATTCAAAATCACTGCCCTAGTCAATGCTCGTGTGTGTGTGCACACTTGTATGCCTGGTGCTAAGGAAGCTGGGAGCAGGAACATATACCTGCAACGTACTTTCCTCACCAAAAGGAAATAGGGGAAACAATGGGAAGAGTTCCCCAGAATTAGATTAACAATTGCAGCCTATTTTGCTGAAATTACTCGATTGTGAGATATCAGCGCCCTAAGTTTGGCATGCAGGTTTCTGCAGGATTTGAGGGGAAAAAACAAATAGGACTGTGCCAGATTGTCACGGAGAGATGTGCTGGTAATTAGGGGTGTTTGATAGCTCTGTGTCCCCAGTGCCCAGTATGATGAGTATGGTGAAGGCTGAGGGTCTTTATCTGGCTGATGGTATTTTGGTCACGTACATGTCTGCTCTCCGAGAAGGGCGGATGTCGAGGCACAGACCAGGCATGGGTGTTCTGGGTTAGGAAGGAGGTGATTATAATCAAGACTGTTTGGATTTCCCAGCTGGCTCTGCAGACAGTCTTTGTTGTTTCTAACCATGCCGGTTCTTGCTGTGCATCTAGAAATGCCTTCAACTTCGAGATGTTGTTCATGATCCCAACGGTGTGTGCCTTCTCTCTATTTCAGGCACAGGGACCATCTCTTAAACTAGTCAAACAAAGTAGAAGATACTTTTCTGAGTGTAACGATGGCTTATGTTCCGCTTTCTTCCCCAGGCTCTAAATGGGGTTTGGGAAGATCCCCAGGGTTACAGCAAAGCAGGAAGGAACTGAAATCATATTGAGGTTTAGTTTTCTGTGCTCTGCAAACCAGATGATTGCTAAAAATTGATGCACCCCCATGAATTCATGTCTTGAATACATTTGTGTAACATCACCAAATGGCACTCATTTGTGAATGTCTTGTACCTTTGGTACCACAAAAAAAAAAAATTGGTTAAGATAGTATTGGCCATAATGTGATCCCTTAACATTATTCAGGAGTTTATTTTCTTTTTTAATGAGACCAGATTTGTTTGTTTGCTGTCTAGAGGCTAGACTTCTCAGGGATCGAGCCAGACGTGAAGCCATTTGAGGAAAAGTGCAGCAGGCGCTTTGTGGTGTGCTGCCAGGACTTCTCCCTCAACCTCCTTGCTCAGCTCAGCGACAGATCAGAAGGAGGACCCACCAACGTAAGGGGAGCTCTGGCATGGTCTGCTTTGTGTTCTTTCTTCTCGCTGGCAAGAAAAACCCTCGGCAGATTAATCTGGGTGGATAAAAACATCTCATTTTGCCCTGAGCTACAATGGGACCTGGGCAGGCGGTGACTGCTGGCCCAGGGTTGTTGCAGGATTTGTCTGCCTTGGTATTTTGGTGTTCCAAAAATGTGTTTGGAGACAGGGTCTGTCCTGACATGCCTTAGCCTGCCAGGGGCTGCTGGGAAACCAGCGGTTCAGAGGCATAGGGAATTGGGAGCGTGTGTCTGCCATGTTCTGGGTCCCTGTGAAAGTCCTGTTGGTAAATGATTAAGCTCCATCTCCAAACCACTTACTGCTGTGTTTTATTTCATTTCCCCTAATGGCAAGAGATTTCCCTGTTCTGAAACCTTCTTCTGACTCCCAGCCTAACTGTATTCACAGCCACTTTATTATATGCATTTGTTATTGTGTCAAAGTTGTGCCTGAGCCTAAAAAGCTCTTCCTTGTATTTTCTGAGCCTCTGATGTCTGTAGACAGCTATTACGTCTCTCCTCAGCCTTTGTTCTGCCAGGCTGAAAAGACCAGGCTCCTCCAGTCTTTCCTGCCAAAACATAATCCCTATTATCACGTCCTGCATTTGCACGGGCTGGAGGCAACCCTTTATGCAAGGATGCCAGAGCAGCAGATAGCATCGCAGGGGAGGCAGCGGCACTGGCACTGTCCGATCTCTCCTGATGGTACCTTGTCTGATGCCTGTTAGATTTGCAAAGGCTTTTTTGTGGTGGTTTCATATTGGCAGCTCACAGCTAGCACACCAGGCTTGTTCTCCTCGCTAACTCCCAGCAGATGAATGCATCGCTGATAGCAGAGATTCTTGTTATTCATCCTTAATCAGGCCCAGAGTCAGACCTAATCAGCACATTTTTAGTATTGATGTAATGCCTCCAAGTTATGCTGTAATGTCTCAGACACACTACGGTCTTATCTTTGGGCCTTCACTTTTATCTTTACATGGATGCATGCCTGTTGGGATCTTTGAATTAAAAATACATGGAATTGTTGCCACTTGCCTTGTGCTGTCAAGGTCAATAGCTACAAATGAGTTGGCAGATTTTGCACGTGCAGTTCCTCAGCAGTGTTAGTCTTCTATTTGAGCTCTCCTGGCTGGAGAGCTAACTTTGCTCCTGTGCCACCCGGCATATAGCAGCTGAGGAACATTTTGAGTGTCTTGCAACTGGGCCATCCAGAGCTGATTGACTTTGGACAATAAGTGAAGTGGTCTTTAGCATGCAAACATAAACACTCTTAAGTTGATTTCTTTATCATTGCAAAGGATAAACAGATCTGAAGGATTGGGGTCATCTTTTCTTCCTAACTTCATAGTTTATCACTTATATAAAAAAACCCTATGGATTTCATTCTTTGTATTTCATTGATGGTTTTAAACTAGCTTTGTTCAAATTGACTAGATCAAAATCCAAGAAGATGCAGGAAAAAAATATTTGTATTTATAAAGCAAATAAATATGGATTGTCTGTAAGAATTCTGTACAATGCTGGTGTACAAAACTAAAGGAAAAAATGGATGCAGAAGGCAAACCAGGCAGGGAAGGCAATGCATGTTGATACTCTTGAGCCTGTACCATGCATTTTTTTTTGACACATATATTCAATCAAATTTCCAGGTTGAGCCCTTTTTCCTAAGCTTGGCATTATTTGACCTGAAAAATAATTGCAAGATTTCAGCTGACTTCCACGTGGACTTGAACCCTCCGTCTGTCCGTGACATGCTGCTGGATAACTCTGCGTCCGGAGCGGAGGGCACCAAGGGACGTTCACCAGGCGAGAGCCTTGTGCATGGGGTCCCTGAGTCTTGCCTGCGCTACATAAAACGGGTGAAGAACTGACTTTCTCCTCATTCTGTATCTCTTTTGAGGCTGTGGCAGTTCAGTAGCTTTGCAGTGTGTTGTTCTCCACTGTGTGGAGAAGCAGAAGTCAGCTTTTCTCTCGAGCTGTGGGGTTTTGGTCAGTGTCTCATGCCAATTGCCTCTTCGGGCTCACTGGCAGAGATAGGCAAAGCACCAGGTAGAGTTTTTCAAGACTTGACTATGCTCAAGCTCAAGCTTTGTGAGCCCCTGTGGCCCATCCGCAGCAGCAACCAGAGCGGGTCTGTGTGGGTTGTGGGAAGGGACAGCGAGATGATCGGGGCCAAACCCAGCGGTACAAGGTAGGGTGTCCTGCTCTCTGACAGCCAACTGTCTATCTTATTGCAGGGGGTTTTCTCCGTGACTGACCCACATGTGGAGATCTTCCTGGTGGCCCGTGTGGAGAAAGTGCTGCAGGGCAGCATTACACACTGTGCAGAGCCGTACATGAAAAACTCGGACCCGGGGAAGGTATTGGATGGGGCCATGAGAGTATCTGCTTAGTGATGCTGTCTGCTGCTGCAGGGAGTAGTGTGGTCAGAAACATGGGTTGTTTCTGCTGCCCTTTAGCTTCTTTCTGGCAAATACTGGTCTTTATCCATTCTGCTACTTGTGCTGTTCCCAGGCCAGCTTCAGCTGGGCTGTCCTGGGAGATTTGGTTCCTTCCCCTGGAAAGAGGCAGAGGATTTTTAGAGAGAGCCAAGCAGTTGGGGCAAGGGGACCTTTTCCTGTTACACTTCAATGAGGCAAAGCCTGTACTGACAGCAAAAAAGTGGGACACTTCATCCCCAGAGAAATGGGCTGCACTGCTACGTGGTGCTACACGCAGTGTCTTGGACTGGTCCCAGCTCACTCCTGCTGGGAACAGCGATGTTTTAGTAGGAGCAGAACATGGGCTTCACCCTTTGTTCTGCTCGCTCTGCCTCTGTCTTGCACCATGCAGAGTGCCATGATCATATGGGGGAACTTATGCAAAGGGTGGTCAGGGAGAGGCCCTGGTGCTGCCGGCAGGTGGAATTGATGCTGCCTTGCTGCAGCCAGTCAAAATTAGTCCCTGGAAAATCAATGCATGGAACACCTGGTATGTGATGGCATTCCCTCGGCCCACTTCTTAAGTCTGTATAGGATAAGCCAATTACAGTCAGTTTTGGAAAATAAACTAATACCCTATGGCAAATAAAATACTAATACCCTGACAGTTTAATGCAGAATCAAGAGGAGTTTTAATATAACTGTGCCCACAACATGTTTGCTATTGCTTTGCAAAAGTGATAAATGTGCATGGTGTGAAGCGTCAGACAGGGATGTCTATCAGCTGCTTCGGCAACTGTTGCGCTGTGTGCCTGGGGAGCTGCGCGTTGCGGAGTACGGACAGCTGCTTCTCCCTGGAGCGTGCAGCGCTCTTTACTCCTTTTCCAGGGCAGCGTGGAAGCCGTGGCACACACTAACCTCTGTTGTGTTTTGCAGACTGCCCAGAAGGTCCATAAGGTGGCCAAGCAGGTGTGCAGCCGCCTGGGTCAGTACAGGATGCCCTTCGGCTGGGCTGCCAGGTTAGTCACCTCGGACCGCGCTTCGGCCACGGTGGGAGCTGCTGCTGCGAGTTATCCGGGATGTGATCCGGCCGAGCGGGTGAAGGGCCAAGCGACCGAAGTCAGTGAAGTTGCAGCCGAGGGCAGAATCTGGCTCCAATTCCCTAGACAGAACAGGGTTTTGGCCTGAAATGCTCTATCTAGAATTAGAAACAAAATATTAAAAAGTAAACAGTGCTGGGAAGACAGTAACCTTCCTGCTGACCTGCAGCCACTGCTATCAGGGCAGAACGTTCCTAGGGACGAATTACACCGTCCCGTGCTACCGCGGGATTTGGCCGTGGGATATGGCACAGAAATTCCTTCCTGGCACCAGCCCTTGCCAGGGACAGGATGAGAGTGGAGGACCTCCTGGCCTGGCGGTGGCAATCAGCTGGGGTTTGTCTCTGTTCTGGGGTTTGTTAGACTCTGCTTTAATTAATGTTCTTGGGAATGACTGGAGATAGTGATCCCATTCCCTCGCTGTTCTTTTACTGGGACTGATAAAAAGTATGTCAGTGCTAACTCCCTTAAATCTCACATCAGAGGAGGGCCCGAAGGCGAGTTCATCCCTCTGCCACCACCTCCTATTGCTAAATTGCTCTTTGGTGCTGACAAAAGGGATGGTAATGACATGGCAACACCAGATGACTGTCACGGTGGGCTGGGATTTGGTGGTATATGGCTTGCAATGTGTATTCTTGAAGTGGATTTTCCTGTGACACTGGCTGCTCGGCTTCGAGATGGTGTTTCTGGGATGCAGCTCACTCCTGGGAGCCAGCACACAGCCTGCACCGTGCCTCAGCCTGACGGTGGGCTCTGTGTGGGCATTGACTTCAACGGCCTTCAGATTTGTTCCTGCTGAGTAAAAAGCTGCATTTGGAGATCGAGTCGAGTGGCCTGGTGTGGGGAGCTGTGTTGCTCTGTGTCCCTGCAACAGTTTCCCTGTGGGTTTCAGAGGAAGGTGTTTGCACAGAAAAGGAGTACGGATGCTTTAATGTTCTTACTGTACGCAGACACCCGCAGCCTTTATACTCAAGAGCAAAGATGCTGGTATTCATCCAGGGCAGAGTCCAATCTCTTGCTCTGGGTTCAGGAGGAAGCTGATGTATGTCCTGAGACTGGTCTTCATTGCACACTCCCTTCCTAGGAGGATTTCCATGCTCTGACCCCATGTGCAACTAGGAAGATACTTTACCACTTGGTGTTAGTGGGAGGGGATTGAAGGGCATTCATGATTGTGGACCAGGCTTGGAACTGAGCTGGGTCTGTCCTCACCTGGCTGGAGAGAAGGGAAATGGGTGATATCCCATGCAATCTTATGTGACACGGTGGATTGCAGTCTGTGTGGGCTCTAAGCACCACGTGAGGATGGGAGAGTGTTCGGGAGGTCTGGTAGTGTTCAGAGCAGTCACAGGCCAGTGAACCTCTCACCTGATAAACTGCCCTTCAGCCTGACATGTCAAAGACCTCAATGTCTGCATATTTACCAACATTTAAGAAATATGTCTCTTCTTTTCTGCAGACCAGTTTTCAAAGACTCGCAGGGCACTCTCGATGCTGAAGGAAAATTCTCGCCTCTCTACAAGCAAGACAGCAGCAAACTCTCGAATGAAGATATGCTGAAGCTTTTAGCAGAGTATAAGAAGTAAGTGTAAGAGACTGGTACAGAGGCTGAGCAGGCATTTTAATATACATTTTTAAACAGTTAAGCATAGGCATGAGATGACAATTTCTAAAATACTCAGAGGGTAACAAAAAGCGCTGCTGGTGTGTTCAGCATCTGAGCTTTCAAGATTCACACCCTTGTTCCTTTCTCCCTAATGCAGACCAGAGAAGACAAAACTACAGGTCATTCCAGCCCAGTTAAATATCATCATCAAAGACATCCCGCTAGACTTCACAAGTAAGTATCTTGGATCTTAAAATAAATGCTGATGGCTCTAGCCTCAGGAGTTACTGCTTCTATGGGGAGTTTTGCTGTTTCATTAACAGGAGTATCTTGGGGCTGCAATGAGAAATGAGTAATTCAGCACAACCACTGACTTGTAAGTCTTTCTGATGGATTCTGTGGAAGGATGTGGTCCAAGTGCAGAGGTTTACCTGAGGGGTGCATCTACTTTGCAGTTTGGCCATCACATCCTAAATCTAAAGGAAGCTACCTGCCTGCTTTTGCTGTTGTTATTACACCAAACTCATACAACATTTTTGATCTGTTAACACCACAGGGCTTCACAAACGTGGTCAGTGTGATTCTTTACTTTGCATTTAAAGAAACTGAGGCAAAGAAAGGACTCGTGATGTAGTCAGAGTCACTCCATGGGCCTTTGGCAGCTCCTGTCACAGGTTCTGTAGTCTGGTCCCCTGTCTAAAAGGCTTTTCTAGTGGACTTAATTTTTTCTGTTCTTTGAAAAGTCATCACTTGAGATGAACTCTCCCTCATGGTGGATGTGAGTCCTAGTGAATTAGGCAGGGCTTGTGGACTAATATTTGAAGGCAACATAACTATCAAACGTCTTTCTGGAGCAGAGAGTGGAAAAGGACCGATGCAGTGAGACTGATGCACTTTGAGATGTCAGTCTCAAGTCATTGTCTCAGTAGCCTGTCTGCTTCAGTCAGGTGATGTTTGCATGATTTATAAAACAGTAGCGTAATGGGTCAAATTCCTGGAAGACTCAAGGTGCAGGTCCTGGGCAGAGCGGCTGTCCCTACCCAGACATGGGTCATTCACAAGACCATTTGACTTTGCCCAGAGCTGCAGGAAAGTGCCACTTCTGCAGTCGCCACTGTCAAGAAGAGCAGAGCCCCATGGTGCCTGTGCACCCATCTTTTCTCAGTATTGCTAATGCAGTTGGGGACCACAGATGTTGCATGATCAAGGGAAGAATTTTCCCTTAATCATGTCAATGGGAGTGGTCCAAGTCCTGCTGCCTGGTCAACACACACGATCCTCTGATGTGAAGAGAACTGGATGCTTGAGAGCAATGGCAGAGTTTCAGACCCACGAATTTCCTTTCCATGGCTGTACTTCCCATGTTCGTGGGGTGTGCGCTTATCCAAGCTTCCCTTCTCTTCCAGATTGTGTCACAGCTTCTTATATTCCTATAAAGCCTTTTGAGAAGAGCTGTGAGGACATTGCAGTTGAAGTGGAGGAGCTTGTCCCAGAAGTTGCAAAATACTGTTATCCCTTCACTGTCTACAAAAACCACCTCTACGTCTACCCCTTGCATTTGAAGTATGAGAACCAGAAGGTGTTTGCAAAGGTGGGCAACCTGAAAAGCAGGCTGCAGCCAGACTCAGCGTGGTCTGGGATGATGCTGCTGACCTGTAGCAATGGCTCATCCTCCTCTTCTCCCCCATTTCAGGCAAGGAATATTGCTGTCTGTGTTGAGTTCAGGGATTCAGATGAAGCTGATGCCAGGCCGTTAAAGGTGCGTACCTGTTAATGGGGCTGCCATTTGCTCACTGCTGTGTACTGTGTGCGAACCAGGCTGAGCAGGAAAATAGGAAAGCACTGAGTTTCCGTGCTCGCTGTTTTAATTTGGCCAGCTAATTTAGGGTGGCAGCAACCCTGAATTCAGCTCTTCATTTGTGTTTCCAGTGTATATATGGCAAACCTGGAGGCCATCTCCTGACCACAAACGCGTATGCTGCCGTGCTGCATCACAACCAGAGTCCAGAGTTCTACGACGAGGTAAAAATGAAATGGTGGGAAATAACAAATTTTCCTGGATGCTACAAAGACAAGGGGCCTTTCAGGATACCTCTTTTTCCAGGGATGGGTGAAATACGGGTAAAAATAATCACCAGCCCTTTGCCTCAGTAGAAGGGCTCAGCAAAGCCAGAGACTTTGTCAATTTTTTATGCCAGTTTTTCTGCTGTCTTTACTGTCACGCTCTGTGCACTCCAATCACACACCCCCATTAATAAATAATGTGCAAATGTGATGAAAATGTTAGCCATGAGCTATTTAAGATGGGTAGGAACGTGTCTTGTGTAACTGCATACAACATAGCATTTGTGAAATAAAATAGAACTTAAACTATTACTCCACAACTAAAAATACAGTCTTATCTATCATGATATCATTTTAGATTAAAATTGAGCTTCCAATTCACCTCCATCAAAAGCATCATTTGCTTTTCACCTTCTATCATGTCAGCTGTGAAATTAATACAAAGGCAACATCGAAAAAACAGGACACCGTTGAAACTCAAGGTATGTTTAATGCTTAAATTACTTCTGTTGGAGTGTAAGAGTCCAAGATAAAATGAATGTAAGGACATGAAAACGTATTTGATTAAAATACTAGCCTATCTGAATTTTCTTTTTTGAAAGCAACAATACAAATCATAGATCTAAACTGGAATAAACCACAATTTTTTTAGTGTATACTAAAGCTCACATTTTTGCTGCAATCTGACAGCTATTTTCTGCGTGTTCTTGACTTGGCTTGCATGAATGGACTATCATCAGTCAAGTCACCAACAAAAACTTGACGTGAGATCAGGGCCTCAGGGGCCGATCCTGCCAACATTAGGCATGTGTAAGAGACTGAGCACACCCAGGTCCCACTGGCTGGGACAATTCTCCATTCAGCCAGTCCTCAGGTGACTGAAGGACCCTCATCATGGTGCACAACTATGGTTCACGCACTGTTTCTGCCCCTCAAACCCACTGCTAATCTTGGTTGTGCTGTGTCTGAATTTCACTCACAAAGTCACCAGGTAACACATGCTTTAAGAAGGCTGACATGGTCGATCCCAGCCTTGTTGAAGCCTCTTGCATAGCTGTGAGTTTGATCTTCTCAGGGTGAGACACAGCTCTTTTTGGAGCTTAAGCTAAACAAGTATCACTGTGTGTCTGCTAACTCCAGTCCACTGGTTGCCTCTGCAGTGGGATATGCCTGGGTCCCGTTGCTGAAGGATGGACGGATTGTCACCCTGGAGCGGCATTTGCCGGTTTCATCCAACCTTCCACCTGGCTACCTGGGTCTTGGAGACACAGAGTCACGGAAGGTAGGAAGGCCATTTAAAATGGACTTAAATGTAAAAGGAAGAGGAAAGCTGACATTTTGTTATCAGTGTAAGTTCTGGGCTTCTGTTGGTGCTCTGCTCAACTGGAAAGATCCCTACTGCAGGGCAGCCCCCAAAGCTTAAGGTTCTTAGGGGTGGGAGACAGAACACTTTTATTCCACTTTCTGTGGTTATATAGGCTGCAGAGACTATTTTTGTGGCAGGCTGGACTGGGCTGTTGCAGATGGCGCAGAGCAGGAGAGCGGGCACATGCTCTGTGTGCACATTCTCGCAGGGATCCCTCTGCCCTGCCGCCGCTGCGGTCATGTCACCGGTGTGTTTGTGTTGGGCTGGGGCGGGGAACCCGTTCTTCCACCCCAACCCATACCTTCTGGCCAGGTGTCTGTCTGCACAGAGCCACCTTCTCACCGCAGGCTGAAACCAAGTACTTGAATGTTGTCTGTTCACAGCAGCCCAGCGTGGATGCAAAGTGGGTGGATGGAGCAAAGCCACTGTTTAAGATCAGAATCCATTTGGACTCAACCATTTACACCCAGGTAAGTCGACCGCCTCGCTCTTAAAGACTTTCAGCACAAATACAGAGGCAGCGATTGCTGTATCTCTACTACTGCCATGCTGTAGGTGCTGTGGGAAAGAGGTACCTGTGTTTGCAGAGTAGTGCTGAGATACTTCTGTAGCAGTAGGTCTGGGATTACTTGCAGGGATCTGCTCCTTTGCCTGGATGTGATGAGACAGTTGTGTGAGTGAACGAGCCTAGGGAGAGGCTGGTGTTTTCTTGGCCAATTGCACTGTAACTGGCAGGACCAAGGAAACATTTGAGCAAATGAGCTGCTTCGATGATGCAAAAGAGAGAAGAGCTGGTGGAAATGAGAGGTTTCCTCAAATATTAGACTGTTCATTAGGTTTAAAAAAAAAAGTTTTCTGACAACAGCAGACACAGGAAAACAAGAGTCCTGATTTCCCTTTGAAACGAGTTCAGGCTGTTTTACCAAGTCCCCTGTGTTCTGCCATCTTATGGTAGTGATGGACTTTCCCAAGCTTCATGTGATGTACAGCAAAGCTCCCCAGCACATGGTTTGGGGCACCTCCTGTCAGCACTGCTCACGGGGAAATGCCCTTGGCAGGGCTTGTCCTGTGCTGGATGTAATCAGCTGCATTTATATTCACAGCAACTCGCTTTCAGCATCATCTAAATCTGGTTTTGGGTCTTACTGATTCTGTACAGCACGGAGAGCAGCACAGTACTTCCACTCCCCACCAAATTACATTCCCAGATGCTTTTCAGGGTTAAATAACCCAGTAATTAAATTTAAGCTTGGAGGAGGAGGGAGAGGAATGGGAAGGAGAGCCTCCTCGGATGGACAGTAGGAGGTCGGTGAGGCAGATGGTGAGGCAGTCTCGAAAAGCCGCAGCTGGGAGAGGCGGGCTCCCGCTTCTCCAGGCAAGTGTTGAGTGGGGATTGGGGCTCAGGGTAGCGCAGCCACAGGAGATTTTTAACACTGCTGGCAGTTTTGTGCTTAATCTCAAGATTAGTTGGGAGCCAGGGGATGGGCAGTGGGTGGGTACCTTGGAAAAGTCAGGGAGCAGTACTGTAGTCCTGGGAGAAGGCCGCTGGGGTCCAAGAGTGCCACTGGTAGTGACATGGGGCTTGCTAGGGACATGGCCTACTGCCGCAGGTAAGTCAGCAGATTTTTGAGTGTAAGCTGCAGAGTAAGGGTTGGCAAATATTGAGGCTGCTGCATTGAACTTGTTTGTCTCTTCCAGGACATGCACTTGCACAAATTCTTCCAGTACTGCCAGCTGGTTCAGGCGGGAGCTAAGGAAGTCCCAGGAGAGCTTGTTAAATACCTAAAGGTGAACAGTGCCTGTCGGTGGGCTTCGTTTATGTTTTTACAGACCATCAGTAAATACCCAGACCCCTGCCCTGTAGGAACCCGCACTCGCTGCAGCGCTGGGACCGCTGCGTTGTGCAATATCCTTACCTTTGCTTACTGACACAACTGTCTGCTGCCTGTGTGCTGCTTCCCACTGCCTTTCACAGCAGGTAAAACAAGTAGCCAGCATCGCTCTGCCATGCTCATGGCAAATCCTCCTCCTGGTGGGCTCGCACACTCCTCCCCTGCTGCCCTCCCTTTAAACTGTAGCACAACTCCTTGTTTTCAGGATTATCCATTCAAAACAGGAATGTTTTTTCAGGCTGAAAAAGATCTGTGAGATTATCAGTCAGTTAAATTTGACCACAGATGACCTGTGACCTAGACCCAGCTTTTTGGCAATCATTGCAGCATGAGTAAGGGCCTCGGAGCAGGTCCAGCAAAGGCTTCTGCAGGGAATATATTTCTTAGCGGCTGTTTACTATCCTTGTTTCCTTCCATAACTGCCTGTTTTTGAGAGTGCTGCTGTAGCAACAGCTCCGCTTCCAGTGGTGGGGATTTATCATCACAAAGTTACTAGGTGTGTTTCAGATAATGTATAAATATTTTAAGAAATAGAAATAATGGCAGTTTTGAAGCCAAGCCGTAAAATAACAGTTGCTTTTTTGTAAGCATTTTGTCAAGGCGCTGGGTAGGTCCCAGCCCTGCCCAGGCACAGCGACCTCGCTGCAGCCTGCAGACAGGGAGACATTTACATGCTAACCACAAGTGAGGGCTTCTTACCACCAATACCTCAATAATTTCAGTAATTTAAATGACTAGATACAGATTTAAGAACCTTTCGTTAGATTTGCAGGTTTGAAAACTGAAAATGAAATGCACTGTCTTTCCTAGACTCGTATGGTGAGATTCAGTCAAAAGAGGTCTATGAGATGGGTGGAGAGTCCATGCACCAGTTCATCTTGACCTTCACCAAGTTACTTAAATGCCATTTCCAATAGTAAGCTATGCTCTTTGGAGAAAAGTCTCACTGCAAGTCGTCGGGCATCAGGTTTCCATGCTCCAAAGGCATTTGTGAAAATAGGACTTGGTCACTTCAAAAAACTGGCACAAGTGACGAGAAGAATTGGGAGCAAAACTTCAGCCTTAAATTCTGGGTTATTGGGGTCAAGTAGTGGCATGTGATCTCTAATTAAGTCATAGCTGCCTGGGCACATCTGCGAGGAGGATTAATACCTGCCACCTGTGATTCATGTTGCTCCCTGAAGGCATGCAGCTGGGATCTGTCAGCTGGAAGGCAGGCAGTGAGTGCTGCTATGGGTCCAAGTTCTCCTGTCCTCTGGCAGGCTGAAGCCCACACCCTGAAGCATTTGCTAATGCCTGTCCTATTGCCACAGAAATGTCTGTGGACTATAATATTTAACATCTGCAAAATGTTGAACTAAAAGTGTCTGTGTTTTGAACATTTGTTTTAGTGTTTGCACGCCATGGAGATCCAAGTAATGATTCAGTTTCTACCTGTAATTCTTATGCAACTATTTAGAGTCCTTACAAATGTGACCCAGGAAGACGAAGTAGCTGTCAACTGCACCATGTGAGTGTCTGGTAAACCATCCGGGTTTCTTCAGTTACAGATGCAAGGCCACAAACTGCAGTGCAAAGCAGGGTGTGGTTTCCCAGTATAAGGTGCTAAGTGACGGCACTGGCTGTCCGCTGCTGCTTGCTCCCGTGATCCTGCTGTGAAGCTGCTGTCTTCCCCTGGCACGTCTGGGTGGCGCGGGGCATCGTGGGGCCCGTGTCCTGGGAGCTGTGTGGGGAAAAATGTGGCACTTTAAAGATACTCCTGGGTTTGTTTTTCAAAAGAAAAAAGGTTTGCTGGCGGGGATGGCTCTGGGAGCCAAGTTATCGGGGCGTCGCAAGGCTCCAGAGGGCCCAGGCACGTCCCCGCTGCTGACAGCAGATGTGGTTTCCCCGCGGGAGCAATGCCCCGCTCTCATCCCTGCACGCCAGTCCCCTGTGCCAGAAGTATTGCTAAAAATCCCCTGGAGCTGGGTGTGTTACGCTGCAGAAGTAGCCGCTACATCTGTGTTGGCTCGGAAGATGCGGCCAGAAGCGGGCAATGGTTTGTTTAGCGATGCTCTGCCATGGCTGCAGCCCCAAGAGGGCAGCACCGACCAGAGCCTGGTCCCCGCAGAAAGTTCCTGCCCTGCGCAGGCTTGTGCAGGGCCCGAAGGGAGCAGAAGGTGCAAAAGCACCTTCCCTGCCTAGCTCTGGCCACGACACCCCTAAAATGATGAATGCATTAAAACATCCGTCTTCCTCCCGTGGTTCTTCCTCTGTGAAGTGCTGCGGTGCAGAGGGGGATGCTGGATGCCGCTCGTGGAGATCTTCCTCTGACTCCAGGAGGTACCGTGCATCCATGTACCAAAAGCATCTCGCTCCCGTGAAACCGGAGGTGGGAGGCTGAGCCCTGGTCCCCCAGGGATGTGGGGCCCCTTGCAGTCGCAGTCCTGCACCATGTGCTGCAGGTCGCGGGGACTTCTGCACAGAGCACTGTAATCCCACTCTGCTTGAATCACCAGAGGGCAAGGACAGGGGAACAAGTGATCCCGGCTACCTGCTGGGTGACCCGCTCCCACCTTCACTTCCAGAGATTTTTTTCAGAGCTTGGCCTGATGCTTTCCAGTTTGTCAATAGCTTTCTGTTTAATGACAACTGTTTTCCTATCCAGACTTTTGGAGTGGAATTTAAAACCCGCTTTTTCTGATAAATGGCTTGTAAACTCCTCCCTGTGGTATGGCCTGTGGCATCTGTGACAATGTGCAACTTTGTTTTTCCCTCTGGCTGGGACTGGAATGTAAAACCCCAATGTTGGATGGGGAAGCCAGGCGCTTGCTGCCTTCATCAGCCTCCTGGAGTGCTTCCAGAGGGCTGGCATGTTCTCCAGGGTCTGCCTGTCCCCAGTGCAACAGCCCCAAAATAATCCAGTGCATGTAAAAAGGAGCATATGATGTAAATTCAGTAAAATAGAGCATTCCAGAATTAGTAAATTCAGGGGATGCGGGAAGGTATCAGGGCATAACAACCGATGGAGAATTTTTTCCCTGCTTCTCAGCAGAGATTCTGTGGGGTTTTTGTGTTCATTTTGCAGACTTGATGTAGTATTATAGTTGTTCATTGTCACTTGTATTATCATTAGGAAAGGGCTCCCAGTGAGGACAGACCCAACAGATGATAAACTGTACAGTGTGGATGAATCTGTAGCGTGTGCAGGAAGGGCAAGTGGGTTTGCTCTCCATATAGCAGGTCCGTAGATACAGCCAAAGAGAACTGGGTGCAGAGCAGATTAATTTAATATTTTTGTTTTCCACTTATCTAACACCTGAGCATTGTTCAGGTGCCTCACGCAACGTGAATTTGAGTAGCGGCAGGCTTTAATCCTGGCATGCACGGAGCCCAAAGAATAGGATACGTTCCCTGCAGAGAAATGCTCCACCTCGCCTCCTCGTGCAGGGACCCTCGAGCACTTGAAGGCAGCTTGGTCTGGGTGATGCCTGGACCAGCACCAATGTGGAGAAGAGGTTTTGGCCACCTCAGCTCTGAGTGCTCTGTCAAGGGGCTGTGCTGTGGCAAGGACGGTGCAGCCACAGGAGCTGTGAGGGGTGCTAGCTTGCAAGTACTGGCTCTCTGCAAATCAGGCTGTGCCAGCAGTGAGGCTTTTGGGGTTGAGCAGGGTAGGACACAGATGGTGTCCACTTTCAGAAGCTGGAGGAACTTGCACTGCGTGCTCTTAACAGAAACCACATTTCTTCCCAGGGTTCTTCTGCACATTGTGTCCAAGTGCCATGAAGAAGGTCTAGACCACTATTTGCGCTCCTTCATAAAGGTCAGTCACGACACACCGCTCTGCAAAACTCCCTGCTGGGAGCAGGCACACTGCTGACACTGTTCCTCTTGCCTCAGTACGTCTTTCGAGCTGAGAAACCCAGTGGCACACAGGCGAAGATGACCCATGAAATCCTGGTCCTTTCCATGGCCACGATCTTGAAGCAGTCAGCAGATTTTCTAGCCATCAATAAGCTACTCAAGGTGAAGTATTGGCAGTACTTGGCTGCCAAGGGTGGAAGGGAGGAAAAGGGGGTCTGGTATAAAGCCCAACATTTTCAACCATCCAAACCCACTGCAGGAGCAAAGCTACTAGGGCAGCTCCTCACATCCACATCCTTGAGACTGTCCCCTTACAACAGAGAAGAATTTTTGCAGGGAACCTGGCTGTGTTGAGGCTTATGGCAGGACACAGCAAAGGACTTTTAATTTTGCCAGTTTTATCTATTTTCTTCAAGCTACGCGTGAGGGGTGACTCACAGGAGGCAGACTGAGTTTCTGCCTCTCTGGGCCTTTGCAGGGCTTGCACCCCAAACTCTGCTGGCTCCTTGCAGGGTGCATTGGGGTGCAGAGGGGATGGAGCTATTCCCACCCCAAGATCAGCAGGACTCTTCCAGGTAACAAAGGCACCCGCGCCAAGCTAGCTGTGCAAGCACAGCTGTGCTTACAAAATGCCATTTGAGTGTGAGCTCTCCCTCCCACTGCTGCTTCCCCACATAGTAAAACATGTTCAGTCCTGCTGAGAAAAATAATAGTATTCTTTGTTCATTCTAGTACTCGTGGTTTTTCTTTGAAGCACTGGCGAAGTCAATGGCAATGTACTTACTGGAAGAAAATAAAATCAAGGTAAAAATAAATTTGTTCGATGCTGCATTACAGAGCCATCACAAAGAAACTCTCTTCCAAAAGTTTTTCTGAAAAACTATGTAACTCTTTACTTAAAAAAACCCTGACAAGCTGAACGGCTAGCCAGTTCTTTCCTTGTTTTCAACTTTACTTTTCCCTTCTTCCCCTTTTCACTCTCAATTGTAATTTAAAAATTCCAGGTCTCCTTATGGCTCGTGCAGCTTCCTTTTCTGTTACTAGCTACTGCAGTTTCAGCCAGTGCTTTCTTTGTGCCAATGTGCTGTTAGGAAACAACATAAACAAATGCTAAAGGGAACTTGTGCCTGCACCCGGTTGTCCCCAGCTGCTGGCTTGCAGCACTGAGTGTAGGACATGCTTTTGGTTTCAGCTGCCCAGAGGCCAGAGGTTCCCCGACTCCTACCAGCACGCCCTGCATTCGTTGCTGCTCGCCATCATTCCTCACGTGACCATTCGCTATAACGAAATCCCCGAAGAGTCCAGGAATGTCAACTTTAGCTTGGCTAACTTTCTGAAGGTCAGCAGTTTCTTTCCTTCTCCCAGGCTCTTATCAGAAAAAAAAAAGAAAACACAATTCGAAATAAGCAGCAAGCAGACGAATGTGTTTGTACTTTGTCTCTTTGTTTTCTTCAATGATGAAAACTCTGGAGGGGATAAGCTTTCTTAGGAAAGAAACTTTCACTTTCCAAGAGAGAGACTGTAATACTCTATATGTTATCTAGGGTTTTCAGTCATGCCTAGCAACAGTTCAAAACCTGAGAGGAAATATGTGTACTCTCCTTTTAAATATCTCTGTTGTCCACTGGAGACTTAAGTGAGGTCATCCAAATAATCTCAGAGAAACAGGATCATGTACGTTTTGGAAAGTCAACAGGAGCCCGGAGGATCAAATCTGGCTGCTGGCAGGACGGTAGTATGGAGATGATTTAGGATGATTGCTTTTATTTTTAATGATTGGTTACATGTTGCTATTTTTCCTCCAGCGTTGTTTGACCTTTATGGACAGAGGATTTGTTTTTAACTTGATAAATGATTACATTTCTGGATTCAGCCCAAAAGACCCTAAGGTAAGCACTATGTTTCTTGAAAGGTGGCTTACAGTTGTGCATATCTACATCAGTCAAAGCTCTGTAGTGATTATTTTATATGACTCTTGGAGGCCTTTTAGACGCTGTTCCTGTCGAGTCTTCTGGAGGCAGAGACCCCTTTGTCTGGGCCAAGAGCCTGTATGCAGCTAAGCTTTAGAATAAAGTAAAGAGTCAGACCTAACGGAGAGATTGGTTAATAGGCTGGATGAAAAAGGCAAAGAAGTCCCAAGTGACAGCTGCAGGCACTGACATTTGGGGAGAACAATGCAAAAATTTGCCAATTATTACTGAGTTTCACCAAATACTATTTAGATTCCCCAATCCTTGTGCAACAAACACACTGAACTGGAAGGAAATGAGTCAAACTGAAAACATAATTTGTGTTTGTCCTTTTTTTTTTTTTTTCCTCAGCTGCTGGTTGAATACAAGTTTGAATTTCTTCAAACCATTTGCAATCATGAGCACTACATTCCTCTGAACTTACCAATGACCTTTTCCAAACCCAAGCTGCAAAGAGTTCAAGGTATGTCCTTTCTCAAGAGACTGGCTAGAGACCTATAATTTATTAGTCTTGATAGCTTCTGACCAGATGGAATTTGGTTTGGTGTCAAGGAAATTTATGTCCTGGTTAGACTGATTTACATTAACCTCAGGAAAAGATGCCATTTTGGCAGGTTTACGTCATTTTGCTCCAGAATGGTATACAATCGGTCTTTCTAGTATTTCCTCTATTTAAGTTTGCATGGGACTAACAATATCTGAAAGAAGTGCCCCTATTTCAGTAAATACACAAATTGTGCAAGTGTAATCCTTTGTTCCCACGAGTGTCAGCATCCCCTGAGAAGTAGGGTGTCTCATCGATAGGTGCTGTAGAGAATGGAGATACAGGAGAACAGATTTCATTCACTGCTCCACTGCCAGTTCTCTTTGTGGCCACAAGAAGGTGATTTAGGGTACCTTCTGCCTTCATTGTGAACAAGAGTATAGCAGTGTACAGTGCGTTCAAGCTTGTACTCAAACCTGGGCTGAAGGCAGCCAGCAGAGAACTTGAGCCCACGCCAGTCCTTAGCACGTACCAAGGGCATACATACTGTGGCACCGCCACGTATCCAGGCTGCTCTCGCTGTCACACCATGCCCCCTTTGGACCCTGATGCTGCTCATCACAGGGCAGATGGGGTTTGCAAGGGGCTGAGCTGGGGCACTGTGCAAGTGTGGATGGCTGCAGCTCTGCTACCGATGACAGTGTGGACCACAGCGCTGAGCCTGGCAGCATGCCTCGCTGGACTCCGAAGGTTGCTATAGACATAGCCTCAGTCTCTCTGGGTCCCAGTTTCTCATCTGTGCTAGATAAATACAGGAAAGATTACCAGGTTTGGGTGCTAATAGCCTGGCCAAGATAAGTACTAGAGAAGAGACTGAGGTTTGGGATTCCCCCATGTGAAAGCCCGGTGGATTTATGATTCTATGATTTATTCTGATGGGGGCAAGGGGATGTTTGCTTGTTCCTCAGGGTGCGGTCATACGAGTCCCAAAGTGGTTCCACACATGTCCAGGTAGCAGAAGCAGCAGTAACTGTGAAGTGTCCCTTGTTTTGGTGTATTTCTGACTGCTCAGAGCTTTCTGGACCAGCTGCTAATCTCTTGCATCAGTTTGACTACTTGCCTGGCATAGTTTAACAAAGTGCACTGCTAGAAATGGCTGAGAAAAACACAACCACAGTGCCTCCCCATTGCTTATTAGTGGCATGATAACATAAGGATGCCCTTTCTTGGTTAACATTCATCTTTGCATTTGCGATGGTTAAACTGAAAAGCTGTAAGAGCAGCTTATCTTTCCTCCTCTGTTTTACTGTGACTAGGACCTACCAGCTGAGGTTCACGCACATCTCTTGACAGTAGAGCAGCCTATCCTCAGGTAGCAGAAGTGCCTTTGCAGTGTGCTCTGTCTGCCGTGGTAGAGACGTGTAGTGATGCAAACTCCACTGCAAACTTTTCTGGTTTTATGGACAGACCTGTGATTACAGGGACAGTGGGCTCAGAGATGGGGAGGTATGATGTGCACGTCACCAAGGAGATGCCCTGCTGGCATGCCTCACCTCTTCATCAGCTTATTTGGATGAAGAGAGGGGACATACCCAGCCCCCCACTACTCTGTTTCTGGGAAAAGAAGGAATACCCCCCAGGAAGGTGGATAAAGAGGGCTTCTGCAGCAGAAGCTGGTGCAGGTGGGCCCGCAGGCAGAGCACATCCCTGTGACCACATCCTGTTGAGTTGGAGCGTTGCATCTTGGAGCAGTTTCTCTGAAACATCTCAGCTAATAAGGGGATGGTTGCTGGTCTGCATCCCAGCTGCCTCACCTGGGGGATGTGTTTTTCATCAGCCAGGGCAAACCCTCAAGCCTGTCCTCAGAACCAGCAGCACAGAATTGTTTTTGCAGTCTTGTGATAGCAAAGAACCCAAGAGGTTGACAGAAGCTGGGAGTTAAGCAAGAGCCTTACAAATAATATTAAAATGTGACATACTGTCCTGTTTCTCCAAGCTTTAGAGCATTACTTATTCCTGTTTATTTTTGCTGTCTTTTTATTTGTCCCTTTTCTTTTTACACATGAATTAGATTTTTTTTCATTTGCTGTGGAACGGTTCACTTCAGTAGGTAGGTCCAACTGAGATCACTGAATCCTCAAATGTCAAATTAAATACACAGCTTCCAATCAATTAGCTTGCATCCAACTAATGAAATAACGGTGATGTGTGACACTTAAGCATATGCTAACATGACTAACAATGAAAGCTAGATAATGCTCCAGATTGCTTTCTCTTTCCTCTGAATCAGACTTTCACAAACGAGTAAATGCTACTTATGAATCAACAAACTTAAAAATATCTTCTGCAGCAACAGAGCTGTTGGAACCCTTTGGCTGGGATTTTCAAAGCTGTGTGTATGTACTCTGTCTTACCACAGAAAAACTTTCACACCTGTGGGGTTTTAAAAAAATAAAAAGTCTGAGCTGAGCACACAGCACTTGTAACCTTTGGGGGAAGAACACACAGCTTTGGGGTTGTCCCTCTGGGAGGCTTAAAACAACAGTCAAACTGTACCTGTCGCGGCTCTGGTTAGGTATATGGGTTGCCTGACCAAGATAACAGTGTCAGGGCAAGGTCATTCATAGCAGCCCGAGCACACATGCACCCTGCACTGAAATCTGTGTCCCTGTCACTTCTCCGCTGCATTATCCAGGCACGTCAGTGGAAAAGATGCCTTACTCTTGTAGCAGCCGCTCCTTTGATCACAGTACGTAGCCCAAATCTATGTGAGATGCAGAGTACAAGTGAAGTTAACCAAAGTGGTTAGGTACTGAGCTGCCTTTCTCCTGGCAGTCAGGGCAGCTTTTAAGGAGCTGTGTTCTATATCTGCTGGTGGAAAGCTAAGGGAGTCTCACAGTTCCTGGCAAGAAGCTGCCTGGAACCCTGCCCTGGCTCCCTGGTCCTTGCAGTGAGGCTGGAAAGCCCGGCTGTGTAAACCACTGGAGGATGCAGTAGCGGTCACTGGGCACCATGCCCTTGTTTGCATCCCTCATCCCAGCAGGAGTATTTGCCTTTTCTCCGCCCTCTGACCCGACGAGAAGCAATGCAGATTTCACGGAGGATGTGGCACAAGCTGCAGAGATAGCACTGCTAGGGCTGGGCGACTGTGATAAATGCACCGTCTCCTCCGCTGGCCTCCGCTTGCAGCTGCTCTGTGGAGGGTGGCACCTCCGCTGCCTGGGCAGTTTGGGGATTTACAGGATAACCCCGGTCAGAGCAAAGCAGCCCCCTGGCAGTAAATTGTGCTGTCTTTCCCTGTTCCATCCATCTCTGACTTTACAAATTACTTTTTGGAGCACTAAGCTTTGTAAAGCATCACTCTGCAGAAATCCTTCTTTTAGCTGCTGCTGAAACAGTGAGGGCTGAAATTAATGATTAGCCTGAACTGGAAGATGCCAAGTTCTTTGATATGACTGAACTCAGTGGTGGAAAAAACTATAGTCAGTTCAGGCTTTATTGAAGGATCAGTGCACTGTAGGAGAGTGATGAACTGTGCTCAGGACTGTTGTGGCTTGCGTGACCGTGACCGCTATGTTATGTCTTGCTCTGAACAGATCCTCAGAACAGTTCAGTTCCCTTAACCATTGTCTTGCTCTTTCTTTCAGATGTAAATCTTGAATACAGTTTAACTGATGAGTATTGCAGGCATCATTTCCTGGTGGGGATGCTTCTCAGAGAAGCTTCTGTTGCCTTGCAGGACAACTACGATATCAGATATACAGCCATCTCAGTCTTAAAAAATCTCTTGATAAAGCATGCCTTCGACAACAGATATCAGCACAAGGTCAGGCATATTTTGTTGGCTTTTAAACATAATGTTCTTGAATTGCATGAAAAAACATACGTCAGAATTTTAGATCTTGCATGGTGTACCAAGGGTATTCTCATTACTTTTTAGGGAACTGTTGTAAGTAACTGATAGTTATGACATAACAGTAATAGCTCTGAAAAATGATCTAGGAACACAAACAATGCAGCCAGGTAACTGCAGCGCTCTTATTCATGCTGAGTATTTAGATAATAAAGCCCTGAGCCATTAAGGAACTTGAGAGTGTTGTTAGCCGAGAGGCTGTTCAACAGAATTAAGCAACATCGATGTTCTTCTGGTCTTGGGCTTAATATCCTGCATTGATATACTATAATTAGGAAACAGGACTGATCTCTGTTACAAGTCAGCTGCATGTTTTACTAATTAGTGAATCAGAGGAGAGGCTCTGTGGATTCTCATGAGATGCTGGATTTCCGCTGGGTAGCTTTCAAGTTTCTTCAGTCAGAGGCTCAGCTGAAAGAGCCTGGAGATGGGCTTGTTTTCTTTCTTGATGCTGCTCCCTGCTGACCCATATGTCCTTGAAAGCGCCCAGCTACCTGTGTAGACACTACTTGTACTTGTTGTAGGCTGAAAACATGCCTCTGTTCAGAGTTTAGCTCCTCAAATTGCTCCTAGTGTGCTGCATTCCTGAGTTTTATCTGGGAATGTGGATAGCCTCCTCGGCATGAAGGGTGGGAGAAGTGACCCGAATGTGCCCTGCGCTCCTGCTGTGACCAGGGCTCCTGCATGGACCCAGAGCCAGCTCCTCTTCTCTCCCTTCTCTGCCTTTTTGGAAGGGCTGAGCAGGAGGTGGGCTTGCTTTTCTCTGCAGTGAGGATCCATGGTGACTTGCACAGCCTGGAAACAAAGCTGCAGCCCATGGTGTTTGGCAAGACTTGATATTTCAGGAGAGATTTGCCAGCTCTCTGCCAAGACTGGGTCAGAGGCAGCCTGTTTCTGCTCTTCTGGATGCCTGAAAACCCTCACACAAATTCAGGAGCTCTTTGCCCCCTCAGCATGCAGCACTCTTCCTGCCTCCTTAAAAACACCACCTGTCTTAAAATTGTCCCACTGGATTTTTGTACATTTGTTGGACTCAGGGCTGTGTGACCAGGAAATTGCCTGGAGCCAGGGCAGGATGCTCAGCTGGAGTCCCAAGACACCAAAGCAAAAAATAACATCATGGGCAGGACAGGCTGAGCATGGCAGGGTCTGTTGCTGCAGTCTCATTCCAGCCAAGGAAACCCTGGCTCCATCAATGGTGTAGAGAGAGTTTTTGCAACCCATGGGCATTTTGAAGATTGCTTTTATCTTTTGGCATATGAAATCAGAATTAAAAATTGGATTCTTGTATCGGTCAAAATGTGCCATTCAATTCACAAGCCTTAAATTTCTTTTTTTTTAACCTTTCTGTCAAGTCCAGAATAATAAATTTTTAACAAAAAAGAATTGGATGTGAAAGAGCCCATCATTTAGAAAACATCAACCAGAGCATTTTTTATCTGTATCACTTAATCCAAATTATTCGGTTCCTACAAACTGTTTTAACTAGAAACATTTGCTATGGAGAATTCCTGATTGGAAGCAATAGGCAGCACCAGGTGAGGAGCAAATGTTTTTGTTACATTAGTCCTGGGTGTCGCACTTGAAAATCAAGCTATGTGAGTGAAGTGCCAGTTAAAGAGTTAGGAAATCCAGGATTTAGTTTGTAACACATCCTGTATGACTGGGAATGTTTTTCAGCCCGCAAAATCCCCGAGTGTCCCAAGCTTGCTGCTAGAAGGGTAATATCTACCTGGCGGCTCTGGAAGTGAAGATGAGAATCCATACCAACCCATGTCCTCAGACACCATATACATTGTGCATGTATATATTTATATGTATGTTTTGGCTCAAGAATTTCCCTTTTTTGCTCCATTGAAAGCCTGGGCTCTTACCTACATCTTACCCTGTCTTTTTTCAGAACCAGCAGGCAAAAATAGCCCAGCTCTACCTGCCGCTGTTCGGGCTGCTCCTGGAGAACCTCCAGCGAGTGGCCAGCCGCGAGGCACTCTACTCCTGTGCAGCCGCCTCCAGCCCTGTGAGTAAAGCCCAGTGATGCCTCTTTGCCCTTCTCCGTCCTCCTCTCCCCGTACATCTGCTGTGCAGCTTCCACTGCCTGCAGCCAGGCTCAGCTTTAGAAATAAGTGTGGTTTTCTTCTCCCCACGGACCCGTAATGTGCTTGTTTCTTTTAGTTTGGCTTTTCCTGTGACTTTGTTCTGTCTGTACCACTGGGTACAATGTCTCTGCCCTTTTGCTTGCCATTGTTTAACGTGTTTCTTTATGGTATGCATAGTGCTGTGAGGTGAGATAAGTCCCTCCAAGTGAAAGAGTTGCCACAGGACTCAGCCTCGGACTCCAGCAGCTATTCTGGGGAGTTGCCGATCTGCCTGAGGGTTGTATGTGGTTCCCAGGCCGGCTTAGCCTTGCAGACGACTTTCCTCCTTGTTTGGAGAAAAACAACAACAACAAAAAAGACATTTGAGAAAAACAATTCAAAATTTCAACTCAAGTGATGAAAAACAAAAGGGAAAAAACTGCTATGACTTACTTTAATATGTTCTGTGTCGTGGTTTAACCCCAGTCAGCAACTAAGCACCACACAGCTGTTCGCTCACTTCCCCCCCACCCAGGGAGGGGAAAGAATCAGGAAAAAAGTAAAACTCATGGCTTGAGATAAAGACAGTTTAATAGGACAGAAAGGAAGAAAATAATAATAATAATGATAATGATAATAAGAATAATAGGAATCAGAATATACAAAACAAGTGATGCACAATGCAATTGCTCACCACTCACTGACCGATGCCCAGTTAGTTCCGGAGCAGCGATCCGCCCCGCCCTGGCCAACTCCCCCCAGTTTATATACTGGGCATGACATCACATGGTATGGAATACCCCTTTGGCCAGTTTGGGTCAGCTGTCCTGACTGTGTCCCCTCCCAGCTTCTTGTGGCCCTCCAGCCTTCTTGCTGGCTGGGCACGAGAAGCTGGAAAACCCTTGACTGAGTATAAACACTACTTAGCAACAACTGAAAACATCAGTGTGTTATCAACATTCTTCTCATACTAAATCCAAAATGTAACACTATCCCAGCTACTAGAAAGAAAATTAACTCCATCCCAGCCAAAACCAGGACAGTATCCATCGCCTATTCTATACCATTTATGTCACACTCAGGGCCCATACTTTCCAATACATCCCAATTAACCACCATCACCTTTCCTGTCCTTTGAGAGATATATATATACACACACAGATATCATTCTCTTAGTCTATGGGCCATTCATATAAAATGTCTGTTGAGTTCATTTAGTCCATGACTTTGGGCTCCATCTATCATAGCAGCCTTTCTGGGCAGGAGGGATGGTGCGAAGTCTGCTCAGTTGGCAGAGCAGGATCGGGCTTCGGTGCAGTGCGGCGGGCGGGTAACATTGGGTGCAGCAGGAGGATGGTGTGTAGTGTTGGATTGTTGCATGCTGAAGGCAGTCCTGGTTCCATCACTACTGTGCTTTGCTCAATTTTATCAAAGTTCATTTTTCCTTAATCTAAGTGATTCTTACTGTAATACCATTGATGTGGCATATAACAGTTATAGTAATGATGACATATAGTGGCAGGGTTATATAGCAATTAACATCATACAGTTTAATTCATTGGCTATTCTCACCTAAATTCAAATCCCCTTGAGGCACACATCGGACTTCCCCATCTTTTCGCATCACCCACCAAGTGCACCCAGGTCCTCGAGCAAAAGCAATCCCACAAATGGGTTTGCCTTCGCCTGAGGCAGGAGTAACCCAGACTGTCTTCCCTAACATATATTTTATGTGCACTACAGGGACTTTATCCCCTTCTACAGTACATAAAAGTTCTGACTGGGCAGGGCCACCCCGATTGGCAGATCCTCTGGTGTTGACTAACCAGGTGGCTTTTGCTAAATGTGTATCCCAGTGTTTGAAGGTCCCACCCCCATTGCTCTCAGTGTAGTCTTTAACAGTCCATTATATTGTTCGATTTTCCTGGAGGCTGGCACATGATAGGGGATGTGATATACCCACTCAATGCCATGCTCTTTGGCCCAGGTGTACTCCTCCCCGAGTCATTTGTCTCCTTGTTATGGAGGTAAGGAAATAGATTTTTTTTTTTAATCTGCCTTTTTTTATTTCATTATTCTCTTCTGTAAGAGAATAGATGTTATCTTCCATTGGTCACAAAAACCTTATGTTGCTTTACAGGCATCCAGGGATGAATTCATATGCAGTTTTGCATCCCCCTCAAATAGATCCAGCCTGATTGCAGACAAAGATCCAGGTGAATTAATTTTTCTAAACTTTAACTTTCCCATTTATTTTGAATGTAACTATTACCAGCTCCCAAAACCCATTACTCAAAACCTGAAGTAGTCATCTGCCAAAAGACCTCTCAGAGTTTGTATGCTTTTCCCTGGGCGTGGTGTCACCCCAGCTGTCCTTTCCAGATTAATCAGCTTTCAACACAGGGCTTTCGCAAGCCCTGTCTGTGCTGCCCAAATTGCATCTTCCACTCACTGTCCGTGATGCGCTGAAGAGTGCCGGTGCCAAGGTGTCAATTGTGGGGTTTGTTTTTTTTCAGCTTGTGGAGCAGCACTTCCAAATGGCCATGCAATAAAGCGAGAGGACTCGAAAGGATCCCTGAACTCAGAGGGGGCAACCGGTTCCCCGGATCAGAGTGAAAATGTAACGTATCTGGGGTTAGAAAGAATGGTGCTTACTGCACCAGTCTGTGGGCTGTGTTAAATAAGGGGGAGGGAAAAGGAGTTCCCCATGGTAACTCTCTCAAAAGCCAGCTTATAAATATCTCTGTTTGGAAGCAGATTCATGTTTAACAGAGGAGGTCAGACTCACGGGTCTGGTATGCTTTCCCTCTTCAGACATCTCTGAGCCAAAAATATAACTGTTGACAAATCACTTATCAAAGAAGAAAGGCAAAATCCGTGGGGAAAATCTCTGCTCCCATGGTGCATTTATCCATGCTCAGATGTGCTCCCTGTGTGTGGATGGGTCTGAGCCTGGCCAGGGCCCAGTGCACAGTGCTGGGAACTGGTTTCCACACACAGCTGGGAGACAAAGCACCATGATGTGAGATTGCCAGTGACCACTGACTTAAGAGAAGATGAGGTATTTGTAGGAAAATCAACACAGGCTAATAACCACAGCCCCACATTTGCAGAAGGTGACCGCAGTCACACCACAGAGAGCTCTGACCCCACTATTCAGACAGGGTGTACTCTGCTTGTTGGCAGATTGCACACATGGAAATCAGGTATTTGTGCAAACCAGCCCCTGGTTTTCCTCAAGGCACTTTCCAGATGTCTTGGGTTGGCGTGAATAATTGATGCATCTTTAAAACCTTTGGTCCTTACATCAAGCAGGGCAAAGATAATCTGGGCTTCTGCTGGCTGTGTACTGACATGCTTAGGAGAGGTGGGGCCTTTCAAGTTCTCCCACATAAATCATGAAGCTACAAGACCAAGTATAGCCAAATACTTGACTATCAAACTGTTCATATTCAGCAAAGCTCTGAGCATATGCTTCAACCCTGCTGGTGGGGTTTGCAGAAAGAGTTATCGCTTGCAGCTCAGCTCTCCCCCGCAGCTAGACATTGTCTTCTGTGTCCTTGAAGGTATGTTTTTCAGAGTCGTTGAAAACAGCTTTTCTGTTAGGGAATGCAATATCCACAAACCATGTAGAAGAAATGCCACACAAAGGAGCACAGCTTTAACGCTGCTTTACAGGGGTAGACACGTTGCTTATCGCCTGTTCCCCTGGAGTGAGTTGTGTGCTGACTTGGTAGTTTGACATGGTCAACAGCAAAGTTTTGACTATAGCACTGTATCTCCAACTCTAAACTGAATGTTTAATTCTGTTTTATTATGACTTATATCTACAGCTTGTCCCAGAATAAACAACAAGTAAGATCTGTGGGTCGCTGTCCAAACATGTGAGGCACAGTTTTAAGAGAAGCATCCTACTTAGAGCTTAATCATATCCATTTGTCCGAGGATAGGGCTAGGGTGAGCACAGAGAATGCAAAAAAAATTGGTAAAGCTTTAGAAGTCATGTTTCCCACCACACAATGCCCAAGCCTTTCCCACCCAGATTGACTCACCAGCAGGATTTCACTTCTCTTTGCCTAAGTCACTAAGTAGGGGGAAAAACAAGAGACGCTTCCAAAAATGAGGGGAAAAGCCCCAAGTGCTTAAGCTGAAATTTCCTGGGTTTTTAATAACTGACATTTTGTTTTGAAGTGTACATCTTTAGCAGAAAGTTAGATTCTTGCTTTAAACTGTGACCCCTAGTGAACTGTTCTGTTTGACAAGAACTGACTTAAAAAATGTCCGGGAGCTTAGACGCTGCAGAGAGCAGGGGAAGTGAAAGCAGGGCTGCCGTGCGTTTTGGCAAATAAGCCATCATTCTTTGCCCGGACATTGTTTTTCTGGGCAGAGAAGCGTTCGACCATGTGCCCAGGATTTCCAGACTGCTCATCACTGGATGGGCAGCAACCCCAAAGGATGGGATGTCTCCAAAGCATGGTGCTGTGGGGGTGCACATGCAGGGGGACAGGAGAAATGCTGGCACATCTGGTATGTGCCAGGTTTGCTGTGCCCATGCTGCATGGCATCTGGCCCTGTGCTCCGTGCGGGCACAGCCCAGGCACCCGTGGCCACTGGCCTCCGCATCACATCTGTGTCCCGTTAGATCCGCAGAAGCTCCACGAGGAGCAGCGTGTCGCACTGCAGCCGGCTGGACCAGTTTGAGATCCGGACGCTCCTGATGTGCTATCTCTACATCGTGAAGATGATCTCTGAAGGTTGGTGGCTCTTGCTCACCGGAGGGCAGCCATAAAGACAAGAGACCATCACTGGCAGTTTTGGTCTGTAAGGTCTCCCTTTAATTTTTTTTAAATCTCAGTGCACTGGTTTTTTTTTCTTTCAGATACCCTTTTAGCTTACTGGAACAAATTCTCCCCCCAAGAGCTGATCAATGTCCTTGTGCTTCTGGAGTGAGTATCATGAGGCTGCAATTCAAACACTGCGCCTTTGCGTGAGCAGCATTGGCCAAGAAGAAGACATGAGTGCCATGTGCCTTGCAGGGTGCACGCGGTCCTGTGCAGCGCTAGAGGTGTCTGGCCAAGTTGTACTGAAATGCTCTTCCTCTGTCTGAGGAGAAACAGGTGTATATCAAGGGAGCATGGCGAAGTGGCGGTGCCCTGTGCTCGGTCCGGGCTGCGCAGAGGGTGTCCCACCACCCGCGGGCAAGCAGGGTTCAGGGCACGGCCTCCCGCCATGACCGGCACAACCTCCACTTTTGCAGCGGGTTTGGTGGAACAAATGGGTGAGGAGACAGGGATGTGCCGCAGCGTTTGGAAACCAAGGGTTTGAGGTCAAGTGACTTGTAAATACAGACCCACACGCTCATGCGCAGAGGAGTGCGTCTGCAGACAAGGAGAGGGTAGATTTTAAATGTTCTGGTTCATTCCTGCTCTGCAGGATCTGTAACAGATACATGTTTTATCTTCTTTCTAGGGTGTGTTTATTTCACTTCAGATACGTGGGGAAGAGAAATATCGCCAGGTACCGTATTCTTCCGTCCAGGGCCAGGAGGGGGGAGCCGTCCCCACGCTCCCTGCCGCAGCCGAGGCAGGAGGGGAGCGTGCACACCCCCGTGGGGCAAACCCAAGCAGGCAGGAAGCCTGCGGGGCCGGGACTCTGCTCAGCACCATGCCGTGAGCAGAGTCCCCTTGCCTTAGCACCCTGCCCCTTCCCTCCCCTCCAGCTCCTGCATGAGACCCCCAGGCCCAGGTGCTCCTGGCTGCCCGCGCAGGTTGGCAGTGTCCCCCGCAGCTGGCTGCAGGTGAGACACGAGTCACGGCTGCATCTCTGCTCCCTGAGCAGCAGCAGCAGCCCTGCGGTTTCATTAGCTCTAGGGCTATCTGGCGCAGGCGAGACCAGGGTAGCCTGGTCAGTCCTGCTGGGATTGTGCGGGATAAACCAGATTAGCACGTTGGAGGGAGGTCAGGTCTCCATCCTGGTGCCTCATGCAATCCTGTAGTGGTGTGGCCACAGCTGCTCGTCCAAACCCGCAGTCTTCGCTTCTCCTTGCAGGGTGCACGACGCCTGGTTATCCAAGCACACGGGAACTGATAGGAAATCCCAGACGATGCCAGCGCTCCGCAGCAGAGCTGGGGGGATGCAGGTGCGGCTCCAGCATCTGGGCAGCTTGGAGACCTCCTTCACACTCAACCACAGTACGTACAGCAGAGCGAGACGGGACCGTGGATTATTAGCCTGCTGTAAACTGCATGTAGCCATTTTCCACTTGCTGCTTTTTGCTTCAGGGTATTCAAACTCAGCAGAATTACAGCGGTCACCACTCCTCCCTGCAACATTCCTAGATTGGTGGGGGTGACATTTAAGCCAGCCCCTTAAAAATCACCCCTGGGACTTAGGACTTGCGTGGCTTTTTCCTCTCACCTGTCTTGGCTCAGCAACTCGGCTGGGTGTGTTTGCAAGCGACGCCTTGGTTTGGGTGGTGAGCAAGGCAGGCAGGAGAGCTGCCCTGTGCAGAGACTTGGGCCAGGATCTGTTCTAAGCTGCTCCACATGGTGAGTTTTGCCCCATTGAAGCACCTTGCCGTTTCATCTCTGCGGATACAACCTGGACACCTTGTTCTCTGCCTGGCTTTAAAGACAGTGAGATTAAGGGGAAATACTGACGTTGGTTTTCTCGGTTGGCATCAGGCTGAGGCAGCTTCTCTGAATGGCGCTGGCAAATTCAGCGTCTTGCTATCCTTACCTCATCTCCCAAACCCAGTGAAGTGCAAGGGGACAACCTTATCTATATCAGCATTTAGATCTTGTGAACACTGTTTCCTCCTGATTTGCTTTCTGTCCACAGATGCAGGCACCTCAGAAGCAGATATTGTGCACCAGGCATTACTGGAGGGCAATATTGCCACGGAAGTGTGCCTGACAGTCCTGGACACCATCTCTTTTTTCACTCAGAGTTTCAAGGTCAGCATTGAAATCAAAAGTATTGTTGAAAAGTGTGTGTATTTCTGTATGCGTGTTGATTTTGGTGATCCATTCTCCTGGAGTGGCAGGTTATGGAAGGCTTTACAAAAGCAAATAGTTTGCAGCTTGTTTATTTTCCAAAATGCTGGGTGTTTCACAGGGTCTCAGAGTAATTATGCACTTTATGCAATCTTGCAATTTCTTCAAAACTGCAAGACCAGAGAAAATTATGTGGACACTATACCAGGAGTGCAGGCATTACAAAAATAGAATAAGAGGAAATGTACATCATATAGAAAGGAGGGACTAGAAGAAAGGGAAATGAAGGTCTAGCATTCTTAGGACAGTCACCGTTTTCTACCATAAATTGTCTAGAAGCGAGGCCCAGATTTCTTTGAATCGCTGTACATGAATGTCTCTGGGGCTGAGGCATTCCAGCTGTGGTTACCAGTTCAGATAGGACCAGTACCACTGGTAGAAGTCTTCTCCTCCATGTAGTGATTCACACTCCCAGCAGTCATTGCCATCTACAAGAATCAAAGCCTCTGTAGGGAAGAGAACCCTAGGCTGGCAGCAAAATACTGAAATACTGTTCCAAAAAAGCTCTTCCTCTAAGTGTGGTTGGAGGAATCCTGCTCATAGCAATGGGTTTTGCATAATGTCACAAGAACAACTCCAGATTTCAGAGTAAGTGAAATGAAGATTTCCTTTTTAGATGGATTGAACAACATGAAAAGAAAGGTCATCTATCCTCTGCTTCTGTTGCAAAGGAAAAAAGCTATCCTGGTACAGACGTTAAATTACTCCTTAAAAGTTTGGCAACAGCAGAAGGATTTAGATGCAAGAGTTAAAACTTGCTTGACTTTCTCAGTTGCCTCTTTTTGAATACAGCTGAACCACAAAACAATGTGCTTTTCAAACCACAGGATAGACTGGATTCCCTTCTGCTTTAATTGGCTTCTGCTTTGCTTTTATGGTCATATGGTGTTACCGCACAGAAGTGTGCTCTATACTGCAGTAAAAGTGCTGATGGTGTTCTTACTGCCAGAGTAAACAAGTTCAGTTAAAAAGCATGGATCCTAAACTTACCCTGCTACAAGATGTATACAGGATGTCAAAAGACAAATCTGAGCCAGCCCAAGGATTGCTTGGGCTGGCAATGAGATAGGAACTATTGATGTTCTATCGATATGGGGCATCCACATCCTTGCTGGGTGGCCACGATGCGCCAGGCTTCCTGCGCAGCGGCTGCAAGGGTGGCAGCAGGCACGGGCAAGATAACTCTGACACCAAACTGTATTAATCCTCTCCACATAATTCCATTTTACCACATCTCCAGAAGGTGAAACTGTCAAAACTTTGCAGGAGACAAGGGAAGTGTACTGACTTACTACAGCTACGAATCTGTCCAGTGAAAAGATGTGATAGTCTTTTTTTTTTTTCTCTCTCTCTCTCTTTTGGGCTGCAAATGAAACGCTTGTCAAGACAAATAAAAAGAAATGGAAAAAACAGTGTGAGAGTTATGTTGGAACAGCCCATTTTATTTAAAGTAACTCTAGGCAACTGGAGAAAGTTGTACAGATTATTGAGTTGGGTTTTGGAATTAGTGATAAAATATTTTTGTTTTATTCTCTGCTAGCCTCTGACCAACTAGTGTAAGTAAGTTTGTACTGGTTGTCATATTTATTGGTTATATTTTTACTGAAGGCCCTGTTCCTTATCTGACTTAAGAATTGGTGTGATTAATTATGCAAAATTATCTTGGTAATTTCCAGCTTCAGGCATGACATTTCTGCAAAATAAATTCTCTTGTTGCTTTCTAGACCCAGCTTTTAAGCAATGATGGCCACAATCCACTCATGAAGAAGGTTTTTGATATTCATCTGGCTTTTCTCAAAAACGGGCAGTCAGAAGCAGCTCTTAAGCATGTGTTCGCCTCTCTGAGAGCTTTCATTAGCAAGGTATGTAATACATGACTCTAAAAGTGCAGGAGAATTTATATAGGTATGACAGAGGAGACCAGTACACTTAAGCTCCTGTTAAAGTCATATTTTGTGCTGTTTGGAGATGTGTTTTAGAAAACAACTTCTTCACTGATATAAAAACCAGCCCAGGTTAAGTTATCTATTTCAACAATTATTTATTATTTGTTGGATATCAGGAAACAAAAGGAGAAATCGCAAGGAATTCCCCCACTTGCCTTGGTCGCAAAACTGCTGTTAAAGATCACTATCTGTTCAACCAAAAGCTGGTGCTTCTTGAATCTTTGCCCCAAACTGTCAATATTGCTGATAATGCCATTGCTTGAATGATACTTGTACTGACAAGCTGCTCCTCTCCCACTCTGTTTGAAAGAGGATAGTACTTGCTGAACCTCTTTCTACACTTTTCTGGTATGCAGCAAGACAGTTTAATCCCCTGAGCTCAAGCAGCATCAAAGCTGCAGCTAACCACATAAAGGCAGTGACTGATGCTATTGCTGACATTTCCCTTTGTGCTTGTCAAAACCTGCTGCTTCTCCAAAGTACATTTTTGAGACCACATGTACATGCAAACTCCATTCCTTCCAAGCTGCATGGTTGTCATAAATTCAAAATGAATTAAAACCTCTCAAATCACTTGAATGCAACAGATCATTAATGAGCTAAATCCCTGTGGCGTGAGACTGCAGCCAGGTGGAGCACAGTATGTGAATGATATGCAGCAAAGTGTTACTTCCAAAGGAAGTCTTGCACTAGTTGCCGAGCTAAGTTTGATTAAAGAAAGAGACTGCTAAACTGTTTCTCAAAGCTGGAAAAAGTCTGTGCTACGTACATTTTACTATAACCCCACAGCAAAGCTAAGAGCTAGTACAAGAATGTCTAGGGCTGAATTTTGATTTATCCTAAGCAAACACATGAGAAGCAGAAAATGCAGAAGTCTTGCTAGCTACCTCTCTGGCTCCAGACAGCGTGGTCTCCTATGAGATGTTTTTCCATGGGGCTTCTTAAAGCCTGCTAGATTGGCAGCTGGCACTGGCAGGAATCACTCAGTTTTCCTACAGAGTCCAATTATTGCTCTACCTTTCGAGTTTCCTGCTTGCCTGTGATCTGCTTAACCTTGAGATCCATCCTGCCGCAGATCTGCATACACCCCACTCGGACACAGTCTCTCTGCACATCTCTTCCCCTTACTACTCGAAAGTTAGTTTAGCCAGAAATATTTGTTTTGTGCCTATAGCAAATAAGAGGCCTTCCTTGCCTCCCTGGCAAGTTTTCTGTGGTTGTTTAAATGTGAAGCCAAACCTGCACACCTGCTCAATTTGATCTCACCATCAGCCTTCAAAACCTGGAGCCTTTCAGGGGTTCCACGCTTGCATTCCAAAATGCCAATTACAGTAATGGAGGCTGCATTCTTGGCTGCTGCAAGGACAGGCAGTGGGGTCGTTTTCTTGGATTTATGCCAGCCTGAATCCATGCTGAATTTGGCATCGTGTGTCTTCAAAGATGTGAAAGATTGATTTCAGTTAATTTCTCACATTTCCCCTATGACAGGACACAGTGTGGCTTCTGTAAAAGCAAGATATGAGCCCAGCAGATGGTATCTATAAGGAAGTGTTTTCTTTGCCAACTCCATAACCGCATCAGTCCCAAACTTCCTTTTAAGTCCTCTGAAGTGCTTTTCTAAGGCCAAAAGAGACAATAAAATAGCTGGGGGGTGGGCCGTCACTGCATTTCATGACAAGTGCAAGGATGGCATGTTTTCCTGCAAGTTTGAGTTGAAATATGAAAGCTGCACTGCTTTGTTTTGGGTTGCATATCACTGTTAGCTATAAATTAGTGTTAACTTCAAGAAAACCAGAAGTGAGTTATACATATGATGCAGCTAGAATGGACAATTTGTCATTTTTATGGCCTTCTGTAGCTAATAATTACAAGGAAAAGAATCCCCCTCTTATCTAGGGCAACAGAAAATGGTTGCTAGGGGAGAAAAAAACTCTTGAGATTTATTCTGCATCCCAAAATCTGTCTTAAAAGTAGCTTGCTTTCTGCATTAGATCTGGTTACTTAATAGGCAAAAGACTTTTAAAAAAAAAGAAATGTCTCAAGAAAGCAAAGAACAAACAAGTTCTATAATTGTTTGCATGTTTGATTTTGGTTTTAGAATCTATCCCGCTTGCATGCATGTGTGCTGGGAATTTGGGAAGAAAGCTGTCTCTGTTTCACCGGCTGGGAAGAAGCAACAAAAGCCAGATTGCTCTTGTTTTATAGTCTAGGTTTTCTTAACAACTAAATCCTTCTTTTCCGAGCATCACTTACAGATAAATACATAGATACATGCTTGGGAACGGTCTTGAAATTAAAGGTATTAAAGGAGGGGGCTGAGATAATTTGCCCTGCATTAAGGAGCAGCTCAGACACGTGGATGTGACAGTGATGGAAACCCCATGTAGCTGCCCTCTCTGTGCCTGCCTGTCCCTTGCTGCGCTGACACTAGCAGGGCACGTTAGAGGCATCACAGATCCCAGGCCCTGAAGGACTAGGGCAGCAGAGCCTCGCTCCTTTCCTGCAACAGCCGATTTGAGAAACTTTTCCCTGTCTGTTAGCAATTCCCCCTGACCATGTCAAGCTGTGCGTTCCCTCCCCGTTAGTGCTCTCGGGATGCAGCATCGTTACAGCCTCCCACGCAGTTGCGAAGGGCACTTGGCATGTCCTGCCCGCTGCTGCGGCTGTCCTGCCCTCACACCTTAGGGCCGGATCAGAAACGCGCTCCTCCGGCGCACGCAGAGTCATCGCCACACGTGCTGTTTCACAGCTCTTCCCGGCTCACGTTCTCCTGCCAGCTGGAGGGCTGCAGGCAGCACCTGGCCAGATCTCCAGCAGGCGTACACCCTTGGGTCTGCTGCCCCGAACCTGGCACCAGGAGCGATTGCATCTGCTCGGGCTTGGTCTCCAGAAGGAGCTGCGCGGGGACACAGGTTCCCTATGAACAGGGCACAGGTTTTCCTCCAGAGCTGGTGCAGTGTGGAGGGGAGTGCACGGGGGGGATCTGGGGCTTCTGCAGCAGATTCCCGGGCAAAGTTTTTCTCCCTAGCATTGGGTTGGAAATGTCTGAAAAGCCCCTGCAGGCAAGCAGTGGTCCCTGCTGACAGCAAGTGCCAGCCGTATCTTCTTGGGTGCCCGTGTGCTGCCTGCGCATGCCCAATCGCACATCACTGTGGCCGGCTCTGGGCTAAACCCAGTTCTGAGCGTGACCCCATCTCGCTATTAGAGAGGGATTGCATTACAACAGGCAGGAATTACTTAATAGCTCCTTTCCCAAGTGCACACATGATCCTCTTGGCCCTGTGTTACTCTGATGTTTGTTCGCTTCTTTTCTTTCTCCTTTTTTTTTTTTCTCTGAAAATATTTTTGGCCAGAGGCAGTGAACACCAAGTGTTTGGTCAGTGTCTTAATTCTGCCTTGTAACCTGCATGGCTTGGTGTAATCCCAACAGTGTACTCATGCTAGCCACAGCTCCTAGGTTCCTGTTTTGAGACCCTTTCACCGGCATGCCATGGTGGTGGCCACAGCAGTACCTACAAGCTTTTCTGAATCATATATACTTCATGCAAGGAGTGGAGGGCCACGGTAACAGCTCCAGGCTTTGACCTGGAGGATGTGAGTGAATACTCTGACAGTATTTACTGTCATCTCCCACGGGGAGAAAGTAGCGGGGCAGATAGAAGTAGCTCATGGACCGTGCTGCCTGAGGACCACTGGGTCTTGAATGAACTGAGCACATCTGTCCTCTGAACAGATAGATGAAAAACATGGTTGTCTCTCTTGCCTCTTTGTGCCAGGACATTCCCTGGGGCTGGTCCCCAGCTGCAGCAGAGGGAGCAGAGTGCCGCTGTGCCATGCCCAAACAGCCTCCGCTCCCTCCGGCAGGTGTTGGCATCACCCCTCTCCAGCCGGGTTCCTGCGGTGGCTGCGGAGGCGGCTGCGTGCCAGCACAAAACCCTGCCTTGTTCTGCTTCCCCGTGCCCAGCCCGCTGCGGCTGGGTGGAAGGAAGCCGAGCGCGGTGCCCCCTCCCCGCCAGCCACCGCTCGTCACCGCGGCCAGGCGGACACTTGCTGGTGGTCCCCGCTCCGGCGAGCCTGGCGTGGAGGCTGCTGCCCACCGGGGCAGGGCAGGGCACCGCTGCAGCCGTCTGCTTTTCAGGCACAGCTGAGCTTGTCCCCGCAGACAGGCTTGAAGTAGGTGTTTGGTAAGGTGATAGACGTGCTGCAGCAGTATGGGGAGCTGGTCTTCCCTTTCTGCTTTTCTTCACCCTGCTGCACATCTCTGAGCCCCGTTGCTAACCGAGGTAGCTCACGCTGCAGTTTGGCTTGATCCTGCTGCTCCCTGCGGCCGGTTCCGTCTGGGGGGCCAGGGCAGGTCACTGTGTATTTTAGGCTCTCTGGGATAAGCAATTCTGTTGTTTGCACTCCTGACGGCAAGCATGATTTTAGGCTTTTTCGGGGGGGACGTGTAGAAGTGGCTGTGTGAGCACTGCAGGTCATGTTTCCCAGCAAGGTCAGACTTCTGGGTGGGCTCCAGCGGATTTTCTGATGTCCCAGATGGCAGCCTTTGGTGGGAATGTCCATGGGACCTCTCTTCTCTGCCCTGCTGCTGGTGTTTATGGCTTTTGTAAGAACATAAAACCTCTGTCTGTCCAGTTTGGTGAGAATTTGCCAATGAACCCAAAAGTTGTTGGGGGAGGGGATAGACAGACGTACGCAAACACATCCCCAAAAAAACGTGACAGCAAAGTTCACATTGCTCTAGGAAGCATGGTTAAAAATAGGCCCCAAATTCATTCCCACAAATATTTTCAGGCTCAAAACTCTTGGCCGAAGTTTTATTGAGGCTGTCCAGGCTGGAGCCCAGTGTGTTCCCCCATGCCCCTGCCCATCTGAGCCCTGTGGGTGTAATTTAGTGGTGTATTTTCTAATATTTGCATGCCTCTTGTGAAGTTTCCCTCAGCATTTTTCAAGGGAAGGGTGAACATGTGCGCTGCCCTCTGCTACGAGATCCTGAAGTGTTGCACTTCCAAGGTGTCCTCCACGAGGAACGAAGCCTCGGCTCTTCTGTATCTCCTGATGAGAAATAACTTTGAGTTCACCAAAAGGAGAACATTTCTGAGAACGCACCTTCAGGTCAGTGTCTGGGGAAAAGCTAGAGAGCAGGACACCTCACATTTAATGAACAGATATATCAATATAACTATGTCACCTCAGATCTGCAGAGGATCTTGCTGTGTTGTATGGACAAAAACCCTCTTGATTTCCAGGCTTTGCCTAATTCCTGTTTCCAGTGATTGACCCAGGGCCCTTTGGGTGAAATACACTGCCATCAAGTACTCCAAGTTGTTGAGTTTTTGGAATCAGAGACACAAGACACATCTCTGCCCCAGAGGCTGGCTGGTATGGGGTGGAAAGGACAGCAAGAAGAGCTGCCTTTGAGGCAGGAGAAGGGATTTTCCTGGAGCTGCTTTTGCAGCATTGTTTTTTTGAAGCAAATTTAGATACCTAGTGGGGCAGATGAATACCGTCTGGGTTGTAATGAGTCATGGAAGAAGGTAACTAATGTACAACCAGGGATTTGTACTATGATTGTTATATTGTTAATTCTGTGAACTCACTGTTCAGCAAAGCAGTTTGGTCCTCTGGGGAGTATTTGTCCTTGGGAGATGTGACAGCAAAGCCACAACAACCACCATTGCTTGTGTTGTGGGAAAGACGTGATGTTTTCCCATAAGCACTTTATGTAACTGTGACAATAAAACTCTTCTATTAGGGCTTGTTTAAATAAAGCCCCTACCCTGTCCCAACAGATAATAATTGCAGTGAGCCAATTAATAGCAGATGTGGCACTCAGCGGTGGGACAAGATTTCAGGACTCCTTGCTCATCATTAACAACTTTGCAAACAGTGACAGGCCTATGAAGGTAAGTTGGAGACATTAAATCACATCATGTGCTATCAGCCATTAATGCAAGACTGGGGACGGACTCAAGGAAATCATGTTTAAGGGTAGGTCTAATGATTGGAACTATGATTTATAAGCTCAGAGTGGGCTGTGTTTGCTCAGTAAACAAGGATTATGCCAACAGCAGTAGGGCCAGCTGCACAGGCAGGTCATGCTCCATCTGTGAGGCCTCACACTTAGAGGAGGGAGCTCTGCAATTCAGGCTACGCTTTGCAAAGTGTGCTGCTTGCAAGGGTGTCCAAAGAGCTTCTCAAGAACTTCCAGCTTTGAGAGGAATGACAAGGGAGGGTCTGGTATTTCTGTTGGCTGAAGGTAATAATTAGCAGGAATTAATTTTAATTAATCGAGTGTCGGTAATATTAAGAAGGCACTCTTTCATGGAGATTAATGGCTGTATTCCTTTGGAAAATAATTGTCTGTCTGCACTAGAATTAACAGCTTCTACCCAACCCATTGAACAATATATCATCACTGCAGCTTGCTCCACTGCACACAGTGTAGCTGCCAAAGTAGGATAGAGGAAAATGGGAAGCGTTTTTACAGTTCTGTGATTATCCTATGACGTAAAGGTGGAATGGGAACCTCAGTTAGGTGTTGAATCATGCTATAACAAAGTTATAGTTAGGGTATACCTGGCAAAAACTTCTGTACAGAGGTGTGTATAAGGGTTTCTCTGAGCCATACTTTGCTGCTCATATTTTACATCATGAGACCATCATTATAACCAGTTTATGTATTTATATAAGTGCAAGAGTACAAGAGAGATTTCAGTACACTGGAGAGGGTACCACGCACAGCCACAGAGATAGCTAGGGAGCAGGAGCCTGAGGAGAGGCAACATGAGCCAGGCTCACCACGGAGGAGAGAAAGCTGAGGGGAGACCTAACTGCTGCTTTCCACTACCAAAAGGGAGGTTACAGAGATGAGGAGGTCAGGCTCTTCTCAGAGGTGTGGAGCGGCAGAACAAGAGGCAATGGGCATGAGTTTCTGCAAGGAAAATTCCAACTTTACTTAAAGAACAAATTATTTCCCAAGAACATGGTACAGCCCTGGGGCAGATCCAGAAAGGAGGTGGGATTTCTGTCCTTGGAGATTATAAAACTTGGCCAGACAAGCCTTGCTCTAACTCGATGATGGCCCTGCTCTGAGCAGAGGATCAGACTGGAGCCGGTTTTTATTTATTTATTTATTACATTCCTGTGGTGGGAAGCTCTACAAATGCTTTGGTGCTTTAG
This sequence comes from Harpia harpyja, assembly GCF_026419915.1. Taxonomy (NCBI): domain Eukaryota; kingdom Metazoa; phylum Chordata; class Aves; order Accipitriformes; family Accipitridae; genus Harpia; species Harpia harpyja. The sequence continues at coordinate 16,697,987 of NC_068957.1, forward strand.
GAATTGAAGAGTGGCCACATCAGAGGCTACCAAGCCGGATGTTGAATGACATGAAAAATACTTCAGGCATGGTTTATGGTCCCATCCTGGGACATTTGCATGCATGGAGCACTTCTGTCTCACTCTCACACCGGCTCCTCAGGATGCCAAAGTATCTGCCTCACTGTAGCATGGGAACAGCCAACTTGGCGTCCTGCCCATGATCAGGAGAGATTGGCCCTGTGCACACCCAGATTGAAAAGCCTCTAATTGCCTGTGAAATACTGTACACTGTATGCAGTGTGAGTTCAATAAGTAAAAGCTAGTTAGTCTTATCTCCTGTGTTCTCAGTGTTTTCAGTTTGGCAGTAGGTGGAATGTTGGCTGAAAGGGTAGTGACGGTCTTTCTTTGGCAAAGCCTGGAACACCTTTTATTTCTGTATTTGCTTCTAATTAGATTTGTTTTGTGTCAGGCAACTGCTTTCCCCTCAGAAGTCAAAGATTTGACAAAGAGAATCCGTACAGTGCTTATGGCTACCGCTCAAATGAAAGAACATGAAAAGGACCCAGAAATGTTGATAGATCTACAGTACAGTTTAGCCAAATCTTATGCAAGTACCCCCGAGCTCCGGAAAACATGGCTGGACAGTATGGCAAAGATACATGTAAAAAATGGAGACTTTTCAGAGGTAATTCATGTAATTAAAAACATGGTGCACAGCAAGACAGATGTACAGATGACATTTTAATTTTCCCTTTGTACTTTGCAGGCAGCCATGTGTTACGTTCATGTAGCAGCCCTTGTTGCAGAGTTTCTACACAGGAAAAGTAAGTGTGTGCTGTTTGGAGGCACAAGGAAGACAATGCAGTGATGGGTTTTGGGGGGATCAGAATCTTTTTAAAGACAAGTTTCTCTCGATTTGGTAAATGATCATATTAGAAACAAGCTAAAAAGGAAAAAAAATTAATGCAGTGAATAAAGCTAGAAGAAGATGAGGGTTTTTTAAGAAAGGAATCCAATTGTTCATACACAGGCATTTACTAGGCTGCCCAGGTCTGCTTAGACAGTCATGTTGGCACCTTGCTGAGTGAAATAAGAACTGACACACTGTGTCTCGGTTTAAATGTTCAGTTGTATTTTACATTAGGAAATGTAGTCACAGGGGAAGCCCATGTTAAAAACTGGCTGTCAATATGTTCATCAGAAGTATCACAATAGGCAGTACAGAAAACTATAGAATAAAGCAGTCAAAATTCAGTCAAAAAATGAGACTATAGCCTAACTATACAAATATGTAAAGAACAATCAGGAAAAAGTGTTGTGGTTTAATGCAAAACAGGAAGGAAGGACAGACTTGTGTGTTCTCAAGTAATACCACTTTGCAGGTTTTCTTTTAAATATCTGTTCCACAGTTGATATATTGACCCCACTTCTCATTTCTGTGTAAAGGAGTAATTGTTGAAATGGACACATTTCGGAAAGTTAAGGCTCCATAAAAGCTGATTACATGCACTGCCTTGGCTGGAAAGGTCTTAAGTGCCTTGCTCAGGGAGCTTGGATTCCCTCCAAATTCTGTACTTTGTGTTGGCTAAGTGGGAAAAATCAGGACTTGTTTTTCTGATACATATACATATTTCACATGGCGGCAGAGGGGAGAGTATTGAAAGTCAGCAATTCTTTATTTGTACCCTGGAGGCTGCTTACCACAGCTGGTGATACAGGAGAACTTGTAAAATGGAAGAGGAACAAATCCAAAGGAATATCAAGTGAATACATTCAGTTATCTCTGTCACTGGCACTCCTTACATATACATAGGCTGCAAAGGGTTCAGTAAAGGCTGAACTACTCAAAGTTTTGGGGTACATAACTGTGCTTTCTGCTAGGTGTGTACAATCCTGTTCACTTACCACCCAGCTCTCCAGCATCCAATGATAGCTTTCTTCTTGCACCTTCTGCGCAAAGATATACCCTTGTCCTTCTCTCTTGACTTTCAGTTGGCTGCAGCTGGTTATGTTGGACAAATGTGACTTCCAGATAGCACACTGGGAAATCTGTTGTGCTTGGTGTTAGTTATGTACTAGGAATGACTCCCATAGCAAATGGCTGGGGGGGTTCTGATGTGTTCAGTCTCATATAGCAAATCAGTAGCAAAAATGTGAGTCAGGTCCCCTGCTACTTGTAGGACTTCACTATCAGCTAGACTGCTTCCCTGGCCATTAGAGCATGACACATCTGAGATACGTTATTCCACTAATCCATTTGCTTTTGTCTGCTACAGAGCTCTTCCCCAGTGGATGCACTGCCTTCAGGAAAATCACTCCCAACATTGATGAAGAAGGTGCAATGAAAGAAGATGGTGGGATGATGGATGTACATTACAGTGAGGTGAGGTCCTGCAGTATAGACTACAGGGTATTTGATAGCTGATTAGGATTTAGTTTTAGACTTTGTTCATGTGAGCTCTAACAAATTATAGTTGTGCGCTGGCATCTGTAAGGAAGACTGTTCCACAGCAATCTCCCAAGAGAAATCTGCATTGAAGGATTTTCTGTGTACAATTCAGATAGGTAAAACTGGTGTAAGTTCTTGGTTCCTTTGAAAGGCTTTTCTAGCACTGAGACTGAAAAAGCTACACCACAATCTTTGCCTGCCATGTTATGCAAATGCCCATTCTGCCAGCACAGGGCAGCACAGCATGGTATTTCCAAGGAGGGACAGAATGCAAGTCAAGCTCTGCTGAGTGAGAGGTCAGCTTAGGTTCCCCTTGAGTGAGGGCTCTGCTGCAGGACACCACATTAGCAGAACAATCCAGAAACCATAGCAGGGCACTGGGGAAGTGGGTAGATCGTCCTGTGAGTCATAAAGTCTCACAATTACTTCTGCACCATCCCTGTAAAACTGTGTTGGGAGGGCCACGTGGCTGAGCAAGGTGGCCCTGCAGCCCAGCTGCCCAATTGCCCATTCATCAGGACTAGGCTTGAGGATCATTAGCGTCACATCCCACTGCTATTCACACATGTTCCTTAGATGTGTTTCTTAGACTTGTACCTCTGACTTCCAGTGCTGTCATCTCCATACCCTCCCAGAGTTTTGGCATTCTCCTTGGGAGGTAGCTAAATACCAAGACTTACATGCTAGCTATTGTGCTAACGATTTATTAAGAATGAATGAACTTTTAAAAAATAACTTGTCCTTTTTTCTCCCCTCCCCCCCCACCCCAAAATTTAGAATACGTTTGGAAAGGCCAGGAACACACAGGGTTTAAACTTATGTAACTGTGGCTACCTACACTTGGACCTGTTAAAGTATCTGAAGTTAAAATGGTTTTCTCTTCTAATTTTGACTGTTATTAACAACACCCATTTGGTTGCTTTTGTAGGAAGTCCTGGTGGAGCTGCTGGAGCAGTGTGTAGATGGCCTGTGGAAAGCAGAGCGTTATGAAACAATTTCTGAAGTTTCCAAACTGATCATTCCTATTTATGAAAAGCGGCGTGAATTTGAGGTAGGTATTTTGAACTAGTTTGCATATATCAGGTAATTTTCTAGATCGCTAAGAAAAAAACAGGAGGCTTTTTTATTTTTGAAGTTATGAGTTAATGAATTGGTGTCAGTAAAGCACACACTGTGCTTCCTTGCTGGTCATTAAACAAATTAGTGAAAGCAATGGTCTGGAGGGTAATTATTAAAGCTAAAGACATGGAAGACTCATATTTAGTGAATAGTTCCCACCTTCCTTCCCCTAAAATAAAGCTGTCATCATCCCATATGGTCATCAAAGCTAGATTCCTTTTGAGACTTGAGCATTTTAAGGGTTAAAAACAGAGGGAGAACTGTTCAAAGAAAGGACTAGATCTGCAGGTAATTCAGTGGCAAGTGGAGAGGAAGGAAGGAAGCTGTTACTATCCCACCGCCTTGCTCCTTCCCAACACCTGCTGTGACCCGTGCTTCTATGGTGAGGCTGTTGCTCGACTGCTGAATAGCGCTCCTCTTTCCCTCCCTCTCCCATGACCCGCTCCACTTCAGGACGCCATCCAACTATATAATTGAATCTCAGGGAAGCCTTCATCTATTTTTTCATCATAAAACTGGTTTTCATCAAAAAAGAGTTCCTGGGTAAAATACTGCAAGCTGCTCTACTTTAAAGGCTCAGTCAGGGAAGATGCTGAGACAGTAGGCTCAGCCTTCTGTCTAAGGATAGTGGTGTTACTGCAGTCTGTGGTACCTTTCAGACCTGAAGCGAAGCATGTGCTTAAGACTGAGGTTTTTGCCAAAGAAAACTGCATGAGTTCAACCTCTTTAGAAATTCAAGTTGGAATTCCCTAAAGGATTGTGTTCAGATATCTCAGTAGCTTCCAGTGTCAGCTAGAATTTCCTGCTTGCAAAATTCTGTTTTAATGATGTCAAGATTTGACTTCCAGAAACTTACTCAGCTGTACAGAACGCTTCACGGAGCATATGCTAAGATATTGGAAGTAATGCACACAAGGAAGAGGCTTCTTGGAACCTTTTTCAGAGTGGCCTTTTATGGACAAGTAAGTATATACACCGGCTCGCCAGCTACCCCTCACCAGGCAGCCTGGCTGCTAAAGCTGCTGCTCTGCTGCAGCTGCTGAAGCTGAAAAGCCTGCCAGCTCCTCTGGTGCAGCCACCGGCACGTCTATGTGAGCGTTTTGGTATTGCATCCTTGAGGTGAGGGTTTGTGTCTCTCTCCAGGAGCATTTGATTTAGTATAAAGCTTATGTTTCTGCTGGTGGGCTTTTCATAAAACAACTCAGCAGTTAGTTAGGAAATGGCTTAGTGGGTTCAGAAAACACCAGGGGGTTTTTGTAATTATAGTTATAATAAGTTACACAAACACAATTTAGTGTGTATAGTATATAACCAGTAACAGTATATAACCATGGTATATAAACAGTAGTAGTAACAGACATTTTCTTCTACAGACAATTGCTGCTCCCTTCGAGGTATTATAGAGTAAAAGGTTATGGGAGAAGCTGGAGGCAAAATATGTATCAGGGTTGGTTACTTGCAGAGATAGGTAGTATTTTTGTTAGCTGAGGTAGCTGGAAACTTGGACATCATCTGGGGCTCAGAGTCCTAAGAAAGAGCATGATCTTATCACATCTGATGAAGTCTTCTGAGCCTGAAAGCAGTTGTGGTTTTATTTTTTTTCTCCAGCTATTCGTGGGTTAATCTAATAAAGTGTGTTACCCCTCATGTCCCTTGTGTCTCTAAACTATCTGCTTCTGCTTGTGGACCCATAACCATGGGGGAGATGCAGGACCCCTCTTTCGAAAATGCCATGTAAATTATATTAGCCCTGCTTGTCGTTGTTCCTTCTTTCAGAGGAGGTGATGAATACCCCTGAGACCATCTTGGGTTTGTACCTTTGAACACCACTGTTATTACACACACAACGTCTGAGAGCATTGACTTTTGCTGCAGCAAACATACAATTTCTTTTTGTCCTCATCTTATCTTTAACTTTGGATATGTAAAAAGTAAATAAGGTTACCAAGAGATGAAAGGAAACAACTCCTAGCTTAGTTTTCTAGAAGCTGTAGAAATAACTGGATCAGCCCCTAAAATTAAGCTATGTAACGTATTATCCTGACAACCAATACTTGAGCCAGTTTTGCACTTTAAAGCTTTGCTGGCTTTATATGCCAGCTACACAGAGATAGTCTTAGCACTCTGTCACAGTTTCTGACTGGAACAACTTGCCAAAGCATGAAGCTTTCATGCTGTTTCCATTACAGGGAGGACTGTTGATGCAAGCACGACCTTTAACGCAATTTTGTCTCTATTTACAGCAAATACACCAAGTTCCTCTTCCCTGAATACAAGAGGAATCAAAGCAGTGGAAACCCATTTCTTTTTTTATTGCTTGGAGTCCCTTTCAGCCTACACAAAATCCTTCTCTACAGACTGTTCATGTGGCTCTGCTATCAGGGCTACCTCAACTTATGTGTCTTTCTGCTCCTTCTCTACGCCTTGTTTTTGTAGTTTTTCTCCTGCTTGCCTCTTTCCAGCCTTCCAAAAAGTCAACTGCTGGCCAAACCCATCTTCCACATTGTTTAGATTTCTCACTAGTCATACTCAAGCCTTTGTTCAGCAATGACATGTCTGTGTTGGTTGAGGAATTTTATGATTTTTTTTACACAATTCTTGAAGGAAATTATTAAACAGGCCAAGTTCAGTGAGACTTTACACAAGCCGTAGCCTTCTAAACCTTCTTGACTTTCTGAAATATTAGTAGAAACTTGCTTTCAAAGTAGCAAATATAAAATAGTTTTCCAAGCAAAGAAACCCAGCTGTTCCTCACTACTTGTTTGTGATTAATGCTAGACGTTCTTTGAAGAAGAAGATGGGAAGGAATACATCTATAAGGAACCCAAGCTGACAGGCCTCTCGGAGATCTCCTTCAGACTTCTTAAACTTTATGGAGAAAAATTTGGGTCGGAGACTGTAAAGATTATCCAGGATTCTAACAAGGTAGAGTTAAACTTCATGAACAAGCTAACGAAATGCTATTAGCAGTGAACATCAGGGCCACGTAATAGAGAGCGCGCTGATGAGCATGACAAAAATATCGACTGTATTCTAATACTCGTCAGGGCTTGCGACTGCACTGCTCTAAGCACTGTGCAAATGGAGCCCAGAAGGATGAGCTTTGCTCTGTGGAGCTGAAGACGGGAGATGACAGAGCATCCCTTCCTTCTGCCAGTAGGAAGGGAGGAGCGAGCCCTCTCTTCCACCCTCTTACAAGCACCTTGCTTCCAATTGCCCCTTGCAGCCTCGTGTTCCTGTGTGGACATATTGCACAGCTTGACAAGTTTTGGTGCTGATCTGGCTCCCAGGTAGAAATAAATGAATTGGGAATTACAAATGGGAAATTGCAATCCACATCTCACTGAGCCCTGTTGTTGGGAGGCCTTAGGAGCCAGCTCAGAGGAGCAGATGATTGGAAGCAGAGTTACTTGTTGCTTTGACACTGCAAGTCTAAAAGAAAATCTTTTGTGGCCTTGCAGCCATAGCTCCTTCCTTTTCCTATGGAATACCCATTCGTGCTCCCTGCAAGGGCTGTTCACACCCTTAGGTTGCAACCATGGATATGTCTTGAGTTTCCAAAGACAATGCTGGTGATCCTAAAGCTTGCTTCGTGCAAGCCTGCGGATTTGCATGCCACAGCACAGTACTGTATGAGTGCTAGCTCATGGCGTGGAAGCAATACGGTCATATTAGAAGGACTGAGTAGCTCAGGCATGTGCTGCATTGCTGGATAAAGCAATATGGCTAACTGTTCCAGATGCAGCTTGTTTGGCACCGGGTGAGGTATTTCTTGTGCCACAGCTTGTCTTGTGTGTCTGCTAGCAGATGGTCTAGACATCAGCGCTGAGGTCAAATGGAGTGTTTGGTATGTCATTCACACATAATTAACCAATTATAAGTTAAGTTATTAACCTTTGTTCTTCTAATGAGTAACCCCCTTATTTCACAGGTCAATGTTAAAGACCTCGATCCTAAGTATGCCCATATTCAAGTGACTTACGTGAAGCCCTATTTTGAAGACAAAGAAATCTCTGAAAGAAAGACTGAATTTGAAAGAAATCATAACATCAATAGATTTGTATTTGAAACTCCTTACACTTTATCCGGGAAAAAGCATGGCAGCGTGGAAGAACAGTGTAAAAAAAGGACCATTCTAACTAGTAAGTACAAGCATCTGAACATGAGACAGTATGTATCAGCAACTATTTTTAGACTATTTTAGCTCATGAAAATATCCCCAAAGAGTCAGAAATTCTCTCAGCTACTTAATCAGAATTGTGATACAATATTCTGGTTGGCAGGAGGAATTTACCTTATATTTCTGTGTGCAAATTTTTACAAATTAATAGATCATGCTGGTAAATTACAGCCTTGTTCGCGATTTCACACACACCCAGTAAAACCCTGAGGGCAAGGATCTGCTTGTGTATGTTCTATGAAAAGTACTCATATTTGCTGCATGACTTTTCAATCTATAAATTTCCTTTGCTGCTTCTGCTAGCTTTGAACTCCTTTCCATACGTAAAGAAGAGAATTCCAGTCAATTATGAGCATCAGGTTAATTTAAAACCAATTGATGTCGCTACCGATGAAATAAAAGACAAGACGGCAGAGCTGCAGAAACTCTGCTCCACTGGTGATGTTGACATGATCCAGCTGCAACTCAAATTGCAAGGCTGTGTTTCTGTGCAGGTAAGGCTTGATGTCCATTCAAAATTGCATTTATATACACGTCTCAGAGTGAGTCATCTTTTCACGACGCAACACATTCACTTTCCAGAAATCATTAACTACCTCGTTTGCAGCACTGCAGCCATCAACTTGCCAGCACGGCTTGCCCTGCCGCTTACAGTGATACATTAGCTGGTGGCTCAAGGTAATAAGCATTTTGTCCAGTGGTGTTTACAGTGTCAAGTCCAAGTGTAATTGCACCTTAGCTGGCCGTGGCTGCATGCTGAAAGATACTTAACTCTTGAAGATTGTACTGTAGGTATCAGGCACAGATAGCCTTTTTGTAAGCCTGACTTCTCCAGCTGGGTAAATGACCTTAAGACTCAGACCATACTGCCCTTCCAAATGGAAATAAGAGGAAAGTATGAGGAAACAGACTGCATCTCTCTTTTTATCTCCATTTATCTTTTGGTCTTAAAAAACCTAGATAGAAAAACTAATACTCAACTTTTGAAATATCAGGTGCCTCTGGTGACATTAGTAATGCAGAGTTGGTGGTATTCAAATAGCATGCTAATGTTGAGGTGGTTTTTTTTTTTAATTGTTATACCCTTCACAACTGCCTTTAGCAAGTCAACAGAAGTTCTAGCATAAATGATTTCTTACTTCTTTGGTTCTAGGTTAATGCTGGTCCCTTGGCCTATGCCAGAGCTTTCCTAAGTGACAGCCAGTCCGGCAAATATCCTACTAAGAAGGTGAATGAGTTAAAAGAAATGTTCAGGTAGGATTTCTAATGTAATAAAAACTAGCCAGCTGGCTGGAACCTGGTATCTGCTTTGCCTATATTTTTGTCTGTCTCCAAAATCAGCAGATGCTGAATGCTTAGATGTCTTAGCATTAAGACATTAATCTTAGGCTTAGTGCCTTATAAAGATCCAAGTCTCATAGGGATGTGGGTGCTCAGACACATGAAAAAAGCCAATGTAACTATATACATCAAGAGTTCCCAAGCTCAGGGCTTGATCTCCATGAGGAGATTTGCTTGAACACCTGCTTAAACGGTTTATGTGGGTATTTGAAATTATCATGTGAAGAAAGTATGTTTGACAACCAGACATCTGACAGTCTTGTGTTCAGCTATCTTTCATATGGTGCATTGTTTCCCAATCTTTCCAAGGGGATTTTTTACTAGAAAATGATGAACTTGAATTATTTTAAAGCAAATCCCTTCCCAGTTTGTGGAAAACCATCTTTCTTGTTCCTGTTGCTAATTTTTGAAACTATGTGACTTGCACAGGTGTTTTTCTAACTCCTGCCCCTTAAGGTAGGTTTTGCCTCCCACTTTGAGAGTGTCCCCCAAGATATAATCAGGCAGCTCCTGCTTCACCTCAGGAACATGAGCCTTTGCCACACTATTTTTCTGGACCTCTCAGGAGCAACCAGTTGCCCACCAGCTCGTGCATTCATTACTGGGTGCTGGTGACTCCCACTTCACCCATCAGTCAGTGTATGGAGAAGGCAGCATTTGGGCCAATCCTGTTTTCCTTCAGTGTACTGAGTAACCTAGCAAACCACAGAACAAATAAGGGAACAATCCCTGCAAACCTGCCACACGTGGATGCAGAACTGAGGGAAGGCGGTTTTACTTTCCAGCCTCGCAGTGCAGCCAGGACAGGCACAATCTCTATTTCATGCAAAAAATCCCAGAAAATCCCAGTTGTGCTTGTATTTTCTTTGTAGTCTATAAAAAAGGAGAAATATGTGCGTGAAACGAAGCAAAGAAAATCAGTAACAGTAACCAAGAACACAATATTACAGCTCCCCGTGATCTAAATTTCTTTCTGGAGGGTGCGTCTGCTGTTAGCAGCTTGACCTCTCAACCACACACTCCATCACGTACACCCAGATCTGCCAAGCCCCGTGCGACTGATTTCCCCTCTCTGCCTCACCATGGCCTCCCTCTGGTTTGTGACCCTGTGTGCAGCTGGTTGGGCTTATCCGGGATCTGCAAGCTGTGCGTGGTCCTACAGGTCGGGGTGAAGGTGCGAGACCGCTGTGTTGTACTGCAGGTGCGTGTGTCCCATCTACTGAGCGTCCAGGCTCGAAGGAGCTCCAGCGGAAAGCCCAGTACCTGTGTTGCAGTCCCTCCCCATTCCCTGATCCACTGTGTCAGGGATGCACCCAGAATGTGACTTGTCCCAAGTGTTGAAGAAAAGGGGGGAAAAATCGAGATTTGCTTATCTGTTTGGTTGTTTGCTTTGGTAGAAGACTGGGCTTCTATAATGCCAAAGTTCATTTCTTTCCTCCCCAGGAAGTTTATACAAGCCTGTGGAATTGCTCTGGAGCTCAACGAGCGACTCATTAAGGAGGATCAAGTGGAGTACCATGAGGGGCTAAAATCAAACTTTCGGGATATGGTGAAAGAGCTTTCTGACATCATCCACGAACAGGCATGTACTGCGTGTCAGGAGCCCACAGAGGTGGTTCTCTGTGCTTGAAAACTAGCTGATGTTGAAAACTAATTGAAAACTTGATCACTCTTCATATTATTTAGCTAAATATAAAAAGGCGAGTAACTGAACGTGAAGAGTAAATTATACACTTGGTGGATTCCTAAAACCAATTTCTGTTGATTGAAAGTCACAGCCTGGTGTTGGTATACAATGTGCTTCAGGGTGGAGTCTTCGCTGACACATACCGTTAGTTTCCTGGCTGCCGTGATCATCAGAAATCCTGTGCCGTGTTTTGCCTCATGTTTTCTACATCATAAGAATCCTGTGATAAGTCACAAGTCAAAATTCTCTGGCAAAATTTCCATTTCCTCGGTTATAGCCAGCTTAAGTTCCTTTTTTTTTTTTTTTTTATTTTTCATTAAAGGATGTTTTCTTTTAATTTTGGCCTAATGCCAACATGCTATTTATATGCACCATTAAAATATTTGTGCTAATTTATCTGACCTATGTTTTAATGTTTTCTTGGATCTTTCTAGGAAAATACATTTGAATAGTAGCATCACAGAGGTGAGAGATTCAAAGAATAGTTGCACTTCTACCTAGTATCATCCTGTGAAATTAGATGAAAACTGGCTTTCTGAAGTAATCTCCGTACCTCTGCTCTTTAATTTTGCCTTCATTATGACAAAAGGAAGCTCATTGTAGATTTATAGTATCAAGCACATAAAATGAATGGTACAGACTGCATTGTGATTCATAGTACTTGAAATTTAGAAGAATGTTTTCAGAATCTCCCAGTTACTTAACTTACAGTCCATGTGTGACTATTAATTAAAAATGCAACATTTTAACTCACTAAAAATATATAGGCAAATTCCACAATAAGTTGAGCAGTTGTTCAAACTAATGCTAAAATGTGCAAGTGGCAAAATAATACAACTGCACCAGGCTGCTATTTGTAAGTCAGGTTTATTTACAGTAAAATAATGCTTATGGAAGTCAAACAGAGTCTTGTTATGGAAGAGTACAATATTATTTCAGGGAAACAGTCTCATGATGGGGCCAAATTTTGTTGTAGGAGTATAAGGGAGGATCCATTTGAGAGTAAGTGACTGCTGGATCCCCCTTGCTTTTGTTAGATTTCCCTGCTATTCTGCTCAGGACCACCATTTTCTTAGTGTGCAAACTACTAATTTTGCACATTCGGCACACTCTTTTTTTTTCATGTACATGAAAACCGTGTATACTCCACTGCTGAATTTTGCTCAGAGTTGTTCGTTCATAGGAGTTGCCACCTGCTTACTCTAAGCTGTTTGCAAGTAAACCTTTCCAAGACATTTAATTTGCATGCAGCTGTTGGAACTTTTGCGGTTTCTGAATATTGTAATAGTCAAATCAAAACCAAATCACTCAGTTCTGTACCGTCACAGTACAATAGTTAGTATTATCTTAGAACCAAGAAGCATTGTTAAAGTGCACTCCCTATTATCTTGATAGATTTACAAATCCACTGTCATGTTGCCTTTGGTTAATGGGCAAAATACTACAGCAACTGAAATGTCGAAGCGAAGGCCTCACTGGCAAGGATATACTTCTCACTTTCTTCTTGTGTTACATCAAAAGGCAGCTTAAAAGATCATGTTTACGAGCACTGTTCTTTATGGCTGTACAACATTATGTAGATAACTGCTGACTTGAACTTTGTATTGCCATCAAATGACCTAAGTATCTAACAAATTAAATTTCATGAGACATGCTTTCATCTTCTGCAAAATTACGCAGTTAAACATAAAAAGTATACTACATTAGTTTAGGGTTCTGTTGCAAATAACATATGCTTTTCTAAATATTGTCAGTGCCCCAAAACAACACAGGCAGTGCACTTAGTTTGAGATGGCAGAGCAGATGGGTAACTCACTGGGTCAGCCGGTGACCTATCTTTTAAGTTAGGGAAATGTAAACACAAAAAATTGATAAACTGCAGCTGAACAGGTACAGGAAGCCTCGGAGAGTAGCAGAAAACTGGATGTCCAGAAGCTGTTTATGATGGCCAGTGATCTCGGTTTCACTAATGTAAAGTCAGGCTAACTAACTAACTTGTTGACTGGTGAACCACAGGGTGAAAAACAAATACACAGTCAGCTCTAGAGCAGCTCTACCAGTCCAGTTAGATCCTGTGCTGTAAGACCATCCTTCAAGTTATGAAGTACAAAATCTTGCCACGTGGCACGGATGTAGTGAGTGTTTGCTGTATTTAGCTGCAGGTGCTCCGCTGCTTACCAAAAAAACTATTAGAATTCTGTTACTGCTAATATATAATTTTAAAAATGGCTATACGGAGAATTGTTTCTTTCCTATACTGGATAGCTGTAACTAAAAATGATCCAGTAATACACAGAGCAGTGTATACATGAATGCTACAGAAATTGCTAAATTACTCTTCTTTCTCATTTCTTTGTTATGCTGCCTTTGCGAAACAGCTTTGAAGACAAGGTTGGATATCTCTTTTGCATACCTTTTTAAACAGCTTGATAATAATAATGAACTGAAACTTTTCCTGAATTTGTGATTATTTTGTTTTGTCTAGATCTACCATGAAGATACAATGCATTCGCCATGGATGCATGACTCCCTACATGTCTTCTGTGCTATCAGTGGAACAGCTAGTGATGGAAGTTACTGTTCTCTCAGACCCACTGCTGAAATATAAACATATCAGTCATATTTTACAGAGCTTTCTCAGGAATACTTGGAACTGTACAAAGGATGTTTAAAAAAATCCATGATGAGCAAAGATTCAATTTTTCTTTTTTTTTTTTCCCAGAAGTTGCCATGCTTTCAAACAGGGTGCTTGCTTATTTTGCTGAGCAACATTGAAAGTGCCTGGACATTGCACCACTGTGCTTGTTTTCTACTATTTTTTTTTTAAGCTAAACGTATAACAGGACATGGAAAGGCAGTTATCTAAGTATGTATTGAGTTGCTGAACTATGAATTGAAATGATAACGGTACTATGTAAAGTTGTACAATGGAATATAATAAAATGTAAAACTACTTTGTAAATAGAAGGAGCGTAGAGTATATAGAAATTAGCATTATATCATATTTGCTGCTAAAAGCTTTGTTGGACAGGGAACATGAAGGAGAAATTGTAGTCACTAGTAAGAGACCTTCCTCTTCTAAAAAGTGACTTGGGGTCCAGATGCCCATGTTGCACTCAGGCAATGAGAGTAAACTTGCCCTCGTCTGGAATAGCTAAAACCTAAGTCAGAAATTATAATTTTCATACATCCTCTCAGCAGATAATTCTAAAGTAACCTCAATGAGAGCTGAGCTTACTCTAGCTGATTTCAATTTTGGCTAACCTTTCACAGCTGCAGGAAGATGGATTGTACTCACTGAGGACAACCTAAGAGATTTGTCATTTGATACGAGTTTTTCTATTTACCACTCATAGTCTCACACAAATATAAACTCTGAGGACACCTTAAATTGAGTTGGGAATTATAAAGTGCTTTAACACCTTTCAGAAAAATTCTAATAATCTGTGAGCTGTGCTTTAAAAAAAAAACAAAAACAGCCGCACATCAAAATAACTCGTACAAAATTGAGGGGGTTTTTTAACATCATATGACATGCATGTTCCCTCCTGTTAACCAGACCTGTTTTCTGAAAGCCCGTTATTTTTGTCTGACAGGTGGTTGGAGAAAATGTATTTTCCAGAATTCTTTTATTCCTTCTTCCCCTCTCCAAAGCTTTAATACATTATCTCTGTCTCTTTTTAATAAGACACTTTCAGATGCAGGAAGAAGAAAACAGATCAGTAATTCTTTCATCCAGCAACATTTTTAACATCTGTGTTTTTCAAAATCCCATCAATTGTAAATATGGTTCCAGTAGTTCATATGGGAAGGGTGGGGTTTTTTAAGGATGTGTAACAAAATGCCATAATAAAAGGACTCCAGCTGGGTATTAACTTGGCTATATTGTCTGTAAAATGTTAAGCTTCTAATGTCTAACAAAAATTATCTTCAAATAGTAACTGGACCACACTTCAAAATGTTTATTATGCATGATTCTAAATATCTAAAAATAATTGTCTTCTGAGAAAATGTTGTGATCCGTAAAATAATGTTGTGATCCGTAAATTCACCCATTAGCTGTTGCAAGCAAAATAGAGATGTGCCTATGTAACAAACAGACCACATTTCTGCTTGTATGTGCTTTTATGCCAGGCAGGCTCTAAATTTAGCTTAACAGAAAGAGGATGAGAAACTAGTATGTTTAAATATGGTTACTACCTTATTGATTTTCATCTTTCAACAAATAATATTTAAAGGCAGATAGTGAGATTTTTCCAGATTACTTCACTGAAAGGTGATGAAGCTGTTTAATAGTGGATACATTACAAGATTTTGGGGGGAGCTAGTTAAAACTCTAAACATCAGTACTAAAGGTGTATCATGAATACAATCAGCAATGATGAGATGTGGACATCCAAAAGCTCTTGCACTATAGCTCTTTTAAATACTACAGCTAACCTAATAGTTTTCCTGGAGTTGCAGTGAAATTCTTATCCATGTTTTTTGATGGATGTCTTCAATGTTCTGAAATAACATAGTTGGCTGAATTTTCATAGAATCATAGAATCATAGAATCATTTCGGTTGGAAAAGACCTTCAAGATCATCAAGTCCAACCATTAACCATGCCCCCTAAACCATGCCCTGGAGTACCCTGTCCACTCGCTTTTTGAATACCTCCAGGGATGGTGACTCAACCACTTCCCTGGGCAGCCCATTCCAATGTTTGACAACCCTCTCAGTAAAAAAATTTTTCCTAATATCTAACCTAAATCTCCCTTGCCTCAACTTGAGGCCATTTCCTCTCGTCCTATCTCCAGCCACCTGACAGAAGAGACCAGCACCCACCTCACTACAACCCCCTTTCAGGTAGTTGTAGAGAGCGATAAGGTCTCCCCTCAGCCTCCTCTTTTCTAGACTGAACAGCCCCAGTTCCCTCAGCTGCTCCTCACAAGACTTGTGCTCCAGGCCCCTCACCAACTTGGTTGCTCTCCTCTGGACACGCTCCAGCACCTCAATGTCTGTCTTGTAGTGAGGGGCCCAAAACTGAACACAGGACTCGAGGTGCAGCCTCACCAGTGCCCAGTACAGGGGAACAATAACTTCCCTGTTCCTGCTGGCCACACTATTTCTGATACAGGCCAGGATGCCGTTGGCCTTCTTGGCCACCTGGGCACACTGCTGGCTCATATTCAGCCGGCTGTCAACCAGCACGCCCAGCTGTTCCCTATTTTTACTGGAATTCCTGTGAAATTCTTACTCATCTCTTTGGATGTCTTTAATGGTCCAAGATGAATTTTTGTATGAACTTCTTAATTCATTCTTGGTATTGGAGTTGTTCTGTCATTTCAATTTAATATACTGCAAAGCTGTCTTGGTAATTCAGCCAAAAAAAGTATTTAATACCAGTCCAATTAGAATATATACAGTCAGTACAGTTCAGAATACACACTTATATGCAGTTCTGATGAATCACAAAAATGATCATGCCCTAAGGATTTGCCTTCTGTCCTGCAGGTAGATAATTTGACTGGTTTTTTAACGGAAAAAATCTCAAAGGAAAATTCATCAGTTTTAGGTGGGTTATAAAAAGACTGGTAACAAACCAGCTTGGTTTTTCTTCACATTTCCACCAATCTAGAAATGATAGGGAGTGGTCATTAGATATTTTACAGCTGTATCTGGACAAACGTACCAAGAAGGTGTTCACATTTTCTCTTCCTGTCCTTTTCCTATGTAACTGTCCCAGTTTAAAGAAGTCCTCCAGATTTTTTTCTTATTTCTGGCTGGAATAGCTTAATTCACAGATCTATCTGGGGAGTGTACTGTATATGTGCTTGTTTTATGTAGCTGGTACTCACATTGGGTACTTCCTATTTGCTACCTTTTTTTGGAAGAATATAAATGTTTATTGTTCATTAACACTTTTGTTTTTCTTATACCGCCTAAGGAATGGTGGGAGTTTTTTGGTCTGTAAAAATTAGTAGACATGCTTCAAATTTTGCAACCTGGCATGCACCCTTTCTATATATCAATATAGCTACCCATACATATTTTATATGTACACCTCTAATTACTTTTGCTGCAAAACTGCTGTCTAACACATCAAGTCTTCAGAAGGGATGCATTGGTAATTTTGCATAAAAGGAGAAGAAATAGGATAAAGTATCTGTCCATAAGCATTAAGAGCATTTGGCTACTCTCAGTATCAGGACTGGTTTGGATAATGGCATGTGTTAGAGCCAGATTGTTTGCAAACAGGACGTATAAAGCAAGACAGGGTCTGCCAGCACTTTATGTACAAGAACATGCTTTTAGAGATTTATACACCTAGATAGAGTAAGCAAACTCTATTCTTTGACTTACTGCTTTTCTCTATGCAGAGAGATTATAAAGTAGTATTTTAAGACAAATAACTTCAGAGTTACATTTCTTTCCCCCAAAAAATCCAGACTGCAGAATTTACTGCAGCCAAGGACATATTTCTACATACTTAATGTTCTAAATTTCTTCTGATAACAGAAATTTTCATGAGATAGGCTAACAAATGGGAAGTCATAGATGTGTAACATAGTGTGTAATGTGGTTATTTTGTTCCAGAAGCCTTTTGAACATATGCCACGTGGTATTTTGATATAGAATAAGAGGTTACATAAATGTAACACCTTTTGTCTCAAAGTAGATAAAATATGTTTGTTTTCCCTTCCTGTAGAGATGGAGTGCCGTGGACTTTACAGCAGGCTTCAGAATAACCCGTATTATTCATTTACACTTTTGTTTCCTTATACCACCTGTATTTGACATAACACAGCCCAAAAGAACTGGAGGAAAACAAAAGCGGAAGTCACGGGCTCAAAAGTCTCATAGAAATTAAATCACATCTTGCTCAGTTTACCCACTTGAGGAGAATAGCATGTGTTCATTTGATGTTCACTGAGCTGAGTTCTTCTAAGTAAACAAGGGGTTCTTACCAGACTGAGGAATACTGTGTACAGCTAATCATTACGCAACCACAGAGTGTAGTACTTAACCTTTAAATAATATGCTTGTGTCAAGCAATGGTGAACCAGTTATGATATACACATAATATTTCAGCTATTCTGGATGTAATTTACTCTCTTTTCATGTAAATTTAACACCTGCTACTCCATAACAGAAGTGCTTTTATCGTGCATGTTGTATATACGTGTGTTGTACAAGCCCTGTTTAACCTTGCGCGTGTGATGGCAGAACGGTACGTCCCGTTTGCGTTGGTTGTTAACCGATGTAACTGTGACACTGAGTAATACACAACGCTGCTCCAGAGCTTTCTGAGACCAGCGATCCTATATTGCTCTTTTTATTCTCGTTTTCTTTTTCTTGAAGAATCAATAATTTTGACAAGAAGCCAGGGCAAAATCACACTTCAGTCAATCCAGATAAAAGAGAGTTTATTCCAGGTCAAAATAAAAGACTACAAAACCAGGAAAAATAAGTGTTGCAATAAGCTTGTTTTGCGTAGGGGTTTTTTTCCCTTGACAGAACAGGATGAATGATCTGAAGCTAATACTGATGTAAGATTCATGGGACTAAAACCTAGTCAAATGAGCTATCGTATATGCTGCCTCTAAAGAAGATTACTGTAATAAATCTTCCAATACCTAAGTACACCAAATGAAATTCTTAACACTATATTCAGCAGCAAATAGAAGATGTTGATTCAGAGATCCTGAAGGAGCACAAAGGCCGTGCATCCACCTCAGAGGATCCCCAAAATACGATTCCCTAGGAAACTTGAGACAGACACAGAAATGCATACCAATTTATAAGTAGAAATAAGGTGTGAATCACTAGCAAGGAAGTGTCCCGGCAAATCACCCTACTTTCCCAAAGAATATTCAGTAAGTTTGTGATCAGGCTTTTGCTCTGTTTTGTACTTCCAATTTTCAAACCCAGACTGTTGCTCTTTGGGAATGTATTTATTGTCGCTGTTCTCCAACTAACTTAAATGGCTAGTATACTAATACATATGCCAAGCTCAGGCAGTTGTAGTGGCTGTTACGTGATGTAAAGGAAGTCAGGTATAACTATTGTTATTTACCTCATCAGCAGATAAAGGACAAACTGCTTTTTCTACTGCTGTCTTCTACTGCTGAGGCTTCCTGTACGGGACTCTTGCAAGCCTTGGCCAAACAGCTGTAGAACCAGGTTCATGCGCTTCCTCCCTTGATGGGTGAAGGATTTACTCCCTTGCCAAATAAATAGATTAATAAAATAGACCTTGCTGTTTAGGGAACTGTGAGCAGAAAAGTTGATGCATGGACTTGCAATAGCAATTTATTGGAGAGGGATACAATTTTTGTACAAGCATACTTGGTTCCACGTCTACCCAAAAGTGCTCTTCAAAGGTCATAGTTTTTATTCCGCGTAATTTCTGATTTCCGGTGATGCTCGGGCAGCAGCTCAGAGAGAGCTTGCAGAGTTCATGGCCGTTTTGAACACACGTATCACAAAACTCTAGACGTCCCCCAAATAACGCTGAGGTTGAAAAGGGAGAGGCCCCATGAGTCAAACTGGGTTTTCTCAGCTCACAAGTTTGGATTTTTGTGCCTCAGATCCAGCTGTATTCTAATTGAGCCCTTTTTTTGGACTGACTCCAGCTGTCTTCTGAAGAGCCTATAATTATGTCAGTTGAGACCTAAAGTATTGACAGAAGCTGCTGCAAAATCAAAAATTAAAAAGGACGAATCTCACCATCGGTGTGGGGCAACTGAGGACTCTACTGCTCCCAAAAGGGACAATTCCCCACAGCCCCACGCTGCTAATTACCACTGCCTCTTGTTGGACCTAGCAATCACGCAGCCATACCATGCATTGGCATCATTTGTTAGCCTGAGTTAGGGAACATGTACAGAAAAGAATTTTGTTGGGTTTTTTTAATGCATCGGCAATCTCGCTGCACAGCCCCAAGATCACTAGCTTTGGTTGCGTGGGTGGAAACGTCATGAATGCATGGCCAAGGGCAGATCACCAGCATGATCGTAAGTCAGTTTACACCAAGCCTGAAGCCATACCCCAAGTACTTACTTAACAGATCATTTTAAAGATACCTCAGGTGTGTCTATACGAGTTCCAGTCACTACACCACAGGCATATTGTCTAACAAGAACATGAACGAGCATGAGATTTGCAACAGAAAGATGCAGGACAGGACTCAATGAGATTGAGAAATGGGAAGTCTCGGGTAGGTGGCTGGAATCAAAGGCTTTGGCAGGAGTTCTGATTACTGTGCACTGGGACGGGAATGTGATGACAAGCCAAGAGCTTGGGGAAGAGGGAGGGAGCTGAAGAAAAACATTTCAGCTGCCTCCGACGATGGGCAGGCAGCCAAAAGCATGCAAACCATTGGATATGTGCTTGGCACTGGCTCTCCCAGGAGAAAGAGCGGACAAAACAAAGAGAAGGAAGGAAAGAAAACATTAGCAAGGAAACCGAAAGCAAGGGAGATGTCGCTGTATCTCGGATCAGCTTTACCCTACAAAGGTCATCGCTAGCAGGCATAGTCCATGCCAGCTATAGGTAGTCGCACAGTCTGATCACAGTCACACAGCTTCAACGTTCCACATC
This sequence comes from Harpia harpyja, assembly GCF_026419915.1. Taxonomy (NCBI): domain Eukaryota; kingdom Metazoa; phylum Chordata; class Aves; order Accipitriformes; family Accipitridae; genus Harpia; species Harpia harpyja. Next base: position 16,718,332 of record NC_068957.1, read on the forward strand.
CTGGAACTCTAAGTCACAATTTTTATTTGATTGTAATTGCAGACCCTTGGGCACTTTCTAATAGCAACTAGGAAACTTGCTAAATCCTCTTCTTTTCCCAGGAGTATAAAAACAAACAGGCAGAAAAGCAAAAAAACCCCCAACATTGACAGAGGATATTACCCACCCTATCATAAAAAGATCTGCTTCCCTTTTTCTAAAAGGAGTGTCTAAAAAGCAGATGAACTCTTGCAAAACTCCTTGAAGGGCTGAGTAAACACTGAAACGTTCTGTTGGCTTAGGAATAAGTAATTTTCACTAATGAATTTTGGTTTGCCTTGAAACTTAGCCAAAGTTTCCTCTCTGCTGGATCTGTACTATTTTTACAATACCTGTATTTGGGTGGCAACTGGGAGCAAGCTTACTAGCGACCACAAAAATCTAGTTCAGAAGAGCGAGCCTTATCCCAAATGCTTTCTTATCTTGAAACGTATCAAAATATCATTTGCGTGATATTCCCGCTTCTGTGAATATTTGGGAAAACCACTCGCCGCATCACACCCATAAGAGTAAGAGCAAAATTGCGAGTCACCGTATCATGTTTGGAAGGGGCTGAAGCAGAGGGCATTTGGGGAAGTTTGTAGAAAGAACAATCTGTAGTAGAAGAACAGTACGCGTTTTTAGTACAGATGAAACCTATAGAAATGACCTGAATTTGCAGGAGGGCTTTTGAAAAGAGGAGATCTGCCAGGGGGATTGAATAACTAGGTTTAACATCAAGAGAGCTCGTGGGGGATGTGCTGACATAGTTGCTTTCCTGGTGAGAGGATATGAATGCCTTGGGCACGTTTCAGTAATAGGAGGAGCCGAGTGTCGATCTGGTTGTAAAGGGCAGATGACTTTGACTCCCCAGACAAGATCTTTCAGAGTTTATGGCCGTGCCAAAGCGCGACGTGAGGGGTGTTGGCAGGGTGCTGCGGGTGGGGCGGCGGGCTGGAGCCGGGGGAGCAGCGTGGGGCGTGGGGCCGGCTGCGGTCCCCGCGGAGGCTCTGCGGGCAGCGCCCGGGGTCCCTGCGGAGCACTGAAGTTCAGGTTCCGCGGCGGGGCTTGGGCAGGGCCCCTGCGTGGCACAGGCGGCTCCGGGGGAAAGCAGAGCGTCTCCGTGGCGTGGATGCGGGAGGCAGCGGTGGCCGGCGGAGGGAAGGCAGGCAGGGAGTGACACACGGGGCGGCTGACACCAGGGGTGACAAGAGCGAGCGGGCGGGCGGCGGGGGCAGCGCGGGGCCAGGGCATGTCGTGCCGGGCTCCCCCCGCGGCAGGGCAGCCCTGGGGCAGCGCCGGCGGGGGCCGGCGGGGGCCGGCAGCCCAGCCCCGGGGCGGGGGCGGCGCGGCCCAGGTGGCGGGGGCGGACGGCTGCCGCCGCCAGCCCCGGCCGCCGCTGCCGGCTCGGCTCGGGTTACCTGGGCGGGCCGCGGCGCGGCTCTTCCCGTCTGGCCCGGCCCCCGCGACGGGAAGTGGGAGCGAGGGGCCGCGCTACGGCCGGCCGGGAGGCCGGAGCCATGGATCCTGGCGGAGCCTCGCCGCGCTGCCGGCTTCTCCTCGCCGTCTGCTGGGTGGTCGCCGCGGGGACGGCGGCAGGTAGGAGCGGGAAGGGAAGGAAGGGAAGGGGCGGCGGGGAGCGGGACCACCGGCCGGCTGCCGGCCCCGCTCCGCTCCGGGCTCCCCCCGCCCCGCTCCCGGGCGCTCCCCGCGGCGGCGGAGCCGGGGCCGGGGCCGCGGTTGCCGCTCGCTGCCGGCCGGAGCCGGGACACCCGCGGGGCAGCCGGTGCGGGACCTCGCCGTGCGTGGGGCGGCGGCGGCGGGAGCTGCGCTGCCGGGGCGGCGGTGGGCTCGGTGCACGTACGGTCGTGTATTTAGGTGAAATGCTTTCATTCTGTGGTGGAAACGGCCCGAAGCGCGTCGGCTGTGTGCGAGGGCAGTGCCGGTAGCGCGCCCTGCCCCTTACCGGGCAGAGGAACGGGGATGCCCCAAAATCTGCTTTTCTCTCTCAGTGAGGCAGCGTTTGACAGGGTCGGCAGAAATCTTTTCGGCTCAGTCTTGGGCAGTCTCTGCCTTAAAAACGAAAGCAGAAGCCCACTGCCTTTCTCCCCGCGTCTTGCGGCGGATTCCTGGAAGTGAGGCGAAGGCAGGCGCGGCGGGAGCGCGGCGGGACCCGGGCTTGGCGGCTGCCGGAGCCCGGGGCGTACGCGGTGTCCCCGGCCGTGGGCTTTGTCCGCTACCTTTGCCGTTACTTCTGGCTTCCCCGCTTTTGCAAGCGCGAACGTATAGTTGCAGGAAAGACGTGCGTGTGCCTGTGAGCGTTCCGTAAGAACCGGGGCTCGAAGCTTCGTTCGTTCTGTCTTTGCTAATGTTATGCAAAAATACAGCCGCAAACGTTAGAGAATTGTTATTTTTCAGCTGGCTACAGTTCGGTTTATAACTATGAAATCAACCTTCGGAAAATACGGGAGGACAAAATACAAAGTCTTTTATGATACTTCACAACGCTTTTACGATACTTGATGCAAAGTATTTGTTGATGTTTCCACAGGACGGCTTTTAGAAATAAAATGTTTTCTATGCAGGATTGCCTCAGCTAATCTCAGCTAGTTACTGCTGCACCTTATTTTCTTAGAAGCATCACCGTGGTTTTGGTTTTTTAAGAGTGAAATAACGTCTCGCCTATGTTTTGTGGTTGGTCTTTGAGTTGTCCTGCTAAATTGCTGTAGCGATGAGATTTTAATAACAAAAGTATTAGACTGTATGTATATTTTATACAACAAAAGTGTGAGACTGGCCAAGCCTATGAATAAAAGCAAATCTTCAGCTAAACGTAACATTAAAGCACGAGCTTCGGAATTGTATAGATCAATCTGAAACCTACTACATTTAAACTTTTTATGCTAATACAATTTATTAATTTATTTATAAACCTTGAGTATTTCCACTTCTTACTTTGTGCAGTTAGAAATCTGCACGCTTAAGCACAATTACTTCTAATCAAAAATATTAAAAGAAAATGTGTAGAACTTCAGAACGGCAATCGGGGATGACACTGTAAATTTTTTTAATGGTTCGTGGCTTTTGTAGGTAATAAAAGTTTGAAAAAGCATGAAAAGAGAATGCTTGGAGCTGTGTAGTCTTGTTGAATAATTTTTTTTTTTTTTACATGATCTAAAGGACTCAGTATTTGCAAACTTAAGGCCCCAATGCTGTTCCTAAAACCTGTCATAAGTTTTTGTTAGTGGAACAGTTTCTCAGTTCACTTAGTGGAACTAGTTTTCTCAGAGGAGAGTGTATTTTTGCAAGAACATACATTTCTCTTCTCTGCTCCCAAGGTCAGCTGTAAAACTGAACAAACAAACAATCCCAAAAGTTTTAAATATTCTAAAAAGCTAAGCATATTCAGACTAAAGCGGTAAATCCTAGTAATTATTCTCATTTTCTGTGCGAGCATACGTTTATCCGCACATACGTACGGACACGCAGATGGTAACAATGTCTGATCTCTACCATTGCCTGTCCTTTAACTATGCAAAGGTCTGAGCAAGCTCCAGGAGTTTGATGAATTTTCCTCAAGCTTTCGTAGCTCTGGCTGTCGGGAAATGTAAGATAATGGTGTCATAGATGCTTTGAGCAGAGTTCTTGCTGAAATAAGCTGGTTTGCCTTTCCATCTGCACTCTTCCTTGTGCTAGCAGAAGGAAATGGGGCTGCACCATAACCTGGATGGGAAAACTGCTCTCGGTGGAATTATTCTGCCCTTTCCCTATGCGTTCCGTCAAATGTTGGGGCGGGTTGAGCCTGGTTTCCTGGCACAAGCAAGTTTCCTGGGATGAGCAAGACCTGCAGTGCTAGCTGATATCAGTTTGAAGTGTTTGTGAAACTACTGCATAACAAGGGTACTTTCTTTCCACACACAAATAGGTGGTGGTGCCTCAGTGATGATACCTGTAGATAGCCTTGAGAAGCAGTCTCAGTTGGCCTCTTATTCAATATCTTCTAATAGTACACATTAGAGTAGGTCTTTAAAAAAAACAATATTCACTTTCATTTTCTTAGGGAATTACCAGTTGGTAGTTTTTTCTAGAGTTGGAGTCTGACACATACTTTAATTTTTCCTGTCAGTTTTCTATTTTCTGCCATATTTCCCTTTTTTTCTTTTCTAATACGATCGTCAAGCTGTGTGACTGGGTATTGAGTAGGCTGTGACTCAGTGTGCAAGAGTAAGGAAGAGTCAATGCACAAATGCATTTATCCCAGCAACTACCTCTGAGTCATGGCTCTTCCTCTGCTTCTATCTTGCTTTGGGGGAGGTGAAAAAATGTACTGCTGAAGTGTGCCAGCAGTAAATTACTGTTTGTCCCACACTGGTTTTGCTCACGGTGCCAGAGCACAGCATTAAAAGTTTAATAGGCGAGTAATTGAAAAAGCATTGTGGTTTCTTTGTTGTTTTTTTACATTCTCGGTTTTGCTTGGATTGGGCTAAACTGTGGTTCTAACATACAGCTGTTGCTTGCAAGATGTAATCATTTGTCTTTTTAAAGTTTTCTCTCTAAAACTGCATTGATGGATAATTTGGGGGTAGAATAAAGTATTAATCACTCTACAAAATGTATATACTATTTTTACTAGAGTCAGCATGTGATACAAACTCGCAGCAGAAAGGACCTGAAAAATAAGACTCATCTGCCCCCCACGAGCATAAGTTTCATTTCCACAGCAGCTACGTTGTTGCATGTTGCAATTTCTTAAAAATTACTTTTCAATGATTTTTTTGTGTGTGCGTTTCTTATAATTATTTAAATGGTTGGTGGACTGAGATAACAGGAATAGTAGAAACAATTTAGTGAGCAGTAGCTTATCTGATAGCAAATATGAACCGACGAAGTTGAGAAGTTATTTGTGTTCTTTTCTGTTGGAGAGTTAAAAATCCGTCTATACTACTAATGGTAAAATGTGAACCAACAGGATTGTTACACTGATAACTTCTTTCTTCTAGAAGCAGAAGTTCTTCCACCTCCATCCAACCTGGAATACTCATTTATACAAATCTGCACCCTGAACTGGACCTGGAGCCCCCCAGAGAACATCAGCAGTAGCTGCGACCTGGAGTATTCCAGCGACATTGTGATTGGTGAGGTCCCTCAGGACAAAAGAGTAAGTGCATCACCTCTTTAAACTCTGCTATGCTCCAGTGAATGTCTTCCTGTGATAAAACTGTGTGTGTAAGCATATATACATACATAAATACAGTTTTAATGTAGCTTTTAATTCTTGTCGTGGGATCAAAACCTCAAAAATGAGTCATATCAGCATGTGGGATCTTCAGACCAGAAAAATCTGTTGCTCTCTGATAATTGAGCTGCTACCAGTAACACAGGAGTACCATCATAATAATGTGAAAAGTCTTGTTTCAGTCTTTGCTTATGCAGCTCTCTAGAAAAAGAGAAATATATACAGGGCAGTCTACATCCCTAAGACTTAAAGGGGATTTTGCAAAGGCCAGTCTCCTTCACTTTGAACTCAATTTAAGAAGGAGGTGTGCACATTAACCTTGGTGTAGCTGTGATTTGACAACATAGCGTCTCTTGGAGGTAATGCCAAGTATTAACATATTCCCACATTTGCCCTGTCCCTGCGCTTACAATTATTCATGGGGGTTGTTTTACAAAGACAACATGGAACACATTTGTTCCCCGGAACAGCAATTGTAAAACTTTGGTTTGGGCTTTTGTTTTCATGTCTGTGTGTATTGGTTTTGTGTGGCAAGGTTTTGGTAGCGGGGGGGTCGTTACAGGGGTGGCTTCTCTGAGAAGCTGCTGGAAGCTTCTCCTGTGTCCGACAGAGCCCATACCAGCCAGCTCTAAGTCGGACCCGCCACCAGCCAAGGCCGAGCCCATCAGCGATAGTGGTAGCGCCTCTGAGATAGATAACATATTTAAGAAGGAAAAAAAGTTGTGGGGCACAGAGAAACGGCAGCCGGAGAGAGGAGTGAGAACATGTAAGAGAAACAATCCTGCAGATACCCAGGTCAGTGAAGAAGGAGGGGAGGAGATGCTCCAGGTGCCGGAGCAGAGATTCCCCTTGCAGCCCGTGAGGAAGACCATAGTGAGGCAGGCTGTCCCCCTGCAGTCCATGGAGGTCCACGGTGGAGCAGATCTCCACCTGCAGCCCGTGGAGGACCCCACACCAGAGCAGGTGGGTTCCCGAAGGAGGCTGTGACCCCGTGGGAACCCTGCGCTGGAGCAGGCTCCTGGCAGGACTTGTGACCCCGTGCGGGACCCACGCTGGAGCAGTGTGCTCCTGAAGGACTGCACGCCGTGGAAAGGACCCATGCTGGAGCAGTTCGTGAAGAACTGCAGCCCGTGGGAAGGACCCACGTTGGAGAAGTTCGTGGAGGACTGTCTCCCGTGGGAGGGACCCCATGCTGGAGCAGGGGAAGAGTGTGATGAGTCCTGCCCCTGAGGAGGATGAAGCAGCAGAAATAACGTGTGATGAACTGACCGTAAACCCCATTCCCCGTCCCCCTGCGCCACTGGGGGGGTCGGTAGAGAATCCAGGAGTGAAGTTGTGCCCGGGAAGAAGGGAGGGGTGGAGGGCAGGTGTTCTGAGATTTGGTTTTATTTCTTATTACCCTACTCTGGTTGATTGGTAATAAATTGAGTTAATTTTCCCCAAGTTGAGTCTGTTTTGCCCGTGATGGTAATTGGTGAGTGATCTCTCCTGTCCTTATCTCAACCCACGAGCCCTTTGTTATATTTTCTCTCCCCTGTCCAGCTGAGGAGGGGGGAGTGATAGAACAGCTTTGGTGGGCACCTGGCATCCAGCCGGGGTCAACCCACCACTCTGTGTTAGATGGTTTGCAGCCCAGATGTGATCCTTGGTGTGGATTAACAGCTGTTTGGTCAGGACTGAGAGCAGCATTGCCATGGTACCGAAGGGGCTGTAGGACAAATATTTTACAATTTATTGCCAGTAAGATAATATGCTATCAGTCCATAATTCCAAACGGTGAGAACTGGAAGCCTTGAATACACACCAACTGTGTGTGGGGTTGGCAGTGCTGCTATTCCAGATATGGTTAAAATTGACAGGATGCCTCTTGAAACAGTCCCCTGTTGTTGAGCCCTGTTACAGCTTTATGGCCTGATGTTTACAATGGCCTCTTCACAGTGACTGCTGTATTCTTTCTGGCAGCTCCAGGATATCCTGGACTTGAAGTAAGGCTGCGGTTTCGCAAACAGCTGAGCTGATTTAATGGCTTAGGCTAAAAGGGTGATATTTCATTTTTGACACCCCCTTCTCTAATGATCTTCATCGGACTGTTAGATGAGCCAGTCAAACTTGCTAACTCAGCAAAAACCTGTTTATCTCTTCTGATGGGTTAATTAACAAATTAACAAGTTGAAAGTCTGCTTGGTTAACAAGCTGAATGAGTTTGTGGAAGGGTCTAACAGATGTTAAGGTCAGCAGGAGTGAAAGCTGTGGGACAGCAGTTTCACGTGACAGGATAAACCAGACTGTGTATTGTCTTGCTGCATCTTTTTGTGTTACAGCTGGTAGAATCTAGTGTGTTCATTGCTGTTTGATTTCCTTGCCCTCTCATTAGTGCCAATATTTATTTTATTTTTTTTTTATGCATGAGTGGTTATACCATTCTTTGGTCATTACAAAGATTTTTTTTTTTTTTGTATCCTGTTTCCAGTTAAGTAAAAGGCATGTCCCTAGCCCAATAAAAGATGCTCAAGAAAGTGTATGATAAAAGGGTAAGCCTTTTTCTCACACAAACACATACTCTCTTCTGAAAATGGAAGCTTGTGGACTGCTTAGGCCTGATGTGGTGTCACTGTATTTAATAGCCATTTGTGAATTTGTTTTGATAATTTTTTCCTTTTGCTCCTTAAATCCATACAAACTCTTCTCATTGCTTTTTGGTTATGTCTTCAAATGTTCTTTCTTCTGTTCATCATGCACTCGTGCACACACACAGAAAGATGAAGGTTAGATCTGTAAGCTCCTGTTTATATAGCTGTAGTATAAACATGCTTATTTTGCATTATCCATGAAGACTTACTCTAAGATCATTTTCCCCACTTTATACTTGTTCCTTGATCTCTGTGCTCGTGTCTACAGGACACTGGAGTAGAAGTAGTTTTCCTTTGGTGAATTCTGAACGCGCCTGATGAGGAAAAAGAAAAGCTAAGTGATGCTGAAGCTTCCCACATTATCAGACCCTCATTTCGTTTGGCTTTGAGCTGCAGTCTTTCTGAGGGGCTGTAACGTATTCTTACATTAATAGTAATTCCCATGTGTCTGATACGGTATGCCAAATGTTCTCATTTTCTTTCCCCCCCCATCTAAACCCAGGAATGGAGTAAGAGTTGCTTCCGTGTGACGGATATGTTCTTGAATGAGGAAATGCGTTTCAAAGTGAGAAGCGAATGCAAGCACAATAACGCCAGCAAGCCCAGCCGGTGGGTGGAGACGTCCCTTCTGCCGAAAGGTAACGCGTGCGGCAGCCGGACCCGAGGCAGACCTGCCTCTCTTGGCCTGGGGAGGCACAACCTCGTTTTCTCTGCTATTTTAACAAAATATCATAGAAATGTATCATAGAGAAGTAGGGAGATACCAGACGCAAAGGCTAGTGCGATTGATAGAGCTTAAACGGAACGATTATACTACATTTAAACACAGCTGGAGTCTTCTGGCGCTTAAGGCCTTGTGGGCGAACTTGTAAAATTTAAATGTTCTTCCAAGACGACAATGTGATTCCTGTCATTCCTCTTGCCCCAGCCATGCTGTGGTTGTGGGATAAGAGATAACTTAGGTTGTATTAAGCCTGCTGACTTCATGACTAACGTCTAAGTCAGTTTATTTTGTATGATTTTTCTGTACAAGCAGAAGTCCCTAAAATAACCCTACGTTTGTAAATGTTAGAGGGATGAATCTAGCAAATTTAACAACTTGTTGAATAAATAAGTGACTTAATAATTATTTAATTATAGTAGGGTTCTCTGTCTTTCAAAAGAGATGACTGGGGTCCACAAAGCTGCACATAGCAAAATGAATAGAGAAAAATATTTTTTGTTTCTTGACATCCAGAAATAAGGGGTCCATAGCAAAATTGTTAGGAAACAAACTTTAAGGAATAATGTATACTGCTGGATGCTGGATGTTAGGAGGTACAGAAGAAAATAGAGCCTCTTGCCTTGAGTAGTAAAAGTCTGTCTAACCCAGGAGCATGACTTGACGTGGACGAAAACCACATGTGGACAGGAGAATCTGAGACCTTATCAAGCTTGTCTGCGTGTCTGTCAGAAGGGTATTCTGGAAAATCAGGGAAGCAGGTCATTAGGACAGCATGTACTAAACAGGTTGGGGCCTTTAAAAGTCTGCTTGCAGATAAAATATTTAAAAATACTTCTTGGAACAGGAAAACCAGTTTCATTTTCCTATACTATCAGACAGTTGCTACTTCAGGGAGAATGCAAGCTTGGAAGTAGAAGGTAGTACGGGGTTTGCTATCAATAAAAGTCTGGACTGTTGATAAAATTGACATGCATTTTATTTTTAGTTCGTGAAGATGTTGCTACTTGTTACAAGGAAAAAAAACCTAATATGCTGTAATATGATGTCCTGGTTTCAGCTGGGATAGAGTTAATTTTCTTTCTAGTAGCTGGTATAGTGTTATGTTTTGGATTTAGTATGACAAGAACATTGATAACACACTGATGTTTTCAGTTGTTGCTAAATAGTGTTTAGACTAAGTCAAGGGTTTTCAGCTTCTCATGCCCAGCCAGCAAGAAGGCTGGAGGGGCACAAGAAGTTGGGAGGGGACACAGCCAGGGCAGCTGTGCCAAACTGGCCAGAGGAATATTCCATACCATGTGATGTCATGCCCAGTATATAAACTGGGGGGAGCTGGCCGGGGGGGTGGATCATTGCTCGGGAACTAACTGGGCATTGGTCAGCGAGTGGTGAGCAGTTGCATTGTGCATCACTTGTTTTGTATATTCTGATTCCTTTATTGTTATTATTGTAATTTTATTATTGTTATTATCATCGGTATTATTTTCTTCCTTTCTGTCCTACTAAACTGTTCTTACCTCAACCCATGAGTTTTACCTTTTTTTTTCTTTTTTTTTTTCCCTGATTCTCTCTCCCATCCCTTTGGGTGGGGGGGGAAGTGAGTGAGCCCCTGCATGGTGCTTAGTTGCTGGCTGAGGTTAAACCACGACATATGATAATACAGTATAAAGAACTTGTACCATACAAAAATGCAAGATTGAATCTGAATCTGGAAGACTTCATTCTGTAATTGCTCTGCCTGGGAGATACTTTGATGTCTCTATTCACAATTGCTGTGTACTCATTTGTATTTATGTTCTGTAATTTGGGTTTTCAATATGTTGAAGAAGTTGAATATCTAGAGGTATATGGGTCTCAATTAAAAGTTCAACTTACTCAGTGTTGCTTTTGTCCAGATTTAACATCTACAGGTATTGCCATATTCAGAATAGTGAGAAACTAATGTTGTATCTGGAGAAGATAACTATAATTAAATGCTGACTATTTTTAACGTTGATGGCTGTAATAACTATAACAAAGCTAAGTGCTATCCCTATAATTGCCAGTTACTTTAACTCCTTTTTAAAGTACCTGTAGTTTAATAGAACAAAATATTTTCCTGACTCAACACCTTGTCCTTAGCATCAGGTAACTCTAAGTAATATTTCAGACGTGGTGGAAACTGAGATTCACTGTTATGATTAGCTTGCATATAGAAGTTACTCTGCTGAGATTTCAGCTATTGCAAGCGATAAACAACTAGAATTCATCATTTGCTGTGCTGAGACAGGCAGTGCAGTCTGAGAGGTAACCCATCTTTGCCTTCCAGGCAGTTTCAGTTTACTTCTGGAAACTGGGGAGAAGGCTTTGCTGGCAAAATAAATCTTAAGAGACCTTTCCAACTTGCCTTGCAGGTATTCCAGGTACTGCTGCTGTTGACTTGAGCTGCGTTTGGCACAATTTGGAGTACATGGTTTGTACGTGGCGTCCTGGGGAGAATGCGAGCAGTGATACCAATTATACATTGTTCTACTGGTTTGTATGAACTTTTTATTCCCAACTCTAAAGTTCTTTAGCACTCATCTTTAGTTTTACATTACCGGTTTTCACTTGTCTTCTTCCTGTTGCTTTGAAAGGTCCCAGGGCATTGCATACAAGTTAGTGTTGGGTCCAGTCCAACAGAAAACTTCACTGCTGAAGGGTCAAGAGATTGCTGTTGCTGAGTCGTTTTGGGAAGTTGACATAACTATTATGTGAAGCACTGGCTGCTTCTGTAGCCCATTTTAAAATAACTGCTATTGCTTTCTAATTTTTCCTAATTGTGGATTCAAAGAAGGAAGAATTAAGAACTGAGCTAGACCAATATATTAATAGCTTTTTTTATATGAATTGCAGCCCAACAAACATGGACCGTTTAAGTCAGAATCGCTCACTAATGTGTGTGTCAGCTCTTAAATCGTTGGAAAATGTTATGAAAACATTAATAACCACTTAGCAGTATTTTTGTTTGTATCTTCAATGTCATGAATAACCGATTCACCTCGAAAGTTATGGAGAACACCTTTTTATCATCATGCCTGCTTGCCAGCTGACTGCCATAAATAGACTCTTGTTCCAAAGGAACAGAGTTGTGGTGTGGGAAAAAACTTGGCATACAGATCTGTGCACGCTAATCTATGCATACTTCTGCATGTTGATGGGGCTTGTGAAATGCCAGATTGCATTGCTTCTGTAGAAATATTGAAGTTTTCCTTCTGGAAGCCCCTTGTTGTAGTTTTAAATCATCTTTATGTCTTGTCTGAACTAACTAACTAAACTTTTTCCTCTTCCTCTGCAGTGGCAGTCTCGCAGGCTAGCTGTTCGTTTTAATGCATTTGGACAGCTAACAGCAGAAAACTTGCTGCTTTAGTTAAATGCGGGGAGGACTGTTCTCGCTCTAAACTGCTACTCAAAGAAATTTTTTCTTTATTACAAGAACAGTACCAATGAGGTGTTGAAGATCAGAATTTCTGGGTATATGGATACTTACTGGAATAATGCTTTGGATTAGAGCTATATATTTTCAACTTAGCCCTTAATTTTAATGAAAGATGTAGTCTTTTAATTCATGCTGCTTAGAAAGAAAAATACTTTTTTGATTTTAAAGCTGAAAACTAAGGAAACACTTGATTTTTGGACTGAAAAATGCATTTTCCATAATGCAGGTGAGGTGGGGTTTTTTGGTTTTGGTTTTGGTTTTCAGAAATGAGTGAACAATTACCTGAAAAATTATTGCTTAGTTCCATTTTATATTCTTCTCTGATATTTTCCTCTAAACCCCTATCTTTTTATCCAAAGTGAACATGAATATAAAGTTAGCTTGGAACAAACAAATCCAGTCAGTGCACAGTAATACTTGCTGAAATGGAGGCTTACAAGGGCAGGTTGATGCATTGGCACGGTGCTGTCTGCTCTGAATGCCACCCATCTTCATCAGCCCTCGGGCGGGGAGGTGAGAAGTGTGGATAAAAAAAAGGGTCTGTCCTGAAAACAGGACAGACGGTTTTGGCTTCCCCAGCCCCTATATATTGAGATGTTAAGTAGGGGAACGTCATTCCTATTGTGCTCCTAAATGAAGCTCTGATTTACTCTGTGTCGCTTTCAAATAAATAAATAAAAAATCAGTTTTCTCAGGAGGAGAAAGCTATTGGTGTATTTCCATTGGGACTTGGGGAACAAACAGAAGCAAGGAAGAAGGTTGTCATAGCTTCTCTGTTATTGGAAGTGAATACTGACATTTTGAAAAGCAAATGCAGGCAATAGGTGAAACTCAACCACCTTACGCAAAAGCTGCGATACCTGAGGCATAGCTAAAGGAGATAGATCAGCTCATTCTATCACAGAAGTGAAATTCTGTTGATAGGAAGTGATCCAAATTAGTTTGCTTTCTAAATTTTTTTTTCCTTTTAATTGTTTTCCCATGTGGAAAATGTGAACCAAAGCTGAAAGCAGCTGTTATCTTTGACGCTTCGATATAAAGCAAACCTGCCTCTCTTTCTACTACTTGACACTCTTTACAAAAATAATATTCTTTCTAAAGCTTGAGATAAATTAGAAGCTTCTTACTTTGCTTAGCTTTACTTATATGTATGTTATAGCACAGGTTTAGTGCATGATCAGTCTTTAGAATTTGTAACACAGGTTTAAAAACAAGCTTGCCCCTTGCTGTCCTATTCTTTTGAAGTTTAAAAAAATATTTTTATTCCTATAGGTTTGATGGTTTGAAAAACCATAAGAAGTGCAGCAACTATTCTGTGCACCAAGGAATCTTTGGATGCATTTTCAATCTTAGCTTCCCAAAACTCACCAATACTTACCCGGCTATAAGTATCTTGATTAGAGATGATTCTGAAGAAATTAGGCCTGTGTGTGCAAGTAAAAATCCCACCACCCTTGGTAAGTTTAATACCACATTATAAAAAAAAAAAAAAATTGTAGAAGTTTGCCAGTATATCATTGTGTATGAGAAGCTTGCACCTCATAAGCTGTGGATGAGACAACATGATTAAATGTTCCCTTCTTCTATTGATTTGGGAATTACATAGACAAGGTTTGTTTTGGGGGATTGGGTGTTTGGGGGTTGGGGGCGTCATTTTCCACTCATTTTTACTCTTACTCCTTAGTTCTTTTTTTTTTTTTCTTCTTTTCTTTTTGGTGCTAACTTTTATCTCTTTCTGTATAAACTGGTATAAGTGTAATATTATGCAATACAGGACTCGAACAATTTTTCTAAGCAGTGGAATATACCTTTTAACTAATTCTTCCATTTTGCATTTCAGTAAAACCTGCTACACCAAGACAAGTTACACTGTCAAAGATTAATGATGAAATACATGTAGAATGGAGTCAATCAGACACCTTTCCAAAAAATTGTTTATTTTATGAAGTTGAATATCACAATGGTGATTTGGACACCGCTCTGATAATTAAAGTAATTTGTCATTACATTACTTACTTTTCATTACTTTTATAACTTGTGTTGATATTCACAGTAACTCAAATGTTTGCTGTTTAAAAATGAAAAAATATGTATGCTGCATGTGAATGGGTCTGGTGTACTGGCTGCAAGTGTTGTGTGGACATAAGATTTTTCTCCTGTACAGTAGGTTTCTGGTAGTAATATCTATACAATGCAATTCATATGAGTCTTGAATCCTTGCCATCATTTTTTATGGCAAAGCAGTAATGTTTAAGAACAGTCCGATAAAGAAATAATACACTAAACTAAACAACACTCATCAGGAAATACACTGTGGTGCATGTACCTGTTTGCTTCTCAGTGATATGGGACTTTGGTCTGTTGGTGTTGAGTTTTCCTGTCGTTGGGTCTACACTCGGTCAGATGACTGCCTTGTTCTTGAATGACGTGACTTGATTACTATAAAGCAAAATTAATTGCTGGCACACACGAGAACACACAATGTTATACAGAAAAGCAAGGGGATAAAAAGACTGAGAATGGGTGGGGAAGAAAAAGGTGTGCACTCCTAGATATACTGATTTTAATGTACACATAAGAAGATTTGACTTCAGTGTCTGGATGTACTCATGCCTGTATCTGCATAGCCAAACTGACTGTACTGTTTGTTCAGAATGGTGAACAACATGATAAATTTAAATGTCAGGTGGTAGTCTTCTCCTGTGGAGCATATTTAGTTGTTTGTCCTACCTCAAATTAAGCAAACTTGAATAATATCAATGTTCTTCAGGAAACTGGCATTTTGGATCAAAAATAAGTGAAGTTTGATCCCAGGTAGTGTGTTTGCCTGTCTCTGTAGAGTCATCACAGAAGACTCTCACGGAGTCAAAGTTGGATCAGCATTGCTGCCCTGACAGAGAGGGGAAGGCAGTGTAAATCACAGATGTTTCGCAAAAAAAAAAGGCACTGTTCCAGACACCGAGTCTTAGTTTAATCATTGATGCCAAATGCTGTATGATAGATGTAGCAGTGAATAAGATTAAATCTTAGCTTTGGAATCTCTGTTTAGGCAGTCTGTGCTAGTTAAATGCTACTATGTTCTTTTTTATGAAGTTCAGTATTCACAAAAAGATCTTCCATCAAAACATTCAGAATACATTATCTGCACAGTGAAAATAGGCTTGTAGGTGACTGAGAATACGTTGGTAATTGAACAAAGCAAATGACCTTTTCTTTTTACCTTAGGTTGAAAATACTAGTATGTCAATTCCTGGCGTTGATCCTAATAGCAAGTACACCTTCAAAGTGAGAGCAAACCCAAAGCCCGAGTGTTACAGCAGCAAGCTCTATAGTGACTGGAGCGAAGAAAAGAGTATTGGTGAGAGCAGTTGTTCCTGCAATTTGTTGTACTTTATTCTTCACCTGTAAGGCATCTAATACCTTTTGTCTGCTAAATAAATAGGAGTGGAAGATCATCTTCCTATGTATCTATTTTAGATGAAAAGAGGGCAAGAGAGTCCTAGTCCTCCAGCAGTGCCATCTGTTACTGCCTGTACTGCTCTATATGTTGATGGGGTTGCCATCCGTGTAGCTGTGCAATGACCTCTTTCCAGTGCTATCAGTTTTTCAGCCCTGAGTCTTGCTGGTTTTCATTTTCTTGCCAAATGTATCTACGTTATAACATCGTGCTTTGAAAATGAGTCCTTGCCTGCAAAAGTGCTAGTGTATTTGAAAAACATTCAGTCTGTGAATTAATTAATTTGTTGTCATTATTCCTAAAAAGCTTCTCAAAATATCCCTAAGTTTCCACAATTTTTGTTTTCCAGGTGAGGAGATGGACTCTACATTCTATGTTGTTTTAATAATTGCCATTCCATTAATAGTAGCAGTATCTACTATAATTCTGCTAGTTTATCTAAAAAGGTAAATAATGGTCTCCCTTTATTTCCAACCCACTAATTCTGTTTGGTCTTTGACTTGCGTTACGATTCATCTCTCTTCCAGGTAACTGTCCATGATGTGGCACATTTCAATAGCATCTGTTTTATCCATAACATGCATTGCATAACAAAAATGGCAGCACTGTTGTGCCTCAGTCATTAGAATTAGGTTTACAGACCATATACATGCTCTGGTTGCACTTGTGTTTATGTACGCTTAGTTAGATTCTTGTTGCGCAGCTATTGCATCCCCTCCCTTTAAGCAATGAAGTCCAAATTCAAAATTAAGCTTATATATAAAGTATATTTTATCAGATTTTTTAAAAAAGTTCTACTTTTGCTGCTGTCTTTGTCAACAGTGAAAGTTACTTAGAATCTGTCTGTGTGAATATTCCCATTTCCTTTTGGTTTGGGGAGTAAAAATGAGAATTGGGATACAGCTGCAGAGGATGAAAGCTGGCCAGTGATGTCAAAGCTGACTCTACAAATTTTCTTGACCATACCCAAGTATGACATTGAAATGGTGATTTTTAAATTAATACATCTTTCATCTAAAGCTTTTCTTTTTAATTTTCTGAAGGCTGAAGATATTAATTCTTCCACCAATTCCGAACCCTAGAGAAATTCTTAAGCGCATGTTTGGAGAGCAGAATGAGGATTCCCAGGTTAGTAAGAAGCTGTTGGGCCAACTAATCTATTGAAGCAGAATCTGTAGGCTTCCAATTTTCTTGTTCCTAATACCTATGTCTATCTTAAAACCAACTGTATATAAGTAAGTATATCATATGAAGATTAAGTATTTACAACAGTAAGAGTTGTTCAGAAAAAATTACCCAAAGCTGAGAGGGATTTTTTTTTTCCATCAAATTGCATATACTTTTCTAGATACGTTAGTAGAATTGCATTATTCTGTTATTTCACAAACTGCTAGTCCCTTAGATGTGTTTTGCTAGTTGCTCATTTTTATGATGCTGAATAAAGCTATTCATATTTGACTTCCAGAAACTTATATTTTTAGCACTTCCACATTTATCACAATCAGCTATGAAGTAAATCAGGACACTTAGCTTCTCATTCGCAAAAGAACAAAACTAGCTATAGCTGCTTCAAGCTTTGGTTGATGAAAGACTTGCTATAGGCCCTTATTTCAGGAAAAATAAAGATAACGCTGATTATGGAAACTCTTCTTTCTAAACAAATCTAACTCAGTAGCCCTTTATAAAAATCCTAAGGGAAGTACACTGACAAGCCCTAATTCAAACCTGGACATGAGGCAATGTACATTGCTCTCGGAACACAGTCCTTGTATGGAAGGAACATTCTGACTCACTGTGGCATCTCAAAATTTATGCCACCTATGAAACATTTGTAGAGGATAATGACTATCTGGGTGTTTGGTGCTGCATGTGCATTGGATATTCTCAGCTGAACAGGAGTTGCAGGAATCGCTGACTTTTTGAAAATAAGTCTCCTTTTGTGGCCCCCAATTGCAAATGGAGTCAGAGTCCAAAATCCAGTATTCCCTTTTTCCACATGGGTATTCTGAGTTCACCTAATAATAAACCATGCTATGTGGGAAGCATGGATCTGGCTTCCTCATTTACTACCTTTTGGATAAATATTTCACCATGGGTCATTATGGGACTAAGATGGGACTCTTGGCCATGAGGATCGTAAGTATGGTAGCTGTTACGCTTTTTCATGCTTTGACAAGTGCTTCGTTACTGCCCCAAGTAACGCTACGTTCTCGCCTCTGAGTATTATCTTGATCTTCTCTGTGCGTTCAGGGTCTCAGTGAAAACTCTGCTAAGCGGGTACATCCTCACTTCTCCATCCTCCTGCCTGAGCTTCACCCATTAGCTGTAGTTGGAAGTGCTCTTAAGTTGGGGACCAACCTTCAGTTCTTCCTCATCTCCAGAGAGGACAACTCTTCTGTCAACCAGACCTAAGCCATGTCCCTAATAAGCACAGTTTGTTACCCAGCTACCTTGGCTTTTTCACCATAATATAGGCTATATGTTGTGAAATGGGTCTGTCTTACTGGGCTGGAAGAAAAAATGCTCACCATGAAGAAGCGCTGTTAAAAATGTTGTTGTTCTCTTTCAGAGCTGTGCAAAGGATGATTCTGTGAATGCTTATGACAGGTTACTTAAGGAAGAAGAAGTCCATTCTTTAATTTTAACAGAAACTCCAGAGTACGCTAATTCTGAAAAAGAAAACTGATATACTCTGCTTTACCAGTGAAAAATGAGGGAACTTTCATTCCTGCTCCCATACCTCAGGTGACAATACAGATGTGAAGAGACCTGCAAGACATGCACCAACTTTCACCTTAGTGAGTCCTCTCTGAGCCTTCCTTCTCTGATGCTCAGAAGGTACATCACTAACAGTAGCCATTCCTGCATCTCTGCTAGAAATACTCATCTTGGGTCATTCAAGATGAGCATGTACATAAATTTCATGGGACTGCATTGCAGCATATCTCATTCTGGCTCCAGCCAGCTCTGCCCTATTAACTTGTCATTTGCACTTGTGTTTGTGCCTCACATTAGACTGTAAATGGGTTTTTTGGAGCAAGCGCTGTGCCTTCTCTGAAGTATTTGGCTCTATTTTGCAGCAGGTGAGATGAGGCTTGTTTACAGTAGATGGCTCATTACTGCTACTACGTGGAAGTGCTGCCAGGTAGGATGCCAGAGCATGGACTGTTTGTGGATGGCCTGTTTGTGTGCTCCGGGGCAGGGCGCTTTCCAGAGGGCATTTATGGACTGACCTTCTTATGCTTCTGGTTGTTGTGCGTCAGCTCTGGCCTGGTCAAACCCCATAAAAGAGGGTTGTTTTTTCTTTAAAGATGTGTATGAAAAGCCTCTCTGCTTCCCAGCTGTATTCAGACTATTCATAGAAAAGGCTTAGTTTTTTTTATCCTTTCAAGTGCCTGTCCTCACGTGCCTTGCCTTCATGGACTTCTTGGGTTAATTATACTTTGTTTAAAATGATAAATAGAATTTTTTACTTGTGCTGTGCAGTGGCAGATAACTGTATTGAGTCTCACCAGACTGTGATTCTACTTTGGCCATATTGGCCTGAAAACACCTGGTTTTTGGAAGCTAAGTCATCCTGAGTCTGTCCAGCAAAATTACCAGGATGTATGCATGAGTCTAAGGAGCTGTGGTCAAACTGATTAGCAAGTGCTAAACCACTGAAACTGAATTAATTCAAGGGCTTCAAGACCCATCCTTACTGCTGAGCTGATGGATTTGGGGGAAGAGGGGATGACAACCTTGGCCTGCTTTCTAAGGGATAAGCTGTATTCTTTCTATAGTGATGAGGCTGTGATTTGAACTTCCCCTCTAGGAGCTTAGTAATTTAAAACAAGGTGCTGGTTTGACTTTTAAAAAAAATTTTCTTCTAGATTTTACTGCTGCAGCTTGATGACTTTTTTTTTTTTTTTTTTTTTCCAAATCATGAATTGATTTGTTAATTTTCTAACGGTTTTGTTTTGAGGTTGCATTACCCAGCAGAGCTCAACAGATGTTTTCTGGCACAACTGTAACATTTCTTTGCTCTGAATTCTGAGCACTGGTTTCTCCCCTGTGCTGCAAGGGTGTGTACCTTGATTGTGCAGGAGGCAGAAAGTAATGTAATGGGGAGAAAGGGATCCATGCAAGCTGTTTATGGTTAGTGTTCAGGAATTTCTTGCTCCTCCCAGCTAAGTGCAGACACGTTAATCATTGATGTAGTCTTAGCGGACTGGGAAGAGATCTCCTCAGAAGTTTGCTAGAAGCAAACTCTATAGCCACTAACCTTTTAAAGTTCAGCCCTGTCCTCAAACCCCATTCAATCAAAAATCTGAAATGAAATGCTGTATTTTTAGAACATATTGTTCTGCAAGAAGTAGAACTGACGGAGCTTGCTTTTTAGCTACAAATTTACATCATTCTAATGTACTCCCTCCCTCTCAATAAATCCGATTCTTTTCCCAGTCCCCACTGAGCCTCTGAAATATAGTTTCCTCCACATCTCTTACCTACCTCTCGT
The DNA here is from genome assembly GCF_026419915.1 of Harpia harpyja. Lineage (NCBI taxonomy): Eukaryota > Metazoa > Chordata > Aves > Accipitriformes > Accipitridae > Harpia > Harpia harpyja. The sequence continues at coordinate 16,738,352 of NC_068957.1, forward strand.
TCCTGGTGGTAGAAAGGGGAGGAGTAATGTAGCAGAACTAGCGGACCCCATATTAGCTTAAATCTTTTACTTACAATCAGGCTAAAAAAAAAGACATTCTAAAAATTGGTTAATGACACAAAATGAGAATAAAGCCTCAGGGATTTCAGTGAGATAAAACAGAACTCAGGTTATACAAAGTCAGCTAGCAGCACTATCTGATATTCCAGAGGTAAAGGAATAGCGTGGGGGAAAGGGTAATTAAATTCCTGTGCCAACTTCACTCCCTCTCCCCCACAACATTTATATCATTATAGCAATATAGATATTTCTCAAATCTACCTCATCTAGAATGTTGCTCATCATAGACCACTAGACAAACAGAAATGTATGATTTCAAGATAAGTAAGTGTAACGGTGTAATATAAAGTTTTGTGGCTTTCAGTATAGCAATCTAGAGAGATGATCCTCGGTACTTTACCCTAAATTCTTTTGACTTTTGATGTTTATGGTAAAACCAAAGCTTATTTGTTTGAAAAACAAAAAAACCCACCACCAACAAAAAACCAAATTCATAAAGCCAAAGGAGTAGAAAAAACAGACAGAAGGTGTTAGGCCAAAAAGAAGACTTAAATGCAGAGGATGGTTTAGATCATATAGAAATGTTTTGGGTAATTCTTTGTTTCCCAAATAATAGTAATTGACACACTTCCTAACGGATGGATTTCTTGAGCCTGTGTTTTGGCATGTAAAGTAAGCATCTGAGTATATTTTCATCTTTAATGTGTTGTGTTTATGGTTAGGGGTTTTTTTAGCTTGAAATTTTCCAACTTTTGCTATCATTTGTTTGTTCTTCATTGCAGTTACTTGATCTGTAAGTTTGTTTAAAGAATGAATAAATATGTTTGAATGTTTTTCAATATAATTGCATGGCATTTCATTCTTGGGTTGAGAAGATAAACTGAGACAGAAGAGATAGCAGAGGTTTAATGAGAAACCATGTTTGAGGCATGCCGAACCCAGAGAAGAAAAACTGAGTGTTGCTTTGCCCTCTTCCCTTTCAAAAGTGAACTCAGCCCATGCAATCAGTGGGGAATGCTACAGCTGCTGTTTTTTTGGCTGGGGTAATGAAATGGAGATGGAGCTGTGCACAAGACTTGTGCTCTCACCCTCTGTGTACTCAATGTCACGCTACTTTCTGACACTGGCATGTTTTTTCATAACACTGTAGAGAGTTAATACGTTCTCAAGCTGGAATTTGACTGAGGTTGCTGCAGCCTTACCAAAGGTAGTTCTGGTATTTTATGTCTGTCAGCTGCTGAAGTCATTGAAAATGCCAGGTTGCTAAACTGATGAAAGCCATTACCTAGTTGCTTAGACCCAAATGTGTTCAAGTGCCAAATAAACACATTAGCAATGGCTTCTTTGAAAGACTCAGAGAACGTGTACTTTGTTGCCTTCAGGTCTGTGAGCAGATCCTTCAAAATTAAGGAATAAACTGGGAAGTTAAAAAAGTTTGGATTTTTCTTTTCCAATTCTACAGTTTTTGTGGCAATAATTATTTTAATCACTCCCCATAAGTGACCTTTTCCTCTTTTAATACATTATGTTAAATAATTTAAGTTTTCTGTATTTGGCATGTTAGAAAAATTAAACACGGGTTTTTTTGTGAATTTTAATTTATTTCAATTAAGGAAAGCATGACATAGTTGGGTGGTTTTAAAGGAGTCAATAGATGAACACATCGAATTGTAAGCCATGGTGTTTCAATGCTCACAAGGTAGAACTATTCACAGATTAGGTATTTCCATTCACTGGAAAGTATTCAGTAAACTTAGTTCTGAACTGGAACTTCAAATACCCAGAATTTCCCCTGGAAGGGAAATGTTGATTTATTTTTTCACTTTAAAAAAAAAGAAAAGATGACACTTTCAGTTTTGGAGGGTTTTCCCCTCACCCAAGCAAGAGTGGGAGGTAGGTGAGTGGAAGCCCAGGAATGGTCAGGGTGCTGCAGGAACCTCTCTCCCTTTTTCTCACCCCAGCACTGTGGTTGGGCAGCGGCTGAGGTCTTCAGTCCAGGAATGAGCATGGTGGGGCTGGGAGGAGCAGGTCTGCCAGGGTCATTGAAGGTTCATCAAGATGATTCCCAAATACTTCAGTTTTACTCTGTATTTGCAAAAAATGTTTTATGGGAACAAGCCCCATGAGTTGCATTGCCAGCTGTAGAAATGTGGCTTCTAGATAATACTTAAAATCCGAATGCAAAACCAGATTAAAATCTCTCTAGCTGGATGAGCTTCCTGCTAGCTATGTTGAATCACGGTGAAAGTAGGAGACTTGAGATCACTTTGATGTAACTAAATCCACGCTATCACCGCAGCAAAGCTATATGGGTTTGGGTGGGAGGCACAGGAGAGAGACAAACTTTCTTTCAGGTCCGGAAACTCTGCCTCAGATTTGTAGCACGTAAGAGCCTGAAAGCTTGTTGATGACTTTGGGGGTTTTTTTTTTTGCTCTGTTTTCTCCAACTATGTTGGTTAGGTTGATTAAATCCTTTCCCTTTGCTTGTAAACCTAGTGTTGTTTATCGCTAAAGTATCCCTTATACAGCTGTGCTCTGATTATTGCCAAGTAGTCTTCTGAAGGTAATAACTCAGTGGGGAAAGACGATTGCTTCTGTAACCACAGAGCCATAAACCAGCCAGTGTATTCTAGTAATACTCTCTGCTCCTTGTTTTGCTTTTGCAAAAGTACTGCAATTATTTTGACGACTCGTGCACAAAGCAGCTACAAAGAGATGCTTTCCAGTTAACCCGTACTTCCAGTACTCATACTCTTAGCTTATTAAATTGAAGTTTTCCTCTATTTAATTTGGCTCAAACTGCTAAAATGGACTTGGCTAAGAGCATGGTGAGATTAAAAGCTTAGTGAGAAGGAGGTTTTGCTAAGCTCAGGTGCTGTTACTTTTTGGAACCTGGACAAAATTTACTAAGCTAGATCAAAAGTTAGGAGCAGCTTGAACCAGGAGTTAAACTAACATCTTGCTTTAAAGGTAGAGCTGGCTCTACACGTTCTGTGCTAAAAAAAAAAAAGAAAAAACAAAAAAACCCCGCCCAACTGGCTATGTGCTTCATGCTAGGAACAAATTGGGGTGTGCAATGGGCATCCTTTCCTATTGATCTAATGAAAGATCAGTTAGATCCCATGCTATCAGCAATTGCTGTTTCAGAGCTCCCTGCACATGTACAGTGTAATTCTGTAAAGTCTGAAATACCAGAAATTAGGCATTTTTAAGGCACTTAGCTATGTCATTGCCACTTCTCCTTAACCTGTTTTAATGTAGCAAGTTGAAACAAAATCCACTGATTTTTTTTTTTTTTTTTTTTTTACAATGGCAGTGAGAGGCCCAAAATTAGCTTGTGTCTGTCTGGTTTGCCTGTTGGAGCCTTTCACCCTCCTGCACTTCAAAGCCTCTTAGCCTCACCAGTTTTCTATCCTTCACACTAAATGTCAGTGTAGAAACTTCAAAAATGCCAGCTAGGTACCCTTAAAAGGTGTGAAACTGCTCAGCCCTTCAAATGTCAAAGTCAGCTACAGGGAAAGTTATTCAGGGTATGGCTTTTTAGTTTTAACTTCACATCCCATCATGTTCTAGGAGAATATGCAACTGTAGATAACCCTTGGCATGGAAAGTATGAGACTAGATCAGCAGGTATAGAGGCAGAGCCATTAGCTGACATTTTTCCACAGCTGATTTTCATAGAGCTTTTATTGCCTACAAGACTTTGTCTCTTGTTTTCCTAGGGGCAATAAAAGGTAGAGAAGCTGGTAACATACCAGTCAGAGAAGGGCATCAGCTTTTCTGTATGCAGGCTGTGTTTGAGCTTGGCTTGGAACAAAAATCCTGCAGCTTAGGAAACACTGGGCCATTTTTATTAGGTGTTTAACATTAATTTTTTTTGTTTCTGGGATGTATGTAAAGCAGTATTGATCATTCATTTATTATAGCTGAGGTAGGGCTGGAAAAGTTACCAGAGTACCACCTGCCCCATGCTCTTCTGCTGAGCAGTGCCAAGACAGAGAACTCTTGTTGGAAGTTTGTTCAACTTGTAAAAAAATCTCTAGTGAACGAGTCTCCCAAATGTCCTGTCCCAGTGCTGCATTCTCCTTAATGAGAAAACTCCCCCAGGAACTGACCCAAATTGATTTTGCTGCAAATTAAGTTGCCTTCTCCTCCTTCCTCCCCCTCGCCAGGGACCATGGTTGTCTAGCATCTGGTTTGCGCTCCGATCACGCTGCCTTGAGTTCTGTCTCTGCTCTTTTCTACTTTGAAAAAAAAGTCTGAATCTTTCAACCTCATCTCCTAAGTTATGGTTTCTTAATCATTCATCGTTCCTGTTGGTCTTCTCTAGAGCTGAGTGTGTTGCTCTCTAAGCCAGACTGCATCATCCCCAAACAAGCAGAACGATTACCTTATTTGTCTTGCAGTCCTCTTTCCCCAAGTTCATCCAGAACGAGTAGCTTCTCCTCCTTTCTCTGGCAACGGATTGTTGTATAGCTGCTCCTCAGTTTGTGGCTTTCTACTATTTCTGAGATATTTAGCAATGCTGCTGCCCTGTCAGTCACTCCTTACTGCAAAATTGATTTCTTCTGCCTAAAAGGAATACTTTTAACAATTTTATTAGATTGCATTTTTGTTGCTTGTGTTGCTGTCCCACTTGGAAAGCTGCTGCAATTTTTTTTTTATACTCTAATGGTGTCCCTGAACATCTTTCTAACCATTCCTCCTTTGGTATAATCTATGGGGTACCTTCTTTCACATGATCAAATTGTTTAAAACACTGAATAAAGCTGCTAACCTGACAGATTCCTGCAAAATAGCAGCATTCACTGTCCTGCTGGGAGGTAAAGTGCTCTTTAAGAGGGTGTTTTTTCAGCTGGCTGCATATCCATCTCAGTGATTAACTGTTATATTTCCTCAAGCTGATTAGAAGGATGTTGCCTCATATGTTAGGCCTATCCAAAAGGGAGACTGGATTAGTTTGGCATGAACTGTTCTTGATGGCTGGTAAACAACACGAAGGAGGGATGAAAAAAATTTACATTGTCCCAGAATTACCGTAGGGATAAAAGTTGGACAAATGGACCAATAATTTCTTGGATGCTTCCTTTCTGAAGACAAACATGATGTTTGTCCTTCAGTTTTTGAAGATTTCTCCTGTTTTCTACAGGCCTCAAAGAAAACTGGCCACGTTTCAGGTTGCATCAGTGTTTAGATCGTTACGTGCTGTGGGATTAATAAGGCCCTGCCCACCTGAACACATCCACTTTATCTGAATGTTCTCCAGCCTGTTCATCTGGATGTATGTTTATTTGCTTGTTAATTTGCCCTGGTTATAGACAATCCTTTTTGTAAAGACTAAAACAAAAGCAAAATTGGCTGCACCAAGCTTCACTGCAGCTCATTCTGATCTTTCCCATCTGGTCATGAGCCTGTACTTCATGTAGGGTATCGGAAGGCTCTTTTCTTGTCTGTTTTGTCCTGGTAATCAGGACTCATTTTAGCCTGTTGCTTTCATGCCCTCAGTCGTGCTGGAAGCTGTGGTTCAGAGCCTCGTCCCTGGTGGGGTGAGGGCTGGAGGGCAGAGGAAGGGCACGCGGAGCAAATGAAAGGCATCAGCACTTACCGAGATAGTGACCACAAATTACAGCATATACAAAACAGGCTTTATTGTCAACTGCCTGCCAACCCAGGCTTTTCCTCCTGGTCTTCCGTCCTCATTACTCTACCAAATATGGTACAAGTGCCTGGTGGGGACATGGGGAGGCAGAGCCCTGCCAGCGTGCACGTCAACTCGTTCCAACACGCAGCTTTCCCCTGCTCAGAATGCGCTCAAAGGTGGTTCGATCTCGCTCCTAAATAGTTCGCTGGCTTGTTTTCCTTGCATGCCATGTGTTTTTGCACACTCGTCAACAGTAATTTTAAAAATGTTTAAAAAAAATTTGAAAGTGCACGTAATGCAAATTTTTTTGCTCTTGCTGTGCTCTTGAAGTAGAACAAAAATGGGAAGTGTACTCTAAAAAACAGCAGCCAGAGGGTTCAGGGCTTTGTTGTGCTCATAAAAGATGCACTGTAAGCAGTAAGAGATTTTCAGCTTGCTAGGGCCCAACTTCATGATACTGGTCTTTAAATACTCTTATTTACACCTGCAACCTTTTATTTTATCTGTAAGTGGGGAAGCTGTATAGTGACCTCTTAGTGCACATGGGTTTTGTAGCATTCATTTTATTTACGCAAAGACTTCCAGAGCTGCAAATTTACCATAACAGAGTGGTCCATGCGGATTTGTGGATGTCAGTAACACTGGGATTAGAGTGGATGTCTCTCCCCAGGTGACGGGCGTAGTTTACACAACCACACAACCCGGAGCTGATTCAGCTGTTGGACAGCTTTGCTTCCTCTTGAGTGAATGTAAGACCCTGCCTGGGATTGGGAAATGTAATCTTTTAATTTTTTTTTTTTTTTTAAGCAACTAGGGTGAGGAAGCAGCCAAGAGCTTTATTGCTAGTGCAGAGCAGACCTTTGCCGAGCTATTTTCCTTCCCACAGGTACGGGTAGGCAGCCCAGAAAGGGGTGCGATGCTGGCTGGTTCAGAGCAGATGTAGCTACAGCGTTCCCAGCCCCTTCAGCTGAGAAGTGGCCGAGGACTCAGCATGCATCCCACTCCGCTCAGCCTGCGGCATGGGCCAGCCAGGGCAGGGAGCTGGAGGCAGCTGCTTGCTGCAGCCCTGCGATTCCTCCCCTGGCATCTCCCGGGCTGCTCTTCCCCAGGCACGGCTGCTCCCAGCCTTTCAGCTTTTCCTCCTGTCTGTACTGACCCAGCCCTTGAACACCAGTGTGCAAGAGAGAAACTTTCCTCTGGTAATGGGCATGAAGTGTCTTTCTGGATGATCTGGAATATGACCATGATTCTTCATATTTAAATAACAGACGTGACAAAGCAAAGGCATTTTCTGAATGATTTTATAAATGTGCTTCTGCTTATATTGTCCTTCTATTACATTTATCTCCTGACTTGTCAGTCGTGTTTCCGCTTTTATGCCTTGCTAGGTCAGATTAAGTGAAATAAGCTTGCCAAAGAAGCATTTTCTTCAGCATGCATAGCTCATGACACAAGGACAGACTTGTTAGCAGATCCTCCTACCAAGGCCCCTGACGCTATTATAAATGAGTTGTGTGCGGCCTCTACAGGAATTGGTACACAATTAATGCTTTTATTATACTGCTTAACTGTTATGAGATGCCTCTGAATGAGTGATAGAGAAACAATTAAGGAAACTCATTGTTGTGTATAAGCTAAAACAATACTTTTTATGTTGTAGTCCTGTTTTGAATCCTGAGTAGCAGGAGTAAAACCTTCTGCTTTGCCAGGAGAGAAAAAAAAAAAAAAAGCCTCTATTTTTAAAGCTAAATCCAGATAAAATTGAAAGGTTTAGCATGTTGTATCTCCAGAAGCACAGAATCCAGACTGACTGATCAGGATTGATGCAATAGAGATAGGACACATCATACTGGTTTGGGTTGGTTTTTTTTTTTCCCCTGCTGGCTTCTTTGCCTTTTTGGTGCAATCAGGTCAGTTCCTGGCTCAGCCTTAATAATAAGGAAGGTAAAAGCTTTGCTTTCTAGGGGAAGCTGTACCCATTTGTCTCCAGGGCATGCAGCTCTGGGAAAATGTTAAACACTGCAAGATTCGTGGCAGGCCCTGGTGTTACTTGCACCTCGTTTACAGATACTCTGCGGCAATGCTATCGCCAGCTGCAACTTGGACATGGCTCTCTGTAGTTATAAATGCTGGAGGATAACTAGCTCCTTGGGAGAGCTTGGGCTTCTGTTACATTTTATTTTTGTAGCTGGGAGGGTGGACAGGGAGAAAGGTGTCATACTTTCCATGCCAAGGAAAAAGGCTGTGAGCACTGAAACGAGCGAAGCCCTGATTCCCACAGGTTGGTGCTGCGCCCTCCCTGACAGCCCCTTGGCAGGTAGATGTGCCATCACCCCTTGCCTGGGATGCATTCCCAGGGCTCATCCCTCTCCTGTCTTCACAAGCTGGTGAGAGCAGATCCAGGGAGAAGCCCTTTCAGCCCTTTAACAAAGTCACCTGAAAGTGGCCAGAAGGTCCAAAAGTTACTCGGGAGAGGAAGGGAAGCACTCAGCCCCTCCCCTGCCCCTCCAAAAACTCAGGTTTACACAAGAAGTGGAAATGTACAATTTGGGTGCCAGGGTGACTCACGACCAGAGAGCGGTAGGACAGGCCTGGGGGGTGCCACCGTCACCAGCCGTGAGACCAGAAGGCACGGCCAGCACGGAGGGACAGAGCTAATGTCATCCACGGGGAGTGTGTCCCTGTCATGCACACGTTTGGGATGCTTCTATGGCTGCAGGTTTGGGCTTTGGGGTTTTTTTTTTTTGGGGGGGGGGGTGGTCTTGGGGGTTTGTTTGGTTTTGGGTGGAGGTTTTTTGGGGGGGGGGGTGGTTTTTGTTTTGTTAAACCCAGGTTATAAAGATGTCTGGCTGCAAAGCCCCCGCCCGCCCAGCAGCAGGCGCGGGGGGAGCCCTGGGGGGGCAGGGCCGGCGCCGGCAGCACGGCGCTGCCTGGAGCCGACACTGGGGGGCAGGAGGCTGCCGCGAACGGCTCCTCCCCGGGCTGCCCGGGCCCTGCCCGGCTGTCACCTCCGGCACAGGCTGCGCTCTGCACCCTCGGCCACCCCCCGGCCATGCCCGGCCACCCTTGTGCATGCCCAGGCCGCCCCCCCCATGCCTGCCTAAGCACCTCCTGTGCATGTCCAGGACCCCCCCGTGCATGCCCGGCCACCCTTGTGCGTGCCCAGGACACCCCCTGCATGCCCGGCCACCCCTGCGTGCACCCCTGCCGTGCACACCTCGCCCCCCGACCCCATGCATGCTCAGGCACCCAGCAGCCTCGCCGCCGGTCGCACTACCAGGGCTGGGTGTGCAGGTGTGCTCCTGGGTGTGCAAGAGTGCTCGGGGGGGGGGGATGCAGGTGTGCTCCGAGGCGTACGTGCGTATTCCAGGGCATGGCCAGCACTGGGGCCGATGCAGGGCACCTGGCTTGGCGGGTGAGCAAAGGGAGCACATCCCTCCAGCTGTTTGAATAAACTGGGGGATGTCTGGGAGGGATTAACAGCTCCAAGAACTTCTCAGAGCACAGGGACCTTCCATCTGAGAATGTTCCCGGTCTACAGCCTTTAGCCAACCTCCTGCTCTTGTGTGAGAGTCCTCCTGCTCTTCCTACTTCTCCACTCACCCACAGCCCTGGTCCCAGGCACTGAGCAGCACCCGGAGAGACCAGAAGGGACTTTGGTCGAGGTGCAAAATGCAGCTCAAGGGAGAGAGGGGAGCAGGCAGACGGATGGGGCCCTCGTGGTGTGCACCTACCAGGAGCCACCTACAGATCCATCTCCTGAAATTTATTTTTTTTTTTAAGTGAATGCAGTGGGTGGAAGCTGCCCCTGGCTGCATTACTCAAGAGTTACCCAGTCTCAGCAGCAGCTCTCACATTCCCTTTTGCGGAGAGGGCTCTTGCAGCCACCTTCGACCCCTACTCACTGGCAACAGCCAGCCTGATACTTCAGCAAAATCTGTCTTCTTTGCTTTAACTGAATCTGTGTTTTCTAACAAGCAGGACCGAGCCGCCTGTGACCTGTGATCAGCCACTCTTGGATGTTGGGCGATGTGCTACACCCTGCTTTAGGGCTCCCAGCAGCAGCAGATGGGTGCTGTGGTCGTGCAGCACATGGCACTGATGAAGCCACCTCTGCCACTACACACCTCTCTGCAGTCGGAGGGTTACCTCAGCACCACAGGCTTCCTGTGGCATTGTGGACATCCAGCGCTGGTGCCGGGAGAAATGTCTGTCAACACGATACAAACATGATTTCTGTTCCTGCCAGGTCAAGAGGTATTGGTGCAATGGGACAAATAAATAGGAAAGGACCTGTGGCTGCTCCCCCAGGACAGCCTGAAGTAGTAAATGTAAAGCACACTTGGGAGATCCCTCAGGGGCAGAGGGCAGAGCAGGGTGCCCAGGCCCTGTTTGAAAGCCTGAGATGACAGGGAAGGGTGTCATTTTATTAATAAGCCACTAATGACCATCTCTTTGGCATTTCCTGAAAAATTCCTGTGTTGGCTTTGCCTTGCAGTCTGTTGAGGAGCACTCTGATGTCAGCAGCCAGAAATCCTGCTCGACCGGCCCGACTTGCAAATGAATGAAAGTCAGCTAATCTGCTGTCTTATCTCTCCTCCGCCCCCAAATCCCCATCCACTTCAGGCATCAGAGGGAAGCTAATTGACTATTGAGCTTCCTTTTCGTGCTCAGACACCTCGGGTGACTTGGTTATTTTCTCTCATTTTTGTTTCCTAAACAAATCGGCTTCAAAGGCAGTGCTGGTGCAGGTGTCAGTGTTATGTGATAAATATCTACCAAATAACTGGGGGAGAGGCCTTGCTTCACCAGGTGCTCGCTGCCTCTTTGGGAGATCTGGTTGCAGTTTTGCTGCCTCTCCCAGCTAACCAGGGTGAGAGTTAATGCTGGGGAAGAACATCAGCTGCTGCTCACCTTCCCTCTTTTCCCTTATCCCCCAAAGCAGAGGAAAGTGGGGACTTTTGCGTGGAAAGGGCTGGTGTGGAGTGGCTTTCCAGGGAATGGGACCTTTGCAAGGACACAGCACGGTTCCTTAGAGTGGCTTTTGTAACGAGAAGGGCGGATGTCCATAGGAATGGTCCCATGGTTGGGGGCTGGCCCAGAGGGAGAAGCTCCCATCTTCACCTTACCTGCCCCAACAAGGTCTGACTCTGACCCTTGTCCTCCTCCACCCTGCAGAGTGCTGGACTGGGCATGCTGCCAGGCTGTGTTTTCCTTTCCCAGGCTGGAGACAAAGTAGAAACTTGGAGGGAGGTGGGAGATGCTGAGCTCTCGCCCTAGCATCAACTGGAGCAAACTACTCCCCCATCTCCATCTTGCTGGAGTAAGAAAATAGGAGCAGGTTGCAGAGAGCTCCTCACAAGGGCCGCCCTCTCCTGAATGTCCAGGGAGTTTCAGGGAGCCCTGCGAGGAAGGAAGCTGTAGCCCTCCCCGTTGGCATGTGCCAGGGACATGCACCGAGCCAAGGGCTGGCTGGGCATCACTGCTGTCCCCGGCAGGGAGAGGTGCACCCAGGTCTGCACCAGCCACCTGTGGAGGCAGGTCTCAAAAACCAGTCTGGGACAAAGGGTCACCTATGTTGGACCCCAGGGAACCGCACGGGGTCTTTCTGTGCCATGGCCTGCTCTTCAGGTCCCTCGTCAGGAGCAAAGCCTGGGCTGGGGCAATAACAGGGACAAAAGTGAAAGGCTGAGGAAGCTATGCTGTAGGATGTGCCAGGGTGTTTATCACGGCAATGGAAAGCAGGGGCTGCAGGCTATGCATGCTAATATTTGCATACATGTGTGTGAGCTTTGGTGTTTCATTTTGATAGAGTACCAGCAGCGATACTCAGCTGGCATGAATTGCTCCAAAATTCAGACACTTGCATACCACAGGAGTACCAGCATGGGCACGCTGCAGATGGAGGGAGGCGACGTGCTAGGGCTGATAGCAGAAGCATGTTAATCAAAGTGGGTTAAATGGGATCCGCCTATACAGGCACCCATGGAGCACAGCAAAGCACCTACAGAAACTGCCGTGCAGAGCTTTGGGGAAATCCAGGGAAAGAGCTGCAGCCGCAGGTGAGGTTCAGCGCGGTCCCTGGCGCAGCGTGGCGGTGCTGGGTGGTCAGGGCTCTGCAGAGCCATGGTGGGGACAGGAAGGTGGGTGGGAAGCAGGATACGCTGCCAGGCCCTTACCTGCCCACCAAAACATGCTGCGCCAGATGGGGAAGCACCAGGAGAGGCTTCAATCTACCCCAGCTATAATTAGCCGTGAGGTGAATGCAACCGTGCAGGCAAGGCTGCAGGAGTGCTGTGTCTGTCTAGCCTAGACGTGATAAGTTCCTGGTGACACTGCTTGTGCTGGGAGTAGGAGGGGCAGGAGGGATACAGGCGCAGGGACCACAGGGACTCGGCATGAGGAATCCCAGCATTCTGGTGAGTGCAAACCCACAGATCCTGCGGTACTGTGTCATGGTGTGCATCTCTGCCAGGGCTGATCCACTGCTGCTGGCCATGTCCCTGCTCCCTCTATAGCCCTACACCAGAGAAAAGGGGGTTTTCACCCCCTTTGCCTGCCATATCAGGAAGAAGTGAAAGAAAAGCACTACAGATCAAAACATAGCCACAGTGGTTGTCTGTCCCTGTGGTAGTATGACCTTGCCAACAGCAGGCAGTTCAAAATCTGCTCGTTGGGTTGGACAAGCTAGCCAGCAGCCATCAGAGCAGCCATAAACCACCAAACCACAGAAGAAGTGCCAGAGAAGACATCTGGGATGATAAACTGGCCAGGTGGGACCTACCTAATCCATGGGGGACATCAGACCAAATCTCTGATGGCTGTGCCTGTTTCTCAGGGCTTAGTGCTGCCTCTGAGCAGCTCACAGGCTGCAGAAAGGCTGTGGGAAGCAGCTGAAGCATAAACCTCCGTAGACTGGCACCATGTTGGGCCAGTCTGAGTACATTACTTTTCCTTTCTGACCTTACACTTGCAGATTGGTGACCAATCTTCCCCCAGGAGCTGGCAGGAGAGGGAGAGCACTTTGCAGGATGTGGGGCAGGGAGGACATTCGAGGGCATCTGCTCACCCTGCCCGGCAGCACCCGCACCCATCCCTCATCCCCACGTCAGCGGCACGGGTGCAGGCAGCGTGGGCAGGCAGCGGTGACAGAGCTGAGCCACCACGTGCACCTCGTTCCGCTCACTGGGCCCCACAGCCCAGGCTAGTACCTGCTGCCACTGCAACATTTTTCCTGTTACTTAGCCTGCTTCTGAAAAATCACTTCATTTATTTGCTTGTTTGGTTTTGTTATACATGCCTATATGGCCTAGGCCAATCAGTTCATGCTTTTGGCTTGTAGAATCCCTTTGAGGGAGCTGGCTTGTTCCTCTTATCTGTGAGTTGATGTTTAACCAAGTCAAGCATTATTTTGCTACAATCTTTCTGCATTGGCACTGTTGCCCTTGAGCCTTTCCTCTTCTCCTCCCCTTATTTTTTTTCAGTCTGTCAGCATCTTCCTTGACCTCCCCTGCCATGAGCACAGGCTTTTCAAGGTGACGCTTGCGCAAACTCCCAGATCATCTCTGGTCCTCTGTTCACATTGTGGTATGGGCAGAAAATGGAAAGTTCTGCTAGAGAAGGCTCCTGTGCGATCCTATACATTTCCCATGTGATCCATAAGTTGCCATTGAAACTATAGAAAGGCATAGTCTTGCTTTCCTTTGAGTACAAAGAGGAGAGGACAGGTGCAGGAGAGGGGGAATGGAAATAGAAGAGATGCCCTACTGTGCTGCACGGGAGCAATCAGACTGGCACAGCACAAAACTACAGCACATCAAATTTTCCTTCTTTAAATTGCGAAAAGAACAGTTCTTTTTGCAAAAACATGCAGCTCTGCTGAGTTCGTTTCCTCCCTGGGGTTACAAAATCTGCTCCTGGGCCCCAGCACAACAGTCTCAGCTGCAAAGGCAAAGCCTCGCTCTGGTGGGATGCTCTCATGGCAGGTGAGATTTCAGGGAGTTTGCTCTAACCTTACAAAGGAAGAGTAAGCCCACCTTTTCACAGCTTTGTTGTGCATTTTGTCCTGCATGCCATAAATACAATTTTGGTCCATAAAATCGGTGTGTGAAATAAGGTTAGTCACAGGACTTCCTGGCAAAGTAGCACATAAACAAGCTTTCCTCACTTCCCTCTTATGAAAGTTCAGCTCTCTTCTGCTGCGCTGACTTCTTTGTTTCCCTCTTCTCCCACTTATCCCCTGACTCCCATTAGTATCTGAGTCAGTCTAGTAAACATTTCGCCCCGTGGCAGCCTCTCCAAACATAGCAGGAAGATCAGGCTCAGGAGTGGACTTTTGACACATCTCCCCGGGATCCTTTTGCACTTGCTGGTAGGTTATTTTGCTGTCGTTCCTCATTCACACATTGAGAAAGGGGGAACCAATGGCCCATGTATTCAGCAGCTTGTTAGCAATGAATGGTAATAAGGTCTGCGATGCTTCCTCTTCCCGTCTTCCCTTTCTCACTCATATGCTCCCCATACTTTAACCTTTGTAGTGGCAGTTTACTGGACTGAGTGTGCTGTTCAACATCTGCTGGTAGAAGGTGGTACTTCACTAGGTCTCACCATTATTTATGTTTTACTGAAAAATACGCCCGCTTTCCTGGATGCAAAGGTGGTCAAGCTCTAGCACACACCAAGGACGCACCAACCATTGTGCGTTTTATACATGCAGCCTTCTAGCACACAGGTCACACTGTCACCATCATGGCATTTACAGTCTCACCAGTAGCCTTGCTGGCCTTGATCCACATTATTTCTGCCTGACTTCCTCGTCAGCACAAGGGATAAGTGTACGTAGCAGTTGGACCAGATAGAGGAGACATCCCAAAGCAGCCAGGAGAGATGTGTACTTATGAGTCATCTGCTCTTTGGTTGCTCCTAGTTGGCAGAAAAATTACTCCATACGCACAGGGTTGTAGTGGAAATTTCCTTTACTTACTGCAGCCTCTCTCATTGAACCCACTTAGATCCAGGCAGCTCACCACGCTGGTGCCTTGGCCTCACCCAGTCACCCAGAGAGACCCTGGCCCTTGCACAGACTTATGTTTTACCTACAAGGCTCTGCCTGTACCAGTTTGATTGCAGAACTTAGGCTGAGAATTGTCAATCCTGTGTCACCTCGTTTGCCCTCCAGCTAGTCGCAGCCGTGCTGGCAGCTGGGTTGGTTTGCAGCGTTGCTTGAGGATTCATTTCCTGGAAACAAGAATTTTGAAGGCAGGAAAGTTTCCAGATCACCCTACTTACATTCAAATGGAGATGAAAACCTAGCAGGATTTTCTGGTAGCCCTGTGCTTCCTTTTCATTTCTGTTACCCTTTTACTCTGTCGTGCTGTAAAACTAGCAAGACTCTAAACTGTCCTCACCTCAGCTCCTCAGTACCCTCCCATTCCCTCTTACTGCCCTTGCTGAAGCCTTGAGCATCTCCTGATTTTCTCTATGCAGGAGCCACCATCTGTGATGTCTAGCAGTGCACCCAAAGCTGGGCACTTGCTGTTCTTGTGAAGTGACAACCCAACTGGGACACAGATGTTGAGCCTCATTTCCCACAACCCAGTGGCTTTTGGACATTTTTCCAAGAGATTTGTTCCATTCTCTCCTCTTGCTCAAGTTCCCTTTTAACAACCAACTCATCTTAGTATGTCTTTTATGCAAACAGCAATTTCCTTTTGAATCTCTCAGTGAAGGCCCTGCTTGTCACTTAGTGCTCTGGGAGGAATTTGGGTAAATTGGGCTGGAGACAAAAATCTCTCTGTTCCCTCTCCCAGGAAGGTATCGGATTCCTGCATTTCATGTGCATCTCTGCTCTGAGAAGGAGCTCAGTAACAGTGGTATTATCAGGCTGTCCCCTCACATTGATTCCTGGCTCAACCACATCTGATTCACTCATTAAAAAGACTCATTGCCATCATTACTAAGTTCCAACTGGAGGCTCAGGTGGGTCTCCATGAGCCAAGCTGTTGTCTTCCCCCTGCTAAGGCATCATCATTAATAGCAAAGGGTATACGACAAATACAGCACTTGGGTCCACTGGCTGTGACAGTACTACTGTCCCAATGGTTAGAGCTCATTGCCCCGTTCGGACTCAGCTCCACGTTGTGTCAGAGTGCTGCCTCTGCAGGAATAGGGAAATGCAAAGCTAGAAACAGGTTGGGGAGGGGTTTGCATTTTATGTCCCAGTTTGGCTTTGCAGAAGCTGTCGGCAAAGGCATCGGGTCTCTGCCTACCCTGACCGCTCCTCAGGGAATTGCATGTTAAGCACATGTCTCTCCTTGCATGGGCTCCAGGGACAAGTGCTTTTCCACAGCCGCATCCCACTGCTTTCTTCCTCTGCCTGCATTGGGGCAACCGGGAAGAAACAGTCCGTGTGCTGGGGTGATGAGCACATGCCCCAGCCACATGGAAGGAACCGCGGTGCTGCTGTCTCTTCCTATCTGCCAGCATCGCTGCAGGGGCGGTGGATTTCTAAGCCGTATTCCTCCAAGGGAACTATGAAGTTATTTCTAGCTTTGACCAAAGTTTTCTCTTCTGAGCGTCCCCGTCTGTGCTCCCCACAGTGCCGTGACCACTCCACCAGTCTGTTTTCAGCAGGTACTGATAGCTGTGATGTGCCAGGAGCCCTTGGAGGGCTGCCCATGCATTTTGTGAGCCCTGTTGCCACGATACTGAACGCAGAGCAGATGTTTATTTCAACAGAGATGGCTTTGATTCCTTTTCAACTTTTCTCTCGAGCTGCCATCGTGTGTGAATACTTCTTCCCGGGAGCCAAGCGCTGTCAGGGCCCAACAGGCAGGCGTTGTAGCTGCAGCCAGCGTGGAGGGGAACAGGGTTGACAGGCATGTGGCAGAGTGGCACAAAGCAAGCTGATGGCCCTGGCCTCTCAGGAGGGATGGCTGAGGCTCTGGGGAGACTGGCTGAAAATGGGTGTGCATGTGCGTGCATGTGTCTATGCATTCGCATGTGTGTGTGCACGGACACGTGTTTGTGTGGCTCTGTTTTGGTGCTGAAAGCCTGGCAAGGCTGGGGAAATGCAGTCTCCTGCTCGCAGCCAGTGCTCCCAGCACTTCATTTTTCTCCTTTTTTCCTCCTGGTTGCCTTCATCAGATCATCACTGCCTTGTTGCAGACTTGGACCGGCATGGCTGGGTGCTGAGCTGATGAGACCATCCTCTTCCTGAGAGCAAGAGAAGCCAGGCACCAGAAAGTATTGAAGATGTGGTAGAAAAGGTAAGGAGATCCCTTTTTTTAGGACAGTAATTCCAGGTAAGAACTACTAAGAAGAGATACCACTTCTTCCTGAATTTTTTTTTTCCTTTTCCTTCCCCCTTTCCTCCCTAATTTTCCTGTTGGAATATTTTAAAAATTATCTCTTTCTTTTCTTTTTTCTCTCTCTCTTTTAACCCATCTTGTCTCT
This sequence comes from Harpia harpyja, assembly GCF_026419915.1. Lineage (NCBI taxonomy): Eukaryota > Metazoa > Chordata > Aves > Accipitriformes > Accipitridae > Harpia > Harpia harpyja. The sequence goes on from NC_068957.1 coordinate 16,755,507, forward strand.
CTTTCTCTCCACCCTTTTCTTGGTGCTGGCAGAAGCGGGTGCTAGGAGCAGCCTGCCCCCACAAGTACCCTGCCTGGAGCTATCAGCCTCACGCCCCTTTGGAGCGAGTGCTTTGTTAGTATAGGAATTCCACCAGAATCAGCTTCTTGTTGCTGTTCCCTTATATAGAAATGTTTTTAATTCTATAAATACTGTATGCATTTTACTAAAAAAAAAAATTTGAAAAAAAAATGGTTGGACCGGCAATGCAAAGACGTTGTGCTGATGGGGCTGGTATTTTGTTTGCCCACTGGCAGGGCCTCTCACTCACTTCCTTCACCCCTTCCACTGTTGTGGCCGAACTATTTTTGGTATTCCAAGAGCGCAAGCTTTGCTGAAATTTTGGTTTCCTGCTAAGGGGGAAATTAGAGCAGGGAAGAGTTATTTAAAAGAATAAAATGTATTTGAGAGCAGGGAGGAGAATATATGAGAACATTAATTTGAGAAGATCAACGTTTTGTGGTGTTAAACTACTGAATTGGATATAATTACCTATGAATATATATACACACGTGCGTGTGTACGTGTATGGTTTATTTTACAGGTGGAAGTGTAAGTAGAGTATATTTGTAATAAAGAGGTCAGAAAGACAACACTAACCCCATCTCACTTATGTCGCAATCTTGGAAGCACAGGACAATCCTACAGAAGACTGGCTTCTTTAAGCCAAGTACTATATTGAAATAAAAAGTTCACTAGTACAAGGATCTTTCTGTGACAAAGGTGGAAAGTTTGCCCTTGAACTTGTGAACAGTCCATTCAATTTATCATAATCCTCAGTCATGTAGTGACTCACCATTCACCACATTGGTACAATACACATTCACTATTAGCTTAGTACCTGCATAAAGACAACTTACTGATTTTTTTTTTCCTGTTATGGAAAAATAAAGATTATGTCAATGAAGAACTCCCAGGAAGGAAATTAAACTGTGCTACAGACTCATCTAGTACCATGGGCACCATGTCTACTTGTCCTGTTAGCAAGTATCTCTGCCTACCATTGCAGGACAGTTCCTCTCATCTCAGCTGGGTACTCTTTGGCCAAACCTTAACCCTCCAGATTGAAACTTCAACATGGGAAGAGGCCAATCATGGGAGAACAAAGCCCATCTACCACAGCAGCTCATCTCTGGCTGGAGCTAGTGGTAGGGGCTTCGGGAAGCGCGTGAGAATGGAGCGAGCAGAGGCAATGCTTGCACTCACCTGCAGGGATTTGCAGCTCACATACTTCCTCAACCAGAGGTGCTAGTTTTACAAATAGTATTTCCCAATGTTGTTTTTTTTCTTCCATTAAATTGTCCAGTCACTTTTGGCCTGTAGCAAGGAGTTCGCCAGCTTAACTATACCCTGTGTGAAGAAGTGCCTACTTTTATTTGTTTTGAACTTGGCACCTGCTTGTTTGATTTAATGATCCCTAGTCCTTACATTGAAGGAGATGGTGAACCAGCATCCCTCAACCCCCTTTTCCATCCTAGGCATTTACCTCAGCCTGATTATTTTCCTTAAAAGTACAGGAAGTGTCAATTAAAAAATAGTTCAGCCATTTCTAAGGAGAAGATTGCAGGAAGATGTATCATTTTGCCCTGCTAAGAAATATCATTTTGCCCCCTTGCTTTTGAGGGGGGACGTGGAATGGGGTAAAGCCATCATCCTTGTGTCGAGGATGTGCCATTGTTGTCTCCTGGAGAAAATGCACAAATTGGCCATATTGCGTGAAAATCTCCATTTATGAACACTTAGTTAACACTGGCAGACTCGAGCAGCTGAATTCTGTAAATAATCCATCTGTGCTGAAGGAATTCCTTGCACCCACTGTCCCGCAAAATGACTGAGCTGGCTCCTCTGGGGGAACCCAGAGCTGGAGAAGGCTTTTGCCAGCCAATTCTCCTGGTGGCATGGGGCTGCTGTCACCATGCTGGGAACAAGGGGAACGTCTGCTTTATGTCCAGACACTCACCTGCATGCAGCCAGGCTGCAGGAGGCTGGAAACAGCCATGCCAGAGCGCAGAGGCAACACGGAAGGTGGGATGCTGCAGGAGCTGGAGAATGAGGGGAGGCAAAGAGGATGGATCCAGGGCGTGGGAAGGAAACTGGCAGGCAAAAGTGGACGTACCATGGTACAGTTTCTAGTCCAGCTGCAAGGCTTTATAATTTTAATTTATTAACTGGATACAGAAATATCAAAGTTGTAATACGGGATTAATGAGAGCTACATCTATCTCCCATGTTAGTGAGTATCAGCAGTTTCTAGCAGCAGTGCTGGAAATTCTGCAGCTGCTGAATAAGTTGCCTCTAAGACAAAGTGATTTCCCTAATGCCTGTGAATCAGAGACTGATTTATGTCAAAGAACAGAGGAATTATATCCTTGCAAAAACATTTTCATTCTTCCTTTTACATCTCTGGTGTTCTCATTAATAGAATAAATATGCAGCCCTTTTTTCTTGATCCCAGTCAACTTTTAACCTCCGCAACATCTTTGGCAAGTTGTTTCAAATGTAAAAACATGAAAGGCGTTTAATTTTACCAGTTTGGGGTGCTGTATTCCACTTTTATGTGATGACCCATTGGCTGTGCTGCTTGTATTGAGAGAAAGGCACAAGGAGAAGAATTGCGGAGTTGCCTCTAAATGCATCACATGGGATTGACACAATGAGCCTGGGTCAGTGCTGCATCAGCCAGCTGAACTTTGCAAAGACACTAAAGGGTTTAAGATACCTAGATCCACCCTGATACATAGCAACTGGGCATCACATTTCCTAGACAGATGTGTGAGTCTGATCGGGTCTTTCCTAATGGTGAGTTTGCATCAGCTCTGGTGATCAGACACCCGCTCCCTCCCTCACCCCAGCAAATCACTGTGAGGAGTCCCTGGAGTCCACAGCTGTAAGATGCAGTATATTTCTATTTAGCAGCATAAGTAATTTCATTTTATTCATTTATGTTTGGGAGTTTGAGAGAAATGTCTACCACTTTTTGTGGTAGGTCTAAACCAGCTAACATTGTGCAGGCACTCTCAGAGAGCCCAGTGTTTTTACTAGCTCCCTGCAGTCTTCTGATGTAAAAATAATTATATTTTCACACCAGCAACACAAAAATAGTAGTTAAACGCACAAAACAGTAGAAGGTCTGACTTGGGTCACATTGCTACTGTGAGGCACTGCAGGCTGTCCTAAGTGAACTATAGACACGTTTTAAGTCTTGGAAAACAGCAGCAACAGGTATTTACAGGGCAGGCTGGGAGGGGGCACGGAAGGTCTTTCATACAGCAATATCAGCAACTGACCATCTGACTCTTAATGCACAAATTAGAACTTGTTAATTACAGAGTGGCATACAATATTACAACCCTTTTCTTAGATGTTATGGTGCCAGCCTACCTCACTACACAGCCTGGCTCAATGATTCAGTTGTTACGTGGCTGGCTGATTACTTAAGATTTCCTGACAGATTTTCCTCCCTGGCTTCACTCACCATATCATCCTGGGGCTTTCTGCGTGAGTATGGCATAAACAAGCATTGCCTTTTTGCACAACATTTTGCTTCGTGTTTTTGTCACTGCAGTTCTCTCGGCCAATCTGCCATGGGTGGGAGATAACTACAGATATAACTAATGGGGAGAATACCTTATCACATGCATAGCAATTGTCCTGCTCTTACTCTATTAAATAAATTTGTTACAGTCCCTTTCATGTTATATTAAGCTGCATGCAGGTCAGAAACGCATAAAAGGCCAAAAGTCTCAGTGTACAGCCCCAAAACAGGAAGCGTGGATTGGCAATTAGTACTCTCTCCGGTACAAAGTAAACAGGTGCCTTCAAGAGGGAATATGTGGGGGAGAGTATAAAATCCCGACAAGGCTGAGATAACCAGTTAGTGGGATTCTGGTGAGAAAAATCAAGGTAACGAATGGATAGAAAAAGAAAAGCAGAGCCTCAGAGCCAGAAGAGGAACAGAGGGCCTGTAATGCATTAGCAGCATGAAACAAAAATCGTCTGTGGTGGTTTAATATGAGGACATCCTCATATTTCATTTGTCAGGATTTTTTCAGGGGTCATGTTCTAAAGGTCATTAAAAGATAAATGGAGAAGTGATTTTTAGTATGTTTGAGCAGAATGAACCAGGCAGAATTCAGAAGTTCCATGAGTGGCTGTTCATTCACTTATTTACTGAACCACTGTACATGAGTAAGAAAGCTTTTTGTCAGTAGAAATCCCCCTTTCTTCCCAAAGGTTTATTAATCAAAAACATTTTTTAATTTAAGTATACAGTATAAACTTCCAAAAAATACTTACCTTAAATATTCCACCCGTTAAAATGACCTCCTTACAGGCTCCTAGGTAACTTAAACATATAACTATCACATAGAAGCCTTTTAAAGTCATGTTATTTTTTAAAAGGTGCAGAAGAAAGTAAATATTTCAATAACAGTAAAGGCTTAACAAACTGGCAAGTTGAAAAAAAAAAATATTCCACCATAAGCCACGAGCCTGTCCTTAACTAACATCACTGTGTGTTTGTTTTTTCGCTCAAACCACAGTGAGTTAAGGATGGAAAGACTGCCTAACTTTGAAACTCTTGGCTTTAGCCTGTTTTAACACACCTTACCTTAAACAGAGGTGTTTTGTGTTCCTTGCTACAGGGCAGTATTTCTCAGAGTTGTAAGGGAGGGAGACGGCCTTCCATCACATCCCTTCCGAAGGGACCCACCCTCTCAACGGGGTAGCTCTGGTATGGCCAGCAATCCAACATCACCAGCTTACCTTACGTTTTCTGGGGTTTTAGGCCTATAAACCTGTGAATTTAAGGGAAGTCCTTGCATACCCATGAGGATATTTGTGACGGGCCCATGTGATTTCTGTGTTCTTGCTCAGAGGGTGAGGGGAAGACCAGTGTTATAGAAGATGTCATTTTTAGCTTTGCTTGAGTAACTGGCAAAATTTTCGTGTATAAGAATGTGAATCACACACACGAATAGGTGACTCATGTATGCATGAGAAAAATGTCACTGGAAAACAGTTATTTTCTCCTCCCCAGGCCCCGGCAGAACGTGGGGGGCAGCCCAGCCCACCGGGGAAGAAGAAGGTGGTGAGGGACAGAAGTGTGCGCTGGGAGAGCCCTGCAGCAGCTGGGGCAGGCAGGGCTGGTGGAGAGCTGGCCTGGGTGGGAAACGTCCTCCCGGGGGGGCAAGAAAACCAACCAGCCCAAACTGGGAGCTGAACCTGGGTGGGAAATACCCTCCTTGGGGGGCAGGAAAACCAACCAGCCCAAACTGGGAGCCGAACCTCCACAGCCGCCTCGGACTTGCCCTCGCGACCTTCGCCAGGAGCAGCCCTGAGAGAAGACACCACCTCTTTGTGTCACAAAAGCAAATAAACCCCATAAAATATCCACTCCCGTTATTTGCACCTAAGCGTGTCTGCGGCGCAGGAGCCGGGGGTACAGGCGTGGTGGTGACGGGGCGTCTGGGGGTACAAGGGGCTGAGGCCGCGTGTGCGGGGGTACAGCGCTGTGACAGTCTGTGTGGGAGGACAGGACCCTGTGACAGCGCCTGAGGGGGACAGGCCGGCGCGACAGTGCCCGACGGGCCCAGGGTGCCACGCAACGCCGCGGGCGGCCCCGTCCCCGCGCCCGGCCCAGGCCGGCGCTGAGGTGGGGTCGCCGGCGCTGAGGTGGGGCGGCCGCCGCCGCTCGCCCCTCCCTCCCTCCCTCCCTGCCTCCCTCCTTGCCCCGGTCCCTGCCCGCCCGGCCCGAGGCGGCCGAGGAGGCGGGGGCAGCTGAGGCCGGGGCCCGTGCGGCTGCCGGTGGCTCCGCCCCGCGAGGCCGGAGCTGAGACGGAAGAAGCCGCCGCTGCCGCCGCCGCACAGCAGCAGCAGCCGCAGCCACCGCCGCCTCTAGCCTGAGCCCGATATGGCGATCTGAGCCCAGCCCCGGCCGTGCCGAGAGCCGCCACCCCGCGCGCCTCTCCGGGGGGCCCCCGAGCAGCCGCCCCCCCCCGCGCCGGGACCGGGGAGGGGGGCATGGGCAGGGCGAGCGGCTCCAGCCGGCAGGGCCGCTGCTAGGAGCCCGGCGGGCATGGGAGAGCGGCGCTAGGGACCCCCCCCCACCCCCGCGCCGCCCGCGTCGCGCAGCTCGGCCCCAGCGCCGCGGCCGCGAGGTGAGCCGGCGGCGGGCGGGAGCTGCCGGGCAGGGCGGGCCGCGGGGGAGGGAAGGAGGGAGCGCGGCCCGCGCTACAGCCGCCTCCCCACCGCTTTGTCCTTCCAGGCCCCGCCGCCGCCGCCCAGGAGCAGGGAGGCCGAGAGAGGGGAGCAGCGGGCGGCGCCCGGCCGCCGCAGCCCGCCATGGCCCACTCGCCCGTGGCGGTGCAAGTGCCCGGCATGCAGGTGAGCTCCGCGCGCCGCGCGGGCCCCAAAATGGAGGCGACGGGCCCGGGCTCGGCCCCGGCTCCGGAAGCGGCGCTCGCGGCCCTCACCGGGCGGAGGCCGCCGCTGGGGCGCGGGGTCCGGGGGAGCCGCGGGTGGGCGAAGCGGGGCGGGCGGCGCGGCCTGGCCGCGGAGAGGCCTCGTTCGGCGGCCTAGGGAGGAGCGCGGGCCGGAGCACTCGCCGAGCGAGGGAGGGAGGGAGGGAGGGAGGGAGGGGGGTTCTCTGAGGTAACGGGAGGCCCCGGCGAGGCCCCGCTCCCTCAGCGTGCCCCGGGCGGCCGCGTACCTGCAGCCAGCCCTTCAAAGGCGAAGGGTCTCCCCTCCCTCCCTTCCCCCTTTGTTCATGGCTGGCCGCCCTGCATCCAGGAGCACGTAAGGGCTTCTAAAACTGATTAAAGGCGAAATGAAGTTAATCGCAGGGTGCGTGGGTGTGCTGTAAATGACATATCAGGCTCGCTGGCAAGCGTACGTCCTGCAGGACTTCCCCACCAACATGCGCTTGGCGCTGGGCCTGTAGCGCGGCGTCGCCGGGGACCTTGCGATTAATGGAAAGGTGGTAAACGCGAGGTCCGGTGGCGTGATACGGCAGAGCGGCCAGCTTGCTGTGGGGCGGCCGTCCTTTCCCAGAATCTTACGCCTCTCTTCGGCTGCGAATGAGACCTGGCGTCGTTTCTGTATGTTTGTGGTATCTGCTTAGGAGACAAGCAAGCTCGTACGTTACTGGCTTTCGTAGGAAAGGTGGATGAATATCTCTGACTCTTCGTTTTTAGTCCGCTGGACAATCTAATGCAAGTTTGGTCAGAGATCTTTATCAAACATGAGCTGAGGACCAAACTAATTTCAGTGTTGATTTTCGCTTGTCAGACACTGGCAGCCCAGTCAGTGTTTTGAGCTTTCTCTTAACTTCTGGGGTAGTCGTGCCTGTGTAATATTGGAGCTTTTTTCAGTTCAAATAACATAGAAGCCTTTATGATAAATCTCTGTGTATGTGAGACACGTACAGGAAAGAGTTCAGGAGGTTTCAGAATAGAAAGTTAAAACTTCTCTTGGGCGCAGGTATCTTCATCACTTTTAGAAAGCATAGAATTGATGTATATACAGTATTTTTATATTAATTTAGGCCAGTTACAATACCAAGGTTTGGTTTACCTTTCTCATTTCTAATAATTTGCAGGCTTTCTGAAATCAGTTAAATTTTGGTCATCCACTGACTTTCTGTTGGTATAAGAGGACATAAACCACATTTCTCAGCCTCCTTGTTCCATTAATATGTCAGGGTTACCTTTGTATTGGTACATCGTAAAGAAATTTTTTGATAAAAGCTTTAGAGGCTTTAGCCTGAGCTGCTTTATTTATATTCTCTGGGTTTTTTAGTGTGTTTGTATTTGGGAGACTTCTATTTCAAAATCCAAGTTTCTCAGTTTCTTATTTTTATATCTGCTTAATATATTGCTGTCCTATTTTCCATAGCTGCCCTGTCATCACAGAAGGACCTTGAAATTATTTAAGGCCCTGTTTCCCATTGTTATACCAATAAACTTTATGTAATAGCATACTTAGTTCCACTAGTGTTGTTGTTAGTTTAACCCAGACCCCTTAACATATATCTGTATGTTTAAAGCATGTTTTTTTAAACTGCTAGATATGTACAGCTGCATAGAATTAAAACACATTTTTCCCTTGGTGAGTTTTTTTAATGAAGGCTATTACACAAGTTCTGAAAGTCTTAGAATACAAAGAAGTAGAACTTAGTACAAAATTATTCTGCTTGCTCTTTTTTTAGAAGAGTCATGATATTTTTGTTTGTTTGGTAATTAAAAAAAAACCAACCAAACAAAAACCTGTTCTGGAAGAGTGTGGTAGTCTGAGCTATAAGGGTTGCTTCATTTGGTTTTTTAACCTATTTGAACTATTCAGTCAGGATCATCCAGGTGATGATGATAAAAGCCTCCCTGCTGCTGCTCAGTGTTAAAGTAGATGCATGGTGATAGACTGAAGGAGGAATAAACAGGTGGTTCTGTGGTGGAAGAAGATGTAATAGTTACATTAAAACTATTACTGTTGGAAAGTGCCTGTAATGTCAAACCCCTTGTTTTGTAGTCTGTGTTGAAGGAAGCATTTTATTGAATATAACAGTTGGAAACTGAATTTGCCAGAGAATGTGTTACAGGTTTGAAGTTTTCAGTTTTACTGTAATCTTATACTTTCCCTCCCGTTTCATTATACAAAAAAAAGTATAGAAAAAAAATCCAGAAATAATGTATTATATAATTGCCATATGCCAAAAAAAGACTTTGACAGTTTATCACCAAAGTATAACAGAAGCTTTTTTGACTGTTTTAAGATCCTTCATCTTATGAAGAGTCAGGTTCCCTTTAAAAAAAATCCAAACATGGAAAATTACAGAAAGTCACATAGAGTTATTTTGGTGAACTTGGAGTCTGGCTTTCAGTACCCTGGCAACAATGGAAGACCTAGAGGTAGTATTATCTGTTGCCCTTATGAGTAGTTACAGAACCATTTGTTTATGTAGTGGTTGCGTTCTGTTTAACCTGTCTTGTGTCCCTAACAAAACCAAATTTTATACCTAACAATTCTTGCCTGTGCAAACAACTTCCTAAACACGTTCATTTTCCTCACTCCTTTGGAAAGGCTCCACTTGATCCAATTGTATGATGTTAACTTACCCAGCAGCCAAACTTCTAAGCCCATTCAATAAAATCGGAGTACTCGGTGAATGTGTAAAATGAGTGCTCTGAAGCTGAGCATGATACCCCAAATTATGGCATTTCACACAGAATCCAAGATGAGAGGGAAAAATGAAAGGTTGATGGAGCTATGTGAGCACGATTAAGGTGTCCTGGTTACATGAAGCACAGTTTGCAATGAGTTTCAATGTCAGGTTGGAGTTTTTATTCAGTAATGTCACTGTAACTTTGTTCCTTGGGATAAAAATATTCAAACTAGTTCTTAGTCTGGAATGCTTTAGTTCTTAGTCTGGAATACTTTGAGATTTCACAGTGAGAAACTTGGCCACTGGCACTATCTTCAAGGAATCCTGCTGAACTTATACATAGCATTTCTGGATATGGCTTGTAAGAGAGATGTTAGAGCCTATCTGTGTCTTTTACCAACCCAGGGCCTGTACTGAAAACGGAGCTGGAGTGAAGGTGTTGGACCCCTTATTAGTAGTCCTACACTACTGCTTTTCTCTTGCCCAGCAGGCAGGATGCATGGTTCAGAGGGTTATGTTTGTTTCATGTGATCAGAAAGTTTAAAGCATGTCAGTCATTTCAGATTGATGCGTTTCTGATGAACTTATGTTATTGGCAGCCTCTCATACGGTACTCCAAAACTTCTTTACAAATAAAAGAGGCTGGAAACTGCTAACTTACAAGTGAGTAACAATTAACCTTTCTAAGGTGGACAGTGAGAAATTTCTTTTGTCTGTCAGCATCCTAAATTTCCAAACTACTCTGTAAACTTCAGCAATGGAGCATCACTCAAGTAATAAATGCCTTTTTTAGCTGGTAGAGTTTTTATGTATAAACTTTCCCTTTTCCTATTCTGATTTGTTGTGCAAAATCTTAAGTCTGTGAAACATTAATTCAGTAACTGATGGAAATGTTGATTCTTCTCATTTGTGTTTCTTCTTGTCAGTATGTGTGTCTGTGGAACCTGGTTTGGGGCTTTATTTCTCTTTATCTCTGCTGTCGTACTCATCTAAATACTTTTTGTTTCCTTTCTCATGGCTTTGTTGATATCTCCTGATCCTGTATGGCAGTAGTCGTGAGTGCAGCCAGAAAGGTTATTTAGACCTGATCTCCATCTGGTTTTATTGGCATTCAGGCTATCTTGCAATAAAGAGCCTAACTTCCTCTAAAAGCAGAGCAGCCAGAAGCATGTGGCGTGTCAGCCAGTGTACTCTGATTCACAGTTGAAGGATTGCTTGATTAAATACAAACTTGGATGTAAAGGTGAGCTTTGCTCTCTGCACTGCAAGTTAACAGACTGGCTGTAGGGCGCTGCTCGCTGAACAACCTGAGCGTGGCAGCTGAAGAGTCCTCTTCCTGCAGGATGCTCAAAGGTAGATCAGTTAATGTCTAGTTATTGGATGGGTATAGAAAGATTAAAGGAGAGGTAGCATTTAATTTTGGAAATGGTCTTTTTTGTAGACCTAGAAAAAAAATACGTTTTCTCTTAAATTAGTGCACCTGTAGAAATGGGCTCTTTATGTGTGGTGCCTAAAGCTAGTCTGGAAGTGTGTCAGTTTTCTAATAAACCTTATGCATTGTAGATACAAGAGTGTGACTTGTGTTAAGAGCAAGGTGTCTATTACTGTCAAATACTTAAATGTTTAGAGGGTGGGCATTAGAGGAACTTAAACCTTTGAAAAAAGATCTATTCAAGGATCTGTTAATTTATTCCTCTCCTAGGAACTGAGCTGTATCCAGATGCTTCTACAGTGAGTTTGAAAAGGCTTTAAACTTTTATTATTTAGAGATATGACTTACTTAAAGGAAACTGGAAAGTCTAGCACTTGCAGGACAGCAGGAGACTTCCACAGTGCCTAGAAAACAGGGTTTTCTTAGGATTAAGCTAGGATGGACTCCAGTGTTTTGGTGATGAATACCTTGTCCAATTTCAGTTCCTTGATTTGTACTTTGAGCCACAGTGCAGGCAGACTGCAGGAAGATGGTTATTTTAAGACCTGTGGAGAACATGCCTCTTTGCTGCTTGAAGCAGATATCCATTAAAATATTTGTGGAATTCAACACTGCGGTTGTTCCTTTCCTGGTCAGGCTTGATGTACAAGCTGTATCACATCTAATAGTAGTCTGCTAACTCAGCTCAGGCTTTATTAGCCGAACTTGGTTCTTCCATCTTGTGCATTGTGATAAGTTACCATGATGACAAAGAAAAGTAGGGCTCAGTCATACTTGTACAGTCTTACCGTTATCAAAGGAGGAGGATAGAGTGAGCTCTGGGAAGTGTTTGATACATGGGAGCTGTGTAGGTATAATCAGCTGGAATTCAGCAGATGCTTTTATCAGGCTTAGAAGAAAAAATCCACAGCAGTCTTTTACTAGTATTTTTTGTGCAGATTTTACAGTTTTATACATGCATTAAGAGCACTGACCTGGAATTCAGAGGCAAATCTGCTGAAGCTGCAGAGAGCACATAAAACAAACTCGACCCATCTCACCTTAATGTCTCTGCTGTTCTGTACCGTCATATACTGTCAGTTTTGGGAAGAGGATAATTTTCCCCGAAAGGTAAAAACATTACATCTGAAACCAGACTTTTAACTTTTAAAAATATATAATTGTTACTTGATTCTGTAGTGGGCTTTTTTCTGTTGAATTTAACATTGAAAAGATTCACAATGGCTGTTTTTGAACTCCAGTGTCTGAGCTTTACAAGTCCTGATTAAAGTTTTATTTTTCTTTTCTCCTTTTCCTCAAAAAGGAGAATGTATAGCAAGTAATAGCTCAGTAACGTATTGCAATTTGTTGTTAAAAAATGAAACAAAATTTTTTATTTAGATGCTTATTTTGAGGGGAGGATTGTTTCTATATAGTAACTTTGTGGCACACCATGAAGAGTCTGTATGACCAAATGTGCCTCTGCAGCAGTATTTGTCGTAGGAGATCTATGAAACATCTTAGTGAAGATAGGCAAGCGTGCTAGCCTCGGTTTTCATTGTTTTCCGTGTCCTGAAAATACAGTTTTCAGTCCTCTCCAAAAGTGAAAGGATGAATTTTAAACCTGTTAGTAGAAGTGCCACTTGTTTGCTCTTTGGTGATTGCCTTCAGATTTAAGAAAGAGTCATGAACTCTGAAAAGTGATAAGAGACTATTGTTTTGTCTTTCATTTATTCTTAGGGACTGAATCTAATAATTGACAGAAGAGTTCAGGGATGGGTTTTGGGGGGATGGGGTTGGAGATGAACAGTTGGTTTTGAAATTCTTTTGTAACAAATAATTTTCTAGCTTGATGTAATTAGTGGCTACCTGTATGTTGTCTTTGAATAACGAGTTGGTGAGGTATCTATCATGTCAAGAGTCACTGTTCCAAATTCTGCTATTTCTTTCTAACTTACAATAATTGAAAATCAAATTTCTTCATAATACTGCCTCACCAGTTTTTACTCTATTTAAAGAACTGTCATTTGTTCTTTAAATTTAAACTTCTAGCATTTCTTCTAGAAAAGTCTGTTCTGCTCATTAGGCAAGGATCACTGAGTACACTCCTTAGCTCTGAAGGAGAAACTTAAATCTCATGGGAAGGGTGCCCATCTAGTGATATTCACTGAAATCCATTCTGCCAGAGGAATTGCTAGCCAAATAAATACGGCAAAAAGAACTCAATCAGAGAAACTATTAAAAGGACTGACAAGGTAACAGTAGCTGGCCAGTCTCATTCTTCCTCATATCTTGTGCATGTAGTTTTGCAGAGATAGGTTATGTTGATCAGGTCTGTAGCTTGGGAAAGAGCATGGCTTCAGCTTAGATCTTTCTTTATGAAGAAAGCTCTGAAGAACTGTGTAGTTGACTCTTAGAAGCGTGAAGCCAAGTTTGTCTTGCCAAAATCTGGATTTGAATGATCTTGATTGAAGCAGCGTATCTGGAAGAAGCTTTGTGGTGTGATATGTCTTGGTTCTGCATGAATTCTATATGCATCGATGAAGGAGAACCAGGAATGAGAAATGTTAGTTACCTGCAGGTTTCACGCTTGAGCTGTGGAAGGCGGAGTCTGAGAGCCCAGGGTGGCTTCACTGTTTTCATGAGCAAGAAGTAAAGAACCATGTGTTCAGTCCCGAAGAACATGGGTTGCTTTTCTGTTTCCTCCCTGCTCCCCAGTCTTTTGCAGGCTTTCCTTTCAACTGGGTACTGTTATATGTTCTGAATATTTGAATAGTGTTGACTGGGGGGGGGGGGGGGGGGGGGGAATCAGAGGGTGTCTATGCCTTGCTAGATGTCGAGTTGTATTTCAGTGCAGGCTTCTGTGTTGGGAGCTGAATGCAGAGTAATAAAAACACTGTACAGCCTGAAATGACCATGAGTGTTGTAAAGTGCCTAAATATAAAACACTGAATGAAAAAGATTGCATTTCTACTGATGTAAATCAATTAAAAACATATAGAGAGTTATGAGGGGAGCAAGAAGATGATCTTGCTGTTGATCTCTCTCACCTAGGAAGATGTCATCTGGCAACCGGTCATAGCAAGAACATTTTTACATTCCTGCACAGCTTTATTCTAGCCTAGTTGGCAAGAAGAATCTGAATTTTTTTTCAGGGTGTTTCTCTTCCTCCCCTCCTCCTTCCCCCTCACCCTTTATGTAATGAGATGCTTTGCCATGCTATGAATGAGCTGCAAAGTAATTGAAAAAGGAGTTTCCTGAAACGGGCAGGTTGGTTCTGGCAGGGTAGGCTTCTTGCTTCCTTTGTAGCTCATTTTGGAGTTGTATTTCTGGTATTTCATTGTGTGCTTCTTGTAGCTTCAGGTCCAGTAGGATTGATAGGATCAAGGGCCAGTATTCAAGAGGAGAGTACAGCTTTCAAGCTTGTGGTCATCCAGCCTTGGGGAGAACACAGAAATCCAGGATTCTAGTAGACTGGAGTGTTTGCCTTCCTTTCTCAAAATGGTCCCTACCAAAGCTAAAGGAATGGTATGATACCCTCTAACGGTGTGTTCCCACTTGGGTTTCACTCCAGGCGGTGATTATGCCTGGAGACTTATCTGTGGTAAATAAACTTGTGGCCTGCTCTTTAACCCACATTGTGTTTTGGAGCCATCCTTTTTCAGCTAGTGTTTTTCTGCCTCGCTTTAATTTTATTTAGCCTGAAAATAAGTAATGACTACTTCAGGGGAGAGATTTAACAAAGATACTTACGTGTGTGTTAAACTTGAGGTCTTGTTACTGCTTTCTAGTTTATGAACTGGCAAGTTAAAAAGCTGGATTTTGTTGTTATTTTCATTCTGGCTGGATTATAGTATGAGCTTAATCTCATTTACAGGGAGAAAATCTGTGTATCAAGTTCTAACTTGCACAGAAAAAAATGCTAAAATGGCTTCTAAGATAGAGCAGTGAGGAGGCCTGTAAAATTAATGTAGCAGTTGCCATTAAGCTGTAGGTACCGAACCTCTAAATATTAGGAAATGGTCCAAATGCTGTAATGGTATAGTTTATTGCTGGCAGAGTTTTGACATAGTTGTCCCTTTAAATGGGTGTGGCAAAAAAATTGTTTACTGATAAGCAGACTGCTTGCTGAAAGGAAAGGCATAGTGCTAAAAGCAGGCTGCAGCCCATAAATGGTTATTTTTCCATATTCCTAGTAGATGTGGCTTTTGTAATCTCTCTGCCGATTAGGTTTTTCAAAGCGGTTCATAAAATGGAGAGATTACAAATGTTCTTAAGCAGTGAGAAATTGCAGTAGTTCTTTATCTTCTGACTTACAATTCAGGTGTACAGGCAGTTAGTTCATTGAGGTGGGTTAATTACCCATTCAGCAGTCACTTGTCCTGCACTGTTCAACAGAGGAGATTACATTTGTTTTGAAAGATCAACTTGTTGAACTCTAATAAATGCAGAACAGAGTTTGAACACTTTGGGATACCAGAACCTGTTGATTTCTTGAACTGACTTCTGTCTCCATCTAAGGATGTCCATCTTTCTAGCTATAGAGTGTTCAGCCACTTAGGTCTTTTGCAAATCATAGTAAAGACCTAGCCAAATAATTTGTGTCCCCTTCCCTCCTTAATTCCTCTGACTCTTTTGGTAGGTCATGTTCCTCAGAGATGTGAGCAGACTGAAGGATATGCAACTGTATGCAGTGGCTTGAGGATTTTTTTTAAAAGATACTAGGTGGTTAAAAGGTATTGATCTATAGAATGGAAGCTAAGTGGGACTCAATTTGAAATGTAAGGATATTCAGAGAAGCTGAAGTTACAGAGAAGCTCACTGGCATGAGAAATTTCTCTTTGTGTTTCCTTTCCTCAATGCAGAATACCCTTCATAAATAAATGGTGTAAATTTTTTTAATTGCCTGTGTCAAAGAACTAATCTTTGGGAGATGTGTTGTTATTCTTTCTTTTTGCTTATTTATGCTGTTTACTAAACTTCTTCATGTTCTGTTACCAAAGTGAAAGAATGGCTAAGAATAGAGGAAGTGAGTTTGGTGGTTTCCATTTTCAGCACAACATACAATTGACAGCTTGCATCTGCCACAGGTCAGAGAGGGTTTGAAGGTGAAGGTGGTTCTTTCCTTAAAAATCTGACAATGGGTGGGGTTGAATGCTGATTTTAAAGTTTTGATAGTCATATGCAGCTCGCCTTATGTCTGACTTGATGAAAACAAAGCCACATGGGTTTTTTGCTTGCTTATTTTTGCTTTTGTTTTATATTGAAGTTCTCCAGGTTCTCACTAAAAATGGCAATGAGTCTTGGCCTTGTCAGATAAGGGAGATGTTTCATAAAGGGTGTAACAGAGGTCAAGTCCCATTTAAGGATAGCAAAGCTCAGATGTAGTTTTTGCTACCTACCATGTAGAAAAGCTTGATAATGTAAAAGTTTGATACTTTATAAAATCAAATTGTTTTGTTGCTAAAATAGTTTTTCTTCTTCAGTATGTATTATACAGTTCCAGTAAATATAATTAAATATCTACTATCCTGAATACTTGAGTCTTGAACAGGACTGTAGGGTAGCATCGGAGTTTAGGGTAGCATCGGAGTTTAGTTACATGCAAAAGTCACTGAGAAGCAAGAGTGTGTGTACAAGATTCAGAAAACAGATGTTTACAGGTTCCACCCTTGTTTTGAATGTCTGCAGGTTCATTTTTTTTCCCATTCTTTATAAGTAATAATGGATCTGCACTTGTGCCTTCATTAACTTCAAACTATTTAAATTTTTATGTATATACACACACACGTGCCTATGGCACTGCTTGTGTGAGTAACTTTTATTGTAATAGGATTTTAAAATAAAATTGGTGGGGGAAGGTGGGGAGGAGCTCCAGGAATTAAAATGCATCACTACTTGTGATGGCTTCATTGTAAAGTAGTAAAATGTTCCTTATGCAGGTAAAATATGGAAATATATATAATTTTTGTGAATATATATTGTTATATAATACAATATGCATGGTATATAATTAATGTGTGTGTATATAATTTCTGAAACTACATGCAGATAGTGTATGGAAAGATATTCAACTAAGAAGAATGTGTCTGTTGATTAAGACTTTACTCTAAGAAGTGCCGTAGCCTATCAGGTTTACCAATCTTATTCCTCCTCAATTTTGATTTTTTGGGGGTCTGAACAGAAGAAAAACTTAAAGGTACTTTATTATCTGGGAATTGGTAAAAGTCTATGAATGGACTGGTTACCTATGATTTCAATGTCTTCAACCCAGATGCAGTATTTTGTATGAGTCAGATAAATGCTAAGAATAGATTAAATGTCTTAACTTTTAATCCGTTTTTATTGACTTTCAAGTGTCTTTTTTACTCATTGTTTTTCAGGCATTCGTTCTTAAGACAATAAAAGGTATCTTGGAAATTTTACAGATAATAAACTAGGCCTCATAATTGCTATTTAATTTTATTGTTAGCCATAATGCAGACAGTGGGACTTAAGAGAAATGGTGCAGCGCATGCTGGCTTCAGCAACAAAGTTGGCATGCATTTCTGATCTGGCATTTTAATGCTAATGTAACTGTGAGGCTGCACAACAAATTAATTACTGGGGTTGGAGGGTGGTGGGGGATGTGTGTTTGGTTTGGTTTTGTTTTAAATGTTGTGTCATAACATAACCTCATTCTTTTCCTCAACCTTTCTGTAAGACAGCCTTTTCATTACAGTTTACCTTTGACTTCTTCCTGGCTGTGAAGATCAGGTTTTTGTTTTAGTGAGCAGTTGCTTGAAATGATGGTCTTTTAAACACACGGGTAATTCTGATGGCTTCCGAAGATACCAGTATGTGTTAGGGTGCCATTGTAGTGGATACTCAAAAAACATATGAGTAGACATGCTAGTCTTCCCTTACCAACCTTTTATAAAATCTTTTGAGCTAATTATTGCATCTTTATCTAATGTGTATTTGAGTAATGTCTCCCAATGTAGGTGAGCTAGTCTGTAGTACTGTTACAATTTTAAGGGAACTTCTGTTCCAAATAAAGCCTGGGAGATACTTGAAAATCGAGATAGTATAACAGAGTTTCTTAGTCAGGTTTTAGAAATACTATTAAGGTAACAGGATATATGTTCTTACATTGACAGACTACTTGGAGGAAATCTGACAAGACTGTGTTAAATTATTTGCTTTGGGAGACTTTGAGAGGATCCTGGTTTTGATTTTGTTAGATACAAGGTATTAGTTCAGCCTCTGCCCAAGATTCTTTGAAGCTTTGTTTTTTCATCCAGTTGTACCTTAATGAAAGTACCCTTTAATAAAATTCATTAATGAACCTTCTTAGAAGACCTCTTACTGTAAAAACTGTCCTGCACTGACAGAATCTGAAGCAGTCTAACATTGTTTCTTCTAATTTGGTGTATGTCATTGGATATCTGCATAATCTGGGAAATTAGACACTCAGTGTGGTTTAACTTTGTTTCAAAGGAAGAATGCAGAATTTGGAGAACAGATAAGTGAAAGGGTCAGAGGTGGAAAGGTGAGTCAGCCGGTCAGTCTTGTAGCAAAATGCAGCCAGGACATTGCTGCATAGCTGTGTTTATCGGGGGGGGGGGGAGCCTATATAAGCTGTATTGGCAGAATACTTGATGCATGCAACTGCTGCAGGTATACCACCAAAAATTATGCTATAGTGTTTTTTATTTGGGGTTTCTGAGCAGGTCATTGGACTAGATGACCTCCTGAGGTCCCTTCCAAGCCAAATTATGCAACGATCTTGTGACTCTGTATGTGTACATATGTGTGTATAAACACATACAGTAATGGCACATGGTTGTATAAGAGAGGAGGATAGATTTTACTGAACACTAGCACAAGCTGTATAGTTGTGCTGGACTGGTGAAATGGTGGACTTCCTAAGCTATGCAGAGGGCTTGTATTGTCACGCTCATGCTGGTACTGTTACTCATGCTGGCAAGATTGAAGTTGGCATGTGAATGTGCCTGTGCTTGTCATACTTGTTGCTGCTTTTGTCTGTGGAAACGGGCTAGGGAGGGGAACAGCAATAGATTCGCTTCCTGATTTGTCCACTTACAGGTGTTATCTTCGGAAAAGCGATGATGGAGTCCATACACTTTCTGTTGTATTGTTACTGCGTGTTGCCCAACAGACATGACTCCCCATAGAAACCAGTATTTATTTATTAAAAAAAACCCAAACAACCAAAACAATTATTTGTGCAGGCAACTTTCAAAGCTTCTAAACCTTTTTCCTGTTCAATGACAGATCTCTGAAAAATCAGGGAATAACAATTGGTTGTTTTGCTCAGGAGTGTTAATAGTGTTAGAAATCTTAATTTCTACCATATTAGAAACTTAGCTGGCAGCTGTGCTGCAAAAATTTATTGGTATATATTGGGGGGGGGGGCGGCAGCAGCGTGTATACACACAAACACACTTTTATTTATATAAAATATATCTCCATCCTTTTCTATACCAGGAGAAGGAGGATAGGCATTACTGCATCATATAAATTTACCTTTGTTTAAGAAGTAGTCTTTTAAAATGTTGGGGTTTGGGGTTTTTTTAATTAGTTGTAGAAATACATTCCTGTAAAACAATAGTCTGAAAGACAAGGAAATTAAGAAAGGTAAAAGCAAATCTGTTTCAAAATGCAGTCTTTGTTCTAAGGCCATGTTTTAAGTTATGTAGTGTTCTAAGTTTGAAGCCTGTCCAAAGGACATTATCTCAATATTAGCCATAGTTGGTCAGAAATATTTGCCCTTATCCTGGAGTGTCCTACAGTCCCTTGTCAGCCTTGGTGAATAACAGAAGCTGTAAAGCTGACTTTGCTTGCTGTGAGAGGATTTTCTCAGAATAGAAAGATGTGACTCTTCCCTCTAGTAGTCCCGCACGGTTTGTTCTCCTTTGATGCCTCTCTGTTCCACCTCTCCTTCCCAAGGATGTACATGGAGTTCTGCGGTGTCAGGAAGTCCAGCCGTGCCCAATCTCTCCCTGTACTCCAGCACTCCCACCTAATGGCATTAGGAGTTGCTGGAAGTTAAAATAGCCTTTAAAGCTCTGATTCACCTGAAGTAGCTTGGGGAAGAGAGTTTGGAGGCCTGGCTTGTTTTGTTGATGACTATTAAGTGGGTGTATAGGATTGAGTGATGTGCATTTCCACTGAGGAGCCCAGAGGAATTTTCTGCTTAAGGTTTTTCCCCAAGCAAAACCCAAGTGTTGCCCTTTGAGTTCATCAAACGTTTGTGAAGGGTTGGATTAGCTGACTATGTCTGTGATTAAATTGCTTTTCTTCTATCTGTCTGGAACTGTTTTAACAGGTTTCATCTCAAATCAACAATAGCTATTGGTTAGTATGAATGATTCCTGGAATCCCAGGCTCCCAGTGTGTCTCAAAATGAAGCTAGTTTTTGTGAAGATGAGTATTTTGGGGTTAATGAAAAGTTTTGCCAATCCTCCCTCAACTCTGTTGTTTCTTGGGTGTGTGTGTCTTTGTTATTGTAAATGGAGAACTGTCAGTTAATTATTCCTTATTGCAACTAATGTAGTTCAGGAGCACGTTAGAGTGCTAGCTAAATGACAGTTCCGGCAGCTCAACTAGCAGCAGGGAAAGGCTGGGTGGCAGTTGCTGCTGCTTTTGCCACACCTGTTCGTAAAATAACTTTTTGAAACACAACTGAAAATAGACTTTAAATTAAGATTTTTTTTTTTGTTAATTATTTTTAAATTTTTTTCAGGCTTATTGATGGAAAGATGGCAGGTCTTGATGCAGTAGTGTGTGGTGTATGGCAATGTGGCTATCTTTGGGCAGTTTGAAGATTTAGTGGTGGTGGTTATTGGGTTGTGGGGTTTTGTTGGTTTGGGGGTTGTTTTTTTGTCTGGCTAAAAGGTTTATGAGCACCCAAAGCTTTCAGTCATTTTTTTGTCCCATTATAATAATATTAGTTGTCCCACATTTCAGACCAAGTAGTACTTTTCATTTGCTTTGATTATGTATTTGTTCGTCTTTTAGGTCTTTCACTGGATCTATCAACAGAAGGAAAAAACAAAATTTTTTTCTTAATTATTTCTTTGAAGGTGGGGGGTTTGGTTTTTTTGGTGGGGGTTTTGGGGGTTTTTGGGGTTCTTTTTTTTTAATGGAGCAGAGTAGCAATGAGCTCATAGACAAAGGGAAAATTCCTCATTCTTCTTGCTTTAATGTGCTGCTCAGGAACAGCAGTGTGTCTTGTATATTTGCAAAACCTAAAAATCTAACTCCACAGATCAGCATGAATCTGCCATACTACTTCATGTTCCTTCTTCTTGTGATAATGCAAATGACAGCTTGGTATATATGAGCAGTGAACTGATTCCGCTGAAAATAAACCTGACAAATCATATGGTTAACTCTCAGCTAAATCTGTTTCCTGATTCATCTCACCATATTGTGGAATAAATTCTGGTTCTGGTAGAAGGGAAGAAGCGACAATAAGGGCCCAGTAAGGAAATGAAACTGTCCATTTTGGACTAGGTTATAGTAGTAATGTGGTTTGTTTTTTTTTTTTTCCCCACTAAAGATTTTTGCATCCATTTGCAAGAACACCAGTGTAAAGATGTTTTCTGGAGTTTCATGTTGATACTTGAGTATTTTGTTATGTAGGGTAGTCTGTACCTGGGGTTGAATGTCTGCTTTTGCCAAAACTGTCACTTCTTTTGCTGGTTCTGAGTTTTGGAGTGCGAGAAAGATTTAAGCAAAGCATCTCTTTCATATTTTCAAATGTTGCTATTGAATCAGAGGGCCTTTTTGGGCAGATGTTTCTTGATCAAAGAGTGATATGTGCAATGAGTTGCCCAGTTCTGACAGCAGTAATATGTTTAATTCTGTTGCTCTGCAAAGCACGGGCTGTTCTCTTAACACGTCTGTCTTACCTCCTAAAAACACTTTTCTGTAAACTTTCTTACTATGGTCTGAAGTTTTCATGTTCTTAAACTGTGGAGCAAGTTGTCTGTATCCTTCAGAAGTCACTGCTGTGGTTTTTGGATACACAACGTTCTCTAAGCAGCCATGTAGCATGCTTTATCTTGAAGGGAAAATGAGAACTTGTTTCCTTTTTGTTTCCCTCGTGACTACTTGAATGGAGCTGAGAAATCTAAAATATTTGTATAATAATCAGTCTGCTGATCTTAAGAGTACTTGATCAACAGAGATTCCAAGCCAGGTGTCCTCAGCAGTGCTATGCTGCCTGGTGCTCTGCTCCCCTTTTTAAGGTGTGCTTGGGTGATACCAGCCACTTCTGATCAGTACCCCAGTTTCAGTAGTCTGCTCCAGCCTTCTTATTCCTTCTTTGAACATATTTCAGCCACTTTTGCTCTACTTTCTGTCAGCACTTTTAGCTGTCCTGAAGACGCCTGATCTTGCTGGATCTCAGAATCTGCCGGTGAATACTGAGTAGTGCAATCTTCCCACAAAAGGCTCCACACTGTATTACTTAATAGGATGCTTTGTCTGCCCAAGGCTGTTGGCCAGGTAGAAAGCCCAGCCTTTTCTGCCTGGGTGATGGATGACGTTAGTGCTTCTGTGCCAGTAATTGTATTCCCCAGTATTCTGAATTACTGAAGAGATAGGATTAATATTAAGAACAGCTCTATTCTTTCATTTTAAAGGGTTGTTTTGTGGGGAAGTGAAATGAGGTTTGTACCTGACACCCTCTCTGGTGAGGCTCATTTACCTTTGACATAATTCCATAATGTATGTTCAGTAACTAATAGCTGAATTAGAAGTTAGTGTGCAGGAAATAAATTTATCTGATGCCAAGCCTTCTAGTGATGATAAATCTGGATTACCTGCTTCTTGGGAAGTAATGAGGGCTGATAACTTGGAAGTAAATTAACTCACTCATGTATCCCCCCCCGCCCCTTCTTTTTTTTCTTCTTTCTAGAACCATAGAGCAGACCCAGAAGAACTGTTCACAAAACTGGAACGCATTGGGAAAGGCTCCTTTGGTGAAGTCTTTAAAGGAATTGATAATCGGACACAGCAAGTGGTTGCTATAAAAATCATAGACCTTGAGGAAGCAGAAGATGAAATAGAAGATATACAGCAAGAGATAACTGTTTTAAGTCAGTGTGATAGTCCCTATGTAACAAAATACTATGGATCATATTTAAAGGTAATGTATAGTATGGCATAAAGATTTGCCAGCACCAGGTTGTTTTGAATGCCGCTAGGAAAAAATTCCAAAACTGAGCAAGAGTTATCAGGCCAACTTGACCGTTTTTTTAGTAGGTTTTTGTTTTTCTTTGAACAGAGCTTTTCACTTGGTTTTGCTCCTTTTGCTGCTTGCTCTTTGAGGCTGGAATTTGCACAAAATGTCTAGAGAATGAACAGAGTTGATAGGGGATTCCTCTTACCATCACTATTGCTTTTGGACCTTGGTTTTCTCTCCTCCCTCCACAATTGCTAGCACAATTTTGTGGCCTTTCTGGGAAAGAAAAAAGTAACTTCGCAGCTATAGAAACAATAACCTTTGTCTGATATGGAAAGAAACGCTGCACCATGTAGAGATGTGTTGGTAATTACGCAGCATAGTAGGCCTGAGACAAAGTAAAATTGACATTAGCAGAGTTATGTAACCACTGTGTGAAATGTTGTCTAAGGCATAATTTAAAAACAAACAAACAAAAATAAAAACCTACAGAAATCCAAAATGTTGAGTAAGTCTTTTCAACTTGCAAAACTGTCCACGTATAATCACCTTAAATACCGCTCAAATGATCTGCAGTGCATACATGTTTTAGATGATTTTTAAAAAAATTAAAACCATTTTAATAAAAGCTAAAGTGTTAACCATGGTTAGAGCTGTCTTAAATGTCTGGGGTTTTTTTGTTTGCTTGTGTTTGGGGTTTTTTTTGTTGAGCTTTTTTGTTTGGTTTGTTTGCTTGGGTTTGGTTTTTTTGTTGGGTTTTGGGGGTTTGTGTGGGGTTGTTTTGTTTTGGTTTTTTCCCCTCTTAAGGTATAGTGTTTTTTTGACATTTTTCTAAAGGCAGATCTCTGAGAAACGTTCCTGTGTCACACTTGTGCTGTATCTTTAGTGATACTATAAAGTATTTGCAGAATTTATTTAGTAGTGTTCTTTTTAGATTGGGCTTTTTTCCTCTTTAAATTGCCAAAGTATTCCATTTTTCATATTTAATGTTCAGTGGGCAATTTAATTTTCTGTACTCCAAATGCTAAATCCTCATTTTGACCAAGCTAAGACAGCTATGGTGGCTTTGCTATTTACTTAGTTCCTCAGTATTCTGTGGGTTCTTCATGCTGAAGTGAACATGCAAGTTGTCACTGATGTCCCATCTTTCCTTCTCTTTACTGGCCTCAGTCAGTGGAATTTTTGTTTTGCTTTTTATTAAGTGATAGAGCTCTGAGATGTAGTAGAATTTACTTTCCCGCATCATAGTATATTAGAACAGGCTGGTTCTTCTCAAGATAACTTTGAATTCAGCTAGCAATATTCCCCTGGAGCAGTGTACAAATGGTACTGCCGATCCAGACATGATCAGTCTTTTTTACAGTCCTTTATTTTCTGTGATGAACTAAGTCCTAAATACTATTCTCCTGGGTATCCATCATTTTAACTTTGTGTTGTAAAAGCCCAATTGTTTGCCCTGAAGTACAAACAGGTCAAGGTAAATCTTGGAAAGTGTTTTTGCTTGGAAGTGGTTTTGCTTGGAAGAGTGTTTTGTTAAACTTCAGAATTAAACAGTGATTTCAGCAGCTGTAAATGGGGAAATGAAACCTTGATTTGGTGGGGGTTTGTTTTGTTTGGGGGGTTTTTTTTTTTAGGGGTTGTGGGTGGGAAAAGCTTTATAGGTGAGTCATGGACTGAATAGGGAAAGAAAATAGTCTTTTCATTATTTACAGTAACATAGGTACTGAAAGCAAAAAGGGTATTGCAAATCTGCCCAAGTACCTGTGCATCACAGCAGTTTGTCTTTGGCCTTATTAGGCAAGTCTTCCACTTCTTGCCCCTTTTCTTAGATATGTAAGTATAGTTATTCTACCAGTGCTATAAAACTATCAACTTCTGGTTAGGGTTTTTTTATTTTTTAAAAATTCCTGGTGGATAGAGGATCATGCTAATGCTGCAGTACTTTCCTTACCACTGTTTGAGTTCTTTCCATTTCTATTCTAAATGGATAAATTCTGAAACATTAATGCTGATCTCTTGTTTACTTTTCACACTCCTAAGGTTTTGGGGGAAGAAAAATCTCTGTGTGTGGAGCTTGGGGAGGTGTTTGTGGAATTTTGGTAACTTTCCCATTCCTTTAAGAAATTCTTTTTTAAAAAAAAAAACAACACCCCCCCCCCCCAAACCCAAGAAACGCCCCAAACTAAAAAATGGTTCACAGGGTTGTTTTTCATCCCAGACTAGCATGATAGGTAGTTCTATTGCTTGCTGTTCCCCAAGTAAATGAATAAAAATGTCCACATATAAATGAGTATTTTAAGTTCTGTAATTATAAGTAAATAAAATGACTGTTTCAGTATTATCTTGGCTCTAAATTTTTCTTAGGCTAGATTTATCCTTGGTTACTAATACTAGATCTTTCAGCTTCAGATTCCTCAGGGGAAAGAGTGTATTAGCTTTGCTAAATGTGCGAAGAATCTTTTATGCTGCCTTTTTATTTTAGTAATAACAGGTATTTCGAGAGTTGTATCTGTCTACTTTTTTTTTTTACTTAATTGCTATAGCTTTTCACTTTTTATTATCTATTACTCTGAGAATGGCTGTCAGCCTAAGTATTTAGCTGTGTAGTACTTCATTCAGGATTTAATTTCTCTATATACTGTAGACATCTCTTGGAAACAGTGAAATAGGTACAGTTGTGTACCAAATGATTGTATAATTAAAGGTTAAAGAACATTGAGGTTAAATTCTGAAAATTAACACATCTTATTTCTTACAAAGCAAAGTCCTAGGCTGCAAAGATTAATAGCAGTTCGCTATGGATATGACTGGTAATGAAGATCACATTCATAGTGGTCCTGTAGGTTTGCTGGTGAATACTTAGTTTTATATATAATGATCACTGAAAATATTCCTAGAAATACCTTTTAAGATAGTGACTAAAAAGAGCATAAGCATACTGTAAGTAGAAGGTATTTCAAAATTTAAGAGTTTTCTTTTTTCCTTTGCATCTTTCTTTATTTACAGGAAAACAAAACAGTTGAGCCAGTCTGCCCTCTTTCAGATCATGCTTATAGAATAGAAGTAGTTTACTAAAATATATTAATCATACATGTAGCTTTCTCTGAAGCTCTAGGAATGCCATTAGAAATGTTTTTGAGTTTTGCAGTGTTTAAATCAAAGAGACTTAGTATTTTCTTGACTATACCAAAGCAAACCCTCAGTGCAAAGGCATTCAGGTTGCCTACAA
Organism: Harpia harpyja; assembly: GCF_026419915.1. Lineage (NCBI taxonomy): Eukaryota > Metazoa > Chordata > Aves > Accipitriformes > Accipitridae > Harpia > Harpia harpyja. The sequence goes on from NC_068957.1 coordinate 16,781,539, forward strand.
TACTTACTGATATTTCTTAGCTGAATAATCTAGAGCTGGTTTAAATCTTTAAATCTGATAGTTTTTACTTTGAAGAAACTGCAGCTGAGACCATGTGTTGGCTTCAGGTTTTTCACATGTGCCTCAGTTCATCCAATTGAACTGTAACGGAACATCTTCTGTTGTAACTTATTCTTGTTTTTTTAACCAATTTTAAGTAAGCTTTGAATAAGCAAATCATTCTTGTCATCAGTTTGTAGTCAGTTCAGTTTTTCCTCTGGTTATGATAGCATATTTGATAATTAAAAGTTTTTTAAAACACAAAAGAAGAGATGTTAACTGTGTGTGTCTTCTAATTGCAAGCATTTCAGATGAGAGATTTTATTTTTGTACACTCTGTTCTACATACTCTGCAGCTTTACAGTTTCCTCATGCTTTAGGATGCAAAGCCAGCCTTGTGGCTGATCAGTATGGAGTGGCCCAGTCTCGGGGAGCCTGGGGCTTACCAGCTACATGCAGGCTCTTCCAGATGCTCCTGCTACTGAAAGGGGGAGGGGAAGAGTGTCTTTTATTTCAATTACTTGACTTACTAATTTGTAACTTAGTCAGCTCAGCTGATGCCATGTAAGATACTCTTACCTTCTGCAGCCTAGCTGCTCATTAGCTACAGTTTGTACATCTGACTTGTAAATGTGATTTTTAAAATATGGGCAGTCCCTTAATATTTTTACCTAGCAGTGCAATGTTATTTGTTATCAGATACTTTACTCTTTAGAAACCTTATCGTTGGTACAAGATGGCAAGGTCTACTTCCTTGAGGTTCTTGGGATAAAGCTGATGCCAGTTTTCAGTTATTGTGACACAGAAAGGTGCAAACCCCCCCCATCTTTGTAAATTGGGGTACCTGTATATCTTGTTTTGGAGTTTGAATGGGAGTTTCCCACTGAATTAATCTTAGACGTTAGGTATTAGTAATATTTTTTTAAATTTTTCACTGGGTATCTGGCAAGTTCAGTAGTGTTTTCTAAACATACTGGTAGGTGATGTACAAGCATATATATAGTCAAAGAATGTGCCATAATAAACACATTTGTGTACAGCAGTAAAATGCTTTACCTTTATATCGTGTCTTTCACAAATGTGTGTAGAATTGTACAAGCTTACGGCTGTATTAATGCAACTTTTGTAGCTGTAATGTAACTCAAATCCTGATGTCGATGTCTGTAGATGTTCATATTTGTGGAAGGTCAGGATCTAAATTTGTCTCCTCATCCTGTATTGTACTTTGATTGCAATTAACATCACATCTCAATAAATAAAACATTTCTTGTGGAGGGTACCCTTGAAAGTGATAGTGCATAGCAATGCAGTAGTGTAAGTTACTTTAGATAGCTAAAATGAGTGTTTTCCTCAAGCCTAATGGTTTACCAAAATGTATTACTACCTTATCAGTTCAGGAAAGAAAAAGCTTAAAGGTATTAAAAGTTATCCTAGTTCTGGCATGGTTTGGTTACGCATATTTGTGAAGCCTGATAAAATACTTGAGCTGTACTTTTCATCTGATCCCATAGAGATAGATCTTCTCTTGATGACTGAAATGTCATGATTGTTTTCCCTATTTGTGCCATCTAGCCGAGGGGTTTAAATATCTATTCTTGTAACTATTACAGCCACCTGGGCTTGCTCTTTTCTTTTGCAATTAAAACAAGCCTGAAGTTATTCTCAGTTTTTCAGATTTGAATATGGAGAACTTCTGTAGTAGCATCCAAAGACTTCCATCAAGATTGTAGAGCACTTTGTGCACCAAAGCTCTGAGAATCTAAAGATACTGTTTGTTCTACATTGTCTATTTATACTTGGTTGACCTAAAATAGCTAGGAAAAAGGTTGTTCATGCCTAGCTAGAAAATATCCACACCCGGTTACAGTGGATAGTAGCAATTTCTTTGAGGCGTTATTTCAGAAACACAGTACTTTACTCATTTTCACCCTATACTGTTTTCAAGTAATGGTCAAATCCTCCAAACATGTCTGGTAACCACAATGTTTGCCTTAAACTGGAGTTACTTGCAGGTCTTCTCAGCTGACAAAGTTGGGCTTTGTAAAAACTGCTAAAATTAGCCGGCCCTTCCCTGCTGATCTCATAATATTGGAATAGACTCTCATAAATGGTGTGGTTTTTAAATTCAGTATAAATCTAATAGAGCACACTTTGTTATAATTGGATGTGGTGCTTTCAGAAACTGCACCTTTATTTGCTTGTTGAGTTTTCTTTAGATTTCTGTCACTAGTCAGGCAATAGGGTGGGAAAGCATACAATGTAGAATGCAAGAGGCTTTAAAAAGTACTTCTACCATAAGCTTGTGCTCTCTTACAAGGAACTAGCACTAGTAAATATGTGCTGGAGACTTAAACAGTGTGCCTGGTACTTCCCCAGGTCTGGTTCAGTTGAGTATTTTTAATAACTGGGTTTTGTTTTAAATAGAGAAATGTTTTTATTTGCAGAATTTCTTAAGAGTAGTAGCCCATAGATTAATACTTGGGTTTCTTCTGAAATGTGAGGGGACTCTGGCAAGCAAATAGCGGAAGATCCCAGTTTTGAAACATACTGTCTATAGATCTGATACCAAATCTTTCTCGTTTTGTTTATGTGAACTAGCCACCTTTTGCAGCGACATACTAAGGGCAAAGTCAGCATCCAGAAGTCAGTGTTAGGAGAATTAGTATTCTAGTAGTTGAGACATCTCCACAAAGAAAGTGCAGAAACTCTCATATTCACAGGGGTTGGGATTCAAATAGCATATGGTGAAAGAGTACATGAACTTAGATTATTTCCAGTAATATTGCCAAAAAAAAAAAAAAAAATTAATCCTAAGATAGGTGCCTTAAGTCATACTTTTTATTGAACTGTATTGCTCTTATCTTTGACTTTTTAATGGCCGATTTTGAACCTCTGATCTGAAAACTTTGGAAACCTGAACGTTTCTGTAGAGTTCCAGGTCTGGCAGTGCAATTTCTCCTGGCTGGTGGTTATAGTGCTGTTTTGTATCTCAAAATCGGAGCTGTCCGTATGGTAGCAGGCATATTTTGTGGTAGGATGTAAGTTCTTAGGTACAAGCATATTTAAGGGCCACTGGATCTGACAACTTTAGTTGGAGCTTGTGGACATGTTAGATACATACTTGCAGAGTTACCACATAGGCAAAGAGGCACCTAGTACCTACCTCCATTAGGCTTTAAATTTCTGCTGTCTTTGAAGTGCTCACACTCTCGCTCAAAAGTAAGTTTAAGTTCTGAGTATTTTCCTCAGGTGAGAGGTGTGGTGATGTTACAAGGAAGTTTACTATTAAAATTGTAATGCTTCTGTATCACAAATGGCTGGAATTAATAATTGTAATGCAAAGACGGTCTTTTCTAAGAACTACAACCTTACATTAAAACATTTAGTTCAAATTTAAACCACCACCAAATCAACTTTTTCTAAGTTCCAGTAGAATCATTTTAGATACCAGTTAGCAGAAAATGATTGGGGGTGGTGGTGGTGTTGCTTTTTTAAATACAGAAGTCAAACTTTAATTGATATTTAGACATCTTGCACAGGAGCTGTGTGATCATTCTACAAGAAGTAATTACATGTAACTTGGTGATTAATGGGACTCTGCATTTGCATTCTCCTAACAGTATGCTGGTAGTCTATTGAAATACATAATTTTTTTTTTTTTATGGCAGCCTTGGACTTCTAACAACTCAAGCCTTCCTTTACAGGGCACAAAACTATGGATAATAATGGAATACTTGGGTGGAGGTTCAGCTTTGGATCTTGTAAGTATATGATTTTTTTGCATTATAAGTACTAACGAACCTTATTTCATTGCGCTTTCAGACCTCTCTATAAAATCTAGTCCTTGGAGGCAGCTAATATTACATCACTGCTACATTGTAATGCTCTGAAAAGTGTGAATTTGAATGGTATTGAATTGATGTTGATTTTTTTGTTGTTTTTACTGTTTGTCTCTAAGCATTAGGAAGCATCCGTTTTGTTCTCAGTCAAATGTAAGGCAATGGTTTTTTTTAGTATGAGGAGAAGTACTGTTCTTGCCATATGTGGTGGGGTTTTGGGTATTGGATCATCTGTCCCTCCCCTGTCCCCTCCCCCCCCAGTAGAATTCATTACACTTGAATAAAAAATGTTTCCTTTGGGACTGGGTTTCGGGAATGAATGAAGTGTATGCCCACAGAGTACGGTTAATTTTAACTGGTTAAAAGGTGTTGGGTTTTCCATTTTCAGGTATTTTCAGTTAAGCATGAAAGTGCCTTTTACTTAAGATAGTGTAGCATTCATGAAGGATGTAGCTTAGAGAGTACAAGAGCACAATCCACTGTATGTGGATGTGGTTTCCCCGTACTTTCAGTACAGCTCTGCTTCAGCTGTAAAGCTTAGAGACCCACCCTTTCCTGTAAGATAATATAACTCAGTCTTTGTGTTGTTCTGAAGGAAAAATGTCTTCAGTATTATAGAATGGTGTTAATTATATATTTGCTAACAGTGGTCCTATCTGCAAGAGCTGAAGCATGTGCTTAACTTCACAGATCTATTTAAACTTCTTTATGAAACTATATCACATCAACTCAGCTACAGGAATGCAAAAGCATAGTAATTACTTGTAGCGTGTAGTAGTTTGTAGCTCTGGAACTTAGTCTTTTGAGGAAGGGGCTGTGAGATACTTATTCTTTACCGCTTTGGAGTAATTGATAGTCTTCTGTGGAATGTCAGAAATAGTGAAATAGCTTTTACTAGTGACAGTTGAAAGCACTGAACCTTTAGAAGAATAGAACTTCTAAGTTTTGCCTCACTTTGCCATACCATAATTTCATGGTGTTCTCTGTTTCGGTGCTGTGGTGTTGGTATTTTTTTTTTTTTATAGCAGAATCACCCACTTTAATTGCTTTGGTTTTATTTGCATAGTTTTCTAATGTGCAAAGTTTATACTTATTCCATACTAGCAGCTTTATAGCAGCATGTTATGTTCTTGATGCAAAAGCAAGCATGGAATCGAAAATGCTGGAACAAGAAAAATGCAACATTGAGTTTAAAAACCACAGTCAATAGACTAATTTATTCTGTAATAAACTGAGTTTCTTAATTCACTTAATCTAAAATACAAAATTCAGTCTGCTGTGTTTGCTGTCTATAGGAAACTAACTTTGTGGAAAATTAGTCTAGCTTTTCATGTGCATTGCATGCTGGGGGGAGTGCATACTGTACGTGTTAGAAAAGTAACAGTGCTTTCAATGTATTATCAGTAGAGGAGATGTGAAGATGATTATTCCAATGGCACCTATTTCTGATAGAATGTTGACATAGTTCATTGAATCTTCCATGAATTCTGTTAGTTCTTTACTTTTAAAAAATCTTTCAAGTTTAAGATTTAATTAAATCCATAACAAGGCAAAAAATAGATACAAGACTAAAATTATTGTAATGTATCTTTTCTGTAAAGCTGCGTGCAGGCCCATTTGATGAGTTCCAGATTGCTACCATGCTAAAGGAAATCTTGAAAGGTCTTGACTACCTACACTCAGAGAAGAAAATTCACAGGGATATAAAAGGTGCATAACGTTTAAAATGTTACTTTATTAAAGCCTTTAAAAATCGTAAGAGCAGTATTCTAATTTAGATATTATTTCCCCTTGGCAGCTGCCAATGTCTTGTTATCAGAACAAGGCGATGTTAAGCTTGCTGATTTTGGGGTTGCTGGGCAGCTGACAGACACGCAAATTAAGAGGAATACCTTTGTTGGAACTCCGTTTTGGATGGCCCCTGAAGTTATTCAGCAGTCAGCGTATGATTCAAAAGTAAGTATGAGAGCAGAATACCTTTTCTTTGTATCTGCGTATCCAACAGAAATTACTTTGATTTTTGTGGTTTTAGCTTTATCAGTATGGAGGGGAAAAAAAGTAGATTTCAAATTACAGTGTTTAAACTAATTAAATTAAAAGTGTAATTAAATTGTTTTTATACGGTAGTTACATGTCACTGTACTCACATGCAAGACCCATGCAAACTCACCAAGTAAATTGATGCTTTCATGTTAAGATTCTTTCAGAGAAACTCCCTGGATGCTTTCAGTGTTGTGGGTAGGTTGGTTGGTTTTGTTTTTAATTTCAATTCAATGTTTCACATTTAATTCAAATGGTAATAAAGCTCTCACAAATTAGAATGCCACCAGAATTTATCAGCTTATTTAAAGCTAAGCTGGTGGCTGAAATTTTACTTGTCTCAGATTTTTCTAAACAGTTCTGGATATAATTTCTTTCATGGTATTTCTGAGGACCTGTGTAATGCTGAAGATTTTAGCACAGGTGACTAATCTTGAGAAGGAAAAAAGTAACTTGAACTACAGGATTGGGTAGCTGTGGTAGTAGTGTGGTACCTTGTACATTTCTTTGTCATGGGAGCTGTTGACTAATTGCAAAGGAGAGTTTCCCTATGTGAACTAGCAGTAGAAAAGCAGACCTCCTCCATGTTTTTCTGAGGGTTGAGAACTGCTGCTAGAAATTATGATAAGGAAGGAACAGTCCCCTCTTCTCCCATGTGTATACCCACAAGATAACCTAGAGCGTGTGGTTAGTAAAATGGTAGTGTAGTTCAGTGCTGGCACTGGACTTTCTACGCTGTAGATGCAACCTTAAATAGGAGCAAAAAATCTAAAAATCTTGGTATATGCTAAGTAATACTTTCATACTGTTTTTTCTCAAATAGTAAACACGTAACTGTACTTGTGATGTGCACATAAAGAAAAGACTGTTGAATATCTGAGATGTCCTGAAGATATTCACGCTGCAGGAGACTTTCCCAGGATCCTTCAGACTTGAAGGAATTTGTGTACATGTCACAAGGGTTCTTGCTGATAAGGAGTACGTTGTAGTTCTCATGTTTAGGGTTTCAGTGGTGCAACTGTAATGTGCTCCCTAGGGCACTTTGGAAAAAGCACTCCACTTTAAAACTGCGTGTTGTCCAGTCAAAGTGATAATAATTCCTCTTCTGCTTGCCCTGTGTATAAATCAGCTGTACCACCCCTTTGTTTACATTCTCCCAGCAAACTAATCTTATGCCTTCTGTATCTCCTCAATATGTCACCAGAGCAATGCCCTCTCCCTTTTCTTTCTATGCCAAAAGTCTGGTGGGAAAACACATAACATGCAAGCCTTTGGTAGGACAGATGAAGGGTTTTGGACAGGATACGCTTCAATTTCTGGACTAATACTGATGAACATTTTGGCATCTGGACTGAATTTTAACCTTTCTGCTTCTCTCCCTGCTTCAAAATGACAGAAAATAAAATAGAAATTCATACACTTTTGTGGTGGCAGAGATTTACAAGCCCCATCTCTTCTTTCAAAACATTTTGCTCCAGTATACAATTGTTGGTTATGATATTTCAGTAGTAAACAATGAGCTAGTTTAATTCTTCAATATTAAGTACAGATATTTTAGTTCTTGTGAATAGGAAGGGAATATTGGAGAGATGCAAGTTGTAACCCTTGTTTACTCTATGGGCAACTTTGGTTTATGACTTCTGTGCCAAGTGTAGTCAACTATTGCCAGCCACTTTTTAATGCGAAACACCTTTAGTGACCTTAATAGCTATCGTAGCTCATCTAAAAAGATGCAAGTAACATACGTTTCACTTGGGAAAAATCTCTAAATTGGAGAAGAATTTTACAGTTCACAAGATATTTTGATACAAAGACAGAATTTGTTTATAATGCTTACCTTTAGCTAAAATAAATACCGCTTCATTATTCTTACATTGAAACTTACATTGTGAACTTGGTGTTTCAGGTCTAGCAAGTTGTTGATAATTTTCTAGCTAAATTCATCAAGCAGTCTGTTAGGAAAGAAATTAAGTGATCACCTGCTGGATTTGATTCAACTCTTTGCCTTGTTTCGTTAGAGTGAGGTGTCAAACAAGGTTGGATACCTCAGTGCATCTACAGTTTAAAAAGTAACATCAGCATGCAGTTTTGGTATCTAAACAAAATCTGAAATTGACATAGGAAATCTATGGTAGTTTGTAGTTCATTACATAAAAAAATCAAAGGGAGGTAAATGTTTCTGAAGCTTCTTCCAAAAGCATGTGTATTTAGGTGCACATTTAACTTGCTGACAGTGTTACAACAGTGACAGCGTGCAACAAAAGTGATGTTGTAGATGTTTGTCATTAAAGACTGATTAAGTCAGCCAGGTCTTCGGGGATTATAGCCTTCAAATATTGGTAAAGAATCTTTGTGCATTATCTACTTAGATCAAAATTAATTTTATTATATAGATGCAGTATATGTGAAGATTTCGGTTATTAACGACTTACGATAGCCCTTAATTTTGTACTAAATGTAACTTTTCTCAGGCTGATATCTGGTCATTGGGAATCACTGCTATTGAACTAGCCAAAGGGGAGCCTCCCAACTCTGATATGCATCCGATGAGAGTTCTGTTCCTCATTCCGAAAAACAATCCTCCGACTTTATTAGGAGAATTCAGTAAACCTTTTAAAGAATTCATTGATGCATGTCTGAATAAGGACCCAACATTTGTAAGTAGATGTGTGTGTGTGTGTGTGTGTGTGTGTAGATGTTTTGGCTTTGTTTCCAACTCTCTCATGCATGTGAAATACTTTGCTGGTGTAGTGCATCATAGTTGAAATAATTTTAGAGACTATACTTTCCACTGTAAATGGTAGTGGTGCTTTTTAATAGCTGTGTCTCCATCCTAGTCTCTTTTGTTTAAAATACCGAAAGGAGGAGGGACAAGGCTGGAAAAAATGATGGTGACAGAGGCAGCTTCCTAAAACGCACTCAAACCTAAGATAATGTCAGAAGAGAAGCTTTAACAGAGGAGAGAATCTTAGATCTTTTTCTTCCAGCAGAACTTCTGCTGTCTGTCTGAATTCTGCTCACAAGGAAATGTTGCATTGGAGAATTTTGATTAGTCATTTTCCTGGGTGTGTACCTTCTAGCACAGAAGGACAAGTGGTATGGTCTGTGACTTGATCATATTTTTAGAGTGCTTGTAAATATGGATTACTGGCGTTTCTTGACTTCCTGTTTCACTAATTTCCTGATACTATATGAGTTAGCTCTAGAAGTCAGTTGTCTAAATCTCCCCTATTAACATTTAAAATCATGAAATGTTAGCATAACATTAAATATTTAAGGTGTTTCTTACAGCGCCCTACTGCAAAAGAACTTCTGAAGCACAAATTCATCATGAAAAATGCCAAGAAGACTTCGTATCTAACAGAACTGATTGATAGGTTTAAGAGATGGAAAGCAGAGGGACATAGTAGTGATGAAAGTGATTCCGATGGTTCAGATTCGTAAGTTTATTTTCAGTTTAGTCTCTTTTGGGCTTTTCTTTTTTTAAATAATGTTACTAAAGTAGGTTTGTGGCAGTTTCTCTGTGTAATTAACTCCTCTTCTGTACATCTGTCTTTGTTCCATTATGTTTTTCATTGGCTTCTTTCAAGAAAACCCCTTGTATGAACCTAAAGACTTACACATAAGTCAACCTATGTGCTCGTTATCTCTTTAAACTTTCTCTCTCTGAACTCAGTTTCACTTCTGTTTAAGTGCTATGTATTTCCTAGTCTGAGGCTAGTGGTTATACCAAAAACAATGAATCACAATTAGAAATATTGCGGAGCAAGGTTGAGGTGTGTGAAGAAGTTTGCACAATGCCTGTGGAACAACATACATTCTGTAAGTCTCTTGCTTTTCTGGATATCAGATAACTGTTTTAAATGGGATGCCATGGGAGAAGGTAAGCTTTATGGGTAGATAACATCTTCTGTTTGCTTTGATTGTATTTCAATTTATTCAGCCTCTGAAGTTGTTTTTTTAAAGGTCAGTTAATATTTCAATACACGTTTTTCTTCTTATTTTAGGGAATACAGAACTAATCCATATAGATTTATTATGTATTTCGGTTACCTATGCTTGGTTAGCATTATGTCGTGGCTAGTATTGTGTACATCATATCCTTTTTCTTCAGGGAGTCCAGTAACAAAGAAAATAACTCTCATCCTGAGTGGAGTTTTACGACAGTTCGAAAGAAGCCAGATGCAAAGAAGCTACAGAACGGGACGGTGTGTACAGTCTGAAGAGTTCTTCTTTCTACGTGCTGATTTTGAAGCCAATTTAAGGAAGATAGTGATAAAACTTAGTAATTATTCACTTTTCATAAGAACTGACTGTCTTTTTGTAGTTCAAGAGATGATGCTTGTTAGCGGTATTTCCTATGCCCATGTCAGCCTTAAATGCAAAAGGTACCGCATACTAATAGATCAGTATCTGCTTGTAGGGGTTTTAAAGACTCTCATAATATTAGAGAGGAAAAACTGAATTGTTTTTCTGTTGATATATGACATTTCAGATGTGTCATCACGCATCTGTTTCCACATCACGTAACATTTGTTGATGTACTGTGCCTTCATTGTTTTTGTAATGTATTTCAAGTGCTTTGTTGAATTTAACTGAACTTTCAAAATCACATGTGCTGTGTTAAATGCAGCGTATGCGTTGTACAGGAGTATGCTAATGTAATCCTTATTTGTTAACTTCTAGGATCAGGATCTTGTTAAAACCCTGAGTTGTCTAACTATGATAATCACCCCTGTGTTTGCTGAGGTAAGTCCTGACTTAAAAAATTTCTTTGAAAATATTACCCAAGTGTCTGATAACTTCTATAATTTTTATCTGTGTTGGTTTGCTACTCAGCTCAAACAGCAGGACACAAATAATGCTAGCAGAAAGAAAGCAATTGAAGAACTTGAGAAAAGCATCAATATGGCAGAAGCAACATGTCCAGGGATCACAGATAAGATGGTGAAGAAACTTATGGAGAAATTTCAGAAGTAAGTTAAAGAATTTGTTGTATGCATTGTAGAAAAAAAAGAAAAAGTTTTATTTTAAAAGAAAAATTTTAAATTAAGTACTTATGTACAGGAAAGGTTAGTTGACACTGAATTTCATATGTTGGGTAAATTTGAGTAGTTTAGTGGTAAGTGAAAGATCTGCTATGTCCAGTGCTTTAAAGTTTTAACTTTGGTAGTACACATAACAATTCTGTTTGAGACTGAAACTAATAGTAACAATTACTGTATCTGTTTGGTCTTCTAGTGCTGCAATTTTACTGTAGTTGTTATACCTTGCTTCCTTTAATTTAGCCTGCAATTTTGTCATAAGCATATTTATAGCCTGTAAGGGAGCAGGAGAATCTTTAACTTTTTAGGGAATATTTTCTTGAGAATGTCACTTCTGGTGTTTTTTTCCTGTGAACTGTCGAGATGAAGGCATGTACGGGTTTGGTGATGCAAAAATAGTTATGTGCTGTTTGCCAAGCTGAAACAATATAACTAACAAAATTCTTACTTGCATTTTTTATCCATAGATTTTCTGTTAATGACTCATCCTAAGAAACTTCACATAATTGACTGCTGTTTCGTATGGACCCAGTGAAACCCACCAAAACTACTTCAAGCTTGGCAGTGCTTAGCTCATGAGCTCCTTGTGCCTTCTGGATCTTTGCAACATATTGATGGTGATTGAGGATTTGAAAGAACCTACTCAACTATTTTGTGGCAGTGCACATGGTTTTATATTTTCAGGAAATTATTTTGTAAAGAACAACTTTTAATATTGTAGTTTCACCTGTTTAATCTGATAAATGTTGAGGTGCAGTTTTGCTTTTAGAAATAACCATTACTTTAGTTAATAGAAAGTGCAAGTACAGTATGTTTTGATGCTGTTTTGTTCCTGTACATGGGGATGTACAGGTCTTTTGTATTCATGAGTTAAACTTTTGTAAATCACTAACAAGCTTCAGAGAAAATAGCTTTTTCACGAGCATATTGAAAACATGTAATGTAGTGGCAAGGGTATTGCTGTAGCACCTGCTTCAACCAGCATATAGTTATCGTGCCCTGAAAAATAAACCTGCAACAGTATCTATTATAATTCTAAATTGGTACAGTATTTTAGGCAGCTCTATGATTAAATATATTTGAGAGCAATATGTCAATAGTTTGCAGGTGATATGTAGCAACAGGTATATCCTGATGTACAGTATATGTATTACCTTTTAGAACAGGTTTTGAAGTAGTAATTCAATCTTATATCATCATGGTAGGAAAATTTAGAGCAATACAGTTGAGGGGGTGGGGCTTTTGGCAATAATGGACAAAACCTGAAGTCCAATTTAACTTAATTTTTTTCCTCTGAGTACACATGCCTGGGTGGAAGGGAGCCAGAGAAGCCGAGCGTCGCATGATACATACCTCACAAGCAGGTATAAGTGTAACACCAGCGTTCTGTGTGGTGGTGTTGTTTCTCCTGTAAGATATTTATACACATTTTTGTTCTTAAATACATTAAATACAGTACATCAACATAATTTGTTTATAATTTTCTGAAAGTGTATTTTAAATATGTATTTACCAGTTAATATGCAAATAACTGAGTTATAGATATTCTTTCACAAAAAGGTAGTACTGTGCAGTACGGAGTGATTTTTTTTTTTTTCCCCATAAAAAGTAGGTAAGACTATAAGTTGCTTTCAGTTATATATTTATGGTACTGCTAGATGGGTAATATCTTCTCTTCTGTTTTTTTTTTTTTTTCCCTTTTTCAACCCAGTATGTATATTATGCTGAAGTTTTGAACTGGGATTGTTTTTCAGTACTTAGCTGTGGAACTGTTGGTGTAAATTTATTTTTGATAAAGGCTGGGTGTGTTTATTTTATGGTTCAGACCTGCACATTTGTTTTTGCACAAAAGTCATTTTAAAGAATCTGAAATATATCTGCCAAATATTGAAAAAGTAATGGTGTGCAAGTAAATACTGCATTTTTAGTCAAATGTTGCCATTACATTGTTTTTATATAAAGGACACTTGTGAGAGATGGTGGTTAGATATGCCAAGGACAATTATTTTCAATGGTGCCTACACTGTAAAAAAATTACTTTTAACTCCTTGTTTTAATTTTAAAAAAATGTTTCTGTTTAAAACTTTCATCTGCTATATAACTGAAATTCAATTAGAATTTATATCTGAGAAAAAAGTCTGGAAATAGTTTTTGAAAACAATAATGTTATGGATGAAATAAATATTTTTATAAATGTAAAAGCAGCAAAAGTTGTAAATACAGTTGATCTGAAGCTTTACAAAATAACTGCATCACAGAAACAAATTGTAGTGCTCCTCTAGCTTCTGTAGTTGTTAGTCTTGTAAATCTGTTTATAGATTAAGCTTATTTCAATGTTTTGGGGGGTTTTAAATGGTTTAAAAATAAATATTTAAGTTCTGTAAACTTTCACGAGCTTGTTCTGTTGTGCGTTTTATTCTGAATTTTAGTAGATGTGTAGAGGTGTGGATATACCTCTTACAAACTTGTGTTCTAGTTCAAGAAAGGTGTTCCTTGCACAGAGTTGCGTGGTTGCTTTGAAAAGGTTTGAGTCCCCCCCATGCTGTTCTTGTCCGGAGGACACCTACCAGCTGCTACGCCACAGGGAATGGATGGAGCAGCCCCAGGGTTCAGTTTGATTCCATTCCTAAAGAGGAGTCGTCAGGATCTGTGTGCTCAGATGAACGTGCACGGCCAGTGACAACATGGTAGAGGTGTCAGAACACTCTGACTTCATTGTGAACTCGGCATTGTGGAGTGAAGGTACAAAAAGGCCTGTGCCACAGTTACGTTGACTTTCACTTCAGCAGTCTCGACCCAAATGTCATTTTACAGAGCTCCATACAAATTTCTCAGAATTAAAAACACGTTTTTACTTCCATGTCACTTCCCTTAAGTTGTTTGTTTTATGTGGGAGGCCAAGGGGAGAGGTGATGGGAATTCCTCCCAAATTTTATAACTGGTGGCTGTACCCTGTTGACACAGGGTCTTTAATCTATGCAACTCTATAAATGATTCTGGGTAGGTAGGGTTAATGAATTATTTGGGGAATTGGAACCTGTCCTATTTGTGATATGACTGTAACAAGTTGCTGAACTATGGTGCCTCTTCTTTTCCTGTGAAATGGGTGGGATGTATACCTACCTCATAGGACAGTGTGGGGAAAAACTCATCCGTGTGTGAATAATACAGCCTCATTCTCTTATAGCACAGTCCATTCAAGAAGTTTGGGGGTTTTTTTTGTTGTACTGCATATGGTATTTCTGCGCCTAAAGTCTCTGTGCATTGTTAAAACTATAACCTTAACTCTTAAGAATGGATGTCTGTATTACTGGTTTCCAGAGAACAGTTGTCTTTTTCCCCACCATGTGTTAGTTATTGATGAACTGTGTAACTTTATCAGCAGTATTCTGTTGCTGACAGATAGCTAATGGAAAGATATATCAAAATATTCATGCAGGAACCATCTTCTTGTTTGGTTTGCCATGCTTCCCACTGTAGATTGAGAAGAATTGATATTGAAGTAGTCTTACCAAAATAGTCTGAATCGCAGGATAGAGAAATGTATTTGTTCTTGGGTAGATGAGTCCTTTATTAATGTAACCATTCTTAAAACCCTTGGTCTCTGACTCCTCTAGTATGCTTCTGTACAGTAAGCATGTAGTATCGTAAACACCTGTTCTTGCATTCAGTCGAATGTCTATAGCTGAATAGGAAAGTACATAGGTTCTTAATGTGTTTGCACAAAGTTTAGCAGTTGTTAAAGGTCTGATTTTTATCACACTGTTTTATGAGTTAACACTGGAATAAAATTATTTTTTTCTTTGCAAAGTTTTAGTGGTATGTATGTTGGCTTGTCTTATTTCACATTTTTCCAATAAATGAAGTAACACGTAACACAGAGATGAGGTAAATAGTACACTGAAACCTTAGTGCTTCTCCAAACTGAAGTTCTTTGTATTCTGTGTACATTTTGCTTCTTTTTATATCCTAACGTATACACCTCTACCTAAAAAGTTGCTGAACAGCGTGCATCTAAATTTCAAGATTAGCTTTAGAAGTGATATATTTTCTATGAGCTCCAGTTACTTCAGTCCCAATGCGCTGAGTAGCTTAATGTTTTGATGCTGTAATGCTGCTGTGCCTCCTCCCCCTTTAATAATCCTTGCTTGTGTAAGGGCTGTAAAAGTTTGCATTTTCCAGGTGCTGCTGTCCTTCACTGTTGGCAGACCAAATCATTCCATGTCCTCTCTCCATCCTTGTTTTCTTCCCTAGTGAAGCTCAATCACTTAAATAGATGTTCTTACCTCTTCTGGGTGAATAAGGATGAGCAGGGACCATGGGAAAGGACTCGGGGCTTATTTCAATTCTTCATTGACATGTGCGCCACTGCTTAATGGGATTGTTCCCTTAGTCCCAAGAGAGCTAGTTTATGCGATGAATTTAGCTTAAACATGTTAATTTCTGTCACTTACTCATGAGCTGCTTTGTTCCTCTGCTATTGTTGATGATGGTGTAAGGATGTGCTAAGGCACAATGCACATGCTGTGTGTGCCCCAGTGCGGTCTAGTCAATGGAAAAAAATCCAAAAATAGTTCCCAAGGCCTTGTTTCTCCTCAATGCTGTTTCCCCAGCAAAGTCCTGAATGCCAGAGCTGGTAGCTCCTGGGGATTTGGGCAGTGTGGCTGTACATCTGTCCCCCTCGGTGGGACTGTGTGTCTGTTCTGGGATCTGCTCAAGGTAAAGCTGACTTGGGCCAGCCTTTACTTGTGTCTCCACATGCTTTCAGGAGCTAACAGTGATTGTAGATTTGCCTGTGTGCTTAAGGTGTAATGCTCTGAGGGCTGTGTGTGCAGTCTGTTTCTGAAACACTGCTCTTTATTCCACACACCCCCCACCCCCCCCCCCCCCAAATCATGCATATAGACTGCCATACTTAAATGCTGTATTGAGTGGTGGTTCTTGCTCTTTCCAAGGTGCAGAGCTTTGGGAAAGGGAAGAAACAATTCTCTATAACCAGAAAGATTATCCCTTTTTTTAACAGAACATGTGCCAGAGCAGCATGTGGAGTCCCTGTAGTTCACAGCTTCTTCAGCACAGGGTAACCAGGAGCACAAGCAAACCTCTCTTGTTGATGTAATGCATTTTCTTTAGGCAACCAACCAAGAATGTGGTTGTTTTCAGCAGCATTCAGGGATCTCGGCGAGTCTTCCCAGTCACTGAGACAGTGAAGGCACAGAGAGAGCCAGCAAGCAGCTGTGGGAGAGGGAAGCCAGCCTGGCAGCTCTGTGGAGCAGCGCGGGCTGCCTGGGAGGTGCAGGGGAAGGTGGGCTGGGGGTGCCTGCAGGTCTGAGGGTGCAGATTTCACAGGGCAGAAGGAGGAACCCAAAACTCTGCTGTGAACAACTGATTTTTATTGTCCGGCTTATAAAACAAAGGACAACAACACGCAGGGTGAGCAGTACCCATAAGCCCGGTTCTTTTTACATTTTAACCCATTTTCTGTCTTTATCCCAGCTTCCTTGTTTCTGAAATCCATTCTAGCAGGTTGCAGTGGTTTCTCAACTATGGATTTACTGGGCTGTCCCTCTCCTTACAGTCATGTCCTACAGATACTTAGGGGATTGTGCTTAAAGAAAAGTAACAAGATCCTCTCCATAAATCTTACAGAGGCGGCATCATTCTCCAGTTTTCTGAGTAGATTTCCTGTAGGTTTAGGGTAATAGTTTTTGTAATAAAAATACTTCCAAGAAGTATCTTTATACCTTTTCCCTTCGAGGGAGCAATGGATAAATCAGGAATTCTCCTGCCACCCCACGGATGGTGAGCAGTCCCATCTCCTGCTCCTTCTTTATAGCTAGAATCAGCCCTGGTAAAAACAATGTTGCACTTATGTAGCAAACAAACAGGAAAGTTTCAAAGCACCACGGTTACAGCAGACTGTCTAATGCCACGGGTGAGCACCAGCTGCCTGTTCATTTCCTACCTCCCTCCTGAGATCTTTTTTCCCATGCTGCTTAACTGAGGCCTGATTTGGGGGAGCAAAGAACTCCCTTGCATGCCTTGCACCCCCAGATTTAAGCAGGGCACTGAGGTAGCAGGACTGTGGAGGTACTGCCAGAAAATGACAGCTAACGGGCCTAAGAAAAGCAGAGCTATGCAATATCATTCATTAACCCACTTCCCAGAATGCACTGTGGGGTGCAGCTAAATGATTTATACAAGAACTGCTGAGATGTTTCTTGGGGAAGGATAATGCTCTGAACTGGCCAGGGAAAAGGCAGAGCAGTTTGCTTCCTCTGTGGCTCCGAGCATTGCAAGGAGCACCCCACACATGCAATCTTGTCCTCAAGGGCCAGGTGCTCCCTGCAGCGTTGGAGGGAGGAGAAGCAGGATGCAGGAGATGGGCTCTGTGCTGGGGCATTGGCAGTGTTCATGGGGGGGTCAGCTCCAGGAGCAGCCTCCCCTGGCCATCCTGCTTCTCTCCAAATGGGCCTCAAACACCCTTCCCACCAGCAGCTGTGAAAAAAAAAAAGATGTTTTTTTCTGTTTCTCCCTCTCCCAGTGAAGACTCCAGCAGCTGAGCTCCAAGCATGGCCAGCAGCCACCAGCGCAGGCAGGATACAGGGTCTTTGCAGGGCTTTAGGAGAGCCCCGGCCCCTCTGGCTGGAGCAGGACCCCCGCGTGTGGTGGCAGAGGATGGGTACTTCTTCTGAACGCTGCCTTGTTGTCCATTAACACACCCTCTATAGCTAAGAGCACTCGCGCAACACAAGTCCATCAATGTTTCGCAAGCAGTTAGCAGCCCTGCAAGCAAAAGCGTCACCCTTCTGCGGCCCCGGGTCAGTGCCAGCCACCTCTGCTCCCTCTGGCCAGTGTCAGGCACCTAGGTGAAATACCTGGAGGCCACCCTGGAAGTCCTCTCTTCAGCGGCACCCGTGGCAAAGGACACCTCCTCATCTTCTTCATCCAGCTGGAGGCTGCCAGAGGACAGCCGCACCCGGGCCATGGGCGACCGCAGCACCCGGCCGTACAGGGAGCAGTAGTCGGCAGCCAGGAGGTCGGAGTCGGAGTCGCTGGACTCAGTGCTGCTGCCCACGTAGCGCTCGGCGGAACGCCGCAGCCCCGGTGCCAGCCCTTGCTGGGCTGGCACGTGCCGAAAGATGCCCGCTTTCCGGCTGCTCAGTGCAGGGCACGGGCCCAGGGGCCTGAACTCCGAGCCGTAGGGGAAGCGGATGGTTTTCATGTCCGACTGGCTCCAAGATCGCTTGGGAGGCTGCTCCTGAAGGCCGTAATCGAAGGAGCGAGCCAGCAACCTGCTCTCCCCTGCTGGGCCCACACTTGCGCCCGCTGCCACACACGCAGCCTTGCGATGAAACTCCCCGGCCCGGGTCCCGCTCGGGCTCCGCCTGAGGGGTTTTGCAGCCGCGGGGCTGCGGCCACTGGCTGTGTCCTCGCCGGGTACCGGTGCGTGGCACGGGGGCTGCGGGGGCCTGTCCAGGTAGAAGAGGACCTGCGGGGCCGGGGCGGCCATGGGCGGGGGACACGGCACGTCCGTGTACACCAGCGGCCGGGTGCTCACCTCCCGTATGTTGCCCACCGAGGGGCTTTTACTGTTCCCGGCGAACTGGTGGGGCCGAAAGGAGGTCAAGGGGTTCCTGGCACCGAAGAGGTCGGCGGCTTCCCATGCTCGCTCCAGCTCCAGCTCGGCGTAGAGCAGGGGGAAAGCAGACGAGCTTTTGGAGTGGGGCAGGAAGGAGGGGGATGCTTCGGGCTTGGAGCGCTCCAGCTCGGCGGCGAACGTCACCTCCACGGCGGAGCTCCGGCGCCGGCTATCCAGCGTGGGCTCAGAGGCGTGCACCCCGTTGGCGTGGTAGGGGCCCCGGCCGCCATAGGCCAGGCGCAGCTCCTCCACCTGAGCAGGGGCAGAGGGTGGGTGGGTGCCCAGACCCCCGGCCAGGCAGGGGGGCAAAGCAGGGCCAGCAGTGAGCCCGCAGAGCCGAGGGTCTGGCTTGGCCTCCAGCTGAGCTCTGCTAGCTGGGGCCACGATGGCAAGACCCCCCCAAGCCCTGGCACTACCTCTCTTTGATGCCGAGGGGAAATACCTGCTTGGAGACATCCGTCAGGAGGTCCGGGGAGGAGCGGCACTGCCTCTCGTCATAGCGGGATGCGTAGTGCTTCCTGCAAGGCCAAGAGCATGGGTGGGTGCGTGGCCAGTAGGGTGCCGTGCCCCCCCCCCCAGACCAGGCACTGCCCCCTCCATCCCCCCCGGTACCTCTCGAAGGGCAGGCTCTTCATCTTCGCCTTCCTCCCATGCTCCAGCAGCTGCCGCTGTGTCCTCCCGCTGCAGCAAGGGGGGGAGAGGTGTGAGCAGCCTCAGCAGCCCCAGCCCTGGGCATCCCAGGGGAGGCAAGGGGATGCGGCAAGACTGAGACAGCAGTCTCTCCAGGAAAAGCAGCTGTTGGGTATCATCCCCTCGCATCCAGCCAGGTCCAACATAAAAGGGAGGCTCTGAGCCATCCCCACACCCTTCCTGGCCTCATGTGTTCAGTTTTCCCTGGGGACTTTACCTGTAGCGAAAACTGGAGCCCTTGCTGCACAGAAGGGCTTTGGGCTTTGACTTGGGCTCTTCAGACAGCCTGAAGAAGGCATGGTACTCCACGCACGTCTTCCAGAAAGCCTTGCAGGCGTCCCGGCTTGCCATGGTGAACTCCAGCGTGTCCTTGCACAGTGCCTGTACAACCGGAGAAAAGCGAGCCAGAGTCAGGGGCACAGGGCCAGGCTCTGCCGTTCGCCCTCCTGACCCCACAAAGGATCACACTGGTCTGCCGGCGGCTACGGCCTCTGGGGACACAGGGTGGCACGTGCCATGCTTGAGGGAGGGGGGAAAGAGAATCACCCATGAGCAGCAGAAATGGATTTTATTCAATGTGGGGACTTTGCGTGGCTGATCCTGTGTCCACAGCTGCCTGCAGCGTAGTACTTACAGAGATGTTTGCATGGAGCTTGATGAGAAAATGCTTCCTCTTGAAACTCAGTTTGCGAATTTTGGACCAGTTGAATGTGTTGATCTTTGTATTGCCCTGCAAGGATGGACGTGGTGGTTACAGCAAGATGGGGGAAGTGAGGATTGCAGAAATACGAAGGGCCAAGACCTGAGCTTGTAGGACACTACACAAGACCTCGACATGGCTCTCACTGCTGCCAAGGTCTGGGGAAGGGGTGCCAGGATTTGGTGGTTGCCCATCAGTTGATCCCAAAAGTGGGAATTGAGGTTCAGGGCTTAACTCTGCCTACTGAAGCTATTTGTAAAACTCCAGGACCCCAAGACAAACCTCACAGAGGTCAAGGCAGGGAGTCCAACCTGTCCCAGCTCGAACATCACATGAGTTAATGCAGAATCAGCCCCCCAAAAGAATTGAGATCCTCCTCTCCTTTGCTGGGAAGCGTAGCAGAGCTCAGCTCACTCCCACGCCTTTAGACCCAGCTTAAGCAGGCTGCAAGCATACCTTACTCATTATCATTACGCATCAATTTAGATGCAGCCGCACAACACGACCAGGTAAAATTGCATTACTCCATGGTGTGGCACCGAGACCCTCAGCTTTCTGGGAGAGCCCAGATTTTAATGGGCTCACAGATGCTCTAATCATGCGTGAGGGATGTTTATGGCTCTGAATAAATAACCAGATCTGGCAGCACTAATTATGAGCAGCAGACCCACAGTTAGGATTTTTTTTTTCTGCTCTGGCAAGATGTTCTCAGGTTGAAATTAGCCAGTGTGGGAGGCAAGCACTGCTTCACGCCGGCTGCGAGGAAGTCTGTATTTATTCTGCAGCTACGCCGTGATTACAGTGTTATGTAATTGCACAGACGTGAGGTGGCTATTTTCGCTGGAAGATTATACGGTGAACACATGTGACGCAGCCGTGTAACCTGTGGTGCTTACACGGCCGCATTCGCTGTGACAAGAGCCAACAGAGCCAGGGCAGGCACGGCGGCACTCAGCCAGCGCTGATGGAGGCGGTGGGGCTGAGCCCTGCAGCCATGCCCCGGAGCATCACCTCCACACTGGAGGGCTGCCGGGGCATGCTCCCTCTTGTAGGATTTGGGAGGGTTTGGAGCATGCAGGGGGGAGGAGGGTCCCCCGCAACTGGAGGTGATGTCCCTGGGGAAAGGCCACCCCTCCTGGGTGCTGGCAGCCCGCCCCGAGCCCCGGGCTCACCCGCAGGACCAGCACCCCCATGTGTGTCACGGCCAGGTTGATCTGCATCCCCTCGCCATCGCTGGCGGGGTGCGGGCGAATCCCGTACATCTCCAGCTTCCTGGCCACGTCCAGCAGCTGAACATCCGACTCGGCCGGCATCTTCCCGCTGGAGACACAAATGTGTTGGGAAGTGACAAGAGTGAGAAGGCAGCTGCTGAAATGGGCTGAAAAAAAATGCCATTTTTGGATGTGCACACGCTGGCATCACACCCACTCTGGTGCCAGCCCTGCCTGCTAATGGGAACGGCCCCCTCGGCAGGCGCCCGTCGGGTGCTTTGGGTGGGCAGCCACAGTGCGGAGCAGCCCTTACCTGTGTCTCCGGTGGTAGTGCATGATCTTGTTGTCCAGGTACTCCTGGTTGGGCAGGTACCTGTGGGTCGCCAGGTGCTGCTGGTCCGTCTCCTTGTGGAAGTCGCCCAGCTCGGCTGCGGGGGACACGGGGAGAGCGCGGGTTAGGCTGCAAGGGGTCACTGCAGGGGAAACCCCTGGCTATACAGCCGAAGCCCCGTTGAGCACCCTGTCCCCGGGGAAGGGGCACCATCCCTGCGGGCACTTGCTTGCCCTTACACTGCAGCAGGTGGGAGACGAGCAGCGCTGCGCTCTTGTCGCTGCAGGGCAGCCGCCCCAGCGCCAGGTCCTTCTTGATCTGGAGGGTGAAGAGGTACCTGTGGAGGGGGACAGGAGCATGCCTTGGGGGGAGCCAGGCTCAGCAGAGGGCCAGGCGCCAGGCTGAGCCGGGAGGGCTCTGCTGCAGGGGCCTGGCTGTCCCCGCACCTCTCCCTGCGCTCGCCCATGTTTCAACTCAAGGAATGCAGGCCTGCAGGGCCACGGGAGGAGCGGGCAGCCCCTGCAGAAGACTGCAGCTGGGCACCACCACGACCGGTACGCCCCTGCCATTGAAATGCCCATTAGTATGTTTCAGAGTTAACATTCCTTTATGCTTTGGAGGGCAATTGCATCTCTCAGGGCTAATGTTCTGCGGAAGCACTGTCTTAGTTTTATTCTTAGATCCTGTTCGCAATGCTTTCTCTAAAACATAAGAGCTAACAATGTCATTTTTAAAAATAAAATTGAAGTTCTTCTTTCAGAACACAGCTTGAGGCAGGAGCTAGACTGAGCAAAGTCAGACTCAGTGCCCAACTGCTAAAGTGTTTGGCAGTAAACAAATTGCAGCCTTTTAAGACAGCTGATCCTTCAAGTGGATTTTGTTTAAAAACAGAGGATCAAAAAAAGATACTCACTCAGTTTGTGTTTTGTAAAGTACAGAGCTCTTTCAATACTTAGGATAACCACAGCTCACAGACAGACTCGGGTAGATGAAGATAAGGAATTAAATGCATGCTTCACAATTGCAAAAATACAGGACTGTGCAGTAAGAAAATAATAGAACAAGTACTGTACCTGGTCAGCTCTTCTCTCAGATGGCCGGGGTCCACTGGGAAAAATTTCACCATAAATTTGAAAAGAACCTCCTTAGGATCTTAAAACACAACATCTTCATAAGTTTTCTTTCACGTGTCTATTGAGAACATTTACAACTCTCTTCACACATGCTGTCTCCTTACAGAGTAAATTACTCTGAACCCTTACAAATCAGGGCTGGAATCCCTGAACATCAGAGATTCCAGCCTGCCCCCAAAAACCAGCCTACCCAGACTCCCAGTGTTACCAATGGAAGCAGTCAGGGAGCTGGACACCTAAATAATACTAAAGAGAAAATGCCCCAGCAATTCTTTAAATTGCAAAGACCCCTGTCAGGAGGAGGGGTTCTGTGGAGTGGTGCCAGGGGTGCTTGTCTGGAGCGTGACCAGAGTCCCAGTGTAACTGTCATCAGCGGGGCTGTATATTAAGCTAAGCCCTCCAAGCACTTGGGATGCAACAGCTCCATAGGAGGCTGTTTGGGCAAAGCTTTTTCGTGGGATGAGTGTGAGGAGCAGACAAGCTCATGGCAAAGAGCATGGAGGGAGGAATGCAATTTTGTAGGCACCGACTATCCCAGGACACCATGGGATGGCTCTGGTGCTCCTGGAGGGACAGGCCAGAAGGGACAGGGAAGAAGAAGTTGGTGCCTGAAATAATCCCACTTCTGGTGCACCCAGAAAGGGGAGGCTCTTTATCAGGCTTTCCCCTTACAGGGAAATTCATGCAAACACCATACTGCAGCCTCCCCATGGCAAATACTGGGGTCATGGCCTCATGCTTTCGACCACCTCCTAGTCATCCTGTATTTGGGGAAAATATCGTTTGGTTCATTGAGGGGGTGGAAACAGGCACAGGCTGAAAGGGGCACTGAGTTAACATCGGTCGTGGCCGCGGCAGGGGATGCCGAGCCCGAATTCAGGTCAGGCTCCGCAGCATCTCCCTGCAGCGGCTTGGCGGGGCTCGGAGAGGAGCGGCAGAGCCTGCGAGGCACACGGCTAACCCTGCTTCACGCAGTGCTCGTGCCGCGCAGGCTTCTGGGCTGCTGAGAGCTGCAAAGGGGAAAGGAGGGCATGCAGGGAGCGATGCCTGCCGCTCTGCCAGCACAGCAATGCGCCGCACAAGCATGCACGCAGCCGCCCTTGCTCCTCTGCCAAGCTGTGAGGTTATTAAGAGCTCAAGCCTAAAATGGTGCAGATACCAGATTGCAAAGGCAGCAGTGTTTCTACAGGATTTTATACAGACTGTGGTGCCTTTGCAAACGATCCTGCCCAGCCTCATGCTATAAAATGAGCTCAGGTAAATGCTGGAAGCCAGAGCCCCCGTCCCCAAGCAATAACTGCACGAACGTGTCTGTGCTAGTATTGTCACTGGCAGTGACTTAGAAGAATTTTATTCTTGAAATACTTACTTTTGACTTGCTTTGTTATGGGTTTTAGTGGTTCCAACCAGACCTGAAATAAGGCAATAAAGAATTGGGTGAATAAACAGCACAGCAGACGGGGAACAAAAGCAGCAGCATCATGCTAGAATGCAACACAAAAATGTTGGCCAGCTCGGCTGCTGCGGCAAGCCATCCCGCTGGGCAGCCCCACACAGATGGCTACGGATAAACCCCACCGGCTGTGGCTATCACCGGGGCTTTGCCAACCAGCTTGCGGCTCCCCTTGTAACTCCCATTTTCAAGGGATTTTTGGCATCGTGGCAAACCTTTCCGTTGAAATTTTCCACCTGATATTTCAGGGAGGTGCTAGCAAGGCCCCAGCCGGGTGGGCGATTGCGGCACGGTGCAGCACCGGGGCCCCACGCCGCGACCCACACTCACGTGGTTCCCAGCCTGGCTGCGAAACTCCAGCCCGAAGTACTCCTTCTCCACGAGGTTGAGGTGGCTGCAGGTGAGGTTGAACAGCCCTTTTCCACAGGATTTTTGCTAGCAGACAAACACACCATGGAAGCAGCGGATTAGGCAGCGGTGACTGGATTTCAGTGAGACGGGGGAGAAGTTTTAGCTCCCTGCCTTCACCCCAAGAGGAGCTGTGGCATTTTCCTGATTCCCCAAACCTTACTCAGTTAATGCTGCTGGTTTTGGCATGTGGACAGGATGACTGCACACTGTGTGCCCCTTACCTCTGCTCTTGGAAATCAGATTCCTCCTCATCACTTCTCCTCCTTTATTAAGGAATGTAAACCAGAAAGGAAAGGAAAGGAAAAGGAAAGAAATCTTGCTTTTGGCTCACCTTTTGCAACCATCACTGTCTGGGCAGCCCTATCCCTGGCAAACCAACGAGCAATCCCCAGGATGAGCATCTGCCTGACCCGGGGAGGGCCATGGCAAACATTCCTAATTAAGAGCAAATGGGAGCACACCTCAAACTTGCGCAGCGAGCCTGTGTGCCCTGACAGCTAGTAACTGGGTTGCTGGGGGTGAGCTGCTATCATGGTTAATGGTAATTAACAGCAACAGGACCCTGCGGAGATCCTGCTCCTTGGGCCATCCGTGCACTTTAGCAATATTAATAAGTGGTACTACATGCTGATAAGGGAGGCCAGGCTGTAGCTATTCCCAGTAAACAGAACCACTTGGAGGGTGTTTTGCTTGATTTGTTGCTGTGCTGTGTGACACGGCTGGGGAACAACCCGGGAGGCCCCTGACTTTGGAAAATGCTACAGAAAGCACCAGAAGTGAACCTGGCGGTGACCCACCCCAGCAAAAACCCTGCTAGCCCTTTATCAACTCATGAAAAGCAGGCCAAAAATGAGTGTGGGTTAGTGTAAAAGCAAGCTGGAGCAGAGAGGCTGGGTTAGACAGCTGCTAAATTATGGCATTCCAGGTGATGGAAGTGAAGGCAGGCTGCAGCTCCCCATGACAGCGGCTGCTCCCGGCAGGGACGGGAGGGACCCCGGCTGCTGGCGGTGATGCTTGCTAATAACCACCTTTCACGGCTTCTTCTGGGATGAAATTGCTGGCTCTGTGCTGAAAGGCTGCTGAAAAGTGATAGCGTAATAACAGCATTCGCTCTGCAGCACTCCTGGTTCTCCTCAAAATTACTAGATCACAGGGGTAATTAAAACAATTATAAATGTTTATTTCCAAGCTAGAATTTTCTAGCATGAAAGGCCTTGGCCTTTGTCAGGCAGCCAGGAAAGACAAGCATTTCTTACTGGGTTATTACCCACCACGTGTCTGCTGGGAGTGACCCGCTCCCCTCCAAGCCCAGCACTGCCCAAGGCAGGCACCGCGGGAGACGAGCAGCCCCATTCCCAGGAAAGCCTGCTCGCTGGGGAGACGCGGCCCTGTGATGCCGGGGATGGTTTAACAGCAGAGCCCTTCCTCTTGCAGAGTGCTGCTTGCAGGTGTCCCATCCGGGGTTTGTGGTGTCCCAAGGCCCCGACCCGTGCTGCCGCAATTGCTGGGGTATGGTCATGCTCGGGCAGCATCAGCCCTGCAAGGCGTCAGGTGAGAGCAGCGGGCGCTGTGCTGGAGAAGCGCAGTGCCAAGCAGGAGCGTGACGTGTGGGGCTGGCTGCCCGCCCCACATCCGACCCTAAATGTGCCTTCGATGGCGTTGCAGGGCCAGGATAGCACCCAGGGGCTGAAACCCCTGTGTAGAAGACAGTTGAAAGGAGAGGCTGTGCTCGCCCCTCCTCTCCTTGCTGAAAGCAGCTGGGACTGTAAGCAGAGTAAGAAAGCACGAGGCACATCCAGAGGCAGACAGCAATGTATGCGACACACAGGACCATGCACACTCGTCCCCAAAGGACACTGTGGCAGCACTTGCGGTCCAACAGCAAACCCACATTTCTGCAGTGTTCCCTGTAGCACAGACTGCTGCACCCAGGTCTGTGGTTTAGGGGGGAGCAACAGCTCGTGGGATTTGGTGTGATCTTTCTCCACCACCTTGGGAGATACCTCCCATGCCAGGCATGCTGCTGTCTTCTGCATGGCCACAGCTGGCATGCAATACCATGCACCAAAAGCCACTAGCCCTGAAGCTCCCAGTGCCCTTGCTGGACCAGCTCGCATATAGCCAGCTCCTGTCAATGAATTCCCACCTTTACTCATCATAATGGACACGCGACCACGGGAGACTTTGTCCTTCACTCAGCC
This sequence comes from Harpia harpyja, assembly GCF_026419915.1. Classification (NCBI taxonomy): domain Eukaryota; kingdom Metazoa; phylum Chordata; class Aves; order Accipitriformes; family Accipitridae; genus Harpia; species Harpia harpyja. The sequence continues at coordinate 16,808,274 of NC_068957.1, forward strand.
CCAGCAATTAGTTTTTCTGGGCTTGTTTGGTTTGCCTTTTCTTTCTTTTTTTTCCTTCCTGCTGAATCTTGCCCTGTAGCAAATTCCACTAGCAGAGATGCCCAGGCTTTGTCTGCCCAGGCTGCAAAAAGTGGTTCGTCCTTTCTGTGCTGCTCTGGGAGGGCTCCTGAGGCTGCCCAGGCTCAGGGCTGCTTTGTTTAAACCCTTTCTAGAGAGAAGAGTGACTTTTTATCAGTGAAAGCACATGCCAGGTCACAGCTCTAGTTAACCATGGGGGGGAGGGGAGGAAGAAGGGAGGCAGCTTTGCAATATCTCCTCTCAGTGCAAGAAACCCATTACAGGCTGAGCTGTGACTGTCACTGAGCCTGGGGCTGGGGCAGAGGATCCCAGTGTCCTCCCAGTGCGAGGCGCAGGGCTCACAGCATCCCAGCAAGGTCCCGTCTGCGCCATGGCTCAACCCTGGGGTGTTCAGCAGGGAGGGCACAACAGGGGACATTCGGAGATGTGCCAGTCCCCTGCCTTCTCCTGCCCTGGCTTGTCAGTGCCATCCCGGGAACCACCTAAAGGAAATCCTGGGAGCTCAGTGGCCGCAGGGAGGGTGCCAGGTCCCGGCTGTCGGCGAGGGTGCGGACGGAGGCAGAAGCCTTCCCGGGCCAGCACCCAGTGCCGGGAGAAGAACTCATTCCCGTGCAAAGCTGGGTCCGAAATGAGACCTCGCTGCACGTGCCGGCAGCTGCGATACCCACGTGAGGCAGGTGTAGATGCGTACGCCAAGCACGAGGTGGAGGGGGAATCAGGCCCGCCGTGTTTTCTCTCTTTTGTCCTTTTCCCTCCCATTATACTGAAGTACCGCACATTGAAAACAGCTTTCCAAAGTCAGAAGGGGCTTAGGAAGAGTTGCTTGAAATATCTGCTCAAAACTTAGCCCAAAGCGGTCCTTTTGTAATGGAGAAGTCACTAATTCAACTACTCATTTATCGTACCCATACAGCATCAAATGCAAGAAATGCCTAAAAGGGGTTTCCAATACCGTTCCATGCTAAAAAAGGAAATGACCAGGAGTTCCTCTAATGGAAGCTATTTGCTGCAATAACGTTGTGCAGAGCTATAGTGCTGTAAGTGTTTTGGGCAAGTAAGAAAGCAGAGATGGAAAAAAGTGCAGCAATATTGTACCAGCAGCATCTCTCAGATTGTCTCTCACTATGCCCTGATCCAATCAATATGAAAAAAAAAAGCATTTTTAAATGACTAGTCTCATTTTTAAGCTAAGTCTAGGTCTCAGATACATTAATTAAACTAAATCAAACAACTCCCATACTGTGCCAGGTGATGGAATTGCTTTACAGTCCTCTTCTGTGCAAAATAAATTGCTAACACAAAGAAAACAAGCAGTACATCCAAGACTGAGCAGTTCTCAGCCTATGCTATAAAACCAGAGGACAGAACTGAGTAATGTAACAGAACTTGAAAAAACCCAATTTATATGAAACACTCTGATACCAGAGGAGATGCAGGTTAAGTGCTAGAACAGATCTACTTGAATTATCTAATTCAATTAGCTACTATGATTTTCCAGTCCTAAAAAACCAGTAAACGCTCAACCACACTTGTAAAAAGATGTTTTTAACACATAGTTAAGATATAATTTACATTTAGTTTCAGTTATCTATATACATATATATATCTAACAACACAGATATTAATCCTTAGCATTTAAAATCTACTTCAGCAGTCACTATTCAGAACTAGCATTTATTAAATATGTGAGTTAGTTATTAATGACAGTGTATTGTGGGACACTCATGCAGAAAATAAGATACAGTGAGTTTTTTCCTCAGCTACTCTCAAAACACCCGGTTTTCTTTTTCAGCTGAATGCCCAGGAAGAGATGCATGCAGATGTTTCGCACCAGGCGTAATTTGGTTAAATATCCTATTTTTATTCTCTTCCCAGATTTTTCTTCCTTGTTGAATGCTTATACTGGCAGCCAGACAAATGAGAAAAGAACTTGACACTTGTCAAGAACATCACTTCATATTAGCTGATTTCCAAAAGATGACACCAGATAAGTAAAAGCCATTCCTCCTTCTTTATAAATAATGCCAATAAGAGGGGAGAGTGGGAGTGTGTTGGTGCTGAAAGATACTTAGCAATCAGTGCTATAATCTCTTGTTTTGGATTTGAGGTTTTTTTGCTTTGTTTTTTTAATTTTTTTTTTTAAACTGAAAAAACAGGAGCTATCGGAGACCATGCAATCCTTCAGAGCAGCAATGACTTCAATAATTAGCACAAAACCCCCAGTAAGAATATGATAACCACTTACATCAACTACAAAGATCTTCTGGGAGTCATCCAGAAACTGGACTTTCAGGTGCAGCATCCTCGAGCATGTGGCTGAGCGTGCGGCAGGCGCGGGAGTGCTAGCAATGTGAGCGGTGTGCCGGGAAGGGAGCCCTGACTCCTCTTGCACACATAATTTCCCTCTCAGTTGGATGGAGAAGGCTGCAGTCACAGAAGTGGAGCAGAGGCTGGAGCAAAGGAACCAAATGCCTAAAAACAAGTTAAAAAAATAATACTGATACCTCCCCTGGTTTAAATATCACCACTGCATTGAAGGATACTTTCCCCCTGTGAATTATGGGTCTATTAATAGGGGGAAAGGCTCTGCAAGAGTGGCACTAATAGGGCTGAGATAAACACAGAGTTTTTACAGCTGGTGGTGAGCAATGCTAGTGCAAAGCGAGCCCATGCTTCGTACCATGGGGTCAGGGAAGAGGAGCTGAGCGGCTCTCCTGCAAAAGTCACTGAGCAACAAGCGTCACCTTTTCTCTGGTCTGGTTAAGGTGCACTAAAAGACCACCTGGCTGGCAGCTGTGCCCGCTCCATGACAAGGCAGATAAAGTCCTATCCACTGAGCAGATGTGTGCCGGCCGGGCAGACGGGCTGATGTACTTCTCTGGAGACTGGGAAATGTTTCCAACTGAACTTGAAACCAGGTGGGAGTCCTTCCCAGGGGGACAGAGGAGGACCTGCTACTAATTCCTGGCTGGCACCCTGGTTTGGCAGCTTGGTGAAGTCTCACAAGCCTTTGGGACAAGCTGGTTCCCGTTTCACACCTGAAAAGCCCATGTCCCCACGCACTAGCTCATCCTCTGAGTGCCAGAGCCAGATGCCCATGCTCCAAACCCCCGGGGCTCAGCCCAGGCTGCCGGGCGCAGCCTCCCCACGGCGTGGTGGGTGCCTGGGGCTTGCACTCGCACTGCGTCTCTGCCCCAGCTACTGCAGGGACACGATGAGCCGCCTGACCGCTCTGGCTGATCTCGTCCGGCAGAGCCCCCCCTCACTAAGCATTTGGATGAAGGCAGCATTTGGGTGGGAGCCCCCGCTTGCAGAAATAAATGCACTGAGTAGTGCCAAAAGGCAGGTGCTGGACTGTCATAGGAGATTGTTAACCGCTGCTGCTGCTGGAAAAAGTCACAACCACACACAATCCTGTGGGACCCAGAGCGATAGAAATGCATCTCAGCCACATTAAGTGCTGTGGAGATTTTGCTCATTGCTTCCTTCCCAGTTTCCACTGAAACATCCACTGTAAGTCACTCCAGGCAGTTTGCTGTGGTCCCTCTTACACTTGCCAAATATTCCTGGGGATGTCAGGACAGAGCCTGTTGGGGCATACACATAGCTTGTCATCTGGGGTGCAGAGAAGAAAAACGTAGAGCTTTTTAGCTACAGAAAAACTTACTAGTCTTCTGCTAACCAGGACAAAAAAGAATCCTAAAAGTTAAAGCCAATCTGCTTTTCCATGTAAATCTGCTCCACAATTTGAGCTCATCATCCGCCAGTGGCCAGGAGGGCCTTGCTGTACCGAGTGTGCAGGCACTGTGTCCGAGGACCAAATTTCCAGTGCTGCTCTTGGCCCCGGGGTCTGAGCTCTTTGTGTCATGGGAGAAGGGCGGTGTCACGTACAAACCGTCTGGGGGGGCTGAGTGCACTTTCCCTCTGCAGTTTTAAATGTTTGTGCCATCAAACACTGATGGGCATTGCGGAGAAGAGCAGCACCCCTGTGAGCAGCTCACACGTCGCAGGCACGGCTCTGCCACAGTGGCACTGGGAGCACAGCAGGAGCATTGGACCAGCAGAAAGGATGCATGGGGGTGAGATGGAGGAGCCCCCAAACCCCAGAAAAAGCCAAGCCTCCCTGCTACAGGCTTTCCTGGCATGCCAGGGGCACCAACTCTGGGTTCCATGGATGCTATTAGAAGCTGAGCACCAGCCAGCTGGGTTGTGGGTAGAAGAAAAGGGTTTATTTCACTACCATGGCATGAAGGAAGGGGACTGTGTTGGGTTTTTCAGGGCTTCTAGCCACCCTACAGAGGCATTCACGCAGACAGTGTGGAGCCCGCAGAGGCAAACAAGGTAAATGAGGACTTTTGGGGGGTAGGAGAGTAAGGGACAGCCAGAAGAGATGTGGGACAAGCAAAGCCCACTTGGGACGTGAGAATTATTGCTGAGAGCAGAGAAGATCCACCACTTCAGCAGACGAGAGACCCATTTTACTCCAACCCATCTCCTTCTTTCTTCTGGAGGTGACTTTGGGGCTGGCTGAAGCAGCATGCATGGGGAGCACCAGCGTGCCAGGAGGAGCAATCCTGGCTCCCAGCCTCAGTCAGTGCTGACCTCCAGCTGGGCACGTACGTCCTCCTTATCTGCAAGGGCAAGGAATAACGTGAAAATGGCGTGGAAAGCACGGAAGAGGTGAAGGGCAAGCACAGCCATACCAGCAAGCGGGGAGGTGACCCCGAGCAGCAGCACTGGAGCACGGCAGGAGTCTGAGCAGCAGCGTGTTGGAGCGAGTACTGCTGTAGGGCTGTTTGCTCAGCCAGCTCATCCCGTCATTTTTAATACTCTGGACCCTGCTGCCACCATCCTGCATTGCACCAGCTCTCCCGGGAAGGACTCCAGTCCACTGAGTGTATCTATCTGAACTCCTATTAGGCTGGATGGTATTGCATTGAATCAGGGTCTTCTTCAGCCTTTCAAATACCCTGGTGTTTGCCAGGATGGACCGAGCAGAGCAAGAAGCAAGAAGTCTCCTTCCTCCCAAACCCAGTAGCCCCTTTTCCAAGGTAAACTTTCACACTGGTCTTTAGGGTCTGCTCCTTTGTTCCCCTGTTGGCCCCAGAATTGGGGGCAGCCTGCAGGACGGCTGATGGAGAGCTGAGGCACTGCGGCTACGCTCCACAGAGCCTCTCAAAACGGTGATCCACCGGCACTGGGCAGCGAGCGAGTTCAGCTGCCGTCCTCCAAAAGGGCTCACTTTAGGCCCTGGAGATGGGTGAAGAAGCACCCCAAACCTCCCCAGGTGACTCCTGATTGATAGAGAAGCAGGCTCTGAGAGAGCAAACTCTGGCAGAGAAGAGACATAACATGCTCTCCTTGCATTACTGTGGCCGTGGCTCTGCATGCTGCTGTACCGTGTGCTTTGTCATGCTTATCTTCAAATTCTGTTTAGAGGAAAGGAAAAGAAGACAGATAGATAAAGTCATGGAACAGAGATCTGCCAGGGGATTTTAAACACCATAGTCCAAAAGGCAAGAACCCACACCCAGCTCATTGCTGAGAAGGAGAAGCACTCACCCTGTTTTCCACACCCAAAATATTTGCTACTGGCAGCTGCCGGAGACAGGGACTCACCTAGGTGGACTTTGGTCTGTGGTGGCCTTTCATACATTTATGTTAGACCTCCTCTTCCTCAGGTGGAGCTGCCAGGAGAACATCCATGTTCACTTCTCACCCAGCCATAACCCTCCCAACTGCAGGGCCAGCAAGCAACACGGCTGCTTGCCTGCCGTCGGTGGGAGCAGGCTCAGGCACAGCCAAAGTCTTTCTGAACGGCACTAGGCACACAACAGGAATATCATCAGCTGGTTAATAAATCCAAGGCATAGCACCAATACTGCAAAACAGGGAAGTTTTTATTTCCAGAATAGGGCATCTACAACGTTCCTGCTGCCACACCAAAAGGAATGGTCTCACTCTCAGCGCGGTCCTGGCTTATGTACTAATTAATTGCTTTAATTTTTTTATAAACTATGCCCCCAAACAGGTATTTTCAAAAAACAAAGCCTGAAAGAACCGAGTTTGTTTGGCTTAAAAAGAGAAGAAAGAGGGAACAACAATAGCTTCCTGATACATGCAGGGCCATTCCAGGAGGACAGATCGGCTGTGTTCCCAAGCTATGGGGAAAACAAAGAAATTGCTGGAAATTGCAGGGAAGATCTGACTTAGGTCCTAGGAAAGACCCTGAAACTGTGAGGCAGGAGAAATACTGGAGCAGGCTGGAAAAGCCAGGGATGACTCAGACACATGTCTGTTAGGGCTGGTCCAGGCACACTTGGTCCTTCCTTTAAACCTTTAACAATGACTATCATTCTTCACTGACTTCACAAGTCACATTATATCTTGAGCATATCTCAACAGTTACGGTTCACTTGCCATGTCCTGTCCTTCTAAAAACATCTGCCCCAGAACTGTTCTACTTATTGAATATAATAAACAATGATACATTTGCATTTCCATCAAATTTTCTTGCCAAACATCAGCTAAATAGTCTGACATCACTGTGCTGAAACTTATTACTCATAAGTAATCTCTGGGAAAATGGAAATTATTGCATTTTTTTATTTTGTGTTTAGGTGGGTTTTGCCCATTAGCTTCCAACTGCAGGACAAGACTTCTCTGACCAGCATTTTGTTTTGATACCAGAAGGTGACATTTTCCTCTCTGGTTTGCCCCAATCCTACCCAAGAACATCCTGCCATGGTGCCTCCTCATCTTGCTAACATTCCCACCGAGAGCTGTACTTATGGCAATGCAACATCACAAACATTATTCACCGAAAGCAGCTCCACAGACACCCTGGCGTTCATCAGCATTAATAACTTGTCTGCAGAACTGGATGAGACTGAGAGGAGGGGAGAGCTTCTGTGCATGAACACTGGCAGGAGGAGTGATGGTGAACAGCCCTAACGTTAGACTGGAAATGAAGACAGGTTTAAAGAAGAATTGCATCGTCTGACAGTCTCGCACCAGGTGGTTCCAGTGCAGGTGATGACACAATTACACGCTAGCTATACAAATTATTTGCATTGGTGTTCAGCTGGTAAGGTTTACAAGATAAACAGGGACAGGGGTTTTGGGAGCGGTTTGGTTGCTGTGCAGGCATCTCTCCTGCAGGCAAGCATCCCAGCAAAACCAGCAGACCCGAGTTCAGTACAACTTGCAGGCACGCGTGTGGGAGCAGAGCGTGACCCTGACGTGGTGAGAAGCATGGTGCCGTTTCAGCTGCTGGACCTAGTTACAATAATAATAAAAGAAATAGGTTTAGCTGAGTTTAAGCACTAAGCCAAACTAAAAGTCGCCTGACTCACCCTGCTTTTTTTTTTTTTTAGTAACAGTTTCTGATGCTCAAGGAAGCAGAGTCATATGAAATCTTATTCTTGTGATTATATTTTTATTTCAGCTTCAGCGGCTGAGATAAATGGCTCTTTTTACCTACCTGTAATAAGAGAGAAGGAAATCACAACCTCTACTATGCACAAAAGACTCCAAATACAACTGCAATTCCAGCCACCCGACAGACAAATTAACTGTAAAAGTGCAAAACTTCCTTTGACGTCCTACTAAGATATACTCACACCACGCTACCAAAGTCCTGAAATATAAATGAATTTCCATTTCTCTTCTGTTTTCAACCTGTGCAGAAGAACCGTGTTTGATGTCCACGGACAGAGCACAGCCTCACTCTGAGGACTATTGCCAGGACGAAGCAGCTTTTTGCTTCCAAGCTCCCTCTCGTGGTGGTTGTGCCCAACGACAAATACAGGAGACAATTCAGTTTGCAGGGATGAACAATTCAGTACAGCAATAACACAATCTAGCGTGCATCGATGTATATCGTTGACTTTTTTCTTCCTTTTTCAGGTTTTATATGCTATGTAAAAACTATTATCAGGCACTGAAGAAGGCAGTTTGCTGTAAGCAAATGCAAATGATAGCACAAGCTATACAAGAAACTAAATAATAGCCTGACTCTGGTATTACCTCATTTTTAATACGCCAGTTGCGCTCTGTTGTTGGCACAGCTATATAAAAAGCACTCTGGATGTTTAATTCAAACAGATCACTTTGAAACATGAGAAAGCAATTTACACAGAAAAAGAAAGCCTCATGAATGTATTGAGTCAAAGGAGTGCTGGTGCCTCCAAAGACTCGGGCATCTCTTAGCATTCCATCATTTCTAGCTAGGGAGATGCACCTCACTACATCTATGTAGGAGTACAAAGCACAGGACTTGTCCTTAATTTCTTTCAAGCATGAACTGTTCCTGGTCCACTTGCACATCCCCACATCAACAAGCCAAAAGTATTGTGAGCTTACCTGTAATCCAGCAGTCTGCGACAAGGTCTCCGGACGCCCAGGCTCTCTGTCCTTGCGAGCGCTGTCAGGAAGTCAAACCAATCAACCCCCCCCTACGGCTCTCCGTGAGTCACGTTCAGATCTTTCCTAGGTTGTGCCCCAAGGGAAAAATCACAGACCCCACGTACCACACCGCAGAAATTGAATGACAGGTGGGCAGCGTCCGCTCATGCAGCGCTGGCACCAGAGAGTTACGAGACTAGAAGCAGCAGCAACTCTTCAGAAGGGAATTAAAGGCCAGGATGGTGAAAAACTTTGCTGAGCATCATCAGGAAGGATCCTACAGCCAAAGGCTTCGTCTGAGGAAGCTGCCAAATTGAGTCTGCAATGCTGGGTGAACAGACTGAATCCTAGTGGAAAGGATGGAGTTCTAAGAAACTATATTGCTTATTTTCATGACAGATGTGGTTTCCCTCTTGGCTCAAGACAACTAGCTCTGGTTGAGTAAGCCTCGATTACATCTAGGCAAAGAAATGCACATGTTCTCCACATACCTTCAGGCCAATGGATCAGACCCATCTCACCATATGGATCTCGATCCTGAGTTCTGTTAACATGTTTCCCTCCCAGGTAGCCTCTCTTCCCCCACTCCCTTCTTTTCCTTTTATTCTTCCTCAAAAGACCCTTATCACACTTCAGTCCTACCAAGGCCCACCAAATGCCAGGCACATGGCTCAAAGCAGGGCTAAAGTTGTGTCAAAGCCATTCTTCACAGCAGGCACTGGAGGACAATAGGGCAGCATCCATCTGAAGGTGGGAGCTTGGTACTTTCATAGTGATCAAAGATAATCCCAGTCTCATGGTTCCTCTTCCAGGGCCTTCTGGCAGACGGTGGTAGCTATGAGACAGATGTGTTTCAAAGAACAGGAAACATTCCTACATCATGACTGTCCCAAGGTTTCAGGGGTACATTCATAAAACCTTTCTAAATTATTAATTTGGGCCCCAAGATGAAACAATTCGGATGGCCTGAGATACTGTGCTGACAACTAATAAAGAAACAGCTTAGCTAGCTACAAGGAAAGGAACCCAGCTGGACTCCAAAGTACTTCTAACCACAGTCTGACACTGGACAGGCCCTGAAGCTAAAAATCTTTCTTCTAACCTATTAAAAAATACATCTGCATTACTCAGATTAGACAGGGCATTTGGCAAGTCTGTGCTAATTCCTGGAACAACAAATGGAAACCAGTGCCAGGATCAGTAATGTGACTGCAGTCGCAGAGACACGGGGCTGCAAGGGACTTCAGGAGATCACACAAGACAACCTAACGTACAGAGGACAGGAACTATACATGCCACACACACTCCTTCCTCCAGCAGAGGTTATCCGATGTTGTCTGAAAATTCTCTACCACCTCCACATAACTGGAGCTTGCTCCAGCACTTCAGCCATGCTCTGTAAGCAGCTTTCTCTCTTTTCCAACATAAATCAGCTTTGCTGAAAATTCAGTTTACTTCTTGTTTTCCCATAGCAGCCATGCTGTTGCTGATTACACGATCATTATTAATTTGCTTTTAAGAAAAAGGGTCTAAGGTCTATTACAACAGTAGGATCAATCCCAAGCTGATGATTAACCATCCTATCTGCCAGTTCCCAAAAAGACAAGTAGCCCTTAAGGAATGTCATGAACAGCAAATGTATTTTCTCTTTTCTAGGCTGACCAGATAATTTAAATCTAATGTCAAGGCAGATCTTCTAAGGACATAAAACTGGATGAACTAGTCAGCCTAGAGGCAGGAAAAAAGAAAAAAAAATTAACTTGAAGAGCCAGAAATTTCCCAGAAACCTGATTCTCCATTTGGTTTACTGAGTTGCAGTCATTTACCAATTATACCTTTTAGTAGAAGTCTAAGAGGTGTAATTCTGAACCAGTTACATTGTAGTATCACAAATGTATGAAAGACACTAATGCTCTTCATAAATCTGAGAAATTTTTAACTTTGTTTTTTAGGTTCTAGCCCACTTACTTATTTACATGCAAGAAGTCCAATTTCAAAATTATTCTACAGTGCTGGTGCATCTGATTCCAGGTAAGTCCAAGCACCTCCCCATCTTTAACACAGCTTTCCACATTATGCCCCCGGGGGGGGAAGTGCTACGATTACCATTTTTCTTCGAGGCAAGAACAATTGAGGTCACCCAGTAACTGGCAGCGTCTTGGTGTCTCAAATCCCACACAAGCCTAATCACTGGAAATATGATTTGGAGGAAGTAAGTCACTGTTAGAAAGCTGTCACAGTACACTCAGACAGAACCAGCAGAACACCAAGGAGCATGGACACATCACAAACCAAACAAACAGCAAAGCCTGCCTATGAGGAAATATTTAGCAGGTACCTGCAACACGAGAGCCTCTTCTCCGTCATTTATTGCAGTTATTGCAATTATTGCTCCAGACTTTTTGGAGGGACTTGAAGAGGACCTCAGCTTTGAAAGAGAGCACTGGAGGCAAGTAAGTCGATTCCATACTGAATACTGTTTCCATGGAGAACAACAAATGTCATGCCCTACAATCTTCTAATCGAACTGTATCATCGCTGTCAGCCAAGCTATCGTAAGCTCAATGCTGCCCTCAGCAGAGCCAACAAACCACTACAGGTAGGATATGACCTTTGAATTGAATGCTGTTGCTGATTTACAGCTGGAAGTCCATCTTCTCTCCTCCTCACAGCTGTAATGACCAGGCAGAGACAAAAGTGGCTACTTAAAAAAACCCAAAAGCCACATTATTTCACCTTCACAGAGTGCAGAGCACAAGGCCACCTCATCTCTTGACAGAGCTCGCCCGCAGCTACAGTAGCTCTTCGCGCACTTCCTCCAGCTGCCAAGCAAGTGAACGGTGACTCACCAAACCAAAGCGCCTACCAGCAAACCAAGCTACCAGGACTGCTGACTTTTCAGCAGAGATAACTTAAACAGGTCAACATATATTGTTTTAGAACCCATATCTCATTTTAATTAAGACTAGACACTTCCACCTAGCTTCAAACTGTAATTACAGCCAAGCTTATTAGGGCAGATAACAGCGTACTGCTCGACACGAGGTGTGGCGGGTGGTTCACCCTCCACCCACGCAGGGTTATCTCCTGTACTTCCTCCTGGGGCTGTCGCCGCTGCAGGGTTCACCAAGTTGGTGGTTCATACCCAAGCGCAGCCAGCCAGGCTGCAAGGCCCAACTCTGCCCTCGTTAGCGATTCATTTACGTGTCATCCGTGCTAGGTGGGGCAGCGGAGTGGGGAAGAGTCCTCTAGTCTGTGCTGCGGTTAGCTCCTGCTCTCCAAACACGCTGGGGGGACATACCCGTCCTCTGACTGCACAGGGAAAGTGCAGGGCCTGTGCACTTTTACAGCAGGAACTGTTAAACCAAAGAAAAAGCTGCCTATGAAGCCCTATCCATACAGCCCCCAAAACAGCTAGCCTGGGTTTAAAGGAACACAACGCTGTCACACCTATTTTACAAAGGACGCTACTCAACTATTTGTACAGCAGCAGGTGTGTTCACTCTCAGCACCAAGGCTTTTGAAAGATAATGGCCTTAAACTTAAATCTTACATGCTTCCTTAAAACCCCAACCCAGACTACGCTGTACTGTCACTTTGAAAGAAACCAGCGGTGTAAAGTCACAGGGACTTACTGGCTGTACTTGCATTCACTTCCCAGCCTCTGAGGGGGAAGAGGAAGCAGCTTGCTTAGTTACACCAAGTGCCATAAGGAATTGGGAATATTGCTCAATTACAACTTCTTCTAAACCACGTGAGAAATCAGACTCAGACAGGGATTAATCCACTTGTTGTATCTCGAAGCAGACCTAATGTGTCAGCTACCACACTCACTGACACTAGTCAGAACAGGGCATGCTTCACCCCCAGCCTGTTTTGTCCAAGCACGTTTCGTCCAAGATCACTTAGAAGGGCAGCCTGCCCTTTGTCATTTTCCTCTCAAGATGGAAACTACTCCTCCATCTCAGTGAAGGAAGTGTGAGCAGGAAGAAGAAACAGCACAAAAACCTACCTACAAGATAAGGCTAATGCTGTTTTAGCTGGAGGAGTGGTGGTAAGCATGCTAGGTGGTTTTGCCTGTTGACACATCACTGAGGACTGAAGGTACTAAGGTAGCAAGTTTTTCTAAACTTGAAATCACATTTTACATTAATACATGGCTTTAGTTACAAATGCAGTATTAAAGGTCAGTATCAAGACTCTAAGTTCTGAGGAAGATGCACTTTTTGTTACAGGGCCCAGATGACAATCATTGGCTTAGCAAACTCAAGGCTTTTACCAAGCGTTTAAGATAACAATTATCAAATAGCTTTGAGCACGCTCAGCTGGAAGGTTTTCTAGAAAAATCTTTTGCCTCTCCTGCAGCAGAGGTCCAAGAGTGCTTACTTGGCTAGTGTGGTGGAAGGATGACAGTTCTAGATTACTATGGTGGAGAGCAGCTACAGAGACACTGTGAGATGATGCCAGGACCCATAGCCATTGCCATCTTCAGACACACACAAAAGCCTACATGAAAAATAAGAACCTTAAAGACTTGGACAAGACAAACACGGGTACTTGTTTTGAATAAAGCTTTGTCATACCAGCCTGCAAGGAGAGGCACCATCGCTGCTTTGAACAGGGTCCCCAGCTCACAGAGGAGTCCCTGCCTTGCACAAGAAGATGATGCGCAGCCCTTTCTCCCTCTCCCCTCTACTCAGGGTGCCTGAGACAGTGAGCTTTACACCCACTCTGGGCACAGTTGTACAGCCTGTTTCCCTGAGCTGGAAGGAGTCATTCATCACAATTCAGATGTGGTTACTATGTTTAGAAGAACCAGTACCTCAAAAAAAAAAAAAAAAACCAAACAAAAAACACCAAAACAAAACCCATCCCAAAAACACACACACACACAAAAAAAAACCCCAAACCAGCAGCTTGTCAGTTCAGCCCACTTTAGAAAAAATTTAACACAGACTAGTCACCCCAGTTTGGTAATACAGGTATCTATTTTATTAAAAAAGTTACAAACAGGTGGACTGTAGGGTTGTCTTACAAAATGACAAGAATGAATTCTACTGGAAAAAACTTTTTACAAAGCATTATAGGTAATTGTTCCGTTTTTGCACTTGTTATTCCAGATTTCACCTATCACTGATAAAGATACAGTACATTAGATACATGATGTTAGGTTACATTTTTATTTGTAGAGCCCTACTGCAGTGATTTGAACAACTCCTAAACAGATGCCATAGTAAAGACAATACATATTGCATTTATTATTAGCCTCTTACTCTAATAAGCAACTTCACATGCAATCTATTGAGGAAGCCTAAAATAACTTTTGGTCCCTTTTCCCCCCAAAGTGTGCTGAAGAAACCATCTCTCGTTTTCCCAGTCCTGTCACTCTAAGCTAGTTCAAGTTTTTAAAGTTTTTTTTTTTCTTTTTTTTTTTTTTTTTTTTGCGCTGAGGTCAATGAAAATGAACACTGGTCTGATAACTACCCATAGGAATGAACCACTGATTAATATTAAACCAACTTTTTCCCCCTTAGACAAAGGAAAACTAAGATCTTTATGAATTACTTTTATTTCCTATTACTTCCTTACAACCTACAAAAAAGATCAACAACCACCACTTAAAAAAAAATCTACTTTGAATACAAGGTTTGGTTTAATTCCGATATTAAAGTGCAAACCTAAGTATTAGCCTCAGCCTGTTTATAAAGTTTGTACAAACAGGGGGAAAAAAAAAAAAAATTTCAAGTAACCCCACAGGAAAAAAAAAATCAGGTGTTTTGATACCCAAGCAGAAAACCTGGTGTCCTCTTCTTTTCAGGATTCAAATTCAACACTGAATGTAGACTCAGAATCTTTATTTCTGCTAACACTGTAAAGTCAGCCTGCATTATTACCAATAACACACATTAATGTTGAGATACTGTACCGGTGATCTTTTATTGTTTTAAATGCCATCATCCACAATACAATTCGTGAGTTTTAAACTGCTTAACCTCATATATCCATCACTGCTTTTACCGGAGCTTTTCTCAAAGTTATTTAGCTATTACAGGGAAAGAATGTACATTTCTAGAAGCATGTTCAAATGACTAAAGCTGGGCTCCTAAAAACCTAGAACTTTGGTGCAGTAGGTGAGCTGCAGTTATTACATTTCTGCAAAAAAAAAATTACACGTTTTAAACCACTGCTAGAAAAAGCTCTCATGTATGCAACATGTTAATAAAACTGAACAAAAAGATTTCATCTGTTCTTTGTACATTTTCATTCTGCTCTTTATACCTGTGTTATTGTTAAAATTTTCAAGTATTCAGAGAAAATGTTGATCAGGTAAACAATAAGGAAGGCAATGGCTGTTTAAAGCACACTTGCAGTTAGTATCACTGAAACCTGGTGCTTTTCCCCTTGTTACACCAACTTGTCTCTAATATTAAACTTGTTTATTGGGAAAAAAAAACAACTAAAAAGCAATTTGTGACAGTGCAAGAAAAACTTTAACAAATATTGCTTTAAAATATTATTCAGAAAGACAAATATTAGGAACTATAAAATGTAAAGTGATCTTATTTGCATTAGATTTACATGTGCAGAGGTCTACTAGATGTCTCAATGTGCCAGGCAAAGCTGAGCTGACTGACTAGGCATACAGCCCATTTTGAAGGATACATTATCCCTTTTCAAAGGCATAATGAAGCTATTTGTAAACAAGCAAGTTCAGAAACTCAGTAGAAGGAAAAGTGTGCTGCCATTTTTCAATGCTACAATTGCCATTTTTGATTAAATGAGTTTAAGAAACCCATGACTGCAAGAAAAGAATCATCACCTGGAGACTTTACATCCCATTCCAAGTAATCCCTATGGTCAAATCGGACCACTTACAAACACAATATCACAGCTGCATTTGCCAAGAAAAGGGATACTACATCCATACAACAGAGGTGCCTTCAGTATCTTTTCATGACACTGTCACACGTAAACAAAAAGTCTCAAAGAATGACCAACTACATTGTAGGAGAAAACTTTGCAAATAGAAATAAGCACTGATGCGAGGTAATATACAGAAGTAACCATTTGTTTAAGGCTCAATTTATTCTCCATTAAAACTCTCTTCTTTTAAAAGGCATTGAGTAGGTAATACTGAGTTTAAGTATTTAATAAATACAAGTTCAGAAATTGATTAAAGAAATCAATTAAAATATTAAAAATGAACTCTTGCATATTAGCCATTATATGAACTTAGAAAGCTATAAAAGGACTGATAGATAAAGAACAGATTTTTAAACTTATGGTAAACATGCTAAGCATTCTGATTAAGGTGTGTGGATCCTGGAGGCCACCAACCTTATGCACTTAGATGTATGGCAATGTGCTGTAATAGAGACAGGTTTACCAAGGCTCAGCTCTGCAACCCGGGCTGAAAGTTCTCCAAAGCAGCATCTGTGCAAGTTTCCTCTGAGTTTTATCTGCAATTTAAACAAAATAACTGATGAAAGCCATATTCAATACACATTCAAAGTGAACTCAGCTTCTCCCACAGTGTGGGACAGCTAGTTTTCTGTACTGAGCTCTAAAGCACTGCTGTACACAGCGGCATTCTTGAAGTTATCCTCCTCTAATTCTGGTAATACGAGAGGCAAGCAGGTTGCTATGAACTTTGTAACAGCTGCCCCCTGTGGGATACTAAATTGCTTCTAAAGATCTGAAACAGGTAGGAAATTTAAGTTCTCCTGCAGAGAGATACATGCATTAGACTTTGCATTGGTGGTGAGAAGGCGCTACATCAACCAGTAACATGAAGCAATGGCATTTTGCACAAGTTCTGGGAACAGGTAGATGAGCCAACTAATTCAGTTTTGACATCTGAGTTCTCAGCATTCAGATCCTCTAAATTACTACTAAAAAAACCCCTTCGCAGTCATCAGACTCAGCAGGAACAGAACTGTATGCTACTGTTCTCAATCAAGCACACAAATGTAAGTGGTGTTACCAATGTGACCAATACATCTTTGTATTTCTGATAACTCGCTTGCACTTCACAAGATTTATCTGCAGAGATATCCTAAAAGCCTCAGTCAAAGCTGGGTCTGTAAAAACCTGTCCTTCATATGCACCTGCATGCACTTCATTGAAGCTTGATCCTTAACTTTTCAGGGATTTTGATGAGCCTTCTCTATTCTTGAAGTAATTTCTTCTTTGTAGGAGTCAGGATCTTACATTTACTACTGTACTGTTTCTTTTCAGCTGTTGATTTGCTCTCAATTAACAGTTTGTTACGACAGAGTGCTCTGACATAGTCAGGGTTCCCTTCTTGCCTAACAACTGGTCACCACCAACATCCAGGAGCAGTACTCCTGCACTGACAGGAACGAACAGCCAAGTTTTGCTTGCTTGTTCGTATGTTTTTGAACTAACAGTAATTCTCACCCAGTCTGGTGAGCACATGTGCCCCCACACACTGATGCTGGCCTGCGAGTTTTAGATGGGGAGGGTCCCTGTACTGTCAAAACAGCAAACAAGCATTTAGCTTTTAATGGGGACAGATCAGACCTGCTTAATAGGTGTTTTATCTTTGCTTAGAGCACAGGAGAGGCAAACCATTTACAGTGCAGCTCCTCATCCTACCAGAGTTAGATCCATCCCAAAACTTCACCTAAATCCAGCACCCAGTGCTGTAGCCAGCAAAGAATTCTGGGGACAGTAAGAACAGAAAAAGCAAGTAATTGTATTTTCCTTCACACACTCCTTCAGGATCCCTGTATTTACAGATTAGGGACCTCCCAATTCAGATTTGTCATCTTTCCATTTAACTTGTGCTTAGTTACTACAATTAGTACCAAAGTACCTTATCTGGCTTCACTTGCCCATGAAATTTCTATAGCACTCTCTAGTCTCTTCAGCAAGCAGGCAGGAGAGAAGGGGCTGTTAGACAATCTAGTAGAATAAATTTATCTGTGTTGTATAGCCACACAGACCAGAAGACAGTATACTTTCAGTTTTTATCCCTAGAGAAGACTACTCTTCCTTCAGTGCTTGCTAATACCACTCATGAATGGAGGGGACAGAAATCACTAATCAGCATCAATCTTTCACCCCAGTATTAAGGCATGCCAAATCTGACTAGTACCTCTACAAAAAACCTTTAATGCACCAGCACTGTAACAGGTGCCATATTTTAAAGATGATTTAAAATACAAAACACTGTCATACTGAAAATTCAAGAGAAATACTAGAGCATGGAACAGAGAGCAGCTACTATAAATCTCATCTCTGAATGCAATACTGAAATGACAGAAGACCACTGCAGAAGCAGGAAAGGGGAGGGGAAAACAGGATGCAAGAACAACGCACATTTTTTAAAAGGAACTATGGGTTATCCTGATTAGGTAGTTATGTTCCATCCTTCATTTCACCCAAGGTGGCTGACGGAACAGTAATTTAAGCTAGTACTACTCAAAAATGCCACGGAAGAACCTACACATCATCATACTTGACAGATATGTTGAGGTATCGGTACCAAAACGAGGTAAGTGGTATCTGCTAGTTAACACTGACACTGAAACAGCCTCAGATAAAACCAGGCCCACCCCCCACCCCTCCCATTGGTTTCTCCATCGGAATTGTAGAGACACAAACTTCGTTCTGAACTAACTGTCCCAGACGTAAGACTCCTCCTGGACACAGACAGGTCACAGAACTGAGAGATGACGATTATGCCAGGACAGAGCTATAGTTCAAGCCCACTTCCTACACTCGGGTTTTCAGGCAGCTGGTTCCACTTCCTCAGTTTCACTTTACCTAGGAGGGGTCACTGCTAAAGCAGATGTTTTAGAAGCAGCAACTGTTTTGTGGATCACAGATAAGCAGAAGAATTACAAAGCTGATTACAGCTATCACGAGACCATCAGCAGCTCTTCTACACTAGAGCACATCAGACAGAAATTATCAGGCAGTAAAGGCTTATCATAAAGTTAATGAGATCCTACACCTACTCAATCAAAGAACAAGGACAGAGTGGGAGCCAGGAAGAAGAAAATATCCTGAAAGTGCGAGGCTGAAATGAAAGATATGGAGCATGAAGCCTGTGAAGAGCCAGGACGAGTAATAAGGAAAGACGTTCCAGACATGGTGAGATCTGGACTGAATAGGAAGCTGCTTAGGAAGGACAGACTTACTTGTTTGGCACAGGTGATGAGACTGCACTGGGCAGAAGCAGCACCTCCTAGAAGCAAGGAAGTATTTTGCTGCTAGAGGCTTGATGTGACATTATGAGCTAGGCAGAATGAAGGGGAGGAAATGTGTATTACAGAAGCTTAGGTTCCTCTACCTCAAGAGATCACAAAGACACAAGAATACAGCTGTTTCTTCTGAAGCAAGAGTATGCTTAGGAAACTCATCAAATCTAGGCATAAGTTAGGATTCAGAGGAATAACATATGGCCCTGCCTCCTGCCTCAGTTTCACCTTTAAGATTAAACTTGATATTTAATGCTAAACCCAGAACTGGCCAGGTTACAAAGAAGTCTCCCTTTGAAGCAACCAATTCTGGACAATTCTTTGTCCATAAATTTCATGGACAAAGGGTCTGATTTTGTCAGTGTTGAGGACAGCAACCTGCACAGGATGAACCACTAGTAACCCAGGGGATTGCCATAACCTTTGGCATGATACTTCAAGCCCACATACTCTTTGTTTGTGAAGCTGCCTTAGAACTAGCTGAAACTTTGCATTACTATAAGTGACTCAAGATATTAAGCCTGTAAGCACTTAGTTAAGAAAGCAGTAATTGCTTTGATTTACTCCTTCCTAGAACCCTACAAGACTCTGCAGGTGTTAGGGATTAGCATACAAGGAAAGACCTTATTTGTATTTTTCGCTGCTCCAACACAAGCAGTTTCCTCGCCTTTCAGCAAGCAATCTTGAACTTACACACACCCCTTACATGGCGACAGCAGCCTTTCCTAATTTCACAGGACTGGAGATAAAAACATCATGTATTATCTTTAGTATGACAGTGCTAGGGTCATGAGTATGTAAAATTTTACATTCACAAAGCACTTGATAACAATCTCAAAGACAAGCTTTGAGACTTCACTCTCTGACCTTGCACTCAAGATTAAAGAGGATACATGGTCCAAAGCTTCCAGTAATAACCTAATTTCCCTGTTGTCACTCAAGACACAAAAAGCTCCTTTGACTCAAGCAAGTGTTATTAACATGGCAGTCAGAGCCTAAGCCTCAATCAGTGCAGCTGTCAAGAGGGACAGTTCTTTCCCCTGAATTTGTATGTCCTCCCTCATCCTTGCACTTGCCCTCAGAGATCACATCGAGTTGTTTGCCAGGACAGGTCCAACACACAACTGAAGGTCTGATGGACCAGCTGGCTGCACGCAGAGTGTAACAATGATGCAGAAGAGCCCTATTCAGTAACACGGATTCAAGCTGATGGCAAAACTAGACCTGCAATGGCTAAGAAGAAAAACAAGAGCGGGGAGGGGGGTGTCCAGAACCACCTCACACAGGAATGACAGTGCTGCCGCATGCAGGGGAGGAGCAGATCCATTTACACAAACAGGTGAAAAAGGTACTGAAAAAGACCACCATGCATGTGAAGAGCCAAGAGCAGCTATCCTTGCAGATAAAAATAAAAACCAAAGCAATACCCAAGACAGGGGAAGCTTCACAGAGGCCCCTCCGAACACTGCACTCTTGCCACACCTCTTATGAGTCACTGGGAAAGGAAAGAGTCTGCATTGGGAAGCCATTTTATAGTGTGTTCTCTGGTCTGTAGATTTTAGATGAAGAGCACTTTGCACATGTCCTCGACTAGTGCATGTGGGCTTCAAGCCACTCCTCACAGCTCAGGGTGGTTCTCTTTTAAACTTATTCCACTGATAAGGCAGAACTGTACTCTAAGTACATTCAGTTTCTGTACCATAGAATTTTTTTTTTTTTTTTTTTTTTTTTTAAAACAAGCTCAAAGTCTTCTCAGCAGAACTATTGGGACTCTTAGGTCACAATAATCCCACTGAACTCCCAAGGTAATTCCCATTACTTGACAATAATTCAGATACCAACTACAACCAATGAAGAAACCCACTGCAACAGCACAAAACATTATTAAGGATAACGTAATGTCAAATACAACACTGACAGTCAAAATAGGTGCAGATGAGATCATACTCTGTCTCACTGTAAAATTACTGCAAGTAAATGCAATGTTCCCCAACTAACCCTGCTGAAGTAACGCAAGAAGTCCATTTGACTCAAGTAACCATGTGCAACTGAATGCACAAGCTTCCATCTCCATCGGAGGAAGGCCACCTCGAGGTTAGACTACTTAATTTCAGACTCCTTGTCATACTTTATCTGCTTACTTAAACAGCATGCCTATGCACCTCAACTAGTTATGACTGTTCCACCAACCTGCTCTGTATGGCCATGATTGAGGTTTTTCTTAATTTCTCTCACTGGACGATGCAAGTTGTACAACACTGATCTTGTTTTTCAGGCAGGGAGGCATAGTTCATTTGCCTGACGATCTCAGCAAACAGTTCATCCACCATTGTTTTACTCTTGGCTGATGTCTCCATGAAGGGACAGCCCCACTCCTGAGCCAGGGCTCTGCCTTCTGCAGATAAGACCTCCCTCTCCGACTCCAGATCCACTTTATTCCCCACTAGGATCAGAGGAACTTTCTCGTATCTCTTCACACGGACAATCTGGTCCCTCATCGGCTTGATGTCCTGATCAAACAATCCAACTGGTTAGTACATTTAAGTAGTCACACGGAATTACTATACAACCACTACAGAAGCGCATTTTAATAACCCTCACATGCAACTGGACACTCAAAATACGTCAGAAGACTTCTTAAATTCATACTCACAGGGATCTAGAACTCGAAGAAAGTTTACTACCCATCTTTATATAAAATAAATAACTTTTATTAAATGCATACACATTTTAGAAAATGTGTGCGTATATACAAACAGAAAGCAACTGCTGTACTCTAAGAGAGACTTTCGGTTCAGCTAGAGGAAGATACAGCATAGCTGCTTTGAGAGTTGATTTCGGTTTTCTGAAAAAATTGTCTCAAGTCTAATGACCTGTAACATCATCAGCAGCATGCCATTACACAATCATTTAGGAAGTTTGTGTTTAGTTTACAGCTTGAGAAATCTAGTAATTTAAATAAAGTCTCACTTCTGGAATGCTTAGAATAATTCATTGTGAACACATTTAATCACATGTAAGTAACCAAATTAGATGCTGTAAAGAGATTTTATTACCTAGAGATGCATTTATTCAAGTCTGAGCTAACATCGGGGAGTTTACACTTGAAAATCTGAGTCAGCCTCCTCTGCCCCCTGAGTGTTTTAAGTTACTATCAGTACTACTAAGTTCTACAAATACTTGCATAGTTCCGAGACAAAGCAATGTAAGCGTTTGAAGTTACCACTGTGTAAAAGAACTGCAGAGAGTGGTTTACACCTATAGGCTTTGGAGTAAACATGCTATAGACAGACAAGAATAATTAAATATTAACAGGGTGGATTACTAACTGTATGTCCATTCCTTCAATAATGGGGACTTGCTGGTCCCTAAAACAAGTGAAAACGAGGGGAAAAGCATCCCAATGTCATTGCTGTTGTTTTCCAAAGACGGTATGTCTTCAGCTTGTACTCAGACTATTTCGAGGCCTCTGCTAAGATAAAGTTTAGCCTTCAGCAGAAGCAAACATACTGCTTCAGCGGGGGTGTGCAAGGTTTTGCCAAGCAGCTGGAATACACCCAACTCGGCAACTGAAGCCAACGCAGTAGTTGCAAATCCCTGCACTGCATGCAGTGCTGCTGAATCCACTTATTCCCCACAAATAAAGCCTCGTGTCTAGAGGCAGCTTAGACCAGTTACTGGCTGAGATATTTCCATTTTTTGGAGTGTTTTAACATAGAAATGAAATCCAGACCCACAAATTATCACATATGGCTTGCTTCTCCTCTCAGTACACCACCTACGCTGTGAAAGCATTGAGCTTATGCTGGACAGGAATATATTGGGGGGGGGGGGGGGGTGGAAAATAGCAGCTTACTTAACAAGTCACAACTGCAGAACAATAAGACTCTCTTCTTCAAGACCAACTGAAGAAACAGGCCTTTTAAGAAGGAGGGGAAAGAAAAAAAAGAAAAAGGGAAGCCTCGATTTTAATATCAAGTGATTTTTTCATAAAAGGGGATTGCCAGAAGACTTCTGTTGGGGAAGTGGGAGCGGGTCATTGTTCTCCAACACTGCGTGGGATTTAACAATGGTGGCACCCTGATAAGTACCTGCAAAGCAAGCGGTTTTCCGTCAGGAAGCAGGGCTGGTAAACGCACTTTCACGCGGGGCATTTTCACTTTTGCCCCTTCGGAGGTAAAGAGCTTAAGGCACCCAGGGCTAGCCCTGAAACTCCCTCCTCGGCCCAGCGCCTTCCCCGGGGCAGGAACGGCTGCGTCCGAGGAGGGGACACCGGGGCAGCCGCCTCCCCGCCCCCCCGAGCTGCCGGGGCAGCCGCCGCCCCCGCCCAGGGCCCGGGCGAGGTTACCTGGAAGGACTGCTGGTTGACCAGGCTGTAGACGAGGATGAAGCCCTGGCCGTTTTTGATGTAGAGATCGCGCATGGAGGCGAACTGCTCGGTGCCCGCCGTGTCGAGGATCTCCAGCACCGAGGGGGACGAGTCCACCTCGATCTCCTTGCGGTAGAAGTCCTCGATGGTGGGGTCGTACTTCTCGATGAAGGTCCCGGTGACGAACTGCACCGTCAGGGCGGACTTCCCCACCCCCCCGCTGCCCAGCACCACCACCTTGTACTCCCGCATCGGGCCCCGCAGCCGCTCGCCGCTCCCCCGCCGGGCCCGCCGCCGCGGCCCGGGCCTAGGGCAGGCGGCAGCGCGGCCCTCGCATAGCCCCGGCCCGCCTGAGGAGAAGGGCGAGGCCCCGCTGCTCCCGCGCCGCCCTGAGGGGGAGACAGACAGCCGTTAGGGCCCGGCCCGGCCCGGCCCGGCTCGGCCCCGCCGCCGCCCCGCTCCGCTCCTTACCGCCGCGCCTCACTCCATCCCGCCGCGCCTCCGCCGCGGGAACCGCCCGGCAGCGGCCGCCCCCGCCCGGAAGGGTTATGCTGCGGCACCCGGAAGCGCGCCCCTCCCCGCCGCTTTCCCCGGTCACTTCCGGCGCGGAGCTCCGGCAGCGCACGCCCCGCGACGTGCCGCGTCACCGCCCGCGCAAACAGGGGCCGGGCGCTTCGTGCGGCCACACCCGCCGCGGGGGACGGGTTTGCGGGTGGCACCGAGGCAGCCCCGCTCGCCTCCTGCGGGGGACGGCTTTGCGAGTGGCACCGAGGCGTCCTCCCGGCCTGGCCTCGCAGCGGGGATCCGCCCCGACATGGCGGCCGACAGCAGCCGGCGGGCGCTGCGGCGGAGCCCTGCCCGGGCCGGGGGCCGTGAGGGAGACGGTAAGGCGGGCGGGCGGTCCCCGAGCCGTGCGGCCACACACGCCTGCCTCCTCGGTGTGCCCTCACGCCGGGCCCCGGAGGGCCGGACGTCCCCGCGGGGTGAGCGCAGGCCCCGCGGCCGATCGGGCCCGGTTCAGCCGCCGGCCGCCCGCTGTGAGGCCGAGCTGCTCCCGGGCCCCGGCGGCACCGGCGCCTTACTGGAGCCTTCCAGCACAGAAATCGTTCTTAATCACGGCACAAGTTACGTAAAAAGTCGGTTTTCTTGAGGAGCGCCTTGGCCAAGTCCTGCTCGGCTCTCGCTAACTTGAGAAAAACTCATCTCTCGGCTGCCGGCCGGGAAGAGACCTGCTGGGTTTGGTGATGTGGAGGAAGGAAGGGCTGGCTGGTGGTGGTGTGGAGGAAGGGAAGGGCCGGCAGTGCGGCGGGGGCAAGGCAGGCCGCGGGCCTGTGGGGAAAGGGAGACAGCCTATGGCACAGTCGGTGAGTGGCAGGGAGGGTGGAGAAGGTACGCCGTCATGGTGATTTTACGTGCCTAAAAGCGTGCTGTTGATAAAGTGGGCTTATAAAAGATGTTCCCTCTACTTACAAGCTTTGTCCTGTATCCTTACACCTTCCCGGCCACAGCAAAAGAGCCAGATCTCGCTGCTCAGCTGTCACGTACTTGCGCAGAGGTTTTGCTTTTTCGTCCTGTTTTCTTTCCCTCCGAGCCCTTTTTGCACAAAAAGCCTGCCAGAACCGGCACTGACTCTCCCAAACAACAAACCAGTGCGTGGTGGCTCCGGGATGCTCGGTCGCTTGAGCGGCTTCATCACTCCAGCCGGCCGACAGCAGGTGTCAGCAAGGGACCGAACACGGGAGCAGAAGCCGCCAAGCTGCCGGCATGACCTCGGTGGAGCAGCGGCCGCCTCGCTCGGCTTTCCAGCCCACCCAAATGCATCCCCGGGCACTTTTGGAATTAGCCCTGGCGTTTCCCCCATCAATGAATTTCCCTCGTTGTTAAGAGGAAGTAACTAAGAAGAATAAACAGATGTCTTCTTTCTAAAATAATCAAATCTCTTGGTCACTGGCTCGATAGTTTGCACAAAGCATTCCCACCCATAGGAGAAGCTGCCCTCTAATATAACCAGATTTGTTTCTGGGCACCAGGATGCTGCTTCTCACGGTGTGCAGAATTTCAGCAGACACGTCAGATGCAGGATTTGTCCCTTCCCTCTGTGCGTTACCTGATTGAAAGTCTGAGGCAGACACTGCCGTGTGTCTATCTTGCGTCTGTCCTGCGCTTCCAGCAGGTCCTAGAGAGGTGCCTGGTCAAGGCTAAGTGTCATCCAAAGATGCATATAAGGTACTGTAGAGGTGGCTCTGCTTGTGGCTGTTTTCGCAAATAGCATTATTTTATTCACTTTCTTTTTGTAAAGAGAATATGTCCATTATGGGGAAAGGTCAGTGAGGACTTCTAGCCACCAGAACAAATCTTACAGAAGTTACACCAAATTTGAGTCATTCTTCTTTATTGCATATAAGCAATAACCCTTCTCCTTCCTTTGCCATTGCCTCCAAAATTGTTTTGTCAAGTGAATTGCTGGCATGAGGTAGACGTGCCTGGATGGAAGACATTCACGTGGCTGGTGAATCAGCTCAAAAACGTAGAAAGGTGAGCATTAAAACAGGCTGCCTCCTATTTCAACCCTATTATAAATCATGAGCAGTTGCAAAGTACCTAATGCACTCAAGGTGCTCAGGATAAAGGAAGGATGAAGTTGCTCACAGAGGAGCTTCCCATCTAATTTTAACCATGACACAATCAGCGACAGTGACAAATGGGGGGGGGGGAGGGAGAAAAGGGGCAAGGGAGGATGAGGGTGACAATAATGAGATTACACGGTCACTTAGGTTCATTATGCGCATGTCTTTGTGGCACTGCTGGTCCATTATGTTTGCGATGAGTGGAGAAATGACTAAGGGAGAGGAATCGGGGCAAAGAGCACAGCGATGGGGCAAGCGGAAGAAAAAACAAATACATTTTTGTACAGTTTGACTTCACCAGCAATGCCTCACTCTTGGGCTGAGTGGACAGCCCAAGCAGGCGGGCGCAGGATCAGGAACCTGGATTTTTTTTCCTCCAGGTTCATAATCAATATCAATTTGGATTCCCGGAGCTTTATTTCCCAACTCACAGCACTTTGTACTTGGCCATACCTGTCTACAGCTGAAAAAAAAAAAAAGGCTGGTCTCAAAGTGCACCCAATTGTTCATTATCCTTAAGACAAGTTGTTCCCTTCATTAAACAGTTTGCACAGCTCTTTCACTGCCTTGTACTCTACCATGTACTTGGAGCCACAAAAATAACCGGTGATGTAAAAGGTTTTGAAACTCCAGATGGGAATAGCTGCTTCTGCCATAAATGGCCAAGCCTTGAGCCAGCCACGCAGGGCACGTCCTGCCGATACCGCCGCTCTGCCACTCCCTTGCTATCACCATCTCCGTCCCGGTGAGGTGTGGCACATCCCAGGTCAAAGACCTGATCTAATCTCTGCTGCCACTTTCTCCTGGCTCCTGCCAAACAGAAAGGCGCCAGTCTCGGACCTTGGAGCTGCCCCAGGAGGGTTTGCCCTCTCTCAGCAAAACAAACCTCCCAAATGAGCATCTGGGCAGGATTTGATGCTGCCAGAGCAGCTCTGTGCTGTTGATGGGCTCAGCTGCTCTATGCCATGCCTGCAGCCAGCAACAATAAAGCAGGCTCTTATTAAATTAACCTGCTAAGACACAGATCCTGCAGGGATGTTCAGGGAACGGACAGATGGCACAAGCAAAGGCCAGAAATAATTGCAATCCCCACCTCACCAACGTGAGAGGTGGATCCTGCCTGGTGCTGTGTCCAACAGGGAGGCAGGAGGGAGGGCAGGCAGCACCCTGCCCTGCAGAGCCAGCCCCAAGAGGTGACGGAGGAGCATCCCCAAGCTCTGGAGGGAGTGAGGAGTCCAGAGCATCTCCCATGGCTGCCAGCGTGGGACTGCACCACCTCCCCACCAGCCAAAGCCTCCCCACCCCAGCCACAGCGTGGATGCTGCCCGGCTGCTGCCGCTGCCTGTTGCAGGCTGTCCATGCTGTCATTATCGACCCGCTCGCTGCTCTGACTCATTGTGTCTGCCCGAGCTATAAACCAGGCTCTTCTCTGCCAGGAAGCCTGCAGCAGGCTGCCGAGCGAAGGCGGCTGGGTAGATACGCAGCAGGGATGGCCTGGATTTCACCTAAGTTACCGTCTAGCTGGGCACATCATTTGTGCAAATACATGCAAAACCAGCTTAAGACCTAGTGTCGTTTCTTCTCCGCCTCTTCCAGTGGTTTTGCTAATCTACTTATTGTGCCTTACGGTGTTCAGCATGTTAGCTGCAGGGAAGGGACTGGCTGCTCGGGGCTCGTATGGCTGCCAGAGCACTGGGGGCTACTCTCACATGAGGCTCTTTCGAGGAGGTCCTGTCATACCAGTCGCGTAACCGAACTGACGGTTTTTGATTTCAGCTCCATCAGATTACGGTGAAATATGTCTTAGGGGTTGGATGTGTTCACCTGGCCCAGGTGCCTAATTCTTGGGCTATTTCAGGCAGTACGACCTGTAGAGATACTTTTCTTCTTTGCCAGCTTTTCCTGCCAACCTAGAGATGACTCAGAGGCAAATTCTGAGGACCTTTCTCAGAAATTTCTTATTTTATGCCATCCGTCAGCTTTTAGCCATTACTTTAGTAGCAACAAAAGACATGCCGGCACTTAAAAAAAGGTAAAGATCATTTTCCAAAGCAATTACTGATTCGGTGGCAGAAGTGGGGCTGCACTGAATTATAATTGATACAAGGAGTTTATTGGGATTTCTGGGAGGAGAAGCATCTCTCTTTGGTCCCCAGGCATGGTACCAGATCACCAGCCATTTAGAAAAGCTTGGCCCAGGAGCTGGTTGTTGCTGATGAGCAGCACCGCAGGGGAAGATGCTGTTGCTACATCCTGCCACGCTCACAGCCTGCAGCCCCTCGCCTCCGCACCAGCCCTCTCTCCTGGCTATCCCCTCTGATGCTGCATCTCCTGCCTGCACGATCAGCATCCCGCACCAGGGCCAGCAAGCAGGTCTCCAGGTGGTGACGAGTCACCGCTCCGTGCGGGGACACTGGTGGTGCAGCCAGAAAGCTGGCTTCATGGGTCACTCGTCTTCCTATTTTCTCCAGTCATCGAGCTATCTCCTCATTGCCCTTCACGGTCCGAGCTAATATAATCCGTACCGCAGTGCCCGGGAAGTGCCTCCAGCTATCGCTCACCGTATCTGTGTTGGGATTGTGCCGAGCCACAGCTCCATGGTTTCCAAAAAGTGGCCTGTCCTCCACGCACATGACATGATGCCAGCACGGCACGCTCTCCTTGGATACCCGCTTCCATGAATTTCTGCAAAGCTGAGGGGATGGGGCTGTCCTCAGGCTTGACCTTGTCAAATCACCAGCACGTGACAGCCTCTCCCTAGAAATATACATACATACATATTTTAAAGTTTCTAGCCAACATTGTAGTAGAGTAAAACTGAAAATACAGCTCCTTAAGGCTCAAAAGCCAGAAGACAACAGTGAACACATAAACCAAACCTGTTGCTTTAAACCCCAAATGAAAAGAAAGGAGGGGGGAAGGTAAATACACTGTCAAGATATATTTTTAAGCTTTTTGAAAATAAAGCAATTTTAAACAGACGTCTAACAGAAGAGGTCCCATTTGCTTTTAAAATTCCACGGGTTTTCCTTTTTTTATCATATTCCTGCAGCATTTGCAATTTAATGCTACAGAAATGTGCAAACTTGTGCATGAAATGCACTAGCAAAATGAAGCAGCCAACAATTAATTAGAACGAAACCCTCTGCTTTACTCCCATTGGAGAGAAAGAGAGAGAAAACAAAATTCAACCCAAATGGGGTATTGAGAAAGTACTTTAATATGATGTCGATCTTAATAAGCAAAAACATTTCTTTCTTCTTTATAACAAATTACTTTTCACTTGACAATTTCCTCGTAGCAAAGTGACAAGTATTATCCCGAATGGTTAATTTCTCCATGCAGACTCCAGCGCTGAGCTCATTAAAGCATGCTGAATCCCTGGGCAGGAGCTGCCAGGTTGTGCGATGACCTGAGAACATTACAACCACTGTGCGGTCTCATCTCCAGCCCTGGGACAGGCAGTGTCACCGAGACGGCTGAGCGCCTTGCCTTGCTGGCAGGACCTGGGTGCCTTGGTTTGATGACATGGGGATGTTTCTGCTGAAATACTGGTGCCTCTTTCCCGAGGCAACTTGGAGCACCCCTCCTGTCTGGGATGGGATGCACACACACACAAAAAACGGGTCCTGGCAGCACTCATGACACACGGGAGCTACGTTTCCCAGGTAGGCAATGCCACCGTCACCAACCGCTGCGGGGTGTCACATCCACATGGCATGGCCCTGTTCCCCATGCTTATGGCACTGGCTTTGCCATCCATCACTTTTCCCCAGCCACAGCTGCGGATGCATATACACAGCAATGTCACTGGAGGGTCCCCGTGCCAGGCACACATCCCCAAACGGCCACGCTGCACGTGGCTCTCATGAGGGTGGAGATGCTTCTGGAGATCAACCTGAGGCCGGAGGAAAAGGCTTTCCATCGGCAGAAAAGTGCATCGGCAGAGCTGCGAGCAACAACCAGCCATGCAGAGCTTCTCCCCAGACTGCACTTACTTAGAAAAAGCTAACAAACAAAACTGTCTGCTAAGTGAGAACACAGCGAGCTCATTACGAGACACTTTATCAGCCTTCCTGGCAAGGAAGGCCGACGGAGCAAAGCTGCATGTCCCTCCGTGCCAGAGCCTGTCAGCTCCCCTGGAAATGACACCTGGCCGCTTGGAGGCAGTCCAGGCACCGGTGAGGGTCTTCGCAACACCCCAGAAAGCTGCAGCCCGGATAACATGTGGCATCCGTCATCTTCATCCAAGGGAGCTGAACCACCAGCCCTCAGAGACTGGCTGCTCCAGGAGCCTGGCATGGGAGCCAAGGGGTTAAAGTGCTTGGCTGGGGAAGGTCCTTGGAGGAGAAAAACACCAACACTGCTTAATTAGAGTATTCAAATTGGATGGAGTTGCAAAGCAGTTAATTTCTCAACTTGAAAAAACCAGAATTAATTTTTGCCAGACAGGATCGGAAGCAGTGGGGGCCATCGACAGCCTCGCTGGGGCTCCCCGTGCTGGGGAGGACTCCAGAGGTCTCTGCTGTAATTGCCCACGGTCTTTATTATTTTGTTCTGCAGTTTATGAACTTGCTCGAGTTCATTTTGTGGATAAAAGCTGGTGATCCAAACTCCAGCTGTATCTCTACCTTCAGCAGCAAGGGGTTGCTGGCTGGTTTGGTATTGCAGAGCAGTGCTTCGGCATTTCAAAGACTTTCCTAATTTACGCCGTCTGGAGAGGATCAAACTCCTGGCTGGTGAAAGCGAGCGTGGCTCTGATGGGGCCGGTGCTCCCTCCTGGCCTCCAAGGCAGCCAGCTGCCTCGCCGTCCCTGCACAGACAGACAAACAGAGCTCTGCACGAATGGAGCCAGCACTCACGCCAAGGGTCCACTGCCTCATTCATCCATGGGCATCTCAGCATCAGCAGCCCCTGAGCGAGCCCAGCCATGCCAGTGCCGGGGAGAGAATGCTCTTGCCTCTGTCTTGTGCCACAGCAGACCTGGAGGCAGCTGCAGTGTGGGGATGTGGACTCGGGATGCTGGGAGGAGAGTGCCGAGACTCATTCCTTGGCTAGTCCTTGTCCACAGGCTGGCAGCTCTCCTTGAGCTGGTCCATCTGCCTCATCCCTCAGGCTTTTCTCATCTCCTGCTTTTTGCTTCTCTGATCTTTTCTCCAATATTTAGTCCCATGCCAAATTCTTCCCCATCCTCTTAAAATTCTGCAAGTCTCTTAATTTTTATTTTGTTTTTTAGCTTGGCTGTGTAATTGTGAAGCGTCTTGAATCCCTCTGTGTTAAGTCTTCATACCTTGTGCTGCCACTATGTTCCAACCACTTAAACATGAGGTCTTCTCACATTATGCCTGTTGACACAAATTTTTGCATGTTCCCTAGAAAGAAAATCATCTTCCATTAGCCAGCGCTTTGCAGTGAATGAGAAGGGACAGCACAGCAGGAGCAGAGGCAGCAGCCGAGGGTCCCCACCCTGCGCTGCGCCTCGAAGCGACACTGATGGCTGAGCTGAGCTGGGCTGGGCTTTCTTTCTCGGCAATATCGAGTTGCTCTTCAATGGCCGCGAGCGAAAGGCTTTGACACCCTCCATCAGCACTGCACCAGGCGAGGGCTGCACGTAGCCGGGCTGCGTGGCTCTGCGGGGTCCCCCATTGCCCTCCCGCCGGCAAGGCGGCTGCCGCCATCCCTGGCATCACCTGCCAAGTCTCAGCACAATAGGAAGGGGGAGAAAAAAGCTGCTTCCCCGTGCACAGAAAAGTTGCGCCGAGAGCAAAGAAAATCGATCTCTGGCTGCTGAGCCTCTCTAGCACTTTGTGTTGCTGAAAGGAATAATCAAGCCCAGCCCTGGAGAAGACAAAGATGGAAAGAAAATAAAAGCTTTCCCCATCAGGATCATTTCTGCCTGGGGTTGAGGCCCTACCCAGGGACCCCAGTGGTGGTTTTGGGAGAGGATGCGCTGGGGCTGCTTTTGCTCCTGGGGCTAGTTCAGTGGCAGATCTGTGAGGATCCCACAAAACTTCGCTTTTCCTGCTCACTCAGCAAGTCTGGAGGGAAGGGGAAGAGGGAGGGCGGCTAACAGAGCTCCTGGCCATGGGGCTGCCACGTGCCCTCACACTGGCCTTGTCCAGGGCACATCGCTTGAGCCACAACACAACTTTCTCCTGTCCTTCTTGCAACAGCCACGGTCTGGAGAAAAAGCCTGGCTTTCTCTGTGCCAGGGCCCTCGCGGGCCTGCACGGGTTGGAGTTAGGAGACGAGGAGCAAAGTGCCGAAGTGCTGCTCGTGGGGCAGAGCAGGGAGAGAAGGCACTTGAGGGCTCCTCAGCCGCCCGCTAACACAAGCCAAAGGCTGAGCTTTGCCTTCCGCAAGAGCATGGGATGTTTGCCACAGACACCACCAGCAGCAGCTCAAAAATCTGGTTCTAATACTCCGTTGCCTCAATGATTACCAGATTAAAGGAAAAACCCACACTGAAAAGGGGATTCTGGGGGCTCCTCCCGCTCCTGCCAGCACACCCTGAGCTGGTCCAGCCCCAGCTTCAGCTACTTGCAGTCCGGAGGACACACGTTTGGGGAGGCAGCCCCCCAGCCCCACGCTCACCAAGCTGTCCGACAGCGGTGGGCAGAGCTGTGGCAGTGACAGGCACCTGCGAGCAGGGGCATGGGGGGACCACCACATCCCCACGCTGGACCAGGGGAGCGGAGCTGTCACCCCAGCCCCAGGCGAGCACTGCCAGAGGGATGCTCCGTCATTTGGTGTCCTATGGAAGATGCAGGTCGATGAGGCTGGAGGCAGGGAGAGGCAGAGAAGCGAGGCAGCTCGGGCTGGAGCAGATCTTCTCTCCCCACTCCTGCCTGCACGCTGCAGCCCTGCGCCAGGACCGGCCAGGCTGGCTGGCGGTGGGCGTTCGTGACTCATTATCCCTCATCACCATCCGATGACACATTTACTGCCAGCAGGATGGGCCTCCCGCCAGCACGGCAGCCCCGGAGACTTGCGGGAGGGCGGCTGGGCTCTGCCAGCGGCTGTGCCGATGCAGACGGGCTGGGAGGTCACCGGCTGCAGCCCTGGGATGCACAAACCCCCTGCGCACCCCTGGCCGGCTGGGTAATCGGGGCAGACCAGATCCCCCTGTCCTGGCAGCAAGTGCCCCAATGCTCAGGGTGGGAGCGCAGGGCTGGCTGCGGGTGCGGGAGCTGTGCAGGCAGGGTACAGGCAGGGTACAGGCAGGGTACAGGCAGGTGGAGATGGGACCTGGCCAGGGCCAAGCGGGGCAGGTCACGGAGCCAGCCCAGCACCCTCACCTCCAACGGCACCCACCCCGCTCATCCCAGCATCCTGGCTCACGGCGCTGGGCCCACGATGACAAATGCCTTTAAAACATTCTTTATTAAGTGAGAAATCTGACTCTGCTCCTCATGCCAAGCCCTAATACAGTGCAGACCTAAATACAGCACTAATGCGAAAGCTTAAAGGATTTCCCATAATTGAGCAAAGCTGGCAGCGGGGCGAGAGCCTGGCGGGGGGAACTGCAGCCCACCTCCCTCCCCAGCACAGGCCACCCTCTGCCCAAACTCGCTGGCCCAAATCCAGCCATAGCCCCCACCCTTGAACTGCGCGACATGGGGAATTAAGAAGTCTTCCAAGGCCTCATCCTGCCGAGCCGAGAGCCCCCAGTTGCCCTTGTTACCCTCTCCAAAATCCCCTTGATTTACGCAATAGCACAAGTAGCATCACCACATGTGACTTCCCACCTCCCCGCGTCACCCCTGTCCTCCCGCTGCCGGCGCTGCTGGGGCCCTGCCTGCCCCTGCCTGCCCCTGCCTGCCCCTGCCTGCCCCGAGCCCCTGCTGCGGGGCACGACGGGGCCGGGGGAGCAGGACTGAGCACACCCAGCTCCTAAAACCCAAAGGATGCTCGGAGCAGGGGAGCTGCTGAGCCAGCACCCGCTGCTCCTGCACACCCCGACGTCACGGGGCTGGGGTGGCCGCCAGCACCCTGCACCCCAGCAAATACACAGACTTACCTTTGCATTACCCCCACCCTGGTGCTGCTGCACACCGGCTCTGAGAACACTGATGGTTTAATGGGCAACGTTCTGTGTCTCCTTACCGGCATGGTGGAGTGTGACCCTCGGGCAGGCTCACCCCGCAGGGCGAGACGGCTGGTGACTTTGATTCAGGCTTGTGTTTCTGCAGGGAAAAGCAAACAGTATTTTTATTCAACAGGAGTTTTCCAGAAGCTTTGCAAAGTACTCACGAGCACCTTTGCTTTGGCGCAGACACACGCACCCCAAAACACCACCCAGCACCCCTTGACACCCCAGTGTGACCGCACAGAGCTGCTAACCAGCGGGACCCCTTCCAGGCACCTGGGTGCCTCCACACTGCATGCGTGGGGGCAAAACAGGGGGCTGTGGGGTGAGCGGGGACACCACCAGGGACACGGCCACAAAGCCCTCCGCTGGCTGCCACGGTACGTGCGGGACATACAGGAGCTGCAGCAGAAAGGCTGCCACGGAGATCAGCTGAATTATGGTGGCATAAAGCATTAAAGCAGAAGCCGCATCGATTATAAACACAGGCTTTGAGCACACGATGGCTGCAGAGGGGATGAAGGCAGCAGCTCCCTTGGGAGGGCGCAGATAACATTTACAAGCAAATAATTTACATGCATCATGGAGCAAAGCAGAAATACCTCTGCAAAACCCAGCTGCAGCTGCCAAGAGATAAACGGTGCAGCAGCATTGTACCACGGCCTCCTGCCCAGCTGCAGTGATCCTCGCTGCGGCAGCCGGCATGGGCGTTGCAGTGCCATCGCCTCGGGGCTGGATTTACCCCTTAGGATCAGGGCAAGGGCAGTGGGAACAGCCTGGGAGAGGACGGAGCACACGGCTGCTAAACAGACTGGCAGAGCCACCCTGAAAAATCACAGAATCATAGAATGGTTTGGGTTGGAAGGAACCTTAAAGATCACCTAGTTCCAACCCCGCTGCCATAGGCAGGGACACCTTCCACTAGACCAGGTTGCTCAAAGCCCCATCCAACCTGGCAGTGTTCAAGTGCCAGGAATGGGGCATCCACAGCCTCTCTGGG
Organism: Harpia harpyja; assembly: GCF_026419915.1. Classification (NCBI taxonomy): domain Eukaryota; kingdom Metazoa; phylum Chordata; class Aves; order Accipitriformes; family Accipitridae; genus Harpia; species Harpia harpyja. Next base: position 16,843,072 of record NC_068957.1, read on the forward strand.
CAACCTGTCCCAGTGCCTCACCACCCTCACAGTGAAGAACTTCTTCCTTATATCTAACCTAAATCTACCCTCTTTCAGTTTAAAGCCATTACCCCTTGTCCCATCACTACATGCCTTTGTAAAAAGTCCCTCCCCATCTTTCCTGTAGGCCCCTTTAAGTACTGGCAGGCTGCTATAAGCTCTCCCTGGAGCCTTCTCTTCTCCAGGCTGAACAACCCCAACTCTCTCAGCTCGTCTTCACAGGAGAGGTGCTCCAGCCCCCTGATCATCTTCGTGGCCTTCCTCTGGACTCACTCCAACAGCTCCATGTCCTTCTTATGTTGGGGGTCCCAGAGCTGAAGGCAGTACTCCAGGTGGGATCTCATGAGAGCAGAGTAGAGGGGGAGAGTCACCTCCCACGACCTGCTGGTCACGCTTCTTTTGATGCAGCCCAGGATACGGTTGGCTTTCTGGGCTGCAAGCACACATTGCCAGGTCATGTTGAGCTTCTTGTCAACCAACACCCCCAGGTCCTTCTCCACAGGGCTGCTCTCAATCCACTCATCACCCAGCCTGTATTTGTGCTTGGGATTGCCCTGACCCATGTGCAGGACCTTGCACTGGGCCTTGTTGAATTTCATGAGGTTTGCACGGGCCCACCTCTCAAGCCTGTCAAGGTCCCTCTGGTTGGCATCCCTTCCCTCCAGCGTTGACCACACCACACGGCTGGGTGTTGTCGGCAAACTTGCTGAGGGTGCACTCAATCCCACTGTCCATGTCGCTGACAAAGATGTTAAACAGTGCCGGTCCCAATACTGACCCAAGGAATGCCAGTCATCACTGCTCTCCACTTGGACATCGAGCTGTTGACCACAACTCTTTGAAGGTCACCATCCAGCCAATTCCTTATCCACTGAGTGGTCCATCCATCAAATCCATGTTTCTCCAATTTAGAGACAAGGATGTTGTGCAGGACAGTGACAAATGCTTTGGACAAGTCCAGGTAGATGGTATCAGTTGCTCTTCCCTTCTCCACCAATGCTGTAACCCCATTGTAGAAGGTCACCAGATTTGTCAGGCACGATTTGCCCTTAGTGAAGCCAGGTTGGCTGTCACCAGTCACCTCCTTATTTTCCATGTGCCTTAACATAGTTTGCAGGAGGATCTGCTCCATGATCTTGCTGGGCACAGAGGTGAGACTGGCTGGCCTGTAGTTCCCCAGGTCCTCCTTTTTAAAATGGGGGTTATGTTTCCCCTTCTCTAGTCAGTGGGATCTTCACTGGACTGCCACAACTTCTCAAATATGATGGATCGTGACTTAGCAACTTCATCCATGAGTTCCCTTGGGACCCACGGATGTATCTCATCAGGTGCCATGGACTTATGCACCTTCAGGTTCCTTAGATGGTCTCAAACCTGATCTTCTTCTACGGTGGGTGGTTCTTCATTCTCCCAGTCCCTGCCTTTGCCTTCTGCGACTTGGACAGTGTGGCTGGAGCACTTGCTGGTGAAGACTGAGGCAAAAATGTTGAGTACCTCAGCCTTCTCCATATCCCAGGTACAAGGAGGAAAGGGCGAAGGCATTTGCAGCAAACGTCTTCCAGCTGAGCCAAGCCTGGCTGGGCCCCTGCTCCTCCAAGCCCATTCCCATGGCCTTCAGGCTGTGGGTCTTTCTGTCTCTGTGCAGGTCCCCTGCCCACAGACACCCCAGAGGCCTCCCAGGCTGTTCACAGGAATCCTTTTTTGGGATGTGCTGCCATTTCAGAGATGTACTTGAGGCAGGGTCCCACTTGGGCTGAAGGGGCACATTGGTCCATCATCTGCAATAACAGCTTGGAGAAAAAGCAAGAGGGTACAGGCTATACCTCATGCTGCCCCACACTCTGACGCAACCCCTCCTGGGAAGGGTTGGAAAGGATATTTTAAATCCACAACTCATTGGGGATGAGCCAAACATTTCTTTCTCCTGTCTCCTTTTTCTCATAATAAATAGATCAAAGTGACCTATTTATCCAGCACTAAGTCCAGATTGAATAAAAACTGGCTTTGGACCACAGAGGCCCATCTGAATATGGAGCATGCCTTGAAAAATAGATTCCCGCCCCCTCCCCCCATGTTTCCCACTGAAGCTTCAACAGTCAAAGTGCTAAATGGAGATTTTTTTATTAAACTTGGCTTTCCTGCACAAACGTGCCCCAGTGGAGAGGAAGATAGATAGGCTAGGTGCTGTAATATTTCCAAATGACACATGCCATAAATACAGTATCGTGTACAGTTTGCTCAGATCCTTTAATCCAACTTCACCTATAAAACGGTTTCCAGCAGCTACTCCTGTGACTTCTGGAATTGGGCCCCAGGTAAAATCCCACATCCCTGGCCCAAGGATGCTGTTTGGCCTTGAAACACAATTTAAAGTCTCTTGTTAATGGGCTACCCTTGAATTTCGGTGCTAGTGTGGGACTCCCTCCCCCAACCCTCCCTGCGGGGGATGCTTCTCCCGAGTGGAGCTGGTGTCTCCAAGCAGCCAAGGCTCAGCCCTTCCCACAGCTCTGAGGAAAGCATCCCTTGCAAGCCCCCGTCCCCTTCCCACAGAGAAAGTGAACCAGAGGAAAGCTGGCAACAAAAACTCATGAGTAACCATTCAGGAAGGATCCCATCCTTCCACAACATCCACTACTTAGAAAAGTTTCAGGGTTTTTTTGGTTTAGAAACAATTCAGACATTTAATTGTGCCATCAGACAAGGCAGGAGTCATTTATAGAAAAAAGCTGTAAGTGGCCTTGACACACAAATGGAGTCAATTAACCTGCAAGGAGAAGTCAGGGGAACAGGCTGATGAAAAAGAAAGTTATATAATTTGTCCTGGGCTCCGTCTGCCTTTTTTCAAAGTCAACAGCTTGTCCTACTAAGAGTGATGGGGAGGAGCAGTGTCTGCACAGCCTCCTGCAGTGTGCCTCCTCGCTGAACCGCTCCTGCCCCTGAGCGGCTCTAGCAGACCTGCAGCCCCCAAAATACTTATTTTTAAACTCCTAATTTTCCCTGAGTCAGATTCTTGAACTCCTTTGGGAAAACGGCCAGTGATCCCTCCCATGCCGCGCTCCCCTCCCTCGTGTTGGCATCAAACCCCTCGCGTTGCACCATCTGGGCTCACCCATCACCTCGGTGTCCCGTGTCACAGCAGCCTGGGTGCCGAGGCCAGACCACCACTCAGACGTTAGCCGAGTTAAGCTGCTCACATCTTCAGGGGCTTCCTGATGTCATCTTCTGCTGCCCACGAGATGAGCGATGCTGCAGCCCGGCCTGGCCACGCTCCCTGGCTCGGGGCCTCCGGCTAGATCCAACATATGATGTTGAGACCAGCCAGTAAAAGCTAAAGCTTTTCGGGAGCAAGTGGCGATCTCAAGCGGGTCTAAGGGTAAAAGCCCACTTTTACGGCAATGCTGTTGGCATGCACGTGGCGACCAAGGTGGCAACGCTGCTGAGCAATTTTCTTACCTCTAAATTTACGCAACATTACAGAAGGGACAAACAAACTCGGCAAGAAGCAATTCTCTCTTGCAGAAGTCTAGACCAAGCTTAGCCGTGGCTGCTCCGCACCGCAGCGAGAGGCATCCCCAGCCGGCGCCGGCCGGAGGCATGAGCCTGGCAAAGCAGCCCAGGGATGAGTTGGGCACTTGGAGGAGAGCTGGGGAATCCAGGCCGCTGCCAAAGGGAGCTTACTGTTGAATTATTGCACTGGGACGTTCAAAACGGTATCTGACACAAATGCTGAAAGAGAAAAATTAATACACACATCACTGTGCTACAAAAGCTGCAGGCCTTTGAATGATAGTCAATTTATTCTTCATGGTTATCTTCAAATGCACAGCTCTGATCTCCTCTCTAATCACATCACAGATAGGGTCAGAAAGGAAGCATGGAAAAATACAAACCAAGCATACCACATCATATGTGTCTCAGAAGGTCTAAGGCACAAGAGAAACCAAAAGGCAGCATCTGGAAAGTTTTACTTTTTATTCTTCTAAAATACAAATGTCTTTCTTGTGTTAGTAACTTTAATATGATAGGCCAAATGCATCCGATAAAAAGGAGGCACTGGCTACAGAATTCAAAATACTGAAGGTATTTTCTGGAAAGAAATTTATTCTTTTGTTCTACACTTTAGATATAACATTGAATCAAATTCATTAGTTATTATTTTTACATCAGAACCTTTGAAGTTTGGGACTAATAAACTGGAACTTGAAAAGTTTTTAAAGTAAACTCCTATTAATGTGTAGATATGGATCCATAAAAAACATAACCAAGAATTTTATACACTTTATTAAAAGATCAAAAAATAAACAATAACAATATAGAAGTAACATACTAAAATGAGTAGCATTATGCACATTTCTAAAGCACGTACAAGCACTACAGCAATATAACGTGGCAAAAAGAAAAATAAATTCAAAGCGTACACCCTGTTGGTAGCAGTTGAGGGAATGAACTATCATGTTACGGAACTGAAATATTGCATTAGCCTATGCCTGTCTGGATCCGATGATATTTTAATTTCTTACAATTCCACAGGGCTAACTGTAATTGTTTGTATATATTTTCTAAACTATACCATTAAATTGATATCTAATGTTTCCCTTACTTTGTTTTACCAGAAATGCCTACGAAAAGAAGAATGTGCTTCAAAGATCTACTTTACACAGTACAGTATAAATGTTTTTATATATTTAAATTAAAAATTGACAATTTAGGAGAACATTCTCTCTTTGATTTTAGTGATTGCCTAAAATACAATTCTCTATAAAAAAAAATAGTGATCTGTTGTCAGGTGATACAATAAAGAGTGTGGGGAGTCTTGGTTCATTTTCATGATTTAAAATAAAAATATAATTAAAACAAAGCTAATTGGAAAGAAAAAAAAAATCCCATAATCCAATCTAAGAATGGTCTTATCATCCCCTCATCTGCTAGGATACAAAAGCCATGGCAACAAAATCATTTGGCTTCCACCACTATCAAATAGCATCTGTGTACAGTAATAAAGAACTGGAACCTTGTAATTCGGTGTCAGGTAATTCTCTCTGTTGTGTGTTTGGAAAAATAACTTCATTTTATTTAACAGTTGTGTTATTTTTGCATGTTTAAATATCGCATTTGAGAGGCATATATTTTTGATGATAGAGGATGTCAGTAAAGATCACTAGCAAAGATTTTAGCAGCGTTGTCACGATCATGCTCATACCCCAAAGAAAAGAATTTTGACCAGCTACGATTCATTTCACATAGTGCAAAGTATTTTTCTCTCATAATCCTAGAAATGAGAAAAAGCTCGATTATAGAAATCGATTATGGCAAAGGGAAGCCTTAATAGCATGGTGGCTGATTATTTTATATTAAAATTTAGGTTATTAGAACACCCATGAAGAGAGGCAACATCTGATTTTTCCCTGTCTTAAAGACACTGGGACCGCACGATGCTACGGCTCCAATTCAGCAAACCACCCACTTAAACAAACCCCTGGTGCAAAGCAGGCTGGCTGGGCACTCGCTGGCATCGTGAGGCATCGGAAACCTCCGAGATGCCAGCAGCAGCGGCCGAAGAGCAGGTCTTGCGCTTGGCAGTGACACCTCACCCCCAACCCTGGAATGGGAGGAAAGGGAGACGGTGACATCGGGTGCCACCACCCACCGGTTCCGCTCTGCGGTGCTCAACTCATTGCTTGAGTCGGGACCAGCCTCACGGCAAAACCAGCGACCTTTCTGAAGCAAGTCTGGGGCTTGGGTTTTGCAAACAAAAAAATACTTGTTCCAATCAAAAGTAAATGGGTCAACACAGGTGCTTCAGCTTCTCCAAAATCCCCCCTGTACTGCAGAGCCCCGGCAGTACCACCAACACAGTGGAAAGGGAACCAAGAGGCTGCTCGGCGGGCTGGGGAACCACGGCCGTGCTCTCCTTCGGTGGCAATTCAATGGGGCTTAACCCCAGCCGGGAGCGCCAAGCTGGCCACGCTGCCACGCTCAGCCTCCACCTCCCTGCCCCAACATCCACCCGGCAGTGCCGTCGGAGCAGGCAGCACCAGGCAGCACTGCCACGTGGTTCTCTCAGATGAACACCACGGCTGTCGTACAGCAGAGGAAAATGGCCCAAGACAATCCAAAACCTCCCCTGTCCATCCACTCATCCGTCCCTTCCATTTTGTTACCTTGCCCCAAAAGGGTGAAAAAAACAAAAACCAAAACCGCAAAACCAAAAAAACCAGTAAGTTGTGATATTTCAAATTCCCTGTGGGATTTAAAACACTCGCTGCAGTGACAGTCACCTCTAACAGATAAACACTTCCAGCTAGAAATAGGATTAGGTGCTAGGAAAAATGTGTGTATGCCGCCACGGACCTATCGGTCCTAATAGGATTCACCGAGAACAGAACCTATCAGAAACATGACCTAGGGTGTGTTTGAAAATGTAGGCCGATTAAAAAAGAAAAAAAAGTAATTCAAATCTTTGCTAGTGACCTTACTAGTTAATTACACACTGTTTCCCATTTCTCTGTGCTGCAGGTTGGAGCTGACCTGTTATCAGTCTGCTGTATAATAAGCTATGGCAAACTACAAAGCTTTTACAACAGCAAAGCAACATCATGCTTTCAGATAAGTTTTATAGCAAAAAACTCCTCCTTTTCAAAGCCTTAGTAATACCTATCTCTTTTACAAACTTTTCCTGTATTATTACAGACTTTTTATATTCAAAATAAGTTCCAAGGATTTCTTTCGTGGACTATGTACATAAGTGCAAAAAAGGTGTGTCTCACACATTCGTACACTAACTGAATCAGTTTAACTGCAGCATATTTGTATCTTCAACACTGTTACGGGGTCATTCCACAATATTTTTTTTTCTTCTGTACAGTTTTTGCTAATATAAATTAGTATTAAAATAGTTATATGCTTAATTATTTAGCCCTGATCGTAACGTAATTGCGTGAGTGCTCAATTTCTGGAGAAAAGAAAATTGCAGGCAGAGCTACAGTACTGAAACGGATTAATTCTGAATTCCCACTGTGTGAATGAATGTGAAATGAAAGCAAGACCGGTTACTACGTCGTAAATACAGGCTGTCGTGTTTTTGAAGTGAAAATACTGTGGAATAACCCTTGCCACACAACAATTTCTACAAGCTATAAAACCTGACTCTAAATCCATGTGTTGTAAACTTCTTGACTGAAAAAGTGACCTTAAAGACACAAATTCAGCGTTCACATGGGACTTTGGGATTTTAAAAATATTCAATCATATCTTTATCTGACAGTATCGAACTGTACCTTTAACAAGCTCATACTGTTACACATCACTTTTAATTTACATGTGAAAATTTCACAAATAATGTATACAAAGGTAGCCATGTTGTAGTTTTGTTGCCATAGCAACAACAACTTAATATAATTAGTTAACAATGAATCTATCATTGTAGGAGTTACATACAAAGTTAATTTTGTTCTTAAACTGTAAACTATACAAACTAGTTATGGACTGTATTCTATACCTTACCATGCTTCAGTGTTGGTTTAGAATATAACTAAATGGGCTGAATACATGTATTAAAAATTTTAAACTTTCTCTAACTCTCCTTCAAAATTAAATTCATTAGTTACTAAAGATATCAAAAAAAGCAATAATGAAAACGTTAAAAACTAATGGTAGAGAAATGAAAATATATGACATGAACTAATGCGTTGTAGCCTAGTAACAATGTGTTGTAGCTCTATTTACATTTGGATTAGGCTATCAACTATTTTTTTTTTTTTTTAAAAGTTATTACAGTCTTTAACATACAGTATATACTCTAAGGCCTTCAACAGGCACATGGTAAAATCAGGTCAATATCAAACTAAATCCATTCAACAGGAATGGGAAATTAGATTTTCCTCATAAATTTCACCTTTTTCAATTTTCATGTCTGTGAAATGTACAAGGGATAAACAAAACGAGGACTCCAGTTTCTCAATCATTGTGTACCCGCGTGTCCTAGAGCTACTCGACCGCGCCAGCCGGCAGCCCGCGAGGCGGAGAAGACGTCTCGCCAGGCACACGCGTATCCTCCTCTGGCCAGCTGCACCCACGAGACACATACCCATCTCCATCGCCGCCTCGACGGTGGTGGCCCAGCTCCGGCGGGACGTCCGCCGCCACCGGCACGCCGGGAGGACCCCACCGCGGGACCCCGGAGCGCCGGCGCGGCTGTGGTTGGCGGCCAGCCTGGCGGTGCCGCCGTTCGGGAACACTCCGAGCGTGGTGCGAGACGGCAAGGATGGATGGCAGGGAGGAAAAGCGCTTCGGAGTGCTCGGGAAGGGGGCCGGCGCAGGCTGGCCAGGGAGGTAACGGTTTCTAGAACATCGCGATGCAAAAATACAGTCAAAAATCATCAGCTAGAAATTTCCAACTAAAAAACACGGCTGATTGTGAAATCATGTTCCAAATTACTAAAAACACTGTATTTAACAAAAATAATCTTAATAGTTTTATGAATCCATTTTATTTTAAATCCCTCTTTTATTGTCTGCTTATGTTACAGTTTAGTAGTAGTACTTTTTATTGAAACTACTAACAACCTTTTTTCGTGAAAATGATCAATCTCAGCTTTCATTTTCCCTCTGCATGACCCGTTTTATCCAAGTTTCAGCATTTCTTGCATATTGTTTGCATAAGGCTGAGAGAAATGGACAAAGAGAAATAACTTTGGATAAATAAAAAATATAGGTTCATGGAAAGTGGGAAGCTTATAAAAATGTCACTAAAATTATATCGATTTAAACAAACTTACATACATCTCTTGTCAAATAAAGGATGATATTCATGCTTTTATGACATTTGTTTAGAGTCACTAACTAGCTCGGTGACTTTGTAATAGTCTATTTAGGAAATTTATAGTCTGGCGACTTTTTTTTTTTCTTTTCTTTCTTGAACAAAGAAAATTAGAGCAAGTCATTGCACAACTAGTTTAAATAGTGCTACCTCAAAATGGCATTTTTGCCGAGATTGTTTTGAATTTGGTGAAGTTTAGTGCTTCAAGCTTTTCTTTCTTTAAACTCATTTACAAATTAACTCTAAATTTGCCAGCAATATAAAAACTGTTGTGGCACCTAATATAACTACCCTGAACATCCCTCATTGGACCTCTTTAATAAAAAATAATCCTTAAATGCTTTTTTTTTTTCAGTGCTTTAAATGTGACATGAAAACAGCTGTATTCTAGGTTTACATTCTATGCACATCTATGCCAGATGTTTAAGTCGATAAATAAAAGAGGAGGTTACATCAAAGTGTCAAGATATACAAAAATCCATTTAGCACTGAAAAAATTCCAACCTCCTTGAACTCATAAAGCCATACAAGCTTGAATGCATCCTTTCTGGCTTAAGATCAGCTCTGTTCTTTGTTGAGGCACTGGCACAGGTTGTGCAAAACCCATTTTTGATACACAAATAATTTCAAACAGGAAGTACTCAAATCCACTTTTTCCACTAACAATGTTATGGTTTTGGGAAACAGAAACTCAGTGGTGAAAAGAACAGGTATGCGGTCACCAATATAAATGAGAGTCACTGATTTCAGGCAATGCTGCTGCTTGTGAACGCTGATGGCTGGGGAACATCTATGGACACAAGTGACTGTTAAAGCACAGGGTTCATAAGGGGGGTGGGGATGTTTCTTCCCCTCTCTCAGGGTTTGGTTCAAAGCCTGCTGAAATGAATGGAGAGATTCCTTCTGGCTCAAGGCCTTTTTGAGCTGGGCTCTTCAAAGGTTCTTCCTATGAATGAGTCTCCACAGGCAGATGGTCAGAGCCTGTTCTGGGGTGCATCAGCTGTGCCCTAGATGCCCCTCCATCACTTGTGGTCCGTGGAGATACACATCTAGTAAACTGTCTGCGCTCACACCAGAGGAGAAGGGGCAAGGAAAGTCTCTAACCAAGGCCAAGGAGCTTGGAAAAGAAAAGAAAACCTGGTTGCCAGAATTTGGCACCCTACAGAACCATCGTGAGCTCGGGGTGGCTGGCCCTCCGGACGCTGGGCGCTGGCCTCTTGCTTGGTTTCAGTAACGATTCTCTTTCTCCTTGTATGGAGTTCGTGGATTTACAGTAGCAAATCCATCTCTTCCATAATGCCAGTGATACTGTAGAGCTATGGCCGGGATGAATTTGGCTGTATCCTCAACCAAAATGCATTCTGCAGCCAGATTGTTCAGCAACGCAGCATAACGACAGGCTGGGGCTGTCCAGGGTGCACGGGCCGGAAATCGTTTCATTCATGCATATGTAAAGGAGGTATTGAGAACTAGCCCTTGTTGTGCGGCAAACATTGCTCTTGATCAAATAGAAGGTACCAAAATAAATCCACTGATCTATAGGAGCTCCATTGAGATGAATGTTTATATACAGTAGAAAGCTTATGCTGAGCTTTCTCCTGCTTTGTTACTGTTGTGTTTGCTTTAAAGGGCCAGAGATCATGGGGCAAAAAAGTCACCCACTTATGGAAAATGGTGATTAAATAATAGGTACACGCTGACAAAATTTCAAGAAAAGCCACATAAGATTTCAGGCCAAAATGTTTCAGCACGTTTAGCGGAGACAAGCCCCTGGGCATGGTATGACCCAGCTTGGGCTAAGTTGTGGTTATGGGCCCACTCCAGCTAACGGTTGGCATTTGCTCCTCTCCAACGCAATGAGTCTTTGCCCAGCTGAAGCTGTCTCACTTCACCATCTAATTTTTTTTTTTTGACTGCACCACGAGAACAGCAAGAGAGATTGTGCGCCGTTTGCAGCTGAGAATGCACTTCAATGGACAACAGAACTGCAGAAATCCCTTGATGCTTACCACTGTCTGAGCAAATTGTTCCTGTCCCCTTACTGAGCCTGGGCTTTTGTGTTTTTTTTTTTTCCCAAAAGTTTCCAGAATCAGCTCATTGTATTGAAAGAAATACCCTGAACTGGACTAAAATGACAGCTGTCCTTTCATACCACTTGTACTAAAAATTTGGAGTCTATCTGAAGGCAAATTTTAAATGATAAAAGGAGCATTTAACACAAGCAACTTTAGCTGACATTAACAGCAAAATCCAGCAAAGGGCAGAACATTCCTGTGTCGTGTTTTTCAAGCACATAATTCCTGTTTCCCACAATAACATTTTTAGTAAAAAACAAAAACCCATAAAACCTACAGTATATGAAAACTTAAGACATAACAATAATGAAAAAACGGTATTGAGTATACTTGATAATGATGTACACTTTAAAACAAATCAATAGACTATGATGTAAACAAAACAGTAAGATAACACTTTAAAAACAAGACAAACATTTATCCATCGATAGTATACAGTAAACCAACAGTCCGCTGTGCAGATGCACTTATCAGGATGGTAGTCATAAAATGATTAAGTGTGTTAAAGTAATGTGTTATAAAAGTCTATTATAATTTTCTACTTGTATATCTCATATAACAGAGAGCTGTTTGTTAATTGTTTCTATAGTGCTTTTTTTTTTTTTTTTTTTTTGACATTCCCATTGATCAGTTTTTGGTTAACATGTAGGCTGCAACAGGCTTACTGTAGAGGTGGTAGAGAATGATAGAGGGAAGAGGGGATATATACAGAAAGGCCATGCGCAGCTTCCCACCAAGAAGTCCTGGTGCTCCATAATTTTACTGTTCAGAATTTCAACATGGTCTGCTGCAGGGGAAAGAAAAAACAACAAAGAAAGAGTGAGAAGTTAGAGAGAGAGAGAGATCTATATTGTAATAAAAGTCATTCTAATAAGATACATTTACATCCTCACTGCATTGCCCAAGAGGTTGCCATTAGTATGTTGCACAGAGAAAACATTTTATTCCCTTAATTTTCTGATGTAGGGTGAAATTGCTAATAACACACTTGGCATCCTCTTTAATCTGCACTTAGGGCTTTCCATTTCCAGTGTGCTTCACACACATACTGACAAGACAATTGGTGAAAGAGGGAGGTGGGCGAATAACAGTCTTATTTTTGGACAGAATGGCAGGTAGAGAGTGACTAAGGAGAGGGCCAAAGGAATCCCTGACCCCTGTTAGCTCCGGTTTCCGTTAGAGAGAGCCACAGTCACATTAAAATCTAAGGAGCCACGAGCCAAAGGCAAATAGGGCCCAGAGACAAAACACAGACACAGAAACCCTGTGCTCAGGAGACCCTCTTCTGGGAGCAAACTGCCTCTCTTGAGATGTACTCATGAAGACGCCCTCCTGAAGGACCCAACTCTTGTCTCCTGCAGAGCTAGACTAGCCAGCCTGGCTACCAGGACCTCACCAACTATGGAGGAAAAGAAAAACATCCGCCAGAGCAGCAAGAATTTCAATTACCCAACTCCCACTCAGGGCAGCTTTGGGAATTGCCCCTCAGCACTGCAGAGTGCCAACCAAGGTCCTTGTCTGGCAAAACACTTGAGCACATGCATAATTTCACATGCTCGGGTGGTAGTGTGAAACGATGTGTCCTCAGGAGATTTGCTTGCCTTTAGTTTATGCACGGAGATGGTGGGTAACAACCCAGGAATAGGATCAAAACACGCAGGCTGCTGCAGGAAAATGGTTGCTGGTGGGTCTGTGAGCACTGGGGATGCTGGGGGACATAGCCCTGTTCTACCAGCCTCCAAAGGTGGTTTATGTCCCCCAGCTGCAAGGTGTTAAGAGGACAAGTGCTTCTGGCAGAGCGATGGCTTATGCACGTGCTCACACTGCCCTCATGAAGAACAGGCTCCTTCTCTGACCCAGACCTTCTCCATGCCCAGTAGCCTGATCCCCAAGAAATCCCATCAAATTCAATACATTAACGCTACTTCTTTCAAGCAAAGGTTTTTCATGGTCCTTAACAGCACCGCTGATGCTTTTCTCAACAGACTGTGCCATGCTCCCTACTTAGTAAAGAAATATATCCCATGGAAGTTCCTCACCTAGTCTGAAATCACTAACTATTGGCAGTGTGAGTTTAAGCACACAGACACACACACACGTAAAAGTGAAAAGAATTCAGAAAAAAGAAGTTTCCTGAAATAAATGCTGAAAACAATCTCAAAGAGTTAAAAAATGAGGCTCTTCCAATGCAAATGATCTCCTTATGGGGTGGAACAGGTTATTTTGCATGTGTTATGGAAATGGATTAACATGTCAGGTGTCATGTCTGTCTGTCTGTTCTTTGGGAGAGCAGTACACTGTGTAACGCAGAACATTTTCGCTAATGGGGATAGCTTGGTGTTCACCCCTACATGGACAAGGGTCCATGGCCACAGTTCGTGGGTCATTTGTACATACGGTACTTTATTAACGTCAGCAGAGATAAGGGCCACCATCAAGATGAGTAACTTCTGTCGATCGCTAAAGACATCATTAGAGAATTGCTTGCCAAATTAATTTCCAGCATTTAAGTACTCGCCTGTAACACGTGACCTAAGGAAGAAACGAGTTGCATATCTGTGTATACTAAATGGCCTGCATTGGGAAAAACTGGTGACCTCTTGTTGAAGCGAACTGCTCTTTAGTCTCTTGGGGTAAAAAAATACAGTGATGAACTGAAACCCTCAAGGGATTTTCTCTCATGAACATCAGCTAACACTCACAAATAAAAGCAATGGAAAAATGACACCACTGCTACAGCTGTGAAATAATAGTTTGTAAATCAAAGAAAAGGACAAACTCCTCCATCATTCCCACTCAGAGAAACCTAGCAGCCTAGGGAAGCCCAGGATCTGTAGGCGGGGTGAAGGATATGTTGCTTGTGGCATTCATCCTGGTCTTAAACACATACAAGGACCTCTTGAAGAAACCCACCATAAGCCAGGCCCCCACTGCAGCTGAACAGCAGGTCTCTGCTCAGACCAAGCCAGCCTTGCAGATGCACAGCAGCTGATGATGACCCAGTCCTGCTTACCCCAGGAAAGGAAATATGCCACTAACAGCAAAAGAGAAGTTACACCTTTTCAGCTGACTCATTACCAGAGCAGTCTTTGCCATCAATAGTGCAAACCCCTGAGGCATCTGCAGGCAGCTGGGAGCTGTGCAAAGCAACAGTAATCTGTAAACACAGCCATCAGACTCAGGGGGATGTAAGAAGGGAGGCCACGAACACCGTAAAACAGGTATTTTAGACACAAGGAAACATTGCTTGTTATAAACCATAGGACTGGTCCGTATCTGTGCTGCAGCTGCTGAATTTCTGTTGAGTTGGCAGAGCGTGAAGCCACTGGGGTCCTGCAGGCTCGGTCCCTCTGCCCGAGCCAGCCCTCCTTTTGGGGGATGCACTGCCCTTGTACAAAGCAGTCCACCGTAAAGAGAAATACCAAAAAGGAACTTACTGTTCTATCGGGAACTTCTACATCTGTGAAACAAACATGCTGCTACTCAGTTCATCTACTGATAACTGGGATATCTACAGCAAAAAAAACAAAGAACACAATACATTAAAACATTGTCTTGAGATTGTGTTGCTCATTCTGTCTTCAGTATCAGGTTAGTAAGTACATCAGTGTCTTATAAAACAGGATCCATTCCCAAGATGTCTTTATTTTGCCACACATTAAGTACAACGTAGCTGCATCACTACTGATGCCTCGTGGAGTATGTGGTGATTGTACTGGGATTTTAACTCCATAGACTACAAGTAAGACAGATATGCCCTGAAACTATCTGGCTGAAACAGGACTCATACAGCCACAGAGCAACACTGCACAGGAATTTCTGCTTTCTTCTCATGACCAATACGAGTATGAGTAAGACCTGCTCTACCTGAAAATAACAACAAAGCACAGAAAAAGACTAGCAATCCCTACTGCGAGCAGTAAAACACTGCCTAGGACTTATGCAGGCAAATATTCTACTGAAAACCTCGTGACTTCACACTAGCAAAAGACTAGAGGATGCCCCCTGAGATATTACTGACAGTCAGCATGGCTAACAGCCTCCTAAAGAACAAAGTGACACCCCGTTTTCTTTGCAATAGCTCTAAACCTGAGAGCATGACAAATAAAAATGCTAAAATTAGTATTGGGGGAAAAATAAAAAAAAGTGTTTGAAATGTCTCTGGTCTGACTGGGAAAAGTTGTGGCACACCAAATTATCAGGAAGCATCACTAGGACAGGTTGTGCATATACAGTTCAGGTCTGGTGCGGAAGCAGCCATCACAACTCAGTATCTTCAGAGGAAAGTTTTGGAGAGAATTATGGCTCGGCAGACATGCATGAAATCCTGTACACTTATGGCAGTGCTACAACGGCACGTACTGCACATCCAGAGTCATTTCTGTAGGGATGGGTGACGTTACTGGCATAAATAAGCTTCAGACTTCATAGCCTCGCCCCTGATTTTTGGGGGTTTGGTTGGTGGTTGGGGGTTTTTTTTGGTTTTTTGGTTGTTTTTAGAGTCCAATCTTGCAGTGTGGGGAGGCTGCTTTGTGTTTTCACTTCCACTTTCCAGCCAGGAGAGGACATGCCAAAATACCACGGGGAAGGATGCTTGGGGTGGTATTTCTGCTTGAGACTGAAAGCAGAAGTGCTGCAGGTCTTGTGTGACAGTATGGTTGGGAGTTTCACAGCCCATTTTTCCAGGACCCACGGAGGGTGTTGTTTTTTGGAAAAGCGCCTGCACCCCTGCCAATCGCCCATCCCTACGCTCCGGCCGGGCTCGCCGCCCATCCCGCACATGGCAGGACCGGCCGGTGCCCCCTCACCGATCCCCGGACACGCACACGTACACGCACACGCGCGCGCACACACGCACACGCTGCCTCTGCGCGCCCGAGCCTACGCCAAGCCGAGCGGGTCGGGAAGGCGCTCGGCCCCGCGCAGGATCCGGCCCTCGCCCGGTCCTCGAGATCTGAACACGTGAAAGAAAGCCATTGAAAGGGCCAAACCTGATTGGCGGTAGCTGTTGCAGCGAAGGGGACGCTGGTGGCAGGAGTTGTTGCTGCAGACACAGTGGTGGGCGTAGCACCGTGCATCATGGGCACTTTCGGAAGGGAACCATGGAAGCGACATACGGGAGGGTGGAGCGTATATTTTTTTTTTTGGTTTTTTTTTTTTAATGTAACCATGGCAACATGTGGTGGATTTGGGGGCGTGGCAGGAATCACAGCAACAAGCCATGTGACATCATCATGAAGGACACATCGGGGCGCAGCATGCAATCACAGTGCAAAGCAAGACAGCGTTGGGAAAAAAAATAAACAAGAGAGAAGGGGAAAAGCCAATTACAATTATAATTAAGGAAAAAACCAAAACATTCTCAACACTTAGTACATTTATAAGCAGAACAATGATGTATTAGACTCCGAGGGCCAAATTTCCGAAGGGGGGAGAGGGTGGGTGTGCTAGCAAAAGCCCACGTCAGCTCGCACCCGTGGGGAGTTAGACGCAGCCAGTGCACGTTCCTTTGGGTGGGGACATTTTGGCAAGCGCACCCTCCCACCCGCCTGGGAAAGCTTGTCCCCTTCCCTCCCCACCCCGTCCCCGCCAGCAACCAGAGGTACATGATGCACTTTGCAGCGGCTGCCGCAGCCCTTTCACTGGGTTTTCTTGCCTCTCTAGCAGGTACGATGTTTCGGCATGGGACAGAGCTGGAGGCACAGCATACGAGCGGCTGGCAGCCTGAGCTCTCTCCGTACAAATTCAGCGTGCTTCCTTTCCACCCTAATTCTAGAGGATCTGGCACAATTCCCCTCTTGCGGGGGGGTGGGGGGATGGAGAGGGGAGGGGGCCAAGAGGGAAAAATACACAAATGCATCTGAACAGCTACAATTTGCAGAAAGAGCATCCGAAAGAACACGGCAGCAGGGAGCTCGGCAGCCTCCTAAAGCTGCATGTCCTGCAGAGCACGGTGCTGGAGGGGATGCTCCTGGGCGCACATGGGCATCCCCCAAACCCGGGGGGGTTTGCGGGGCTGGGGAGCCTGTGAGAAGGCCCGGCCGTCCCTGCAAACATGCGGCAGGGAAGCAGGCTTGCCTTCCCCTCCACCCCAGCAGACACGGCCGGCCCCAGCGGGGAGCGTGCATGCCTCCGGGCTGGGCACGCTCCAGCCACAGGACGTTGGAGCAAGTGGGTTGGGGTTTCCTTCAGGCAGAGGTGTGTTTGAAGGGCTCAGCTCCCCGTCATGCAAGCGGTGTGTCCTCCCTGCACTATAGGGATGGGGAGGTTCGAGAGCAGAGTGCTTAGCCATTCCTGCCAAAGCTTTCAGACCTGCTCCTCGAAAGCCTTGCACCCTCCCCAGGGCTCCTGCTCCCACCTTCCTCCCTCTGGCTGAAGCCGGCATACACCTGGATGTTGATAGTCTTGTATAACCTTGGTTGGAGGATGAAAGCTCAGCTTTCACCCACCCTGCTGTGCCCAGCAGCTGTCGGCAGAGGGGAAGGTGCCTCAAAGACCTGCACAGGTTCCCAGTGAGACCCAGATGCTGAGCCTGAACATACTGGACCCCTGCAGCAGCAACGAGCATGTACTCAGCCCTGTCGCCTCACTGTATCCCATGTGCACCAGCAGCAGTACCTCCCTACAGCCCCTTGTACCTGCACAGCTGACACTTCACTAAAGTGATGAATCTTCAGCCAGTCCATGGTCTAAGCCCTGCTTCTCTTGCTGTACAAGCAGCGCCCTGCTCTGGCAGAGGGGCTGACCCCAGATGTGTTCCTCCTTAGCGCCTTTATTAAACCAGTCTCCTAAAATGTCCTCAGAAGGACAACCGAAAATCCAAGCTGTAATCCACCTGATGCCTGATACAAAAAAATAAACCAACAGGATCCTACCATTGCTATTTCCTTTTGTTGGATAACTTAAATGGATTGTAAAGACATTTAAGTGACAAATTTTTGTCTCTGCAGCGGAACTAAATAGGGGTGGAAACACATCACCTTGGATTCTCTTATTAGTCACACGAAACACTGCACTGCACAGAAATTAGAAGGGATACAACCATTTAAGCCTCAAAGAAGACAGCAGATAGACAGTCACACCACTCAGCCACCCAGGTTCTCACTGATGCATACTAACTTGCTGTCTCTTTCAGATTAGGAAAAGTTGAGAAGTTTGTGTAGAAAAACCTACCAACGCTTGCAGTGGGTGTCATGCACAGAACTGACCCTGCACACCATGCATTGAAGCGTGGAAAGATGAACAAAAGGGATATTTCATTAGTGAAGCTTCAGTGTTAGAAATCACTTTAACTAAAAAGCAGGTATTCTCTTTGCAGCATTCAGTATTTAAGCACATGCAAACAGATTCTGCATATTGGTACATAAATAGTTTAAACTCAGTTTTAAGAGATCATAGCAAACCAAATTAATTCTTGAATTCTTGGGTAGTAGAGAATGTATTTCTTCTACCACCCTGATATTAAATTATATGATCTATCCTAGAAATCAGGGTTGTTCTGGTATTGGGTTATGTTGATTTCTTTCTGATCATGTCAGCAGAAAACAAATTGCCCTTAGAGGAACGTCACACTCATGTTAAAACCGACTTTCCAAAAGCAATTTACTCCTGCAAGCAGGGACCAGGATTCAAAGTCTCTAGTTTAAGCTGAAAGAGGCAGTTTTTTCTGGGCTTGAAACAATTGTAGTGATGATGCCATTTTCAATAGACATCCTGACTTTCCCCCCCATGGCAACCCACAATGCTGATCTCTCAATAACTGAACAGAAGAAACTAAGAAAAGCAACAGCTCGCTTCCCCTCCCCACGGTGTGAGCTGCTACGTGCCACTTCTCTGCTTCGCTTTCCAGACAACTGCAAAGGCTGAGACCAGATCTGTAGTCTGATGCATAAGGGAAAACAGGGATGCATAACGTAAATTCATCAGAGATCCGTCCCCTGACTGGAAATTTGCTGCTCTGACCAGCATTAATGTCCTCAGATGAGAGCAGGTGCCAGCAAATAGACCTGTTACGCATCAGCCGTGCACATAATTTCATTGCCATGAGACAGGGCACAACAGCACAATGAGAGTGCTGGGTAAAAGCTAATTTATGGTGCTCGCATCAGAAATACGTGTCCTTATGTCAACTTTGGCAACTGCGACCTCAAGGAAGAGGAGCGTGTAGCTAGCTGGGAGACTTGGCATTCTCAAAGGTGTCAGTGTTTCCTGAAGAAGTATTTCGGTTGGCACATTAACAGAGTTGTGGTAAGGTCAGCTCAGCCGATCCCCTCCAAGAGCACTTTGCAGAGCAGAAGGCTACTACTCGAGTCCCTCCCTCTGTCTCTCCGTACAAGACTCCACTTCCCTGGAAGAACATCTTGGTGGCTGCTGAGTTCTGAGTGCCTCCAAGTGCTCTCATAACAGAAACGCCACACAAGTACAGGGTTTAGGTCCCAGCTCTCTGGACCCATGCTCACACCTGAGGCAGTTTGGTCTCAGTATAGGACTGTCTCTAAAGCTTTTCCCCTGACCCCAAGGAACGGCAAGGCCAAGGTCCAGGCTCACTGTGTGTTCACCTTGAGGGGCCAGCCCAGAGAAACACTTTGTATGTTTTCATAAATATCATCTGGCAAGTGAATACAGCATTAAACATTAAAAACATTGGGCATTTGTTTTCTTACGATGCTCTGCAATGATAATAACGATACTAAAAAAACAACCTATCAGCTCTGGAATATTCCTAATTCAGCCACTTATAATACTTACTACTCTAAGCAGGTTTTGTTTTTCATTTGGCTGCAGGAATAGAGGTTAATTGGCTAGTCAGCAGTCACTTCTGCCACATCAATATTTCGAGTCCTATATGAATTACTGAACTGCATCTTTCAATTTTACTCCGAGACCTTAAAGGTACAATAAAAGCTGGGAGTTAAATTGCTTTTAAAAAGCTTAGGCTATCGTACTAGTCAAAAGACAAGCAAGAGGGAAATATATGCCTTTTTTAAAGAGGATTATGTAATTTGTATTTACTAAAGACAAACCATTCCCTCCATAAATATCATGGCTGCTGGAATATGTAGGTCACTGAGATAGAAGCTCAGAAAGATACCTGCAGCTTCAAGCGAGCAGGCATAGAGGTCCACAAGACATTTTAACATGAGTCTGTGAGAGTGCTATGTAAGAGTCAAAGAATTAATTTGGGATTAACCAGTTGAACCATAAGGAGG
Organism: Harpia harpyja; assembly: GCF_026419915.1. Classification (NCBI taxonomy): domain Eukaryota; kingdom Metazoa; phylum Chordata; class Aves; order Accipitriformes; family Accipitridae; genus Harpia; species Harpia harpyja. The sequence goes on from NC_068957.1 coordinate 16,863,195, forward strand.
AGAAACAGAAAGTATGAATTCAAGAAACATGCAGACATTTTTCTTAGTTCGACTGCTTAAAAAAACCCCAAACCAAACAAAAAAGGCTAAGAAGGGATCTTTACAAGTGAAAAGCTCTGAATTGTAGTAGGTGAAGGAAAAAAAGTCAAACAACAAACGTTAACTTTTCATCCATTTTTAACACAAAACTACACACTGATACTCTTTTGCTAAGGACCCTTACAAATCTGCTCATTAGCTCAATGCCTAGGTCATAAAAAAAGACAACTATGATGCTGAGGAAAGCAAGACGACACTTACCTGTAGGGATGAATGTAGGCTGTTGCAACTGCATGTTGGCTAGAGCCTGTTGGTAGTGGAAAACGCTTGGGTTAAAGACTGTGGTGGCACCATTGTTTTTTTCAAGTGCTGGCCTCTTTGGTAAAGGTTGAAGTGCACCAGGCGGCAGGGCCTGTGGATAAGGGAGTCATTAAAGACAAGTGGAGTAAAAAAAGGGGCCCAGATGTAGATCAAGCATGCAATAAATAATAGGGGGTCTTGGCTGCAAATCACCTGCAATTGTATCAACTTAGCGAGACAAGAAAGAGAAGAGCAGCTAAATCACAGTAGAAGTAGTAGGTGAAACCACAACTTCACTAGGTAAGCAGTTAGTAAATGCACCAGGAGAAGGGGCAGAGTCCAGAAGGAGGAGGGATGCTAAGGGAGCTTTTCAGCAGGACTGACTTGGGCACAGGGGAAAAAAAAAGCATAAGGAGAAGAAAGGGGAGAGGTAATCACCTGGATAGGATACTACGAAGAGCAGTTGCAGGCAACAAGCATTTAAAAAAAAAATACCAGGTAAGAGAAATATAGTAGATGACTATTTAAAAACACAAAGATTAGCATAAGCAACAAATGCCAAGGAAAAAAGGGATGCTTGCCTCTGCCTGTTTCAACACCTGCCTACATGTATGTGCGCACACGTGGAAGCGTGCACACTTGTGTGCAGCCGAGCCATGTGTCCAGGTGATAAAGCAGTAGCTGTTGCCAATTACACGCATAACGTTACATTCATAGTAAAATGCATTTCCACTTGTTAGTAGAGAGGCTGAGCAACATGGTCAACAACAGGCCTGATTCTCCGCCTCTCACACCAGCGGCACAACTCACCACCGGCAAAATTGGACTTCCTCCCAATTTCTAGAAGGTGGCCTCCAACAGTTAAATACCGCTCACTCATTATTAACAGTGGAAAAAGCCATTGACAAATCTGGTGTTCAAACAAGATTTGGGTGGGCCTTGCTATCAGGCAAATCCCCTCTTTTTGTTCTATCATACCACCGAGCTTCTTCCAGCCCGTCAAACCTGTTTCATGATCAGACTTGGTAAAAAGCATTAACCCAACTCAGGAACTTTTCTCAGTGAGTTACTCATCATTCACCCAAGCATGTCTCAACAGCAAAGTAGTATGTCAGGTTCGTAGGAGACAGGAATGTTTCTAATGATTTACAGCTTTTCATTGTACCCAAGTAGAAACCGCATTTTTTTCTCCACGTTGTGATAGAAAAGGGTCCTTTTTAATTATGCCCTGCAGTCCTTTTTGCACGTAATGCTCCCATTGACGTCAATGAGATTCACGCACGTGGAAGTCATGCAGAATCAGGTCATTTCTGCCTAGTTGTTAGTCTACCATGTAGCAAAGCAATGGCTTAAAAATAGGGTTATCACTCCTATTTTTTTTCTTTAATAGGGTGACAGTGAAGAGTGGGTAATGGAGGAGGTTTAGCTAATGAAGGGTTAAGGCTACAAACACACAGTACTCAGAAGAAAGGACACAAGTGAAGAGATTTTAAAGCGTTATGAAGATCAACACACAACAGAATATAAATGAAAGCTTGCAACAGTTTGTTACCATCTAGAAACAGGTTTCACTTAAATTTAACTTGCTATAGGAGACTGCTCATCTGAGAAATGTTAAGCAAGATACTTCCAGGCAAAACATTAGTCCATCCTATCTCTATTCACATGGTGGCTTTTGGGTGGTTTTAATATTAAAAAAAGAAAATTAGAAGAAGAAATTGCATTTGCAAAACTGCCCTCAGACATGCACACATCCTCTGCTAATGCTAGCAGGCATCTAGTGCCAGCACTAGGACTTAATCATTCCAGATTTCTTCTGGCTAGTACCAAAAGACAACAGTCAAACATGGGACAACATTCTCAGAAACAGACACCAAAATCTTTTGCTTAAGATCAGTATTTTACTATGAGGTCTTTTAGGTAAAGATCTAAGAGTTTCCATTTCTAGGTAAGCCCTCATTGATACCTATGTTAAATCTGACTGTATCTACGTCTCGTCTATTTAATGACAGCTATATGAATGTTCCTCCAGGCACGGGACAGAACTGCAGCTTGCAAAGACTGGAGTAGCTCCACGTACATCAGAGGCGTTTTACAGATTTGCAGTGACTGAAGAATTTGCAGCTTAAATTCACGTTCCTCACTGTGCCTGATTGCTAAACATTCTTTTTCGGACGCTTCCAAAATCTGCCTCAAAAAAAAAATTTACTAATTATAGCAAGGCAACTGTGCCAGGCACATAATGGACTTTTGACTCCTTGCTTCTTGGCCAAAGGCTGTCACCACCCTGAAAATCCCATTATCCCATAATGGCAGTGCCAAAAGCAGAACAGCTGAAGGCTTTGAGACCTTGCCGTGATGTGCTGGCTCTTTACAGGATGATTCCTGAGCCCAGCGTTGCAGTCAGAGGGAGCATACAAACACCAACAGGCCATGGGGATGTCAAGGCACACCAGACTACCCCATCGTCTCTCTAACATCACTCTTCCTCCTACCCTGCTACAGCCCCTCGGGAGCAAGGGCGAGAAAGGAGCTACGGCAGTCCCACTACTGCTCCCTGAACAGCAGCTGGGTGGAGAAACCCAAATAACCGTAACATTTCCAGAGTCCTCTAAAGGAACAAGCACACTGTAGCAGCTGCTGTACAGCCTGAAGGCCGGCTCTGCCACGTGGGCTCTGGGCACAGGAGCCAGGAGCCTGTCTCGGTCTGATTCTGGTTTGACACAGCCTTCTGGGTCACCTCTCCCATCCCAGCAGCTGGGGGAGCATTCGTACAGGAGCATGCCCTGAAGAGGCGCTCCTCCTGTTGCCAACCTATCTTATTTTAGATAGAGAGGTGCAGGAAGGCTCAGGAGGACAGAAGGATGTGGCTTCACCACTTCTCCAGTCCTTGTGTTGAGGTAAGAGCCCCAAGCCAGGAGCACACTCACTGAAAGGTCTATCTACAAATGCCCAGGAAAGCTGTCTAAAATTGCACGTGATGAAGTTGGACCAATACAGCTCCTGCACAGGGATCTGGCAGGGACACAGGAGCAAACAACTGTGTCTCATTTGAAACGGGCCAGAATTTTTGTATTGGTCTTGAGACCTCCAGGAATTACAACAGCTCGTGGGGATACAACTTTTCTGTCTTGCACCATGTCCTGATTCTGAAGGAGTCCCTCAAGCGTGTCCTGCAGCACCTACAAACGGCAATAATCGCAGCACATTTTGACCTTACCGAATTCTGTAGCAAGTGCCTCCCCGCTGCAGGACAGGAGCTGGACTAAACCCTTGTACCAAAGAACTTACTTGGTGAGTTTATCTCATCCTGCTGTTTGTGATTTCCCTCTGGACAAGCTCTGACCATCACAGATGTAGCAGTAGCCTTTGACAGTAACTTTTTCCGACTTTATTTTTTGCCTGTGTGTTTGTGTGCACACATGGATATGCAACCTATGCAACACGATCAGACCACCTGCACTGGTGAAAGGGTTAGTTCAGTTCAGTATCCATGTGCTAGTCCACACTGATCCCACTGAACAATTCCCACCATAAAAATGCTAGGCAGCCTCCCATTTTTGGGCTGGGAAAGCCACATTCCTGCTGGAACACGAACATCTGAACAAAGAGGTTTGTGCCACTTTTCTGCATGACATGGAAAGCAATCTTTCAGCATGACTGACAGATAAAAACGCACTGCCAAAGTCAAAATTTCCCACGTGCTGGTTAACAACACTCTCTTGTTATTTTTTGCAAGACAAGAACTGGATTAAATCTTTGCAACAAACAATTTAATTGCACCTCAAAGTTCCCCTCAGATCGCTATCTCCTGGGAGCAGATCACACTTTCACCCCTTTGCCACTTAGCAAAGAGGGGCTGGGTCTGCATCTGGCTTGCTGCTTCACTCCAAGGCACGACAAATACAAAATGATCTGAGAGAGGGCAGAGGTAGCGCCCATTCTCTGACAAGCAGAAGCAATCTGAGCAGTTTCCTCTGAAGATTATACATGCTTTTATCACCACCGTGAATCCTTCTCTGGTGCAGCCTTCCCGAAGGGTTCAGAGGAGGTGACATATTCCAACAACGTGGTTGCATCTGGTTCAGATGTTTTAGAGCAGGAAGACTATTAAAAGTAATTTATCTGATGGGGTTTTGTTCAGTGGGGGAGGTTAGGAGGGTAGGGGAGTTTAAGGGCTTTTCCTATTCTCTGCCAGACCACATCTCCTCAGAGAGGTGGCTCTTGGAGAGGGCAGCGAGGCACAGTGTAGGTCACTGCCTGCGCTGGCCTTGGGGCTGCGTCCGTGCCAGCTGTGAGCAGCGGGGAGTGAGAGGCTGTTATGTCATTTACAGTGTAATTCCATGACTGCTGGTGGAAGCTGGTCCCTAGCAAGGTTTCCTACTGCTGCTGCCTAAAACAAGCCTCTTGAATACTTAAAAAAAACCCTTCAGAGGGGATGGATCAGTCTCTGCTTCTTAGCTCTGGGAATGAGGAGAAACACTAGCTTGAAGGTTTCAGGGCTCCTCTGTGTCCACTCTTCCCCTTCCCCCGCTACAGCGGGGCGACAGGAGCTGGTTTTTTTTATGAAGTATTGGATACGTCGTTATTTGGGGTGAATGGGAAGGAGTTGCCTTCTATGGAGCCAGGACTGACAGTAGACTGGGAGGATGGCTTTTTCCTTGCTATGAGTGTCACGAAAACAGGTAAAACATATTTGAGACTCAGAAAATAATCAAAGGTAGCTTATAGGAAGACAGCTTGCAGATAGAAGGCTGGGGAGCAGCTCCGGTGCCTGAAACTGAAGCAAAAGGCACCCAGAGCGAGGTCCCTTTGCTGACAATGTCCCACTGGGGTTTGGGGGGAGGAACCAGAGACAGAGCCAGCTGCAGTGGCAGCCATCTCCCCAGCTTACTGAACATGCGACCAAAGTCCTGTACTGCACCTGCTTCAGCTCCCAGCACAGATCTCTGAGGGTGCTGCTTAGCTCTCTCCCTCCTAAATTTGAGTTGTGCCCACAGCACAGACCACCCTTCTGCAGGGCAGTACCAGCATAACACTGCCAGGCAAGGTGTACCACGAAAAGTTGCGGGATCTGTCCTGCGCTACCCAGTCCCCTGGCATATCCAGCACACTACAGACCTAATGAGTTAAATTCTCACCGAAACATCACATCTCATGACTCCAGAGCTGCCACTGTTTGGAAAAACACTTCAAAACCCAGAGCTGCCTCCCCCCAAGGTTATTTTCACTGCCTCCAAAACACATCCAGGCTTCAGGAGGCAAAGCTCAGACAGTTAATGGATGGTGTGTGGGGCACAGGATTGGCATGTCTGAACGCACACTTCTGGCAACATTTCTGGCTGGGATGGGCAGTCTCCCCAGGCACAAACACAACAGACCAAGTGCAGAAGGCTTTCGTGCAGACTAAGATGGTTACGTGCAAAGCGAGAAGGTGAAAGGTCCAAGTACCAGGTCAAAGGTTGCCTCGAGCGGTCGCTTCAGTGATCTGACAGCTGGCTGAGTCTTAATTAGCAGGCAGCGAGCACATGATGGCAATGGGCCAGGGAGGGGGGATCAAGCACAGTAACAAAAACAGCAAGCAGAGGTGTGTCAAGAGAGCAACATTTTGGGGAGGCGAAGAGAAAAAAAAAAAGTGAATGCATTATACAATATATTATAAAAAGACGAGGCATGCACAACGTGGGGTGGCTGAGTAATTACCTGGCCTAGCGGCTAGTCAGCTATTTTGCCTCGGTAAGTTTTAAAAGTAAAGAAATGTCATCATGGGACACGTGCTTTAGAGCATATTCACTGCAGCTGGCACAGCGGGTCAGGAGCGCTCAGGGATTAGCCCCTGCAAGTGGACTTGCACTGGGCTTCAGCCGTAATTCTGCAGCTACACGCCATGCAGAGGTCAGCAAGAGCACTTGTGGCAAGGGAAGGACCACCGGTAAAGAAGGGATGTTCAAGCACATGCTTAAGTGCCATCCTGAACTGGGGACTGAGCCTGACCCAGTTCATCTGACTGTGCTGCACTGATTTCAGCTAAGCAGGAGTGAGTAAAGCTACTACTTGTGCATGTCAAGTAACTGCAGGAGTGGGTCCCTCAGAAATATCTTCTGAATTTAGATTTGAAGTCATTCCAAATCTATTTTAGAAGGTACACCCATTTGTCTGGCATATGTTTTTTGATCCAAGAAAACTGGGCACCATTCTTCCCTTTATTAAAGTCTTATTCCTCAACAGGTACAGTAAATGCATCAAGCCTTGAAAAGTAAATGAATAATGTAAGCTGTTTTGGTAGCAGCGGTGATGTAACAAGCCATCAATAAATATTTTAAAGGTTCTAGTTAACAGCATACAAATAAGGTTAATTACATTTTTAAGAGAGGCCAGCAGCATGAATAAAACATGCACTGGCTTTGGTTAAGTAGCAGTGTCCTAGATAATTAGTAAAAAAGTAAAGATTCAATTGTAAAAAACACAAGAGTTTCATTTCAGAAGGTTCTTTTTCAACAGACCTGGGCTCTTGTTTCAACAGTAATAAAAATAGTAAGAAATCTAAAAAATAAACTCTGCAGGACAAATAAACACTGCAGTATGAATTGGTTCTTCAAATTACATTTGGGTAATACTGATGGTATAAGGAGGGCAGTTGTTTAATTTCTAGAATCATCCTCGTTTTGATTATGTTTCACCATGAATGAAAAGCAACCTCTTTTACTGCCTTAAAAAAAAAAAAAAAAGTTTTAGAAAAATTTTAGTAGCCTTACTTCTAAATCAAAAAGGAGGCAAGAACCTTTTTAATATTAGTTAAAAAAAAAAAAAGAAAAAAAATCACAGAACAGATGAGGTTGGAAGGGACCTCTGGAGATCATATCTAGACCAACACCCTGCTGAAAGCAGGGTCAGGTAGAGCAGCTTGCTCAGGACTGTGTCCAGGCAGGTTCTGAGTATCTCCAAGGATGGAGCAACCTGTTGCAGTGTTTGATCACCTTCATGGTAAAGAAGTTTTTTCTTATGTTTAAATGGAATTTCCTGAATTTCAATTTGTGCCCACTGCCTCCTGTCCTTTCACTGGGCACCAGAGAGTAGAGTCTGCCTCTGTCTTCTTTACTTCTCCCATCAGGAATTTATATACATGGGTAAGATCTCCCTGGGCCTCTTCTTCCCTCCCCAGGCTGAACATCCCAGCTGTCATCTCTGGAATAAATAGGTGCCATTAGACCAAATTCAACAGAATGGCAACATTTACTTCAGCTAGGAATTTTATCTGGTAAGTCTTCCTTGACTCGTTTTTAGAATTGTAGGTATTAAAAGTCACAATTCAAATTAAAATGCAGGTGGGATCATCTCTACCAGGTCCAAAGTATTGAAAAGGTCAGGAAGTCACCCTTCACCTCAGTCTTGCCGTTTCACTAAGCCTTGGCAAAGGTATCGGGCACAAGTTTGCTAAGCTCGAACAACTGGTATCTGGTCTGCTTTTAATTCAGTAGAGATTTTGCTACTGACTTCAACAGGCCAGGATCTCCCTGCAAAGGATGTATTATGGGATAGGCAGTCTTTGCTTTCGTTGTGTACTGAGGAAGCTAAACTGACACCTGCGACTTAGCCAGGGAAGGTCTTGGTTCCAAGTGCTGCTGTACTTGCATTCATGTCACGTCATGATGACATGTCAGAAAATCACAGGACTCGCCACCATGTCCCTAACCGGGGAGATGTGCAGCACCACTCAGGGATTCATGCTGTGGTAAGCACATAGAAAGGATGAAAAGATGGGATCCATATTGCACATGCTCTCAGGTTTCTAGTCAGCCATTTACAAAGCACTCTACTTTTCCACAAACAACACACGTGACACAAATGAAATCTCTTAGCAATGGAAATACAGCTTGAGAAGAGCTCTACTTACCATTGCAGCTGCAGCTGTCTGGTTCACCTGGTGTTGAGCTGCCTTGATTTTGGCTTGCAGGTGTGCAGGGGGATGAAAGTACTTGCATTTCTCCCTAGAGCATCGACCTTTGATGTAATCCATGCAAACTGTAACAGTATTTTCATTTGTGTCTATCATTGCAATATCTATAGGGTGAGCATAGCGGCAATCATTCTCACCACGTGTGCAATTTCCACGCTGAAACTCTCGACAAACCTTAAAAGAAAGTCACATTGTTGAGCAAAACATCAAGTTATTCTTCATTCAGTATTTTCAACACAGAATATCAGTTCAGCTGGCCACATTAAACCATGTGTGCATTCTAAATCCATACTCATCTTGGGTAGCACATGTACCAACAGTCACAGGGGCAACTGGTGCTACTCACAACTGGTTCAAGGTATGAAAAAAACTACGTTACCAAGGCCAATTACCTAATGCAAGTGAAGTACAGAATTTGTGCAGAATGGAAAGTGACCCCAGGAAGTCAATGTTGTTTTGCCAAAGCTTTTGGAGCTCAGGATTCCTCCCCTGCCTCTAAAGCTTAAATGTTAATAACTCTGCCATTTGTGTCTCACCTGGATTATGTATTTGTTATGGAGCACACACTTGGGTAGGACATTCAATTCTAAATGTTGCATGCTGCTGTTATTTGCAACAAGAACCTTTTCTTAAGCGAGGAGCCTCTTTCACATAAATAGTCTCACTGCCCTCCACAATAGAACTCCAACCCTGGGGTTACATGACAGTGCATTTGATTACACTGCAACATGTTCGTAAGATGTTGCCAAAAACTGCTAGCTTTACGAAGATCTTGCAGATCCTCCTAAGTTATGACCACCGAAGCATCAAAGGCAGAGAAAAAGGTATCACAAAATGGATCTGCAAGGTTTCCTTGTCTGAGGAACTGAGAAAAATTGCTGAGGACTATAGCTGGTGGTGTAGATCACGTACCAGTGCACTATCAGACTGAGTGTGGGGAAAGGTGAGAAGTCAGCAAGGCAATACAAAGTACATAACACAAAACAACGTGTTTTGAAATTACACCCTTCTCCACTACCTTCCTGTGTTATAATTTACACCTGCAGGGGCCTCCGAATTCAGATCCTCAGCCCTTACCTCCTGCAGAGCCTCTACTTAGGGTTTGAAAGACATTTACAATTCCTCCAACACTAAGTCCCAGCATGCCCAGCCAATGTGGGGGGAGGAGACATCTTTCCAATGCCCCATACTCACCACTCCCAACAGTGTAATGCTTAAAGCTTTCTGTAAAAGCTCAGTAAGCCCATCACTAGACAAGGAAAGTGTCTGTTACTTCCAAAACATCTCCCACTCAACTCAGTGAAAGGGTAGACCATCTACTTGCATTTTTTTAAGTGTGGCAGATCACACACAGAAAACAACAGTCCCAGCCCTGCTCTAATGCCCACTGAAATCAGAAGAGTGAGTGCTCCCAAATTTCCAGTGACTTCCAAGGATTTGGGATCAGGTCCCACATGAGAGTCTGCTCAAGCAGAGAGCAGCAGCCCTGTGTTAGGAAAGCTGCAAGTTAAACTGCACTGTGGTGCACCAGGTCATTCTAGCAGAGAGCAACAGCTGGGACCACATGTCCTGTTCATTCCCATCAGCAGTATCTTATCAGACGTCCAAATACCTCCAGTTTATCCGTACGCATCAGTTTCTGCCCAGCAGAGCCTCCTGGTACTGTAACAGTAGGATTTCCGGAAACCAGGACAGGAGTATTTGGTAAAAGCTCTGCAGGAACCAAGCCCATCCCAGGAGAAACATGACTCAGGTAGGGACTAAAAGCCATCGTGGGACTTGTTGCAAGCGATGGAGTCACAGGAAACGTTGTCTGTGGATAGAAAGAGGAAAAACAAAATATTAGTTAAAAAGCTGTCTTGGATTACCCATCAAAGCCTTGCATCATTTCAATCCTTTTAGACAATTTGATTAGCAACATCAAAATGCTGTGCTCTCCAATCTATTCATTTATCGCCGTTTACTTGTGATCCATTTGCTTCTCCTGACTCACAGATTTGTGACTCATCCTGAACACAACGCATCTTTATTTGTCAGATCAAAGCATATTGATGATCTTTATAGTTTAATGACACAATTAAGGATTTCATGCCACCAATTAGGGCAGGCCCAAATTAAACAGACTTCTCATTCCCAAATAAATGTCTCAGCTTCTGTATGTCTACACCACAATGCTATACAGAGACCCCCAAGGTAAACTGCAGCTTCAGGACCTGGAAGCAGGTAACCCCATTAGCTACATGGCTGAATTCACTATCAGCCTGCACTGAGCTTCATGCTATCATGGCTAGTGTGGCTCAGGTAGACAAAAGCAATCATTTAGAGTCAGGCCAGGCATCTCTGCTATGGTACGCTTGGAGGTCTAGCATTCTGCACATCTACGGTTTGTTTCAAGACTGTCAACAGCCTCTGGGCAAAAGCCATTTTGCAGGAGTATCCCAAGCCTACGCTCCACGTGAATGGCAGCAAGACACCAAACTCACTAGTGTCACAATGTGCCAGACCTCGTGGCTTTGGCAAAAGCAGGTGGGTCATGGGCTTGGAAGAGCCATGGACAGAGCATTCCAGATGAGATGGCTCAGGTGGGCCAGTACAAGGTCTAGGACCCCACCTGTGCTGCAAGAAGCAATGTTCCCATGAGGAGACAGAACAATGGGCCTTAAAGATCTTGATGGCTTCAGATCCCTAAATCACATTAAGCAGGCTCTCCAAGCGCAGCAGAGCTTCAGTGCTGGTGGCCAGAGCCACTTCCCTGGCCTGAACTGCTCCAGCAGTGCTGGTCTGGGAAAGGAGCTGCTGTTCTGCCAGGCAGGTGAGATCACACAAAGCTCCTAAGCAGATGCTTAGTTTAAAGTCTGTGAATAGCCCCTACAGTCAGGGAGTCTGTGATACTGAAGCACCAAATCAGAGGTGTATTTGGGAATGAAACCAATTCCAGCTGTTGAAATATCCCCCCTGCTCACCCCAAAGACCAGAGCCTGCAAGGCAGCACTCCTGCTCCTGTAGCAGGGGCTCGAGCAGCCCCCAGGGGAAGCAGCCTGCAACTTGCAACCATTTTTATTTTCCCTTCTGTCACCTGCTCCATTAGGAACTCTGGGTTACAGTTACAGCTGGTCACATTTGCAGGCATATGTGATGCCCTCCTCAGTTGCTACAGCCTCTGCTTGGCAATAAATGCGAGTGTGCTTACAAAATGGCCTGGGGCGTTTTTTTGGCCACACGCATCATTCCCTCCTTGCTTTTATTTTGGTACTTCTAGTCATGTGGGTTTCTAAAAGAAACTACACATGGACAGTGTGTTTCTTGACAGCATCTTCATCCCAAGACTTTCATACACTAGGAAACACTTTGCTTGTTGCAATCTGGAAGAAGCTAGCCCACAGTAACACCAGCCAAGCTGTCCTAACCTATCTTTAGCTTAATGATGCCCCCTTCCTAAGGTCAGAGTGACAGCAAGCAGCTCCTGAGCTGATGAGACAGGGGATGACAGGTTGCTGCCAGCATACGTCCTGCTTTCTCCTCCTCAACGAGGAGACACGGCCTCCTGAATCAGCAGCACTGGGTGCTTTAAGTGTAGCAGAACCAAATAATCCTCTCTCTGGGAGGGATTTCCAATTTTCCTTCTTTTGAGTCTGAGTCAAGCCCTGCTTCAGCTGATGGGAGACTTCAACCATTAAACCCAGAGATCCTCTAGTTCATGGCCCTTTATTAAATCATTATCTTCTCTCAATTCTCTGTGGCTCCTAGACATTTTACACCTTTTGCTGCTAGAAAAGCTCTTTAAGGATCTTCAAATGCTGCGACTCCCTGAACACTTTAGTGAGAAGGCAGCATCCATTAGACTGTTTTCTTTCGTGTGAGCACTAGTAATTACAGTGGCATCTGCTCAACTTCTGTCACTACTCGCACTGTAAATGCTATTTTAAGGAGCTTCTCCAGCCTGACCAGTCTGCACATGGTCATGCTGGGGCCTGACATGTTGTCAGCACTTGTTTTACGTACCCATCATAGCCCAAACCTTGCAGCACATGCGGCTTGCACAAATGCGTGGGCAAATCTACCCTATGTTTTTCCAGCACCTAATACAGCAGGAGTCCTGCGTATCCTGACAGAGCAGGTGTGACACAGACATTGTTCCAAAATTTCAGGAGATCCTTTAAAGCAGGCTTCCCCTGCCTGGGCTCAAACACAACCAGGAGCCAGCCCAAGGACCTAGCTGGTTTCTGAGACAGAGGGGAGATGTTCCTCCCACTGGTCAAGCGGAGGATGCCAGAGCATTTGTGCAGCCAGGGAGGAAGGCTGGAGGCTTGCAACACCTCACACGGAGTGAATTCACCAGAAATCAGTGGGAAGGGGTGCAAAACATTCACGAAGAGATGATATACCAGCCTCTCCACTGGTATATCATGCCATGGCAAACTGGGAGGCAGGTCCTGCTCCCTGTAACAGTCTCCATCTACAAGGCAATTCCTTAAAAGCAGCCCCTCTCCTCACTGGGAGCAATCAGCAAGGGCTAACGGATCCAAACCCAAGCTGAAGCGAGCAGAGGAAAGATGTCCACAAGGAACAACTGAGGACTACAATCTACTCGCAATCCTGGAGACCTGCAGAGGGGTACGTGAAGAGGCAGGATGGGGTTTTATCGCTGCCACTGGTTGTTCACCCATTTCCATGCCCTAGCATCTGCTGCTGTGTTCCCGAGGTTTCACAACTGCTTCTTCTGCCCGCCTGAACTGTGCGCCTGGTGCCACTGATTGAAAGTGACAGCTCTGCTCCACACCCTGCCCGCAGGCAGGGGACTGACACTCAGGCAGCCAGGCAGGCGTTTTCAGCAGATGCACAGCCAGAGAACAAGCAGACCTCACTCAACACATTAAACCTGGAAGTGCTGGGGTTTTAAGTCTGAAGTGTGCTAAGCGCACTGAAAACTGCTCCTTTGTAAGCTGGCATCAGGGAGCTCTGTATTTATTGTGGCTGATGAGGGGAAAAGATGGGCTGCGCTCATTGCCAGCCCTGACTGCCTGTCTTGGATTGGGAAATCCAGTCTGGCTTGTGCATCAGTACCAGTAATAAAGATGCTGCCAGCCAAATCTCTCCTCCCTTTACGTCTGTGCAAGTCCCCCATGCCAGGCCTGTCCTGAGGGAATCTGAGCGAGTTTCTTCCTTGCAGCCAGAATCCAACTCTTAATTTTTACTCCAGACAGCACTGCTCTCCTCAACATGCCTCCCATTCACCTCTTGTGATTGCACCCAGCCAGGAGACCTGACAGATCAATATTATGACAGTACCCTAAAAAAAAAGTCTCAACTTAGTTGCTGGTACGCTCTAGGGCAAAACAGAGGGATTGAAAGTATCACTACTTACCCCTGCTGTCCCCCTTAAAGCTCTTGCAAATTCAGGAAATACAGGGGCAGGTTTCCTTGCAAACTAACTTTTATTGACCGTAGCATATGCAGGCACTACCAGTGACTCCTGAGCAGAGGAAAAGAGGTTACAGTGCAGCAGCAGAGGGGTTCAGACTGGTAGCAGCTCACAAGACTGGTTTACTGAGTATTAAAATCTTTGTAAGAATAAATTAAAAAAAAAGCAGCAGCTGAAATGGCTGTTGTGAGAACACATCTCGCGGGAGGGCTGCCAAGGACTTCAACAGCTCTGAGCTGCCCACAGACCCCAAGCATGGGAGCTGTTGGATTGAAGGTGTGAGCAGTGAGAAGGGACCGTCCCAGGGAGAGGCATTTGTCACCACCGGTGGTGACAGAACCTGGAACAGCTGATTTTGTTAACAAACTAGAAGTTGCATTCAATTTGCCTGGCAGAAATTGTGCTAAAGCTAGAGAAGAAACACAGAGTGGGTGTGAAGAGGAAGGCAGATGAGCGGCTGGTGTTTTGTCGAACACAAGCGCTGTCTCAGCCGGGAAGTGTTGATTCTGAGTTACCTCAGATCCTAAAAAGGGAAAGCCTGAAAATGAGACCCTCAGCAAAAATACAGAGGTGTTGATGGCCTGAAGGAGGGGAAACAGGTCACTGCTAAGCAGCTACACATGGAAAGCACACAAAAAACAGTGGCAGCTTTTATTACAGTCTGGTGAGAGAAACGTAGAAGATAAAGATCTTGTACTGACAAGGCTGAAGACCCTGATATTGAAAACATAATTGATGCTGCTCAGAAAAAGCAAAACCCTGTGTTCCCCTCCAATGCAATTGCATGTGGCTGGCTGTAAAACCACCCCTCTAACATGAGGGCTGAGCACGCTGGAGCGAATCCAAGCGGCCAAAGCATCCAGCTACCTACCACCACAGATGCTCGTTTCCCCAATCAGACTGCAAAGACACACTCGTCGCTCAAAGGATATCTCTTTTTTGGGCTGCTGTAGTGTAAAAGTCAGGTGTTAATGCCCCACAGCACTGTGTCTTGGCAGACAGCAGCTCCCGGGTGGGCCAGGGTACATGTGTTTATTCATTCCTAGTATGCCTTTGACTGGAGGCTAAGATATAGATCAGGTTTTTGCTGCATGGAACAAATGCATGCCCAAAACACCTGTTGAAGTCTGCTCCAGCACTTGTTCCGAGCATCACTGGCCAAGCAAGTTGCTCACCCTGTGCTTTAACCCCTCCATCAGCACCAAGGGGTGGCAGCAGGGTCCTGCTGCCCCAGGAGGGAATGCAGAGCTGTGTTAGAGTCCAGGTTGTCTTCAGGGGCATGGGTGACTCAGAGCTGTCAAGACTGTCCTGGCTACAAATACCTTGACAGGAAGAAAAGATGAAGAGCTCGAAAACAAAGAGAGGGGAAACAATTTCCCAGGGCAGCAGCAGAGGCAGCTGCAGGGCAGGAGTGGAGGCAGGTGTGTCAACGCTGCCACGCTCTATCCAACTGCCTGTTCAGACACAGCTAGCAGGGCAGCACCATGCAAGCCACTGCCCCGCTCCACCAGGTCAATTTGGAGCCTGTGCTGAAGCACCTCCATGGCCAGCTCCAAAAGTCTGTCTCTCACTGCTGCAAAGGGATAAAGCAGAATAGAGAGTGTGCGGATCAGGCCCAGGATGCAGCACTTTTTGGGTGGCCTTGCTTTGGCACACACAGGGCTCAGAGTGACCATATCTGAGAAACCAGACACAGCATTGACCAAAATGGCTCTTCGTATCGATGCCAGATCCAGCTCTATCCACCTTCAACCTGACTTTTATGCAGTCTTAACAGAGACAGAGGCAAAACCAGCCCAGAGAGCTTCTAGCACAGCTCAACCAAAGCCACCACTCATGGTGAATTTGGACTTTCAAAAGTCAAAACTTTACTAGAGTCTTCCTACTTGGCACCTATGTGGTCCCTCCAAGGTCTCTCCCAGACAAATACACCATGCTGAGCAAATACTCTGCTCTGTTTCCTTGCCTGACTTGTTTTAAAGTGCTGTACAAAGCAGCCTGTTTAAAACTGCATCGTGGCCACCAAACATTCATGTGATTCTCAGCTTTGCACGAACGGTTAGCAGCAACATCAGAGAGTAACCAGAGACTTCAGAGAAATAAGCTCACACTAGAAACCATTAATTCACACCTAGTAGGCTTCCATGAGCAGCATGCAGCCCACGTGGGACATGGTTCTTCTCCAAGCAGCACCTTCATTAACCAGCCACCATCAGGATCCTAGCTCTTGGCTCAATGGGAAGATTAGCTCTTGGTGGATGTCAGTGGTGGTGCAAGAAGATCTGGCAGTGAATGTTTAGGTGCAAGCTCACAGACACATTCAATGCCATTTCAGGAAGCATGGTGAAAAGCTGCTATGTCAAGTGCTGGTTTGGTGTTGCGTGTGGGTTTTTTGGTGGTTTTTTGGTGTGTTTTTTTTTAAACACAGTAGCTTTTCTGGTGAAAATGCACTTTAAAATGTCTAAGCACTCAGCTATTGTTTGGAGCTATTAAGCACGCTGTTCCAAATCTTATCTCTGGCAAGCATCCCAATTAAGCAGGCATCCCGTTGATCAGCTTTCTGATCACATGGGATTTGTTCTGCTGCTGCATCTGATATAATACTTTCTGCTTTGAAGAATTTCATGTGTAGCCAGAAGGAGGCCCCACCCTTCTCATTTAGAAAGAAAAAAAATAAAAATCTCAAAGCCTGCTTCCACTGGCAGCATCTTCAGGAAATCAAAGGCAGTTGAAAGAGCAATCTCTTGTTTGGCCTGAAATTGGTGTGGAGCAAGTCAGGCAGCAGGAATTAGACCAAGAGCTCGTTTACTCTGAGCAAAGTGTGGGAAAGCAGAAAGGGAGCAGTCATTGCGGAACAAATTTTTATTTTTCTTCTTTGTCCATGTCTCCCTCATGGCACAATTCAGAAACCAGGGACCTTTCTCATCAGATAAGGTTACCTCTGAAATGAGAGCACTAACCAGACAAACTGACAGATTCAGTCTCAGAGGCAATTTAAATGGCAGGAGCGAAACTGCAGGAGTAAACTGGACCTGCAAGATTGCAAAATGGGAAGATGAGAACTTTCCAAAGAGGAAATCCCAGAGATGTTTTGAACAGCCAGCCAAAGAGTGTCCACTGTGAATTCCCCACAGAGGAAAACCCCAAACAGGAAAGGTTTGCTTTTGGTACAAGGCTAGGAAACCAGTGCTACCATTTTGTGGGAATTCAGGATTTCCTTCTGATGTGCACGTACTTTCAAACTCCACAAGAGGTGCAATGATTATAGCAGATTAGAGCTTAATGTGCAGAGCAACTAAAGACTTTTTCTGTGGCACATTTTCCCTTCTGCCCCGCTTTTCCATCTTCAAAATGGGAATAAACAGCATTTTCCTAGCTTACACAGCAGGGTGAAGATAAAACTGCTAACACACATGATGACCAGAGTGAGGGCAAACATGGAAAATCCTTCACAAGACAGGAGGAACATGCCAGACTGGGGAAATGCCCCGACATGGTGGCAGAGCACCATCGTGAAAGGACACTGGCCAGCTTTCCCCGCTGAAACACAGCTCCGTCATGAGCTCTTACACCAAACAGCACAACAGCCTCCAACAAGGAAGAACCCTTCACCGGTCTCTTGTAAGGCTAAACCAGAGACACCCGAGCTTTTCAAAGTCAGGGTGACAGATGCTGAGTCTGATGCCCCATTTGGGCAGAGAAGCCAGGTATTGTAGGTGGGACATCAGGAGGCCACTGTAGGCTGGTTTACAGACTTGTAC
Organism: Harpia harpyja; assembly: GCF_026419915.1. Taxonomy (NCBI): domain Eukaryota; kingdom Metazoa; phylum Chordata; class Aves; order Accipitriformes; family Accipitridae; genus Harpia; species Harpia harpyja. The sequence continues at coordinate 16,880,674 of NC_068957.1, forward strand.
ACCTTAACACTAGAAGAGTTTGTCCTAGGGATCCAGCCAGACCTCCTGTGTGGCACAGCACAAGGAACCTCACCCAGCAACTGCACATCAAGTGCACGTTGCCCCAGGAAAGATATTCAGCCCCAACTTTAAATGGAGAACTCCTAATTAAGCTCTTGGTTAAAAATGTGCAACTTACTTATGTCAGCACTGAAGAGCTGCTTGAAGACCTCTGACAATTCTTAAAATATACATAGCAACAGACTCAAACTCAGCTGACAAATGTCACCCCCTCCCAGATACACCAACCAGCAGATACGAGCCATCCTCTCCATGGCATAACAGGGTTCTCCAGCTTGAAAATCTGTTTTAACCAATAGGCAAAAGCAGGGACCGGCAACAAAGGCTTCTCTGAACTACCTGCTCTGCAAACACCCGTCTCCCACAGGCTTCCCTCTCTACCTGAAGAGAAGCAAATCTTTCCTGCTGTGAGTATAAAACAGCATTACTGTGAAAATACAGGGCTGTGACATTAGCACAACTCTTTGCTGGGACAACTGCAGTGAAATGGGTCTCACTCCCAGACATAAAAAAGTATTAAGGCCTGGGTAGGATTCATCTTCCCCAATTTTAGCCCACCAGTACAATGCATCTAGTCCAAGGGAGTCAGCTGGCCTCTTGCCACAGCGTGGAAGAACTCCAGCATCCTCACCCCAGTGTAAAACACCTACCCAAAATAGGATCCATTGGAATTGAGCCACTCGAGACTTCTAGGAGGTATGTGAATTAACTGGTCAAATATCCACCTGGTCTAAGACCCTTCCACTTGATGCCCTGAATCTCGCAGCTCCTTAAGTTTTCAGAGGAAAGGAGAGCCACAGAAGATGCTGCCCAACTCTGTGCAGCACAAGTGGCCAAGCTCAAACACGGGGCTGGGGCCTCCGTGAGCAAACAGGAAAGAAACGTGGAGCAGTGTGAACCTGATTCATTGCTGTAACTTACAATTGGCTGTAGCTGCGCGCCTGGTAGCATAAACTGCATTTGCTGAGCAAACATGGCTGCGGCCGTCTTCTGCTGGATCAGGTTGTTGCGTCCGTTTATTTCAAGTTGTGTTTTTAAGTGTGGGGGAGGGTGGAGATATTTGCAGTTCTCTCGGGTACACCGGCCCTAAAACACAAAATGAAACAGCATTTCAGTGAACGTAACGCTCAGGGCAGCCAGAGAAATTTAATTGAGGATTGTTTGGGTTACTGTAACAACACAATCATCTAGGCAGAGGCAGTTTGGTAGCTACTGTGCCTCTTTTGTGATTTTTCTATAGCAGTGCAATACTTAGGTGAAGAGCAACATGACTTCTTCTGCAGTAACACTAACTGAATACTATCAATCTAAACCCAAAAGCTAGGCTTCTTGATGTCAAAATGATAATTGTAAAAAAAAAAAAAAAAAAAAACAAACCCTCTAACACAAATACCAGTATTTTCAGAAGCTAGTGGCAACAGTTCCAGAAACAACAACAAAATTTCCCCATTTTCTTGTGTGGGTTGTTTTTCCCCTCCCTCCCAAGAGCAGACCACTTAACTGGCACTGACAACCAGACAGCAAGAAACAAAACTGTCTCCACCACTTCCCCAGCTGTACTGGGTAAAACATGAAGACAACAGCTGTGTAAAGCAGCACCTCTGATCTTCAACATGCACGTACCCTGAGTTGCCGAGAACTGGTAGTCACAGGAGGAAGAATTGAAACGATTTCCCCCTTCATGCTTTCATTTGTCAAAAGCCACAGTATCTTGCATCGCTGACTACTCCCCCCCCCCCCCCGCCCCCGCAAACATAAGCATTGGGGAAGCCAGTGGCTCCTAGAAAACAAAGGATCACTAATGTTGCAGATTACCTCAAATCAAGTGAGACCATCACTTTTAAAAAACATCTATAAAATGTGCCTTGCTTTTAATAGCGTTTGCAAGTAGGCATAGGAAGATAAATAGTAATAGTCCACTGAACGCAGAAAACTAGTAACAAATTTTGTCATTAAGATGAAAAAATTCATGAAAAATAGGGGTTTTTTTCCCCCCTCTTTCTCTGCGTATTCTCTCCTCAAGAAACAGAGGCGTACAGAATGCAAGAAACATTTTATGCAACTTTATGCTTAAGTTTCATAAATAACTTATGCAAAAATGATGAACTTTTTTAGGAAGTAATTCCTTGGAGCTATTCAGAGCCAATTAAAATAAGGCCAGACCTTGGGGCCACTGAGCTGTTACGTGACAGATAACTAATAATCATTCCTGCAGCAGGCAAAGCAGCAGGACCATCCATTACCCAGCCTGTCCCAGGCAGTCTTGTCAAAGGCTGGACACCGAGTTCTCAGCCTCAATATAATTAAGTTTGCTTTCAAAAAGGGGCACACCAGGTGACCCCACGTACCTGCTCCCATTAGCAGGATCACACACAGCAGAGCTGTAACCCATAACCAGGTCCACAGGGGTTTGCTGGTTACACACCACCACACCCAGGGCTCAGACTGACGGAAACCCCCTGGGATGGGCTCCTACCTGCATCCAGGATGCTCCCCTGAGGATTTTTAAGACTTGTACAAACATACAGGTGGAATCACTGGACAGTCTGAGTACCACTGCACAAAGCCTACACTGTGACCAACTGCAGAAGCTGTTTTTGAACCCCCAGCCAGGCTCCTCGGCGTGCCGGGAGAGGGACAGGTCACTGTAGAGCAGCCTAAGACTTGCAAAGCTTTAGGTGTGCTTTCCTCTGCTCCCCTGCCTTCTGTGGATAATGTCTTCACTGGGGAGAGGGCTGCAAAGCTTGACTGCAGTGTGAAAGGGGCTGTATGATGGAGTACTGTGAGAAACAGGCTCCTCTCTTACCTGCTCCAAGGAGATAAGAGAGTTAAACAAAACCCCTGGCTCCCCATTGTTATTTAGAGGCAAATAATTAAGTGCAAGAAGTGATGGGCTAAACCCACTGGGACAGGAAATAAACCACTCCCAAACTTCAGCAGCCTGCCTTTGCAGAATGAAACTCTCTGCCCTGCTCCTAGAAGGGCCCAGTGGCTCCCAACAACCCAACTCAAAAAGAAAGAGGCTTTTTAATGCTATTGTTTTGGCTTCTCAGCAGTCCACCAGCCCCAGATCCCCAGCAGCAAGTTAATTGCTCACAGGCACCGAGGACATGAATCTTCATCACCAGACACTTTCTTACATCTGTGTAAAGTGAGGGTAAAATGGCACCACACATCTGGCTGGTGCTCAGACAACCCAGCACTACTACAAGGTAAATAGCGGCATTAATCTGGAAGGAGAAGGAGACTCATCAGCACTAGGCAGATCTGGGTCATCCTTCTCAGGGCATCTTTCCAGCTGCATGAGACCAGGTCCCTCCACAGCCCTTCCCATCACCTGGGACCCAACAAGAGTCCGGCATTCAGGCTCAGAGCATACCTGCTGCATCCCACCTCCACAACTTCTGCGGGGCTGCTCAGGTTGCTGCGGACCAGGAGCAGACCCCGCAAAGCAGCGGGTTGTTGATGGCTAGGCAGCTGCTCTACTCTAAGCTCCAGCCTTCGAGGGCTTACACATCAGCCTTAGAAATTCCTCCTGGTTGAAACTTGGCACAAGTGCTTTTGGGTTGGGAAAACACTAATTTCTACCAAATTTGGAATAAATCTGTGTAGCTGTTTCTACACTGCAGGAATGGAGAAGATGAAAAAAAAGCTACTATTTTTGTGAACAATACTTACAGGGCCTTCTTCAACTTGAAAAGGACTTTGCTATTCCAACTGAAATTTTGCATGTCATTGATACCAGCCACCCCAGCTTGGTGGTGTTTTTCTCAAAACATTGTTTGTTTAATTCCGACAGGGGTTTTTACAAACACAATGTTTTTATTACCAGAAAAAAAAACCCATACAGCACGAGGCCTTGATCCTGCAGGCAGAGCTGTGAGCAGAAACCAGTGCCCACACAGAGTGCTACTGGTTTCAATGAGGACATGTATTTACAAGGAACTGAGAGCTGTGCAGATGCTGCTGCAGAGTGAAGGCTGTGAAGTGCAGCACGGCTGTCAGTCAGGCCTTCTAGGGCTCCAGGAAGATTAAATGAATCACCGCTGCACTTGGATTCAAAACCACACCTTCAGTCTAGCTCCTCCTCGCCATCATTTTGATCCTGAGCATCATCAACCACTGCATTTCACTAGGATGGGTTAGAAGTCACAGCTGAGTCGGGTTGCCCTCTCCAACACCACAGTAGGTTCTTCGTCTCTCAGACAATGAATTTTAGGAACTAATGATGTGACAGAGTGACACAAAATGTTCCCAGTTTAGACATCCAGGTATGAAACAACTTTCAAGAAGTCTCGCTCTAAAGCGATGGACACCTCTAGTATCCTCTGAACTCCAATACTGGTAGGGGTGATCCCTTCTACACTTCCGTCGCAATGCCCACAGCTCTCAGGACTTCTTGGCAACACATACACTCTTCAAGACCAACTTCAGCTCTACGACAGCCACCAGAAGGACAAAAGAACTGCCATTATTCACTTCTCAGTACCAGCTGCAACACAGCAGGGAAAACAACAGGGAACTGGTAGCAAATCTGCTGTGTGGATATCGGGCTGGGGACAAATAAGGACAACTCCATTTTATACCTGGGTGGCCTAGGAATACAATATGAGAAAACACAACAGGAGTCAGGCCTCTAAGTTTCAGATGAGCATCTTTATGCTAAAAGGCGCAGTTTTGCTGCAGTGACTAGCTGTGGCTCCAGCACATTGAATGCTCGGCAGAGGGCACAGGACAGCCCCAGTGCCCTGCACAAAGACCTGCTGAGACACTCTCCAAGCTGAGCGTTGCACCAAAGAGCACCATCCTAGCACCTGCAGTGGGTTGCTGCATGTGTTGGGAAGGGGCATGGTGCTCAGAGACTGAACCTGTGTCAGCGAGCAGCATGCTGAGCCTGCTGGGACCAGTGCAGCCATCCTGTTGTAACTGGAGGAGTTTGTTGCTTTTAATTTAGCATGAGTATTGACTCCAGGGAAGGCGCATTCCCACCCTGTCCGGGGTGGCACACGAGCCTGCAGCCAGGGAATCACCACCCAGCAACAGACTCTGCTGCTGGCCTTGGTAACATGCTAAATATATCTGTATTTTCTGGCTCCTCGCAAAATGGAAGGAGTCTGAAGGACCATATTCGTCAGCTGCTTTGCCAACTACAGCCAGGAGGGAAAAGCATATGGACTGCACTTCCCAAGGCTTGAAAAATGGATATTAAAAATAAATCATTAAAAGATTTTGTAAGAGTATCTTCTCCCCCTTTCTTCCCACACACTCCCCCACCCTTACAGTAGACTGCTGGCATGTGATTGACTCTGTGTTGCCAACTTAAGTCATGCTGTGATGGCGCATACTGTAAATGGCTGGCATCTGACACTAGCGAACGTGACAGCAGCTTGCAGTGCAACAAAGCCAGCTGTTTTGAGTGCAGCACTGATGGCAGCAGACTTAAATCCAGTAGAAGAACCTGCATTACACCTGGCTGTTTGGAGTCTTCTGGGCTGCACCTTGTCATCTGCATCCTAGCTCAGAGGGGTGCAAATAAAAGCACGCTGGGTACTGCACCAGGCTGGATGAACCTACTCTAAGCATGCTGCACAAATTCTCTTCTTGGTGGCTGCTGAGGCGAGCTGAACTGTGCTGCAGAAACAAGGCTTCCAGCACAAACCCAAGGCTTGCTCACATTTGCACCAGTAATGCAGTTTGTTATGGTCTCTTTAATCCTGGACACCAGCAAGGGGTTCCAGAGCAGACACGTTTCTGGTTTTAATGACTGCACTGTATGTCCCGTCAATCATTATCAGTTCTCATGTGAAAATCTCTAAACTAATGTTGCTTTTCACATGCTGGAGGCTGCAGTAGGCTTGCGCCCTGACTGTGCTGTCTTTTCCACAGACACTGATGACATGTGCAATGACTGACAGCAAAAAGAATGAAAAGAGACCAGGCAGGAAAGGATTTCCATGTTTTGCACAAAACCAGGCACCAAAACACAGCTTGTCTACATAACTTTTCCCTGCATGAAGCAGCAGATTTCCACCTCCCTAAGAGTAACTCAGTGGGGAGGCACATTCAGAGATGTGCTGGCCCTGCTTACTCAGTGCCTGTCGCTCCAGCGCTGAGGCATGAAATGCTGTCTGCTTTCCATCCCACTCAACACATGCACACAGAGGCCTTCTCCTGGCCAGGGGTCCTCACTCCTGCCAGAGTCTTGCATGGCTTTCACATATGCAATACAACCTCAGCCACCATGGTGTCTGCCCCCACATCTGGAGGGCACGCAGAGACCAGGCTGCAGAACTGCCTGCAAAGTGTGAATTGTCATGCAACAGTGGGAGGCAGAAACGGGGGAGCTCTGGGTTTCATCCCTGTGTCCATGCAGCACAGCTAAGAACATGTACTGAGCAGCACATGCTGCTCCAGGTCTACCCCTACTGCCATCTGCTCTCTAAGAGAAGAGAGATATTGGGAGGCAGACTTGGTATCTGGTAATGCCCAAGCTCCAAGTCCTTCGCCCACCCTATAGGGACTTGCTGCTTCAAAGCTACCCTTCCAGGAAAGCAAACCACCATGGTATTGGGAACACTGTCCATCCACCATCCCAACTCAAGTGCTTCATGCTCACTACGGTTTGTCCTTAGCAATTTGCTCCAGGGCTGAGCAACTGGCATGCTGGCTGGATTGCACGGCTCATCCTGCCATCTCCAATGCTGCATCACAGTCCTCTTTCCACACAGGTAGAGAGCTGTGCCAGAGGGAGGAAGGGAGATGGCTGTCCCTCTCGCTGCTGGAGCAAACACCTTCTGCTCAGCAAACAACATCAAATAGCATGGAAATAGCATGTTTTCAACTAGAAAACAAAGGACACTGGAGCCAACAAGTCAGCCTGATCATTAGCTAGTGTTACATCTCACAGATAGGTGTTCATGCAGCCAAGCTGTCACTCGCTGTGGTTCAAAGCCTAGCTCTGTACATACCTTATCTGCAATTCATTTCTACAGGCTAATGAAATGTTAAAAGTTATGCTGCCAGCTGAGTCAGTGAGAAGTATAACCTTGCAACCTCCCTTGAACATTGACCCTGGCACAGTACATCAGATAACTTCTGCTTAATAGCAATGCTTTTCTCCTCACAGTGTTGGAGCAGCTCACTTTTACAGAGAGGTTTTAAAGTGTAATTATGTACAAAGCACTCCTCAGATGTGTTCTCATGCAAGGCTGTTAGCCCACCTACAAGGATCCTAAAAAGCAGGTCTAGAAGGATGTAGAGAAGTGACACATCACCCCTAAGCCTACACAGATCAACTTCGCCTATTTCCTTTGTACCTATTACTTGTGTATTCCCCAGACAAGGGACTCCAGCACATCACTCTCCCTGCAGCTGTAAAGCTCTTCCTGATTCTCAACTGCAGTTTTGCTCCTCCTGCAACCAAAGCCTAAAACTTGTCTTACCCCAGAGGGCCAGAACAGGAATTACTCCCTTCCTCTTTGAGGAAGGGCCCATACTTAACGGCTGCAGTCATATCTATCCCCCTTCCTCAGACCTCTCTGCTCTAGACTATGCAAACCACACTCTTTAAACTTCGTGAGCATGCTCTCCAAGCCCCTCATTAGGCTGCTCCCCCAGTCAGCCTGCACCCCTGCTGATGTGTGCGCATGCACGGGGCACTGTGCTCCAGCTAACCCCTTACCAGTGCTGTACAGGTACGGAGGTTTTTCTCACATGTCCTGCAGATAACACTGCTGCTTATACAGCCCTGCATGACATTTTCTTTCCTTCTAACAGTGTAACATTTTTGATTCACTCTCAACAAGCCTTTTCCAGAACTACTGCCTACCCAGCTATGCTGCACCCTGTGTCATGCAGCTGATTCGCTTAAATGCAGTATTTTGTATGCTTTTATTGAACTCGCATCCCTTTTTTATGGACTATTTTTCCAACCTGTCAAGATTATCTGCAATTCCACATCTGGTTCTCTAAAGTGGCTGTAGTTCCTCCCAGCTCAGAGCATCCTACCAATTTAACAAGCATACTTTCTCTCTATTCCATCATTTAAGTCATCAGAACGAAACAAAACAAAACTGAACAGTCTTGCCAGTCCTTTCGGACTGCCACTGAACTCACTTTTCCAAGCTGTTGTGGGTTGTCACATAAAAGTTTCTCCAATGCTTTGTTCCCTGTTTTGTTTAGAAACTGATTTGTGCCACATCAAAGACTCCCAAATCTAATGCCAGCACTCCATCCTCCCTATCGCTCTGAAATAGCCCATCTCAAAGGCTTTCCAGTTCTACCGCTTTTTCTGCTCCTCTCTGGACACCTGTAGGGATGCTTGAGAGTTAGTGTTCTGCACCCCTCCTGTGCCAGCATCTCTACTTGCCATCAAGCATGCATTTGTACACAACCTTGGGTACAAAGAAGCTGGTGGTCTGAAGTTACTTGTAACAGCAATAAAAAAAATACAGCACAGCTAGTTGCTGACATTTTTCAAATGCAGGTGTAACACCCATTTAGAGAGAGCCCAAAGACTGCTGTTATGGTGCGGATCCTGCTGTGAACGGATCATAGCTGAAAACAAAAAGCAAAATGTATCTTCTAGTTAGCATTACCAGATGGCAATCAGCCTCGAAGGGAAGGGAAGCAACGTAGACTTCCTATCATGCAGAAGTTTCAATTTCAATGTATGTGGATAAAAATGCGAGAGTTAAGGTTAATCTGGTAGCTTCCAGGTATGGATGATATAGACCCTGTGAAATGCATGTTCTAGCTAGGAATAAGTATGGTTCATGAATACATAATTTGCCGGAAATAGGATTCAAACAGCCCATAAAAAGCACAAACCACAATTTTGCAATGTCTCTAAGATGAGCTTTGCCTAACTTCTTTGAACTTCCCACCTTTGGGTCGAAAGAGCCACCTCCCTGAGCCTGCGTGCACAGTTGAGAAGAAAACTGCTAAAAACACCCCAGGTGTTATTTTGGCCCAGCCAAGCTCCCCTGCAGTTGTTCGAGAAACCTCTTCAGATTTTATGCTGTTCTGAACGATGCTCTGAGCTGCAGCAGCAGTGTGTCAGCTCTGACCTGGGGCTGCTCAGGCGAACAGGGACATGTCTTTTGTTGGGGTACAGAGGACAAGAGTCAGACCTGCCTTTCCACACAGCTTCAGTGGAAAAACCTGAATATCTATCGCAAGCTCCCAGGGCTACCAACACTCCTAGCACTCTCAAGGCAGCCCCAGCTTGCCACTGAAACAGTGACTGAATTTCATGGCTTCAATGACTGTCAGGTCAAGCCCTTTCTGAGCAAGCCTAGACTTGATTTTGACTGAAATGAGTGAACCTTGATGTTTTGCATGATTTCAAATGAAAGCAGGTGATGTTGGGCAGCTATGACAAGAGGTTTGGGTCCTTTTGAACTGAGAGCTCAGAGTAAAGCTCAGTGGCACGTGCAAGTGCAAGGCAGCTAGAAAGCCCTCAGAGCAAACCAAGCAGACGCGCTGTGTTCACCCTGCTGAAGCGAGGCTGGTGCATTTTACACAGTCCCAGTCTGCCCAGTTCTCTCCCTAGAGCTGTGGGGCAGAGCCCTGGCAGGCCAAGTAGCTGTAGTCTGCCCAGTTCTCTCCCTAGAGCTGTGGGGCAGAGCCCTGGCAGGCCAAGTAACTGTAGGTGTTTAGGCTTAAAAAAAAAAGTTATATTCCTCTGCAACTTTAAAAAAGCAGGTCAAACACAGCCACTTCAGTCCAGGTAGGGTCTAACTCATTTTATGTCCAGTGAGTTAGAAAAACACAGAAAGAATGGGAAAGAGACAAAAATCCCTGGCTCTAGGACACCGGTGCTGCTCTTCAGCCTCCCCATCTCACCCGTGACTGCTCTGCTGGGATATTTTTGCTTTGCAAGGAGATGGAAGGAAGAACAGGAGGAAGAAACGTCAGCATCATTTTTGCAAATGTATTCGAGTCCAGACAAAAGCTGCCAACAGCCAGCTGAGGGGACTGCTGAACAAACACTGCTAGAGACCTGTAACACCTCCATCTCTTTGTCATTCCGACCTTTGTCTATGAAAGCCAACCTCTATCACAGACACAAACCAGGGCTGAAGAGGCTGTGCCCCTGTGTGCCACTGGCTCAGGGGAATACGCTGTGTTGAACCTCTTCTCCATCACAGGACTGGAAAGCAAGCTGCCCCTTGCCACCGGACACGCACACACTGTGGCACATGGCCAAGCTGACGGGGCTTTGGTCATCTACCTATCGTACAAATGGACAGGTCTCCATCAATAGGCATTATGTGAGGAACAGCAGCATTTTGCCCAAGCAGGGGACATGCTTCCCACTGTGTGGCACAGTTTAGCAACTGAACAATTTCACCAGTGTATACATATATATATAAAAGTAGTATACTGAGCACATAACATTGCTTCACTCACACCAGGGTAAGAGACAGTCATGAGATGCAAATTCTGGGAACAAACAGGTGCACAGCGTGGACAAATCCCACTGCAGATGCCAGCCCGTTCCAACAGTGTGTATAAAACTGCAAAGCACTTGGACAACAGGTTTCTCAAGATCAGATGCACTCTGCTGGGATTCAAACATGCTTATCTAGGACTCTCTCGCAAACTCTGCAGCCTCAAAATGTTTGTCAAGCTTGTTTTTGTTACACAGCTCAAACCAGAGCAGAAGAGAAAAACAAAGCAGAAACAGCAGCATTTCTACATCCTCGTCTCCCTTTTTGGTATCACCTTAACAAGTGACAGTTACAGCTTTGTCAATAACTTCAAACCACTGAACTCAGCAGGCAAATCCAGCTCCATACAGAAAAGATGGCTCGTTAGCATGGAGCTCAAGTATTTAAGCAAGTACTATCACCCCGGCATTTTTTTTTTTTATTTATTTTAATTAGAAACAGGGGGGACATGCAACTGCTGTATTCCAGTAGACTCTAAGCAGCCACAGGCACCAGCCTAAACTCCCAAATCCTCATTCACCTGGCAATTAGGGAAACCGAGAGCTGCTCTGAGTGAAGTTTTACTTTTCCACATTGCTGAATACAGCAATGTTCTGCTGAATTTCCCCAGGACAGCACAAAGAGGTCGTGGCTGTCCTCCTGCTTTCACGCAGGATTTTCATTCCAAGCTGTTTGTTATACTTGAAGGTTCTTACAAACTCGGAGCAGTTATTTTGTTGGGGAAAAGCCCTGTAGCTCCTTCATTATATTTTTACATCTTGACAACTCTTTCCAGCTCTGTTCTCCTGCCAAGCTCTCTTCATTCAGGCCAATGGTATGCTCTGTTATGCTCAATGAAAAACGTGTATTGATTTTAACATTTTTGGTTTGTGGAACATTTTTGCTTGCTCCAAGCAATGGACAGTGTTTACCAAGTCTAAGAAATATATATTAAAAGAGTACAGCACTGTCAAAGTGTATTTTTTATGAGCTGTAGAGCCACAGAGCAGAAAAACACATTTATCTGGGAGATTACTACTTGCAATGAACAGCAATCTCTTTCCACAAAAGAGAGGAATAAAGACTTCATCGAGCTCTTTTCTTTTGTATTCGCCAATACATTTTGATTAGGCTACATTTTGTGAACCGTATCAGAGTCTGTTACCACCACATATTTGAAATGAGGTTAAAACAGAATAGAAGTATCATCAATTTAGAGTTCCGAACTGATCATTTTTAATGTCTTCCAAGTATTATTCCACTACTCTCCCAGGTTCAGGAATGTTAAAAGCACAATAAAATAGGTTTCTTTAATACAGTATCAAATACAGTCTCTCTCCAAGCGAAATAAGCTTTTACAGACATTCCTGGCCATAGACCTCCTCAAGCAACTGATCAATAACAATTAAGAAGGACGGCATTTAGCACCTGGTAAAAAGAGCACCTTTAGGAGCATGTTTAGCCCTGGGATCACTGCACGTATTTAAAGTAGGATGCAAAGCAGGTGACATCCTGCAATGTTAATATTCCTGTGGGTGAATGTTTAAAAGTGGGACTATTTGTAAAGAAATAAATTCTACCTGGAAGATAGAAACACTGGCATGTCATTGATTTTTCTTTTGTAATAAATTACAAAAAAACCACATCAGTCTCTGGAACAATATTGCACAAGTAGCGTATTAAAAAAAACACCACAAAACCCCACAGAAAAACAAACAAAATAAAACTTCTAATATGTCTTCCACCTTTTGTCTCCCTCAGTTCTGTCCCTCCCAATTGCTACTACACCAGGCCAGCTTTTGAAAATACCAAGTGTAGTTTCTCTTGTCCCTTAAACCACTTTTTCATTGCAAATCCCATAATTCAATTCTACAACTTTCACCGGCTGATTGAATCTGTCAAGGTCATATGGAAAGTTGATGCTTCTGACCTTCCTCTACCTACAGTGTCTGTTGAATATTACAATTGCAGCAGGCAAACCACACGTAGACAGAAGCAAGCAAAGTACATTAAAGCCCAGGAGAATAAATGTTAAAGCACTGTGTTCATGAATACAAATATCGGACGCGTGACCACCTCCGTCAGCCTCACTCCTTGAGTTTACACAAGGGAGAAGGCAAACAGCAAAGAGCAGAGATTGATAACGAAGTGTCCAACCCAAACCCTCCCTCCTGTCCTGCAGAGGGCAAAGCCATGCTCAGAAAACCTCATTCTTGCTGTGTTTTGGAAAGCAAAATTAAGTTGCAAATAAAAAGATTTGTGGGTGGCTGCGTTTGCTGTGTTGTTTCGTGGTTTTTTTTTTTTTTTTTAGAACTTGGCAGAATATAACAATTTACCAACTAAGGATTAGCCCAATTTTTGTTTGTGTTGTTGCTTTGCTCAGAAAGCAACAGCTTAATGGGCACAAACAGATTCCTGGTTTTCAAAAAATAATGAAAAAAAACTTAAAAAAAAAATTAATTCCATCTGGGCTGACAATTCCCAGGGAGAATCTTCAGTCTGGAAAAAATAACTCTGCAGGATGTGCTTCAGCCTCAGCTACTGAGGGGCTGCCAGGGGGTAACGCAGCAGTGCCCTGAGCGGGGAAGGATGCTGGCTGGGCTCTGCCAAGCATGCTGATGACTCCTGCTGGGGCACGCCGCGGCACTGCCACCCTGGCTTTCCACCCTTTAGCTGGAAACACCAAGATATGTCAGAACAGGACACGACAGTCCCTCTGTGCATTAGCTTAAGCCACCAAAGGAAATGACTGCAGCAGAGCAGGCAGATGCAGCAATACAGGAGGGTGATGCCCTCAGTTGCCTCCGCAAGATTTGCTCCCAGACGTCCGTCAGAGCCCAGGGGTCTGATGCTCCAAGGTACAGGACACCTTTCTCCTCTTGGCTGAGATCTGCCTAACAGCAGAGAGGCAGAGAGCAAAGCCAGCTCCCTCTGCCCCTCACCCTGATGTCGCCAGCTCCTCTCCTACTTCTACTTCTCTCTGTCCCATTGCTCGGCTCCCTTCACTGCTTCCCATTCGTCTCTTCCCTGCTGCGCTCCGAAGCCCACCCCTCCCAGCCACTTTTTCCCATAGCGGTGCCTCTCTGGCTACAGTTAGGTTCACCAAAGACCAAGCTTTGTCCTCGTGCTCCCGTTTCAGCCACACGTGCCGGGCAAGTTTGTGCACAGCACTCCCTCCGCCTCCCCTTCACTCTGGCTTTGCGGAGAAGCTACCAGACTACCATGAGAAGGGCTGACTGTGTGCCCCTAACTCCACATGCTCTCACTCACCTCTTAGCAAGGACCCCAAATCTTTCTGGTCCATGCCAGGCCTCAGATTTCACACCCATGGTGTAATGAACTTGCTGCTGGTCAGAGGATTAAAGGCACAGATACAAAAAGCACCTTCAAGAGAGCTCTTGCAGCCTGCTAAGCACAGCAGGCAAGGACCACACATCTCACACAGGCCCTGGCTTCCAAAGAGGGCATCCAGGCCAAGAGGCATTGAATCACAGCCCTCCAACTAGGAGGCAGCAAGGCTTGAAAAGAAAGGAAGGAAGACAAACAAAGAAAAAAACCAAACAAAAAGAAAGCCTGCCTTGCCCTAGGCAAATATTCCACCTCAGTTACCTTTTGCAGACTGATCTATTTTACCGTGTTATTACAGCCAGTAACGTATGCACATTTAAGTCACAGAGGGGATTTTTCTTTTAAGAAAACACCGTCAGAAGTGCTCTTTAAGAAGTGCCTGGCACTAGAAAGCAGATATGTGCCTGATCTTTGCTACCATCTCAAGTGAGAGGGAGGTTAAGGCAGTGTAAATGTTTGTTAGGACTTGAGCCCACCAAGCAGCGCAGCAAGCTGCAGCTGCAACAGGACAGGCCTTTTTCCATGGAGGTGAACATGATGGGCTTGCAATGCCAAAAGATAATCTCTATGGGCAAAAGAAGAATTTTACAATAACACAGTTCTGGGCTAAAACTGCAAGCAGGGGGACATATTTAACCACAGTTCACATGCACTAGTCACAAGTACCACACAGGCAGCCAGCCTTAACAGACAGGATGCCAAATTCTGTGCCAGTATGTGAAAACCTGTTAAATTATGATGGATTTATTAAAACAGCCTCAGCCAGAGCAAAACTTCTACCTGTCCTAATTACAATACTCATTGCAGACCCCTGTTCCCCCTGGTCTGTTATCAAGTCTCACGATGGTCTGTGCAGATTCACACTCCTTACCGCACCCAGCCAAAGCATGCTCCTGTTCCTAACGGCGCACAGTCAAGTAATAAACCCTTCCCAGGACATGAGTCAACATGGAGGCTGCAAGGCAGCCTGTTCAAGGAGGCTTTCTGCTCACCCTGTACTCATGCTGACCTACAAACCCAGAATTCAGAGTCACTGCATGATGTAGAGCCCGAAGACCCCAAAATCTAGGAACAGAGTTCTGTTTTCTCCATATAATGCCAGGAATGGGGATTAACAGATAACACATTTTGTAGAAACCATGATTTCAGATGCTGAAACGTTAATTCCATGTAGCTGCTGATTAGATCTGTTCCCTGTCCTGTAACGAGCTGTAGGACAGGAGACTGAAAAGGTTGTACAGCCTTACTGAGTGGATGTATCCACTTTCTCCTGCAGGATGCAACTTTTGCCCTGCCAGAAATCCTGACCTAAATTCTCCTCTGAGTGGCACTGGTATAAGTGCCAGAACAGCTGAAGAGAGGAATGTGTCGTGTGTGTGCGTGCATGTGTGTCCGTTTGTCCGTCTGTCCCAGCAGACCAACAGGAATGGAACTGATCAGGGCTTTTGTTTCATTTGCTTGACTTTTTGGAGTTTGTGTTTTTAATAACTGCCAGATTCACTTATTTAGGTTCGAGAGCACAAGAGAAAAGCTGGGGGAGGTAGACGCAACTAAAGCATATCCATGTGGACGGCGCTTGCTTATTCAGGCTTCAGTCACAAAAAGCAAACTGATCAAATTACTGTGGGTTTTTTCTGCCCTTTCCATATTACTGCTCTGCTTTCCAAACTCCTGCCCTCAGCTTCTACTCTGAGCTGCTTATCTGTGTCCCGGTCACTGGTGCAGTACAGACCGCCTGATGCTCAACCTTTTGTAGATGAGGAGGAATGCAAGGATTAGCTTTTAAAGTCTGTTTTCTATTAGAAAGCAATCTTGACAACATGAGTTCCTTAGGCAGGCAGGCAGACACCTGACCATGTATTCTGCTTCTGCCACTGACAAGAGATACCTTCAGACACAGCACAATCCCTTCCTAAAAGGGCAACAAGAGCAACAAGAAATAGACTTTTCACTACCCTGATTGGGTGCTGCCAGGATGAGTCAGCTGCAATGCATTCATTTGCTTTAGGTGAGATGGGCCCATACCAAATCGGGCTAGGAGAGATTTTTTCTGCAAGGAAGAGTGACCTTTCCTGAGGACATCTGCAGCCTCTCCATCCACGTGAGAGGAGTAGCTGCAAAGAAGCTCCAGTGTCATTAGCAAGTCTGGAATGCAGCACGACCGGTGCCGACGTCAGCGAACACCCGGCTGGAAAAAATGCTCTCACTCGCTTAAACCGAGATAGATGGACTTCTGATAGGGCCCAGCGGAAATCCCTGCACAAACTTTTGTGCAAGTATCTCTGATACAAAGAAAGAAGGACTATTAAGGAAAGTGCTAACACTTTTCCTCCGGCTGGCTAAGCTCCGACAGGATGCTTAAAATCATTCTCCGAGAATTAGCACAATCAAAACAACAACAAAAAAATTTCAGTGGCATTTCTGTCCTAGCTAATGTGAGCTCTATTCCAAGTAAAGACTTCTAAAGATTTTACATTACTGTGGACTCTTCAAAAAACCCATGCAGAGAAACACAAAACAACAACAACGAAAATCCTCTTAATTCAATCTGTGCTTTATCGTGCGAGGCCGCAGCAGGGGATTTTTGGCTGTGGGTATACAAATACTCATCGATGCTACAGCTCAGGGTCCTTCTCCAATTACTACCCAAACACAGAATGAGACAGTCCCAGCCTGAAGAGTTTTCAGTTTAAATACACCAGAGTTGGTGGAAAAACCCCAGGTGGCTAGGGGAAGCCTCAGCAACACCGAGACTGCGTGCCAGCCACTCCGTGCTGGACTGCTGCAGCTGCGGAGCTGCAACTGCGATGCCCTTGATGCTTTCTGAGCTCCTGCCTCCCGGCAGCAGGCAGCCTGCCCTTCCCACCTCTGCATCGCTAGCTAAAAAGCAATCCCTGCCCTGCCCATTTGCCTCTCAGCCCCCAAGGGACTTTCTCCCCCCCTCAACTCTCCCAACTGTGGCGCAGGAGCAGTTTGAGAGGGCTCCGGTGGCAGAAGCATGACGCGGAGCTGGCAGGGAGGCTGTGCGGGTGCTGCAGGGTAATCCGTGCCCTACTGCGCTGCGCCAGCCAGCAGATGCTGATAAAGCCGACAGTGATGGGTGGCAGGGGTCCTTGCCACATCCCTGAGCTCCCCCATCCCGTGGGAGAGTGCCCTGGGGAGCCGCTCTGCTCCTCCCTGGAGTCATCCCCACCTCCTTCCCTCGAAGTCCCTCTCTTGCAGCTTGGTGAAGGTTTCAGACATCCCTGTCCTGCTTTTATCAACCCCGACTGCTCTCCTACTCCAAACGCCTCTGAGTCACTCAGCCTGCTTGCCTTGCTCCAGCTCCCACCCTGCAGCATGCCACAGAGGCTTTACAGGCAGCACGACTGACACAGTGGGGAGCCAAACTCTGCTGGGAGGTAACCATGATGATTACGTCTTCATCTGCAAGTGCACCACATGCACCGAGAAATAAAAATGACTGCTGAAGCAACAGGAGAGGCAGAGGGCAAGAGACTTCCCGGGTTGCCTTGTTCGGTCCCTGCAGACACCACAGCTAACAACAGGGACGGAGAGGACAGGGGAGCTGCAGGAGGGCTAGGGGACAAATAAACCCAGAAGGGAGGAGGAAACAGAGCAGAAAGGAGAAACAGGGCATAAGGCTGCAAGTCTTGCACCATGGGAGCAAGATTTGGGAGGGCTCCTGCAGAAAGCACCAGGTGCATCTTCAATGCCTTCCCATACAGCATTTGCAAAGGAGCGACATCCCCTCCAAAGACAACTCTCTGTCTTCAAAATCCGCTGGTTTATGAAACAAGACTCCCTCATGGGGAGGAAAGCGCTTTCCTTCCCAACAGCTGACCTCAAACACCATCACCTCTGCCATACCTGGATGACCTGCCAAAGCCCTTCTTGCAGGCTCATCTGCGTGTCAGGCTTTCAACTCCCCACTGCCCTGGCTACTCAGGCGCTACTGCATGGGCTGAAATGTCCAACCCTGCGAGGCTCTCGCTTCCTCCTGCCAAACTCAGCGCTTGGTATCTGCAGCACCACATGGAAGGGACCCCAGGAGCAGAGCCCAAGCGCTGCACACAGCACAACACTGCACGAAATGACCGTGCGGGATCAAGAATCACTTAACGGCGAGAAAGCAAGCTTTACTCACACTCTGATCCTTCAGGAACTGACAGCAAGAGGAAGAAACGCCAGTCAGCGGGATCAGCCAGCACGGTTAGGATTACACACTGAGGTTTTGTTTTCAAACTTTGCTCGGCTGTAGCAGGGCTCTTTAAGGACCTAATCTCCGTGTGACTGTTCCCAGCACCAGCCGTGCCCCTGCGGATAATAAGGACTTAAGGAAGCGCCGTCTAATGACGGCTGCGCTCTCAGGCAGGCTGGCTGCAGCACTGCCATGTGTGTGCTGCCCCTGGCCATCTCCTCCATCCCAGCTAGATACTCCATGCTTTCCCAACTGCCCCTCTGTTTGGAAGCTGTTTTCGCTCAATAAGCACCCAGAGCTGCTCACTCAAAGCAGAAGTAAGGAGACAAATACAGTTAAAGCAGCACAGTTCGGGCTAATGGCTTAAATCCTCATCAGAACCTGGTGTGGGTACTGCTGGGCAGAGATGCTGGCATCACTAATGCAACTCAGCTGATCCCAACACTCCTGTCTGTAGTGGTTGTTTTAGGGCTTTTTTTGATACCTGTGTAGGAGAGACCAGCTAAAAGTAAGTGCTGTGTTAATGCAGAGTATGTTCAGCTAAGTATGTTCAGAGGCACGATAAGACTCGATGCACACCACTTACCAGTCATCTGACTGGGCAATGCCTTGTGACACCATACCCGTTCTGCAGGACTAGCTAAACTGCTCCTGGTTCCCACTCTCAGGACTGTTAATTAAAGCAGAATTTGTCTCCACTTTTTAATGGTTCTCTGCGCAGCCACCCCAGCAAGGGGTGGGGGCCAGCAGCATCCCCAGCATCCCTGCAGGAGGCACGCTGGTCTGGGCCGTGGGTCTTTCTCTTTACTGTGCAGGCAGATTAATAAACAAAGTAGCTTGTTTTAAACATCCACATTCCACTCTTACAAGAGAAAAACTCCCCCAGAGCACAGGCTGCCACCTTTCAAACAAGGTCAGACACAGACCTCCTCCCCCACCGCCAATGACCTTATTAGCACTGATCATAGTTCTAATAATATCCCGCATTGTAAGCGGGCCATCTGCCGTAACATTTCACTACAAACTTGGGGAATTGCTTGGTTTGAGTATGATCATGTCCCAGCAAGCCAACTGTCCCCTCTCAGGAATATGCACCTTCCCCACAGCTTTAAGCTA
Source organism: Harpia harpyja (assembly GCF_026419915.1). Classification (NCBI taxonomy): domain Eukaryota; kingdom Metazoa; phylum Chordata; class Aves; order Accipitriformes; family Accipitridae; genus Harpia; species Harpia harpyja. Next base: position 16,899,832 of record NC_068957.1, read on the forward strand.
AATGTTGCAGAAAGGTACCTCCAGCTCCCAGCTTTCCAGCTTGGAGCTCAAGCACGCAGAGAACACAGAGCCATGCTCAGGTGCTGGCTTCAGATAGAGGAGGTAAAAACACAGAGTTAGAGGTCAAAACTCCACCACTTCAGCATCACAGCCTTCAACTGCTCTGATGGTGGGGATACCAAGTAACCACGTCACTGAAACCCAAAACCAAGGCCAAACACTAACCAGATGTTCAGAGAGTCAGAAGTAAAGCGCCAAGGCTCCTGAGAACAGAGATCAGCATTACTTTTGTGCCATGTACTTCCTACCGCATGCACAGCAGAAAGATTTTACTATCCTAACACGTTAGCTATGGTTAATCTGAATATTTTCAGTGCCATTACAGGAGAGGGAGCTTTCATAACAGACAGGTAAGCTTGCATTAGAACTAACCATGTTTGATAGCTATTCATTTAGAAGGAGCCAGGGTTTGAAATGCTTACTCAGTTAGGACATCTGTCTAAAACACCCAGAGTCTTGTTACTACAGTAGCTCAGCTCCACTCAGCCTTCAAAGACATTTTCTTTGTACTGCTCCTGTGAGGTCAAAAAGTGCAATTAGGCACAGAGACTGACATTACAACACTTTAAAGCAGCCTGCATCATCACATGGCTTTGAAACCCAGTTTTCCAAATCCTTGGCCTTTCCTCTAATCAAAAGGCCATCATCAGACATAGCGTGAGAAGCTACACAGGGCAAGGAAGGGGGTCAGTGCCTCGTTCTCTGCTGTTTTATGAACAGCAATAAAACAACATTAATAAGCCATAAGTAAAACTGTGCCTGTATGGGGCAACGTTCACCCAAGTGCCTCAAAGCATTTAATATCAGCATAACAATATTTATAGGGGCAGATTTTCAAAGAGCTCAGCTCCTCACTTGGAAATCTAACCACTTATTTAAATGCTCCGTGTGAGATGTCAGATGATGGGGTCTCCAGAAAGCCTGGTACATCTTGTTTATATTTAAGGCTTCCAAACAGCTCAATTACTTAAGTGCACATCACTGCACCCTCCTTCAGATGGGTGAACCAAGTGGCAGAAAGCTATTGTCAGCAAAGGGATTACATCAAACTGATGCTATGCCACTGAAGAAATCCACCAACTCCACATGCTCATTCAGAGTCATTCTCCTCGAAGGCATCTTCCACCGCCTTTTCCCCAGCTGGCTTCACTGGGCTAATGCAATCATGAGCAGGAGGAGTAGCTAGGTAGCTTCACGGACACAGCAGCAAGACAGGACACCGTGGCCAAGTGTGGCTCCATGTTTACAACAATCTTCTTTGCCCCAAACTCCCTCCAGGGATAGGGACTTGTAGGTTTGGGGCATCTATTTGAATCCCAGTGTTAGCTACTGCTGTAGATCAGGCCTGGAAGATGTAAAGTCTGAATTTTCTTCCCCAGGTGTATCTGGCAGTGCCACAGCTTGCAACATGGCACCCATTGAGGTGCCAGAGCTTACCGTACAAACACACACCCCTCCGTGCTCCCCTGGCCAACTTCTGACTCACAGCCACGCAAGGGTAAATGCAAGCGCTGCCGCAGCTTGCTAGCTGGGCTTCAGCACCCCATCTCCCTCCTCCCAGTGCAGAGGAAACCCCTGGGGCTTGCAGAGCACTGCACTGCATTTGAACTGGGTCACAGGCACAGAGCTTCCACTTGCAGATCCAAGCAGACTTGGTGGGACCGCAACCTCCAGGTGGAGGCGGACAGCCAAAGGTGGCAGAGGAAATGACCACGGGCAGTTCTCCCCCTCTGGAGAATGGCTGAGAAGACCACTTCCCTCTCTCAAAACCTGATGCAACAGCTCACTTCAGCACAAGAAGCTCTTTGCTGCCCACAGAATTCTACAGTGCTTAAAAGCAGGCTTAAGTATTTCGCAGAACTGGAACCTCAGTCTGGAGGGCTTTGCCCTTAAAAAAGGGAAAGTAAGCCTCAGGAGCAGGAGATGGCATGCCACGGCCCGTGCAACATCGCAATATGCCCATAAAAGGTTTCAGAATGTATCTGCTTAAGCGCACGCAGCAGCTCAGAAGGGTTTAGAGTCACATCCCAAAAGAATTTCTCTCCTGCTTTTTTAGGCAAGTGTGAGCAGCAGTCAGCACTTTACCATCATCTTCCCAACCAGAAAACCAACGTTACTCTTGGCTGATATTAATAATGCAAATGCTGCTGGCTTTATCCTTTGGGGATGGTGGTTTGCTCACGCCACAGGGAAAAGACCAGGGCATCGGGAGCTGCAGAGGCCCTACACTGCCAGGGCTGGCTGGTGAGGAGAGGCGAGGCGAGGCTGGCAGGAAAACCCCACTGCTGAATTTACTTGGCCGGTCTCCTGAAGGGGCTGGCCTCCAAAGTGCGGTCTCAGGACAAATTTGTGGCCACATTCTGCTTTCCAACACGTTCAAGGGAAAATGCGCACAAAGTCTGAGGCCTAAGGAAAAGCTGTAATAAACTCATTAGCTGCAGGAATAAAGAAAAGGACGGTGGCCCTGTGCTTTCCCCTTGCACCGGGAGTGCCTCCCAAAGTGCCAGCCTGTACCCAGACCTCTGCCAGCCTCTTGAACCTGACCCAGGGACACCACGCATGAGAGTGGCACCCCCAAACATCAGGTAACAGCAAAGGCACCTGCTCCTATGCAGGCAAGCCCTCAAGAGATACGTGGAGTCAGGAGGTCTGGGGCACAGAAGGTGCTCTCCACGTTCAGAAAGAAAAGACCTTCAGAGGCCATTTCTACAAACGCAAGGCCAGATCTGGTGTTACCCTGTGACGGTGCACTGCCACAGCCAGGAGATCGGTTCAGTGTCCCCCTGATGAGTCAAACCCCGGCCTCGCCCCAGCGGGGGCTGCCCACCCCTCAGGCCCTCCAGGAGGGCTGCCAAGAGACTCTGCTTACCGGTGTCCATGGGAAGGCAGACGAGTCCCAATGACTTCGCCCTGCAGCACAAGACGGGCGCCAAAGACCCACCAGGGTCCCTCCCCACCGATGCTTTGATACTCATCAGGCCAAAGTCACCCCGAGGGCAAGACGACTGCCTTGGAGACTCTCGCTCCCAGGCCTGGCTTCAGCAATGCCACACAATGGGCAGGGGAAGAGTCGCGTTGCCTTGTGCCACCAAAGGAGTCAGACGTGGAACAATGCAACAGATCCACTGGAGGTGGGAGAGGATGGTGGGAAGAGACATACTCCTCTCCACAGGAAAACATATCAGACAGGGAGAAAAGTGTTCAGAAGTGACTTTCACTGTTATCTATATTAATTGATGAATGTGTTCACGTTGACCAAGCCTGTACAACAGTCCTACAGCTTTAGAAGGGGAAAGCAACACAGATGCTTAGATTTGCTGAGCATCCACTGCAAAGCAAATACCTGAAACCTGAGCCTGATGGAATCATACCCAAAGTCATCTAATATCCACCCTCCACATGAGTAAGAGTCTGAGGTCTGTTAAGTAGGCCAATCTGGCATTTGAGGGACCAACACTTTCAGGAGGAACTTGTCCAAGCCTAATCAATTAAGAAAATGTAAATTCCCAGTATTTAACTACTGCTACTACTACAAGTGTCACACCGACAGCTTTAGAGTGCATTTCCTTTCAGACAACTCCCTGCAAGCTTCCTCACAGGCTCTTAATACCCACCTCTGCACTGATGGCAGCAACCTCTGTACCGACTGATTGGCAGTTAACAGTGTGGCCCCCTCCAGCTCGTATCTCCAGGAGTCCCCAAGAAGCCCTATATACTGGGACGGGCTCACTTCTCACGGTTTCCATCAGAGCTACACAGTACTCCCAGGACTTCCTCCACTCTTCCAGCCATGAGCCGAGAAGGGAGCATCCCTCCAGGGTAGCACCAGAACTAGACTATGCACCAGGAAACCTACGGACATCCCACCTTTCTTGCCATGTTACCCCTGGACAACACCAGGTTTTACAAAGCACACATCCTTGGAAATGTAAAGGCCAAGATAAAGTGTTCTCTGCTGAGGCTGTTCCGCTGCAGAAAGAACCAGTAGAGATAAGGACTGGGCCAACCTCTTCTCCCTCCATAGCATGCCTCAAAAATCACCTGCTTGCTTTAAAGCACAGACAAGGAATTCCTGCCAAGGACTCTGCTTTACATCTTTGCAAATGGTTGGCAATGAGTAAGACCTTCCTGCCCCTTGCTGTCTATTGCTGTCCCTGCAGCAGAGTCACCAGGTAACACCAGCCTGTTTCCAGTTACATGCATTCATCACCCAACACCTCCGCACAGAGTGAGGACCAAGGGGACTTCAGCTCAGACGCTGGACTTCATATTCAGCATCTAAGTCGCCCTGTCCTCCTGCTAACCCTGTTGCAGAGGCAGTAACCTGCAACAGAGAAGCAAGGGGACAACTCAGGGCAGCAACCTTTTAAACCACAACAGCAAGATTCACCAGTGCTCATCTGTCATGGTTCAGCTGTCAAAAAGTCACAGATAAATGAAGTGACACTGCTGGGACTCAAGAGAAACCTATGGATAATGCTAAATAAAGCAAACATGCTCTGCACAGACCTCTGTCCTACAGAAAGATCAGCTAGGCAGATTAAAGCAACAAGGTATATCTTTTACCTGGAAAGCTGAACTTGCCTAGGGAGGTCACGCACCATCCAAGTAACCAGCCTGACCCCAACAGAAAGCATCTGCAGTCCAGACACTGAAGGTGGTCAGCCACAGGCACTGCCAGGTGAGCACCTCCATCAGTAGTCTCCATCCCACAGCTGTGCCAAAAAAATTCTGGAGACATTGCAGAGAGTATACACAGCATGTGTGCCAACTAAATTAAGCTGAGAAAACATGGAGCTGCTTGTAACCCATAGACAAGAAGAGATCAGGCCTCAATATTATTTTTTTTCCATGAGCTCTGCTATTCCCCTTGAAGTACCACTCTTTTGAGAAATACAATAGCAACAGTTCTTATAAATAAAATTGAGTCTAAATACATTTTCCTTGACTTTCAGTGTTTGATTCAGTAGTTATAAAAAGCACTTATGATGTGCCATAAGACACATGAGCATCCAGACAAGGCAGAAAGCTGCTGCAAATCTACCTCTCATCGCCAAATGCTATTGCCATGCAGGTAAGTGCCTTAATGACCAATGGAAAAGCGAAGATTTCTTACAAAGGTTACTTGGCTCAACATTGTTCTTCTGGTTTATTTGCATCTCCATTACACTGAGCTGAGACATGCAGTCAGTGTCTCCAAAAATATCTCTATGGCTTTGTTTGCTTTCTTCTTCCTCTGTAAAAGCATAACCATATGCTAAGTTTAGTGGGTGTTTTTAGTTGTTTCCTAGTTTGGAGTTTATTTAAATTAAAAAAAAATAGATTTGATTGCAAACCAGTAGCAGTCAGAAATAATTCTAGTGAAGTCAGCATAAAACAGGTACAAATTAGCATGAAAACTATAAGGAACAGCCTCAGGTACACCAGTTTCAAGATCATATGGTACGTTTATTGCCTAAGCACAGTGAACTTTTTAGATTGCCATGGGACTTTGCATACTATTACTGATAATAACACTTCTTTTAGAAAACAGACAATTTAGACAAAACTGTACTTTTAACTCCTGATTTTATGCCTGTTCACAGACAACTTGCCTTTTTTTTTCAAATATAGAACTGCTTTGAAACACGCAATAGCTTAACGATGTTTTTTAAATTAGACCTCCCAAAGTCAAAATCATACCCCTGAAATTTTCACCACACTATTTTGTCTTTCAAAACGCTCTTCAAAACTTTGATTTGCATATGGAAACATCTACATTCATAAAGCAAATTTAAAAAAAAAAAAAAAAAAAAACACCACACCACACGGCACAAAGTTGGCCTTGTAAATTTTTTTTTAATCCATGAGTCCGTAGTGCAGATACCCAAACTGTGAGAAATATAAATCAAAGCCTCTGTGAACACCTGGTGTGCATTACCTACATATTTTTATATAATATGTCACTATCTCCTAATGCCCCATCTCTCAGCTTACTGCTCCATTCGTGTTTCTAGTGACCAAAGAGGATGCTTTTTTCCTTGCTGACATCTTTAGAAACTTAAGAACACAACTAACGATTTGCTGGCCAGGGAATTAAGAATCATACAGGCTCCTACCGAGCCTGCCTGATCCAGCCTGAATAGGAAGGTTAATGACTTGACAAGCGCTTGCAGACAGCCCACCACAGTGCCACGACAAGCCTTTGTATGAATTGCCACGAGCCAGCAAACTGTGTCCTGACCCTTGCAAAAAGCACCAGCTATGCACAGGACGGTGCACACCAAGCCCAGGAGGGAAGCTGATGAATGTACCCAAAGGCCATCTGGGTTTACAGCGATGACAGTACACTTCCCTCCTTTGCTCAAAGCATCTCAGAGGTGCCATGGGACCTGCCTAGGAGGTACCACAGAGCATCGGCTGCTGCCCAGCAGCCCTTGTGGTGACTTCTGGAAGGGGGGTGGCCCAGCGGCAGCTGGCTCTTGTGCCTCTGCACTGCCCTCCACAAAGCAGTGCAGCTTGCCCTCCCATTCACACAAATTAATTCAGACAACAGTGTTCTTCCAGAATAATGAGCGGGGAAGCGCGAGTAGAGAATGAGAGTTCTCTTGGCATCTGATTCAAATCTGTGAACAGCTTCTCACAAGGAACTATTTTTAAGTTTCCTATCAATCTGCTTGAGAAAGGTTCCTTCTGCTGCCTACAAATGTGCAACCTCCCCCTTCGAAGAACCACAGCTCAAGACAGCAAGATCCAGTCCTGCACTTCCAACCTAATTATGACCCAGTATTTCACGACCAAAGCATGGCGCAACGACACAACGCTCCTGCAGAACATGCCCTGGTGAACCCCACCCGAGCATCAGTGAAGCCCCCCCATTACCTTCAGGAGTCCTGCATGTTCTTCACAAGCTTACAGGTAGCACACATTCACGGGTGAAACAACCCACAGTGAGGCAGTCTGACTGCTTCTGAAAGCATTACTGCTCTTACCACTGCAACAGAGGCAGAACCGCTACATGAGATTGAGGGAAAAAAAAAGAAAAAAGTGAGATGCAGTAAGCATATAGATGCTGTGCATGACCTGACCAGCGAGGTGAAACCATTGTATGCTGGGTTATCAGAAGTTCCTGTATGAAGGCATTGTTCAGGCTTAAGAGGTCTGTGAGAAAAAAACACAAGCAACAGCACTACACAATGGATGCAGATAAGCAACCTCTGAACAAAGCCCTGGGCGACTGCAAGACAACAGGGGGAAAAACTTATTAGCTGCAAGCATCCTATATCCTGTCTCCAATAAAGCAACACAGATGTTCTGCTAATGCAGGGCGTGAAAAGATGAAAAGAGCACTAAGCAGCTATCGAGCCCTCCACAGGAGAGAGGGTCAGTGTTCAACAGCTGTCGGAGGGAAACAGCAGCTGAGTGCACAAAGACATCCATAGGACGGGCAAGTAAACCCTCTTCTTAACAGGTCTGAGAATGTAACATCTCTATCGTCACCAGTAAGGGAGGCCACCGTTATGACCATGAATCCCTCGACACTATTGCAAACAGGGCTTTGCAAGCCCAGCTCCGGTTCAAGAACAGAAAGACCATTGTTCGAGAGTTTAGTCACCAGGGCGGTTATCTCCACTGCAAAACGCATGGTGTACGCGCACACACAGGCTGCAGCGTTGGGGACCGCACCTCTCCATGGCACAGCAGAACTGGGGCTATGCCCAGTGACAGCTACCCGATCCGTGGGTCTGGAGGAAGGAAGTACTCCGAGATGCACTTCTTGTCTGAGAAGTGGGCTGCAGAAACAGTCCCATCATCAACCCTTGGCCAAGTGCTCTGCACAGTCTGACCTCTCCTCCTGGTCTACTTCACAAAGGCAGAGCTGTCGGCCCTCCACAAGGCTTTCCTGAGCCTGAAAAATCTAGAAAATCTGTTCCCTGGAAAATTCAGGCCACTTAACTAGCACATACTGGGCATCTGCTACTGTGTCAAGAGGAAACTGCAACAAGAACATTATTTAACAGCCAGTTACATGGGAAACACGCTGAGCTGTAGAAGATCATACCCTACTCCTTTGGCATTTCTTTTGCATTCTCAACACTGTGTTCCCCATCCCACTGCCCGCTGCTGAAGCAGGAGAAGTGCTTGTTTGTGCCAGTGGGTAGGATTTGAACCCCAGCTACCCATAGACCTGGTCCTGCACATCTCATAGCCCCAGCTGTGCGGAGAAGGGTCGGCACAGAGAGCCTGAGCATGCTGCAGACACTGTGCCACAAACAGACACTTCTCATGGGGAAGTGTCACCCACCAGGTGACACTGGACTACAGCGCAGCTCAGAGCTGAGCCAAGCTGGCTGGCTGCACAGGGGACATCTCCCCAGGACGCTGCAAACATTAGGCAAGTTCTGCAAGGGGCATGGTACTACCCTACACAGCATGAGAGCACTCCTTTCGTTTCACAAATAAATGCTATAAAATGTAAACATATTAATCTCTTCATTCAAAGTATCTGCACTGCCACTGGCTACAATTCAAAAGTTTCAAGGGCATAAAGAACATGACTTATTTTCCCTCCGATAAAAATATTTTTGTCTCTCACTGTCAGCAAACCAGCAATGCAAATGAACATTTGAAAGTTACTGTATAACTAAGACTCATTGCATATAATCAGATTAAAAAGAACAAAACCGAATGCAAATAGGAAGCTTGAGCTTCTTGGTAAAAGGGAACAGAAGTCAAAATATGAAGAAGCCACAAACAGTAATAAAATGGGTAAATCCATGTTAGACTAGATCCAGCCCCAGTCTGAACCTGTGCATACGTAATTCCACCAGTTCTGTTACTCGTTATGTTCATAAAAATAAATCCAAATCTTTTCAAGCAACAGTTGAAGTTCAAGGGAAAACTTTTAAGCTTGTAAAATTTACCAGATTCCTTCTAGGACCTCAAACAGGTTAATTACTCCAATCAAAACATAAAATACAATGTCAAGAGCTCTCAAAAGCAATCAGTTACCCATATTGTCTCAGGGTTTTTACCACCCTATTTAAAACACCTTTTACAAGCCACACTTTTGGGAAAAAGAAAAAAAAAGTGGACGTTCCTTTCCCAAGAACCACGGTGAAGCAACCCCAAACAGAGATGCTCACCTCTCCCTCCTGTGAGCCCCCCATCCTCCCGCTCCAACTCAGACTCCAGGTATTTGGTAAATTTTGAAAGTCACCCCTGGAGCTCCAATAGTGACAAGCAACCAAGAGCCATTTACTGCCTGCAAAGTTGTTCTGCAAAGATAGGCACTAGCAAAAAGGCTCAGCTGTAAATCAGACAGGCCTAGCAGAGCCATTATGTTTGCATGTCCCTTGCAGAAAGCGTTTTCCCGACGCCCTTTTTTCTGGGAGCGCTGCTCTCCAAATATTTTGGCTGTTCCTCATCTACAGGACAGCGTTAGAGTGCATCTGTGACTCTGTCTCCAGGAAACACACATAAAGCTGATTCATTATCTTAAAATGCTGCTTTCATTTCTGCTCATTAAAAGCACATTTCAGATCCCTGCACCGAATGCGCAGCCGATGTGCTCTGGACACAAATTAAAGCACTGGGTTTCAGTTCTCTACTTTTCTCATTTCAGTTTCATTTGCTGCCCACAACGTGCATTCTCCATTTCAAGGACAGCTATATCGGACCTGAGCTACCATCGGAAAATGCTCTGGATAAAATCCTCTCTCCCTGCAACGCCTGGCACTCCAGGCAATTGCACCTGATGTCAGACTCAGCCTAGATTTCAGGAGCTACATCCCGCACCAGCAGCATCCTCCCTGCAGAAACAGAGCAATAAACAGTTGTTCTGCACATCCCACACCCCAGCACGCCGAGCCATTCAGAAGAGAAGGAAAAGCAAGTGAGCTTAGGTAATGCACGCGTTAGACAGTCCTCACCTTTAGGGAGTCAAAGCAGGCAATAACTCGACCATTTTCCACATGGCAACTCCGTGACGGATGGGCGAACTTGCACTCTGCATCAGACCGAGAACAAGTACCTCTCTGAAACTCTCGACACACTTCTAACGTCAGCCATTTTGTATCACGAACCAGGGAAACGTTTACAGCCATATTAAAAAACAAAAACTAAAATGCAAGCAATCGCACCCTTCTTCAGGGCAATATTTACTGCTGATCTTTTTTTTTCTTCTTTTTTTTTTTAAAAAAAGGGTAAAAAAGTGAATTCAAGTTAAACGTGAAGAAATAACTAACTTGTTGCTTTGGTAAAACTCCTATTCATCAGCACTTAGGTTTTCATTTAAGTCAAATCGTGTTTGTTTAAACAAGAATTAAACATAAAGCCAATCATAAAATAGAAATCTTATCAGAACAACTGAAAATCAAATTAGAGGCCAGCTCCTAAAAGTGCAATTGTAGAAGTTAAAATATAAGTGTTATATTTTGTGCCACTGCCGAAGTTACTTGCAAATAACTGGCAGACTTTCAAAAGAATTCTGTGCTCTCCAGTTAATGGTTTCAATTATTCTTGCAAAAAGCATATGCTGCTGGCAGCACTTCAGTTTGTGGAATGGTCTCGGTCCTTGGGGAGAAAACTTCGGGTTTGGTTTTTTTTTTTTCCTTCTATTTCTTGCTTCTAAAAATTACGGTTCGCGAGCATCAAAACGAGCAAAAGGACGTCTGAATTTTTTTTTCCTCTTTCTTTCTTTTCTTTTAAATATTTGCTACATACTCGGGGGAAGAAAAAAAAAATGGCTGAGCAAACTGCGTGTAAATGGGGAGCAAAAAAAAGGGGGGGGGCAAGGCTGGAGGAGTTGCCGTCAGGGCACGAACCGCAAGCAACGCCGAATTAAAAAGAGAGGGGGGCGAGGGGCAGAGAGAGGCAGCCCTAGACAGAAATCCAAGCAGCGGTGGCTTCAGGAAAGGCACTTTTCAGCAACCTGCAGGAAAAAGAGAAATAGAATCAGCCACGAGCCGACGGTCACCCCCGCTCAGGCGGGCGGGAGGCTGCCCGGCCCCCGGCGGTGCGGCGCGGCCCCGGCAGCCATTGTCGGTACCAGGGGCATTTCCCGCACCAAGCTGCGCATGGGAGGAGGAAGCGTCCAATGGCGTTTATCCTTGCAGCAGCAGGCCAGGGCAGCCGACCAATAAAAGAGACCGTTTCATAGCGGCCCAGGCTGGTAGACGCTGGGTTTTGTGCCCGCCGCACGGAAAAGAGCCTCAGCCCCACGGCCCGGCTTGCGGGGCGGCCCGAGGCCCCGCGCGGCGCCCGGCAACGCCCGGGCGGGGCCGGGCCGGGCCGAGCCGAGCCGACCCTCCACCCAGCCTCGGTGCGGCGCCGCGCCGCGCCTGGCCGGCGGTGCCCCGGCCACCCCGGCAAGGCGTCCCGCAGGGCCAGCAGCGCGGGGTGGGCTGCATCGACCAAGCAGCCCTCCCAGACTGGGAAAGGATATTTTGCTCTTTAGTCCTTTTCAGTATTTTTTTTTTCCTTCATTAACCGCGCCCCCCCCCCCCCCCCCCTTTCTGTAGGAAACGTTCAGGCAGGAAGAACAGCCGGTGGCTTTCTTGTATACAAAGCAGAAGGAGCTGCTACAGCTCAGCCCCATAACCACTTCGCATTTTTAAGGTGTTCTATTTAAGCCATCACTAGCTGCAGAGCTGTTCAGCAGCAGCCTAGCATAGCACAGGAAGACAAACGACTGGTTCACAGTCACTCCTCTATGGATTCAGAGTCTACAAAACTAAAAGCAAACCCGAAAGGGAAACCTAAGCCACACACACACAGGGAAAAAATTAACTCATTGCTCACAGCTGTAGTTTTCCACCAGACTAAAGGCAACTCGAATTACTCCGACTCCAGCAACTCGTGTTATACAACAAGCAACTTTCAATGCATTCCTATTCAAGGCTTCCTTGGCATCCACTAAAATGTTAAGCCGTCCCCAGAGTTTCCCATTCTAATATTAGCTGTACCAATGCTGCCTGATAGGATTGGGCTGTTTCCAAGTTCCCAAAATCCAGCCCTTTATCTTCCTGCAATACGGCCGCCCAGTTTTGCAAACACTTGACAGGCGCGGGATGTTGCTCGTGTGACTGCTATTAAGACTTCAAGCTTTCGCAGGAGAAGAGCCTTCAACTACAAGAAAAGGAAGCTTAAATTCCTCTTTTATTATTGGTGTGTTATTGCAATTACACTGATCAGTAACTGAAACCTACTGGAGCTGGAACAGTCAAACAATGCTACCAAGGAAGAAGAGTGGGAAGAGGCTGTCAGCAGCAGCAGGGGGTGGGGCACAGGGGCTGCTTGATTCACAGAATGAATTATTTCACATTAAAAAAAAAAACATTTGTTAGACCTACATTGCAAGTATTTTCTAGACTAAGTAGAGTCAAGTTCATAACAAAAACTGCCCAGATCCTTGCAATCCACCTTGCAGCATCAGCACAAAGGTTAGTCTGACCCATGCTTCTGGAAGGACCTCTGCATTTTTGCACATCAGGTGGGGACCAGAGACTGCAAACATCAGATTTGCTAAGCATGTTTTAAACTTCAAAAGGAAGGGGAAAAAAAAAAAGCACATCTACCCACGCTTATGTCTTCTGGGTTTCGTAAGGATCAGAGATGCTCTAAATCAATTCCAATTTTGCAAACGAGGCAAATTTATACAGGAATCCCATTCACTGATGTGCGGGTTCCCTGTTCAAATGAGCTCAGCAAGCAGGAAAAGATGTGCAGAAACCTTCGGCAGGGATCTAGGGCCTGGCTGGGTGCAGCTTTTAAAAACGAGCTAGAACAGGTCAGATATGGGTGGGGATTAGAAAGAATGCTCTCTCAGAAGCTGCTCTGAGCAGACTGAAATACAACCATCTTGTGGATTAAGTACCTATTCCACAGCTTCAGACTCCCAGGGAAGTTGAGGGTCTGTTAATGCTGGGGCCTGAATATGGCAGGTCTGAACTTAACACACAGTTACACCAGGATGTACACAGTGTAGTAACATCTGCCACTTCCCAGCCCTTCTACCTTGAGAAATTCCAAAGAATGTAGCAAACCAAATGTTCATCTTGCTCTCACCCATGTAGCTCAGGAGCACACACGTGATACACAGACACACAGGTACATGCCTGCACTAAGCTGCTCAGTCCTCAAGATGAAGGGAATCATGTTAATGGAATATAAGTCAAATGAATCCTACAAAACATTAAACTACAAATATCAAGACATTCAGATACATGTAACATGGTTGACATTTTTGCTTTTACAACTCTTCAGGGGAGAAAAAACCAAACAGTAAACTCTGAAGAAATACTTGCCAATGTCCTGCTGATGGGAACTGAGACCCCCTGCCCCACACCCTGCAGAAGGGCACACTCATCCCTTCAACGCGCAAGAGTGAGACACAAGGAATATTCTGTGCTACGGGCACAACCCACCTTCCTGCAGAAGGACAGACTATCATCTCAGACCCTGGGACTAGGGCTCCTGTACTGGGGGGAGCCAAATAAATAAATAAATAAATTTTTAATATTGGGGGCCTCAATTCTGCAGCCTGCGTGCCAACCAGCAGAGCACAGCAGCAGCACACACTGCCCCCATCATTTGTTTGCTGTGCACTCAGGAGAGCACTTAAGCACACGCTTAACTTTAAGCATGCCAACAATCTTACTGGCAAGAAGAAAACCTGAAGCATGTACTTAAGTACTTTGCTGAATCAGGGCCCAAATAAATGAATCTGCTTCACAGGTTTATCAGGGCTGGGAGGCCAGCAAGCACAGGCAGCAGTCATCGCATTTTGGCTTACGTTATCGCAGCCCAGAGGAGCACGAGTTATGCTTTTCTGCAAGTCAACAAATACAGTTCTGTCAGTGTTTGGGTTGCTGCAAATTCCCTCTCCATGTGGCCACAGGGAGCTGAAAACACGTGCATGCAGGGCTGACATCACACTGAGTGCTGTATACTGTTGCAGCGAGGCTCCCGTGCACACCACCAAAGGATAACACACATCAGACAGGAACCTGCCACTGACACTATAAAGCTTCAGTTCTCCGTGTTTCAACTCCTGGCAGCAAATAACTGTAACCATTCTCACTATGATGCATCCTTACAATTCCCTTGTATTACCCTTTTTTTTTGGGGGGGGGGGGGGCTGGTATTTAATTCACTTTGTTCTCCCACTTATTTCAAATGGGAGGAATAAAAGCATCCACGCCAAAAACAACATACAACAAGGATAAAAAGCAGTTCCAGAAAACACAGGCTTCATTAGCGTGCAGGAAATACAACAAAGGCTAGGTGCTGCCTTTTGAACCCTTCCCAGCAAGCCAGATCGTCTGGCAGAGCTCATCTCCTCCACTACCAGATGGGCCAATGTCGTTTCAACAGCAGCAGCATCAAAGCTGGCGAAAGCAGCAGAGCAGAGAGAGAAGCCTGTGGCCTTTATCCCTCTAAGAAAACTATAACATCCCTGAAGCCCCTGCTCCAGGGCCACTTGCTGGGCCAGGTTCTAATTGCCTGAGATGCAGGAGGATGGGGCTTGCTCCAGATGTCAGACCCAGCCTTGCAGCTACTGAAGTGAAGGGGAACAAGGGCAGTCTGAGGAGCAAAGGTCACACCGGGGCTTGCCTCTGGCAGGAGCGAGATGCCCTCGCTGCTTGAGGTAACATGAGGACAAGCGTATTCACTTGACACTTGAATTCCTCCTGCTTTCCACGAAACCAATCCCCTTCCACTGATACCCCCCATGGATGTCAACTCACGAGGATGCTTCCTGACAGCCGAGTTCAGAGATGGTAATTTATGTGACAGGGTGGATTCAAGCAGCTCCCTAGTGTAAATGATGCTATTTAAAAGAGTTGGGGGTTTTTTTTGGAGAAGAAAAAAATTACTCAGAACTAGCAAGGTGGGTTCCTTATTTATTGTTCCTCAAGGATTTCTGGGTCACGACTGCTCAGATGAGAAGCAAAAGTGCTGTTGTCCTAACTGACAGTCCTGGTGAGCGAGAACAGCAGCTATTCCCCTTCACCTGAAGTGGAACAGGGACAGTGTGGACAGCGAGGGGACACTGGAGCTTTCCCAAAGCCAAGTTCCAGCTGTGCCCTTTCTTTAGCATACGCAATGCTGTCCATGCTCCTCTCCTCAACACGAACCACCAGCACATGACAGAGGAACCGAGGACCCACTCTCCTGAGTCCGAGCTCAGCCCTATACTGCCAGGCTGCAGCATGCTTTACCTAGTTTTGCAAGTTATGGTCAGTGAAAGCTCAGACCCAGCCAACGTGGATGGATGGACACCCTGGAGGCACAGCAACAGAGAAACTGTGCTCTTAAGCTTGCAAACTTCAGACCTCAAATCTTTCGACAATTCCACTACAACTTACATCCCACCCCTGAACTATTAATGTTCTCTGAGTGTCTAGATATTGTTGGAGCCAAAAAAATACTTTTTTTTAATGGCCTTTCCTCAAAGCACTAAATTCAGCTGGTAGCACAAATGACACTCTCACTCATCAGTCCTTGCACCTCTGAGACTATTCCGTAACCTCAGCTTTTCATTGCACCTTAATGGGTATGGAAAAGCTTGCTGCACCCACCACCCTCTCCTCGATAAGCCAGAATGGGGAACTCCTCACTCAAACAGCAGAGAGATGTTTCCACTATCAAACAATCGTCCAAATAAATGCTGTGTTCCTGGAAACACTGCATGACAAAGAGAAATGGGAACAATGAAAATAGCACATTGAACTGTTCTGTTCTGAAAGTGAAACAAAAGTTTTTAAGAGAATACCACCACCCATCCAACAGCATTTTCACATTCCCATGGAAAACCAAGTCTGAGCATCTTCCCCTGTCCTTTCTTTCTCCTCCACTTTCACAGCAGTAATAAAGAAGAATACATGAAGCTACATCCTTTACTATTCAAAGGAACCAAAAAGGTGTAGTCAAGGGCAAGATTTTACTGGGGAGTGCTATACTGGTACATTTATTGGCAGTGATGCATGAGATAAGATAACCCATACTTGCGGGGAGCTTTCAGAGTTGGTGAGGAGGGGAAAAAAAAATAAAAATAAAAAAAAATCTTCATCTAGGACCCATCGAGCCAGGAACACAACGACATTAGTTCAGTTAGCTGACATTAGAGAAGCTCATTTTGTGCCTCAGAAAAGCCCATGGCAAGTTAGGTGGTGCCATGATAGGATCACAGGGCAGCTCTGTTTTGCTTGGTTCTAGTTCAAAAGTGCTCTAAAACAGCAAAAGAAACCACAAAAATAACACCCATAAGGTCAAGGCCTAGATCCTCCATTGCTGAAGTCCCGATTAGCAAGGCTTTTACCCTATATCACATAAAACCCAGCAGCGCTCAGACTCCTATAGACTCAAATTCCTCTGCTGTTGCAACACCGACAGTTTGCACGCAGCGGGGCTGCCTCCGACGTGGGCCAGCCCCCACCCCCCACGCTCATACAGGCTGTGCACTTGGGACAGGAGCCATCTCTGTAAATGGCAGCTTCTCCATAGCTTCTTGTCACCTGTGCACTTAATGGGCTGCAATATCAAGCCCAAAGAAGGTCAATTTATTTTCTGCTGCCTGCAAGAGGTATTTTTGCTTTCAAATTAGAAAATAATATTCTATTTTTTGCTCTGGCCCTCATACTCTAAAGCAAACACTTTGGGGATGCGGTAGACACTTTGAATATTTCCTTTGTGAACATTCTGTACCTGGACACTTTGTCCCTCGGGGAACAGTTTACTTAATTTAAGGTAGACCTTTACAGCTAGAAGAAAATAAACCTTCTTTTGTTGTTCTACCAGTTACTCAGAAAAGGAGCAGGTTTCCTCTACCACGGCCATGCATGAAAAGTTTCTGTTCAAGGTCTAATCGCAGATGTTGGGGGCCGTGAATCACCAGGGATCACACCGTCTGCCAAAGAGTCAACCCAGCCCCGAGTGCCGTCTGTTCAGAAGAGGATGGCAAAACCCAGAAGCCACACGTGCAAATAGAACAACCCCCCAATACTGCTGCAATGGAAAAGCCTCGCTGGCAGGACACAAGCCCACTACAGAAGTGGCTGCATGCACAAGGCAGACGTTTGGGCATGCAAATACCACACACTTCTGTGCTGAAGGAGCCACTACTACTCGTCCTTCTTCCCCCACACTTGCTCATGCCACTGGCTTAGAGTGACTTCGCAGAGTGTGGGTTACTGGTCGTGACCTCTATGGGAAGAGCAGCACAAGAAAAATCCTCCTGCTTCTCAGTGGGGAAGGCTGCACATACTGCATCCTACCTCTTAGGAAGCTTGCCAAGCTTGCTAAAGCTCCTGGATTTATGGCACTCCAGAAGATAGCTGTGGTGCTCTGCAGGGACAGCAGTGCTGCCATCCTCGGGAAAATGGATCGTCCATCACTCGTCTCTGGGCTCTCCCCACTGCTCTTAACTGCCCTGGCATGACCTAGGCACCTTTCTTACCTGGAGAGGTGGCAGCTGAGGAACCAAGGGGAAAAAAAAAAAAAAAAGAAAAAAAGATAAAAACGATAAAATAAAGCACTGTGAGGGAAGGAAGCCCTTCACTGCAGAGAAAAGAAAAAAGTACAAATAAACTTGGGGAACTTTATCCTCCCTTGCATACATACAATTCTCCACATTTACACCCTGCAGCAAACAATCACAGGAAAAATAAATGCTAAGTTTAAGGAAATATTTGGAAAAAACCCAAATCCCTTTGTTTCTGAAATCTACCATTCTTCACTGTGGACTGCGGTGCTCCTATTCCCTCAGCCACCTAAAATCTTCACAATCTGTTTTCCTCCTTCATCAATTTCCACCACCTCTTGTCCATCAAAGTTCAAAGAACTCCTCTCCCCTTCTCTCCTGTAGGATTAGCTCTTCTCCAAAACGCTTCCACAGGCAAAGGGTGGGGAGCTATTTGCCACTATCTGCTGGGGATTTCTAAGCCAAAAATGCATTACAAAAACATTGCAATTTAAGGAGCTTTTTTGTTTATTTGTTTGTCTTTGAACAAAGTCACAGAAGCTGCTGTGCTGGACCCACACACGTGCCTCAGCAGAACAAATACCTTTCCATAGGGTGTTCCAGGGCAGCATGCGGTGCAGTGCTTCAAAGGGAACTTCCCTCTGTTTCGCTGAATAGATTTGTTGTTAGAATAACCACACGTGAGCATTTTTGTTCTTTTGGGCTTTTGAATTCCTGCCATCAGCTTATTTGGGACCAGTTAGAGGACAAGACCCCTTTCCTACTCCAGCTCTCTGCTAGAAGCGATGGTGATGCTCTGTGATCCCACATCTGCAGGATATGGGCATTCCTGGGGGATGCTCTGCTGATCAGGCAGCCAAGCGGGAGTTTTGCTTGACCCAGGCTCCAGCACAGCGCCCATCATTCCCCAGCCACAGATACATGGAGAAGGATGCTCCTTTCTATTGGAACCCACCTGGCAAATCCTTCTAGCCTCCAATGGGAGGCAGCTTCCCAGCGCCAAGGGCCAGGGAGCCACGTTAAAGCAGGGTAGCTAACCCGAAAGAAGCATTTCCTCTGTGTTGCAAAAGCAGCTACTGCACTGCTGTGAAGCAGTGCTAAAATCCCCTCCAGTGCCAGCACCGCTTGGGAGGGGTTAGGACCACAATTACACCAGCTGCAAACACAAAAGAAAAAAAAAAAAAAAGCTGGCAGGAATCTCTGGAGGTCAGCTAATCCAAACCCCGTCTCAAAGCACAGCCAGCTTCAGAGGTGGATGCTTCCATCTCCAAGCACAAAGCGAGCTGTCTCACACAAAGAGAGCTCAATTGAGTCAAACAAATTTACAGAGGAGACAGGAAAGGCCAAGGCTCATTAAGGCTTGTTCCCCACCACGTAATCGTAAGAAATAGGATCAAGCAGATGTATCCCACAATCTATCTGATTATCCTACTCAGTGTTCAAGAAACCCCCAAGGTCCTTGCCAATCAGATAAGTGTCTGTGTGTGTTTGGGCAGGCCGATGGGGACAGCTGAGGGGAGGGAATGCCTTTGCCCAACTGGCCTATGTGGGATTCTGCTGGCAGGAATGACCTACGGGCCTCTACTAAGCTCCAAGCATGGCCATAGCCCTCAAGCCAGGCAATATACTCCATTAAGCAGAAGAAATACTGAAATAGGAGCCCAGCTCAGCCATTCACCATGCTGCAGAGGAGGCCTGGGGCTTTTGGGAGGCATCAGACTTGCTGCATACGCAACGGAGACCTGCCCAGGTCTGGTGCTTCACAGGTGCCTCTGCCCATGCGCATGTACTTGTGCCTGGAAAATTCCCATTCTAGACTTCTCAATCACAGAGCCTGCTGCTCGAGGAGACAGATTTTCTCTAACAGAAAGGCATTTTCCATTCGGGTCCCATACTGCATCTCCTCAAAGCACATATGTGCTCCTACACACACACTGTAGTTTCATGCATTCATGTGTTAGTTGTCCTACCTGGTCACCACAGGCCTGCAGAAAGAGGAGACAGCATTTGGACAGTGGTTTGAATTCTTTCTCAGCTGGAAGAATTCACAGAAAACAAAAATAGTTTTTCTTTTAACATTCTTTGTACTGAGCACTTGGATAAGCCATAAGTAACTTGGCAGCAAACCAGTTTGGTACAAACACAGAACACAAGAACACAATGCAGTCATCACAAAGCCACCGCTCTGGGCCAGACAGTAATTTTCCCCTTCGCACAGGGCAGGCCTCCAAAGTCTTTATGCTGCTACATTCAAGTCCATCTGAATTACACGATGTGTTAAAAATGAGGACTTACGCACAATAACGAAAACACCTATCATTTATGGGCTACGCGGAAGGGCATACCATGCATAAGGGTACTCAAGAAACATTTGTGAAACAACTCAGGACTCGGGAAAGGGGAACCCTTGACTTATTTCTCAACTCAGATCTCTAACAGCATCCTCAGGTTGCAAATCAAATACATGATGACAGAAGGAGACTGAAAAAGCATCCAATGTATTTAGGATAATTTCTTTCAGGATTAAAAGAAGTTAGAACATGCAGAAATCAGGAAATAGTGACAACTGAGACTGTATTTTCTACTTCCATATGCCAGTGAAAATCCAGAGCAGCCTAGTCCCAAAGCCCAAAGGCATTATCGTCACGCAGGTAGTCACTGCAGGTCACTTCTTAGACAGGAAAGATGCTCTAGTCTGTAAGTGCCAGACTGGGACCCTGGAAACGGGGGCTCAAACCCTGCTGCAGCCATGGGCGCCACAAGTAACTACTACGGTAAAGGCTCTGTAAGTACTAGATGAATAGATCTGTCTCGGACCCCACAGCCATTACAGTATGATATAGGAAACAGGAAGGGGAGCTGAAAGCACGCACACACACACACATACATCTGCCCTATTAATCCAGCAGGCTGCAACAGGATGAAAGGCATGTCCAACAACTCCAATCTTGCTTGCGCAGCAATAAGCACCCTCCCAGCGTGGAAAGGAAGCACTGCTGTAGTACATGCAGGGGAGCAGCTGAGCCAAGAGGCACCTGGAAGGCATAAGGGCTGGTTTTGGCAGCGTACTTTGGCATGAAGTGCCACCCCCTCAGCTAGTGGCCAGGGGTTGTCTGCCTTGTGCGCCTGTGGGACACAGAGGGGTCGGGGATGCATGCGGAGAGGAGCCAACACAGCTAAGTCCTGAAAAAGGCAAGAGGAAGTCAAAGTCGCCCTTGAGGCACTTCCCAAGCCATTCAGAGTTAGTGTGTTGGCCTCTCCTGCCTTCCACACACCCCAAAATCTGTTATTCATTGCTCTTCATCTCACTGCCAGGTGGATGAATCAAGTTTTCAGGGACTGAACATCCTCTCTTTTCCCTGAGATGCCTGAGTCATGGACACCAACTGAAGTCCTCAGATCTTCGATTCTCTCCTTACCTTCCTGCATCTGCAACACAACAGCCTCCAACTTCTCTCCCCTGTGGAAGTCTTAGTGAACTGAATTACTTCCAATTTCCCACTTAAGGACCATGGCATGCTTTTCTTCCAGAAAGCATCTGACTCAGCATGAAACTACTGAATCAAAACCAAGAGCCTGAGAAGGTGGACTCCAGCTAGCTAGGGCAGATGTACAGATGAACAGTGCCTTCCATGTGCCCCATCCTTCCTGCCACCATGCTGCAGCCCCCAGCCACTCATGGTCACCAACATGCAAACACACAAGCACGCACCCCTGCCTGGTTGGGTGTCTGTCCAGGCTGACTTTTAAAGCAGCAAGCAAAAAAACCAGAGGGATATATTCCCTCAGACCTTGAGTGTGCACTCTGAACCACCATACATCAATACACTTATTTCCCCCCACCCAAGGGAAGGAGCTTGGGTGATGGCAGAGGGGATAGATGGCAGCTGGAGTCTTTGTTTTAATTGGCTGCTGTTAAGAGCATTAGAAGGATGTTTGAAGGAGAATGATTACGGGCAGAGTGCAGAGGAGGTAATCAAAGGTGTCTGACGAACTGAATTTATGATGTGGCTTAGCAATCCATCACCTGGCTATCATTCCTATGTACATGCACATACATAAGCCTCAAAATATATTTAACTCGGGGGGTCTGGAAAAAAGCGGCTGTTCTTGCAACCCCAGCTAACAGCACTTTGCTCCTTATAACATTACAGAAGCAATTTATTTCAAATTGGGGAGGGAAATCAGTTCAGATATAAAGGATAAATTGTTTTAAATTCTTCTAAGTGTGAAGACAACTTTGTTTACTAAATGTGTATGAGGGAACGCATGCATACAGCACAAACTTAGCAGTGGAAATTTGGCTCCCTGCAATTCCCTGTGATGTAGATGCATTTTTTCCAGAGGAAGTCCAATGATCTTGTTTGTTTTCACCGCTAATAGAGGACTTCAATGAAATTTTCTATTGGGAAAGTCTAATGAGGTCAGAATAACAGAACAGAGTAACTAGGAAGGAATGTCCTTGCATTTTATTTTTAGAATAAGGATAAAGGTGGGGCCTTGCAATAGGCAGGGGATGGGCCTGTTTTGGCACACATGGCCAGGCTGGAACTCTTGGTCCTGTGAGCTTGAGGGGCTTTTGAGCTTATTTTTGCAACAGCGAATCCCTTGCCAAAATCAGCAACAAGAGAGTGGAAGGGTCCGGCTGGGAGAAGAGCAGAGCAACGCCTGGGGGCACACGGACAGCCGGGGCAGCAGCAGCCTCAGGGACTGGTTGCAGCTGAGCAGCTCTTAGCCTGTTTCCCTTTCTTTCCTGGGAAGAGTGCCTTCAGCGGCTCTGCTGAACTGGAGATCTCTCTAATTCTGCACATTAAAGGGAATCCAAGTTACAACAGGGTAAGCATTGTGGAGGGAATCAAGAGCAAGAAAAGCCTGATGCAGCAGCGCATGGGGGCACACAGCACTGCAAAGGGAGCAGCCAGCAGTACGACAGGGAACAGGATTTACTCTGTTGTTAAGGCTGGGTGTCAAAACCCAGCAAGACTGCCTCGGGGAGAGAAGAGATGGGCCAGAGTAAGGCTGTGAAAATGAAAAGGAACAAAGCTAAATAAAAGAACCCTGACGGAGCGGGAAGTGGCTTGACTGGGATAAACAGGTAAGGAGGAAAAAGAGTGCATTCAAGAGCAAGCAGGCCATGGTCTGTTTCCTGGCACCAGCTAATCTGATTGGCACAGAGATACAAGAAACAGAGGCTTAAATAGCTCATGGGAGCAGATCTTCAGCTGGGGAGAGCCATCATCACTCAGCAATTAACTCCCTCACAGGCTCTGCCCCTAAACCCAAAGCACAGAGCTGACCCTGCCGAGCATAGCCAACGCAGAACAAAGGAGAATAAGATGAAGCATCTCTGTAAGGGTTAACAGACAGCAAAGAACAAGCTGTTCCACGCATTCAGGTCAGAAAAACAGGACTGGGACTTGACACAGGCACCATGCACACATTGGTCTGCCAGGATCACCAGAGCCTAAAGTGCAGGAGCAGCCAACTCTGCCCACTAGGAATGAGACTGCAAGGAGCTTCACCTTAAAATCTGCAAGGACAGAGTTAACCCAGCAGCGTATCTGGTGGGGATATAGTTTAGGGAGCATCGAGGCATCCAAGAAGACTGGACACTAGCATTTCTGCTCCGCGCCTTGATATTATCTCTAGGAAAGGAGTAAGGGAAGGCTAAGTAAGAGGAAAGTGTGCAGGACTAGGTGTAAAGCACCCTTTCACCTTTCCTGTGCTGCCCAGAGCTGCAGGTCTCCTGCTTGTGCTGAAGATGTAGGTGGAAACAACCCAGCAGACTGGAACCAGAACCACAGGAATGGTTCAGGGAGGACAAGAAAATGCTCCTTCACAGGCAGTCATGGGAGGCTGGACTTGCCCTCCAGCGTGCAAGTCCTCAAACAGCCTTTCAGAGTGTACATTGGCTGTGAGTCCTTCCTCTGCTCCCATCCGCAGGCAGGTGCGAGCAGAGAGGGCAAGCCTGACAAGCAGCAGGAGAATGGAGGAATGACCCTCCTTCCAGCTGGAGCCCAGCTGGAGACAAGGAGCCAGCAGCACCCACAGATGCCCAAGAGTAACAGCAAGGCAGACATACACAATCTCCCACCCTGACGCTTTCCAGCCTCCCACTATTTCTAACTCTGAGGACTTCCTGAGCCTGCTGTAGTTTTCCTGCTCACTAATCCCCAACGAATTCCTCACTTAGTACTTGCCCAATCTCTTCAACACTTGCGCAAGCTTCATGTGGCCACAACACCTTTTGGCAAGGACCTCCACAGCTCTACCATGCCTCACGTGAAGGAGGAAGATCTCCTTTGGCGGCCTTGGCCACAATCACGCCCCTGTCTCCCTGCCTTCCCCCTGGTCAGTCTTATGATATGCTGCAGAATGAGCATCAGTCTCTTCCCAGACACATCTTTTGAGGGACTTCTAGTATCAGCAATGAAGTTAAAATCTACATATGGCAGTTTACAAAGCTTGTTTTAGATAAAGGGGAGGGTCAGGGTGACACAGAGCAATCGCGGGATGAAATGCCGCAATTTCCAACCCTTTCTGGGAGCTCGACGCAGAAAGTCTCATTTGCAACCCCAGACTTGGGAGAAAGCTTGCAATTAAAAAAATTAACGGTGACCCCGAATACAAGGGCTACAATTTAACTAACCCGCATTCAGGCTTTGTTAATAAAGAAGCTCTTCTGTAAGCTACAGCACAAAGGCACTTTTCCAAAGATCAGATTACCTCTGCCCAGCTATGCCACGGTGGAAATTTTAGAGACCTTTATATAAAAGCTCCAAGAGAGTGCTCCTCTGCAGACACCTCCCTGCTCGCTCTTCACCCTCCACTCTGCAAGGAACAAGGTAAGCTCGAGCCTGGCTCAATCCATGGGCAAGGTAGGGCTTGCAATTAAGCAATAATGATCACAATCACAAGGCATTTTTAAGGGACTGATGACCAACTGGGTGGGGTTACATTACAATCCATTAACTTAATCAGCATTTAAACCTCAGGAACTACACAGCAGAGGCTGCCACCGGGATTATAAAACAAAATGAGAACATACTCTTAAAACATGTGTCTTTCAAGGCTCTGGAGAGCCTTACAGCTACATCTTCACAGCTAATCACATCACAGGTACAGGACAAGGTTAGCAAATAAGTGCCCAGAGCTAATGAGCCAGTTTATTCGTCTCAGCTAGCAGAGAAGTGTTTTTTACCCTCCATCCCATGGTAATGCTACCTTGACAGGTGCAGTGCCTGCAGTAAATACTATGTCTGTCCCATATTCTGAATTATCCCTTTAGGGATGACAGCAAAGATACATATTCGGGGAATGGATGCTTCCTACAGCCTCCTGCACAGCTCGCAGCATCAGAAAATTAAGCTGGCTGGAAGAGCAAAACCTGATGCTGCCCCTAAAGCGGAACTTGTTTGGTATCATTACTCATAGGCCAGTTAAAGTAGGGAGCTGCTACTCTGGAGCTTTTTCTGCTTATTTCTTTATGGATTATAGGGCAACAGAAAAACACAAACTTCAAAGAAATGTCCTGGAAATGCCACATGCCCTAGGACACCCCATATATCCCACTGGCAGTAGTGCTGAGCCTAACTTTACCTCTCTCCTTAATTGCTACTCTACCTCTTAACAAAACATCAATTGCATGCCTTTGCTCTTATTGACTAGCTGGGATATCACTGAAACATGGTGGCAGTCAGTAATTAGTATTTTTAACTCTTGGGAAGTCTTTTGTATGGCAGTACTTCTGCTGGGGTTGGTTTTAACATCCTGTCCTCACTGCTCTGGAAGGCTGACTCGCCAACAAGAGGACCCTGAGTGTAGATGTCTGTACACATGGATGGACCAAGGTCTTAGAAGTGCTACCAGGCTACAAGAGAGCTATGAGGTCCAAATGGTCTCGTCTTCATCCAGGCAGATGTTCAGCACTGCAGCATGGATTTTTCCATTTTCACATCATTCTCCTCTTTTTGGGGTTTTAGTTGCTAGTTCAGTACATCCCCAAAGCTCCGCACCATTTCTGCCCGGCCGGAGGCTTTGCCTGCAGACAGGAGGGCTCTTTTTGCCTGGATCTTTTTTTTTCAACATCATCTAAATATCACTCCCTTAACACCTGATTTAATATTTCAACCCCTTTAATTACACACAGTGGAGATTTTATTGGAAATCTGATTATTGTTTGAACATCTGAGCATTTCATCCCAGCCTTGGAATTGATCTATCGACTGCTTTTAAATCTCCCATTTTAATTTAACATTTAACACTTTATACCCACATTAATTACATTTCCCATGATCAATATCAACAAACACCGTCTCTGGCCCTCTCCTGATAGAGAGACCTCGGAGACCTTGCTCGGCCAAAACTCTCAAGATACCTTTGCTCTTGAACATGGATGTTTATGGGACTGATCTCTCCCGTGGGAGAGGAAGAGAAAGAAAAACCCATGAAAAACAGTGGTACTGAGTAAGTAGCAAGGTTTAGTAAGCAACACCACCAGCAGAGATGCGCAGGCGCAGACCTGGCCCCGGTGGTGCCACAGGGACTGGCCTGGCCCCAGGTCATGGGGAGCGGAGACTCCAGCCAGCTTGCCATCCATCTGTCCCAGCTCCATCTTGGCTGGAAGGGGACCGGGCTCTGATGCGGGGAGCCACGATGTATAGGCTCCATCGTAACTCCTGCCCACGCTGAGCAGCGGGTGAGCTGGGCTTGGCCTGTCCAAGAGCTGCATGCAAGCACTGGGGCACAGGAAATGCTGATGGGTCTATCAGGGAAAGCAAAGCCTTACCAGCTCAGTATCTCCCGGCATTTAACCAGCCTGCAGGTTTAGGTCCCTCTGCTTGCCTCACCGCAGCACAACATGGAGAGCAAAGCACTTCTCTGACCCCTGAGTCTAGCAGATCTCTTATTAGCAGACACAAACTGCACAGACTAATTAAGGAAGACATCCATCACACTGCCTTTATAACCAGCCACTGCCAGCTCCCAAAGGTGGCTGCTGTAAGGCACCGGAGCAGTCCAGCTTCACCAGGACAGTTCCTTCTCCAGGCCATGGGAAGCAGAACTATAAGTGCTTGAGGAGGCTCTGCTGCTCCTCTTCCCTTGTCTGCAATGCATTTGTGTTTCTGTGTTGCAACTGGAGATGGAAGAAGATAGCGTCCCCAGTGCCACAGAAAACAGGAATATTTGTCCCTGAATAATTTCTCTAGCATATTAAGTACAAGTCATTCTTATGCAAAGGCTGCCCTGTACAGCTGCCAAGGTCAGTAAGACCTTGCTTTATTTGCTGCATAAGGGCTGGCTGCGCAAGTTTTACCTTGTACATATTTTTTCCATGCGTTCTCTTGTCTTAGATTTCCCTGCTGCTAGCACCTATGCATCTTGCTGTCTGTTCAGTAGGTCATGCTACCTTCTCTGGCTGTTGATAATGACTACCCAATATCCAATGCTCCAGAACAGTCAAAATTCCAGCAAACCAACTCTTACGGTATGTTTAATTCAAAAGACACCAAGGACAATATTGAATAACAATTTTCAAGGAAAACATGCTCCACAGCTTTTGCTAACAACATCAATATGTTTCTATTTTCAGGGGGTCTTGACCCGCTATCCACTCACACAGCCATCACTGTTCACATTCTAGTATCTACATACAGATGATTTTTTGTGCAAGGATTGCATTCAACCAAATGGCACTGCCTGCACACACAAGCTCTGGATTACAATACCAGCGAGTGTAAATTTCAGGAAGCAGCCAAGTACTGAACAGCCTGGATCTAAATAGATGACAGGGTCTGAAAATACGGCCCCATGCTTTTCAAACTGCAGACACATTCTTACAGACTACAGCCAATGGTTATACCTAGAATAAGGACTGTCCCTCTCCCCAGTTTACTAAATCCTATGACATTGCAAGGGCAACAGTCAAATTTACATATTTGCACAACGAAGAAAAATAGTATTTTGAAACTGTACAACATCATGATACTGCAAAGGACTCAAATGTCAAGAAACTTTGATGCAAGCAGTCCCTTTGCAGAAGAACAGAGTTAAGTGACCTACCTGAGGTCAGTAGCCAGGTAGGAAAACTTCACAACAGTCTGGCCTGCTCAGGAAGCATGCTGCCTTGCCCCAGCCTCTAAAACCAAACCAATGGGGAGATGGCAAGCAAAAATGTCCAACACCTCCCTTGATCTGCCAGGAGCAGTGCAGCAGAGTCCCCCAGTGACAGCAGTTCTTTCTTGCTGGTTTATTTTAAACTGCACCTCACCACACCTGATCCACCACAGCAGCATTTGGTGCCAAGCTCTTGCTTATCAGCGTCTGATGCAAACAAGCTTCCAGCCAGCGAGATCTGGTCCGGTGGGAACAGCAAGCCAGCACTCAAGACAAGGGCTCACACATTGTTCTTCCAGCCCAGAAATCAAGCTGTTTCAGCAGTCTCATTTTGCCCCTCTGACGTTGCTTGAACCTCATTCACAAGTTACAGTTAATAACATTAATGTCACACCACCCCAAGTATTTGCCCTGAGGGCTACAAGCTCCTCAGGGTAGAAACCCTCTCTCCCTTTATTCTGCAGCAGACTCTGACCTTGGTAGGACCCCACAGCCATTGCCGTAACACAAACCATCATTCAAAGCTTAAAACACATACTGGTGCCAGAAGTCTCTCAACTGGAGACAGGCAGCATTACAATGGGGCTGCCAGAGGGGTTAAGAAGCACTGCTGAAAAGGGATGCAAACAAGGACTTCAGGCTCTGAGCAAGCACACTCTGCCATACATGCAGCTCAAAAGGTTAGCATCACTTGTGAGCAAGAACTGTCTGGCTGAACGTACTGCCTTTGTTAACTGAGAACGGCTACATGATGGAGTGGGCTAATTAACTGCATTTTACTTTTGGGGACCCAGGCTTAAATCCTGGCTCTTGTCACAGCTGAAAATGAATTTAGGGACTACAATGAGAGCCGAGATAATTTATTTTCTACAAAATCATCAAATAATTGCCAGTCTCCTGACAGAGAGGCCCAGAACTCTATGCAAGGGCACTAGTGCTTATACTGTTATTTCCCCAAGTATAAAAGTTATTAATGGATTGATGTGAGCGGTTATCACACCTATCAGTGCAGCAGCTTAGCTGGAATGAGCACCCGAATGAAGAACCTCACCATGCAACACGGTGTGTGCTTCATGATGCAGTGCTGTGCAGACTGCATGTCCTACAAGGAGGGAAGACGTGCCTGGCAGGATTTAAATTTAAATTTTCATACGGATTCATATATCCCTTAAATTTAGAGGGGCCAGCTGCAGTCCAAGGGAGCTGAGGGTTATTTCCCCGCTTCCTCATGGCTGAAGGCTGCCCAGCAGAGCCGGCAGGGAAGCGAGTACTTTCCCCATAAAGTAATTCTCTATTTTTATCATGCTAAGAAAGTTTTTCATTTAGAAACTAAAAACCCTGCTTCAGGGAGAAGCCAAGCACCCTTTTCCTTTCAGATTTTTACCACAGAAGTTTTCATCTAATCAAATAAGCCATTTTTCCACTGAAAGGAATCATCGTGGAAAAACCAGAACAGAGACCAGCCCCTGAAGGTCTCCAAGCAAGAAGTACAGCTAAATTGCATTCCTGGCTCTGGTGATAGCATGCTCCTTCATACTACTGTTTGCAGTGTCACCTCATCCCTCTGTGCCTCAGGTCACCCATCCCAAATGATAGGGATCCTTGGTGTCAAAGCACAAAGGAGAGCAACATGCTCAATGTGTAAGTTAAGCAGCAGCTAGTGATCATGAACTACAGTTTTGGACACAGTATGCTGCTCTGCTAAAGCACAGGGGTTATTGCTTCTGAAGTGCCATCATCTTCCTCTTTCCTCCTCTCTCAGCAAGGAGAGAGTCTCCAGCATCCTCAGCTGCCAGCACAACTGAAGGTGGGCAGGAAGACACAACAGAGGTCAAAAGGAGCACAGAGATGTTTTCTGAAGCAGCCTCTGACACATCATGCTCAGCAATACACCTTTCATCTGTACCAAGCAAGAGACCCAGACACTTAACCCTGTAACACAACAAAGTGAGGGGTGGGTGTTGTCTTCATGGCAGGGTTTTACAGCAAGCCAAAGGCTTGTGTGGAAGGCTTCCCTTGAACAGCAGAAGAGGAAAGCTTAAGTCAGACTTCTATCCAAAAAGTCAGACTCGGGGGGAAGGGATCTGTCAGAAGACATCCATGAACTGGGGAAGAAGGGAGCAGCAGCCACAGTGCCCTGGGGGCTGACGAAAAACCTGGGGACCAGGTTCTACCTGCTCCCAAGCACAGTGAGATTCCCAAGGCCAAACCAAATTCTGCAAGTAAGGGCCACGCATCTCCCCCTGCTGTTATCTTTAAATCCTCTTTACTCTACAGAGCTATTCTCCACCCTCCTTCCCTTTTAATCAGGCCTGACCTACAGATGTCAGCCTCATTTCGGCTAAGTCAACACAACTGCCACATCTAGGATGCTGTTACAGGAAAAACCTTACTTACACTCTTGGCTGGATTCCAGAATCTACTTCTTGGTCTAGACCTGACCTCGTTCCTCTTCTGCAAGCTTAATCCTTTACCTTAAGGGCACAGCAAACACACAGGGACTCCAATGTGGGCCTGTCTACGCTCAGTCTCCCCTTCAGCCTGCAGAGCCAAGAGACTCTTTTGATCATGCTGCACAAACACTAACGATTATTGATGTGAGGCTCCCTCAGAACTGCATGTTCTTCAAAAACACACATACGTTCAAGAGCCAAAAAGCAAATGTGAAACACGCGCTTTATGTTCTGCAGGCTAAACTCCTTCCCTAGAGCTCATCCAACAGGACACGAACCTTCAATCAACAGTCCCCAAAGTTTCCTCAGATGCAGCCCTGGCCTCACACCAAAACCATAGCCACGTTGATACATCCAGCTGCATCTAAAGGTTAGAATAGAATAGAATAGTTTGGGTTGGTAGGGACCTTAAGAATCATCTAGTTCCAAGCCCCCTACCATGGGCAGGGACACCTTCCACTAAATCAGGTTGCTCAAAGCCCCATCCAACCTGGCCTTGAGCACTTATTCATCCTTCAGCAGAAACACAAGACATCAATACAGGACACTAATTGAAGACAAAGGACTTCAACCAGCTACCACATCACTGTCCAACAATACCTTACCAGGCAGAGCCCAGTTGCTGTAACAGTATGGTCAAAGTAAGAGCTAGCTTATGGCTATTCCAGTATATGTCACACTTGGCCTGTTCCTTGCTGTCCCCACCCCGCGTGGCCAACATGCAGGAGTCACAGGCTGGAGGTGGATGGACAACAGCTTGTCCTGTCTTGCCCAAACACATCATATAAACAGGGTACCAGGACTGAGCGGGATCTGGCTCATGCACTCCACCTCGTGACTCAAAAACCTCGACCTTGGTCACGTATCAATAGCAGCAGTGGAAATATCAACCCATGAATGAGATATTAGCAACTAATCTGTTATCAGCTTATTCCAAGAGGCAGCTAGCTGTGGATTCAACCTTCAGGCAGCAACACAGGTGTTTACTGGCTCTCAAAGACATTTGCACGGTGTTTTCTTTAAGTGTTTGTGGGGGATGTTCAAAATCCCAATTATCTGTATCTGATACGATGCTGAACCAATAATACTCTCCTGGTTCACAGGAGCTGTAAAAACAAAACCCCACTGAGGCTAGGAGGAGCCTCTGGATCAAATTCTCTCAGCTCCAAAACAGTCCTTGAACATGTGCTGCAAGAAATCCTCCATACAGATGCACCTTTCATATCACGGGAGACAGAGGGCAGGGAGAGGAAAAGAGATTAAAAACAAGATAAAAGCCAGATCCTCAGGTAACAGAAAAATCGGAGATGCTCCCTCGGTTTACAATACCATGGATTTGAGCCAAAGATGCTTTTAAAGTCCTTTTATGAAATATTTTAATCTGTCTTTCTATCTGCTATGAGTACAAGCTAGGCAGTGCCTTTCAGAGAAATTATTTATTCAGTTTTACAGTGACTAACCTGAATTTCCAGACTGCTTCAAAAGAAAAACTGAAGCATTTCTTTACAAAAGGCAAGGAGCATTAGGGTTCTTCCCCCCTTGTTTTTCCTTTTCTTTTTTCCTCCACCCCTCAGCTGAAACATCTCTACCTCTCATCTAATAAACAAACTATGTATCTTTCCACCAAAAAAATGCTCTTCCCTTCACCTCCATGCCAAAAATGTGCTGACATTTTTTTCAGGGTTTTTTGCTGAAGCCACCCAAAGTAGAATAAATTCCTTTTCTTTTTTTTAAATTGATTTTTCAGTTTAGCCATCTACTTGAATAAACAGCTAGCCTCACATCGCTGGCTGCAGTCTTACAACCTGGAATAAACCCAACACAAAGCTGAAAGCATGGGATTACCACTGGCTTGGCGTTAGCAGGGCACCCTACCAGAAACATCCATGGTCAAACACAAATTACAGGGTCAGTGAAAGTAGCCACACTGTTGCATGAACTGCCTCAATGTTACTTCCCAGATTAAAGAACAGAAAGTAACAGCACAAAGCTTAAATTAAATACAACTAAAGCTCTAATCTAAGTCCATCAAATTAAGGACCAGTTCCAGAAGGCACGGACTCACCAGGATATGCTTCTGGCACCCAGAGGAGCTGTCCTGGGGATGGGGAGCTCAGGTAGCACACACCTATCTTCACCCAGGCACCTACTACGTGCCTGCCACAGGGGAAGCAATGTCACACACAGCCGGTCCAGTTTAAGGCAGGGTTTAAGGCCCTTACAACTACATTTGAACACGAGTAAGCTCTAATTCTGGAAGGCGGAGGGCAGATGTACGTTTTCTGGTGTGGAGATGCCCTCTACTCAACCCAGCCTAAGACCTTCACTTATGCGAGGCTGTGATTAGGGGATTCAGGTCATGAGCAAGCAGATCTCATGCTTTAATTCTCTTTCTCTCATTTCGGTTGCCTGAATCTCCAGGATGAGCAACATCATGTTCTCGCAGAAACCTAAGCAAACTTGCGTGCACCAGCTCTCTCCCTCAGAACAGGGAGATGCACGAAGTCAATCGTGATAACCTCCCACCTGAAGGTGTTGGATGCTGTCGCTGTGCCTTGCCACTCTCTCCCCACATTAAAGGCTCAAACAACAATCCTAAGGCCAGTCTCACCTCTTTGTCTCCACAATCCAGCTAACATTACTGCATCAAGTACATCAATACTGTTGCATCTGAATCTCTCCTCCAGTACACCCCCCCAGGAAGATGTACATCCAAAAATACAGCAGCCCCCCCTCGCTCTCCCAGCTAGCAGGCTTCCTCCCAAGATCACCCTGCTGAGAACCACTTCAGCAACATACAGGTTTAAGACCATCCTAAAAATACCCATGCACCCGATATCAGACTCCAGCCCTAATTCCATCTTCCCGTAACCATCACACAGGATCAGACCCTTGCTAAGTGATCTGGAACTGCAGTAACATGCTTCTAGCACTGCTATTTATTTGTGGCAGCTTTCCTACCTGCAGATGCTGTCCAAAAGTAAGAAGAAAAATTTGTGCTCTTGGGAGCTCATAGTCTAAAGGCAGAGGTCAGGAGAAACACTCTGTTCTTATTAATGCAGTTATATGGAGAGGAAAAAAAAAAGTCAAGCCTGTGCGCTTCTCAGAAGCAGATTATGGCTAATAATACAAAGATTACTGACATTAAATGAATTTAAATTCACTCTTCTATCATTCAGAATATTAAGTTTTTTACCTTCTTCCCAGTATCACTCCCATTTGTAGTCAGCTTCACTTTCTGCCTATCACAAAGATGTTATATTTGGACTATAATCACCATAATGGACTTCTCCCCCTCAGCAGTTTTGTTGTACTAGGTGTCTTAAAAAAAAAAAAAAAAAAAAAAAAAAGCATTTGTAGTGTTAATTTAACAAGCATCCTATCTTCCTTTTTTTTTTTTTTTTTTTTTTTTTTTTTTAAGGTAACCGCTGCATAACTCTGTGAACAACTTCTGCAGTCCTAATGGTTTTTTTTAGCCTATCAACAGGCAAGGGGAAAGTCTCACCCACGCAGCAGCAGTGTTACTCCTGCAGAAGGAGTGAGTGATGCTCAGCCCAGGGCTCTTGCCAGGGAGAGGGAGCTGACAGCACTCTCCAGCCTGACCACGCCACAGCATCAGCGCACATTGCAGGCAAAGGGGACCAGAAAAAACGTCTGCCACTGGTGACCAAAATCCGATTTTAAATTCGGGTTGCTCCTTGCCAACATTCACACTCAAACTGAAGACAGTGCTCTGCGCTACCCCTAAAAAAAAAACTTTAAATATTTTTAAAGCCAGCACCAGCAAACTGAAGATGGAGCACAGTAATAGGAGCAAAGTCAGCCACAGATTTACTCTCAGGAAGAAAAACTCCTTTTGAAACTTAAAAGTTCCAGTTCAACTGTAGGATCCCTCTCCCCAAACATCCTATTGACAAACAAGTATCTAAGAACACTCAGAAGAAAGCCATCAGTCAAGCAAATCACCAGCTACCTGTTTGCTGCTGAACATCATGAATGTTCCCACTAAAAGCTTCTCACACATTTGCATCTACATTTTACTGAAAGAAAGGGAACTCCACAGCAAACAAACCGC
This sequence comes from Harpia harpyja, assembly GCF_026419915.1. Lineage (NCBI taxonomy): Eukaryota > Metazoa > Chordata > Aves > Accipitriformes > Accipitridae > Harpia > Harpia harpyja. The sequence goes on from NC_068957.1 coordinate 16,934,000, forward strand.
AAATTCCTGCCTGTCAGCCCCAAATCTGGAGTGCTTTACTGGGCTGCGGCTGCAGCCCCGAGCTCCAGCCCTCCCCATTTGTTCTCCTGGTCTGCACAAGGGGAAGGCAAGCCAACACAACCCAAAGCCTACAGAGCTGGAATCAGTGGGCAGTTATCTGAAACGTAGTTTGTGGTGAATTCCCCTTGCACAGGATCAGTCCAACTCAACTGTCTGGTCCTTTTGTATCAAAAAGGGAGTGACTGCTGGTAAAAGGCACCTGCCTTAGCTCACAGCCTTACACAATGGCTGTATTAAGCATTACTCTTATTAATCAGTATGCAACTATAATAGTTAACGTTTTATTGAAAAAACCAAAAAACAAACAAACAAAAAAACCCCAAAACGCAGCACCTTGCAAAAGGCCATCAGTGACCAGCTCAGCCCCACCCATGCAGATGCTCTACTGCAGCTCCGCCACCATTTCCAGCTGACCCAAGTATAGGCTGCATCAGCCAGGGCAGCTCTGCCCTCCCACGGGGCCCAGGCCTTGTTCCTGCCCTCTCCCTCGGCCAGGACAAGCATTCTTGAGACCGAGCACAAGGCAAAGGAATGAGGACAGCAGCAGGGAGGAAAGAGAGAGCATCTTTCAGTGCCAAAGCCCATCTGAAGGGCATGAAATGGCAGGCTCAGCTCCTCGTGGCACCCATGGAGGCCAAGGGCACTCGGCACAGCCCAGGAGCTTGAGCAGCCAATGGCTCTGCCTCAGCAATGCCCCTCTCTCAAGAGGCTTCCACAATTCCCCCAAATACGCACATTCCCCACAAGTTTTCTTCTCTCCTTCTGTGCGCTGAAAGTCATATACATTACAAACACACGGGTGGAACTGGATGCAGGCCCTATGATAGGGATGAATCCTGCAGCATTGTGCAACCAAATGCTCTTCCCCTCCAGAAGTCGCCAGGTACTGTATTCCCCAGGTTGGCTGAGCAGGTGGACGTGCTCCAAGACCTGGGGGAGAAACTGTTTCTCATGTAAGCTGGCATGCAAAATGGTGTAATTGCCCAACTAAGGGCATCTAGGACACACTCTACAGCTGCGCTGAATTTACAAATCCTGGTATCTCTAGAGGAACAAGATGGTGGCACTATACAGAAAATAAATAAACCCGTTGTTAGACACACCAGAAACTTCCCTGTACCTTATGAATGGATCTCAGGGTCTTGTCAGAAGGCTAACCTTCCACCTAACACAGGACACAGAATGAATTTGCCTTTCAGCAGCATCATCCTCATTCCAACCTTGGTATCTGATCATCAGCTACTGAATGCGTCGTATTACAACACAGTCACCAGAGCTGGAAAGTCCTCAATCCAGCAGGTCTCTCCCTTCAGCAAGGCTGATATAACCTCATGCGGAATCTGCCAGGCATGCCCTACTCATCTCCTCATTCTCAGAAGAAACGTGGATCACAGCTATTCAACCAACTGCTCTGGAGACCCTGAAAATAATAGTGAAGGAGGTCAGCACCAGGCGAGAGCCACCCAAGCCAGCTGCCCTGGGCACACTGGTCCAAGGGGGTGCACAGAGCGGGCAGGGGAAAAGTGAGGACAACCTGCCTGCACTTCTGAGCAAGGTGGAAGAGGCTGGTTGCATTCAGAAGCAGCACGGGAGGTGTCACCTCACTGCAGATATGCAGGAGGGAAGGGGCTTGCTGTTCTTCCTGCAGGAGAGCAGCCCACTCTGGTCGGCCTCATTTACATGACCTGCAGCATAGCGTCCTCAAGCACCGCGTGAAAGGTGCCACTGCATTAGCCAGACCACGCCTGGGCGCTCTGGGCAGAGCCGACATTAGCTCATTACCAAGGCTATGCTCAACGAAGGGCACCGTGGTTGTCACACTGAGCGTTTCACTGAGTAATTAGTCAAGCCAAGTTCATGGGTGGTGGACTTGGTCTGAGGAACAAGCTGAGGACCTGGGATGGAGTCATTTGGCTGTGGATCTAGGAGTCGAGTGCAAAGGCAAGGTGGCGATGCCAGTGCCAAAACCTGGGCGTTGTGTCTGAGGGCACAGAGGCACTTCACAAGACATCTCTGTGCTCTGGCTTCCTTGGTCAGATACAATGCCAGCATCTGGAGACTTCAGAGAACAAAGGACAGACCACCTGTAACCCTACTGATGGCTCCATGCTACTGTTTCTTTTTTGTACCTCAAAAATAACTTTAATAAAACGTAGCTGAAGATGCAACACAAGCCCCCTGGGCCAGCAGTGCTCATTACCATTTATTTAAAAACATTCAGACTGTATTTAAAAGGATCCCATGGATACCTGGTATGGCTATAAAGAGATCTATCCATCCTGACTTGCTGGCTGTAGACAGGGTAGGAGATCCTACAACTGAGCAGCTTAAGAAGAGCGAACAGCATTAACAAAGAGTTTTGACCAGATTTTGGGGAGAGAAACCTGACACCCTTTTTCTGCCTAGCCCATCCAGGGAAGACCCAAATCCTCTCTTCTCCATCAGTTTTTGTATCTTATGGCCTGTGGTAACACTTTGCATGCTGAGGACTAACCCAGCGCTTTGGAGAACAACTCCCAGCAGCAGCCCAGCAGCCAGCCATGGCTCAGAGCAGGCAATGCTCTTTTGCAGGAGCCGGTTTTCCTTTACAGGGCAGGTTTCCCCATCAGCGAGCCAGGGATGTTTGGCAGCTCACCATTCCAGCCTTTAAGACCGCTTTAACGACCGGTCCATCAACCCACATGCACCCCTCCTGGCATTACAGCCCTTCACAGTACAACCACCCCTCCTCAGTCCCAGGACCTTTCACCAAAAGATCGCCAAATGCTTCACAAACATTAATGAATTAAGTCCCAGCATCCCAGTTAACTCTGGCAGCGTTATCCCCTCGTGACCAAGGAGCAGAGAAGCAGGCTGAGGCCTCCCCACGTCCCCATGAGCCTGCTGAGGAGCCAGCCATAGCAGCCAGACCTGCTGGCTCCCTCCCTCTCCTCAGCTACAGACCTGCAAGCTATTTCAAAGGCTCTTTCCAAAACAGAAAGAAAGAAAGAAAGAAAAAAAAAACAAACACCCAACAACTTTCTGTTTTCCTTGAAAAGCAGGTTTATGCAACAAAAAAGGTAGTAATAAAGGTTTCACCATCCAAATTAAAAGTCAAAGGCAGCAATAAAGAGTCTCTGCAATATAAGAAACACGTTGTGCACAGTGTGAAATTTCTTGCTGCCTTGCAGGATGAAGCCAAACATCTTAATATGGAAAAACACCGCTACTTTTGACCCAAACAGATTGGGAACAGGAAGTAAAAACAAATTACCCAGCTGCGGCCTCCCCGCCTTACGAGCAGCAGCAGCAGCAGCAGCAGCAGCGAAACCGGCGTTTCCTGCCCACACTCGCCCGCCTGCAGCCGCCCGGGTCTGCAGGCCATTTGCCTGGGGGCCAATCCCACCTAAACCAGTCAGAGTTTGTTATTAAAGCTCTCGCAGGCAAGATCCAGCCTTTATCAAAGATGATTTAGCTGGGGAGAGCCAGGGAAATGGAGACAGCCAGGGAAATGGAGACAGCAGGAATAACCCCAAATGCTGCACCCATTTGCAAACTGCACAGGGCCAGGCTCCCCTGTAAGGGAATTCCCCTACTTTCGGTGGCGCTCTCGATTTTCACCAGCCAAATTCCTGACTAAGGAAAGGCATATTTCAGGAGTTAATTTTGGTTTCACTGCATCATCACCAGAAAACCCTGAGAAATTAAGTCAAGCCTCAATTGGCTCAAAACATAATTGCATTTCTTTTAAATAATAGCTTTGCATTACTTTGTTTTTTGTCGGTTTTTTTCTTTTTTTTTTTTTTGAGCTTGTGCATATTACATCCTAATTATGTTTTCGAGCCCTCATTTGCAGCTACAGGAATAACCCAGAAAGACATAGAGATGAGCTAATTTTCAAATCATCACTTGAGTAAGGAGCTGGAGCTTTAGAAAAAAGTGACAGATAAACCAAGGACCTGCAAGAAAAAAGAAACATGCATAACTGACAGTCCAGCATCTCTTTTGTCAAAACTGGTAACTCAAAGAGTTAAAGCCAAAGAGAATGGCTTTAAGACCTCAGCAGAGCAAATACTGAATATGACGCATATAATGCAACAGAAAATGCCATTTACACAAACACTATACACTAAACAGCAGCTCAGAACCTGATATTTTGATTAAAACTCTGCTTTCAGAAAATCTTATAAGCATCATTTTTACTAGCTCAAGCAGATTTTTCCTACAAGATTTTAAAAGATTACATGCCAGGTGTAGAATACTTCATAAAGCAGAATAGGATTTTTGACTCGTGTGAATTTTTAAAAAAAATAATAGCAACCAGCAAATTACAGTCATTAGTACAACACTGCCTTCGCAGCAGATTTATGCCAGCATTACCGAAAGCAGAATTTCACCCAACAACACTTCTGGGTAATACAGACATCTGCAGAGCTGAGTGAAAAAAGCACATAAACACGCACAACCACATATTTTGTGCATTACCATCTAAGACTTTTACAAGGACAGGTATTTTGTGCCACTGTTTTGCAAGAAAGTACCCCACACGTGCCCATGAGTACGCTCTCCAGCACACAGCAACCTCCAGTCCTACCTCATATTCTTTTAAATCCATCACCTTCGTGCTCCTAAATGCTGCTTTGGCAGAGGGGTTGCACTGTGAGAAAGAAAACTCCCCCCACACCCCTGTTATCACACTGCATGAAATCCTCCCTCTGCCCCAGCAACCTCCGAGCCAAAAAAAAAAAAAAAAAAAAAAAAAAATCCAAGTTTATCACACCAAGGAAAGAACAATAAGTGGGAGTCCGAAAAGGCAGTCAGAAGTGCCGCCAAAAAATCGGAGCTCTTTCTCAAAAAAAGGCCCTCCCTTAGGAAGCCTGCCAGTCAAACCTGATCACGAGGCTGTTTTCGAAGGGTGAATAGAGTTCTTATTGACACAGCTTATGTCTGCAGCGTGCAGCCCTCCGCAAGGCTTTCAAGAGCAGATCGGATTACACAGACACATTCTCTCTGATTTTATGCATTCAGAAGACCTCAGACGTAAAATACCCAGCTCTGAAGGCCACCAGTTTTTCAGCTCGCTATCAGCCTACGTGCTTTTACAAAAAAAAAAAAAAAAAAAAAAAAAAAAAAAAAAAAAAAAAAAAACACCCAAAAAACGCAGGCAAAGAGATCCTGGCACCTTTACTTGGGCTCCAGAGGACCTCACCCTTGCTGAACAGGGCCATATAATTTGGAGGCCAAGCCACAGATTTGCTCCATGTGAGTAATACAAGACGACTCATTCCCATGGTGGGTACTTAGCACTGGAACAGGAGAAGGGAAAAAATAAGTATCTGCTGACACCATTTAAAATGGGGGAAGATAACATCGCTCTGGGTAGACAATCCTTCCTGGAAGATGGCATGGAAAAAGGGGAGGATACACACCTTTTAAAAGAACAACACACACTGCCACAGCTTAGCAGGCAAGAGGTGCCCAACTGCAAAAGCATCGCAAGCACAAACTCAGGTAAACCAGGGTCAGCAATCTGCACACACACAGGAACCTAGAGAAAACAAACTAAAAGGATCAATTTATACTGTTTCTATACTTAGGGGGCACAGTGAGGAACTCCATTCCAGGAACAGACACATGTACTAAGTCTGGGGTACCTGTGATGCCACATTAAAGGTGAACAGAGAATTACAAAATGTTATCTTATTACAAATGCTCCGGCTTAAAGACTGTGCTTCAGCAAGAGAGCCAAGTCTGTGCTTAAATCATATGACAAATTAGGACCTGAGCATTGCCCTAGAGAAGGATGCATGCACTGCCCAGAGGTCTGGACTACACCAATTAAAAAGAAACTCACAAAAAACTCAGTCCAACAAGCAAACCAGTGCATTACACATGGGTAACTGGTTCCCTATCACCTAAAAGGGAACAACTCCTGCATCAACTCGTCCACACTGAATTGAAACTTCTCACTGAAATAGCAAACGCAGCAAACCAAGCAAGCCTGAGCTTCAGAGCTTTTAAGGGATTTTAAGAGCAAACACACACTGTTCAATAAAGACATCCTTTCCCCCCTGCTTGCAGGCTGTGATCACTCCTCAACCGTTTCTATCATGTTGCAAACAATTTTTTCTCACATTTTTCCTGCTGGGTGCTTGGGGGCTGGACCTGGGTAACCCAAATGCAGGATGCTATGTCTGTCTGCGATAGCAGTTCTCCTTTGGTTGGATGTTTGCACTCTTGTTTTCAGAGCACAGCAAGAGAGCCACAGCTCCTACGACTACCTTTGGAAACCGAGATCTAAGCAAACTCCGCTTTTCAGTGCGCAGCCTTCCTCTCAATGAGCAGCCTCGTGTTTCTAGTACTCATTTTAGTTTCCACACATGACTTCTAGTATGTTCATGGTCAGAAAAGCCTGCTCCTATGAAGGCTGCGTACTCTTTCCCAACACGTCTGAGTCACACAATGGTTTGCTCCATTGCCAAAGCCAAGCTCTCACGACCGGCACGGCAGGGGTGTCCTGCTACAGGCATCAGTCACCAAATCCTGACTGCAGATTCATCATCATCACCTGTGCCTGCATTAGCCACAAAGAAAATCTTCATTTGCTTTCAGGCTCCTGACTAAGCTGCAGGCACTGGTGACTAGAAGAGCCGTGGTTTGAATTGTGCATGAAGAAAGACCCATTTGCAAGACACTAGCAATGCAGTTTTGCCATCAGTTTAACTCAGCATAAGCCAGTGCTGCTAATAAAAGCAGCAGTCCTGCCTGTGCACCCCAGGTCCTTGCGCCAACACAACAGTTTCTGTGGCCACATGGAGAAGTGAACCAAGGAAACAGTGATGGCTAAAATGAGCATCACTTTCTTTCTTGTTGTTCTGCAAGGTTATTCTTAATCCACAAGGATGGTGAAGAGACTGGAGGAAAGGGCTGGAAGCAGGACCACTTTTTCCACCACAGCACCAGCTTCAAAACTGATTTGCAAGCTACACTGCAAAAGGTAAGAAAGCCAACCTCCCCTCCTTTGCAGTCACAAGTTTTTAAGTCCCACTTTGAGATTCCCTTAAACGTGCAGAACAGCCTCTCAAAACCTCTCTTCTTGTGGCAGTGCAAGTGCAAAACTCTAAGGTCCGTGTATTCATCTTGCTAAGATGGGGCAAGCCCAGGAGAAAACTTCTAGGTCTGTAAAAATCTAAGAATAAGATTTAAGCCTCATGCCAGCCGTTCTCCAACAGAGAAGGAGGAGGCAGAGCAGGCCACTACTGCTTGTGAAGTGGAACTGGGCACAAAACCCATCAGAAAATCCTCTATGTGGATGCAACACCCCAACACCTCAGAAGGACAACTGCCCAGCATCCCTACTTGTCAGCAACCTTCCTGCGGCACATGGGCCAGCACTGGGAGGGAAGAATGGCAGCCCCAGATCTGCTTGCTCTTTCTCCATGAGGATCCCTCACTCCCCCACGGTGGTGACACCCTGACTTCTCCAGACCTGGCCAGATGCTGCAGGAGGCTGAGCAGCACAGAGGTTACAGCACCAAGGGGCTTGTTTCCTCACTGACCACCAGGTCTACTTTGGGCCCCTGCCAGTATATCCCAAACCACCTGGAGGATAGCACCAGACCTGCAACAGACATACAGCTGTATACAGGCTGAACCAGGTGCATACGTAAAACTCAGCCACTTCTGGGAAGGCTGACTACGCCCGAGAGCAGACTGCGCCTTCTCCCGCTATAAGCGCATCCCATAATACCTACAAGCTTCTGCACAGTCCATTGTCTTTCAAAGAGAAACACTCAAACACTGAAATAGCTCTCAAACTTTTCTGGGCCATCACTACTTTAAAATGACTTCATTTAAATATGTACCATGTCTCTCTCTCTATATATATATACACACACGCACACGCCAAGGGAAATTAGCATCCGTGAGAAGGGCTGGTGCCCACACACCGTAACTCTGCACAGCCTCCCAGCTCTGCCTGTGCATGACTGTACCCCCACAGCTCCACACTAGTACAACACTACAGCAAACCAGAGCCGCTCAAGAGCCCCTCGAGGATCCTGCCCCATTGGCAGGAGCACTGGAAAGACCACAGCTTGCAGGCTCTCCACCAGACCACTTGCTAACACACATCTTTTTGGGGGTATAGAGAATGGTGGGGGCAGGGAAGTTTTAAGACCAAATTAGAGAGTCCTTTAGATCCTTCAGTTCTGCCCAAAGCTGAACCTTTAAGTCCTTCCTTCAGGAGCTTCCCCCGCCCCAGGGCTGAGATACATGATTTGGACCTTCATTAGTAAATAAAGCTCCAAGGAGCAGGACTGTGCCACGTAAGGCGTTCCTCCAACCTGAGAGCAGCACCATTGCAGCCTCCACGTACTACCTTAAAAGCAAAATACCCGCAAGGAGGACCCATAGGGGGAAAACATCTCTGCAACCTCATGGAAGCTGCCGTATGGAAACTTTAACTGCATTACTTCTGCTTCTGCATAATCCCAGAAGAACTAGCTTAATTCAGTCTGCTCCAACTCAAGACACTCGATAGTTTCAACATGGTATAGACTATTACCTCGCTCTAATTAGAGGATCACATTACATGTCCAACAACTGCTGCAATTTAGTCTTGCCTGATACATCCCAGCTCAAAATTGCTCATCGCACCTCTCACTCCAAAGGAGTATCCTCAAAAGGATACTTTTGGCATCCTTTGAATAAAGGCAGGAATACCTAGCAACACTTCAGCATCTGACACAGGCGCACCCCAAGCCCCCAACAGGTAAAGTCATTATTTCCTTGCAGTAACAAAGGCGACAACTTTTACCAGTGCAGAACAAACTAGTTTCAGGCAAATAGCACAGACACAACACTACTGCTCGCACAGTTGTCTGTGCAAACACGTTACAGAATTACTGCTAATAACCACTACTGCACAATACCACGAATTTGCATGTCGCTCCCTGAGCCAGGTGTTGATCTTGCACAGAGCCTATCCGTGCAAGAAAGGAGTTTTCAGAGAAGCAAGAGCTGCAGGATCAGGCCCTCGGAGTTTCACTACCTCAAAGGCAGGGGACGTTCCTTACTGCATCGCACGTCTTGCCTTTTAGCTCAAAACCGCATCCGCAGCTCCCGCTGCCATGAAAGGGAAAGGTTTTCTCCCTGCAACCGTTCGCCCCCGTCTGAGCCGAATGCTAACAGGTCTCTTACTTGCGTCTCGCCTCGCCACCGCCTCATGCTCTACAGGGGAATATTTTGTTCCCCGAGCGGACGAGCTGTCCGGCCATCGCTCCACGATGATTCAGCAAGGGGGTGGCTCCCCGTCGGAAGGCACACCTACTGCGAACTGTCATACCACGGGGCTGGGTGAAAATGGGAGAAGTTGTTCTATCTATCATGGCTGCACTTTCTGAAATGCGTAGACCTGGCCTGGTAGGGTCGAGGGGGGCAAAGGCGGGGGGGGGGCTCCATCAGCAGGCACACGGAAATAATTTAAGGAACTATCTCGAGGCTTTTAACTATGGCACAAGTAAATGAGGCAAAAAAAAAAAAAAAGCCAGACACTTTCAGAGCCAGCATCAACTTCGCCAGGCTGTGTTCTTTGTTTCTAGGCAGACTCCAGTGCGGTGGCAAGAATGAACAAATGCGCATGTCTTCATACGAATCCAATAAAAAAAAAAAAAGAAAAAGAAAAAAAAAATCCCCCCTCCCCTCAGGCCCCTCTCTCATTGCTGTAGCAGTAGGGGAGTCCTCCAGATAGTTTGTGCTGCTTTTTCAGAAGTAAAAGTCCGCTTCCACCCTGCTCTGAGCAGGCATTTCGCTACGCTACGAGGCGTTCGCGGGTAAGACAGCACCTGGAACACTTTCGGCTGCAAAAATTAGTTTTGGTGCGGGATTTTTTAATTTATTTTGTTTTTTAAGAACAAAACGACACCCTAGCAACGCACCGCGACGCGCCAGCCGCCCTCCGCAGACGCTCCCGCCGCCGCCACCGCCGGCGGAGCGGGGCCGCGGCCGGCCGGCCGGCCAGCCCGCCCGCCGTCGGCAGACAAAGGAGCGATGCGCCGCCAAGGAGCCGCGCCGGCACCCCCGGGCCAGCCCGCCGCCGCTCCCGGGACAACCGCCAGCGGCCGCCGAGCCCCGGCCGCGGGACGACCCCCCGCCGCCGCCACAGACATGCTCTCCACCCCCCCCCCCCCCGATCATCACCACCACCACACCGGAGCGCGTCAGACCCGACCCCCGGCGCCCCGCGGCTCGGCGGAGGGCGGCCGTCCCCCCGCGCCCGGGCCCGGGCCCGGGCCCGGCCTTACCTCAGCGGCGGCGGCGGCGGCGCTAGCAGGCAGCGGGCGGCCGCACCGTGCCACGCGCGGCGGCACGGGGCGAGCCACGGGGGCCGGTTTAGCGCGGGGGCCGGCTGCGCGCCGCCATTTTAACACCTCCCGCCCGCCCCCCGCCCCCCCCCTTCCCCCCCTTCCCCGCGGCGGGCGGCCACGCGCGGCGTGGAAATGCCACTCAGCGGCGGCGCCCACCCCACCCCTGCCCCCCACCCGCCCCGCCGCCGCCGTTACATTGACGCAGCGGCTCCTGGTCGCCGGGCCCGCCGTGGCGGAGCTAGCAGGGCAGCAGCAGCCGCCGCCGTCGTGGCCCCTCCGCCGCCTCCCGCCGCCGGGCGCACATGGTACGCTCCGGGGCCGCGCCGCGCCGCGCCCCGCCGGCCGCGCGCGCCGCCGCGCCGCCTGGCTGCTGCCATGGCAACCGGCCGGCCGCGCCGCGCCGAGCAGGCCCGGCCCGACCCGGCGCCGGTGCGGGGCGAGCGGCGGCCCACCCGTGCGGCGGCGCTCCCGGGCCCCCCGGGAGGGTCTCCCGATCGGCGTTGCCCCTCCGGGCTCCCGGACGCCTTCTCCCGCAGCTGCGGGGTTGCCGCTGCCGCCCGCCGCCTGCAGCGGCGTGACACGGGCAGCGGCCGGCGCACCGGAGGGGGGGAGCCGGGCCCAGCACCTCTTCCCGGCCGCAGGACCCGAAACCACCACCGCCGCCGCACCCCCGCGCACACACCGAGCCCACCGTGTCCCCAAAGCCGCCAACACAGCCACCTGCTGAGGGGCTGCATCCCCGCTGTCCCCAAAGCCACCGTCGCACCTCCACCCTGTCCCCAAAGCCACCGCCGCACCTCCTCGCTGTGTCCCCACTGTCCCCAAAGCCACCATCACACATCCCTGCCACGTCCCCTCTGTCCCCAAAGCCACCATCACACCTCCACCCTGTCCCCAAAGCCACCGTCACACCTCCTCACTGTGTCCCCACTGTCCCCAAAGCCACCATCACACTTCCACGCTGTCCCCAAAGCCACCATCACACCTCCTCACTGTCCCCAAAGCCACCATCACACCTCCTCACTGTGTCCCTGCTGTCCCCAAAGCCACCATCACACCTCCACCCTGTCCCCAAAGCCACCATCACACCTCCTCACTGTGTCCCCACTGTCCCAAAAGCCACCATCACACCTTCTCACTGTATCCCCTGTCCCCAAAGCCACCATCACACCTTCCTGCTCTGTCCCTGCTGTCCCCAGAGCCACCATCACAGTCCCCTACTGCGCCCACCCTTGTCTCCAAAGTCATCATTGCATCCCCTCACTGAGGAGCTGTATCCTCTCTGTCCCCCAAGCAACCATCGCAACCCCCCCAACCACATCTCATCTGTCCTCAAAGCCACCGTCACATCCCCCCGCTGGGTCCCCTCTGTCCCCAAAGCTATTGTCAGCCCCCCCCCCCCCCCGCAGAGGGGCCGTGTCCCTGCCAGGCTTGGCCACCCTTACCTGGGTAGTGGCACAGCTCTTCCACACTGCAGTGCTCATTTTCACTCCTGTTTTGCAACAGAAAATTGCATACACCAGGACAGTCGTGAGGGAAAATAGGCGCAATGTGAAGCAGATGAGAGAGTAAATCATAAAACCGTCGTACACGTTCTGCATACTGCAAACGAGGAGCTAATTTCCTGGCAGCCGTCTTCAGGATGCTTCAAGTCAGTCTTCGCCAATGTGGCCCTTAAAAACCTCGCAGACTTTGGCTGCGAGCAACACCACTCATTTCTGACTTTAGCATCTAATTCCCACAAATATAATTTAATTATGCATTTTGTTAGGGTGAACTGAAAACACCCAGCAGCTACCGGATCACCGAAGAAAACAAAGTCAATCACTTTTTAAAAAAAAAATCAGCATTTTATGAGGTTCGGCAGCATTTGCTACATTTTGTCAAGCATGATCTCAACCAGAAGCAGAAAGAAGCAGCCGAGGGTTGTTTATTGCACACAGAGTGGCCCTCCCTGACAGCAGCACTAATGGAAATTACTGTAATAAAACCACTGGTGTTCGTGGTCTGAGCAGCAAAGCGGGAGCCCTGATGTCTGCACCCTGTTCTGACAACCACTTCCCCAGTGACTAGGAGCAGATCGCTTCGCCTCTCTTCCTAGTTACCATCACTGATTCATAGCTGAGATCAATTAGTTAATATTTGCAAAGTCAGTTGAAGCTGAAAAAGCATTCCATACTGCTAATAAAACCATAACGATCCCACCGTTAAACATTAAACACACAATGATGTGTAAAAAAAAAAAAAAATCACATTTATGGAAAATTTCTCTTCCCGCAAGGACAAAGGATTAGCTCCTAAAAAGGAAGGACGAGCTCAAATTCGCATCACAGGATTGTGTCTCAGGGGTTTGGCTTCTGTTTATGTCTCTGCTACCGATTATCTGTATGGCCATGGGCACATCACTTGGGCCAGCAGTTGCTGACCCACCTGAAGGCGGCAACTTAATCCAGAACTAGCCCAAAATCACAAGACACTTTTGGAAAATGCTGGTCCTGGTCATTTTGTGCCTCCGCTTCCAAGTCTGCTAAAAGGTATGTGGATTGCAGCTGCATAGCCTGATTTTTGTAGGCAAGATAATACAGCAGCGAGCAAATCCTGGCAACATGATTCTTAAAAGCCAGGAGAGCTGTGCTGCTTGCGAGAGACTCACATCACACCACAGCGTGAGGAATAAAAGCGGGTGTGTGGGACTTTCTAGGAGATTTTTCTTGGCAATGAGTCTCGCTTTAGACGTAAAACTGGTAGCTGTGCCACCGATAGGGCTCCGGGTCGCCGTATGTAGAGCAACGCATGTCTGATGCTCTGACCTACAGGCAAGAAGGAGGAGAGGAACCAGGAAAACCACGTTTGTCTGTACCTTTGGGCCTGCACAGGGCCACATTCACGGTGATGAGGCACCGGTGTTTCTGGCAGGGCAGAAGCCATGGGTGGGGATTTGCACAACAAGAGCTCCAGGCAGTTTAGGATTTGGCACAGCGATCTCAGAAAGAACTCCTCTCCAAAAAGAGCAGGCCTTTGACAAGGTAACCCTCATTTCCTCAGCTGAACTGCCCTTTGCAAGGAGCATCCCTGAGCTGCAACAGCCTATTGCACCTTCCTCCTGAAATCTGATGCTACCCTGCTTTGATGGTGTCGTGGTTTAAGCCCAGCCAGCAACTAAGCGCCGCGCAGCCGCTCACTCACCTCCCCCCTACCCAGTGGGATGGGGGAGAGAATCGCAAAAAAAGAAGTAAAACTCATGGGTTGAGATAAGAACAGTTTAATAGAACAGAAAGGAAGACAATAATAATGAAGATAATAACAATAATAAAATGACAATAATAATAATAAAAGAATTGGCATATACAAAACAAGTGATGCAGAATGCAATTGCTCACCACTCGCTGGCCGATGCCCAGTTAGTTCCCGAGCAGTGATCCCCCCCCCAGGCCAACTCCCCCCAGTTTATATGCTAGGCATGATGTCACATGGTATGGAATATTCCTTTGGCCGGTGTCCTGGCTGTGTCCCCTCCCAACTTCTTGTGCCCCTCCAGCCTTCTTGCTGGCTGGGCATGAGAAGCTGGAAAACCCTTGACTTAGTATAAACACTATTTAGCAACAACTGAAAACATCAGTGTGTTATCAACATTCTTCTCATACTGAACCCAAAACATAGCACCGTACCAGCTACTAGAAAGAAAATTAACTCTATCCCAGCTGAAACCAGGACAGATGGCGATCAGTTGCTGACTGCAGAAAAGCTGAATCATGAAACAGAGGTTATAAACAAGGTTATTTTTAACAAAGGAAACAAATCCCACACCATGCAGGTCGGAGCAAGGAACTGTCAGCTAGGGCTTGCAGGTCTCACTCCTGCCCCAATATTCTCTATGTCCTGAAGCAAATTACAATCTCTCTAACCTTTAATTTACCTGCTTGTAACATGGACAAAGCAGCAGGCTCCGGTTGTGCTTTCTTTGTACAGCAAAGCTCCTGGCGTGACAGTAAAGCAGTGCTGGGAGCCGCACGATGCCAGGGGCTGGCTTGCACTGTCGCCCGGCACCTTGCAGAGCTATTTTCAGCCATGCAAAATGCTCACACTCAGTATTTCAGCAGTGTTCATAAACGTTTTGAATGCAGAGAGAGACTACCCAGTCTGATTCCCCTCTCCCATATTTCACAGTCTTACATTTCAATTCCCACATGCTGGAATTCCCACATGCCCAGTAACTTCTGCTTCATTTTTCTCACTGAAAACTCAAAATAGACAAGTTTTGTAGCCCAGAGTCTCCTGTTACATCCTTCAGGCACCAGCGTGCTGCAGGGTGTCTGTTGTACCCAGCCCAGAGGGAGGGAAGATGAGTCTGGTACACCAACAGCTAACTGGGAAATTTCCTGATTATGCCGCTTCTTATCTCACACTTAAATTCTTCCCAGGAAAGCATATTTCATTTTCCCCAGGAAAAGATCCCTCAACTCAGGGAAGCAGGGGACTTGGGACTGGCCAGGCTTCCACACGCTGCCTGAGAAATACGAACAACCCCACATACAGATCCTTGCAAACCTGCCTTCTCTGCTCCACGCCCAAGGTAACAAGTGCTTTGGGTGTGTCCAACTTTACATAGAAATCTACTAAGGTTAAAGAACCCTAGCTTTTTTGAAAATATTTTTTAAATATATATATACACACCGACACAAATTTCTGAAAACTTTAGGAGATTGGAAACTTTCCTGCCATAATTTATTTACAACCCTGCTAGGGCTCTTTCCTGCTGGAGGGTCTTACCTTCCTTGCTCAAGTTTTCTTTGTCCTAAATAGTGATTTCCACATAGAAAACACCAAGTGAAAAACCAAGGCATCAATGGACTGGATCCAGAGTGGGTTCTGCTCCCCCTGTCCATTCACTGGTGCAAAGCCCTGGCCCATCTTCACCTGCCTGCTGTGGAAGCAGACACCAAACCTCCTGCACACGTTTGGGACACACACCAGCATTTTGGCACAGGTGCCTGGGCACCTCCAGCGTGGCCATGAGAAGTGGAACAGGACCAACCTTGCAAGCCAGTTCCCTCTTGCAGGTGCCTGCAAGGACACGTGGCCGCATGCCAGCAGATGGAATAACCATCGCCCCGCGCTAGTTATGGGGCAGGGATGCTGCAAGGCTGCGTTAATTAGTGCTTGAGACGCCTCTGTGATCTGTAGATGAAAGGTGATTTACAGCTGCAAATTACTGCTCTTCTTCATGTGAAGTCTATTATTTTCTGGTGTCCCTCATTTTGACTCACGCTACATCCCATATTTGGCGCGGGGCAGGCTGAGAGGCAGGCTCCTCTCTGCGGGTGGACGTATAGGCGCTTTACATCTCCAGCTGGCTACACGCTTTGGAAGCGCATGATCTGCTCACAGCATCCGTTCAAGGCAGCCTGGCCATGCCCATGCTTGGGTAACTTGGGCTGGGATTTGCACAAAACTGCAGCGCTTCAGCAGGTTGTTTAGCTGGTGGTTTTAAAGGGCCTATATTCGAGGCTGGATGCTCAGCTGGGTTGTGCACGCAACGCTGTGAAGAGGCAGAGGACCAGCTGGGTGAACCTTAAATCCTGCCGCAGAGAGGAGAAACGGGAATATCCCAGACCTCTGTGCTTGGGGCTGGAAGCCAGAGAGGACCAGACTGGGGCCCCTTAGTCTCCAGCTTCTCATCTGTGTCCCAAAACCTCCTGGGCAGGAATTACAAAGCAGGAGAGGTTCGTGTCTTTGGCAGGTGTCTGGAGGGAAGCGATATTATTGTGGTTTTGCGAACATGGACAGCAGAAGGAGCACGTAGATTCGATGTCCTTCCTGCATTATGCACCACGGCATGCTCACCCCATCAGGCTGCAGTGAGCAAGTGACCTTCTGCTCTTTACTGCTAAATAAAACAGCAGAAAGTAGCACGTGGTGTAAGCTAGTCGTAATGATGGAGGAAGAAATATCCCTGATACTCCGCACTGCACAGGGCTGCCAAGCACACACATGCAGGAGGACAGGACTGGCGGCACCAGGCTGGCATGGCTGTCCGGGCACTGGAGAAATTAGCATCTGCAAACCCTGTGACCCAGAGCAATTCCAGCACGGAGCAGGATTTCCTGCCGCTGCACTCACTGAGCAGCTCTCCAGCTGGGAAGTAAATGACCACTCACACAAGCCAGCACAAGGCAGTCAGGGATTTTCACAGCTGGAAGAGATCTCCTACCTCCTGCCTAGCCCCCAGCAGTTTCCCCTTTCTCCTCCAAGGTCCACGAGTTTTTAAACCCCTTTCAGTGATGAGATTCTCAGGTAGCCTCAGGTAGCAGTGAATGAGGAGGACTGGACGGAGCCTCCAGTCCCATCGCAGCCCCGTCTCCATCGCCCTGTCCCCCTGGCTCCACCAAACCCTCCTGGCACCTCTTTGCCTACACAGTGAGCTGGTCCGGGGCTGCTGTTACTCTCCCCATGGACACAAGAGTCACGCTCTAATTCCAGCTTTGGCTTGCTCCCAACAAACCCATTTGGGTCCCATTTTCACAAGCGGTGGCTGCAGCACAGAAGGGCACCCGCCGCATCGCCCATGCCGACAGCTCCCCGAAACACAGGCTGCCGCCAACTCTCGCCTGTCCCTGCCATCTCCTCGGGGGCCAGCCATGGCAATGGCCCTGCTTGCCCTCTGCAAAGCCCTGCTAATGTGCCTGCGGGCTGCCTGCAGATGCAAAACATGAACAAATCCACATGCGGAGCAGAAATAAGGCTGCAGAGCTGTGCCCCGGTGACAATGTATACATAGAATCATAGAATCATTTAGGTTGAAAAAGACCCTTAATGTCATCAAGTCCAACCATTAACCTAACACTGCCAAGTCCACCACATATATAGAAAGAGACTGTATTTCAGAATCATTTGGCCCAAGAGGGCTAATGAAGGCTGAGATTGTTCCCTGGGCCAGCATCACCTTCACACCTGCTTGCAGATCCCCTTGCAGGGCCGTGAGACTCGGCGCTCCTCTGCAACCCATGCTGGAGGGATCTGGTGCTTCAGGATGATGCTGTGACCCCTTCCTCTGTCCCACGTTCTTTTGATACTGTGAATCCTCTGAGGTACTAAGAAGTGAGCTACAAGCTAATTCCCATTCTTGCTGTTAACGGCTGCAAAACTATCAACAGGGCGAGACAGACACTGCTATGGGCAGCACCAGGGAGGTAACTCATTACAGCTCTCATCCCTGCTGCGACAAACCCCAAGGAAAACACAGAAAGAAAGTGTGTGGAGAAGAAGATCAACCCTCACGCCCACCATAAAGTCCTGCCCTGGTCTCTAACTTGCTGTTGTGTTGCATTTTCTCGCTGCAAAGCTTTCTTCAGAAGGTTTTGTCCTGAATTCCTCAATATGCCAGGGCAGAGGGGCTCTGGGTCCACAGTCGCTCTGCACATTGCTCACCCTCACGGCAGTGAAACCCAGCATTTGCTGTGAGAGGGTCCTGCACTGCATTCCTGCACTCTCCTACTGACTGTGCTAACTATGGGAAATGCGTCTGCATCACCTAACCCCACTCAAGCAGAAGCTGCTTTTAATGGTCACAATTGAATATTAACTTTACACGCGTTATCGAGGGGTAAGCAGAGACGCAGGCCGTGAGCTCAGCTTAGAAAACAACATCTTACATAAAAGGCCGACAGGACAGGATCAGTTTGACACCTTCAATAAGATAAATCCTGGTAGACTATTAGAAATCTTTTCTTTTTAGCAGCTGAATGTTGGCAAATAACAGTTTTTAATACCCATGAATGATGAGATCAAACCGCCACACTGCAAACTGAATTAATCACTCAATTCTTCTGGCAGGTGGGGAGGGTTTTCTCAGCTTTCCTCCTCTTTTTAAACAACTGCTGCAGCAAAGAGACACTAAAAAGTGGAAAAAACACACAATCTCGCATGGTGGTGACATTAACAGATGTGATGGTGCGGGCTGTAGGTGACGTTGTGATTTTTTATTAATAACTCTGCACTGCAGAGCTCAGTTAGGAAAAGAAGGAGCACCTGAGTGCGTGGGGAGGACAGCTTTGCTCTTTGGACTTACAAGAGAAGGAACGTAACATCAAAGGTAGAAACACCGGAGGGGAACAAGGACTGACAAGGGAGGCAATGGGCCATGGGTGCTTGTGAGCATCAGGTGCAGGCAGGAGAGAAGACCCCAAACATCGGGTAGTCAGGCTTTCAAATGAGATGACTTGGACCAGCAAAGAAAGGGCAGGAAAAGATGCTCCCAGTTAATTTGCGGGAGCAGATAAGGGAGGCCCAAATGTGTTAAACTAAGGCTTTGGGAGTTTTTCTTTGCTGACTGATGTGGTGGGAAACCCACAGGACAACGCTTGGTTCCTTCCTCCAGCAAAAGAGTGTTCCTGTCCCCCCTGCCCCCCCCGCCGAGATGTGCAGAGCCAGGCAAGACGGGGAAGGAGGGCTCGCTCCTTCTCCGCAGCCTGCAAACGGCTGCGGCCGCCCTGTTTGCCCCTCTCCTGAGCAGCCACGGAGGAGCCGCTCTGCAGGGAGGACACGGGTGGCTGTAGGAGCAGCGGGGCGCAGCCCCGCAGAGAGCGCGAGTGCCAGCACGTGATGAACACGCTGTCCCCAGTCACGTCGCCGTGCCGCCGAGGGGAAGGAAACCCAGCTTCAAAGGAGGGGAGGCAGGAGGGGCCCAAGTTTCCGGGGGCAGCTGCTCCCCAGTGTTTGTCATCATCTGAAGGAAGAGTGAAAGTTTTTTGCTCTTGGGATAATTATTAAAGACATTTGGGTTTTGCTTTCACATGCCCTCTTCTTTTTTTTTTTTTTTTTAATTAACTGTAAACCCCATCCTGGCTGTTAAACAGGGATCTGCAGAACTGAAGCTTGTATAAACGTAGTGATTTATGTTTCTCTGGAAGTGAACTGGCATTTTTGAGGAACCCCACCCAAGCCTAGCAAATACCGAGGGAGCACGCTGACTCACTGGCTGCTGGCACTCACTCCTCTCCCTCGATGGCCAGAGCCTGCACCCAATCTGGGTGCACACGAAACAGTTCTGGTCAACGAATCCCAGTCCCCAGTGACACCACCTTACACCGGAGAAGTGCCTGCCAAAACCCCAGGAGAGGGAAGAGCAGCAGCGCTGCAAGGCTGAGTGGAGCTGTAATCGCCAGAGCGATGAGCTGAAGGAACCAGCGCGTTGGCACAGCCTCTGCCCCCGGCAAGGGCCGGTAACCTGCCTCCAGTTCACAAGCGTTCAAGTCACCCGAAGGCAGAGGAGAGCCCCGCAGAGCGGCCTGCCTGACAAGCCCTGGCAGAAGCCCCTTTGCTTTGCTGCACCATGAGAGCAGCCAGGAGGGTGGATGAGCTGGAGGAAGCTCTCAGAAAATCCCGTGCCTATTGCAGAAGGCTCAGCCAAGTAAGCAGTCGCCCCTGAGCACCTGACACAGAGGACCCTGAGTTACAGCAATCGGTTCAGCCATTTGCAGGTGTGATCTTGGTTAAAAAAAAAAAAAAAAAAAGGCGTTACCATGTTGTTAAAATGGCCCCTGCCTACTCAGCTGTCTGCTCCCTCGCATTAATGCAGTCGTGTTTGACGACTTGAGGGAAAAAAGTCCCTTTTGATTGCAGCGCTTCCGCCAGCCGTGCAGAGCCAACCTTGCAGGCTGGTTCTTGCCTGGCTCATGGGGCATCTCCCAGCGCTCGCACACATCCCGTATACATGAGGCTGCCCTGGGACCGCCAGCTCGCTAACCCACCTGCCTGCACGCTCTGCCCCAAAGAAGACCCCCTTCCCACACACCTGGAGAAAGCAGCACCGTCCGCAGGGCCACCTGGGTGGTGTTTGCCTGGAAGAGCATGTGCTGAACTCCTACAGTTCCCAAATGCTGGAAAGCAAACCAGCTGGGCTGGTCTTTCCCTGCTTTTTTTCACGAGCTACCCATCCAATATCTGCTGTAATAAAAAAGGCAAATCAAAAAACAATGCAGTCTGTTTGTGTGTTGTAAACTGGGAGAACAGCTGCTACTCCTGGGCTAAATGGGAAGCCTTGCTACGAGAGCCATAAAAAGCAGAGTTTCTGCTTTCAGTTCCTGCATCATACTGAAACCGCAAAGAGCAGCTTCTGCCAGCCTTGCTGCCTTTTTTCTAACTAAACTAGGTACAGCAGTGGGGAACAACACAAAGGGCACAACTCTGTCCCTCAGCGCTCAGCTGTGCCTTTGGAGAGCCTGAGGTGCACCTGAGAAGGAGGAAAATTGTTTCCCAACAATGGCCAGCATGCAGGGGAACCCCAACATACACTGTCCCTGGTGTGTCCCTCTGTGTCGTGGCATCACCTCCCAACACAACCAGCTCCATTCCCCCTGGAGACCTTTCCCTGCAGATCACAGCACTGACAGATACTGTGTCTGGTGTGCATTTCAGATCACGTTGGAATAACGTCTCCGTCACCGATTTAAATAAACCTCCCTGGGTCATCGGTGGACTCAGGAGGTGATTGATGCTAAGGAGGTATCTCCCTTTCCCAAATGAGTCTCCATTGCTTCCTCCAGTGTCACTGCCCTAAGCAGAACCATGTGCCAGGCTTCATCAGAAGCTAAAAGCTGCTCTAAATTTGATCTTGGGCCAGGCTGGGCAGCTCAGCCTGCATACTCCCCACCGTACCAAAACACACAGATGCTTTGTTTAAGCATTACTCAGCTAACATTTTTTTTCCCGTGATTTACAGAAGGTGCACTAATCACCGTGGGAGAGCGGGAGAGGACGGGAAGGATTGCCACTCCTCGCACCACCGCGGCTCAAACCCGTGGTCCTCAAAATGCAACCGTGTGCGTATCCCACCCGCCGAGCCGTGCATCCGCCGCTGTGCCAGGTTCAGCTGAAATCCTGGAAAGCCTTCCTGACTAGTTAGCTAGTGTCTGCTGCTCTCTCCCAGCCTGTTGTTGGATTTCTTTATTCCCAGTGACAAGTCTTTTGGGGAACTGCATCATCA
This sequence comes from Harpia harpyja, assembly GCF_026419915.1. Classification (NCBI taxonomy): domain Eukaryota; kingdom Metazoa; phylum Chordata; class Aves; order Accipitriformes; family Accipitridae; genus Harpia; species Harpia harpyja. The sequence continues at coordinate 16,955,390 of NC_068957.1, forward strand.
GACCCAGAGCCCCTTTGAAACTTTACACAGCTGGTGGCACAAAAAAAGGACAGGAGTGAGAGGAAATAAATAAATAGGAGATGTCTGCTCTTTGCCGAGAATAACCATGTTTGATGGGAGGAAACTTTTGTCCTGTTTTCTGTTTTATCAGTGGAACAGCACTTGACAAGACCACTGCTCAGCTTTTCTTTTCTTGTCGTTCAGAGGGAAATATTTCTGCCTTAACAGAGATGATGTTTCCTTACAGACAGAAAAGCAGCCCTTAACCGAGCTGCGGCATAGACAGCTCATGAAAGCTGCAACAAAGATGCTGTTGTACTGTAACACAGCAAAGCAAACAGACTGCGCCTGTTATCATTCAGGCCTCACATATGCAGCACTGTAACGACCATTAATAACAGCATGGGCTAAATTCTCATACCTCTGCACTGATTTCAGTCTTGTTCCACTAACAGCCCCACTCTTTTCCATAAAGCCATGGGTGCAAGTTGTCACTGTGAAAATACAGCCCTCGGAGCAGCTGTGCGGCACATCCCGGCCTTGCAGTGCATTAACCTCCTCAAGGCTCCATCAGTGCATGGGGATTATATCACCAGATCCTAATATTAGCTCCCAGAGGAGGAAAAAAAAGATTATCTGCATTTCTGTTGTTGTAAGTCAGCCTTTATAAACGAGCATCATTCAGCTGAGGAAGATGGGGCCAGGGAGGTGGTTGGAAGCTGGGATTTTGCTGGTGAGCTGGGAAATCCCATTCCCTGTTTCCCAACACAAAGAGTGATCAGGCAGAAGAAAAGCAAAGGAGCTCCCTTTCCCCCAGCCCCAAGGACTCCCCTCCGTGGGAAGCTGCAGATATTGGGAGCGCGGGGATTTTAAGAAAAGATTAGGCAAATTTGTGGGTGATGGGACCACAGCGGTCCACTCCTGCTCCTGTGCAGGATAGCAAAGATGCTGGAAGCAGGAGAAAAAGCTGGAATTTCAGATGAAACAAGGCTGCAAAAATAATTTCTAGTCCCCTGAAACATTTTAATTGGGTCCTGGATACCTTCAAGAGTGGCAATTTGTCCTGCTGAGAGCAGTATACTGTGTAAAAGCTTTTCCCGGCTGTATACACAAAGTTTCAGTGTGGAGCAGGAATACAGAGTAAACATCCAAAAGGACCAACATCACCTAACCAAGGACATTCTCAAAATGCAACATTTTGATGTGATGGAAATAAAAGCCTTTTTCCCATCTAAAACGTTGACAAATATCAGCATATTCAAGCAATACACTTTACTTTCAACAAAACTGCTCCTCCAACAACCCCAAACAGCTATTTTCAGGATTTGCTCCTCAAAGACATCCATTTTCTCAGGGGAGAGAGCAGGAACTGGCAGGGGCCAGGGCTTTGGGGAGAAGGGCAGGAGCTTGGCAGCAGCCTGGGAATTGGTTTTTCCATAGCTCCCTCTAGTGTGTAGAGTCCAAAATGAGATTTAACACACATTGAATTTTATGCACTTGACGCAATCTAAAATAGATTTAATACAACAGGCCCTTAAAATGTATTTCCAGAGAGAATGTTTGCTCTAGTAGAAATTCTATCATTTTGCACAGAAAAACAGCTATTGGGGCTGCACGATCGGCTGGCTGCATTTTGCATGTTCACAGATTCCAATTTCTTGTGCTTTTGAACCAAAAATTAAAAGGTCAGAAAGACTCTTCTGTAATAGCAGCCCTGGCCTATTTTTCACCTATCGCTTTTTCATTTATTCATATCTTCCTCAGGGACTAATCTACCTATTAGAATAATAAGGTTATTTTCTGAGTCTAATCTAAGAAAATAAATTAAAAAGTCTAAACCTTTCATTAGATCTGAGAAAGAAAGAATTTCTCGGTCAAGGAGAGCTGAGACACTCAGGAATAGATGTCCAGCAAATAACAGTTATTAATTATGCATATTCATACCCACAGCCATGGACAGCAGGCAGCCTCCACAAGCAGCCTCATAGAAGCCTGCCTGCAAACTAATGTGTTAAGCAAATAGCCCTTTTATTGGTCTAAGTAGTCACGTAGTAAAGGAGCTCACATTTCCAAGTATCCGTGGAGCAAGATAATAGAAAAGCTATTAAAATCCAGAGAAAGATAGATTGCATTATATTGCCTAAATTAAAGCCTAAATTGGTACGGATGTAAACATTAAGGTTCCTACTTTCTTCCAGTTCTGAATACCAAGCAGAACTTGGCCAGCACATAAAAATCCTTTGAATAAATGTTGTTTTTTTTTTCTCCTGTAGTTTTGTGGTTTGGGTTTTTGTTGTTTTTTATCTTTGCATTTATTCTAAGGCCAAAAGCATGACTACACTGGAAAGAGCGGGTCCATTATGGCTTCAGGTAAATAATGTGCCAGTGACAGCTCACCCTCTCCACTGCCTGCCAGCTGAAGGACCCCACGTCTGATGCTCAGCACTTCTGAGCTCAGACCTCCACCCTGGAGCTCAGATGGGGCTGGGGAGGGGGAGGCTTTCCCCTGAGGGCAGAGGTCCTAGCAACAGCCGCGGGAAGAGAGCAGGCTGGGATGTGATGTGATGCCCAGGCATCTCTGCTGCTTGGCAGGTGAAGGGAGCATCGAATATTCAGCCCCATGAGTAGCAGCAAACTCTTTCTCACATAACAGCCTATGGCAGGGAGCATCCTTGGCATTGGGGGCCTGAGAAATAGGCTCTTCTCTGAGGTGTCACCAAGCAAGTCACTCTCGAGACGTACTAGATGTGTCCCCTCTTGTCCTGGCTGCATCTTCTTTGCTCCCCTGGATGCTGAGCCCTCCCTTGAAAAGCCAGGTTAACCATGAGTAAAAGCAAAACAAACGAGTCATACCCTAATCCTTTGGTCATGGAAATCCAAGATGCATCCTGCTTAATTAGCAGCCCTGAGAATTAATCAGAGCCATTTTCCAGGATCAGAGCTATGGAGCCGCGTGCAAGTGCAGGGGGTGCGTCCAAGCCCCACACAAGGTCTGCGAGGAAGATGGGCGCTGCCAGGGTCAGAGATGAGGATGAAGGGCAATGAGGACCAATGTCCTCTGTTGTGACCTGCTGCACACAAGCAATATATAAAATGATCAACCACTTGCAGTGCAGGAGAGCTCATTTTTGCAGTTGACTCTGACCAAAGGCAGTTTTACCATGCTGTCACCCTCAGAGCAGCCTCCCTCCCACCCTGGGGCCTTTCCAACCCACAAAGCAAGGTGCTGCACCTCTCTGCACCTGCATTTCCCTGCCAGGGGAGGCTGTACGGCGTGCACAGAATGGCCCCTGCACAGCAGCCCGCTGAGCGCTGCAGGGGATGGAGGCAGGCAGCATATTGCAGCATCCCCGGAGGCACAGGGGACAGCATCGCTAGCCCAGTGGCTGGTGCCAGCTGAAAGGTATGTCTTTAAAGGGTCAGAATGAACTGATCCACCGATATTCAGAACTTGTGTTAACAGCAACAACTTTTTTAAGGGCATGTCACAACCGTTAAGTGTAGCTGAGGTGATTAGATCGTCTCCACTGGCCCCCTGCACGTGGTGGGCTCCTGCCATGGTTCAGCCAGTTGCACTTGCACGGGGTCCAACAACTTTGGCAACAGGATCCCTTGCAGAATGGCAGCCAGCCTTCATCTGGAGACAGCAGGAACTGGAGAATCCCCTGCTCCCCTTGGTGGCTTGTTCCAGCAGTTAATCAACCCCGCTCAGAAATTTGTGCATGAACCAGTAACGTAAAATTAATGATTTCTTTCATCTCCTGCCTTGGCAGCCTGCTTGAGCTGCTTGTTATACTGACAGTAATGATTCAATAATCTGAAAAACATTGTACTTCGTTTACAGTATTAACAGCTGAGTGTACAGATACAGAGATTGTATTTATTCTCAAGGAAAGGCTGTTCTGCAGCCTGCAGAAGGTGACAGAATGAGTCACCTTTAGATCTTAATTTCTAGTGTTGCCTCTGCAGTCTTTGGTTTGTCTTTCATTTTCGTACACAAGCGACAGAAAAGCAGCCAGGTCAAATGGGCTCATCAGGGGTTAGGATTTAGGGTGTGGGCTGCCAGATTCAGCAAAAAACTAGCAGGTGGGAGCGTGTGGGCCCTGATCCCCTTTATCACAGCTCATGGTCTGCGCCTTACAAATCTCTAGCCCAGGCAGCGACGTCTCGTCCACTGCCCAGGTGGCTTGGGAGGAAAAACTCTGCCGACACAGCGTGTTCAGAGAGTCCCATCCTGCTCAAGAGCTGAGCACCGCTGGGGGAAAATTGAGAGTCAGACATTTTAGTTCTGATCTCCTTCTCCCCATCCAAAATCTGACCTGCCGCTCACAGAAAATCAATGCAGCCATACCAGATAATGCCACCCCTCTGCCCTGCCACAGGGAAAAGAGAGAGATCAGCTTTGACAAATGCAGAGGGCCACAAAAAGTGCACTGCCTTAAAGAGCCATCAAAGTAATTTTAAAATCAATGTGATGTTTGACAAAGAGCCAGCACGACTCCCTCCAGACGGGCAGTGACATCCCGAAAGGCCCTGGGAGGGAGTTAAAATTCTGCAGGCAGCACTTTGCACGCACTGACGCCGATGCAGCATTTCCTCAGCAAGGCCATAAAAAGGAAAAAAAAAAAAAGGAAAAAAAAAAAAAAGCATTGCAATAGTGTGACCCGGCGGTGAGGGGAAGCTGCACCGCGGCGCGTGAGTCAGCAGCACCGCGGCTTCCCCGTGGATCCAGCCTCGCACATGCCGTCAGCACGGCCAGCCAGGCAGCTGCAGTGCGTAACGTGCTCTGAAGGGCACCGGAGGAAGGCAGGCCGTCATTAATTTTAATTTGTGTTCTCTCCACGACGGAGCTTGAGGACACAACAGAAGGGAGCAGCCCTGTTCTTGCCGCCGTGAAATCTGTGACTGCTTGGGAAAGCTGCTGTTGCAAACCTTGCCCCCTCTGCCTGCTTTGGCAATGGCACTGCCTCCCTGGCATGCCTAAATCGGCCCCAGCAGCCAGCATTATTTTGGCAGAGCCTGGTGCACGTGGCCTCCCTGGGCAGGATCCGGCACGGTGCTGGGCTGAGCCGCGGAGGGAGCCCGTGAGCAACTCCAGCGCGGAGGCAGCTGAAACGCAGGGGTGCTGGCCAAAGCATGGCAGGGCAGAGGGGCACGGGGCTGTGACAAGGACCCACCACGGGCACCGTCCTTCTCTGGGCCCCCGCTCACCCACCCCGAGCAGTCCCGGTGCTGCCGCTCTGCGCCAGCAGACGGGGGGTCCCTGCTCCCGTGCGTGCCCCTCTGAGGAGGGGACTAGCACGCTCGTGGCTCACCAACCCGCCGCGTCTTCCAGGGTGACGGTCACATCCTGGGCTCCTCGGCGAGGGGCAGAGCTCTCCACCGTCCCTCTCGGCAATAAGCACCCACGTGTCGCCTCTTGGCTTAGATGTCCGCAGCGGACAGAGCGGGCACTGCACCGGCCGTGGGGACACCTGACGGTACCTGGCACCGCCTGGGCCACCTCCAGGTGTGAGTCCTCCACGTGCAAACTGGGACACTGGAGCGCAGGGCCCCAGGGAAACAGTTCTGCGATTCCCTCCCCATTATTACCACACATTTGTACCGTAAGAACAAATTTTTCTGTATTTTAAAAATTCAGCATATCGCTGCTTTTTATTCACAATTCATTCCTCCCAGGAAGCACTTGTAACTTATATATATATATATAAATAAACAATGCAGCCCCATTAATTTTGCACAGCATCAAATTCAGCTTTACGTTCTTTAATCAGGGGAGAAATGCTGGCTTGCACAGCCTCCCTGCTCCCCCATCTTCACCTTGTGCTTCCTGCAGAGGACGGGCAGCTTTTCACCCCAGCTCCAGACCCCCTTCACCCCATCCCCTCTGCCAGCCTCTGCCTCACCCCCTGGAGCACCCCACTCTTTGGCTGCCCAAGCCGGCATGGCTGCGGCCACATGCTGGCGATGAGACCAGCTCCTCAATGGCAAAAGGCAGCCCTGAACTTGGCAGAGGTGGGATGGCCGTGACATGGGGCCACCGCTTCTGCCTGCACGGGTACGCCCCAGCGAGCCCTGGTGCCCGGTGCCATCAGCCTGAGCTGCACAGCTCCAACTGCAGCTCCCAAACTGATGGTAACAAATACGTCTTCTTTTAAAAAACCCAAGCTTCGCTAGCCCCAGCACCTCAGGAGCTGCTTATTTGCAAAAGCACAACGTGCTCCTTCACTCCAGGGACGTTGAGGGATTTTGCAATGCGAGCGGTACCTGCAGGGCCCGTCGCAGGGAGGACAGCATTACTTGCGAATCCTCAGCATGAACAATTTTGACCTGAAATAAAACACCCTTTTCCAACACCTACCACTGATCTCTCCAGGGGAAAAGAGCCGCTTGTAAAGAGAGATCAGAGAAATTTGTTTGCCAGTTATCTCTCTTTCATCTGGAGGTATTCAGAAACCAAAGGAGCTGCCATTTGAAAGAGGGTGACGGTGGGTTAGCCAAAGGGAGACGGGGGCCTCGGAGCCACCCTTGAGCCGGAGGGACCTGCTCACTGCATTCATCCATCCACCCAAGCAATTAGCCTGTCTTGATCTGGGGGGCGGACAATGTATTTTTCTACCGAATCAAAATAAATACATGCCCATAAAAAACCTCTAAGTATTACAACAAACACAGCAATGGCACCAGCAAACGCACTCCCCAGCAGCAGCACAGGTTATCCCCCCAGCATCACTATACCCACAGCACTGGGAACAGGGGGAAGGGGAGTTTCTAACACTGGCCTTCCACCCAAGCAGCAGGAGTTCTTCCAGGTGTGGCAGCTCTCCAGAGAACACAAAAATCCCAGTAATGACTGTAAATCTGTGGCTGGTCTCTGCAAACAGCTCTGGGGGGCACAACCGTGGGGCACACTGCGCACCAGTGGCACACGGGGATGATCAGTATGTGGTAGCTTCTACCCACCGGCACCACGGGCATCCCAACCCTGACACGCAGCCAGCTTGATACACAGCCAGTGTGCCCCAGCCGTGCCGGCGGATTCCCAGGATCACGGGGGCTCAGCTGGGATGTGCATCGCAGCACCTTCCCTGCAGGGAAGATTTTGGTTCTCTGTATATTTACAGCCTCATAAAACCACAAAGCTGCCCAACGGGAGCAGAGGTCCCTGCCTGGCTCAGACTGCGAGACGTGGGCAACCGCCAGCTACCGCCGGGCTGGCTGCAACGCTCCCGAGAGCGGCACACCGCGGGGGGGTTTCGCCCCGCCGCTGTTTGGGATGCGAGTCGGTGGCATGGGCCGGTGCATGGCTACGCATTACAGCGATCGCATGGGCCGCTGCCGCCTGCCGGAGCCGAGAAGCTGCAGCAAATCCCTGCTGCCACGGTGAGCATCGGCACAATGCTGCAACAGCAAAAGCCGCGTTGATTTTGGGTTTGCGCAGCACTCGGCGAAGGGGATGTCTGTTTAGGATGTAGGGGCTCTACAGGGATCCAGACTCCTCCCAGTCTTGCTGATTTATTTTTGAAAGGAATCAAAAAGTGACATGAAATTCAGGTCTGCAAAACAGTACTGCTCAAAGCGTGGGGACAGATCATCTTCCCAACGGGCACTTTTTTACATGGGCCCTGCTGCTCAGAGGTGCTGAGGACCCCTGCCCAGCTGAGGTTTCTCACCCAGTCACATAACCATTTTCTGCACCCCTTTACCCCAAAACCCCTGCCATGGGGCTCACCAGCCACACGTAGAGCAGAGCACATCTGCACAACCGCAGATGCTCCAGGAGGGACGGGCTGGTCCCAGAGCCCCATGCCCGATGCATCCCACGCCCGATGCGCCCCATGCCCACAGCCCCACAGCAGCATCTCCCCAGAGCATCCCCGCCGGGTGCCGCGGCCGGCCGGGCTCTCAGCCGGGCAGGAGCCGGCCTGGACCTCCGGACAGTCGCAGCCTGCGGGGATGAGCCCCTGCCCTGTACTGCGTTAATAGGGGATTGACTGCAAAGTGCTGGAGCAGCTGATGCTGCTGAGGGTGCTGCAGCCATTCAGCCAGCTTTATTCATTAGTAATTAGGCAGGCGTTGTCTGGCATCTAGATTAATCCCACTTTTAATTATTTTGAAACTGTGTGAGATTTCCCAGGCATTAAAGATTATGTACGCACTTGCTGATTCCACAGCAATTATTATAATGTAATGATGTCTATTAATACGCTTCCCAGCTTGCCATGCCCAGAGGGGAAATTCCCAGTTTCCCCCTGCGGAGCACACATCTCCCGTGTGGCGTAACCCCCTATTCACCTGCTTATATTGCGCGAAATAATACTTTCCATGTGCTTCACCTAGTAGTAATAACATCACAGAGCTGCTGCTATATCGAGCACCAGGCATTGACTGCAAAGGGGGAGAGAGACCCCTCGAGGCTCCGCGTCCCCTCGCAGCCACAGAGCAGCAGCTCCTGCTGCGGGGTCAGGAGCAGAGACCCCGCTGGAAAAGCCAGAGCATCCTTCCTTCTCTGGGAAACTGCTCCAGGGCTCACACCCAGCTGCAGCCCACCCAAAAAAAGCAGCTTATATTTGTAGGGCTTTTTGAAAGGAAAAGGTCACCACATTTCCATCCCGGGTCAGGCTAAACCATTTGACCTGAAATCAAAGGTTTAATTCAGCTCGTGGATCATTTGAACTCGTTACAGATAGCCTTTACAATTTTAAAGTAATTTCAAAGAGGAACAATAATAGAAGTGTGAGCTGAGAACCTCAAAACAGAGAGCTGTTCTGAAATCTCACCTTTCATTTGGCCTAAATATCCCTTGAACTCATCCCTTTTCACTATAGCTCTCCTCATTCCCAAACCTCATTTACTGGAAAATTTACTATTCACTGGCAAAATGAGTGTGTGCCACTGGCCACCAAATTTATGCTGTGGAGCTGAGACCTCATTAGCAGAACAAGGGCTCAAGTGAATGGTGTGCCAGGAGTTGTTTGCAGCCCTCTGTCCATGAATGCCCATCAGAAAATACATATATTTGACATAAACCTCTATAGCTTATATAGTTTACACAGTTTATGTAGTTTATATCGTTTATGTAGAGGTTTATGTCAACAACTGCTTGTGAACATCTTTCAAGTGAAAATCTTATTTGCAGTCATATGAGGGAAGATACAAATTCAAAAAGCTGAGAATACCAAAAGGTGGCAGTCGTCCTGAAAATGAACACTCAGCCCTCACTATAAATATTTTGCTTGCTTTGCATATATATTGTTTCAGCATCTCCTTGCTCCCAAAACAAAAAGTGATATAACCTCACCTGCCTGGCCTAATGCATCCTCGCAGAGCTAAACTGCATGACAAAGCTTGTGGGTAGAGACTACGGGTAATTTGGCTGATAGATCCTCTGGAAGCATAGAGCCAAATTCGATTTCAGGTCTAAACTCGTCACTCCGTCTCTAGAGATAGCAGAGCAGTGATATTAGCATGATGGCAATGCAGTTGACTCTGAACTCAAGAAATGGATTAAATGAAATTACACTCTTCCCTGATGAGGCTGGCGGAACAGGGAGATTGCTTTAGGAAATCCAGAATTTAATTTCATAGGTAAGAGTTCAGATGTTGTGCTATTTGCTCAGGAAGGTTTTGTGCAGGCTGTTCCTCCCCGCCGCGCAGGAGCCGCAGCTGGCAGCGGGCTGGGAAGGACAGACGGTGCCGGCTGCCTCCAGAGCCCGGATCCCACCTTTGTTCGGAACACCACTTGGTTTGTCATTGCTCCGTCCACCTCTCTCCTCGGCGGCAGGAGATCCCAACTCCCCCGTCCCAGCGCATCCCCATTCCCACACGCGGTGGGAAGGACCCTCTGCTCTTCTCCTCCCATGTGCTGCCACGCCAGCGGGGTCCAGCAATAACCAAACCAGCCCCAGCTCCACCCACACGCTTTAGACACAGGGATATTTTTAGTAAGTGAAAGATTTAAATCTATCACCTGCTTGGAAAATATTTCTGCTGCAGAAGACGTCTCCGTAAAGATGACCCCTCTACGTGGAGCCGCTCTTTGTGCCTCCCTGGGAGCGTGCGGGCCAGCCTGACAGCCTGGGTCTGCAGCTGAAGGTTTGCATTAGTTTGACAGGTTCCCTCAATTATCTGGTATTTCTGACTGAAATTTAAGAGAGGAGACGTATCAGGTTTTCTTCTCCTTTCCTCAGTGATTTCAGGAGCTGAAACAGCAATTGCACTGGTATCTGTCAGGTCTTATTCATGGCTCTGATCATTTTGGATAACATGTGAATTTTGAAAATTACATGAAAAAGCCCGTTAGTTCATTTTTACTCAAAAATGACACAATTGGAAGCAAACATATATTACAGCACACTAAAATATATCGTATGTTATATAAAGAAGTTGCAAGGTTCATTCACAGAAATCAGCTGAGCAGTTCACTTCCAACAACCCTTATGTACCAGGTAGCCTTCAGGGAAGTTTTAGCCCCAAACTATTAGGCCCAAATACGGCACTTTGCAAGGCCACGCAGGTTTCACAGCTATCAACTTTCCAATCTTTCAGAGGGCAAAATGAACCAACCAACCTATTCCCTTTAACATTACATATTAGCGCTACACATCTCCATCTCCAAAGTAGCCCTCAGCTCCACACCAACTGCCCCAGGCTGATGCTGGCAGCACCGGTGTTGCTGACATCCCTGTCTGGTGGAAACTTCAGCGGCATCTCTGTGCTCAGAAGAGTTTTCTTAACATGTGTCCCAGCTTTGCAAAACTTACCAGAAGGTTTGAGTGCTACTTAATTCACTGCTGTAGCTCCTCAGCTTTTGAAGTTTGTCTGTCCAAGCACATCCCCCCCTCCTCTGTCCTTCCTCTCCTGCAGTTAAAGAGTTTTCTCCTCTCAAAAGGCAACCCCAGTTGCTTTTACACCAGACTTCACTACTGGGTGCTTTTTCAGTTGCAGGGAAGCATCTTGCATGACCTCTATCCCATTAACAACTCCACTGGCAGCTTTTCCAGTTCACTAATAGACCCATATATAAAGCCACGTCAGTCAAATACAGATTCGCTGGCAGATCCCTCCATTCCTTGATCCCCATGGCTCAAAAAGCCTCACAGAGATAAGATGCCCCCACAGGTACTCGCAAGGGGAAGGGCACCTCCATCCTCACAGGGGAATCTGACCAGGTTAAGGCAAGGTCTCCTATAGATACCTTTGGGTCTACTGCCCCGCTGCAAGTCCTGCAAGCCTGCTGATCTTTTATAGCCACCAGGAAAAAAACACCTCCATCCAAACTGTAAAAAAGCATCTTTCCTAGTCGATCTGGGGCATTATGCTCAATTCAGTCTCATCTGCTTTTGCATCTAAGTCTGGTTTAGCTTCTTTGTGTTTTAAAATGTCCCAGGAAGGGATACAGCGAGACGCACTGGAAGTCACTGGCTAGGCAGCATCCTCCAGAGCCAGCTAGAGCAAAAGTGGAGGGTATCATGTAAAGGAAAAAAAAAAAAATCATACGCATACATACACATGTATGTGCACACAGAAAAAAGCCCTTAATGCTGCAGACCTCATATTTAAAATCACCAGAAACCACAGCTTGTGTTTCTGAGGAGTGCTCAGAAAAGCAGTCAAAACCTCTGCAGTAACTCCTAAACCAGAGAAAGTCCAAAGTGGCTTTGCCCTTGAAAGCTGTAGTTTAAAAACACTTCGGAAAAGCCATGATTTTAAACTCATATACTTGCCTGTCAACTGCTATTTCATTCATGTTGAAATTACCGTTCATTCTGAACTGCGCAATTCCCAACACGTTGTCAGATGAAGAAATAATCACATGAAAATCAGAAGACTGTAGTTAAATTTTATTTATCAGTTCTATTGTTAAATTACACAATCAAAGTCAGTGGATCGGCCTGTAAATCTACACAATAAGACAGCGTCTACAGTGGAAATCAGTAGAATTTGATATGGTTATGACAAAATGGTATCCTTATATTCGTACATCCCCTATATACAATAAACAGTATACACAAAGAAAATGCAACTAGTCTCTGTAAACCATGCACACCACAGCATAAAAACAAAATGCACCTTCTGCAACAGGCCCTCCAGCTTGCCCACAGTTAAGTCCTGTTTACAGCAGTGCCTTTCAGTTTTAACAGCGAATTATTTTCCCCCGTAAAAACCAAAATACAACTGAGACATCATATTGGCAACTGCAGTTCTCATTTAAAAAAAAAAAAATTGCTGTACATGAAGTTATTCTCTTTTCCAAGCTGCTAATGCAGGGTATTGGTTTGCTGCTGCTTTGCTCTCCGCTTGCTCCCGGCAGGATTGCTGCCCCCCGGGTTGCAATACAACATGAGATGTAAAACAACTTTCAGATAACTTAGGCGTGGAGCCATAAGATGGTTTTAAAGCCTTCTGCCTTGTTTTACGCCCCGCTGTCCTCTCGGTGTATAGAATATTACAGGTGAAAGGCAATAGTGCAAGTGAGCCTTGTAAGCATTGTGTACCTCGGGACAGAGCGCGCCCTTTTTGGGTGCCTCCATCACCGCGCACCCGCACCGAGATCGCCACTTAGGGCCAAGCTCGGGAGCGTTGCAGGCTACGTACGAAATTTCTGAACTTGCTGAATGTCTAGCCCAAGCCTTGCAGAGGTTTTTTATTTATTTATTTTTTTTTGCATAGAGATTTATAGGAGCCCCTCGCACCTCCTGCCCCATCTCCTCTCCCTGTCAGTCTCGGTGAGGCCGAAGGGCTGTGGGTGAGCCCGGTCCAGCTCCAGCTCCGCACCCTGCGCCCCAGCAGAGCCTGCTCGGGAGCGGGCTGCTGCATCCCTGTGCACCATGCAACCTTCTCATCCTGTGTAACTATGGCTATGGTAAAATTGGTTTCCGTCATTTTTAGTCATCGCTCATCCGTCATCGCTAAGAAGGGCTCAAGAGCATAGAAAAAAAAAAACCCCTGTTCTTATCTGGTGTAGCAAAGATTTACTGGAAGCAAATCCTAATTCAAGTGTAAATCTACTTCTTCCATTGAGCAATCTCTTCGTAATATTGCTGGGATTAGAGAGTTTTATGATTTTTTAAAGACACTACACAAATATCCGCAACATAATTTCATCTAGTTTATACCACCAATTATTAAGGAATGATAAATTCAGCATTATGTATTCTAATGGGTAAGAAAGACTTAAAATTAGACACTGTCACAGGACTATAATTTGGAAAAGGCTTTATGAAACATGAAGATGTGCTGTAACTTTTCCAGAATGGTTAAAATCATACTGCCCTGAAAAATTCTGGAAACAGTGTCTATAACATTGGCATTGAGTTCAGAAAAGTACGTATGTCTTTTTTTTTTTTTCTTTTTTTTTAATATGAGATAGACCAAGCTTAAAACTCTAAACAGCAGTAGGTAGAAAAAGTTTAAAATTTTAAATATTTATATAACTAGAGAAATTACTTCTATTCCTTTTAAAAGCCAATATTATACATAAAACTAGTCAATATTTTTTCTAGACCTTTATTGTTCCCTTCATCGTCCATTCATTAACTTGGTAAATACCATAAGCAGTTGGTGCCCTTGAAAACGTATAATTAAAATAAAATAAAGATAAAATCAAAGGGAAAAGGTTTTGCTCATACACTGTATTGTGAGAGTATGCTAAATGCTCATTATTAGGAAATGAGTTTGCTTCCCAGATAGATTTCAGCCGAGCATCATAAACATTTTCCAGCATCCCATTTTGTACTCATAACTAATTTACGGATTTTTGTTTTTTCTTTTCTTTTAAATAAACGTCCAAGCAACCACTTCCGATGAGCCTACTTGGCTCCCGTATTTCATAAATAATCCAACAAACCTAAAAAGGACAATTTAATTACACGCTAAGATTAAGTGTTCCATGTACAGTACAACATTTACTGCAAAGGCAACTGCAAAGGCAACATTTTAACCTCTTTTTGCTTCAAACCCTTGAGAAGCGTGATTTGTTTGGACTGCTCCGGCGTCTCCGATCTGCGGGTTGGGTTGGGTTCTGCTTCGTTTTTGGTGTCCGGCGAGTCCCCCCGCACTACCGCCGCCACCGCTCCACGTTCCCTATGTAGTCAGTGCTGGAGCTGTTCTCGCCCTGCTCTCTCAGGCGCGCTTGCTTCGCCCTCAGGATCTTGCGCTGCTCCTGGCGTTTCCGCCGCGCTTCCTGGTGCTCCTTCTGCCGCATGTACTGGTACCGCTGCAAAAACAGGTCTTTTGCATAATCGTACAATTCCACGTCTAAAAAATTGAGGGCCTCGATGCGCTGCTGAGTCTGCTCGTCTATCTCCACGCTGGAGGCCCTTGTGCTATTGTACTGTGTGAACGGCGAGATGAAGTTCATGTTGAAAGTCTTCTCAAAGAGATACTGAGTCTTACGCTGAAACTCGGTCAGGCCGAAGAAGGCCATGCGCTTCAGGTTCTCCTTGGCACTGTCCAGCAGAACCTTGTTTCTCTGCTCCTCGGGCATGACCGACAGGTTGTAGCATCCCACCAGGCTGAGGTCGGACAGCATGCGGACCTGGCGGTTGTTGGCGAGGTTGTAGGGGCAATCCATGAACTCCTGCAGGGAGCAGCCCGACCAGTCGTCCCCCGTGTAGCAGCTGGGCAGCTCCTCGGTGGTCGGGGACCGGCCGTCGCAGACGTGCAGGGACGCCTTCCACGTCGCTCCTCGCTGGACGTGGCGCCATTCGCTCAGGTAGCGGGAGACGGGGTCACGCAGGATGGTGATGTAGTAGAAATTCCTGCCAAGGGGAGAGGAAGGCAGAGCGTTTAGTCCCGAGTGCCTCCAGCACACGGCGCATTAACGTTCAAAATCAATAGAAACTTGGAGATGCACTAAGAGGCTTTCAGGAGCCCTGCCGCAGAGCGCTCCTCTGCGTGCTCACCTCTGCAGGGTGAAGGATGGCTGAACAAACTCCCCGGGGGGAGCGGGAAGGGTTGTATCTACCTGCACACGTCTGTCTCTGCTTAATGGGCTTTGCCTCTACAGAGATGGAAGGGAACCCAAGATTCCCCTCTGTGCTGGGCTGCCCACGTGGCAACGAGGCTGGGTGCCTCAACTGATGCTCTCCCCAGACCTCGGGAGAATAAACAAAATATCTCCCAGGATGTAAGCCCCAACCCAAGCAGGGCACAGGTAGCACTGGCTTTTTTAGTTTCCTTGTACAACAGAGCTGCACCGACAAGTTTATGTAGGCTGCAAAAAACTGCTCGTGCTACTTTTCCCGATGAGCAGCCGTGGGTCTCAGCTGCACGACCCCCCGAGCAGCGTTACACCTATGAGGAAGACATTTCCTTTCTCAGGCCAGATAGATGGGATGTGCCCAGAAGACCCAACCCACTTGCATTGAAATGAGGATCTCAGAAAAGCCCATGCAAATCTCGTTTCATCCTCCTGCCTTCACCTGATACAGGACTGCAACGATGAGAGAGGAGAGAGAAGTGAATAACAGGAAGTTAAAGGATGCATTACACCATTCTGTAAGAGAAAACATTTCCAAGGGAGGTGCTGGCTTTGGTTTGGAGCAACAGGACAGCAGCACACACGGGGGACATGCTGCTGCAGGGAACTCCGTCAGGCTGCCAGCTGGAAATGCTGCAAGCTCAACCTTACATATATTATTAAGAGATCACTCGCACATTAACATCCACCATCAAACACCACGTTGTCCACCGTCGGCGGCCCGAAGCCATACACACCAAGCTCTTCGCACCTCCTTTAATATGACCTCGGCCTCAGCGATGATGCCGGAGGTACGCTGTCAGGATACCAGCCATCTGCTTAAGTAAATGGCATTAAAGTAGCTCAATAAGCAAACTGTGCTGCCAGGGAAGGCCACTCCTCCAGGACGAGGACGCCAAGGAGTGTGTGCCCAGGAGCCCCGAGCCCCCAGGGTGTGATCGCCATGTCCTTGGTGCTGCGTAAGGAGGAGAAGGGACATTCATTTGCTTTCCCTAGTGGCATCACGACTGGCCAATCTTTTGTTCCCTATCATTTCCTTCGTCAGAAAAGCCACTAGATGTCAATGTTTTACAGCAAATTGTCTCTGGGTGGACTGAAAAGTGAATCACAAGCACCAAAAGCATCCAACAGCACAGGGGAAAGGGAACTGGGAGAGTCACCATTCCTCTTCCCATTTAGAGCATCCAAGCTCGTAAATAATTAAATAAGTAGAAAGTACAATAAACTTGCAAAACCAAATAAGGCCAAGGAGCCCAGTACAGCATCAGCGGCCAGACACAATGGCACCCGACACTCGGAGAGCCGGGACACCGCAATCAGCACTATTGCCATCCCCACACCACTCACCCTGGTGCTGCTCCCTGGCTCCAAGGGCTTTGGCCATGGGTTCACACAGGTGAAGGAGGCCAAAGCCCCTGCCACGACCCCGAGGAAGGTACTTTTCTCCAAAACAGGGTCATTAAATGATTTACCGTGAGAGCTGGAGTTAGGAGGGAGCAAGGATGAAGCTGACTTTCACGTGGCACACCCGGAGCGGCAGCCACCAACCTGACGTTGTCCCTTGCAAAGATGGGAAGAGTTTCACTCTCTGTCATCTCAGCAAGTCTCTGGCAGCGCTGGAGAACCCAGCAGGGCAAAGGGCTTTCCATGAGCACCGTCACCCCAACCAGCCACCCCGACGGACCTGAGCTGACCCTGGTACACCAGGCCTCCTTTGATACAGCAATGACACAGCCTTGTGGGGGTCCCCGACATGGGGAAACGGAGCATCTCCGGGGCAAAACCAAGCCCCTTCTTTAATTCCTGCCAGGACTTCTCACCCTTGGATCTAGTTTATTTGTACTAAAATAATGACCTGACCCTCAAGTGATAACAAGTTAGTGCCATATAGCACTAACCTCTACGCTAACTATAGCAACTAACATATACCCATCAAACCTCTGATGACAGAGGAGGCAAAAGCAAAGCTCTGCTTACCCCAGAGCACCTTGTACGACCTGGCCCATCAACAGTTCGGCAAGGCTCGGGGGGGAGCGAGGTGCAGGCACGGGGGTGCTGCCGGCTAAGGGAGAAGGCCAACAAAACTGTATGCTCTAAGGTCATCACGGCAATCAATGGGGAGTTAATGCAAGAAGGGAAACAAATCCTGAGCCAAGATCGATACAGCGAGCATTTTATCGTAGCTCAAACTCTTCAGCCACTCTCCCTCTGTGCTCTTTGGTCACAGGCAGTGACAAAGTGCCTCCCTTGGCTGCTGTTGTAAAAACAAAAGAATGAATAAAAACTTGTATGTTGGCAGAAGAAACTGTGTCATAACGGATCCCCATCACCCCAGGTGGCCAGCGGCCTCATCCGGTGAGATATCTCCATCAGTGCCCATCAGAGCAAAACGCTGCAGTCGAGGGAGACCGGGGAGCGGAGGCTGAGTAAGGATGCTCACTGGACTCTGCAGTGAGCGTGGAGGTGTCTGGGCTCCCTCCAGCACCTCACGCTCAGGAAGCCAGGCCATCAGCAGGGATGCTTATGGGATGCCCCAGACCGAGCCCATATCCTACCCGGCCTGAGCACAGCTCCCTGCAAACAGGCTCAGTGCTGTTATTTATACCATGTCGTTATTTACCAGATGAATCCTGCTTTCAAGACATGGCTTACAGAGAGATGCTTTGTCAGCTGCTGAGCCAATATCAGCTATTTTGTGCGTTTCTGCCCTTCTTAAGTTTCCCTGTTAAAATTCTACTGAAAAAGGCACCATCCCTTTTGGGAACACCAGCTTTTGGGTTTGCCCCAAGCCACTCTCAAGCATGTTAGAAATCACGGCAGCTCCGGAAAAGCAGCCATGCTGCTCTGCGTTTATCTGAACTGAGCTTCAAAAAGTCACAAAAGCTTTAATGTATCGTCAAGTCAGAGCCGTGCCAGAGATGGATTCGGCCATCAGCGCTTAGCGCATCTTTCTGCTGCAACTGGGAGGAAGACTCAAAGCTTTTCAATTATTTTTAGCTCTGTACGTAACAGCTTGTTCTTTCTGCTGTCTTAACAAGGGGGTGTTGAGCTCTTGCCCATTCCTTGAAGCTTGTGCTTCAGAGCCCGAGACAACACGTTTGCAGGTAGAGCTCAAACTTTACTGTGAATCATCCCTCTGACTTAAAGAGCTGCACTCATCAGAAACACAGATTTTCTAATAAAGTTGAGCTGGATGCCTATGAAGCAGAGAACAAAAGGTGCTCGTGAGCAACTCAAAAAGTAGGTTGACCCTGGAGCCATCAGGAATGCGAGATGGTGTGACAGTCACTTGCTCTTGGTGTCTCCCTGCACACAGCTATTCCCCAAGGAACGTGGGGATCAAACAGTCCCACAAGGTTGAGTTTGTCCCCCATGCTGCACCACCCGCTCTGCTTATCACATCACTGCGAGGTTGAAGCCAGAGTGGTTTTGGGAGCCGTGAATTATTTGTGCATGATCCATTACTGCAGAGTTGCTCAGGAAAGGTCAGAAGCTCCCTTCAGACAAAAGCCCAGCTAACGGCTCGCATCGTCTGCCAGGGCGTGAAAGCTGGGCTTTCTTGGTGCTTTGACGCTTCTACCCATGGGTGGGACAAGGAAAACAGGAAAGTGGCACAGACAGGCAGGCTGACGTGCTGGAAGCCAGGGATGGAGAGAGGAGAGACGTGCTCGGCCTCCCCACAGCCGCAGCCATGCCAGCCCTCCAGCTGCATCCTCCTGGCACGCCAGCTGCCACACCGTCCTGGCATCACTGCAGTGCCAGGAAAGCCACGTTTCACCCATGGGCTGGAACTGCAGCTCCCTCCAACTGACCCAGCACGGGCACCACCTCTGGGGCAGTGGTGCTGCCACGCCAATGCCCCGTGGCCAGTCCCAGGGCACTTTAATGACCTACAGGGTCATGAAGATGCTCTATCCTCTTCCTCCTGCACAAGCGCTGCTACCTCATGTCAGCATCCCCCAGACCCCCACACGGGAGCAACGCATGCTGGCTTGGGGGGACAGCACAAGCCCCTGCCTGACGTTTTTGCTATGACATGACGTTTGCTAAGATAAAATGTTTTTGGTTGAGAGGGACCAAGAAACACGTGCTGTCAGTGGACGGACCTGCTTTCAGCTGTCTGGTTCCTCAGCCCACAGCAGCCCCCTCTCTCCTTCCTGCACAGCACCTGGAGAAAATATGAAGCAAACTGAAGCCTCAAAGACCTCTGTGAATTTCTCTGAGGGGTTTATTGAGACTGAGCCATCTGCTCACTTTGAAGGATAATTCTGTGGTCACATAGCGCATCTGTGCCAGCCCCTTCCCCACCTCTGCCCAGCACAGGGGCTGAATGAGAATCCTTTTTTCCAGTCTAATGATTTTTTTTAAAAGCATCCTTGTAGCAAGCTTCTAAAAGCAACATTAAAGAGAGAAAAAATAAATTGAAGTCAAAGTGAGGAGGTGTGAAACCCCAGGGGATGACAGCACTGAGTAAAGCCAGAGACTTCAGAGCCCGGAGAAGCTGCCAGGGAAGGGATACGCAGCTACCCACGCCGCGGTGCTCAGGAGGCTCATCGCGTGCAGAGCTGCTCTGCTGAAATGAGGTGAGGAAGGGGAGACTTTGCTTTAGCATCAAAATGGGTCAGAACCTCCCGAAGTAAGAGCACAGCTCATCCCAACCCAACCGCCCCGGCCGTGCAAAGCAGGACTGCAAAGCAGCAGCCACCCAGGCGATGCAGAGAGAAAGGGTTATGGCCAAACCTGTGGACGGAGCGCGTGGGGAAGGCTGGCAGCTCCCTTCGCTCCTCCTTTGCCGTGCCACAAGCCCCCCTGCCGCAAGAGGCCTGGCAAAACAGACCACCAGCAGCTGAGCATCCATCCTAAGGGCCTGAGAGCAGCGGGCTGTGTGCCGGCGGCAAAGGGCTCACCAGGAAACTCTCGTCTGGCGGCTTTAACTCTTGTATACGTGCTCCCAGGGCACCTGAACCCCGAGGGAGAGGCTCTAAGCAACTGCTGGGGGGTCCAAATGGGAACCATTTCCATGACAAGCACAACTAGGGCTGGCTTCAGCTTGGCATGTCTGAGCCCCTTCGGGTTAAAACTCCCGCTGGTGCCAAGGCCGAGGAGTATTGATCCCTGCCCCAGGACAGAGGCTGCCACGCTGGTTAATTGCTTGTTGAGGTAGAGGAAGGCTGGAGGTCAGATGCTGGCAGCTGCCATGCCTTCAGCCTGGAAACCTGAGCCTGGCTTGATGGAGCTATGAGGTAAGGAGCTGGAGAGGGGAGCTGAAAGCTAAACATCCACTCACCATTACATCCATTAGCGTATGGATCAGTAGGTGAGGGACTGAGTGACCTTTTCCCATTTCTGCTGAGAAATGAGGCTGTAGCAAGAAGGGCTTTGTAGGCTACAGAGGGTAAGAAACCTACAGCCTTCGCAAAGGGAGCACTGCAGCCCCGGGAACATCCCGACCTCCCCCCCAGACTGTGCCCGGGAGCAAACTAACCCAGGAAAACACAGCTTTAGCACAGGGCTGAGGAAGCAGAGCTATCATTTCCAGGGAACCTACTGGGGCAGTCCCATTCACCCAGCAAAACTAAGGCTACCCTTTAAGCTGGCTCAGGCATACCAGTTTGTATCTAGGTCAAGCTCATCCAGATGGCAAGCCTGGCTAGGATGGTTTGGAGTCGCAGACGGACTTGTGCAGTGAATGGGAGGCAATTTTATACAAGTGTCTCCATCTCTTTGGGTGGAGATGGGGGAGGAAGGGAAATAAGGAATGAATCCTATTTCCTATAAGGAAAGTCCTGGGGGACTTTCTTGCCCAGTCCATGGACTTTGTGGTACATTAACAGGGCAGTGTGAAACCAAGTTATGCTCCAGGTGAAGAGGGACATTTTGAAAGGAGAGTTCCCTCTGAAGGGGCAGGGGCAAAGGGACAGACCAGATATGTATGTACCACATCCAGCAGAAAAGCAAACAGGATGAACTAAACCCCTGCAGCAGAGATTCTGCATATGATGCAAAGGATTAAGGACTGAGCTACTGAAAAAAGAAAAATAATCATAGGGTTGGTGCTTCGGCACCAGAAACAATGCACAATCACCAGAACTGGCGCGCAGCACAAGGACGATCAGTGTTCTTCCCACCCTCCCCATAAACCGCTCATGCCACTGAATAAAAATCCACAGAGCTCATTTATAAAAGAGTAGTCACATACTCATCCTTTTAAAAGCTGAGTAATTTGGGGGTTTTTTTTGATGGCAACTCCTCTCACACAGCTCATCCGACCAGAGGAAGATGCCCCTGCACGGTGGCCCCATGCACGGGTCGGAGATCCCATCCCCTTCTCCTCCGCCGCTCCCAGCAGTGAACTGAAACTCAGCCGCAGGCAGGCTCCTGCGCTCCTCCCTCGTCCCGCGCCGCTCACGATACGTCTCCACACGGGATAATTTGACAGCAAAGTCACGGACAATGATGGAAGGTCAGGAACGTGAACGGTGCGAGTCTCACATTTCTTGCTCTGCTCTTAGAAACCCTCCCTGCGCAGCTCTGAAGCTGCTGATGGATTTTAACCTTCGGCAGAAGGTCTCCCTACCGATCAATCATGCCCACCATGTCTCTACGAGAAGTCAAACTCAATTACACCACACCAGGCGCCGGGAGTGCTTTGCTCCCAGTAGGTGAGGTTAATTCCCATCAAGAGTGGCCCACTGAGAATTTGATTTGCTAATACCGCAAATTGTTCCTCCAAGAGAAATACCCCTGCTGCCTTGTTTGTTGGAGGCAGGCATCTGTTTGGAGATCGCTCTGAGAGAGGCAAAATGTTCATTTAATACTGTGACTCATCTTGATTCTTAACAAACTTTCTCACCTAGAGACACAATTAAAAGGACAGGGGTGAGCATCCTGGTAACAGCCTCTCCTGCCTCAACCATGCATGCTTGGAAACCCCCTCAAAATGGGAATACCTCTTCCCTGCTGAGAGGTGCTCCCGCAGCACAGCTCGCAGAGACAAGGCCGAAATATTTGGCAAGCTCACCGACGCAGCGCTGGGAATCAAATGTTTGCGTCTACTCCAGATCAGTCCCAGATGCTTCGCATCAGCGATGTGGATGGCAACGGCAGCAGCCGAGAAGCATCACCCATGGGCTTCCCGCAACGCTCCTCTCTGCTCCCAGCCCTCCCAGCCCTGCAAACAAGGGCAACAGCGAGCCCTTGAGCAGGAGAGGAGCAAGGGAGGCTGTCGTGCTCCCTGGGAGCTTCAGGGAGAAGATCTTACGCCCAGTGTCCCATGGAGGCTGCATGACTGCCTCCATGCCCCGATGCGCAGCCCGGCTGCCCGTGCCAGGTCCTCCCCTGCTGCGGTCGCGGCGCTTGCAAGGAGCCGAGCACACAACAGGGTTATCGGAGCAGGTCTGCTCCGCTTCTCCTCTCCTCTCCCCAACGGCCTCAGTGCAGCGCCTGCCAAGCAAACAGACCCAGGGCTGGGTCCTACTTGTTCCTACACGACCTCTTTTCATTCAGTCATTTCAACTGAACTAAACTTCCAGCTCCACCTCATCCAAAATTAGAAGTACGGCAAAATCTAGATGAACAAATGACTTCTTCCTTAAAGAAGTGAAGTATAAGGATTATGGGGAGGGAGAGAAGGAGGAGGAGGAACAAACACCGCTTTTCTCTGCAGCAGCCTGCAAAACTACAAGCACGCAGACTATATTCCTTTACTCTGGGTCTCAGGGTGGCACAGGAGAATCATGCATTAGCTCTGAACAAGGCCTGGGAGGAAAGGAGATAAGTATTTCAGAACTGTGAATTAAAGCCGTTAGCAAATGTAAATTTACATTTCCTCTAAGTAATCATTATGTTTTCACTTCTATCAGCACCCAATGAATCACAGAGATGTTTTGTCTAGAAACACTAATGGTGAGGGTAGGAAGCCAGCAGCCTACCCACAGTAACGGCAGCAGGAGAAAAGTGCCAGAGGAACCTATAAAAAGGAGCTGAATTTTTCAAGAACGGCAATTACACCAGCCCATCATTGCCCATGAAATTATCAAATAGGAAAGATCTGCAAAAAAGAAGTATTTCAGGCACAGAGGAAGGCAGCGATTTAAGATTTTGCAGCTCAAGGTACATGTTCATATACGTGCAGGCATGGCACATGCACACAAAGAAAATGAAAATAAGGCTTTAAATAAGTAAAAAATATGCAGCCTCACACACGCACATGCTCCCAGCTACCCTCACGCACAAACTAATTGTCCACAGCATTGCCTGTAGAGGGGAGAGCTGCCCTGCAGATTTGCCAGAGTGGTATTAATTTCATAATTGCCTGTATTATGAAGATCTCTGCAGGATACCCTTGCTCACAACCAATTCAGCAAGAACAGTGGCCTTTTTACTTCTCTTTTTTTTTAGCGGTGTATAAAAAGAGAAGCAAGTTTCCGTTTTTAGACTCGGCAAACAGAAGAGTGACTCAGCTGCTGGAGCCAGTCCTGAATTCACCGCCTCCCACCCCAGAGTCTGGCACGGGAAGGGGTGGCAACGCTGGGCAGAGGGGCCCAGACCCATCCCACCCACCCGAACTATCAGGAAAAGGACTGAACTGCCCTTTGGAAACACCCACCTCCCACCACAACCTACCCAGAGCAGCAAAGCTTCCCACCTCATTAGCTTAATTATATGACAGAGGCATCTGGATGGAGGGCAGCAGTGGTGCCGAGACCCCCAAGCTGCACACGAGAGGTAAAACCCAAGGAAAGGAGACAGAAGGCGGCAGAGGAGCATCAACAGTATAAGAGTGTACCATGCTTCATTCTTGCTGATGATGAGCTGCAGTATGGGTGATGCTGGACTGGTGATGCTGGCCTCCGCAGCACGCAAGGTCTTGGCTTTAGAAGTGCCTTTCTTGCTAAGGGCGATTATCCCTTACAAAACAGGATGCAGAACTGAATTTTGCCCTTAGCACACGCAAGGAAAAGTCAAGGTGTGAGTGACGTCTTTTGAAAAATCAAGCTCTGAAGCCCACAGAGTACCAGGAGTACCTTCCTACTCGCGGCGTGAGGAACCATCCCTGTCCCCCAGAGCTCACGTCTCGCAGAGCCGCAGCACGCAGCATCTTCCAGGCATGGTACAGCACCTCCCCATTCGCAGAGCTCTTATGGATTCATTAAAAAGCACGGCAGACCTCCCAAAGCGAAAAGGAGGCCACTGCAAAAGAGCTGGTGAATAACCACAGGATGTTGCTATAAATCAGATATTTACAACAGTATTTACCCTATCTAAATGCCGTCGCAGGAATTGGTTTCAACTTGTAACTGATATTTCTGCGGCGGCGAGGATAGAGGTTTGCAAAGCCTACACTCCATAAGCAGTGGTTTACAGAGAGGGAATAGTGGCAGTTTTTCATTTTCCAGAGTCCACTCACCCTTCCAAGAATCTTAATGCCTCATTGATTCATAATACAGTACATAAAGATTTCATTTTTTCCTG
Organism: Harpia harpyja; assembly: GCF_026419915.1. Taxonomy (NCBI): domain Eukaryota; kingdom Metazoa; phylum Chordata; class Aves; order Accipitriformes; family Accipitridae; genus Harpia; species Harpia harpyja. The sequence continues at coordinate 16,979,847 of NC_068957.1, forward strand.
CACACAGTGATATATTATGGAGGCAATCTATTTTGCCACTGAAAAGTTTGCTTAGTAGAAAAATTTGGAGTTTTGACATTCAGGAAATTACAGTCATCTGTAAAGCACGATTGATATGCCAAGGCCAACATTTTCATTGCACTTATGGAGCCAGAATAACTATGCTAAAATACTTATTATAGTCTAAAAAAAAAAAAAATATCTCCAGGTTCTTGTTTATAAAAAGCATGTATTTAGTATTAAAGAAAAAAGCTTTATCCTTATATCCATACATATTTTAGCTATGTCTTAAATGCGCTAAGCCACATGCTCTCTGACCAGATGAAAATACTTTTAATAATTTAATAAAACCAATACTTCAGACAGCCTCTGCTGTGCCCTGAGCGTGCAAGCGGAGGGCACGAGCGGAACGCACGGCCACACGGAGCAGCACAAAAGCAGAAACGTGAGACAGGGGCTGCCGCACTGAACCTGCCCGATGTTCCCCGGGCTGCCCACACGCGTCCTGCCGCCCACCGGCCACCCAAAGGGTGCACGTTAGCTGGCGCACGTGAGGCAGAAGATTGCTGAACCCTGTGCGCTTCACTTGCAAGTTTTGTTGTCAATATGATCTAGAAGCAAGAGGGTGCAGAGGGCTCCCGTCTCAGCTTGACACGTACATTTGTCTTTTTTATGAATGTATGAATGTGTATTTAGAAGTTGTGATTTATCGTATTTCCTGAGCACTCGTTGCAATTTCCTAATCGCTGCTTGAACTGTAGTTAACACGCCTCCCCGTTCCTTCATATACGAAAGTATGTACTGCTGAACATCTCCGCCTCAACGTTGGAGGAATCCTGGAGCTCTCAAGAAAAAGATCATACGATTAGCCCCAAGAGCTCTGCATATCCCACAATAGGGAATTAACTCCAGAGAGGTATTTATAAAATCATTTGTTACTATATCAGAGCTCAATCAATTCTCTTCAATAATACCTAAAAGGAGGAGGTTTGCCTCGTGAAAAAAATGTAAGGCTGATGTTAATTCCTTCACAAGCCATTTGCAGATAATCTTCCGCATGCCAGTTAATATATCCCACGATAGGTTACATGAAAGTGCTTTTAAAAGCTAAAGGAAGGATATATAGCGTATAAAAAAGGCACATTAATGCAACTTATATTTTGCTTATCATAATATATTCTCAGCCTACTGCTAAAAGAGGGACAGAGGAGCGGACAACGTATTTACAGCTGCAACTTGCTACAATTTTAATTTCAGCTTTCATTGATTTCATTTAGCACCATGAGACTGTATAATGAAGAAATCTGTATCAATTGAAAATACCAAGTGTGCTTCTGCCCCACTAGGGCACTTCAGTAATATCATGTAATAGAAGGGGATTCTCATTTAATTGAATTGGAAATGAAACACATATTAGCTAAGAAAACTTAATCAGTGCAATAATATTAAAATGGGCCACTCAGACAAACTATACTGATTAAGTCACTTGCAAACATTTCCGTAATCATCACTGAGACTTGTGGCGTTAATGATTTAAACTCACTTTTCTACTCCAGGGAACAAAACTGTAATTTCATAGCAGACAATTAGAATATTTTAAACTCTCTCTCACACATTACAACACGGTCTCCTGGCAGAAGCACAGGATCTGATACTGCAAGGATATGTCTTGAACTTTGATGTACAAGAAGGTCTGCATGGATGCTGGGATGTCATCAAAATGTTTGATTTAAGCCAGGAGACAGCCCAGAAAGCACCTTGCCGGCTGGCGAGCATTTCTGAAGTACTCACTGCAGTTCCTCCGCAGACTTCATCTTTAATCTTGACTAGTTACTGATAGCACACACTGATGCACCGTAAAGCTGTGAGCTTCAAATGTCTCCCAGCAGACCAGGATTTTAAAAATCTTATTCACACATAGTTGGTTGACGTAACTGCATTTAAAATTTGCATGGAATAGCAGAGTGCATTTCTAATAAAACTCTGTAGATGTATTTGTAGTGTCAAAGCTCAGCTGGAAGGGGTTTTACATCAGCTAAGCAAGCAAGACTCTGCAAACATTACAAGATGTGCAGAACATCCCATTTCCCATGTCCACCAGTTCCACCTCATACATTTAGCAAAAGCATATTGTACTTGGTCTGAATTTGTTAGGGTGATGCCCTTAGAAAGCCACATTTATGGAAAATGCCACTTTTGCCTCTTACACAACCCTGAACCAACGCAGGGATGTGTCCATCGTGTTGGGCTCAGAGGAGGACCATCTACACAGTCCAAGCACGTGATGTGCCTGGGAACCAGAGACTGAGCTGGCAAAACCTCATCAGATGCTTTCTTGGGCGTCAGAGACACCACATTCAGCACAGATATCAGCTAGGACACATTGCGTGTTTATGGATTTCAGATGCCTCCTATATTGTTAATTAATCTGTAGCATTAAGATGTTCAAAATTCTATTTTAGGACAGCCAAAAGCAAATTCAATTTTTGCATCTTTTCAGTGCCACGAAGCAAACTTCAGCCAAATTGGCAGCTGCACTGAGGCCACCGCAAAGGGGAGACAGAGCAAGCTGGGCTGGGCAAGGAGAGGAGCCCAGCTGCCCTCCGCACCAGCGGAAGGGGTGAGGGCTGGCATCGCTGTGCACGAAGCACTCGATTCCACTGCCCACGAACAGCGCTGCTTGCTTTGCCTTTTGCTCTGTCTCTCTCGCAGCGAAGGTAACACGAGCGTGTGTCAAGACCTGACCTTTCTCTCGGCAGCTTCTCGCTGCGGTCCTTGAGCTCTGAGCCTGCTGCTCAGAGGAGCTGAGCTCCCACCCCACGCCATCCACAGCCAACCACGCAGGCAGAGCTTTGAACCCTCAGCCACACCAGCTGGAGGAAAAGTCTTGCTTAAGTTAGCTGAGATACCCTTAAAAACAAGCCGATTTCAGCTGAAGCCAAAAGCTAACCCACACTGCCAGAAGAAAACCAGGAGAGGCACCACCAGCCCAGCCCCAGCATGACCAGCCTAAAGCAAAATAAACCACATTATATTCAGGGTTATTCACTAAGATTCACAGCCCCTTCCAAAAGGATCTGCCATTGCTCCCATTCCTCTAACCTCCTCCTCAAAATGGGAAGGAAAAAAAAAAAAAGCAAAACTCCTCTATGAGCAGCGAGAGATGGTTCAAAACAGCATCGTTCCTATCTGCGAGCATCTCTTGAATGATTTTCAGAAGACACAGTTCTACTCCTCCATGGATTATTCTGGCTAAAAATGTGTATGACATTTTAATTATCAAGTACAAATGTTACTGCAAGCAAGCAATGAAACAGATGGTGTCCTGAATTTTACAGTACAGCCACATTTTCCAGCTCAAGTTTACAGTTCACCAATCAGCAAGCTTCAAGTCCTGCCTCGACCATGTCTCCCCTACCCATCTGAACTGCTGCAACCCTTCTGATGCCGGGAGTGCAGCTTTGGGAGTAGAAACTCAACGCAAGTTGTCCTCCTCCAAGCAAATGCACAGCGTGTTTCACAATGAGGAAACAAAATGGAGCACAACTCTATACGTCCCAAAAGCACGGCAGGTATGAAGCAGGAGAGCATTTGCCTTGGAAAAAGGATGAAGGGATGAAAGGTGGCTGAAGAGGAACTGCCCTACTCCAGGGAGCAAAGAGGTGACCTTGCTACCTCCATCTCAATGAAGGACTTAACTTGCTAATCTCAGCGTCTTCCCCAGCGAATCCCACTCATATAATTTATAGCTCCCCAGATTTCCTCCTCTTCCCCTGTGGTGTATTTGGCAGTCCTCCCAAAGGGCGTCCCCAAGGCGAAGGGACAGGATGGCATGCATGAGCGTCCCTTCGGCACCCACCAGTGCCAAGTCCCACATCACCAGGGGATGAGAGAGGAGCAAGGCCAGAAGCTTTTCCATTCATCCTTGCTGGCCTACCACCCTGCCAAAAAAACCAGTACCTATGACCAGATTTGCACTTTCACGTGTTTATTTCCCCCCTCTTATAAAAAACAAAATATAATTCAAGAAACAGGAGCCACATAGGGGAACATCATCACACGTGTCACACAATGTGGAGGGGGACGAGGAGGACCTGGGGCCACCTTCAACTGACCACAACTCTGTAAATGCACGTTCAGACGTGTCTGAGCATTATCCAGCAACGGATGTAGCCGCAGCCTAGAGGAGACCCAGCTCAGGCTGGGTCCACCCTGTGGCTTGCACCTTTCTTCTGTAAACCCCACACGGAACACAATGAAGCAGGTGAACACTCGTCTCCTGGGTTTACAGCACCATGGCAATGTGGTTCTTGCTTCGAGGAGCTTATGATCCAGTTCAGACAACACACTAGGAGAAGGTGCGGGTCCAGCGACCGTTGGGGGAGAGTTGTGGTGGCATCCCCGGAGTTCAGGCAGCAAACACGGTGAGCTTTCGGCTCTCGCTCCCTGCTGCGTGTGGCCAGGCTATGTCCCCATCAGGCCGAGGAGCACACGATGCCCTCGTTGAATGGGCTCTTAATTTAACAGGCTACGGCCAAACTGAATCTCGGAGAGCTTTCCTGGTACTCCGCTCCATTCATCTCCACTAACCGCAAAGGGGAGCCGCTGCCGGGGCTTATGGCATCAGTGCTGCAATTACCACAAGAAAACGTTTTCTGGGAAGGTGTCCCAGAGTATAATACGCCGAACGTTTCCTCTCACCACTCGCAGTACTGAGTAATAACCCCTTCTCTCAACGCCAGCACCAGGCTAGCTTCCAGCTAGGTCTGTGAGGACGGGCACCCGTCCCGTCGTGCCCCTGAGCAAGCAGAGCGCTGGTAACACCAGGTCTGCTCTCGCAATTCACCCTTGTGCAGACATCCGTGGGATGTGGAAGCACTCCTGCAAAGACTAGACAAGAGATGCTGCACAGGCCAAGGCACAGCCCCTTTGGACCCCAGACTTTTCCCATTTTGCTTTGAAACGTGTTCAGGAGTAGAGCTTTGGAGGTGGAGGGGCCAATGCCAGCTTTGTAGATAGCCAGTGATGCTTGGCTCACCCCGCTAGCCAGAAAAGCATTTGCCACGTGGGCTTTCACTTCTGCATGCAGATTTGCTTGCTGTCACTTAATCCAGTGACACGTTGGCATCCAGAGGTGAAGAAGGAGAGACCCATGGTGGTCCTCTGAGCCCACCTGGGGAACCTCTTCCTAAAGGGAGCCAAACAGGGCGCTTGCAGAGCTGGAAGGACCCAAGGGCAGAGCTTGCCTTGGAGCACAGGTGCCTTCACGAACACTTTCCAATGAGCCCCTGGACACCCAGGGAAACCCACCTGGGTATTTGGTTCCTCAGGGAGAAAAGCCAAAGCACCGGCCAGTACCACCGATACTGGGTACGCAGCCTGGTTTGCCGCAGATCGATGCTTTCTCATTTGAACTCAGCAAACAGGTGCTCCAGAGCATGATGAAGTGTATCACAGCAGCGCAGGTTCTGCTCTCAGTCACACCGGCAGCTGGACTGCTGTGATAAATAAACCTGAAAATCAACTGTCTGAGCGACAACGGCCTCTTCTTAGGTGTCCATCCCTGGAGGGGTTAATCTAAAACAATCTAATTTCTTTCCAAATCGCACAAAATCCAATAAACACCAGGCAGCAGTGTCTTTTCCCATTTAGCAGATTAAGAAACTGTGCTCTACCAAACTTATCTGAAGAATTCATTCCCACAAAATTACACCGGGTTTTGAACCTGAGGTTGATAGACTCCATTATATCTGCAGGCTGAGCCATCCACCGGGGGGCTAGATTAATGCACAGCCAAATGCCACCTGAGCCGGATTTTCCGGCAAAGCATCCGAGCAGGGATGTGGACAAGAGCAATGGGTGTGAAAGGGCTCACGACAGCGGCGATTTGGGCCAGGGCTCAGGCACAGCAGCAGCATCTTTAGCTACATCTCCACCACCCTGTCATTAAAACAGCAGCACCCCCGTAACTCATTTCAACATACTGAGACTGGGCTTCTCTTCACATTATTTTAAACAAAATGACACTTGCTCTAGACACTTAAATGCATCCTGGTCTCATCACATCAACAGAGGAAGCATATTTTTTCTGTTTATGTGAAAGGTGATATTGGATGCATCATACATTGAAATCGGTTGCTGGCTTCCTCCCTCAACATAAATAAAGGGAAAGAAAGTCAGAGAAGATAGATTTTAAAGATGTATACATATGCATACCCTATTTTCTAACCTAGAACATTATTAAATTCTTTCATATATTCATGTGAGAACTGCAAAAGACTGTGAAAGAAGAGATGCTATCACTCATACTTTCCCAGAGCAAGGATTAAGGAGCTTTTCTTCTTAATAAAAGCTATATATTTAAATAGTATCTGTTCGACCAAACCCTAGTTGGTACTGGCCAACAGAGGTGGAGTGTACAGCTCACATCCCAACTTTGTGGAGTAGTCCTGCCTGCAGGTCCAACCCAATCAGGGCAAGACCGAGCAAGAGATATCATGGTTGTCAGAGCTTTGACCTTTTTATAGCTATTAAGTGCCTTTAAATTTCTGCAGTTTCCACAGGTCTGAGCATCCTCTACCAAAAATACATCCCACACGCCCCATCCAGCCCCCTTCCCAGCCCTCGGGGAGCTGAGCCCAACCAAGCCCCATCTGAGCTGTTACCCAAAGGCGTTGCAGAAATGTTCTGGTTTGCAAGTGATGCTAAATTCATCTAAACAGCTTTATTTATGAGTGGTGTTACATCCCGCTTCTTGGGGAGACAGATCTGCCACTAGAATTGCCTTTTCCTGCCTGCAGAAACTGTAAGTCTGCATCAACATTACACAATTATTTTAAAGACATTACTTAGATAGCTCTATGGTAATGTGTATGTACACCAACCCCAGTCCCGCAGAATTTGCATGGCAGAATTTTTTATCATGCTTCTTAAAGATTAATAATTTAAAGCAAGTTGTAACTGTGCTAAGATTTAGTCTTATGTTTTCATCACTGCTTTATATCCTCATAAATATCCAACATTCCCAAGTATATAGGAATCTGAGATGGTATTCAAGAGGAAAAACTGCAACCAATATATCTTCCATTTATGGAATTGAATATAAGATCATATTCAAAGTGCTGCATTTACTGTCTGATTTTGAATACATAAAATATATAGCCATTACAAATTCACCTTTCATTGCAAAGCTTTGTTCTTGTAGTGACATAACTTATTGCCAGATTAGAGCCCTAAGTACGGCTAGACCGTTTTTCATCTTCTCCATTCCCACAAACACGACTGGGAGAGACAGGTCGTGCTCTCTATCAAAGTTGTGCTTACCACACAGCAATATTGCAACACGTCCCATTAGAGTTATGTCTGCCGAGACTGTGAGCACAGACTTGGCTGCAGGCACCTCCTAATGGAATTACATAATTGGAGGCATGTCATCTAAATCTGAACAAATTGGATTCCCTTGTCATGCACTATTGAATCAAAACGGAAAGAACGCTCCATGCTGTTATCTATGGTAAACCAACGACAGCAAATCCGGCGTCACTAATATTTTGATAATGTGATGTTTATTAAAAATGGGGGAGGGACTGGGGGGGGGGGGGTGGGGAGACAAAAGTTTCATGTAAGGCATGCCAAAATCATGTTGCATGCAAAAATGAGCTCCTCTGAGTTTGGTTTCAGATTGGGAATTATGTTAATGGTTTATGACGGTTGAGATGTTAAGAAGATGTAACAGCAGAACTATGCGAAGCTGGTTGCCTGTAGCAGCCAGGGAAGTGGAGGTGAGGACTTCGGCCAGCCCCTTCCACCAGCTCTGCACCTGGAAGAAGTGACACCCACCAAGGCGTTTTCTCTGCTGCCAGTCCCTCCCCTGCCCAGTGCACGGTGGTTCGGATGCATTAACATTCACATCTTGCAACCAAATTCTCCAGCCCTTGTAATTCGTAAGCATGCCCTGCTTTTCGTTTACAAGTATATCAACTTTAATTTGGAATTACTGGAGGAATCATAACTAGGGAGCAATAACTTTGAGCGCACTGAACTGCACATTCAGGGCAAATTTCCACTGAGCGCTCAGCTCGATCTCCAGCTCTGCACATATGAAAGAACAGAGGCATTAATTACATTACCAGAATCACTAATCAGCCCACTGCATCTTTACATTTCATCAGCTAACTGCTGGTGCAAAATGAGAGCCTTTTTTTCCTTTGATTCAGCTCTTCAAGCTTCATCAGGATATTTCCATGCACACATGGAATGCATTCATTAACAAAAACAACATGGAAAAAGAAACTAAGAAAAAACTGAATTCTGATGCCTTACAGAATTCATGGTTCTCCTAGTTAATTAATTGTGGGACAGCTCGGGCTCCCCCATCCTCACTGGGCCATCAGGGCATCTCGAGGACTGAGCCGGGGGCATCTGAGGCAGCACCGTGCAATGAGCAGGGGAGCAGAGCATCCCACCCGCTGTCCAGCCCAACGCACGCAGAGGTTCGGGCAACCGGCCGGCGGTCTGCGACAGCAAGAGGGAGTTATACGTAGTATGACCCTAACGTGGCTAGCGCACTGCAGAAATTCGGGTTCCAGAATGACATCAGCACGCTGTACTCTAACACCAACAGCTCTGCCCCCCACCTCCAGCAGCCTTGCATTTATGCAGTAGGTGTGCCAAACACCTATTTATATTCAGTGTGAGGGAGAAATGCTGTCAAATCACCAAATTACCTCAACTTGTGAGAGCACACAGCACACAGCAGGGGGAAAAGTGTTAACTACCTACCTAGCCGCCGCCTGTAGATCAACACTGAGAGGAGCCAGCTAAATATTTACTTTGCGCTCCTGGGGTCTGAGCATTTTCCCCTGAGTCGCAGTGCAGGATTACACCACCAGGCAGCCCAGTGCCCGCCCAGCTCCAAAAATGCGCAGTCCCGGCTCTGCAGCCCTTTGCAGAAGGGACCCTCAAAAAGTTGTATCCTTAAAATCTATAAGCCTGTGCAATCTCCAGCGAGCGTAAAGGGCCATTAATCCATGTAGATGAAAGAACTGCATGAAGAACAAACGCTCCTTGGGGTTGCCCAGCACCGTGTTTTCAGCCACGTGGGTTTCTCCTGCCCCACGGGCGGGAGCAATGCCATCTCACCACCAACTCCTCGGCTGCTTCTGCACCGAGCTCCTGGGGGCAACCGTGCCACAGAAAGCGATAAACATGGTGGGAACGGGGCAGATTCCCATGGTAGTGAAAGAAACAGCGACAGGAGAGCCCATGCTCCAAGTGGGGCTGTCCCACCGCTTCAATACCACCACGTGGTCCTGCTTTGATGGCTCATCCGGTCCAAAATATTACATTAATATTTAGTGACATTTCTAGACCTAAAGTGAGGGAGAGGGAAAAGGAAAATAACCAGCCAGCTCAGTATTTTGCAAGAGTTGGCAATGCCTGGCACATCTTAAATCTAAAGATTACCGAATTACACTGACAGTACTTGATCCCTAAGCGTCCTTGGGATTAAAGCTGAGCAGTTTAAATATCTCCGATAGCAGCACTGGCTGTGCAGATTGCCCGCCCCAGCACTGCCCTGGAGGAGCACAGCAGGGAGCTACACCTGAACTCCCGGCTTCCACGGCTCTCTGCGTGGCTCACATCTTGGAAGCTGTTGCTAAATAAATTGCAAAGGATGTTTACCTGCTCCTATCACAGGGGTGTCAACTGACCACAGCATAAACAAAACCAAACAGGATTACTGACTGCAGCATCCCCAATTCTTTTATCAAACCATCTTTTGTTAATCTGCAGCTTCAGCCTTTTCTGCCGCCAAGTTGTGACCTTCCTCGCCATGCGCCCATCTCCATAGAGACGAGCTCTCCTCCTTGATGGCAGTGCCTTGCTCTCATTGACCAAAGAGATCCTCTTAAGTGACTGTGGCATATACAAAAGATCTGAAAGACAGCCTAAATTACATGATACATCCTTACATCTTCACGTCAAGCGCCAGCCTGTCTTAAAGCCTGAGCATGTCTGGTTGCACAAATGACCTCAACCACGTCGCTAAGGCTGAGTCTTTGCAGGGCTCGATGCCGCTGTGCTAATACCCTCGGGTGACACGACTGACGCCACCAGACAACATGTACTCGACACAGCCGCCTCGCAGAGAGGCTGCTGTTTTGGCTAACAAACCAGGGACTCAACTGCGGACCTCCGGGATGGGCTACAACAGATTTGCTCTTTGCATTAGAGCAAGAAACTGGGGTTGATGCAGACTTCTTATCTGATATGGCTTAAAAGAAGCCACGACAAACACCCCCTGGGGCAGTTACGTGGAGTCAGGGCGACTCGCTGCCTTCTGCAACGCAGAGTTGCAGAGTTGAGTTGCAGAGCCCTCAAGCCACCCAAGAGCCGGCAACTCAGGATCACCATGGCACATTGCTTTGCACCAACATGGACAAAACCCCCGGAGCATCCCAGCCAGGGAGGGGAGGAGGGAAGGGCACACCGGGATGCTGAACAACAGCCGTGTCCTCAACACAACAGCAAGAACCAATGCCGACATCCACCCAGCTGGAAGACACCTGCACACCAGCCATGACCCTGTACACCCATACAACATCATTAAAATCAGTATTTTACCTCCCGATTGTACGATGCTCCTGCTAGCAGTAACGAACATAGCTGCATTTGTTATCTGGCAGGCATAACCACAACTCTCCAGGGCAGCTGCAAAATTCAGAAAACTCATCCACAAACAGAGATGTTATGAAGCTCATTCTTGCACTCAGCCTCCTTTATGTTAGAAGTATCAGCTCGTAATTAATACATTACAACTAATTAATATCACTAATTAATGAATTGGAGCAAGGGCAGGGAGCTAGGAGAACATTGTTTTTGATAGCTATGAAATGCACTAACAAGACCCAGCTGGGAAATGACTCCTCTCTTTTGGGAGTTTTTACTAGTTTGATTTCCAATCAAAAAAGCTCTTATGAATATTTAAAGAAAAAAATTATTATAAGAATAGAATGAAAAAAACACTGCCCAGTGCCCCCAGTGTCACTCATCCTTCCCCCAGGGCAATGCTGTCAGGCTTTACTGGAAACGAGGGGGTCCACACGGGAAAGGGATGGCACGTGCTTAAATTAGTGTTGACACCTCTTTAAAATCAACTGACCAGGAGACATAAATCCCCCAGAAAGCAGGTCCTGTTGGTGCTCATGGGGATGGTTTACCTGGAAAGGACCATACTGGAGTGGGGGTCCATGCGCTGGTGCGATGCTGAGCTAGGGAAGGAAAACGTTCCCCCAGAGTCCTCCCCCTGTCCATGGGGAACCTCATTGTCCCCCTTCGTGGCCCAGGGCAGCCTTGGTGCCTCTCTCAGATGCTAATTTGGGGATGTTGGTCACCCAATCAATAGTAATGCCATGGCTGGAAGCACACCCAAAACCCAGACGTCAAACAGCCTGGGGCTGGAGAGGGGGCTGTGTGTGTGTGTGTGTGTGGTGGTGGGGGGGGGGTTATACAGTAATAACAGCTGGTTGGAATAATAAATTAGCACCTAATTAACAGGAGTGTTGGCTACAAAACACTGAGTTAATGGAATAGAAAAAAAGAAGGCAAAAAGCTGCTGCTGTGAAACAGGGAGGTTGCTTTAGAAGCTGCTTTGTCAAGGACGCATCTTGGAAGTTGAGGGTTTAAAAGCTGAAGGAAGAAAAGTGCTTTTGTGGGGGGAAACTTCCCCAGTCCTTACCTAAGGTCAGGATTTGTTTCCCGGGTAGGCATTAGCCCGCAGCGCTGGTGGGTGATTAAGCCCAGACTCTGCCTATCAGGCAGAAGAAGGGGCTGTAGTGTCTTCAAGTTGCATGGGAAAGGACAAGGCAAGCATTTGGGATGCAGATAATACAGTCAGGACAAATATTTATTGGGTCAGTAGCTGCTGGTGAGAAAGAGAAGCTATAAAGTGGAGATAACAAGGAATAATGCTGCCACAATGGGAAACTGCACTAATGACTTAACAGCTCTTTGCACCTCTCCATAAAAACCTCCTAAGGGAAATCTCTTATTCAGTGCCGAGGAAACAGTGGTGTAAATCTGCTCTCTGCTCCATCTGACCCGCCTTGCACTCGCAGCAGCTGCCAGGCCAGCTCCCTTCTTGGCTTACTGCTCTTCTACCCTGTTTTTGCTTCCCTTCTCCAAGCAAGCTGCCGTAAATATTCTCCCCCGGCTTTCTGGCAGGTCCCAGCAGCGCCGGTGGAGCAGGGCAGGAGGAAAGACCCCCCACCACTCTCCCTGGAGCTTGGGGACTGTCCCGGCAGGGACATCGGGACGGGCACAGGCAGCAAGGGTGACCTGCACCCTTCCACACCAGCAACACCCCCCCAAACTCCAGCCAGTACTTGCCACGGGACCATGCACGCAAGGCAAACGCAGAATAAGCATCTCTGCTAGGTAGGAGACGCTAAGGACACAGTTCTAAAAAATGCCATTTAACTGTCTTTAATTAATATTCCGAACTACATGTAAGCCTTTAACACACAGCAGGATCACGGTGAAAGATTTATGAGATTGGTTCACCTTTTGCGAGTGCTGCCTTGGGTCATCAGTGCAAACTTATCGTCAAGCCCATGCACCAGTGGAGAGCTAGAGCGAGAGGGGAAGGGCAACATCTGCACGAATATGATGTGACCTACTTTTACAGTAATTTGAATGCATATCTGGGAAAAAAAACCCACCCTCTAAAATTTTAAGGGAGAATTATAAATCAAGGCATGACAGTAAACAAGTAATTTGTGAAGTCATACTGTCTACTCAGTACAAACAAGAGATTCATCAAATAATAAAATACTACTTTAGAAGAAAACAAGCACAATTATTTTATAATTATGGCTGCTCTAGTCTTCTGAGGGCAGGAAACCTTCCTACCTCCATAGAATCATAATCAAGACTCATCAAAGTCCTGTAAAAGCAAATCAATATCTGCTCTTGGCAGGACGAGTTAATTAATACCAGAGTGCTCTTCTGCATGCCTTCCTGGCTGTCAGTCTGAAGGTGCTAAGCACAGCTCTTCCTAAATGTTCTATAAAAAAAGCTCCTAGCACCACTGTGGCTACAAGTGACAAAGGATGCTGCGTCCCTGCGTGTCTGGATGTATGGGTACCGTGGGCTGCGCTTCTCTTCGTAAGGGAAGACATCCAGGCTTTTAAAATCAGTAAAAGGCAATCGACTCCATGCTTCTCCGGATCCTTATCTCCATCACACAGGAGACTCAGGCAGCACCATGCAGCTAATTTGCTGGTTTATCTATCACCACGTATACAGGGAAATCAAAGCCGCATCCTTTTCACCACTACTGCACTTGCAGAGCTGGTCCCCGGTTACATGTGGTTATCTGAGGTGCTGTGGCATCCCACACCAGACATGGTGCAGGAGAGCTGGTTGTTATCAGATAACTGACTCGTGCTGCCAGCAGTGGTGGGTTAATGCTCTGCCAGAGACTTTGGAGATGCCACTTCAAATATTGGCGATCAGAGCGCAAGCTTTCATCTTTCCATGGCAGATTCACTGGAGCTCCGTGCCATTTACTGCATGCCTCTTCCTTCTTTTTTCTTCTTATGAGACCTTTAAAACGGAGGTCTTGTCTGCCCTCTGTGATTAGCAAAGATCTCGCAGCCTTCCTGAAAGTGCAGGGAAAATGACAGCCAAGAACATGACAGCAGTTAGACGCCCAGAGCAGGAAGGAGTGAGACGCACTCAGCAGATTGCTTTGAAGCAAAAGCTTAGTAAAACATTATTAAACTTATTTTTAGCCTTATTTCCTAAACAAATCAGCCTCTCATGAACACACTGTCCACCTCCCTCCTCTCTCACCAGCCTCCTCATAATTTTTTAATTGGTTCCCTTATCTGGAGACTCTGCTGTCAAATTTGGGTGGAAGATAAATAAGCGTTGAGAAGGGACATAGGGGAAAACACCCAGCTGGTGATGGAGAGCAGGCATTGCTGGGAGCCGCGGCTGGCCCAACAGCACAAGTGCCTCCCATCACCCATGCTCGAGTTGAGATGGAGATACACAGTGATTTTTAGGATAGAAAGCTGGCAGATGTAGCAGGGGCACAACACAGAGGTACCGCTCGATGGCTTTGCTGAACAGCAGCGTTCACCACGTCCCAAGAGCGTCAGTGATGTTTTACAGACCTCCTGCCAAGAGGAGCTGATACGTCATCTCAAATCAGGCATAAAAATGGGACAAAGATGCAAAATGCCAGAAGAACAGGAAAAGCCAGTTCTGCTGAGTGCCACTGTTGATGTATTTTTATTGTTGTTTAATGGTTTTCTTGGATCAAGCAAGGGAGAAAATCCAAGCGTGCAGAGAGAACTGGCTGTTCCCTGTCTGCAGGAAAAGGCATCAAATACGGAGGACGGCTCAGCCACAAGAACACATGGGCTAGAAGAGTACGTACACAAGAGAAATGGGTGAGGAAACAGGCTGTAGGGTAACGGGGGTGCAGAAACACAGATGCCTGTCGGGAGAGTGCCTGCTGGAGCAGGGACCAAACCGTAGATGCTAGCATTTGGCTGGGAGAAGCAGTTTTTCTTCACCTGGTTAGCACAGACTTCACCTGTGTCAGTGTTTTACTAAGAGGATGGGGAGAGATTGAAGGCTATTAAGTTTCCACAGGGCTAAGTGGTATTAAAATCCATTGCTGGAGTTCAGGTAAGTGGCTGGGTAAATACGCTCCCCAGCCCGACGCCGCTGGGTCCATTAGCCGGTGCTACCATCGGCGGAAAGTGGAGAGCGATCCATGCAGATGCCGTTGTTTGTAAGCCAGCTCTCATTTCAGTGCAGTCTTCGAGCCGCCCGGGCAAAGCAGATGGTGAGGGAAAGGCTCCCTGGGAAGAGGCTTTACCATCTAAAGCCTGCTATCCCTTTCCTTCCACGTACCGGTTCCTTCAGGGAGCAGATAAGGACAGGCACTTTGCATACTCAGAGACTGGTTTCAGCTCATTTTATCCCCTTCCCCATCGTTCCTTGGGTTTTGCTCTGTTCTGGGATTTAAGTAAAAAGACAAACACAACCTCCCCAAACCCTTCAGGAGCAGCGAGGGCAGCCAACCACCATGAACACCCAGCACACACACATCCACAGCCTTTCTATTCTTCAAAGCGGGTTCACAACACAGCCAGCCGGGCTCCCCGCTACTTTTGGCTGAGGCTGCAGTGGACATCACCGTACCATTTAGCATCTGTTAGGGACTTTGCTTCAAACACTTCTTTGGCAGATCTGGCCGAGCGGCTCATATTATTCAAGAAGGAGAAACCTAAGGAGTGTGGCAAAGAGCCTTGGTGCAGTTTGGTCGCAAACAGCCAAGCACCCCGGTGCAGAGCTGGTCGACCCAAGACAGTTTGCTATTGTGTGCTGTTTTCTATCCCAAATAACCCCCTCCATGCACTCCTGCACCCAGCCCGAGGGTCTGGATACCAGGGGGTCTCCCCACAGGTACCTGCACCAGGCAGCTCATGAGGGACAAACCACGCTGCCTACAGCTGCCTGAGCCTACTCAGGGCTTATTTCAAGAAGATGCTCTGTGCATTCGTGGCTCTGCGGTGCCCCAAGAGCCAAAGGCAGTAGGAAAGCTGCCCCTGTGCAGCTCCAGTCTGGTAAACAGAAACCTCCAGCCTCTTCCAGGTCAGTGCACACAGAGATGCCCCTTCATTTTAAAAAACAAATTTTGCATGAGTCTACAGAGCAAAGGCAACATTTTTTGCTTTCTGGGCATCTTCCTTGTCTCTGCTTTAGAGAGACAACAGTTAGAGCAAGCTGAAGAAATGGAAAAGCACAGGGCAAGCTCATTTTCAGTGAAGGCAGGTTACCAGCTTGGTCCCAGCCAGCCCCAGGGTGGGATGAGCCGTGAGGAGGAGCAGGGGAAGGACCGCTGCTCCCCTCGGGGCCGGTGCAGGCTCCTTGCAAGCTTGCCAGTCAAGCAGACTTCCAACCAGGCTGTCACGTCTCAGGGACAGGCTTGGTGTCCCATGCCGAGATCCTGCAACAGACCAGTGCCCCACAAAACCACGTTCACACTGGAGGAATTGAGCTCATTTTTTTAAAGACGCAAGTTCTTGGACTTAGTATACTGAGCTGCCTTGTTGTATACAAAGACCAGACTGTATTCTTGCTACTTCTGGCAAAATATTCTCAACAGTTAAAACGGTTCTCCGAGCACCCCACTTTCCCCCGCATCCAGCGCTCCCTATCACTCTGCTGAAGGAGGCTGTGAGAATGGGCAATGCCGCAGACATTCATCTTTTGCAAGTCTCATCTTTCCTGTGGATTTGGCAATTACTGCAAACAACACAGGACAAGCTCAATAGTAGGTGAGTGAAAAATTGGATCTGACAGCCCTAATTGAGCCTGAAGTCCCATTTACCGAAAATGATCTGGCATAATTAAAAATTCACAACTGGAGACCAGTTGTGAACACTATACATTATGGGTTCTCTGAATTACTCCGGGAAACATACACTCTCCAGGCTTTGGACTTGCAGCCAAAACAGCTCAAGCCACATTGATGGAGTCATTTGAGAGGAGTAACTCTGGGTTTCAGGGAGGGAGGGAGACAGCCTCTCATGCTCAGCAGCCACCACCCGTCACGGCAAGAGGGTGGCTGTGCCGAACTCACACCAAGCACAGGTTTCCAAATATTCTCTCCAATTCTAAGATTTCTTCTGATGCAGTTTGCTGCCATCCCTATACCTTGGGGATACTCTCTTCACTACCACATTAAGGCAGTAACAGGACAGCTGCTGTTTTTCTGTTTTATTTCAAATTTTTCGTGTTATCTCAGTATAAAGCAAAGGGACAAACTTTCTTGCAAGCACTAACGGGAGCAGCTCCGCACACACAAGGGCTCTCCGAAACCTCTGCCCTGTGCCATGGCCACCGCTAACACGCAATGTCCCTGGTGCCCCAGTGCAGATACATGTGCATCTTTGCAATTGCTTTCTCCTTATTAACGTAATTGGGATTTAATTCCAGCACATCATTTACAAGCTTCACTTAGTCTGAGACAACTTAGGGGAATGCAACTGGAAACATCTTCGTTTCTGCTTTTAACAAACCACCAAGATATCGCCAGTAAACAGAATATTTGAATAAACACATGCCAGTCTTCAACGGGGCAAGGTGTGGGATGTGGTACGTTAATCCAGCTGCGGTGTGTTCATAGGGAAATAAAAGCCTCAATAAACAAAGCACGTTCTGTTCTGCACACAAACATACCAATCACAGCTAAATAACAGGCCTTGGTTCATTTATAATAAGACATAACTTTCCATTTATAAGTGTTTTTAGGAACAGCCCTCAAACAGGAGATTTAACTGAGCTGAGCACTGAAGGTACTAATCAAAGTCTACTGCTGTATCTCACTCAATAGGCAGGATACTTGCAGGAGAAAAAGAATAATTACTTAATCATTAGCATTTTTGAAAGCCAACATATGCACAGCAGTAGCTTCATTATATTTTTATCTAGACTAGTATACTGATCCTCCCATCCTATAACTAAGGCTCCAATGGATATAACATGCCATTCAGTTCTCCCTCCTAGCAGGGTTTTGTTGTGGGGTGGGGTTTTTTTTCCCCTTTCTCCCTGTCAGCTGCTGAGAACCGGCACGACAACCCAAACTTCCCAATAAATCACAGAGGCAGCGACTCATTTAAACCCTCCACTTCAGAGGAACAGCAAGGTGTCATCTTCTCAGCGGCGCCGCAGCAATCGTTAGCGATGCAACGCTGCTTTTCCGAGGCACGTCACCTGTGCTGCAATCCAAAAATAGGCCATCCCAAAATAGGCCGTTGAGGCAGGAGAGGGAACCAAGCTGCACACGCAGGCATTTCCAACAGGTAATGCAAAACCTACTGCATGCCCAGGCTGGAGATGAAAACAAAACGGGTCTGGCCCCTGGTTAATTCTGCAGGGCATCTGGACCTTCCCGAGCCCTGCTGTGACACTAATTTGAGCATCTAGGTGCGAGACGAGCATTTATGCACCAACGTGCCCATCTGCTGCCAGAGGAGAGCCCACGGCGGTGCACACCTTGCCACCACCCCGTGCTGCGGCAGGACGATGGCTGGACCTGGGCAGCTCTCCACGTGCTGCTGTGGCAGATACGGGGCCACTGAAGAGGGCTCCACCGTGGTGGGCGACAGCAGAGCATCCCCGGGGTCCAACGCTCAACTTGGGGCTGCTCCGGCTGTGAAACACCAGGACTTGGCTTTATCCCTCATTTAACCAGGGACAATTGCAAGCGGGCTCAGCTTCCCTGACGGCACTGTGGGATCAAACGTTTTTCAGCGAGAAAACCTCAAACTCCCCAACCTTTTGTCACCCGTGCAACAGATGACAAAGGGAAAAAGCAGTTGTGAGCCCTCCTGTCAAACTAACGCCCTTTTACATTTCTTTGGGGTTTTTTTGGCATCACCATCTAAGGGCACCCCAAGTCACACAGGCAAGTTGAAGAGAAAGGAGCAGGGCTCACATCCTCCAAGGGTCTGTGAAAGGAATTAGGAGGAGGTAGCAATCTGTTAAAAACACTACATTTTCAGGAATTCCACCATTCCCTGGGCTCGCTGTGGGCTCTGCAAAGACAGATGAACCAAAAGCACCTCTGCCTGCCAAGTTTGCAAAAGCCTGACTTAGCCCATCCTCAAACTGCCTAGGTCCACCGGTGAGCAAAGCACAAGGGAGTCCCAAAAACCAGAAATCTGGAGGAAAAAATGACACCCAGCACAAACTACTCTCCCTCTGCTGCTTTCAGCTACAGAATTTCATTACATTTGCTGCTGCCTTCTGATTTTCTGGCACAGCATTCGGGACACTGGAACAGACTATTTTGCACAGCGTCTGCCATTATCAAGAGACTCTGCAGTCTGCAGATTGCACGCAATTTATTGCCCATATCCCCTCCATGGACAACCCCCCCTTAAGCTTTATACAGAAAGCATTTGCAGCAAGCCTGCTTTGATGCTGTCTCTACAAATTGTGAGTACAGTACGATCTCTAACCCCTGTCCCCAAACAGTGGCACTTTGGATGCTTTTTTTTTTCCTAATTTGATTAAAAAAGAGGTGTCCCAAAGCTGCAAAACCAAAAAAAAAAATCTCCTCCTGACCTAGGTTACTACTGCCCTTCACCAAACTTACGTGTTGTCCTTTAAGGTGTCAGCAGATGTTGACGGCAAAATATTCTCCTGGGATCACACACAGCCTGTCCTCATAAATCGCTGGCAAGGATGCTTCTAAGTTTGCCCGAGAAGCATCTTGCCTCAAACAAATCCATATTTATAGGCTCCAGATATATTTTTCAGCTTGGGTTTATTTATTACAACCAAGGCCAATAAAACAAGAAAATTTAGTTCTACGCACGCGCTGGATTCAATGAAGAGAGCAAAATTTGCATAACTTTGAAGCATAATCTTCCACAGCAACAACTAATCTGCCAGTGATTATCTTTCTATTTGCTTATCGCTGCCTATATTGATGGGAGATGAAACAGGACAGCACCGCATTAGCAGAGGGGAAGCCACGCCGGAGTTCAAATAATCTGGAGCTAAGGCAGGTATCCGTGTGTTTGTTTTAGTTAGGCTAAAAGTTATCCTATCTCATAAATACCTGGCCTTTCCCAAGCTGCTGGATCCCAGAGTATTTTACGGCCTCGGAAGAGTCTCCAGGGTGTCAGTTCAGCTGCCAAGTGATCAACTTTCTATCTATTAAACATCTGAAACGAGCTCAAATCTGGCGAGCCGCCACTTCACAAGCCCACAGAATAACAAGCTCATTGTAAGTCCTTTTAGCATGGATTAATTGGTGCACAGAGCCAGCAGTGTGAAGAGGGCAAAAAAACAACCGCCCAGCTCCCCCTTGGAAAAGGCAGAAAGCTCATCAAATTTCATTTGCTCTGGATACCGGGCAAGTAAAGACTTCCGTGCTACACGAGCAGGCACAAGCTGTTGGTGAGCCTGGCTTCAGATGTGCATCACCCTGTTTCTCTGCTGCTATTTTAACATTTCCTGCCATTCCAGCAGTTGTTTGGGAGAGGAAATAAATTAAAAAAGCATCTGGAAACACTGCAGCTATCATCAAGGTAATTAAATGAAAGGAAAACAGCCCGAAGTGCATCTGTGAAGAAAGGAAACCAGAAACCCAAAGTTCTGCTCCCAGTGGTGCTGGCCAAGCCCTGTGGCTCTGCGTTCTCCATCTCCCTCGCATGTTAAAAAAGAGCATTAATAGTGTCTTCGCATACTGCAGGGACACAGAGAAGAGGTTTATTTAACATAAGGTTAGAGTGCTGTCACTAAGTTTTTCTAAATATTTGCATGGGATTCTGGCTGTCACCAATCTATTAAGAATATCAGTGGTGCCAAGTTAAACGCAGGAGTTACCAGTTTTTCTGCAAATCACTGAATCTACCTCCTTTTGCCCACATCCTCCAAGATGCACTTGCTGTCTTTCAGCCTGGATTTGGCCATGCGAGTACCTTAGCTCAGGAGATTGCATCTACTCAGCCAGGCAGATCTGCACTGCACAAACCTGGGCAGAGGGTTGGGTCACACTTTTGGGATGCACAAAAGCCCCCAGCACGTTAGTACGAGCAACGTATGACATGCGTGATCCCAGCGAGCATCAGAAAAGAGAAAGAGCTGTGATGAGAAACAGGATGAACATTTTGACATCCTGAGATGCATTTTTCCTGACAGTTCACTGGGCAAAGGACAGTCAAAGGATTGTGTTGTCTAATGAATCAATACTTTTTGGAGAGAATTTCATTAGCTGTGACACCTCTTCCCGATACAGGGGTAACTGGAAGTCATTCAAGTCACCGGACCCTGTGATAGTATCTGCATACTGATGGAGTGCTAATTGTATTTGGGACATCAAAAGGTCATAAATCAAACTGGCATCTCCCTGGGAATACAATAACTCAATTCATACACAAAGGATTTTAAAATTTAAACTCATGATCAAACAGGGAACTACAGTTATTAACATTTCTTCCACTGTGTTTCTACCCCTCAGTCAAGTGGCTGAATTGTCCAAACGGGCTTAAAACTACAGTTAATCAATATCGAATGTGTTATTAAGCAGCAGGCGGCCAGAAAACTGCCTGCTGGTTTGTGTCAGCCCATTCTTCTTCCAAAGACCAAACAATGGGAGCAGTCCCTTTATTCCAAGTAGATGCTTGCAAAAACTCGGCACCAAACCCCAGCTAATTTTACACCTCTGCCTGCCTTAACATTTCTCTCCCAGTAGCAACTAAAAGCCTCGCTATACACCAGGCGGGCGAAAAGAGCTTGTGGTGCCGGCAGGAGGGAGCTGCTGGTGGCCTCCTTCCCATCCAGGAGGCATCACAGGTACTGTAAGGCATTGCTCCAGAACCAACGTGCGCCAGCATTTATTAACTCAATAAAAAATTTACTTTTACTTTGCCCAGATGACAATTAAAAGTAGTAGATGCAAAGGAAAAGAAAGGGGAAACACTAGAATGCTAAACAGATCACAGACTTGTGTGCTGCTCTGCAGTACAAAATCATGGGACAAATTAACAACATCGTAACAAAATTAGCCAAGTTAGTGTCAAAGAACATGAATTTGGCAGTAATACATATTCACGATGGAGCCAACCTTAGCTCTGAGGGCAAAAACTGCACTGCCACTTCAGAGGGCTCCAGGGAGCAGGGGGGATAGTCCCCGTACCCTTATCATTCAGGCATTTGGCAGTCAGACCATGAGTTAGTGCCCCGCTCACCGACCAGGGGCCGCTAACAGAAGTGAGCTTTAAGCAAAGCCAGCCCATCGCAGCAAACTGCCATGATGCTCAGAGGAGGAGCACCACCTCTCCGTGCAGGGTGGTCGTATGCCTTTGCTCCTACGGCACTGAATGATGCCCGTGGGCAGGCGTACCACTAACCAGGACGCTGACGGATTGCCCTGGGAGTAAGAGGAACTTCTGCCCTTTGAAGTTTTTAAGGCATCTCTTAGCACGTCAAGGATGGCGAAGGCGCAGGAGAGCCTGCCTTGGACAAGAGGAAAAGACAGGAAGAAACTCAGGCGTCTAGTGAGGCAGATGTAGTTTTAAAATAAAGCAAAACCTGGGCATAAGGCAGCTTTTTTAGTTTGCAAATTTCCTTGCTCACGTGCTTTGGAAAGACCCTCCTGCTGAAAACCACGTCCTGATAATTGGCTTTTGCACAGCACCTGCTCTGCAGTTGCCTCCCTCCCCTGCAGGGTGTCTGCACAGTCAGCAAGCGGCACTTACCCAGGAATACTTGTAACGCCGATCGGAGCAAGATATACAAGCCTATTGCGCTCTGCATGCTTGGCTGCCCAATTCGGGCTGAATCAGCTGTCATACACTGTCTGTATCACAGATGAGTGCCTTCCCTCGTCTCTTACAGCAATCTCTTTTTCACTATGCCGAGCAGCAAGTATGGCCCTAAACACAGCCCCATAAAGGTCCCCTGATCCTTGTCTTGGCTCACAAATCCAAGGGAAAATTCCCACACTCTAGTGACAGCTCGTGCAATTCACCCTCCTGCACTCAGGTAAGCAGGAGTGAATTAACTCTTCTGGGGTTACGCTGAAGAGGGCTTTGCAGGCACAGCATTGCAAAGCCAGCTCGACCGTCACCCGGCTTAAGAGCAGAGCACGAGAGCAGCCCTGGAGACCACTGTGCAGAGTAGGAGCTTCCAGTAGGAGCTTCCAGTAGGAGCTTCTGCCCGCACCAGAGGGGTCCTACCCCTCCTACCCCAGCACACCCCTGCTAGCAGCTCAAGTGCAAGGCAGTCTTCCAGGCTTATTGCTGGAAGACAAGGGGGAAGGAGAAAGGAATTGGCCTTTAGACAACCACATTCCTCCCCCCTTTTCTGCAAGGTAAGCCTCGCTCACGTAGGCTTTAAATTCCAAGTAATTTTTAGACATCTGAAAGATAGAGATGAACTCCTCCTGCTGACCCGAGACTGACTCAGGAGTAATCATGTTTAACAGAAGCACTGCAAAAGTGAACTTGCAGACAGAGACTGTGACAACTGCAAAGACTAGCAAGCATGAGAGGGAAGAGGTCTGCGTTTCTTCAGCTCAGCCTCATTTTGCAAGCAAGGGGAGGACACGGAGCAACACGAAGCTGGGAAGAGGAGCTGTGTCCGGAAAGGTGAATGCCCAGAGCTGCTGAGCCTAGCGAGTCCCTCAGCCTTTGAAAGCTCTTTATTTGCACCCTTAGGACATGGTGCAGCCATGATGGAAGCAATAAAATGCATGGAAAGCCAACACTCCTGCCTTCATCCAGAGAGGCACCTGGTCATCCAGTAGGGACCTCTCCCCATGGTGCAGGTGACAGCGCACATGGGGACACGCTGATGGGTACGCCGCAGCTGATAAGCTATTTTCAATTCCCCAAGATACCTATTCTGACCCAAAGGTAGACAGGTATTTTCTGATCTATGTATCTTGTATCAATTATATTAAAGGCTCTGATAAACATTTTCTGTCAGCTGCTTTATTCCAAATTCCGGGTGATTTCTCTCCCCCCTCTTTGTATTTTTAATTAAATCAAACTCACACAATCTAAATGGCAACGTAATAAACATTTTTACAAACGTCTGCTTCTTGATGTCGATCTATGCAATGACAAACCCCCTACAAGAATATTGTTTGGGTATTCCCAGGCTATCCTTCTGCATTTTTAACAGCCAGGGTAGTCAGCGGAGCATGAAATTATTATTTTAATGGGTTCTAAATGTGCAGGTGTTAATTTGAAAACGATGATCAGATAGAGGGTGGAGAAGCTGCAGGTGCATTTATTTAAATGGCTCATTTCCAACTTGTCCCTCTGTTTTGGGAACTGCATCCTGCTGAAGAGAGCGGGCATGGCCTCTGCGCTGGAGGAGGACTCCTATGCCTCTCACACGCTGTGTGTAAGCAAAAGTCAAGGTGGGCTTGCATAACCACCTCCTCCTGCCAGGATATACGGGATACACAGCACAAGGTGCACCACTTTCAGTGCGGTCACTCAGATGCTGTCTTGCATTTACTGCTTGAAACACTGCCTACTCCGCTGCCTTAGTCCTTCTGTTACCCCCCAAGTCCTATAAGATCAAAGCATCATACAACACCGATGAGCTACAAGACTCTAAGCTCACACGACGCCTTCGGCATCTGTAGACTGATAAGGTTAAAGAATAAATGGTTGGGGGTTTTTTTGGGCAATCTGTGGAGAGCTCTGCTGAGATGAGACACTGGCTTATGAGGCTCATTACGATCATACTGCAGCAGTGACCTTCAGCACGCAGCAAAGGAAAGCAGGATTTAGTGTTCATGTCAACAGCATAATGAAACAACTCAGGGGAAGGCCAGCTTCAGCCACAACTTTCATCCCGCTAAAGAACTTGCAAATCCACAGCAGTGAGAGGGAGTTTGCAGACAAAAATAAAAGGAAGCCTTCAGCCTTTTCATCGCAGGCTCCTGCATTACGGAAGAAGTCATAAATAAGGCAACGAAACATTTTGCTGGATAAAAAGCCATTAGAGGAAGCAATTCTCAGCTTTTCATCTGGACTTTTCCTGGCAGCGGCCATCCAGATGAGATCGGCCTCCCTGGGGGCAGATGCTGCGTGCCGGCCGGGCTCATCAGAAACCCATCCCGGCCAGCGCCTGCGGCTTCACACACCGAGGCGAGCTGCCCTGAACAGGGCTGGCTTCGCAAAACCAGCTTCAATCTCCTTTTGCAAAGAGGAGCGCTTCTATTCAGATATCTCCACCAACATCACCAGCTCCCAGAGAAACCCTTCATACCCTCGTTTCTTTTAGAGGCGCATCGAGCTACAACACCCTCTGCAACCTCTCACCACATCCTGAAAGCAACGCAATGAAACCATTGCGCACAAAGTCAGCAAGAAGTGGACAAATTACTCCCCTGTTTTTATACCTGTCGAGTTTTTCTCCCCCCCCTTTCTTTTTCCCAGCTCTACTCTTTCAGGTTTATACCTTGGACACCTGTGTGATTTCTGATAGCACAGTCCCAGAGTACGAGTGCCTCGTTTATATCTTCCCCACAACCTTGTGCAATAAGGAAATTTCACTGTCTCTGGATTCAGGTAAGCACACAGACAGATCACCATTCATACGGCAATGTACGGGAAAGGCAGGTCTGTCCGGGCTGGGCCCCATCGTGACCCCTTCGGATGCTCTGGGCTCATCCTCCCTTGGGACATCTACAGTCCCATTTTATTTCCACTTTCTTCCTTCAGCAACAGTAAAAGAGCTTGCATCTGGCACTGTGCACCATGCAAAACTGTCTAAAAATGCAGCAGGCCTTTTAGTTCCCTCTCATTAAAACAAACACATCCGCAATCCCCGGGAACATGCCGACAAGCTATCCGCAACCACGCTCCCTGACAGACGAGGGAGAGACCACAGCTTCAGACCTGCTCCACAGCTCAGCAACCCTCCGCTCCTGAGCCCTGATGACTTTTCATCCTGCTAGTGAGTAAACACAGTGTGACAAGCCAAAAGGTATTTGAAAGCCGTTCCCAGCCCTCCTGCGCCACATGTGTGCAGCTGGCTCTGCCATGGTGGCTGAAGTGTCAGACAATAATTTATTTTCCATATGATTTTGCCAGCTTGCAATTATAGATTTGATTGACTTACTGGAAATCCCAGAAGATGACCTGTACCAGACAGAGAGTCACCCTCTAGACTTCAAATTAGTACCCAAATTAATCAATCCTTACATAGTGATTTCACTAATTTGATGAATTACCATCAACACTGCATTGTTGATCTACCTTGGCTTTGATACTTACTTGATAAGCATATTGCTTTGTTGCTATTTTAACACAGTTGACAGCATTAGGGGGGACACCTCTTTCTCAGAAATGTTTTAAAACATTTTGGAAAGACAGTGATGCACATCTATATTGATAAACTGCACATGAGCTGGGAAGCAGCAGAGGAATGCGGGCTTGAGAGAGGGATGTGGGCTCACCTTTCCTCATGCACCCCCCCCGTCAGGGTGCACCTTGTCTGCTCTGCACCCCTCCAGCAGACCAGGACCAGGGTTTGGGGTGATGGGAAGGATGCTCCCATCAGCCTTCAGCTCCTCTAGCTGCCAGGTCTGCTGGATGGGGCAGATTGAGGACAGCCTAGGAACCGTCTGCTGAGAAATGATGGTATTCTCTTCAGTTACTTACTCAGATAGGTCCACTAATGACTGGATCATTCACAGCTGAGAAGCAGAACAAGAGGAGACAGAAGATGACAGCTTTTGCTCTTCTGTCAGTTCATGAATAAAAATAAGATGCGAGAAGATGGAAATTGCTTGCTCATCTTGAAGGATGCGATGACCAGGTATCACCAGGTTTGACTGTAACTGTAGGTAATATTTCCTTTCCCAGTCAACGTGGAATGCAAGAAAAAATGTTTCAAGAAACTTGCTAGTTTCCTTATATGTCCTCTACCTTTGAGTTACTTTAGTAAATTAACACCAAATTCTAAAAAGTGACTTTATCGAAGGCCTCTTTCAACCCAGCTACAACTCAAGGTAAATTGTGAATCAAAGATAAATCTAGCAATTAGCTGCAAAGGTAATGCGAGGGGACCCCGGTTAGCGAGAGGTACCAAACAATCAGACCAAACCTCCCTTCAGGGAGACAACCAGCACACGCAAACAGAACAAAAAAAAATGAAACATCGATTATTTAAACCCTAGGTACTGCTTGGCAATGCAAATCACAATTACAATCAGGAATCTAACAACCGCTTTCGATTTAAGACCAGTTCATTGGGGTGGATGATTAATGCTTGTTTACTTGCGGGGTTGGCTGTGTTGGGGGAAATCAAGCTGCAGCCCGTTCCTTTGCTGCGGCTCCGAGGGATGCACTCCATGTGCTGGGGGAGCACGAGGCCCCGTAGCACATCAAGGCTAGGTCCCTATGCCAGGTTTACCAGTCAGGAAGGATCTTTAAGCACCTGCCAAAGTAATAGCAGCAAAGCTGCAACCGAACAATGACCCAAGCAGTGTTTTTTAATTATACAGATGAGACAGTCCAAATCTTAAGTAGTTTTAAACACTCACCTTGTCTGTTTCTCCTTTTGCATAATGAGAATCTGCCACTGAAATGGCAAATAGTTTATTGCAGAAAAAACCCCAGCAACCCAAAACTGTTGTGTTTGAGCGACTGGTGACAAGTGTGCAGCCAACAGCCTTCCCAGAAGCTAGAGAGATGTACAAAAAAGAAGCCTAGTAGGCAAAGCAGTATCTTTATCATCTCATCTGTGGTCCTTTGTAAGTGATTCCTAGAAAAAGACCCATAGGTCTTTTAACATCTTTATCTCTACATAAAGGTGGACTTAAAAACCTACCAGCATTGTTTCTCAAACCCGCAATGCTGGCACATTTGTGAGGATGCCCACGCGCTCACAGGCTTGGCTTTGCTGTTTCTGCCTGGTGAACTTTTCCTGGGAAGAGAGAAAAAGCCATCTGTGCCAGGAGAGGCTCAGGAGAAACAGCTTCTAAAACTGGGAAAGCTGATAGACAGGCTCCAGTTTTTCTTTACATGAAAATTTTGTTGCACCTCACATGTTTAAGGAGCCCAACCAACCTGAATCCTCAACTGGTTTGAACTCAGGTCTCTGGAGACTGCAGGTCCAACATGCTGGGAGGGCTGGGATCACAGGGCCTGATCCTGCATCTCACCAATAATTCCCACATCCACAACATCGCACAGGCACCCTGCAGCTCCTTGCAAGGAAACACTGGTTTGACTCCCGTGTCCCCAAGCACCACTAAACAGGTCCTCGTCTTTGCAGAAGGCTCCAAGTGCTTCTTTAGCAGACATGAAAATCCAGTTAATGTTCCCTTTCAGTTTGATTAACGTGCTTTAATGCAATCCAATTAAGAAAGTATTATGGTTTCTAACATCGCAGCTTTTATACCCTTTTCTAACCAGGAAAAATCTATGACATATGATACAGCCATTAGAAAGGAGCAGATAGCTTTCACTCAAGAGGCTCCCTATCGCTTGAGCCAAAGCTAGATAGGGTCAGCAGAAAGACATTTGCTGACTGCAGCGGGTCACGGATCAGGCACTAGAGAGTGAAATCTATAAATGCCCTTTCACGGGGGAAGTCACATGAATTATGTGGGGGGTGGGGAAATCCCAGCTAAGAACTGCAGTACTTACAGCGCTGTCTCAGCTTTAAAAACCCTTCCTGGGAATCGGAGGTTGGGGAGCGGGGACTGCAAAGGACTTTGTGAGAATTACGATCAGATGGATTAGCTGAGCATCAACAGGCCAAAGCTGTACAGAAACATTAGACAAGGAGTATTTGAAAGCCAGCACAAAGTCTTTCCAGGATTAAGTCTTTCCACTGTTCTTCCTTTCAAAATAAGTAAAAACAAGGTAAGATGAATTCCTTGTCAAGCCCGTGAAGAACAGACTCCGGCACAGAAATAAACACAAATTGAATTTACTCTGGTGACTTCGGATAGGTCACATCAAGCCAGAACTAATGCAGTATTGACCCGCTCTTACTCCAGACTATATAACAAAGCAGCAAACAACATTGCAGGCACTACGAATTCATTTCATTTAGTATCACCGGGGCAGCGAAGTTAGCCTGGCTGCATTCAGTGGGCACCTATCTATCAGCGGGAAGCAGGATGAATACTTAAAGTTGGATGCTTAAGTGCCATCTGAGAGAGACAAACACCTGCATTATTCACCGCAGCCCGCTTGCAGGAGCCTGCATGCAGCCTGTTGCCCACCGAACTGGCCATGCCATCGCTCTTACCGATAAAACCCCTAAGACTTGACTTAGCCAAAGTGAAAAGGCAGCGATCTGCCTTTTAGAAAACCCATGCTGCAGGCACTCAGTATACATTTTGAAGCCACACAAAACTGTCAAAACTTGGGTAGCGCAACCATCAAAAGAAAACCCCATCCCGCGCAGAGCCAGGTTTTGCAGTGCTGGTAAGAGACCCCCGCCATGCATTTCCTGCAGATGCTGTTGAGTTTTCATCCATCTCTGCAGCCCTCAATGGGAACCAGCTGCAGTTGCAAGAGCTGTGCTGGGAACCCTTCCTCTCTTACGCCCCGGGAAGACTGGGGGATTCAGGTCTGATGTTTCATTTATTGATTTTCATATAAGGCAAGGAACACGTAGAGAAAGATCCAAAAGAACAAAGCTGTTGCATAAGCAGTTTCAAGATGGCACCATAAGGAACTTTCGAACATTCTCCCATCCTCCCTGCCCTTGTACTGAAGTTGACACTACACAGATCACACAAAAAATCTTGGAATAAAATATTTATCATATTCTCCTTTAATGCAAGCATGCAGCTATTAATGTATGTGCCACACAAACTTCAGAGTTGCCCTTCCATACCAGATGGAGCTAAGTGGACATGGACCTTCTCGGCTCTTCCATCGGACCAGGGCTTTAGCCTCTCCTCTCTGCAATTAATTATCATCAGCCACATAACGGAACGGAAACCAGTGTGAAAAGCATAATGCACCAATGAACACAGCTATCACGAGGTCTATAACGTGCCCATGTCATTGTGTACTTTAGATTGATGCTTAGAAATTAATTTCTGCCAGCTAGAATTCCATCAGCCAGTGCCTGAGACTGCGGGTCGCCCCCGCTCGTTAATGCAATCTTGGGAACCATCAAAGAGTCGCTCCCACAACTTATTCACAACCACAGTTGCTTTCAATGGGAGTTGCACGATACATCAAAGGGCAAATAAATCAAGCCTGCTTGTGCAAATAAGGGAGAAGTAAGACCAAGGGTGCATGTTACTAAGAAGTTTCCATCAGAACGCTTTTGAAGGAAAATTGGGTTTTTGACAAAACTATTTATCACAAAGGGTTCCTTTTCCTCAGGGAGCTTCCATGGATCTGGAAGGTAAACATTTGAGACAAAACGATCAGAAAGCTTCCAGCCACGAAGAGAAGCTAAGCAGCCCCATCTCACTGGGCAGTCCTAGAGCTGCCTTCTCCCTGAATTTTCCTCTTTCTGGACAAATGTCCCTGGTTTGGGCTGCATTTTTCACCACACACTGCGGCAGCTGAACAAGAGGGGCCGTGCAGCACATGCTGTCAGGACACAACAGGCACACAGTACAGGACTAAACGTGCTCCTGCTGCAGTACACTGAGAATGTGAAGCCCCTCTGCAGTTCCTGTTTTTTATCTTCTCCTTGATAAAAGCTAAATTTCCAGCAGGAAACCCACAATCATCTCCTACCTGCCCTAGCTATTGCTATCCTGGGATGCTAGAGGTGCTCATTTCTTCCCCTTCCTGAGTTGAAAACTCCCAGTTGGAAACAGGGAACACTCCAATAGGTAACTTTCATTTTGTTCTTATTCAATCTGCAACCCCCGTCCCCCCTCCAGAAAGCACATCTGTTTGGGGATGCAACCTTGTAGGACAAAATGACTCCATGAAAGGAGAGAAAAATAAAAAGGGACTAAAAACATTCAGCCTTGCACAGGAGCCCTAAGGATGTCTTCCCCTTTCCCTCCAATGATTTATGCCTAACTCTTCCCCTCCTCACATAAACATGTATTACTCGTATTACCTGATGGCTGGGGAAGGGTGGGAGGGATAGATGAGTGCAAGGGAGACTGGAAAACATCAGCAATAAGTATCTCCAAGATCTCTCTCCCCCTTCACAAGCAGTTTGACTTCTAAGTTTCCACTGAACCGATTATGCCCCCAAATACCTCTTTTCAACCCATGCACTCAGAGCAAGACCTTGTTTCAGAGGAAATGGTGGCGTGAATGCTCCAAAAGAGCATCCTCAAAGACAGGCAGAAAACCCGCCTGACGAATTAACTAAATGCCTTGCTGAGTTGGTTTCCGATCAGCATTGCAAATAAGCGCTGCCTTGCACAGCCCAGGCTCCAGGAATGGATGACGGACCCACTCACACAGCTTTACACTTCATGCCTCTAAGCAAGCATTATTTATAGCCTCACACTCAACCTGTAATAAATGCGAATCAGATTAAAACCCCGTTAATGGTTCATATTTATTAGCAGTGCATGGAAGATACTCATAAAAATAAGTAAATTATGTTGGTGCAAGCCTGCACATTCACTTCTTTAAATGAGATTTTGGGTTCATTGCATATTAAATCATTTCGCTCTTGGATTACACAATATCATCTTGTTTCAAGCAAGTTCTCTAAAGACACTGTTCTGCCCTTTTAGCCAGCGTGCATTAGGGCCACCATTTAAGAGCACCCTCAACCCTACACCTAGGGCCCCATGATTTCAGTGGCATGTGCTTCAGAGCTTTCCTAGCAGCAGTGCTTCTTTTGTAAGCACTAGACATTGTAAATGTTTGCCGCTACATACAACACATGTTCCACAAGCAAGTTACTTTTCTCCAGCATTATTTATGCAGAAAAAGCTACACCTAAGAACTACACTTAAATGGCTTTCAAAAGAAATGGTGCTCACAGAGGTGGATTTCCCAGCTCCCGTGATTTTCACACTACATGAGTACAAATGAAGCAGTCATTTTGTATGGGGTCAGTCTGGTCCTTCACACAGGCAAGACCAACTTTGCACCCAATTTTCCAAAATCAAAACCACATATGCAAACTCTCTCTTCCAAGGGTATATTTTATCTTCTGGAGTGTAGGAGCAGATGAACAGGTAACGCCAGAAAGCAAAGGCGGGTCTCATCTCTTGGCACTCGCTAGGCAGGAATGCTCCAGCAAGGAGCAGGTACCTGAGGTATCACC
The DNA here is from genome assembly GCF_026419915.1 of Harpia harpyja. Taxonomy (NCBI): domain Eukaryota; kingdom Metazoa; phylum Chordata; class Aves; order Accipitriformes; family Accipitridae; genus Harpia; species Harpia harpyja. The sequence goes on from NC_068957.1 coordinate 17,011,638, forward strand.
GGTCCCTCGGCTGAGCCCTCGCTTCATATGACAACGGCAGATACAAGGATCCATTGTTCAGAGACTGAAACACAGCCCTGACTACATGCATTTACATACATTTCACTTCTTAGACAGAAGCTTGGGAAAAGACAAGACTATCACAAATGCTACATTGCAAACACAACAAATATAATCTGGTTACAACTGACTGCAGAGCTTATGATACCGCTGGCTATGGGGAAAATGAGAGAGAGGCACTCTGAGAATTAATGTTCTTCCAGTCTATAGAGAAACAAATGAGTTTCTGGTGCTGAACAATTAGTACTCCTGTTAATTATGCGTGCGGGTTAGAAATAACACCAAGCGTTTGGGACTGCTTCCATTTCGATTGTTTTCTTTCTGCACTGGATAACAAAAATATATTCAGACAGCTAAATAAATCCTTCATAACACTGATGGGACTTCTTGTTCACAGCAAGCAGTTATGCAAATTGCTAATTATGAGGCAGAGATAATCATAATCTAGCACATTTATGCAACCGCATGTACAACAGGGATAGCTAAAGCAATAGTTGCCTTATTGTCCTCACTGCATTTTTTAAAGTCATGCCAATGGGCTGGCTCACTGCATGGCATCGCAGCCTGGTGCAGCCAGTATTACAGCCCAGGAGCAGCCATGTACCCCTGGGATGCAGGAGGGCCACAAAATAGAAGGTTTAATATACTGGAAAAGAACACAGTCACAGCAATAAAAAGTCCAGGTACCCCTGAGAAAAAGAAACAGGAGAGTAGGTGTCAAGCATCCCCACTGGTTTTAATTTGTCACTTGAGAACCAGCTGCAACCGAAGCTCACGTAGGTAGGTGCTCTGCCACTTCTCCATGCTGCTAGGCTTCAAACCTCAGGCTCTCAGGGCACAAGACCACCAGGCCAAGTCCCACCTGCTCCAAACCTGCCGAAATCCTGACCTGGTGCATCTGGGACAAAAGCACAAGAGATGGTAGGCATTCCCAGAGTGTCCATTTTCTGGGATGAACTCCCAGGGGTGAAAGGAAAAAGACTCAGAGGTACCTAAAAACATGATCCTCCTACCACTAATGAAGCAGACACATGAAATTTGAGCTGCAATACTTAACCTGAACCTCATTTAATAAAAAGTATCAGCTTCAGGGATGTCCTTTTGCTTCAGACTGAGGGAGACTGATTTAAACCACCAGTCACAAAAAACCCCCATGAGAGAGAAGGAAGACTGCAACACAAACCTTCCCAACCTAGAGCAGTTCCTGCTCATTTGCTCTCAGCCAGCACACACTTGCCTCGCTATTTCTGTCCAGTTTCCCATACCAGTTATTCCAGCTCAATAAAACCAGCATTGAATTATCATTTTCACTTAAGGCTCCAAATTCAGAAGCTTCCACCACTTACTGCAAAAAAACCATAGAGGTAAGAGCACAAAGTGCTGCAATGCTGTGGAAAGTGCATGGCGACATCCAAAAAAATCCTGCAAGGAAACAGCCTGGAAGATGGCCTGCTTCTGCCCTAATTAGCTATCATTTTGGCAAACGCAAGGGAAATGCAGTGAAAACAACCCTGTGAGTTCACGTACCCAAAATGTGGAGAGAAGCTCTGGATGGGCTCTGAACTGGAAATGATGGATGTGGCTCACTCGCGCTGTAATTAAATCTCCTTCCACAAAATAAGAACAGCGATCTGTGTCCTGACGAAAAAACCTGCTGCATCATGGAAACGGAAAAGACCAACCAGGCGGACCCAGGAGGAATTGCCAAGGATTTTTTTTTGCCTGTCGGTGAGATGTTAAACTCGGAAAAAGAAAGAAACAGCTTGCTCAGACCTGGCTGCCTCTGCTGGGTGAGCAACTAGAGCAACTGCCCTGCGTCGCGGCTGGAGAGCCACCCCGTGCTGGCACCGAGAAAGCAGCCACGACACCTGGGTGCTGCTCAGCACGGTCCTCTGCTTGCAAGGAGCTGGAGGCAACCAGGTAAGACAGTAAATCTGTGCAGGACTGGGTTCCCGTTCGTAATGTGCCAGCCAGCCTGGCACTGCACATCACCTGGTGGTGCTCATGCACGCACCAGTATGCACCAGCTCCAGTGCATCGGAGCTGGTCCGGGCACCTTGCTTCCTGGCACCCATCCGAGGTCACCCCAGTGCCCAAGGGACCATCTGGGTGTCCAAGGGACCATCTCACTGCCTTGCAGAGGACATACGGCAACTGCAGGGAAGAGCTGCACCTAAGGATGGGTGCTGGCCAACTAACAGTAGCAGCTCTCCAGAAGTGAATGCTGTGTAAGAGAGCAACTCAAGGATGGCAACCAGAGGCAATCCAGGACCAAGCCTTCAAAACCTGAGAAAAGCCCTGAGAATCCTCGAGCTATAAAAAATCATCCATGCTCGGTTATTTGTATCTGACTTCTGCTTTTGGAGCATTTAGGTTCTTGTCTTCAAGCTGTCCTTAGGAGCTAGAGGATTAGAAACCTCATTTGTTCCTCACGGAAGGATGATGCAAGTGAAATATTAATTCCTAGAGAGGAACCATCAAAAAACCCACACCAATTTCAAGAGGTGATCCTCAGTGCTGTAAACACTTGGCAGGTTCCTGAATGTATTATGCTGGGTTTGACTCTCTAACACGGCACACTAAATTCAGTTTTACCGTGGCTGGTGAGCATTTTGCAGCATTGATACCTAATCCTTGGTGACAGAATGGAATATACCGTAGACTGATCAGTTCCAATTGCTGGCAATTTCCTCCCCAAAATGTAACGTAAAAACCTAGGCTAGACCAGAGATACAGACCTACATACTTTTAATAAAAATGGGCTTACCTTCAAGTAGGAATTTCCAGAAGAGTTGTGATGAAAAATGGAAAATGCCAAATATCCAGCCATTACAAGCATTTCCGGATCATTGCAGGTGAAAGGCATTAGGAGAGAAACAAAAAGACACCAATTAGCATAACAAATACAGTGTTTGCAATGCATATTTTTAACTCTTAATTGCACTCATAATTCCACTAAGAACCAAGAGTTCTCATTCCAATTTTCCTTTAAAGGATTTGCTTATATTTGAGATTGGATTTATACGATTTTTCAGAAGGCTGGGCTCCATCTTACAGCCCTCACTCAGGCAAAGCTCCCACAACAGCCACAGAATTGCAGACAAGACAAGGAAAGCTTTGCAAAGCTTGGCCTGAAGGTCTGGGTCCCCCAGCCAAGAAAAAACAAAAACCCCCAAAAGAGATCCAGTAAGGGGACAGCTGTAATTTATACCCTGTGGCAAGCAGAACTTCCAATTCAGAGTTTGCTCTGCTTGTAATAAGATTTCTATCTGCAGCTAGAAGGTGCATTTCAAATTCATTCTTCTTCCTTGTGGAAATCAAAACAAAGCCATAAGAACTTCATTTCAGCACCAGTCTGTTTGTTGCCCATATAACTTTATGTGATCAAGCCTCACATAACCGTAATAAAAAGAACTCTGTAAAACATAGTTTTATAATACTTGAGAGCACATTTAAACAGCTGAGGAGTTCCTCCAACCTGATGGAGCATACTGCTTTCCATCTACTCCTAGAGACTGCAAATTTTAGATGTTTTTCACAGCTCCTTAGTGGCTCGCACTTTTCCCCAACGGCTAGATGGAAACTCACAGGGCAGTTAGCTATAACTGACCTGGCTCACAGAGAAGGAGCAATTCTCATCTGAGCAGTAAGAGGAATCTACCTTTGCAGTGCATCTTTAGGAAAGGACGGGCTGGAGGTTACTACACAGAAATTCTACCTAGAATTTGTATTTTTTGTTTTTGTTGTTGGTTTGTTGTGTTTTTCATTCTCCTCCTCCTTCTGTAAAAATTAAGGAAAATATGTGAACTGGTATTTCAAAGATAAAATAAGAAATACAGGACAAACAGACAGTTCCTTACAGTATTGCTAACTGTTTACATCTGATTGAGCACCAGAGAACCTTAGCTCCTGGAATCATGTGAAATCAGAATCTGAACTGCCGTAAAAAACACATTAACAATTTCTACTCCCTGATTACTAGGAAAAGGTTGAAAACGTGATCCCTACAGGCTTGGTATAAGCAAATAAAGAAAACCCAAGTTTGGCTCTGATCCTGCAAAGTACTTAAGTGCATGCTTAGCTTTGCGAAATCAATGAGACTTTGTGAGCTTCTAGAGAACTCCAAGCATGTAAGAGATTTGTGGGATCAAATCAGGAAAAAATCTTAAGGTCTTAAGCCTTAACCTAATGGTATTTCAGCTTCTCTAAAGCCTGGCTCATGATTTTTAATTTAAACGCTGAGGACTGAGCTTAATATGTTTGCATAAAAATATTTACTCAGCAGTCTTTAGAAAGGTGAAAGGTCTTTGCAGACCTTCAGTGGGTGAGGGGATCTAACAGAGCAGCTATCGACCACCACCACTCCAGTGTCCCCAGGCGGGAGTCGGGAAGGGCAGCAGACCCAAAAAATTAAAAGACACCCCCAAAATCCCCATTTGCCTCTATCTTCATTGCAGCACTTTTTTCAGTACCTTCAACATAAACATTACTTCCACGCCTGTGCTACTTCAACTCTGCAAGGCTTAAAATGGCAAAGACCCTACAAAATTGTTATTGCACTTCACCCCAAACCATTATAGCCTCAGTTACAAGCTTGGAAAGCAAAATAACAGGAGCAGTCTACATTTTCAAGCTTTGGGGGGAAAAAAAAAAAATTAAGAGGATTTCACTCAAACATCTACCACGCACCAAATGGCCCATTGAGTCTTCAGCCAACATATTTGCTCATATCAGCTAAGATGAAAAAGTGACTATTAGCAAGATCTCAGAATTAGCTTAACACTAAGGGGTTTTTTGTTTTGTTTTCTTTGGTTTTTTTTCCATCAAATCATACAATCCTCAAAATCAACATGCTTCTGATAGGAATTCACTCTTTTAGCATATCCCCAAGGGTCACTACAAGCAGACACTGACAATGGGAAAATCAATGCTATACTCAACACCACCTTCTTCTTCTTGCACTGCTGCTTGTTTTTAATGAGTCTGAACTGGTAAGTCCGGGGGAGCTGCCCAATGACAGCTAACAGCCCTGACAGTCACTGCGAGCACAGGAGGATGGCAAAGGGAAAGGCAATGCTCCTCTCCCACCCAAAGCGCCCATCATACCACAATGGCTCTTTTTCCAAAGAACCCAGTGAGACATCTCAGCAGATCCAATGGAACTGATACAGTACAAGAAAAACAATAAAACAGCGACTGCACAGAATTAAAGGAGAGAGGAAGAAAAACTGAACAAAAAAAATGTTCTATTGTTGTAAAGTGAGCTAAAGTGCTTTCCAACCAGAAATGAAGTAGACTAAACCTCTGCTAGCCCCCTTTTTTAAACCTGACTATTTGCAATCAAAAGCAGGATAGAGAAGACACTTGAAAGCCATTAACAAACTACATTTTGAATTATTCCTTTATAGTAGCTGTTAAGCCATAAACACGCATTCTACTAATGCTCATTTCTCATGTTTCCCCCCAAATGTTGTTTTTACTGCTGGATTGCAATGATAAACACCAGCGACTCCGATATTTCTTCCACTTCCTTTGAGAACGAAGGCACATTCCCCCAGCAATGTATTCACCAAGGCACCAATCACATTTTTTAAAGTAAGTGGATTTGATGATGAGAACTGCTGAACAAATCTTCAGCAAATGGTGTTTATTGCCTATGCGAATGCTAACCATGCCACGCCAGCTGATATACAGGTCCTTAAAGCACTCAGCTCCCTGTATTTATAGGTATAGCTCTCCCGCTCCGGAGCACGAATTAGCTGAGCAAAGCCTGGCCATTTCCATACCCCCCCCCCCAGCGCCGTTGCGATTTGCATTGCAGACTTGCACACTCGTTTGAGCACACCTTCCCTGTAAAATACATTCCTGCCTGCAGCTTCGCAAAGATTAGAGAGTCATATGTTCTGCAGTTGGTTTACCTAAAGTGCTTCCTGACTACCTTAGAAAGGGACCTTTCTAAGCAGAAGGGTTTAGATAATTTCCTTCTGATGACAGGTTAAGTGATGAGTGATTTGTCCAAGCGTGGGATGTCCATGCGCACGTGCGGATTTTCTCCCCAAAGCAGAAATCACCTTGCAATTCCCTGTAGGCCACCTGATTTGACTTTGAAGCTGGCCCTGCTACGAGCAAAGGGTTGCAAAAGAGACAGCCAGAGACCCGTTCCAACCGACCCCAGCCTCTGAGTCCATGCTGACACCGACGCATCAGCAGACAGCCCGTGCCAGCAGGCAGGAACCGCAGCCCAGAAATGCAGATGTGCAATTCTCTGCCCAAGCAGCATGACGGCACCATCCAAAGGCAGCTGCAGAGCGCTTCAATACTACAAGCAGCGTGATATTCCCATTTTAGAGGCAGGCTCCTCGGACACAGACCATTTATTTTGCCATCTCCGCAGCCTCTGTGGAAGACCACGTCCCCCTAGGACAGACCCTGAGCCAAAACGGCTCTGGACTCACCCGCTGTCACTCTTGCTTTGGGCATGGGACAGAGCTTGCCCTCACTTTCCTCTGTAAAATGGTTCTCCAGAAGCATAAACTTTGCATACCGCAAGGCAGGAGAAAAAATATTAAAAGAAAATCTGAATACTAAGAATTTTTAAAAGTTATTCACTGAATACCATAGTCTAAACTAATTTTTAATAGCCTGAATCCTTTTCAAGTTGACTGTTTTCTCAGTCAAGAGCCTGTGCTTGCAGCAATCTTGAGAAAACTGAGAAACTGCGCACACAGTAAAACAGAGCAAGTCAAGGACAAAGATACAAACCTTATCGTTGATTTGGATTTTGCAAGATTCCTAGAGATATTTTTTTCAGTCAAGCTGATTAATGCTATTTTAATGTGCAATATTTTGTGTTTAATAACCCCGGCCTTGCTTCTGAAAGGAGGAAAGGGTTTTACAGTTCAGCATTTTACAGTCAGTTTTGCAAAGGGCTACCACTAGATTGCATCCATAATTTTTTATGCTGCCACCTCTGACAGCAGATGGCAAACTGCCAAGATGGAGTCCAACCGCTTGCCTGAAACGGCAACGTTTTGGGGCAGAGAGGGACAAAATGTGGCTGCAAAAAGAAGAAATGCAAAAAGAATAGCAAAGCAACATAATTTGGCTAGGGCTGCTAAAAAGAATTACCCCAGTATATACCTATTTCAGAAGTCTCCATCCCCTCTGAACTCCTCAAACAGGACAAAAAAAGAAAAAACCATTTCATTCCTCCCCCAGTCATTGCCCATCTCAGCCTGAGATTATTTGCACTAATAAAAGCAGGGTGGAAAGAATATTAAACATCTGACAAAAAGCACTCAGAGTCTCCTGCATCGTTTCTCTGACGGAGCTGAAGGCGAGGAGGCAAGAGCTGTCTCAGGAGAGCTACTGCACACCTGCCGTGGGTGCTCCCGAGAGAGAGATGATATCGGGGGCAAAAACCCCACACAAGGGAGACGGACGATTCCTGCTACACTTCTACACCACCTCCTGCACCTGGTTACATCCAAACCCAAAGCCAGTCCCAAAACACAACCAAAAAACCTGCTGTGCTAAAAAAGGTTGGCTTTACTTAACACGTCTTTGCTTTTCCAAGGAGCAAAGAGCTAGGGTTTTATTAGGATAAATTCGTTCCATAGGAAGGGCTTCACTTTTAATTACACCATTTTAAGGTTATAAATTGTTTTCTGGCCCTTATACATAATTAAATATAGATGTACTCTGAGCTTAATGTCAGTTTAAATTCCAGGCCAGAGCAAGTAATTTGTTTGCATGTTCAATGAACAAACCATTTCTTGCAGGTTTCAAAGAACTGTGCTCATGCATCATGTATAAATGTTGCCTTTCTCCAAGCTAAAAGGTCAAACAAAGCAGATCTGAAATTACACTTGGCCCTCTAAGGAGGAAGCGAGGGCCCCTAAAAAACAGAAATCAAACTTTTGATCTTCCTGTCTTGAAAACCTAATAGTTCCAAATTTTCTGGGCCAGCTAATGCCCGAGTCGCTAGCGTGATCTCAAATGCTCCCACACTGGCTTGTGTCAACACTAGCCGCAGACAGCAGGCTAACGATGCACAGCTATCGGGGCAATTGTGCAAGGACTTGGAATTACACTCCCCGGGGTCATTTAACTCGACGCTGATGGCGAGCCACAGTCCAGGAGAGACCGTCAGACCAGATGTAAAAATGCATGTAAAATAAACACTCACGCCTCCCAACCTCTCTGCACCATCCGTGTTTGCTCAAATACAGCGGATTAAAATTGCTAGCTGGAGACTTGTGAGAAATGAGCTGATGAGGCCAATTCACAGCGGGGAGCGTGGGTTCTCCTCGCCTCAGGGCTCCCGGTGGAGCTCTGCGCGGGACGGACAGCAGCAGGACGGCACACGAACGCCCGCATCCTGCACGGGCAGCCACGCCGCTGGACAGGCACTCCCCTGCTGAACCAGGACTACAACCCTCCTGCAAATAACTAGGTTAAACTAACCTTGGTCAAAAACCTCATTTTTGGCAGACCTTCTTCTATGAAGGCCTTGCCCACTATTTATTTATTTATTTACTTAAGTTTATTTCAGGTTGCTCCTCCTAGACCTGACCGAGTTGCAATGATTTCAGCTCACAAGCACCCACCACCACTGAGATGTGCACGGAGGAAGAGGGCTGTCAGGGCTGTCAAGACACAGTTTGCCACGACATTTCAGAGGAAACCTTCCTGCTCCCTAGGGAACATCCCTTTTCCAGCATGGGGCTGCCAAGTCACCCATGGAAGCAGCCTTACAAGGGGCAGGCTGGGTTCTCCCTGTCTGTGCCAAAAGGCATAAGAAACGCTTCTCCCACAAGAAACATTGAGTTACTAACCCCAGGTTTCGCCCATCCACCGTGGATGCATCCTTTTCTAAAAGACATAGTTCAATCCCCTAAAAAAAGCACTGGAAGGACACCAAACTCACTGCTTCACAGTAATTGCTAGTGGTTTTGCTCAGCTTACAAGTACAGAGCTTTTACCCCTTTTATTTCAATACCACTGCAAAAGTTGGCTGGCATGGGAAGATCTGGCCCATTTCTTGATTTATTTTGCACCGCTGTTGGTAACAAATGTTTTACAAGTCAAGTGCTCCACTGAGACTGACACAGGTAACTTGTTTGTACTCAGATGTTTCCTCCTCCGGGTTTACACTGCTCTCCCTAGAATCAGCAGGGAAGGCATTGGGGTGGAACTACACCTTCACAATTTTGAGGCTTCCACAGGACTGATATTAAAAGTAGCAAAACTTTATTCACCTGGGGAAGCAGGCAGTTTTATTTCCAACCACTGTCCCTTGAGATCAGCCTCCCTTTGACACCAACTCCAAACAAGCCAGGTCTGAAAACAACTCAGAGTCACAGCAAACCCCAACTTGCACTTCACCCTGCGGGCACCGCGAGGCTGCGATGCTCCCGTCGTTACCTGCAGTTTCCCACACACAGCAGCATCGCGGCGAGGGAGCTATTTTTGCCCTTTACATAACAGGATTCATAACTCTTTCTCCTTGTGCCCACAGCTCACCCTTCCTTGCTGCTGAGGAGTTTTTTCGCCACTTCTGCAAGCATCTGCTGCATCATGGGCTCTGCAAACACCACCCGCCCAAGGACCCATCACGTGCATTTGAGTTTTATCTATTTCAAAGCACAAAGAGGAAATTCTGCAGAAAAGTCAGAAGCACCCCGGCAGCTCTGACGCTGCACCAATGTTTCTACTCTTCAGTGTTTTGCTGCACTTTTTGTATTGATGGTCAAAGCACAGCCACGCAAGGAAATCAGGCCCAGGTTATTTGGCTTCTGGCCTCTGGCTCTTGCTATGGATCCTCCACTAGATTGAAGAGCTCTTTAACAGATGTTATTTTCTGTGCAGGAAGGTATCTGTACACTAACACATCCCCTTAGCCACCTTTGTGGCAATTTGAAAACAAGCTCGAGGATGTCTACATCCCACTCCGGCACTCACTTTGGGTATCTTTTTTAAGGAGCTGGTCCCCGTAGCACTGTGATGTAGATGGTGGGACAACGCCATGGCTGGTGGGACAATGTGCCTCCCCACTAGCCAGCAAGCCCCGGCTGCCAGCAGCTCCCACGCCTCGTCCTTTGCATCGTCCTCGGCACAGGGCACAGACCGTGGGGGAAAGACCGACGCTGGGGGGGCAAGAGGGGACTCTCGCCCTGTGCAAAACCAAACAGGGATTCGGTCAGGTGATTTTCCTCTTCTCACTAAACGTTTTCTGTGCTAAAATAACTGCTGAAGGCAGTTAGCCTCCTCTCCTCTCCTCTCACCAGGCTCACTGTCCTGTGGCCAGGCTGCAAATGCCACCGCTGGCTGCTGCCCGCCAAGGTCCCCCCGAGTACTGGCTGGGGACGCCTGCAGCACTGCAGTCAGGTGTCCCAAACAGATGGGAAATGAATAAAAAACAAAGAAAAAAAAAATCAAATCTCCTGGTAGGTTTCCTCAACCTATTTACTTTTTTTTTTAACTGAGTATTTCCTGATCAGTTGCACAATAAATTATTTGCCATAACATTAATTATGAATTATTGACTTAATACATGGTAATTTATGTTGACGATGGCAATATTTCTCTGTGCTGAAGGTGCTGGATGCCGACTAGTCACCAAGAGAGATACTACTACCTAGGCTGAACAAAGTGCTTCACAGCCATTAGAGACACCAGTAGTTTGATGCTAACTTTGAGGAGAAGTAGGAAACAGCAGAAATGCCTAAAACATCCTGCTAAAATTTCTCTTCACTGAGGCATTTCAGAACCTATTTCCTTGTAGGAGCAACAGGGTTTGGCACTACTTGATCATCTGGGGTTAAAAGGGAGAGGATGGAGGAAGGTAAGTGACAGTCGTACAGGAAACTCCATATTTCGCTATCAATAGTTAATCTACTGTGTCACATTTCTTAGAGAACTAAATGAAATGCAGTAAGTGCCGTGTAAAATTGGAGCTAGGGAGCAAAATGATTTTGTAGAGCAAATAACTCTCTCGTACTGGCTGTTTTATGCCCTATTGAACAACCAGCAGTTTATGAAAACAAAGTTTCATAAATATTGGTGGAGATTTCCTTCCCATGCAGGAAAAACTCTGGGGATTTACGGGGGCTCAGACGAGAGCGAGAAGAGTGACCCGAAGGCTGAGGAGCAGGTCCCCGGCCAGCGCTGGCTGGCTCTGGTCTAGAGAGCAGCAAAAAGCGAGGGGCTGGGAGCAGGGAGGCTCCTCCCGGAGCAGCATCGCGGCCACAGCTGGAGAGGCTCAGCAGCTGGAGCAGCCCAGGGAGCCTACGGAAACCCAGCGATCGGGGTGTTGAGCATCGGGGTCCGCTGAAGCCGTGCTGCTGCCGGTCGAGGCCCCAGCACCTTCAGCTGAGAGGGGCCAGAGCGCAGCACTCAGCACGCGGGTGCGACCGCAATGGGAAGAAAGGGCAGCTCTCGGTGCTCCCTGCTTTCTGGTCAATTCCTAGGAGAAGGGATGGAGGAAAACTGCTGGGATCGCCCCCGATGACTGTGAAAAGTAGGAGGGTTTTTTTTCAGAAAGGCTGCAGGGAAAACAAAAACACCCACACAAAGCACAGACAGGCACACCTGGCATTGCTGGTAACGCATGCCTGTTTGCATTAAGAGTTATTTTCACGTACAAGCCTTTACCCAGAGCTTTGAACGCTGACCCATCTCTTTAGACCTGCCTTTGTATAAGTTGGCGTATCACCCACAGCGTATTACCTTGGGCCACAGCACTAGCTGGGACGACTTGACAAAGACACGAAAATGTATTACTTTCATCTCAAATAGAAACCTGTCACCTCCTCGACTCAATCTCACCTACGGCATAGAAGTAAGTCTGACTTTACTTACAAAACCAGGACTTCTGCCAGATGCTATCGCAATTAGAAATTCTATTTTTAACACTTCAAGTAGAGCCAATTTATTTTTTGAAGTTAAATCATGGTGAATCTAAATTAACTTCTATTAAATGAATCAGGAACGAACACTTAATACAGCAATCAAATATTTTCCTCTGTTGCCCTCTTGCAGTCCTCACCTCCAAAAACAACCAACAGCATCAGCACAACACAGACACACACCAGCTTTGTTTATGGGACACTCCAAGATACACAAAACAACTTTTTTGTGTGGATTTCCCAAGGATAAGCAGGGTTTAAAAAAACCAAACAAACAATTACTGTGAACCATGTCGGAAATGCTTCAGATAACCTAGGGCCAAGCAAGAAATCTGGATTGAAGAATTACTGACCCCCTCTGAAAGCCATTGCACTGCGGGAAAAAACACAATCTGAGCGTTACTGGGTCTGAGGAGAAGTGCTAACTCCCAAAGTATCAAGGCCCTGAAAGCAAACCAATAAAATGCAGGTTTTATGAAGTTTCCTTGCAAGAAGCCTCCATCAGTTACAGCCCCCACGGGAAGTGGCAGATGGCCAGCACCAAGGGCCGTGTTTTTGCCATCATGTGCTAATACCAGCTATATTTTATACCTCTCTGGGCAACACCACAGCACCCCAGCCCTCTGCTCTGCAGGATGTAAGGCTGAGATTGAGCATACCATCATTTTCAAGCCTCCCTTTGTCTTTCTGCTCGAGCTACACCACAAAACCCACCCTGCACCCCTCTCCCCTCGCCGTGGCTCTGCCGGGCTCCATCAGCAGGGGTCTGCCTTGCCCGCTGGATGCAGTCTGCTAGCATGTCTGGTGTGAGAGAGGACGAGTGAAGGAGAAGGTTGCTGTCAGCGGCTGACTTTCCTGGGCTGACCCTTTGATAGCTTTTTTTATGTTTAAATGATGCGATAAAAATCAGCAATGAATTATGCAGCATCACTTGATAAGTCCAGCCCCAACAGTTCTTGAGAATCCCATTTTAAAGTTAAATTGGAGTTTGATCCTTTATCTCAAAGCTTTAATAAAACTAAGCAAGCCATGTGCTGTACTCCACTGAATCGCCCTCCAGCAGGCTGGGGTGTCCTGTCCCTCCCCAGCCCCAAGCACACGGGTAAGCCCGGGAGCTCTCACTGCAATGACCCCGGCCTTCTGCACAAGAGCAGTGCCTGCAAAACAAAGGTCTTGCCCTTCCCTGGGCTGCAAGCAGGTAACTTGGCAGTCAGTTTTTTCCAGCTTTGCATCCACCAGCTCACCCTCACTGGCAGTATGGAGGGAGAAATGCCCACCACCAGTGCCATCACACAGCACCCCTACAAGCCATCACTCAGAGAAGTGCAACCATTTGTCCTCGGCCGTTGCTGGTTTCACTGACTCTTCCAAGACATCTTTGCACTGTAAGTCAGCAAGTCTTGCATCTGATTTTTATCTCAGCTTAGCAGAGTTTAACCGAGAAAGCATCCCTGGTCCTACCCCAACACTGCTCTTCTACTTACTCTGGGAGGGTGACAACCGCCTAACTGATCCCAGGGCGACCGGCCATTCTCTCCTGTGTGGATTCATCAGCAAGAAAAATGGCTGTAGCTATTAACGGGACAAGTATTTTGATGGATGAACTATCACAACACTGCTTGCTGTAACATTTCATACCGCAGCCAGCAGCTCTCTGGCTAAATGATGGAAGACCAAATCAGCAAAAGTGAGGTTTTTGTGTTTGTCCATCTGTTTTCCCCACTCTGGGCAGCAATTTTAAAGATTCCAGCCATGAATACTTTAGTGGAGAGGCTGAATGGACACCTTTCTGAAATGTTAACCACAGTTCAGGTTTCCTGACCTCTGGGGCTTGCCCTGTGAACACTTTTTGGAGTTGCTGCTGAACATCCAGTGATTCAGGTAGGATGGTTGGACCAGGAGGTAAAGCGAGCCATACCAATGCAACAGTAATGCTGCCTTCTGGCTTTATAAAAACACTTACTACAACGTGACGGAAGCCTGAGAGACATCACACACACAGATAAGACAGTGTCATCCCCAAAAAGCTGGTCTTACTGAAGTTGAGCCACATTTCAGCTTCTGCTCTTGCAGCACTGGGCAAGGCACACGGTGGACCAGCCTTCCTTCACGCGTCCTGCTGTACATGCTTTAAAAGGAGTCAGAAAGTTTAGGGGCAATGTGCACGCCCAGAGCGGGGTACAACAGTGAGATGGGGTGCAGGGTGCTAAGTGCAAGATCCCCATGATCCCAGCATCCAGCAACACAGCACTGGAGATGTCGAGCTCAAATATCATCTTCTGAAAGCTGAGCAGATCACCACTGAAGGACTGTTTTCCATTCAAGAATCTGGAAAAAAGGACACTAAATAGCATGAATCCAAACGTGCGGAACAGGAACACCCGCCCTGGCCCCACCGCAGATCTACAGCCTTAATGGAGCCACTACAGAGGGGAAAACCAGCAACATGTACCTCTAACAAAAGCTTTTATAAAGCGCTAAAAGGCTGTGTGCTGCCAGCTGCGTCAGCCTGCTCCACTCTGGGTCTTGACTTCCTGTGCCTTGCCCATGACGTAACCAAAATGGACAATTTAATTAATTAAATTTAAATGCATTAAGCAATCCAGCAGGAAGGCAGGGCTGCCTATTTCAGTTCTTCTGAGGTACCAATTATTGCAGCAGGGGGAAAGAAAACAGCTATCATCATAGCCCCAGTGACATGAAAAATAAAATCCAGGGGAAAAATAAGTGCGAGCAATAGCAAAGCACAATGTGCAATGGTGGCCCAGTAAAAAATGGGAACGAGAACAGCCGCCATGGAGAAAAACAGGCAGGGACAAGAGCGAAGCAGGCAAGCCAGCCCGCTCCCTGCCGTCACTCTAGGGCAGTCCCAAACGAGCGGTGGCGAGAGGCACGCTATACCCACCCACGAACCGTGCCGGACAGCCAAGTCACAAAGCCCCCAACTGAGCCAGTCTCTCCTTAATTTGAAGACAAATTGCTTCGGGGTAACCAGGAACAGAACCTGGCCCGGGGAAGGGATCAGTCTCCTCGTTAAGAAAATCCGTCTCTATGCCAACAGCATTTTTACGGAGGAGGATACCCCTGGAAATGCCAGGGTACGAGAGCGCCTGCATCCCAGTTGGAGTACCCAAGCACCACCACCAAGCCTTCTGTCTGGCCTGGTGACAGACATGAAAATAAAACGCATCCTCGTCAACTGATGCTGCACGTAGGAGGAAATTCTCTGTCCCCGCAGGAAACAGCCTTCAAATTAAAGCCAATGCCTCGTACAAGCTATTTTTTCCTGTATCTAAGGCACCCTTCGGTGCCTCCACAGGCATGGGGACAGACCAGCAGCACCGCATGCCTGGCCAAGCACAGCCAGCCTGAAGCCAGCTAAAACCCAACAGAAGCCTGGAAGATTGTCTCCAAAGGAAAAAGTCTCTTCTTGAGCACATTAGTACAATTCCTTTGAGCTCCCAGCAAATAAAAGCTGACTTGCTCCCAACAAATAAAACAAACAAAAGAAACAATAAAACATGCCTCCAGAAGGATGTTTGGTTGAAAGCCAGTCCCTGGATTTGTCCACAGCATGTTGTGCAACCGGCTCACGTGCTACAGGTTTGTCCCTTCCCTCCCCCAAACCTGCCTGCCCCAAAGCTCAGGGCCAAGCGAGGGCCACCCCAATTCCACGGGCTGATGCACGGTTTGAGCCAGAGACAGGCTGCAGCACCCAGATCCAAGTAAGGCCTGATTCTGCAACGATGTTGAGCTATAGCCATCCTCAACCGAGAGCGGGAAGAAGCACCAGGGGACAGCAAAAGAGATCTCCCATGGAGAGCATCTTCCACTGGGACCCTTTCTGCAGCAGTCCTCCAAAGCCAACGCAGTGCTGCTCTCTCCTACTGAACCTCCCAAGTTTTAGCAGGGCCACGGTAAGGCAGAAGGCTGTACTGCTTTTATTAAACTCAGAACTTCCCTGCCATGCCCAGAGATCTAGACGCACAGCATCTGTTATTAGAACATTTATCTTCTGGTATGAGGTGTCATACATATACCCCCAAGAGCCACAGGCAAGAGATGCGGGCATGGGGTTGGAATAGCTTGCTGACATTTTACTTTTGCAAATAAAACCAGAGAAAGGATTGCAGGTGCCGGATGCCAAGCAGGTAGCTGAAAGGACTGATTTGGATCAACAGCTATAGGTTCCTGCAACTGCAGGAGAGAGGTTAAGACAGAAAAATGTTCCCATAAAATATCAGTTTATCATAGCCACCTCCACTGGTCCTCCCCCATCTTTTCACAAGAATAATAATAAATGGCTTCTCCATTATTTCCCTATTTCCCATCGTGCACAGAGCAAGCACCACTGCCAAGATCAAAAAGTTCTCGCAACAGATCGCAAGCCTGATTCCTCTCCCGTGTCCTGCAGACTTCTGAAGGAACCTGCAGAGCCATTATCAGTGCCAGCTCCCATCAATGAGCCTTTCATGTGCTAAAGCCTCATATTGACACTCACTTATTTATAGCAACTGCACTGCACCATTCATTTAAACACATCAGCATTTGTGAATAAAAGATAAAGTGGACTTTGAAGCATAGGCCTTAGAACACGCCAGCCAGAAACAGGAGACAAAGCTCTCTAAAGGTGAAGCTGTAATCGGTTATTGTCCCTCAGTTCCCTTCGACCTCACCTGTACCTGCAGAAGACACACCTCCGTTCCCCAAGCCTCCCTCTTTCCAGGCAATCTGAACAGCACTGAAAGGCTGCAAGGACTCCAGTATTTCTTGGCTTCAGCCAGCTCACCTTTAAATGACAACCACTCTTAACTATTTCTTTTGATTTAGTACATTCCAGGCACAAAACACCTGCTACAGATCTTCGCCATCATGTTGAGTGTCGGCTGTCAACATTTCCATCATCATCATCATCATTCTATTTAATCATCACATCTCATTGAGACTTACTAGCAGAAAAAGAACAGAACTATTCACAACTCTACTCCAAAGAGCAAATCAGCTGAAGGGAGAGAAGGAAAAGGGCTCTATCCCCTCCAGCTTCAGCAAACATAACTGAGTTACAAGAGTGCAAGGGTAAGCCAAAACCACAGAGAAAATCCAGGGACAATACGAAAGACTTAGCGACCATGGTGTGAAGTGCCTGTGCTTTTCATTTCAGGTCATGCATTGGTGAGGTCAATTTTTAATTACGCAAAAACCAATGATGGAACTCCAAGCCTGGACCTCCAAGTGGCAGAAGGGCAAGATCGATGCCGAACAAACTGGGATGCAGATGAGAGCATCCAAGAGCGCGGCCTTTTCAAACCCCTCTGCAAACACATGAGCCCACTCAGGACCAAAACAGCCCACTTCAGGGCCCGTCTCATGCCAGCCTAAGGCAGCTGAACCAGGGTTAATTTGGATTTGAGTGAGTGTAAAGGAGAAGAAAATCAAGCCTCCAGGAATCAGCACTGACATTCATGTGGCTTTACAACACAATTCACAATATTTTATATTCTTATAGTTTCATCTCTGAAACTGGGTTTCCAGTTATAAAACATTTGGGTCTTTGTCATTCTGGAAGTGAGTAATAAGAAAACAACCAAAAATACAGCGTGATCCAAGGGCATCCAAAAAGCTCAAGATACAAAAGAAGTTGCTGCTCCCTCATTCTGGTGATTTTAACGTTTCAGTCAAACATATTGCACAGGCAGAAGCTGCTGCATGCGAGCTCAGGTCACGGTTGCTGCTATGTGGAGCATCACACACACATTATTAGTCATGCAAATCGTGATGCAATTTGAGCTTAAATCCTCATAGAACTCAAATCTCTTTGAGAATAGTCCAAGAGCTCAATTAGATAAGAGGCTGAATTTCAACTTGGCTGAGCCCATTAACAGATGATCATCAGGCACCTCCAACGTGCTCCTGCAGTCCCAGCACTGGGTAGATCTTAACTCACGTGACTCCGGTGGGAACACTCCCATACAGCTCTCCACACTGCAGTAAACACTCCAGCATCCAGATGTGCCTCAGCAGGTATTTATGACCCAGTATTATCAGGTACACCTTATTCAAGCCATATTTTTCTGGACAACTGGATCACAACCAAAGGGAAGCATATTCTACAGCAAAGAAACTTGAGCATTATCTTTTTTTTAAACCTTTATCTTGTTATTTCGCTTCTGAAAAAAAATCAGAAGCACAAGCAGGCAAAAAAGTAGAGGCAATGTGTGTGTGAACCATGGGAGATGTCTGTCTTCTCCAGGTACACAGACCCCAGCCTTACACGTTGCCTGGCTGTATCACCAAATCTGGGCAAGCTTATGAGGAACAGTTGATTAGGATAAATCTTTGCACATAAATCAACATAATGGCAATGTTTATAACCACTGCTTTTGATCAGTCTGGTTTACTCCATACCATGAGCTCAGCACCGCCAGCTGCCCGCCTTTAATTATGTCAAGAGCACGCATGGGCCAGGGAAGCGCTTCCTTCCCCCATCTCTCCTAACCCCTTTAAGACCATCATATTCTTTTCTGTCACTGGTACCTGGATGCCCGACCTGGGCAGGATGCCCATCTTGATAAGAGGATGCCCGACCCACTTTCACAAACAGCAAAATCCTGCATTTAGTTGGTCAATTATAAGGAGGAACACTTTTGTTTTCCTGCAGCACCACAATATGTGATAAAATGCTATGCTTTAAAGAGAAGAAAGACTTCACTGGAAGCAGCATGTTACCTAGAACATCTTTTTCAGCACAGAGACCACGGGTAAACACTCCCTTTCCATGGGGAGAGCTTTCTACAGCAGTAGAGTAGGTTTGAGATAACCTGCTTTACTCTGTGCTGAGATGAGCAGCGCTCCGGCAGCCAGCGTGAGGGGCAGCAATACGATGCAGCAGCTCTGATGGTCTTACCTGGGACAGAAACATACAAATCTCCTCTTTAAACATCTTCCGAACCCTCTCTCCCACAAGTGATTTAACAGCCTGAGGGAAACAACGTAGTTTGCTCAACAGTAAGTGCACAATTTTGTGCTAATGCACAATTCTGGGTCCGCAGGAGTACCACACTCCTGTGGCCAGGCACAGCAGGCAACCGCTGCTGAAATCAATATTGCTTATCAATGAAGGGGAAAATACACCCAAGCCTTTAAAGACTTCTAAGCTCATTGTAACGAAGCTTCCTGCTCTAATCTAGCCTGTGCACGCAACAAAAACAGCCAGGCTTCTGCTTGCAATTCCTGCATTTTAAATAATTCACAAAGAAATCAAGAGAGCTTATCGCGGTGCACCGGGAATCGCAGTGGATGTGGTTGCGCTGCAGTGCTCCTCCCTGTGACGCCTGTTGCTCCTGGTTCTGCAGGACAACCCTACCCCTCGTCCCACAAACACCCCAGGAACAGCCCAGGGCAAAGACCACTCGGGTACCTGGAGGACAGGCGAACCCCCTGCTCTGGATGTCCTCTGCAGACTTCTCCCACCGTTTAGGGAAACACTGAGATTTTCTACAGCAGACTACTCTAGTAAAAGAGCAGTGCTGGACAAAAAGCAAAACCTTCATTAGCCAAAGCAGAGGCAGAAGCAGACCTCGGTGCACCAAGTCGGGCTTTGCAGGGTTCTGCATCCCCCTGGGAGCACAAAGCCTGCGGAGAGCTCCTCGGCGGAGGGGGCTGCAGACCCCGAGCGGTGGGCTCTGCCGCAGGACCTCTGCGCCAAGCGGGGTGCAGCCACCCCTGGCACCACTCCCCACCACAGGTAGCCCGGGGCTGGCCTCCCACAGGCCATCACTGATGCAGCAGAGAGTCCTGATCACTGCCGGCAGCTCTGCTCCATCCTCAGCCCAGCCCAGGCAAGCAGGGGTGCCCAAGGAGAAGACATGCCTTGGAATAACAGAAAGCACACAACGTCGGTGGATGAGTACACGTGCGGGTACACGTGCGGGAATGGGAGGGAAGGCTAGGAAACCCCCCCAGGGAGACACAGCCTGACACCACAGTTAGAATTCATCTTCAGTGCAATGTTTTCCCTTGTTCCCTTACGCTTCAGCGTTTCCACTCAAACATGTCCAGCCAAGCTGTTGTTACTGGCCACAGCACTGCTGCCCCCAGGGCTGAATTAGTGCTTCTTCTACAGCCAGCTCCGCTCTTGCCTTAAGGGCTGCCAGAGAGGGAGTGGAAGAAGGCTCCTTCCAGCAGCCACCCTCCCGGCATGGACGTGCAATACTTGTATAATTCACTTTGAAGTTCCCAGCCTCCGGGCGTGAAGCAGCAACCAACACAGTTGATCTCGCTCTGTAAACTCCCAGTCAACAGACAGTACTTCTCAGCTCTGGCATCTTCCCTGGTGGGTTTGTAAACATCAGAACTGCTTCACACTCCTCAAAGAACGGCTTTTTTGGAGGTGAGGAGGTAGCAACCCTTTCCCTGGGTCAGATGCCTGTACAGCCGGTGGTCCAGCATCCCACCGAGGCAGGGGCTGCTGGAAGTGGTAGGACGCCTGGCACACATCTGCTGCAGCTTCATCTCTTGCACCTTTAAGTTTTGCTTTCCCATGACATGCGCTTACTGCCAGCAGCTATTTTTCTACTTCCAGTTTTACTTTTAAAAACAGGAAAAAGTCAGCTTTCTTTCCTGATAAAAATCCAGAAGTCCGAGAAGCAACTTTGTCTAAAGGATCTGTTTTTCAAATGATGAAGAACTGAGGGAAATTGCTCCCACCAGAGCGGTTCACCTGGCTTGGAAGCAACTCTCTGGTTCCTTTTCCCCCAGAAACGTCCGCCAAGTGAATATGTTCATCAGCCACGTGGCAGGAGCCCAGCCAAAAATACAGAGCTACCTCTGCAGGGGTTCACCTACCCACAGCCTCTCCCCTGGGACCTCAGTGCTCCCAGTCCTCAGCCCACCTGGAGAACGGAGTGCAGCCAACAGGCATCGCTGCTCAGCACTGGGCTACAGCCCAGAACCCCTGAAGAAGGACGAGAAACAACTCCTTTCTCCCCAAATTGCTTGTGTAGCTGCCTTCAACTTACAGGCAGCACCGTGTCCCTAATGCCTCTCATGCACTTCTGGGACCGTGGAGGATGAAGAGTGGAGGGTGCCATGAGGGGGCTCCCGGAGCAGATCTGAGCGGCTGGGTGGGACAGGCCAGCATCCCGCGCGCGAGGCACGAGCCAGCCCGCTGCAGAGCCTCCCCCTGCCAGGCCTTCGACGGAGGGGCCAGCGAACCTCCAGAGAAAGCGGCTCTACAGCCCATTTGCGTAAATCTAGTACGTTTTCCCCTCCCCTGAGAGCCACAGTACTTCTTGGCCCCAGCCTTTTAATCTGATGCTCGCATTTAAGTGTTCTGCTAATTAAACAATCCATTGCAAAGCTGCTGTTGCAATGACTCCCTCTCCCTCGCGCCCCTCTTGCCGAGCAGGGCAGCATTATGGGGCGATACCAGCAGCCTGCCGGTGCTAATAGCTTTGGGAATAAGAAGGCATCAGCCCCAGAGAGCACCAAACCCCCACAGCTTGGGGATTGTGTTACACTTCAACTTGTCATCCATCAAAACCCAGAAACTGATCTCACCCAGTGGAAGAAAAATCGATAGCTTTCTCTTTCGGCACGAGGGGATGTATTTTGTCTCCTCTCCCAGGGTCTTAATCAAGGGACATGATCCCAGATAACGTATCAGTGATGGTTTTGCAGCAGCTAGGGACATCTGGCACATCACAGTGAGTTTTAGCCATAGGCCACTTCTCTGGGTCAAAATTCATGCAAGCTAAGAAGCTGAGGTTCAACCAAAGCATTAGATGGACCAATGCAGGTCAAGCCATGCAGGCCACTGCAGAAGGACACCACCACGTACTCCAGGAGCTGACCTGGAGACAGCACCAGTGAAAATTTGGGTTCTGACTGAAGGGTAGCCCAGCAGCATCCCTCTGCCAGCAGGTCACGTCGCCTTGCGTGAATGTAGCCATACACCCACAATATCTATGAGATGAGGTGCAGGAGCAGTACAGCACCCAGGAGCGCCAGGAGGGGAGGCTGGAGATGCAGAGTACTTCTTGGCAGGAAGAAAGCACTCGTAACCTATCACTGAACACCCTGACGAGGCTAATTGCTACATTAGACATCTGAACAAACAACACTAATCACCACATTAAACAACTGCAATTAACGCTGCACTGACAAGCAAAGTGCCATGCTGCACGCAACGCCTCCATCTTCAGTGCTCTGCACAACCGCCCCTGCACCAGGTCAGCCGCAGGGTCTGAACCTGGTCCCACCAGCTCCAGAGGTTCCTACTAACCAAACCCATCATGAGGCCATTTCCCCTGACTGTCCACGAACAGAGCAGCAGCACGCAGCATCAATGACTTGCTTTCCTTCTTTTGGCATGTCCTTTGCAGAACGCACCTGCAAAGTGGGCAGAGATGTCTTGCTGAGTAGCATTTTACTCTTAAAACCTTTTGCATTTTGCTCCCCTCTTCCCGAGCAGACAGGGAATACTCTTGGGAAGGGAAAGGTGTTTTAGCACTGTGGTAGTTTCTGAGCTCCTGGAGGAAGTGCAGTGACAAGGGACAGACGGGGACACGACAGCACTTTTGGTCCTGACACTGCACGCAGAGCCAGGATCCCGTTCCCACACTACATGGTGCTCAAGGCAGCTCTCTGACAGCCCCATAACTGTGTCGGGACCAGCCAGCATGGCTGAGCCTCCCATCAACGGGGGGACACCAGGGAGAGTTGGGCTGTGTTTAGAGCCTCTGGCTCAGGAATGAGTTTCATTTCATTTATTTACAAAAACAGCACTTTTGTGGCGAGCCCAGGTTAAAAGCATAAATAAACCATTTTATGTCGTGCTGGATTTTCACACGACGAATCAATAGGGTTTTGATGTAGTAATAATGAGAAGAGAGCCCTGTTTATTACCTGTCAGAAGGGCAACAAAAAGCACCGAAGGGTCTTACTCACCCTCAGCGCTTCCAAGCAGCCACTTCGCACTGGCAGCGCCTCTGGCGCAGGGAGCAGCCTGCGGTACCGCTCATGGCTGGGAAAACATCCCAAACCAGGCAAGCAGACAAACAACTCGCTCTTACGCTTTTCCCCATAGCCTCGCTGGTTTGAGGTCTCTGGCCCTCTTCCGTCATGGTTTCCACGTGCTCAGATGGAGGGAGGTTGCATTAAAAGCAGCACCTACCTCTGAAGCATCTTTGCTCCACACACAGGACCCGCAGCCAAGGATGGTGGGGGACAACTCAGCCACCCCCCTGCAGCAAGGTGCCCAAATCCCACAGCCTGGGCACGCTGCCCTCTCCCTGCACCTCCCTTACCACCCTCCACAGCATCTCCAATACCCCACGTCCAAGACTGAACACCATGCTGCCAACTAGCAAGGGGCCAGGAACACAGGACAGCTAGACAGCAGAGCTGCTAATTTCTGTTTTTTTATTCCCCCCAAATCCATCCCAAGTCGACCAATGCTGAACCCAACACAGAAACAAGGCAGTAGCTTTCCAGGAACGGATTATGGGGACCACGGGGTGCTGTTAGGACAAGGGGTCACTGAACCCTCTGCCGCTGAGCACCTGTGTCCACCCTTGCGCTGCTACTGCTGGATAGAAGCAGGAACACGGGAGAAGCGAAAGAATCCCTGTGTCAGAGAAGGTCTCGCTGCTAATTAGACTTGAAGCACAGCTCTGTCTCGCTGTGGCCCTGGCAGACGTCACGCAGCGCGATCTGGGCGCAGGGGAGCCTGGGCTGAGGCAGGCACCATCTCATTAACACGGACTGAGTCCGAGCCCTGCTGCAACCTCCTCCCCAGGTGGCAGCCATCGGTTCCCACCGGATCCTTGTCACTGGGATGGGAAAACACAGAAGGACGTACTTGTTTGCTAATTTGCTCATCTGTATGTTTCCAGGAGAGGAAGACGAGGGTCGCCCCAAGCCTGCAATGGCACAGAGCCCCTGCTTGGGGCTGTCCCCTCCGCACCTAAGGGAGCAGGAGCCCGTGAGAGAAGAAAACACCCCAGACCTCTCCACAACATCCAGAGTGATTCGCAAATCAAGTCTGCTCACATAGTTGTCATCAGGTACATGGGACTTCCCGTTAATTAGTTTCTAATGTTATTAATTACCTGTCTTGCAAGCATTTTACATCAGACGCGCAATGTTTAATTTCATACATAAGAACCCAGAGCACTCAACTTCCAATATTAATCGGGAGGACTGTTTTTAATGCCATTCTCATTTTCACAGCACAATACTAGTCCTTACATGAGAAAAGCTCTGCTACATCCCATCATCTGGCACTCTGTTATCATCAAGGAGCACAAGAACCACAAGCTGTTGCTTAATTAAGTCCCTATAGCACAGGGGTCTATGGGGGGGTTGTTTTGTTTTTCGTTAAGAAAGAGACCCCCTGGGTGCTCAGCACCATTCCTGCAGTGCCCTGAGCCTCTCTGCAGAGTGCAGCCCTCAGGACTTAGCAGGCAGCTTTTTTATTTTCCTCAGATGTTTGGATCAGGGTTTGCTTTTGCTGCCTGCCCCTGAAGGGGCTTGCTTCACAGTTTATTTTGGGAGGCTGAATATTGCGTTTAGAGCGCGTTTCACAAAATGCTTATAGTCCCCTTTGTCACAGAGCTGCGTGCCGCTTCCTTCATCAGTGGCTCACCCGGAGCCTGAGCAGAGGCAGGGAAGAAAGGGAAGGTGTGGGAAAACAACATGGTTTAGCACTGTCTGTAAAATAAAAGGGAGCATCTCTCCACGGGTGCATTTGCAGAGAGAAAATGCCCAGCCTCATCTGCACATAGTGATAATGACCACAGCCATTAATGCACTGAGTCACAGCCACTGCACTCAGCGTGATGACAGACAAGCTGTGTTCCTTGCAGAGAGCAGTCCCGTGGACCAAAGGAGCCATCACCAAGCCCGCACCGCAAGCTGGTCCAGCCGAGCAGCCCACCCTCCACTCAGGGTGGACCAGCAGCACCCAGGGGGGTCCCAGCCCTCGCCGCACTGCACCCGCCCTCCCCTGAAGCAAAAGCACCCGGTGGTTCCACTGTGCTGGATGCTAACTTTAGGCCAGCTGGGTGTTATCTTTGCTAACTTGCATGGAAAACCCCCACGATACTCCAGCCGAGGGCTCTCAGCTGCTTAAAACAGCTCTACAACTGGGTGAAGTAGGAGAGAGTATTGGCACAACTCCGATGATGAGGTGCTGTAGCAACTATGTTTCTACGGCAACGCAGTATTACAAAGCTATGTGGATATTCATTAGGGTTTTCTAATTCTCCTAAACCTGTTCAGTCCATAATTCCCATTTATTCCAAGATCACCTGTGCGATCCGTGCCACCCTCTGCAAACTGCGTGGCAGACCCTTGCTTTGGAAGAGCTCTGCTTGCCTGTCCCACCATGGAGGAGACCTTCACACCAGGTGTGCCAGGGGCCGTGATGTCTGCAGATGGACGTGCAAGATTATGCTCTGTATTTCGGCTAAGGGAGTCAAGAAAACAGCAGCATTCTGCAATGCTCTGTGAAGCTCCCATCGTGGCACGTGGAACAATTTAAGCCTGAAAATAGACTGAGAACAAAAGGCTAAGATCATTAACACACACACACAAAAAGACAGTAAAAAGGTTCACAAGCATAAATCAGGAGAACAGAAGAAAAACGCTCGCCGAATCAACACCACTGCATTTAGACAATTACCAGACAACAGAGCACAGCCATCTGCTACAACATTGTCCCCTTGAAGCAACAGGGCAAACACAGCACCGGTTATGCAAGAAAAGTCTTTGTTTCAAGAAAAATGCATGCACTGTCACCAAAATACTTCCCCTTACACCACATCACCCCCAGAGGCACGATCTCCTGAACACCAGATTCCTCACGAACCCCAGACCTCTCCGAGGAGGAGGTCCTTCCCCATCACAACCGCGAAAGGGGAAGGGGCTGCACACACTGATTTCACCAAAAGAGCAACTAAAAATGAAGTCCCCACTCTCCAGGGCACAGAGTCGCTTCTCCAACCCCTCTTCTACCACCTTTCCCTTTGCAAAGAGACCAGACTGAAAGAGCAGCCTCGGGCTCCATTCACAGGCATCCTTGCTCAGTCCTCAGCACCTTGGGTGATGGCAGCGACGAGGTCAGCTAGGAGCAACTACAGCCCTGAAATTGCAACCTGCTTTTATAAAATAGTAAAGAAAAAAGAATTATCCTTTTTCCCCTTTGCAGCATGTAAGGTTATGGTAGAACTCAATACTGCATGCAGAGGGGAGGCAGGAATGTCAGCACGTCTGAAGGGAGGACCTGCCACCTGCAGACATCACCAGGATCTCTGGGCTTGCCACAAAATTCAATATTCTTTGGAACAAAGAACGTGGTTTCAGACCTTGCACATGATTTATCCTCCTCAGTTTAGGTTATGGTCTACCTGCACTTTCCTCTGAAGCACTGTGGATCTGATCCCATTTAGCAATTCTGCTGTTTACTGCTGGGCGAGCATGGGGACCGCCCCATTTACACCTTGAAAACGAATATAAAACAACTGAAAGATTCAGACACTAAACTATATACTACTTCAGAAAAAACATAATGTTATGCTGGGAACACCACAGGCAGGAATCAAGACCACTTTGCTGGCTTATTTAGGGTATACAAGACTTCATTCCCAGCGCTCGCTGTTTGCCATAAGACCCATGGCCGTATCAGCAGCACCATCTGCAACTCCATCTGAGCTTGTAAGCTAAGCCACACTGGGCACGGTGCTTTCGGCTAGAGAAGCTATTCTCCGCTTCCCCTGTCGTGCAATGCCAACGACAACAAATTGTGGCTGTATATTACATCCCAGAAATGGCCCCACTGCAGTAGCAGAGGTTACTTAAAGTTAAATCTAATGTAACATGCACTTAAATATGCATGTGCAAAAAAATCAATGTGGCACTTTAGGCACAAGTATTACTGAGTCTAGATGTCCATTACCAATTTAAGGTATTAGTTTAAGAACAGCTACAAAAACGACCTCTGCAAACGAACTGTCCATTGCTAATAATCCTGCCCAAAGTGACGAATTTACATCGTACTATAATTACATTCCCAAAGCTAGAGGAATCACCGTGTGAAGCGAGAGCTCACGAGATGCCATGGAAATGTGTCACCACACGAACACATTTCTGCTGCAGCAGAGAATGATGGAAAGATGTTTGCTTATTTTTAGCCTCTAGAGGTCACAGCCTCACAGTTAAATCCCTGAAGTCAGGCAAGCAGTCTCTATTTTTGCTCCAATACATCATTTATAAGATATTGCAACCTTTTAAACAGCCCAATTTAAGGTCTCAATTTTGGGGACATCAAAAGAAACTTTGTCTGGCCTTTATAGCTCTATATAACTCACGGGGCTGAGCGCAGGAAGGGCGTTTGCAGTAATGCTTCGGCTTCTGCAAGTTGCATGGGTCCCATTTGCGACCCGTGGTGCTGAGATGACAGAAGCGGGTAGAACTGCTGAAGCATGAAATTGGTTTAAAATGATGAAGTGAAGATCTGTTTTTCTTCAAGATCAAACCACATCTGAGAACACCGACAGCAGTCTATTTAATTCCCCTGAAATCTGATCCATACCATTGTTTTTTCATCCCCTTATTTTCCTGTTCAGAAGCCAACACTGACCTACGCTATACTATTACCTGTGAGTTTTTCACTTGACCAAACGTCACCAGGCAGTTTGGCAATAAGTTCTTGAAATGGAGAGGAAGAAATGCCTCCCTCCCAATTCCTCCAGACTGTGAAAGATGAAGCACAGTGACCTACAGCTGTGCCATTCTGGAGATGCTCCCAAAGCCTCTGTAACACAGGGCCACTCAGCAGCAGCAGAGCCGACCGAGCAGAGCAGTGTTTCTGGCAGTGACAGACACCTCAATCCAAGCACACCTGACTGCGTGTTTGGCCCAAGCGTGGCAACCACTCGGAGCCATTTTAACAGTGCATGAATGGCCAAAGGCTGCATGTCCTCCTGGGGAGCAAGGAGGAAGAGGAAGATGTTCAGATGATGATGGATGCTGCGCTCTGCTGGCGCCAGATGCTTTACTCAGTGCCAGACACTCGGTGCCACCCCATCTAGACTTTGCATTGCTAGAATATACAACATAAAAGCATGCTCCAAGACCTTACAGGGCTTTCTTCCAGGGACAAACAAGCCCTCTCTTTTCACACTGTTCCTTGTTTATAAATAGTTCGAACTCATTAATAACTTAAAAGCAGGTGATGCTTGGTGTGGTTCAGTTACAGCTGCAGCATTTAGTGTATTACCACTCTTTAGCATGCCTCCACCATGTATTATCTTGTAACCAGATAACAGGCATCCCCATAGGGAGCAAAACCTTGACTTCTAAGCAAGCAAATTGGTTTTTGTCTAAACCATAAGTTTTAACGTGAAAGCACTGCTGCAGGTTCTCTTTCTGGACACAGAAAAGCCATGTCAGAAAAGCAGAAGCCCAGCCCAGCCCAAAGCTGAATGTACAAAATGAGGTCCCTATTCTGCAAAGAACGCCAGTTAGGCAGTCAACCTATTCTTCTCCCTCCCTTCTCCCTCAGTGATGGCCTGCCCCCATTGAAAGCCATCCACAGAAAAGCCAGACTTCAAACAACACATTAAAGGACCTGTCCGAGCACTTGCACCCAAGTCCTGCTATATCCAAATTTCTCTGGGGCCTTGAACAAATGTTAGAGAGCACAGCAGCAGCACCTGCATAAACTTCAACAAGGCACCATCATTTAAAAACTATCTTTCCTGAAACCCTTTCCCCTGTCCTCATTCCTACAGTAGGCAGAGCTCATTCAGGCAAGACAGTCCTAAAGAACCCAGACAACTCCAACGCCTGGGAACAGCAGCCAAGAAAACATCCTGAAGGAATAAAAATCAGTCCCCTCCCACCCCCTCCAAACATTACCTTTTATTATTTGGCTGTTAAAAAAAGACAACACACCACCAAACACGCAGGCATCTGCCAAGCGCTTCTGCTTCACTTCAAAATTCACTGCTGAGAACGAGCTGTTCACTCCTCCCTCCTGTATAAAATGCTGTGCGGTCCCCAGCCATCCCACTGGGCAGCACAGCCTTCCCTCCGTCCCCGGGCTCTCCGAGGAGGCACCCACACCCGCACCCACCGCTGGGCATCTTTCACAAACCCTGGCTCTACTACCAGCAATCACCTTCCCCTGGAAAACTGGATCTGGGGCAAGAAGAGGTATTACTTGTAATTAGCTGATAACCATGCTCTTGCCACAATGTGGCCACAGGCCAAAAAAGAAAATAAAAATAGCAGCATACCCCAGCCTGTACCACCCCACAGAAACCACAGAGGCAATAGCTTCAATTGGGTAAAATATTAATACCAGAGGACAGATTCTGGATCCTTTACGGCAGCTGAATTTGAAGCCTGGCAAAGCACAAACGGCATCTTCTTAACAACATACCTGCACTTGAAACTGCTTTAATGAAAGGTGTGTAAACGTAGATAAAGCAAAGCTGACAGGTTTGCCTCCAGTTGCGACAGACCGGATTTCCAAAATTTAGCTCAGCATTTCTAAATGCAGACAGAGGTGTATTACCTACTGAAATCAGCTGCAGTTCGATATAGGATTTGATTAGGTACTCATGGCAACTGCTCCAGAAGTCAATGTACATATTCCCACATTGAAGACAGGACCCTGCTCCTCCTGGGTTGCAGAGCCTGGGGTTGGGTCTTCTGCTGCTCATTTTTATTACTACAAGGCTGTGAGAAAGGACTGGAGGAGGATTATGTATCACCACCACTACCAATTCCCTCTTTTTTCCCAGCTCCCAAACAATTTCTCAACTTCAAACAAATCCAAACTAGAAAATATTCTCTCTGCACCTGTTAGCTAAGCTGACAAAGGTAATTAAAGCAATTGGATCTCCAGTACAAAAGGAACAGAACGTACCCTGCCTCCATCGTCTCTATAACCATGGAGATGCAAAACATCTCCATCGCATTAGCATGGAGATGCTAAACAGCGCTGGTCCCTGCATCCCCGCCAAGGAACGCCACTATGAAACAGAACCTTTAACAACTCTCCTTTGCACCTGAGCGTCCACCCATCCAGTCTGTATCTCCCAGTTTGGCTACAAGGATACTAAAGAAGACTACAGTCCAGCTGGTATCAAGGTGGTACAAATCCCCACCAAGAGCCCAGACTGCAACTAGGAGTCTTCCTGGTATTAGAGCAAGCTTCATCCACCTCCTCCTCTTCAGGCTCTGCCTACTACTGGCATCCCCTTGTTGGCCCAACTTCTGTTCCTGACCCATCAGCTCTCAGCAAACATTTAAAAAACCATAAATGCCAGCATAATCCATAGTAAAGACCAAAAATAACAGATACCTACACCTGCACAAGATATTCACATTTATGC
The DNA here is from genome assembly GCF_026419915.1 of Harpia harpyja. Taxonomy (NCBI): domain Eukaryota; kingdom Metazoa; phylum Chordata; class Aves; order Accipitriformes; family Accipitridae; genus Harpia; species Harpia harpyja. The sequence goes on from NC_068957.1 coordinate 17,042,011, forward strand.
AGTTTGAGCTGGCCTAAAAATATATCCATTTCCCCCGAGTCACTGTTTAATTAAAAAGCAGTACCCCCACCTCAGTATCATAAAAAGGGTACAGCAAAGCTGCACACTGTTTGCTTAAATTAATTTGAAAGACTGCATTCAGCTGGGCTGGGGGGGTTGTTTCTTTGGGGGTTGGTGGTGGGGTTTTTGTTGATGTTTTTAAGAAAATATACACTAAAACCTCTATTAATAGCCACATACTGAAATTACCAATAGCTATAAGGTGTTTTTTTAAAAAAAAAATTATGTACTTTGATACAACTAACCTTTAAAAACAGGAATCATCTGCCTGCTATCATTTTGAGCCCAATCACTGTTATTTTTGAACACTTAAGTGAATCAGTGTTCATACGTGTACTTAAGAAGGTGAAATCTGGAAGAACCGCATCAGGACAGACTATTGCGAACACTGTAACTGCGGATTCATCAAATTGTGCCTCAAAACCAAAACATCACTCTGCTAAAAATTCCTCAATTGTACGCCTCTGTTCATTTGGAAAGATGATGCCATTGTTAGGAAAATGCGCTAATTAGGATTCCTGTGCTAGTTTCAGGCTGAGTTTCTCTTCAAAATCTGCCTCTAGCAAACACTGAATCCATTGCTTTTGTTTAAGTAAAACAGGCTTATCATTTTTTTTTTTCCTTTGGTATATTTTACAGCTCAGATTTGAGTAAGGATTTCAGTTTAGAAACGAAAGAGCTCTTGCCAAGAATACATTCCTGTAACATTGCAATTTGATGGTTTGTTTTACTATTTTTTCCCCACTTGAATGTTTATTTGCAAATGATTAACCATGCTATATATGCACACAGTGCAAGTTAGTGGTTTTCACCTATTCTTTGTCTGCAAGGGCTTAGCCACCATAAGCCAACCTGCATATTTAATGTATTTTAAACCAGTTGTATTTGCTGCATTATTGCTGCGGAGTTTTGGACGACATCCAAGCGTACTAAGTTTAGCTACAAAACTGGCTCTTTTAAAATAAATTCCTTGTTAAGAAGCTGACTGCGGAGCCTCTGGCTGCTGCTTGGCACTGCAACGCAATAAGCTGGGTGCTGCCAGTGCTAGGAGAAGGCAGCAACCCACGGGCACCCGTGGCATGTCCCCCGGTGGGTGGCACGGGGCATCCCAGCCAGTGCATCCGAGGGGAAAAGCCCCGCTGTCCACTCCCTGCCTGTGCTGTTGGATGAGGCAACCAGCACGGATCACACCGCTGCCTGCACGGCTCTGACACAGTGATTTACTGTTGGGCAACCCGAGTGAACCAAAATCCACTTCCCCTGCGGCTGGAAAGCCGTTTTAGTCACATAACAAATGGTAAAGGGCAGGAAAAGCTCCCTGCAAGTACTCCCGTGTCCCTCCCCGCACACCAGCACGCTTGCTGGAACAAGCGCCCACGGAGGACAGCATGGGAGGACGGCACCTTGGCACACTGGCAGAGAGCCTTCTCCTCCTCTTCCTCCTCTTCCTCCTGGCTGTCAGTTGAGGTGAACAACACGCAAGCAGCCCGTGAGGGCTGGGATGCTGGGGGCCATCCCTCCGGAGCATCCCCAGGGCTTAGTGCAAGCAAAGAGTGCACAGGTCAGCAAAGGGACATCTGAGAACTCCAGCGGACCCTCGTTTTCTGAAAAGCCATAAGCCAGTCCTATCCAAAGGACAAGTGTGAACAGACCTGACACTTCTCTTTGGTAGACCTCTTTGATAGACCTCCAGACATTGCACAGAGATGCTGACGGATGCATGCCCACACCATATGGATACCCTAGGCTTTTCCCTAAGATTTAACCGGATTCAAAGGAACCAGTAATTTATAAGATTTCTTAATGCAGCTGCATTAAGAAAAGTATAGGTTTTCTGTAATGAATTACTCAGTAAGTATTACCTTTATTATTATTTCTTTTAAGGTTTCTGATTTAAATTAGTGATATTGCAAAAATGCCCTCCTTCCACCCTTTCTCAGACGTGACTCTGGCAGAAACAGAAGAGATTTCAAGACTTTTCAAAGGCACACACTTAGGGTCTTCTGCAAACAAAGACGTTAGTAGTTTGGCACCATCCCAGCAAAGCTGTAACACCACTCCAGATGAGATGGTCTCCAGGCATCAGAATATTACATTCAACTCTTTGCCCTCAGAAAAAACACACCACAGCTGCTTCCCTAGCCTCTGTGTAGAAGCTGAAGTTGTTCTTTCACCAACTTAAAATCAGCTTTTTATGAACACATTTATAACTACATTTAACTTTTATACAGATCATCCTCTACAAGGAAAACTGAACATTATACTAATCCCAATTAGATTTGAAAGCAAGAATAGTCTATCTATCTCTTTATAATTATTATGAGAATGTATTCAATTTGCTACTTTCATCTAACAGCAATTACAACTGTTTACCAGTTCTAAAGCACATCCTTTAGGAAGTCATGAGTCATATTTCATGCTAATCACTGTTTATTTGGTATTCTCTTCTGAAAATAAAGGGATCAGTTCACAAACCCTTAAACAGAAATGATAAGAAAGAGAAAAAAAATCAAATGAAGTGGTGCATCAGAAAGAGATAAAAAACCCTAAGATCTTCCACACGCTAAATAGTTTTACAAAGCACCCATTGTAAAAATCCATCCCTAGGACAAATGCTGACTGCAAATAAGACTGTTTAAGGGAATGCTTTGAAGCCGCTTGGAAAAAATTAGCAGCCTAGTGGTACTACCAAAAAAAAAAAAAAAAATCTCCCTTCAAGGAGATTTAAGCTGTTTTAGAAGAAAAAAAGGTTCCAGCAAAGAGATGAGATAGCCATGAACAGACCACTAATGAATGCATTGTATCTCCTGGGCTATAAAACAAGCCTCTCTGCTTGTCTGGTAAAATCTGGGGGTGACGACTGTGCTCACACAGCAGAGAAATCACCTCCTGCTTCTGACATCCTAGGGCATGGCAGGTTGATATGACTACTTTACATCCAGCATTTCTCCCGCTCTCCTTGCAGCCCCTCTGTTAGCAAATTTTTTGACAATGTCCTTAACGCCAGAAACACGCATGGTACCTCTCCTTTGTAGTTTTAATCTACAGACACGTAAATATTACAGAATTTCAGTAAGATAAATATGTATTATCATCAGTGATCAGTATGGAGAGAAAGAGCACCTGGACGTTGTACGTCTCAAGGAACGATGATGGAGCTGTTTCAGGGGCTGCCAGCCACTGCTGATCCATCAGCTATCGGTTCTTTCCCTCCATACTAAACACTGATGATAGTATATATTTATCTTACTCAGGTTCTGTAATATTTTCATGTCTGCAGATTTAAACTACATCTCTAACCACCCATTTACACACACAAATAAGGAAACCAACAGTTGATGGATCAGCAGTGGCTGGCAGCCCCTGCAACAGCTCCATGCAGCACTTGCACATGCAGAACAGGCCAAAGTCAAGCTCCATCTATTTGTATTGGCTAATCTAAAACTAACGGGAAGCAAATTCCAGCTTAATCCAATTATTTGTGCTAAATTAAAATCCCTCACTAATCCTTCATCGATGCCTGGTTATCTTACAGAGGAGAGAAGCCAGGGGTTTCTGTAACTGATGGGAAGCTGCACAGGTAACGCAAGCACGGGACCTGCTGCGCACCATGCACGAAAGCCTGCAAACCAGCAAGGAACCCCCGGGCTCCATCACAGCCCTGGGGCTGGACACGGGCAGCAGGTCCGCACCGCGGAGCAGCCGGCCCCCTCCTCTGCAGGCTGCACAACAGGTCACGCCGGGGAAAAACAAGGAAAGGGGAAACCATGCTGCCCTTCAGGCTTCCACACGCTATTTGGAGACACACGGTCGGTGTGGCACGCACAGGGCACGAGTGCCTTAAACAAATAATTGTGGCTGCATCGTAAGATAATGAGGAATCCCAGCACATCGCAGACATAAATAAAACCCCAGTTCTTGTCCCTCCCCAAGTCAGACCTGATGCAAGTAGCTCCAACAGGAACCGTACGTCCAGACGGGGATCTGAAACCCCATCCTCAGGGTCCCAGCACGCTGCTCATGCCCCTCTCCCCTGAGGCCGCCTGTCCCCAACTCCCCCCCACCGCCTGTGCATCCAGCCCGGGACGAGCTGGCAGGGGAGCGGGAGCATTTCCACAACCGCTGCCCATAGAGCACTTGCTGTCTGGACACAGAGACGTCAGTCTCCGTGCTGCCATCTCGACAGGCTTCACAAGACGCCCATTCACACCAACAACCAACCCCCCCAACAGCCACCTCCCACGACTTTTCCAAAGCACCAAAATAAACTCATTCAGTAGAACATTTGACAGCATTTTCCCCACAGAAGAGGAAGACGCGTGGAGGCTTCTTCTGAAAGCAGCATTATTTGATGCTCAAGTTGCTATTTATTTGTTAGATGATGAAAAATAAAAGGAGACATCGATGAACAACAGCCCTCTTGAGCAAAGTGTGAGTTTATTCCGAATGCGCACGACGGCGGGGCGAAGCCAAGAAGTGCTTCTAAAGCAATGGCAATGCAGAAACCCCTACTTTCTGTGGCTCCCAGACCCAGCAGATTTCCAAGCAGACTGGGTCGCAGAGACCTCGCAGTCCACAAACACTTCCCTCGCCCACCTATGCTGATGAATGACCAAGGCCAGCGAGACAACACAAATCATGAGAACAACTCCAGAAACCCATCAGCCAACAGCATTTTTTCTGGAATCAGCAAAGATCAAGCCTTCCTAAACTGCACCTTTCTACAAGGGCGGGAAGAATCCTTCAGCCACTGCTAAAAATTAATGTGAGTTATATTTACTATGCGTTTTCAAAAAAGTGCTCTTCTGCTTTAGGAGATGTCACCAAGGACATGACCTTTAATGCTGTGAGTTAGAGCAGGGGGTGGATTCAGTGTCAAAGGACCATCTCCTGTAGAAAGAAGTAATTACAGCAGAAAACCACCTCACGGGCATTTTTATCCAAGGAAAGGTTTCAAAATATAAACCAACAGGTGCTGCTGTTAACTACAAGCCCTATAAAATATCTGGAGATTTTGTTCTGATCACCATAGGTGTGTTCGGAATTAAGAAATAGTCTTTCAGTTAATAAACAAACCAACAGCCAAAATCAGCCTGCAGTAAAAGTGACTCATAAAACAGTTATTAATCAACCTGGGGGAAAAAAAAAAAAATCCTTATCTTCTAGTTGTCAGTAAAGAAAGGTTTTGAAAGGTCATGGGGTAAAACCCAAATGTTAAAATGAGATCTCAAGAAATCACCAAGGAGACCCATTAGAAAAAAATCTATGCATTCATCTGTCTCTGAAAACATGCTTTTTGCTGGCTCACAGACATCAGAAGTCAAGGCATTGGCTCCAATAGCTCATCTCTCCCCTCCATTTCTGCCCATTTTCAGGGCAGAAATCAAATATTTGGGACATAATTCAAACTCCTTAAATCTCAAAATTAAATTAAGTTTTCTTAATAAGCTACACATCATGCACTTTTTCTAAAGGTCTTCTTTTTTGAAAGGTTTAATAAACCTTAAATAAATAAATAAAACATTGTACATCAAGAAGTCATAAAGTTCAAATAAGATAACCTTGAATTTAGTTTCCTGCACATGGTAATGAAGCTCCAGAGTATTGGAAATTCCTGCTGCTGTGGAGAAAAATAAATTGGGCAGACGTGGCGAGCGCTATCCCTTAGTACAAATCAACATAAACAAGATGCAAGAATGCAAAGCCAGCGTGTGCGGCCAGCTATAATTTTCTGTGATTAGAGACTAAAATGAAATGTAAAACAACATCCCAGAGTATCAAATTAGCGAAAAAAGTCATGAACAACATAAAAAGAGGATTTTTGAAAGTCTTACAACTCCCTATAAAAATGATGAAAATCAAAAGCAGATTCATCCTGGTGTTCAAATGAATTTTCTGCTTAGCTTCCCCTTGCACCCACTGTTTGATTTCATAAAAGGAGGCTTGGTGGGGTTTGTGAGGTGCAGGCAGGGCCCCAGGCAGCCCCCCACCCCCCCGGGACGAGGCGCCTGGGCAGCACAGCACCCACAGCCCTGCAGCACCCTTGGCCGGGGCTGCCTCCCACGCTCACCCTCAGTAGCATCCAAAACCAAGCGATAATACACAACTGAAGGTTTTTCAGACAGGAAACATCGCCAGATGAGTACTCATCCAAGAGCAATAAAGCAATATACTACAAAATATTAAAAGCACTTTAGGGGAGATCTCCAGGAAAACAATTTGGGGCCAGAAAGTGTTCCTTCATCCAAACCCAGGCACCTTAGCAGATGTTACCGCAGTACTCTGGCTGAGGTCACCCGGAGCAATGCCATGCTCGTAAGAGGTGAGGCAGTACCTGGCCTGCACGTGCAACTATATGTTTTCCAAAGAGAGCAAGCTATGGCCAAGGCCAGAAGTATCCGATGCGTTCGGAAGAGGAGCCAAGCTCACCTATGGGGAGTGATCAGTCCAAAAGGAACCGTCTTCTAGAAACACAGGGGTCAACATAACCTCCTCAAACCCCGGTAGATGGAGTGTACAGAGGTGTACATACTACACGTGCAAATCCTCATTCTACTTGTCCCCTCTGCAATCCCAAACATGCACAGCAATGCGATAATCCTAGCCAAGATGCACTGCTGCAGCAGGGCACGAAGCAGCATGAGGGGGAAACGTCTCCCCAGGGAAACAGGAGACATATCAGATGCTGGCTTGTCATCTATACCATGCCATAATCAAAAATAACCTGGCATGCACTTTTACCTCACTTGAAGAGAAGTCTGGCACCAAGGAAGTCTGCAAGGTTTGGGACAACAGCAATTCCTTCACTGCCCTTTAAGAACCGCCTGTTTCTGAACCTCATTCTGCCCGGGGGTGCTGTAGCAAGGCTGGGACACCAGCCTGGAAACATCTCCATATACTGAGCGCTCTCTCCCAAGCAGCTGCACGGCTTCATCCCCACTCCTAAGACTAAGCAAGCTCTATCCTGGAAATAATCAGGATTTGTCTTGCCCAGGAGGCTGTGAACAACCTCTTGCTCTAATGAGCATTTCAAGCTCCTCAGTTCCTAGCCAAAACATATTTCTGGCCAGCTCATCTCCACAGCAATACACTGCCCGTAAGCATTCAGCTTCGGTTTGGAGCCTTGCTAGCAGATGAAGATGTGTCTGCTTCCCTGCAGATAAACAACTCTGCTGAGGAGGCTCCAGAAAACACATTAATCCTTCTAAAGTCAGTTGTAATTTAAGGTCATTATACAAGTTTAAATTTAACAAACTCCATGTGGAAAGCTGATATAGGGGGTTCCTACGGACTGTCACATCTATCAGCACATCTGTGCATCAGGCTGCTTCCCAACACAGTTCTTCATTAACCCAAGATCTTGAGAAAGGAACCGTTGAGCTCTGGAGTCAGAGTCAAGGAGAGGTGATGTGAAGAGCTCGCTCTCTACGTGCTCTCTCTCCTTCTTCCCTTCCATCCCACACAGCCCCTTTTGTAGGCCAAGCGGTGGGGTATCCAAGCAGCAGCACCTTATGCCACTGATTTCTGATGCTTCAGCAAAGTATTTGCCTGTGAATCCCCGGCAATGAGTCTAACTGGAACTTAAAAGTACAGAGATGAAAACTCACCCTTTGTCATGATAAAGGCCAAACAAAGCAACGGAGGCCACTTTTTTCATTTAACACAGGAAGAAGCAGAATTAGACTAAAGCCGTTACTGGGCAGCAGATGGCTGGGGCGGTGGGTCCCACAGCAGAGGAGAGGTGTCCCTCTGCCTTGGTTCAGATGGGTAGGTGATGGCTCAAGACTCAAGAGCTCAAAGGGAAGCAGCACAGAGCACACGACTTCATCAACAAGGGTAGCTAGGAAGCAGGAGGCAGCACAATACCATGGGCCAAATCCAGTTTTCTACAGAAACGTTACTCAGCCAAAGAACTTGGATGCTTTTTCCTCACTTTGAAAAGCGGCTCCAAGGCCAGCAACCTGTGCACATAACTGTCCTATGTTCATGCCTGTCCCTGTAACAGCTTGTCCTCCCATGCCCATTCTCTAGTGACACCAAAGAGCTACAACAGCTTTTGTACATACCCGTCTATAAGCAGCCCCAGTGACACCATAGCTACATTTTTAGTCCATAGCTTTTCACGCACCAAGGATGGACTAACTGCATGTGAAGCAGCTCATTTACACTGGGTGAACTGGTATCAGAGTGGAGATTTCAGAGCACGTGGAGCTGAAAAAGTGTCTGAAGCCTCACAGGAAAGACCCTGTCTCTCTTAATCCCTTTCATCTTTACTTCTGGCTGCCAAGGGTCTTGACAGGTAACTTCTGTTGGTTTATCACCTTCAGAGGGCAAGAGCATGCAGTATAGAAACAAGCCTAGAACCGAGAAAACCCAGGGAGCAAAGGGTCTCATTAAAGGTAGAAGCAACCTCCAGCAAAAAATCGGAGAAGATAGGGCTGCAGGATCTCATGAGACCATTTGACTTGCTGACCTGTTGATGTTTAAGCCTAGGGCAATGCTTAGCCTTTCCCGCCCAAGCGTACCTCTCAATTGCTAACACTTTCAGTTTCAGCCAACAGTCTCTCCCTGTTTCTTAACCTTTCATCCAGCAGCAATACCAGTAATTACAGATTTTTCTTACAAGACATTCAGCGCCAGTACACTCGAAGGGGAATCAAACCGGGAGGTTGTGAAAGTCTGGCTCTGTCGTCAACCTTGGTTCAAGCCACAGCAAGCCTCTGAACTTATTTTCCTGCTGCCACAAGACGTTGATCTGAGCTTCTCTAGGAGAGAACTACTGGAACTCCAGACAAAAAGCACTGTGCAAGAGCCCTGCACCATATTCTTGAATCTGGCACCAGCATCCTCAAAGAATTCTGAGATGGACACCCCAGGGACAGACCAAGCGTTGAAGAGACCCCACCACAACTGCAGAGCATCGCTGAAACACCACAAATGCATCCCTGGGTTTGCCCAGGAGGCTGCGCATCATTGAAGGCACAGCTTGCCTCTCCCAAAGCAGGATTCAGGGAAGAGCACGGCTGGTTTCAGCAGCAAGAGAGTAAGGCCTCTTTAAAACATAAGGACTGCGATACTCGCTTAGGCCAAAGATCTCTCTAGCCCAGTATCCTAAGGTGAATTTGCCCAGTCTTTGAGCTCATACAAACTTTGAGTACCCACAGTGATGAGGAGTCATCAGGAACCACCTCCCAGAGGTTGTTTGAAGTTGATGCCTGCTGGCCCTTGTACCGTGAGAGACAGCAAACAGTCATCCCCAGTTTGGTCCCTCCAAGCCACACGTGGTTTTGCAGGTTTTGATCATACCCTTGTTCCCCACCATCGGTTTTCCAGGCAGCGTGAACTCTCTTTTGTGTGCATCTCTAAAGCTCAGCCCTGCTGCCGGCAGTACAGCAGTCACAGCTGCTCACCGTGGGGTGTCACCCATGCAGAGAGGGACCACCACAGTCCTAGGAGGGACGGGAGGTTCAGGTGTCAAAAGAAGTCTCATTAACTAGTAGAGGCTTAAGCTGACAACGGTTAGATGCAAAAAAATAATCTGTGAGCAAATCTATTAATCTTTTCTTATTTTAGCTGCATAACGGACACCCAAAGACACGGCTTTAAGAGATGCTCAGCAACACTCTGTGGGAAGGGTGGAAGAACAACGGTTGTAACCTGTCCTTCAGGCTGTTTACTACAAAAAGAAGTTTCACTCCCCTCAGACAAGATATCCACACATTACTTCGCACACCAATGCTCCAGCATCAAACCTGAGTCCTTATAGAAACGAGGATGGTGGGACAGACTAGCATCCTCCCGCTTTGGAGGCTGGACTGGGCAGAGGCCCCAGCAGGTCTTGGTTTCCTGCAGTGTTTGCTGGGGTATCTCTCAGACCGACCTGCAGCCACCGTGCAGAGGGAACCACCACGAACATCCCCTGGGGGAAAAGGCAACAGGTCTCAAAGGCTTTACATGGAAGAGATAATGCCAGAAAAGTTGCTCACAGTCTAGTGCTTTCATCGGAAAACGGAAGACTATTTTTTACTCAGATAGAAGATAGTGAGTAAATACAGAGTGGTGGGAACAAAAGTTTTAAATAGGATTTTCCACTAATGACTTGGTCTTTATCATTGCCGTTTTTCCACCTCTGCAGGAACACCGTCCCACAGCCGGAGGGAGCGAGGGGCAGCCCACAGCCTCTCTGGGGAAGCATCTCATGATGGTTCTTGCACAGCGCCTGGCAGGGTAAAAAGTCAGATCCCAGCTGAGCTCTTGGCACATTACTCTTTATAAATACAAGCTTTATTTGGAACTATAAATATATCTAATTTACAATTTTGTTTAAAAAAAATAAAAATCTTGACAGACTTTCACCACATAGTATTTTGCCCTTATTTTTTTCACCAGCAACTTGGAAGTCTTTGTAGTGGTTATTCTTTCTCTTTTCCTTACAATAGAAAGTTTTCCTCAGCCCCCAGGAAATGCCTCTACATAGAATGGCAAGAATAAAGGAAAATGCTTCATGGACAAAAAATGCAGAGCACTACAAAAGCATTTTTAAATTCTTCTTGATTAAGAGAATGTAAGCATTAACAAGCTACAAATGCTAGAGAACTAATTTCACACACTTTTCTTTCCTCCAAATTAGGCTCTGTTAATCTTTAAAATAGAAAAAATAGCATTTTGCATTGTAAATTACTTGCACTGCTGTGCCTCGAAGCCTCAACGAGCTACACTGAAATTCTCCAGCCAGCCAGACTGCAGAAACACCTTTAACACACACAAAAAAATCTACACTTTGCCCTGAGCCTGACTATACCCTCCTCCTTTCAAGCCCAAGTTACATTCCTAGTAATTCAGTGGGACTTTTTAAATGACATTTTGAGCGTAAAAATCCAGCAGCTTATTCCTGACAGAAGGGCAACAAGTGAAAAGATGTGCATGCACCAACTTTCTGAATTAATTGGGGTCCAATGCCACACAGAGCTATGCAGCGTGCGAGGAGAGCCATACGTGTGACCAATTAGCATTTCCCCTTGTTCCTCGGGCACGGAGAAATGTTACTGTACTTCCCTGTCGGTAACGGTGGCAGCGAGCACGTTGCAAAGTCATCCGCGCGGCACGCTGAACTTATGGTTCGCTTAATTAAGTACACTGCCGAGCAGTGGCAAGGATTTCATGGGGTATTTTGACAGGTAAAGGAAATAGGAACCCAGAATATTGTGCTATTTCAGATTTACTTTCACTGCAACCTATATAAAAGGTGTCACTAGTGGCACTGGTTGTTTTTTAACATCATATATAAAGAAACTCTACACAGAAGAGCTACGCTCATGGAAAATAGGTTTAAACTCAGGTATAATCCCATCCTGAGCTACCTAGAAGAGAACGGGCAGCAGCGTCCTCTTCCTCAATGAGTATCTCAGGATCTACTCTCCTCTTACAGGGTAAGGTACTTAGGGCAGGCCAGAACTGAAGACTGAGAGCATTTAAGGATAGGAAATACTTTCATGCTGGCACATCCCACCTCTTGAGTCAAACGTGCATGGAACTTATTTTACATGAAAGCCTTGCATATTGAGCAAAATGCCCATTTCTTTACAAGGAAACACCCTAAAATCACCCGATTAGCACAGCGGGTACCCCATGCACATCATCCCGGAATAATTCTCATTCATAAAGTATTTTCTTCAACCCTAAAGATGGACCCTTGCCACAGATACCTTCAATGGCAGCACTGTACGTTGCCAGTGAAAAAAATCAGTGTTGACATCTATACTTTAACATAAAATGCAATTTAGAACTTATGTACTTCCAGATGAAAGAAATCTAGTTAACTTTTATGAAAGCAATTATTTAAGCTATCAGAAATAAAACAAAACAGCAACATGTTTGACAAGTGACAAGCCCCAAAACAGATCAAAAAGAAAGCAGATAATACCTTTTTCCACGTTAAAGAGGAAGGGGAGGGAGAAAAGCCCCCATCTACGTGGGCATAAATCAAATTGACACGTTCAATATCATCTGCATTAGGAGTACAACACTTTAACTGACAAACAATTCAAGCTACGAGAGAGCCCTTCCCACTTGCCCAGTGCTCAGAAAGGCACGTTAATACTGGGACTGCAACAAAATGCTGCGATGTTCCCTATCCTGTAGCTTAGCAACTGTTTTTATTTCTTAAGGCTTGTCTGAGAAAGAGGGGCAAGAGGGGGATGAAACAGCATGGAGGAAGCAAATGTCATGTTTGGTTTCTCTCCGAGCAGCTGACGAGAGGGGCTAAGAACAGACGGTTGTTATGGCCAGGAAGGATGCAGTGTTCACGGAGGGGCTCGGGAATCGGCATGTGGCAATCTCGACCCAGCAGCCTCGCCGCCTCCCCATCCTCGAAGGCATGGAGAAATCTCACCACGTCTAGAGCACAGCCAAAGTAGAGTGAATGCATTATTTATTACCAGAAGCTTGGAAAAAAGAAGAAGAAGAAGAAGAAAAAAAAAAGATGCTCAGAGACTTCTTCCTCCCTGTAGCTCTCCAGTTCTTTGGCCACATCAAAATTCTTCCTGCTTAATCTCTGTTGCCTGCTTGAAAGGGAAAGAAAAGCCTGACTAACAAAAGCCAGAGCTTGCCCAGGCCCAGCAAGGCCCTGCTTCCTCGGTGCAGAGGGACGACAGGCTTGCCGCCAGCACGGCGGCCCGCAACCACTCCGTCTCACTCCCAAAGATATACATATTATTACCAGAATACTTCACCTGAATAGCCTTAATAAAATACGAGGGGATATTAACTAAGCTGTAAAAATCTATAAAAATTCTGCTTTACAAGAGATATTTACCTATGAATCAGCAGTTGGGTTAATTCATTATTCAGTAGGCTTGTTATTTACAGTGTATTACAGCTTTGTAAATTATTTATATGTGCTTGTCTCTGTCTGTGCATGATTTTCCCTTAAGAGACAAGAAATGTTTATTATCTTCCACACAGGGAGGTTGTTTCAGTCAGGAGGTAGGATATTAAAGCATCTGATGCTCCGCTCCAGCTTTCTTCTCATCTACGTCCTGTTGCGCTGTCGTGTATGGATGCAAACACACCGAGCATGGGGATTCCAGGGAAATCCACCCCAGCACCTGGGAGCCTTCAACCTGAAAATGCAGCTTTTTTGCACCATGTAGGCGAGCATCCATTTAGACAGCAGCTACCCTGGGGCCACTGCCAGCCACAGCTCTGGGAGAAAAAGAAAGTTTAAATTTTGTTTCATGTCAAAGTGTGAAAACCCACCGACAAATTCCTAACAGGGAACTTTATAGCTGCTAATAGTAGGTCAGGTTTTAAAATCTGCTGCCTCATCGGCAAGCACATGTATTTTGTGTAGCAGATGCCAAGAAAGCCATCGGAGGGACCTGGTCTCCATCCCTTCAAGCAGAGAGCTGGACCATAGCTGCAGAAAAGCCATCAAACACACAAGCTCTGTAGCACCGCTGTCCAGGGCCAGCTGTTTTGGGCACCCGGCATGCACCATGGAAACATTAAAAGCTCTCTTAGATCCAAATAATGTCAACAGGAGCTCAGTGGATTTTTATAAGCATCCTAAAATCAGTCGGCCACCCAGCTCCCACTGGTACCAACTGCAGAGGAGTACTTTACAGTCCTCACGTAGCTGTAACAAATAGGGCTTGGCACCCACGTCCCTTGAAAAGTGACTCCAGTGACCCATCTGATCCCATCTTTCCTTTGCTTAGTAAGTCAGCATAAAATAATATTTAAACACGGTTTTAAGGCATCTAGCATGCTTAAGACTTTTCATTAATAAAAAAAAAATTAAGCCCACGTTCTCTATTAATTAAATTCCAACCCCTGTGCAAACACAACTTGGTGCCCATCCAAGATAAGCAGTTTGTAGTAAACATGAGCTATGGCATTCGCCGTTCCCAACATAAAAATACATGCAGATGGACGTGTGCTAAGCCACGTCGTTAGCTCAGAGTGTGCCTGCCTGTTCAGCAAGTGTGACAACAAATTTAGAGCAGGAATGCTAACAACTGTAAACAGCACGTTTTAATACTCCTATCCACTGATAAAAGTGAATTACTTAAAAAAAAAAAAAATCAATCTAACGTGGGAAGTTTGAAAAGATTGATTCAAAACATCTCTCTTGCTGATTTGAATAGTGATGAGAAACCTCAAAAAAATGGAGCGAATGAGAAAAAAAAAAAGGGCTGGATGAGCTTCAGTGCAAATAGAAGTACCACAAAGGTCCCAACGAGGTAGAAAGCATCCAGGGAGTAGCAGCCAAAAGGACTGACGGGGCAGAGCAGAGACGCAAAGGGCCACACTGTTACTGGGACCCCATGGCGCATCTCTAATGGTGGCGGCAATCAAAAATCAAATTTGCTCGACCAAATCACAGGAGGACCAGGACTTGACAGCTCTAGAGAGCCAGAGGTGCCCTTTCAGACCTGGGGACAGGCTGTGACCAGCTTGCATTGTGCTGGCATGTGCCACAGCAGCTTTGCAAGGTCTCACATCACCACTGTCTCCAAAGTACCCATGCTGGGGTGGAAAATTAAGCCATAAAATAAAATGACTGAAGCTCTGTTTAACTTGATTAAATATTAAGAACGTTTCTATGTAAAGTCAGCATTAAATCACTAATCGCATTACCAATTTTTTAAATACTATTGGCAATGTCAGGCTTAATTTATGTCAAGCCACGCCAACGAAGAACCATAGTCTTTTTATTCCCACTAAAATTACAAAATTTCTAACCTCAGTCTGTCACACAGTTATTGTTTCTTTTTCACAATCTACCAATCATGAAAAGTTAATGAAACTGCTTATAGATAGGACGAAAAAACAATTTTCTCCCTTTTGAATGAAGTTAATGCATTTCCCTCCTGTATCAGAAACCACAGCGACCCAGAGATGCCCAATTCTTCACTCTCACGATCAGAGTTCCTATCTTTAGGTCTTAAAGAACATTGGTTTGTTGTCTTGTCATCTTTTCCTTAGTAAATGCTCAAAATGCAGTTTGCTTATTTTTACACATTTTGATGATGCTATGGTTTCTCCATTCATAACTGACTTTCCAAGATAACAAAGATTCTTATTAACAGAAGCTTGCTTTTCTCTCAGCTGCCTGAAAAGTGAATTTATTAGAAATACTTTCAGTGGCTCAAAGCCTGCACTTGCATCTGGGCAACAAATTTTTCAGTGGGACTCCCGCATGAAAGCAATACAGCTGCAAGACCAAGACCAGAACTTGAAGCAATAATTTGTGCTGGGAATCTGCAGTGCTATTTTTTTTTTTGAACAAGAAATATTATTCTCAAACTACATCATAAATACATTTTCTTACTCTCTCACCATCAGTTGAAGATTCCAAATACTTATATTCATTATTTTTTACCAGAAATGGGATTTTAGCCTTTGTGTTAAAGAGAAAACTTTTTTATAAAAGGTTTGGCGACAGAGTTTTACAGTGTACAAGCCACTGAACTGGTCTGAGAAGGTGACTTCAGCATGTAGGACCTCAGCAGATCCACCTTGCAGGAAGGTACCAGGCTAGCCCAAGGCTTTTCAAATAGCTTCACCCTCTCAGACTTGAAAAACTAACTCCAATCAGATGAAGTTGGAACTTGCTTGGGTTTTCTTGCTTACGAAGAAACAATGAGATCTACTAATCCTCAGATTTTTAGCAGCATGGTACAAACAGGCAATCAGTGCAAATTTTTCACATTCTAAACTTCCTCATTAGAAGAGTAGCCCTAATGCAAAGGGCATTTCAGTATTTCTTGTGTGCATCTGATACGCTTCAGATAATTATATTTCAATAGAGCTTTGCAAATGCTATTTTTGTGCACAGTAACTGAATTCCAGCTTCCTTCCAAAGAGAGTTTGAGACGAAATCACAAGCAAAACAACAGTAATTATTATATCAAGAATGGTACAAATCCTAACACACACACATAAGTCTATACAACTTATTAAATATGTAAGCACAGACACTGGATTTTTTCCTGACTATGAAAGGAGGAACACCAAATCCAGTGCAACACAGCCTCTCTTCCTCAGTATATTTTACAGCTACCAGCCCATGAGAATCACTTTAATAAATATAAATGCAAAAAACAAGATTCAGGTCAATTATTTAAATGAAGGCTGTTGCTTGCTGATCTAAATCGTGACTAAACCCGGTGGTTTAAATCAATCAAGCCTAACGCATTTAAGAGGTCTGACGCAAGCCTGCCCAGCGCTAGCCCATCATTGCTGTGCTTTCCTCGCCTGATTGTTTTTAAGCAAAAAGGGTGAAATCCTGACTCTGGAGGAATTGGTGGGATTTTCGCCATCCCTTTTTATGCCCATTGCTCAAGGATTGCCTGGGAAGCCGACAACCCAGCCTCAAGCCATGCACAGCTCCCAGCCAGCCCCTGGCAGCAAATCCCTCAGCCCTGGCATCGGGGAGGATAATCCAGCCCCCACGGCAAGCAGACAGCTTAGCTAAAGATGTCACGGCCAGCCAGAGCCAGGCCAAAACTGCGAGCGTGATGGACGGGGGCGAGGGGAAGGTGCCCCAGCTCCCTGTGGATGTGCTTGCAAGGATTTCTCCAAACGCAGAACAAACCGCAGACCTCGTGCCTACCCAGGCAGAAGCACCATAAGCACCCGAAATCAAGCAGCCCCCCCAGACATGGCTGCGTGCCTGCTCACAATCCGTAAGCTCGAAAACCCAGAGCCAGGCACCACAGCAGAGGACTTTTTGTGCAACTGATTTGCTGCTTATTAATAACACTCCTACACTAAGGAGGGAACTAAAATAGTGCTTTTCTCTCTGCCTTCCCTCCCCACGCCTATCCCCCCCCCCAACCATGTGTAACACCCTCCTCCTTGCAGCTCCCTTCCTGGGACCTGTTTTGGCATTTAAGCTCTGGGTGGGCTCTGGTCTCTCGCTGGTAACAGGAATCGCTCAACTGTCCTCAGAGAAAACCTTTTTTTCCCAGCTGTGTGTATCGACCGCATATCTGCAGTGCAGAAGTCTCTGTAAGCAAACAGAGAATGATGCCAGCTCTTCCCCCTACAACCTGGTCCCTATTAATTTAAAATTATTTGAAAACTCCAATGAAATATTGAATTAAAATGTAATTGCAGGGGTTGGGAAAGGTTGTGGCACTAAAGCTCTTATGAAGCTGCTTCATCTACATGACATTTTGGCAGCATTTATTGCCAGCTATGCAATTTAAGTGTGGAAACTGATAGCCAAAGGGAGAAAGATCCCAAAGCTGCACATTTTGGAGCACCACCCCACATTGTAAGATAACCATGCAGAGCCAGGACACCTCAATATACCAGTCTTAAGCCTCCCCTGCAGTATGAGACACTTCATATAAAGGAAGCAGCATTCCAACAATAGCAAAAACCAGTGTAAAAACAGAAAAACTGCTCTTGGTTGGTTTCAGCATGCCATCTAAGGCTCAAAACGCGTAATGTTCTTACTTTGGCCCTGTGGGCACATTTTGGCGAGCATTTCTCTCTTTGGTATGGTGTGCCATAGCCGCACGCTCTTTTTCAGCTCGTTTTTTTTTTTACCCCGCATTGACTCCCCAGCCTGATTCAACACACAGCCACGATGAGGAAAGCGGCGGAGCAGTAGCAGCTTCAGCTGATGGAGAGAAATGCTCTTTAAGCCATGGTCTGAAACAGCGTGGGCAGACACTGAGTTAGATCCATGTTCTCCTGCTCCTATTTCATATTCATCATCATCCAGCAGCAGCCACCAACGCGCTCCCCCCGTTCTTCTGGAGCTCAGCCATGCACGGCCATCCTGCTCCTCCCCAGCACGTGGCATTTCCCCTTGCTGGGATGTACCTAAACCCCCGCTCTGTGCCCGTGAGGGGGCACGGCTGTAGGAATAACCCCAAACCACGGTCGCGCATCCCTTTTCCTACTGCTCATAGCAGCCGTGCCTCTCCGGCGGGTACCATGGCACTGAAGGTGGGTACTTTGCTGCACCTAGGTCACATCCTGCACGTGCTATGGCAAGAGTTAGTAACAGGATAGCAAATATATCAGATATTATGTACAGCCCCTGTTTGGGAATGCAGAGCATTTCTGACCTCCCCAGCATCCATCTGGCCGTTTCACATCAGCACAGACAATAGCTCATGTAAAAGCCCGAGAGCTTTCACACGCCCACCGTCGGCCGCGCGTATAAATAGAGACTTGCCTGCTCAACAGATACTGCATCCTACAGCAGCTCAAAGTAACTCAATATCCTCCCACCACGCCACCAGCCTCTCCCTCAGACACCCATATAAAGACGCCTTTGCAGGCATCTTTAAAAAAAAAAAATCCCACTACTCCAGCAGAGCAGAAGCAAGCTGTAAATCAGCAGATCCTACACGAGCCTCACGTTTCAATCAGGATGCTCTGCCCACTGCTCCCTCCCGGCATCTCTGCTGCTAAACTGGGACATGGGGAACCAGCCAGACTCCTGTGCCACTTAGCCACATCCCTAAATAAATCCCCATCACCAACCAGCATCTCACTGGAAGGCAGCAGGGTACCACCGTGACGCATGGTCCCGTCAAGCAGAGGGGCCAGGGAAGCACTGCCGCAGACCTGCCCTGCTCCCAAAGCCGTCCCTGTGCACCCCCCAAGAGCTGGCCCCAACTTGGGCAGTTGGCTCAGCCGACCCGGGGGCCCTGGTCACAGGGACGAGTCCCGCACGTGCTGTAAGTCCACCACGCGCAAGATGGGTTAGCCGCAACTTGTCTTTCATGCGCATTTGCCAGAAACACTGTGGCTGTTGTTTTATTCAGCCTCGAAAAATGCAAAGACATTTGCCAAAGACGTGGCAAACATACCGCTTGTCCAGCTAAGTATACTAAATCCTGTATCTCTTCAGGAAAAAGCAGATCCAGAATACAAATTAATCAAAGTCTATCAAGCCCCTAAACAACAAGGGCTCCCCTCTCAGCCCCTAGCTCTCCACCAGCCTAAGAAGGATGTAGAAGTCTTCACAGAGATGGATCTTTATTTATAGACACAGATTAGCATAGAGGACTTCACTGTACAATAAGTCCCTGTGAGACAGAGTCTGAGGCGACACCAGCCACAGACAGTTATCGATTATGAGTCAAAATGAAGAATGGTCTGTTTTGAACCGAACAATTTTATTACAGTCTTTGCTACCAAGACACAGTGGCTCTGAAGACTGGCTTCAGTAAGCAAATGTCCAGGCTATCTGTCAAAGGCAATGCCAGCATATTATTCTACAGGGCTATTCAAGTGACCTTAAAGCAACTGTATGGACCTCTGATATTTGTGCAGGTCAAAGACTGTCTTCATACGTTGTGAAGAATATAATAGATATACGGCTTTGTGTCAAAAGATGAACTTTTTTTTTCTTTTCCAAACTAAGCTCTTATAGATCATTTAGTCATCAAGAACATGGAAAGCTTCTAAGTTGAGAAGTACCGAGGCAGCATGAACCCCACTTAAACATTCATGCTTTCTACACCCACAAAGTTGTTACCCAACTTCACAGCGAATACCTTCCAGAGCCCCACGTCCTCTCAGTCTCCAAAGCTGGTTATTTCACTTGGCGGGGCACTAATACCAGTTTCATCTGACAAGTACTGTCTTCCAGAGTTAAACTGAATTCCCAACACGACATGGAAACTAAATACAATGAAGCAACTGCCATATATCACCACTTCTAACAACGTGCTCCTGTGCAGCATTAGCATGACAACAGCTCAGCTTCAGCTCTTCATTCTCATGTCTAGGGCATTTATTTAATGTCTGTCTTATCTGCTTGGCTTGGTCCATATCCACCCATACTAACAGATTTCTGCACAGCACAAAGTAGTGGTTTTCTGCTAACTTGTCAGCCTTCCAAGCAGCAGTTACACCCAAGTAGGCAATAAAACCATGAGCCTGCTCACCAAGAACTCTTCCCACCTGTCAACAGATGCTTAGAGCAACATGATGAATATCAAACGACCAACTTGTGCACCAACATTCAGCTAAGCAGCTGCTTCTTGTCTTTCTAATAAAAAAGCCACAACAACAACAACAAAAAAGCAGTTTAATACCTTTCTGGATCTGACAGCAAATAGCAGTGAGTACTGCAGAAATGCAGCTTTCTACATAATACACCCTGCTCTGCTGTCATAATACTTCAGCAGAAAAATAATCATGTTCATTGAAAGTCTTGCAGTTCAGTCCTAATCCCAAACCATTGCCCCATGCAGGTGAGGGAACACCTGCATCTGCAAAGGCTGGAATCTGTCGCACAGCAAGTGCATCCTCACTCGTGGGATAAACAACATCCCAGCGGCGTTTCCCACAGCAGAGGGACAGGTAGGCAGCCTTCATCCTGCCAAGGAACTGACAAAGAGGGTGCAAACATAACTCATTCCCAAAAGGGAAATTTGTGCAGCTAACCTACCTCACAAAAGCACACACATATCTACCTCTTTCTGGCTACAATTATCTGGCAATTTGGTAGTTAGAGGAAACCAGCACTGCAATTAGATCTCAGAGCTCTGAAAGGCTGTTGAATGAACTCTGCACAAAGGACCTACAGGGATGCATGGCTTTCTCGCTTAACATTCACTTTTTTACCCAAACTAATTTGATAATTCAATTTTTCTTCTTTGTTTGTTTCTCCCTAACATTGATTTTTGCTCATTCATGACTGAGCATGTTAAAAAAAAAAAGACAAAGTAACAATCCATCAGCCATAAGAAATATACTATTGTTTTGTTCCAGCAGTTCCCAACTGGTACATTCTCCTCCTTCAACTACCTGCCATATTCAGAAAAGCAGATGGCATCATTCAAACAAAATTAAAATAGATAAGAGCATGCTAACTTTTTTATGCCTTATGACGATCATCTTCATGATTTTGATTCAACAGTGCAAAAACTATACCAGATCCAAGGTAGTATAAAGTGCGTCATGGGAAAAGGATTAACAAACATCCTTCCACTCCTACAGTGAATGCAGATTCCACTAAGGTTTTTCAAAACTATAGTCTTAATATTAATGCGACCGAGGTTGGCCACGGTTTGGGAAAAGAGAGCAAACATTGAGGGCACATGCATTTATGTATGATTATGTGCACACAGCAGGGGAAAGTGTGCAACACAAACCTACACCGGTCTGCATTATAAAATCCTAGAGCCAAGGTGCCTTGCAAAAATTCACAGGCACTTGGGGGTGAGGGAGTACTGAATGTGCATTTTAAAATATTTAGCTAGAACTGGTTTTACCAACACAGCAGTCAACACTGTGCGCAATGAATAGATGGACAGACTGTGGCACTTTCAACCCTCCAATATCCCGAAAAAAAGAAGAGAGACAAGGGTGGGTAGGGGATGAAGGGATCAAGAGAGAAACCTCTCCAGTTCAGACAAGAAACTCATCCCTTCCCAAAGTCTCCTTATCTGTAACACCAATGTCACCGAAGGTGTATTTGCATGGCTGGGTGTACCCGGTCCTCAGACTACAGGCGTCCATCCCACACCAGGAGCCATCGTAAGGGATGCTTATGGCCCCGCAGTCTTGCTCACAGCCCACCCACGTCTCACCCAACAAGCGACTGCAGCCTGTGGAGAAGGCGCTGCGTGTGTTTTTCCAGTAATGGGGAAGTGGCGAAAGGAAAAGACTCAAAGTCACTGCAAAGGCACATCTGAGAATGCAGCTTTGCACAGAGATGTTACAATACGTGGAAAGCAGCCGAACTCATTTTTGAAAGCATTTTTCCTCCTTCTAAAGGCTCTGCTGCCATCCTGGCAAAGTGTACCCTTGTCAGTCAGTGGCTAACCTTGTCAAGGGGAAGAAAAGGCGGGGAAGTGACAGGTTTGACAACCTGTCGGATGCCTGGTGCTCTGCTCTCCTCCTGATCTGATCGCTATCAAACATTAAACCACTGTTCCTCCACACAGGAGTGCAACTTGATGCTTGCAAGCCTCAGCCAAGAAAGACAGCAAGGCTGGTGAGCTGCCAAGATCCTTGCTTTGTCCCTTCCTTGCATGTTCTAGATTCCCCTTTTATGATCTGATCATTGAACGTGTCACACCAGGAGCAGTCCCATAGGAGTCCCATGGAGGTCACTGAAATTGCCATTGGTTTTCAGGAAAATGAGAACTAGAGGTGGGAGATGGAGCTGTAACATCTGAAAGGAGAGACATGGGTGACAACTGCCTGGTTGCCAGTCTGCACAACCTAGCTTGCAAATCAAATCCCAAACGTGGAGAAACCCCAGACGGACCAAAATCTCCCCCCATCCCCTCAGAACAGCAAAAAAGCCCACTCCCCTGCCACATGTGCTGAAAACCCCAGCACACTACACATCATTCACTCAGTCTTTAGACGCCCACTGAGTGAGATCATCTCAACATAAGGACTCTCTCTCTCTCTCTCGTGTTCAGGAGGAGATAGAATATTTTAATTCATCTCTTCCCTCCACACACAAAACCTCTGCTTTTCCGGAGCAGCTTTCAGGATTCGAGAGCAAAAGCAGCAGCACTGACTGTAAAACCTTGCTCTTTATGCTCTTTAATTCCACTGACACCACAAGAGTCGAAGGCTGAATAGTCAGGAGGAAAAAGCATCTTGCCATCAGGAGCTTAGCTACAGCTAAGTGAAGTTGGAGCTGTAGTGTATATTTGAAGAGGCCATTTAGCCAACAGATGCCAAGGACAGACTACAAGTAGCACTTACATTGTTCTTTCATAGTGTTCATATTTAACTTACAGCAAGATGGTCTGCTATCTTCCTAGTTCCCAGTGGGCTTAAGTCAAAACTTGCATCTGGTTAATTTGTTTCATGAAGACCTTCTCAGCAACAAAAGCAAGATGCCTGCTGCAATGCCCAGCTGCTTCAACTCAGCATTGCCATCTAACAGTCAAGTTGACTTAAGCAAAAGGCAACCTGGGGGCTTCCTCAAGTCTGAGGAGGCTTGTTAACTCTTCACAGCCTTCTCTGTTAAAATGCAATTGCAAATGCAAAGCAGGCAGGGGAACAATACAAAAAAGTAGTCCTCGAGTTGCACCACGCAAGCAAGAGGAGGCACGACCAGACTCCCACAGCACTTCGAAAGTATGGTATTGCCCAACCTGCCTCAACAGATCTGAAGTGGGGCAGCAGGTCAATCAGTTGCTGTCTGTTTGGGTACTACTGCCGCCCCCAAAACACCTACTGGATGGGCACAAGGCTGCACCATGCGTGGGGCAGGAGGGAATGCTTGCTCCTGCTCTCAGGTGCTGGCAGGTAATGAGAAGCAACAGGTTTTGAAGCACAGAGACCTGTCGAGTGGGAGTGGTGGTGCTGCTGCCTGACAGCACAGGACAGCAAGGCTTGCTCTGTAGGGAGCTGCCGTCCCTTAGATAAGGCCAAACAATCTAACTCAAAATACCAGACAAGCTTTCAGGAATATATAAACCCTTTTTCAGGTCTTTGTAGCTTGTTTGCCTGAAAACTTTGTCTGTTGGATTTTTTCCCTTCCCCCCCCCCCAAACCAAACACAAAACTTCCAAACGCATTCACCTATAACTGCTGTTTCAATACTTCAGATCCTGCACTCCAGGACCTCACTCACACACAGGCGGGTGAAGCTGCCCCTTCCTCCTCCGCTCCGCAGCCTCCTCACCTCCGCTCCCCACCGCAAACGCCACATGTGGATGCACAGAGATCCCACACTGCAACGCTCGTCCACCCGCTGCATTTCGCTGTTTTGAATAGAGACAAAAACAAGCTTGTGCAAAGTTTAAAATTCAGCTAAGGATTTGGGGAAGAAAGTACAAGAGTGAGAATATTTTTCTCTTTAAAAAACAAAATCTCACATATCACGTCACTTACGGACTGCCAGGGTTGCTCCTTTCAACAGACAGCTCACTGCTCACTTAGCTTTGAGGATCCTCCCTCTGTTTTTACACTCCAAGGAAAGGTCTTTTTAAACAAATAAAAACTAAGGCTTTTTAAGACTGATTTCCCTTTTCAAGGCAGTAAGGAAATAGATTCCTTTTAGCATGCTTCATGCTTGAAAAGGTTACAGTGGCCTTTCAAAATACCACACGCTGTGCATTCTGTATAGCATTAATGACTTGGAGGATGCACTGATACTTTCTAGTACATCTTAACCTTTTAAAATTGGGCCTTCATTGTCTTACCTTAATAAGCAGTTTGTTCACCTTATGTCATTTATGTCTCGCAAAGGCCACCCTGGCTGAAAATATACATTAGATGTAAAACCACTTGTCTTGCGTGCATAGTTTAGTGCATGTAACAGCGAAGCAACGGCATCAAATAAAATAAGCTTATCCTCTCCTCCCATTATTTCTCTCCACTGTGACTAAAGCTTCCCAATAATCCCAGATGAGCAGCTCCCTGGCTCTTCATCGTACTACTTCGAACCACGGGGTAAGAGGGCATGAACAAAGGTATAAGATTTTATTCACTGCACAGAAGTTGACCAGCCAGTGCAAGCACACCGGCTCTCTGGGAAAAGGGGAGGGCAGGAATCGATAAGAAATCAACAGTGATTAATGCTGTTTGACAATCTTTTACATTAATCATGTTTTCATGCTCTTGAGAATGCGAAGTGGAAAATCTATAGTTATAAAAGTGTAATTGGGAACACTCTTCCGACTCGCACTGAGATGAGGGAGAGAAAAATCTTTAAAAAAAAATTGTTTAATTATTAAATGTCTAATTTTAAGTGATGCACACAATAACGCTTTCTTATTCAAAGAAAACCTAGAGAGCAAACAGAGCACCCAGGCATCCTCCCTGCCTGCTGCAAGCAAGCCCAAGAGTTTAGACAACGATCTCTTTGTCTGATCCCTCAACTCCACCATTAACAACCCAATAAAAAATTCATAAAAACACACACCTAGCAGAAGTTAAAATACAGCCACAACAAGGAGTCATTCACTCTTTCTGGAGAACAAGCTATGAGATGCCACAGAAAGCAATGATGTCTTCATTAGCTTTTACAGTAAACATCCCTCTTGGAAACCAACCTTTATGATCCACCAAGGGCAATAAAGATGTCTTTGCAAATTGATGAGACAAATACTTTAGAGGTATAGTTTCCTCCAGAGCTAGTGGGAAAGAAGATATACAAAATCATATAGAGGAGAAAAAATTATTTATCGTTATCATGGCAAGTTTACACCTGTAACAAAATGAGGGTCAAGCACAAAAAGGGCTTTAAGCACATTAGTAAAGAGTGAGGAGAGTTTCTGCCCACGGAGGGTGCAGCGAGGCGCCCGGAGGGGAAGGTCCAGTTGGCACAGCATGAACTGGATACCCACTGGTCCAGCTGTACTCTGAAGTCTCACCTGTAACCATGAGGACCATTCTCTGTGACAGCTTTTCACCATTAATTTGGGGGAGTTCCTGAGTGATATAACAAAGGAGAGGAAAGGAAAACAGAAAGAAAAGAACAAGCATCTGATACACAACAGAACTGATCTGAGATTCTCCTTGCACTAATTGGATATGATGCTGACCAACCACGTTATACAGAACAGCCATTTTTGAGCAAGGACTGAGTTACCAGAAGCTAAAGAAATCAAATTTCCAGGTCTCAACCTGCAGTCTTAAAACTGAATTTTATCCAAGGCAAGAGACCTCTGCTAGCATGGAAATACAAAATGCCTCCAGTATGTAGGAATAAGGAGCTCAAGAAGGATAGCTCTGTTTTTTAAAGCAGCTGTGCTTTTCACAACAGCACTGGAAGCAACTAGAAACCAGCAGGACAGGTACAACTGGGGACAGACGACCAAAACAAAACTCAAATTCCTTCCTTGCCTTTTCTTGCTCCAATTACTCTTGTTATGGATGTTTCCAAATCACGTTTTGGGGCACCTGGACCATCTGGAACTAAGCCCCAGGGACAGGCAGGCCTGGCAGCAGTGACGCCTACCGCAAAGCCTCGCCATCCCCGGCGCCGGCTGCAGCGCAGGACTGTGCAGCGTTCGTCGAGCAGGGAACCTAAGCTAAAGGACTAGCTGAAGAATTTGTCGCTGTTTCTGGGACAGCTTTGCTGCCACAGCAGGTACACTGCACCCTAAAGCATGACTTTTCTTGTAAAATCAACTCCTTGGAGTATAGCCTTTATAGAGAGGAACAGATTCACCTTAACAGCTCTCTCCCTTGCGAGGATCCAGAAGGCTCATACGCTCTCCCGTACCCTTCCTACTACACTCCACACGCACTGGATGAGCCAATCCAGTTTTGCAAGATGTATTGCTTAATTAATAACTTTGATGTTGGCAATTAAGGTGTGTTTGAAAGAAGATAATGAATATTTTTTCACATGAAAGCACCACCTTTTTAGTCTAGAAAACCTCTATGCAAACTATAATTGATAGTTTGGTTTAACGTGGAATATTCCTGCTGCAATTATGGGGTTTTATTGCTCTGTGTTACTGCACTTTGCACAAAAAATATTTTCGTTATCATAAATTCCTTTGCTAGCAGACTGCTTAGGATGAGAATGGAAACAAGCATGAGCTTCTCCAGTGCTGGAAATCTTGGCTTATTCCTTGCAGTACAGCAGTGGAGGAGCTCTTGTATGAGATGGTTGTGCCTGGCTTGCTACAAACCTGCAAAGGAGCTGGGACATCTGCAAGGGCACCAAACAGCTCCGCGCTCCAAGGCACTGCAGATCTGCTTGTACCTTATACAGAGAAGACAAAAAGTAGGAGATCTTTCTATGGGGAAGAGAAACTGAGGCAGAGAGCATACACATGATTTACCATGAGTCACAGGTGTTTTGCTGAGGAGCTGAGGTTCAAACCCTCCCAAAAGTGCCTTCAGACCACCCTTTGCTCCAGGGATCCCCAAGGAGCAAGTTTGCCCGTGAGGTGAGGAGAGTGCTCACCAGGATGCTGCTCAGCCTGTCCTGACTCTATCCCACAGGCAAAGCAACAAGGCTTCAGCTCCAGGGTATCGACAACTGTTCCTTGGAGTGGAAATGCTAACTCAAACAGGTTTTTCAGCTCACTGCCCTATCAGCTGCTGCCTTATCTCCAGGAACGAGCCTGCAAGGAAGCAGAGTGGTACTGGCCTCCTCCATACCCCAGCACAAATCCTGGGGCTACCACACTCCTTGGCTGGCTCACAGGTCTCTGAAGGCACCATTAATTCTCTCTCTGCAGTAGCCCGAGGAACACCACGAGCTACTGTTCAGGGCGTGAGACATCTTCCCCTTCCCTTGGAAAAACACCATTTCTCAGACCAAAACTACACAGCACTTCACTGCCTGGCTCCCCCACAGCTGCAACACAGTGCCGAACCAGATTCCCATTTTATCCATGGTTCCTACCTGTGAAATGGGAAAGCAGCTCTCAAGCCCGAAACCCATCTAGGGTCCCTGCTCCAAAACCCCAGGCCCGCTTTCCAAGGGATGGTCCTGTAACGACAGGCCACGCATTCCCACCGAGTCGTTGGATAGGGACACCGTCATCTCCCACCACCTCCATGGCCTTTTGGCAGCACCTCTTCTGAGACCACTAACGACTTCCTAACCACGTCCTCTGCCAAGATCAAACCACTGCTAACTGGAAAATGCCTTGCCCAGATCCAACAGAAGTTATATATATGCTCTCAGGAGAGAAGACATTTACTTAAGTTGAAGAAGAGAAAATACAAGAAAGTTCAGAGAGTCTCAGGGCTTAGACATGGCACCAAACATTTTCCAGAGCTCTTTCTGTGTCACCACCAAGCCCCATGCTTGAGCTAAAGCTCCTAACCTGCCCTCTGCACGCCCAGCACTGTACATTCGCCACTGGATTAGAAAGGATTTACCAATCAAGAGTTGCAGCCTGTGCTCCAACCTAGAAAGCAAAACCAGAGGAACCAGGGTTTCTCAGCATGAGATTTACACCAAGTTATTTTAATACCAGAGACGGTTCCCCAAGGAAGCAGAGCCCCGTGCTCCAGCTGCGGTTTGCCACCCTGCGGGGACCAGGAGCGGCAGGAAGGCTGGTGCAGCCAGCGCAGCTCCTGCAGGACCAGCCCAAACTAGGCTGAGGAAGCAAAGCGCCCGCTCAGCCAGACCCCGACAGAGCCCCGCGTTAACTTGCCCAGCCTAAGCAGTACGAAGGTGCTTGAACATGAGGTGCACTAAGCTGCTGAACAATTCAGATAGACTTGCTCTAAAATTAAGTCTCAAAGGAAATGCCAAACTTCACTTTATTAGCACTTAAATAAATTTAATGCTATCTATAGTTGGAGCTCTAACTATAGCTACAGCTGAGCAACCCTGCAGAGTTGCATTTTAAGACATTCCTTAACTAGAAACAATTTGCATCAAGCTGTGTAAGGTGCTGCTTCTTAGCAAGAACAGAAAGGTAATTTGCACTTTTCCCCACCTTGTACTGTTTAATTTCCTAGGAGGTTAAAAGGCTCACCTGGCCATTAATGTAACGAGACCACTATGTTCCCAAAATTGCCATAGACCATGATCACTAGACCAGCTGTGCCAGAAGTACAAGCTTCCACAGTTCTGTCCCAAGCCTCTGCCTCTGCTCTGCACACCTAAAAAAGGACCATGAAATAATCTCACGCTACTCCCGACAGTGAATAAGCCTATCATGCATATGCCAAAGCAACCCACATCACTTCTAGGATCTAAACCTTTGTAGCCTGCACTGAAGAGAGACTACATTATGGAGAAGTGATGGGTCCATGTGTCCACTGCACATCTTGGGAAGGATGACTTCTTTTCAAATGCTCCTTTCCATGTTACACTTGCTGCAGCAGCAGCCCAACTACAATTTTTCCACAGTGAATTGGGCCCTAATTACTGAACAGTTTGTGAACAACTGCCCTTAAAATGTTAACAGCTGAAATGATGATAACAATAATTCTGTTTGCAGTTATAATGGCCCCTCATTAGAGCTGCTTAATTAAATATTTTCCAAAACTATTCCAGAAAAAGAGTCTGCTCTCTCAACTGTAAAAGCAGAATCCAAAGCAGCCGCAAGGAAACTGGCTTTTTCCAGTTGAAGTATTTCCTACGGCCAACCACAAGGAGTGACCTCACACACGCCCCTAACACGGCAGAATTTGCCATCATTAATCCGTTCATTCAATAGGAAAAGATGCCGCAGGTCTTCGTGAGCATATTCCCCTGTGAGCGCTGTGCCATAAATTAGAAACGCTTAAATCTTTTACACTTATTTAGCCTTTATGCTATCTCCCCACCCCATTCACCAAGTGCCTTTGTAGGCTGAAGCAATAATTTAGCATTCTCTCACAACCGAGTCAAAAGGAACAAATGTGCTTCCTTCAACATAAGCACAGCAGGCTAAAGGGGGAGTTTTCTTTTATATAAATGTTTATGGCAGAAGCGATGCTATGGCACACGTTGTCCCACCTTCCCGGCTCCCCACACCTTTCCAGAGCCAAGTCTAATCCTCTTAACCACGCACCAACAAGTAAGAGTCCTCATGCTACCTTCCACCCATGCAAACGAGATTAAATAGATATAATGTAATACATTGCCATTTGTTACGTAATTAAGATTTAATGGCAAACCATGATTGGTTTACTCCAACACAACCAGCTGTTTACAAGCAGAGCGCTGGCCTAGGAAAGCAAACACACACTCCTGATCCTGCCATTCATCGCTAAAATATCTTGAGTCCCACTGACGAAAAATCAGACAATTCTTGCCATTAAACACATATAACAATGCACTTTAGCAATGCCTTACAGCTTACACTGGGTTGTTGACTTCTGTCAAGTGCAGAAGGGAAAAGATCTGGATTATTTTTTATACTTGTGCCCAAGCATCTGCTGTCAGGGCCGGACAGGTCCTTAGTCTGACCTGGCAGATGTGCCGACAGTATCACATGGATTTAACTTTGCTGTATCAATGCAGTTGGCAATTTAACAGGGCCACGAGAGAACAGCTGTGCCTCCCGGACAGGAGCATCCCTGGCACATACTGCTGGCGTAAGACTTCACCTTAGTGCTCCTGCAGTTCCCTGAAAATCAGGTTCAGGGAGCTGGCAGACTAAAGGATGACACATACACCCTTTTTTAATTCTTTTGTTGGTGCTGTGACTCATGCCAGGGCATGCAATAAGCTGGGGAGATGGCTTAACAGAAGGACGCAGCAGGAGTCTATGGAGAACTAATACTGCTTGGACTCCCCAGGAGAGGGCTGCACAGGTTGGGGGGAGGAGAAATATGTATTATCTGACTCAATCACAGGATGCCTTTCTTGGGTATTCTTATTCTAAACTCACCCTATTTCCAAATCTGCACATTATAAGGGGGCAAACTTGAGTGAAAACTGTCCAAGCTGGCTCTGGGAGCATTGCAACTTCACTAGCCCACAATTGTTCTTGTATGAATTCACCCTGCTCTTCCTTTTTGAGGTGAACTCAACCCCAAATGAGTTATAGTACTCCTGGCACACAAGGTAGGTGTCCTTTTTCATCACTGCAGTTGCCAGAATCACGATGTCTTCCCGGGCAATCAGTGATGTTCCTTGTTCTCCCAGGCACCCTTGCTTTCCTTCAGGTCTTTGCAAAGCTGTTGTTAAAATCCATTTTTATGAATGAATGCTTTCCAAAGTGCTATAGATAGCAGCAGGGTTAAAGCATCCATTGAATCCTCGGATAGGCACTTGGAGGCAATATGCAAAATGTACCATAATCCCTGAAGGGGATTAAACTTTTGCGGTCTGACTCAAAACAAGTTTCCAACTTGATTACGCATCACAAAAAGGTCCATCCTGCTCTAACTAATCTGAGGTAAAAAAAAGACTAGCTTGGACAGGTCTGAATTCATTTTTATTTATTCTCCAAATACAATTTCAAAATATTTAGGGCCTTTCTGCCACCTACGTAAGAATAGGAAATAATCAACTGCAAATTTTCCAAAGCCATAGCTGTATTATCTTGAATTCAAACTTCTAATTAAAGGTCTTTTAATACTCAAAAATTGTCAAAGCCCCAAGCCCTTAAAGCACAAAAACATCTGGTTGGGAATTAAAGTGGAAGGACATTCAGCCAGGACCAAGAGGTCAGAACCAGAACCTTCGCTGTGATTTTATTTTAGCAAGATCTACGTTAAAAGCTTTTACTGAAACCAGTTAATAACTTCCTGAAGTACAAGCAAGAAACACAGAGCCATGATCCAGAAAACCAAAAGCAAAGATGCTAAGAAAAAGGAAGTCTCTAGAAGAGGAAAACAGGAGAGGAGAGAAAGCTGTTGGGACAGGGATGGGAAAGGATTTTGCAGCTAGCCCAGCACCAAGAACTGAGTCCATGCCAAATGCACTCAGAGGCACTGCACAATGCACACCGCAAAGCCCACAGAAATGGGAAGGGGTCCTAGAAGTCTGCGTGAGACAGCCAGCTATTAACACCTCCCCCTGAATTTGGGCCACAAACACACGCACGAGCACTAACCAGATCCTAGCAGCGCTGCTTTTCCTGCAAACTCTGTCAGGCAAACATCTGTCAGAACGTCTCAGTTGTTTAATCACATAAAATGTTTCCTCTTCCATTTTTGGCACCTTATACTGAAATAGTCTATCGCAAGATGTCTCTGTATCATGCTCTATCAGCCTAACGCAAAAGAAAAGCTGTTTATAAACAAAGGAGGCACAGTTTGAGCCTGATATTAGATTTTCATGTGCTTGCTAGCAGCCAAACATACATAACAGCAGAATAATTGCAAATAAAGCGTGAGCATATGCATGGTCCAGGGAAAGAACCCCTGAGCAGTTCTGCACCGTGCTTTAATTTCCTCAAACATTATCTTTCTAACGAACTGGGAGTGTGATGAATGATCACCTTCCCCCACCCGGCCATGTTGGGACTGTTTCGACTGCTGTCTGTTGTTTACTGTTTCTGGCCACCTGAATGTCAGTTTTTTCAAAACAGCACTTACTCAATATTGATCTTAACACCAGCAAAAAAAAAGATGCTGAAGAAGGGAGAAACACATGCCCCCAAATTACTACTGCAGCTCTTCACCTCCAACTCAAGAATATTTCTTTGATAGATTATATATATTGATGATCCTGCCAACTACCAATTTCATGGGTATGTTACAGGGTAAACTAACAGGAAAATAGTGAACAATTCCCCCGGCTCCTACAACCCCTATGCAGAATTTGAGATGGGAAACCACAGAAGAGCTCAGTCTCGATAGCACCGGTAAAGGAAACAGCAGAAACACCCAACGCCAAGTGGTTTCACTAACACACCATGAAGCTCTTCTGGAAGCCACCTCCCCTTTAAAATGAGCAAAGTTTAATCAGAGGTTGAAAGCAGGACAGGGGGAGTAAGAGCTGGTTACAAGTGGGGAGGTTGATTTGGTTTTCCAGGGAGCATCTCTCAGCTCAAGGCTCCTTCTCCTAATGCCCGCCCACCCCAGCTGCAGCCACAGCCACCAGAAACTAGCTCCAAAATAACGGCAAACTGATCACAATACTTTCTTCTTCCTCTCTTATTAAGACCCTACTAAAATTCAGCAAACTGGCAGGAGGTAGCAAGCAGAAGACTGACAAGGGGTCGAACTATCCTCATTGTTTAACGCTTGCCTTTCTTCCAGCTTTTTGTACAAGCACCCTGCACCCTCAACGGCAAAGAAGCATTTGGATTTTTACTCCTTCTGGCAACACAGCACACCAGTTCTCCAAGTCCACCACCAGAACCGCAAAGCGCCGAGGAGCAGCGCTGCACGCCGAGCGATGAACCCCCGCACCCGCGACCCCCCGCCCTCCTCTGCCCACCTCCCCGCTCCCCACCGCCTCGGCGCCCTCGCCCTGCGCACAGGCTTTGCTCTCCCAGCCTCCGACGCACTTGTCTCTCCAGCTGTCTCCCCATCTTCCCTTCATCTCTACACTCATCGAACATGCTTTTAACAAACCACTCGAGGTCCTCACGGCCAGGCTGTATCGAAGGTTTGCTGATTCCTTCTGCATAAGATTTAAAGAACAGCCTTTCCTACCCAGCCACACGCAGCAGCTCCCACCCGGGGACCGCTCATCTCACAACTCAATTACAGCGCATTCCTCGACCTTGACAAAGGCATCTTGCCCTGCCGATATCCACTCAGAAAGCTGGGGAAAAAGGTCCTTCTCCTAGCCAGCAACTTTGACTGCGCCTCCACCCATATATTCCTCCATCCCTGCTTCTCTACCGAGCCAGCTGTTTGGCTTCAGATTCCGGGCCCTTCCTATCCTTTCCTGACCGCCACCTCCCAGTCCTGCCGGGAGGAGTTGACTCCCACCTCCAAGCTGCCCACACCGTCCATAAGCCAAGCAAACCACCCAGCCTCTGGGCCTTCTCCCACAGCAAGCCCCTCCATAAAGGAAAGCACCTGGAAACCAGCACCCCTCCTTTTAGAAAAACACTTTTAAGAGTGCCCTGAGGTGCCTACAAGAACCTTCAGCCTCCAGGTCCCTCAGGTCTCTGCTGGTGGTGCCAACAGACATGGTTGCCCCGGGCCCTCTTGTGCCAACTTCGAAGGTGGGACCATCGCATACCCTGGAGCACCTCTACGGTGTACGCTTCCAAAGGCGACGGGAAGAACAGCTGGATCCCAAGACTGCACTGCTTTTTAACAGTATAAAAAGCAAACACCACTTGAAAAAACATGCATTGCAGAGGGACCCTGCCAGACAAGCCAGTTTTGAAGATGAGCGCTACTTTTTACACATCCCACTGCCTCTTAAAAAACTGGGCCCCTGTGCATTTTCCACTGCAGAGTGTTTCTGAAGACGGCGGGAGGAGGGAAGGACACAGCACACCCTGCGCTGCCAAAGAACAGCCCAAACCACTCAAGTTTTGCTATTTCATTAGGGCTCCAGCAAAACCACTTATAAGCAATTCATAGCAATAGATTCTTTTTCATCCAGGCACCCTAGAGTAATTTGCAGACCTAAAATGCTGCACTACTTGCCTATATTACTAGACATGAACTCATCCAAGTCAATGATGATACAAGAGGGCTTGTAAGCACTCCTTCCCTCCACGTACATCCTTCCCACCGCCAGCCTATTTCTTCCCCTCTCGTAGAAGTCCATCTGCTGCATGCACACACTGGCATAGAAATTTGGAAGTCCCCATCCCGGCAGCTTGCTTAGGATGCGGCTGGTCAATCACATTCAACAGCGGTGACTGAACACAACCAGTTGTACACCACGAACGGTAGTGTCTGAATCAGCCCACAGGTCTGCTTAATCAACAGTCTGCTTAATTACAGCAGAAAGGCTCATTTATTATTCCGTTTTCAAATGTAACTCTTCCACTTTTGTAGGTTTTTTTACCTTAAAACATTAGTATAACTGGGTTAACATCCATGAAGAATAGGCAGTTAGTTTTATGGATGAGATTAGCTAACAAGCTTGAACAGGTTTTATATTTGAGTCCAGCTGATCTGGACTTGTTAACTCATTTACCTGGTCTCTGCTGCAAGACCCTCACTACCTCACTGCATACAACTCCTTGAAAATTCTTTTTTTTGTTTGGTTTTTTTTTTTGTTTTTTAAGTCATACTTGAAGTACCCCTCAATTACTTGTGGTCCGGCAGAAGCTGTAATACTAACCTATTAATGTTAATGAGAGCAATACAGCATGCACAATAATTATCTGCCACTATGTGCACTGAAATGAAAGTGAGCAGGTTAACTTAAGCCTGAAAGACTGTTTTAACTCTAAATTTGAAAATAGAATTTGATGGTGCATGATTAAACCTCGAATTCTGCAATCAGGCAGGCGTTATTGGAGCAAGAGCATGTTAACTTTATAACAGCTGGAAGTTTTAATAAAACTTCCTTTAAAAAAAATCAAGTTAAAAAAGCACTCAGTGTAAAACACTGTTTTGCTCTCCTTCTACAAATCTTCATGATTTACTTTTGAGTCAATAACTCACTAAAATTAACAAGATGAAATTATGTTTTGACAAGTTCCAGTGCTGATGAACAGATTTTCAAATCACGAATCCAGCTTCACCTCATTTTTCCACCACAGCTGACAGCCGAGAAGTGAATCATTCATTCCTTCTGGCCTTTGTGTATTTTATCAAATGCTACAGGAACAACTAACTTAAATTCCCTCAAGTAATTGCATAAAATGCCAAACTTAAAGTTCTTTCGCACTTTAATAAAATTAAGTTCTACAAGAAAGAAAACATCCGTCCACCCAAGCTCAACCATTTTGACCATACGTTGCCATCGGATCAACCTAACCAAAACAGATCTACTATACATAATCCTGCCACTCAGATTACATATAAAATATACCACTGGAAAAGCTTTCCACCGTTCCTTGGCAGCATACAAGGTTGTCTTCTGCCTAAGGCTTGGGTCCCACCTCACCTAACAGATGGGTGTGATGGCTACACCTCATTTAGGATGAATAAAGGAGCTTATTTGTCCCTAGAGCCAAGGAGCTGAAGCAATCACAATACACCCAGAGGACAGGCACGTGTCCAAAATTTAGTGGAATCCACACAGAGGAGCTTTGCAAAGCTTCTGAAAGAGGCTTAACAACCAGCACAGCAGCAAGACCAGTCCCAGAAGATGCAGACCTGAGACTCCAAGGGGAGAAAAAGCAAGGACCTTTTCTAGGTTGAACGCTAATTAAGAAAGGGTGAGCGAGGAAACTGTTCCCCTGGTCAGTTCTCTCCTGTGTTGAGGAAAGGATGCACAGAGATCTCTAGCTTTACTGTCAATCCCCCCTCCTCAGCCAAACAGCTCATCAACAGCAGATTTTGTATAAACGGTCAAAAGGAAGTCATTCCCTTTGGACAGAACTCAGACACCTGCAAGCTGCTGGTTTCTCCCAGTAAACCAGAGCTGTCAGGATGCCGACAAGCTCCTTCTGCACAACAAAACTCTGGGGAAAAACACACACCAAATTTTCATCATAGCCACTGAGACAGGCAAATCTTAAGTAACTCTACCAAAGTCAGTGGGCCTGTAGCAGAGAACATGATCCCTGCAATAATACACCAAATCCATAAACCCTCCATTTTTGTGTACAGACTGGATGTTTTCAAACTGTTTAAAGGGTTTAAATGCGGCATCCAGGGTACTATCCTAGCCCTGCTGAAGTCAGCAATGACAGCAAGCTCCACCAGCTCCTGCACCCTGCAAGGACATCATCCAAGGTCAGGCAGCGTGCAAGCTTGAAGGACGCCTCCTCCTCCTCCCAAAAACTGAGCATCTCCTCCCCTTGCACCTCTCCCAGGAACAGCACCTACTGGAGCCATCAGAGTCAGAGGCTGCTCTATGTGCAGCTGCAAATGTTTTATTTATTCTGAAAATTCAACCAACACAGCTGTGCGATGTGAAATATGACTCAGTGGAGTTAGCATCTTACTGCAGGCAATCACATTTATTATAATAAATAACTATAAATAAATAATGAGGTTGCTTAACAGGGACACGGGTAACCTGTCTAGACAATCACGGAGGTGACGTACTCTGCACTGGAATGTCCTCCAGATTTCAACAATAAGTCTTGATTAGAAATATTTTTTTTTTTTAAAAAGCAGGGCAATGATTGCTTATTTAAAAATACCAAAGCCTGCTTCTCAGCATTGCCAGCATGCACCTAGCAAGTTTAGCTAGTAACACCTCGCTCTCTAGCAAGCCTTTCCCGTAGCAGACCCTTACAAAGATCAAGCAAACATTCCAGCAGGCAGAATTGCTGATAATTTACTGCCACATAAACCAAATTCTCCTATTTGGAGCCGCAAACAATACTGCTCCATCAACAGGCTGGCCTACCCACGGCTCAACAGCACCCTGCGACCATCACCCCGGTCTCATGGTGGTGCTCTGTGGAGACGAGAACCCCTCTTCCCCTTCCCTGGCATTTCACTGCCTGCTTAATGGAGAAAAGCAATGGCCAAACTAATAGCTGGAACATGTGACCTTAATTAATTAGCAGACCTAGTGGAAAATGCCAACTCTGCATTGTCACTGCCTGCTTTCAAGGACCCTCTGCCTGCGTCAGCAGTACAGAGACGCTGGGTCCATTAATGTTTGCTCTGGGATAAGGACAGATGATGCAAGAGTGGCTTTAGCAACCCGGTACAAGAGAGGCAAGGTCTGAGATAAAGGAGTAACCTCCTGTGAATACGTTTGTGGTGAAGGTCTTCCCTCTCCATAAACGCTTCTCCAACAACTCTGTGACGGGCTCTAGGAGAAATCCACCAAGAACAAAGCTAAGGTCAACTGGAAAGGATTGGGAGAGCAAGCAGATGGCCACCTGCCACCTCACCAATCAGCAAAATCATTCACTTCAGCTGCATCATGAAATATTTCCTCACTTCTTCCTCTCTCCCTCTAGCTGCCTTCTTTCATCCATGAGCTGCGTCCATTTAGGTTACAAGACCCATTTAGCACGTAGTGGAGAACAGCTGGGAAAGCAAACAAAAAGAAAATAGACCAGTACCTTCCCCAATGACTCCAAAATCCTAGAGGCAGCTGCAACAAGCAGTATTTCTCTCGGAGTAGCACAGAAAAAAAAATATCTTATTCTATAAAAATATCCCTTGCCCTCAAACAGCCTGCAGTTACAATCAATTTCAATAATGAACTTTATCAATACTGGGCACCACTTTTCAGGAAAAGATCTCCCTTTGTCCCCTAAGCTGTACGTCTGCCCTTGGAGGAAAATCCCAGCGCTCTGAACCTTATGGAAGTAAATCCTGCAAGCAGCAGCTCTGCTAATGCTTGCAGGATGGCCACAAGGAGCTTGATCAAGGCTTAGACACACATCTGGCTTGCAGCACAGATGCACGTTCACATGGGCACTGTTTCATCAGCTAACGTTTGCTGAAAATCTTGTGCATCACAGATACAAAAACCGACAATCACAGCTGCTTGTTGGGATTTCCATTTTTATTTCCATGGGTCATATTAGGGAATGAAATATCTTGTAGTTTAGCAACTAAATTTATGCTTTTTTTTTTTTTTTTAAAAAACAAGTACTGTTATTGTTGCCACGTCTAAACCATTAAGACATGTCCAGATGCTGTTAAGCATGTTCTGGATACCTGTAATAAATAAAAAATTAAATCCCAAACGGGCTACATTTTTTCAGGGGACACAACCATAGCAACTTCAGCTCCTCCAGGACCATAGGTAGCCTTGCAATTGAAATCTGAATTCTCCCACCAATTTCCCAGCTTTTTTTTTTTTTTTCTTAAGATCCAAGTTCCTTCAGTACCCAACACACGTTGGATTTATAATGCTAATCAAACTTCTCCAGGTAGAGATAGAGTTTATAAATTAATCCTGGGTAAAATAAATACATCAGCCAATCTTGGTACAAACATTCCTGCCTCTGATTAAGCTGAATTCCAGGACTGCGCAGCATGCATTTCAAAAGGGTAAAGTGGCAGGAAAGATGCATGCTCTCCCTGCATACAGCACAGCATATTTGCATCAACGTGACCTCAAAGCGACAATGCCTGGGCAGGTGGCAAGACGAGACTCTTAGTTATTATGCAAAAGTGCAACTTGCTTTGCTGTTCCTTCACGCCTCCTTACCCACGCAGCGAGCTCCAGGTGCACGGCAGCGGTGCTTGCTGATGGCAGGGCTAGAGGTTTCGGCTCTGAACTCCCCGGTCCAGGCGCTGGGATGACTTGAGTACGTATGCAGCCCCACGCCGAGGGGCCCAAACTGCGCCCTCCGAGGCTCCTTGGATGCTCTGAGATATTTATAAATAAGTGCCCACAATACAAGTTTTACTTTCCTGTTTTATGCTAACTACAGGCACCTATAAGAAGCGATCAATAGTAGTCTGTGCCATACCCTAAGAACCCTAAAATATTAAGTGCAGGAACCATCACAGACAAGACATTACGGCATTTATACAGGCTGAACTCCTATACCAAAAGCTATTTATACACTAACTCAGCAGAGCTGAAGTGTTCATCTGCTAACAAAATTGGCTGGGTGGTTTAAACAGGACCCGGGGCGAAAAGTTGGCAGAAGTATGAGCAGCTATGCTGCCCGGTTTCAGGTATAGCTCTACTGGGAGCCAGCTCCCAGTGCAACCAGTGCAAAGAGAACGCACGAAAGCTGCATCTAAGCGTTCACGTATGGGGAACATAAGGGCAGCAAGGGCATCGCAACCCATTGGGAAGAAGAAATTTCTAACCTTGAAATCATCTTGATTATAGCCATTTTCCTGCAGTACTAATGCCAGGTTGACCAGCTTGCCATGCAAAGCCCAGGAGCACAGAAGAGGGTACAGAACTGTCCACGAGCCAAGGTGAGACCCTTCTCACCCACCCACTCGGGAGCCAGAGGAGCAAAGGCTTCTCTGACCACATCCCTACCACCCACGGCAGCCCACACCCGCCGTGATGCCAGCACCAACCTTCCTCCTCGGCTGTGCCATGGCACAAAGTCTTGATTAGTTGTCATCGATGCCCTAATTTATCATTCTTTAAAGAGAGAGCTGAAGTGTGTATTATAAGTCTGATAGGCTTCACTTAAGCAGACACCATTTGTTGTTGTAGCACGTACAGTTTAAAGAGAAGTACGAAGTACTTTCCTCATTAAATGAAAACACAGCGGTCCAAATTCTGCCTCCAATTCCACAGTGAAATTCCCTCTCTCCCACCCTGGACATTATATGATTGCCAATTAAAAAGTGAAAGCAGAACGCAATGCAATAGTAAAGCAACTAAACAGGAAAAAAGTCATGACAGCAGGATGAACACAGTCTACTAAAAAAAAAAAAAAAAAGAAATTAGTCCTTTAAAATCAACAGTAAAAAAAGTAGATACCATATTTGATTTTAAGAAAATGTTAGGAATGATACATATGCTCAGTTGAGTTGCCAAGAGGAATTAATTTAAAAGAAAAAAAGTTTAAAAAACACACTTAGAAAGCAGTTCCGGTTTATGTACTATCACTCCTGTACACTGCTGCATTACAGAATGCTTCAGAGATCACAAAATGCTCTCCATCACCAAAATGAAGCCCAGCAACTTGCTAATGATAACAGCTAAAGCAAGATGTGGAAACCCAGTTCTAAAAATTAAGAATGTCAAAAAATGCACACTTGTTTAAGAGCCCTAGCCAGGCAGCCGAGTGCTGTTCACAAGCTTGTCCTCCCAGCAGACTGCTCCGAAGAGCCAGGGCAAATCAGGAATTACTAATTACGAGCGTTTAAGGAGGATGCAGTGACATTTCTTGTACGGCTGGAGCACTTTGTAGGTATCACACTGGCTTTTAACCTCTCATCCCATCATACAACTCTAATGAGTTCTGTGGTCCCAGCATTAACCGTGTGGAAAACAGCTGACACTGCAAAACCCCAGCTCTTATCATTAAAGCTAACCAGATCCCGTTCTTCAACCGATTTAAGACAGAGCTGCTGCGGGGCATGAATTATCTCCTTTCCAGGGAGGCCACCCCTCCAGGGAATGGGGCTCTTCATTCAATCAAGGGGATGAGCACCGTTGTCTCTAATAGGGATGAGTCAGGCCATGAAAGCATCACCCCTGCAAAGCCCACGGCATACACGATGGGGAGTGTGCTAATTTCGGCTACGCAGCAGCCAGACTGGGCAGCACCGGAGATGAAGCCAAGATCAAACCTGGCAGCACCCCAGGACGCAGAGGACAGGCAGCATGAGCGCACGCCAGGTCACCGTGTCCGCTTTGACATTTTCAATGCCCTTCAGATGCCTCCAGGAGCAAGTCGAGGATGAGCTGCCGAAGGCGCGACAGCAAGTACAAACTCCTTCCCCAGGCAGTTCGGACTCCCGGCAACCTTGCTGCTATGCTGCAGCTCCTGGAAAACTCTAATTTCAACACGAAACTCAAGTCCTCTAATGTTACCTCTTCTAAAAGCTTATCTTGTGCTCATGAATGAAACTAACATTCTAAACCAAAGGGAATGAAAGGATTAGGTGATCTGTGTGTTATACAGGTTTTAAACTGTTCAAGTTTCTGGACAGCTGGTAAGAAGTGGGGGTCTGACCTGAATTAACTAAAAATTCCTAGATGTTTTACAAAGCTTTACTAATAAACTCAGCTATAGATCAGGGCACTGACCCTTTCAAGTTTGCACAAACCTAGAATTTCAAGATCTCCTCCAGGTATCAAGAAGGAACTCCAAACCAAGGCCAAGTCTTAACAATCCCAAATAATGTTCTTTTTAAAATGTGCTATTAAATCATTGCTATTAAAATACTGACAGAGAAGCACTTTCAGGTATCCTGTGGGCATGTCTAGCACCAACCACTGCAGAAACAAATACGCCCAAAGACGACTGAGGAGCTTTGGGACACCCAACTGCATGAGCTCGTCCCTTAATCCAAATTTTGTTCTGAGACTCTACGACACACAAATTTAATGGGATTTACTTGCTCATCCTCCAAATCTCAGGTTTACACATTTCATTTTGACAGCCTCCACCCCGGGCTTAAAACCTGCGACACAGAGTGCTACAACAGTCTTCAGATGAACTCACTTTCAACTCACAAGCTGAGAGGAAGGAAACACACAGCCCTGCAGGTCATAAAACCTCTGCTCAGCAAACAAAAACCAGCAAGATGCAGGTCACTCAACCCAGAGCAGTAATTTCTACCCCAGAAGGTCGCAGAAGGTGCAGCTCAAGACACCGCACACAACTCCCGTTGGGTCAAACATGGGAACGGGCAGCCAGCTGCAACAAGCAGGTAGTTGTCTCGGGGAAACATGGTATTTCAAAAGCTAAACAGGGGCAACAGCTTCTGCTCACAGGCTGTGGTTAAAGCAGGTGCCTATATATAGTTACGGTAAGTGAAAATGTCCATTGATACTTCTGTTATGCAAGAGTTGCTCTAGTTATTAGCTATAGCTCTACAGCCCATGGTGCTTTCTTCAACAAACCCGCAGGAACATCTCCACTACCATTAACAAAACCACCAGTCTAGGTCTCGAGGAGACCAGCTCTTCGCCGTCCGGGAGCAGGCGGCTGTCCCGCGGCAGGAGCCAGAGCCCCGCACCCTGCGCTGCTGCAGGAAGGAGACCCGGGCTTGCGGCACGTGGGACTGTCCTGCTCCGGCTCCATCAGTCGCTGCCTCCACCTGCACCTCCAGCGGGAAGGGAAACAAGCACAGCAACCCACTGCCACCACCAGCCTTCTGGATTTTAAGCGGAAAGAAAAAGGCTAAAACCCTATGGGGAAAAACTGCCTGCTGGTTTGCTGCTTACACCCAGTTGTTCCTCCAGCATCAGCCTGTCCCCTCCAAATTGCTTTTGTATCTTGCTGTACAAAACGTCTTTTTCTTCTCTGGGAGGCTAGAGGAGCATCTCACAGGAAGGATGACCGGATTTCACAATACGTGGTTTTGAAGGTTGGTGTTAAATTTGACACTGTAGCTCCAAAGTAATTGTGACTAACCACTAAATCACCATGTGTAATGGATTCCTCTGAACATTTATAGCTAGCAGTTCCATTATGCTCTAATCTGGAAAACATCTAAACGACTCTCCACAAAAATTGGAGGGGAACATAAACGTCTTGATAAAACAAGATTCCAGAGATACTCCACTTAACCACAGTGACTTCTATAATATAATGTCTAGTGCAATAACATCCATTACAGTGCAGTCATTTGCTATTTGATTTTTAAACCCACGCTTCAAGACATCAATCTAGAGAGCATCGAGTCTATGTGAAAGGTGAAACAACCAAGAACAAACCTGTAGGTCAGTGGAGCGAGTGGCAGCAAGTGAGCCGAGCAGCACCAAGAAGCTCCCTGACAGCTGTGGATGGGAGCTGCTGCTCCCTGCCGCCAAATGGTAAACTCAAAGTTGCCCTTGTGCTCCTGGATGCTCAGCCCTGCACATCACTTGAATCAAAAGCCCTCGGCCCACAGTAAAACACTGCGCTGTAAGAAGTGTCTGCCTGGCCTTGTTCAGCTTCATCCTCTTCCTAAATCCATGATTTCCAAACTCTGCAGGTCTGGGGGTAACACAGCCCTGGAGGGAGAAGCACCACCTTAGAGATCCTGGCTGTCCCCTCTTGTCTAGAAAACACCACCAGTTTGGTGGGGACAGAAGGCGGCCTGTATGCAATCAAAACCCACAATAAAAATAATACAATCAGCTAAGCACACAAGAAGCAAAGGAGGGAAGCATTACTGATTCATTCCATTTTCCTGGAAAAGCCTGGACTGTGGTTAAGTGGAAGACAAGCTGAAATTTTCCATTAGCGGGGAAAAAAAAAAAAGCTTGTTTAAAGAGAGAAGGGAAAAAATCCCTCAGGTTAATGTTCAAGTACAGCAACAATAAATTTTACCACAAAATCTCTGCTAGGCAGATACTCACCCTGCTCCCAGCCCAAGGAGCAGTGGAGCTTGCAAAAAGGCTGCTCTTGTTTAATACGAAAACTGTGTAGAAAATAAAAACCAGTAAGAGAATCCCAATCTTCAAACAGGGAAGGGAACAGACAGCCTTTTGACATTCCTCCCAGCATTTTTTCCTCCAGTCTCCCTGCCTGGGGGGCACAGGAGGAGGGAAAGCAGACGGTAAGGGAAGAGCTAGCTGGGCTGCATGCACCAGGGGATGCGACTGCTGTAGGTGACCCTGAAGAGCTTGACAGCGCTTGCAGCCTGGAGAGATCTTAACTTACTCTGGGCCAGGGACACAGGCGTCAGTCTAGACCAGGGACTTAAAACCACTTCACCACCACACCTTCCTGAGTTGTACTGTGCACTCTTACACCACAACCAAGGATCAAAGCCAAGCGATGCAATAAGTGACTGCAGCACATCCCAGCCCTGGTACCTGCATTAAAGTGAAGGCTTTTGCTTTTGTTCTTAACAGAAAGGCATGTTTCATCTCAGCTGCTCAAGCAAAGATGAAAAACAACTTGTAAAATAAAAGGATGTTGTCCACATGAGCTAAAAAGCCTCTGTTCTGCTCCCTCCTTCTCCAAACATCCCAAATTGACTCCCACCAGCCAGCTAGCACACTGCAGATTTTAGGATCACTTACACTTGCACAGGTCATGCCCTTGGGACACAACATGCTCTTCAGCATCTATAAATCCTACCATAACCCACTTCCAAAAGAAAGTGTGTCTCCCAAGCCCTGTAACAGAGCCCAACACAAACTCCATAAATACAAAAAGGCAATGACTTCTGGCAGCCCAGAACTGCAATTGCTGCCTTTATATCACATCCCAGGTGCCCACTTCCCCTTTCCATAGAAAATTAAGTCAGTCCTCTGCCATTACTGAAACTATTAGCCGCACTGTAAAAGATGCAGCCCTAGACAGGCAAGCCATCTGCAAATGCTCATGTGTCCAATGACTTCTACCTGCCCTGTGTTTGGAGGGAGGAGATGAGGTTTCCACCCCAAAGCTGTCCTCAATAAGGCAACAGGTTCAGTTTGCTAATGCCTGCTGCCAAAAAAGAACAACTTGCTTCACAGACTGTTTTAGTTTCTCTCAGTGATCAGATTTCAGCTTGAGTATCCATCATCATGAGATGGCAGATCTCAGGTTTAACCAACCTACCCTCCGTTATAAGCAACAGCTACAAGTACTTGGATTCCAGTATGTACAAGACATATAAATATCCTTAAAAAGGTCTTTTAAGCACAGGAGTAAAGAGACCAGAATTTCACTTATCTTGATAGAACATTATATAA
Source organism: Harpia harpyja (assembly GCF_026419915.1). Lineage (NCBI taxonomy): Eukaryota > Metazoa > Chordata > Aves > Accipitriformes > Accipitridae > Harpia > Harpia harpyja. The sequence goes on from NC_068957.1 coordinate 17,086,709, forward strand.
GACATAAAATATTTTTACTGTAAGGGAAAAAAGTATGATACTGTACTTCATACCCATAACTCTCCCATGAATACACATTTATTGCAGGAAGCAATTCACCTTCATGACTTCAGCTGATACATGAGGAAAAGCAGAAGCAAAACTGTCCTGCTAATTCCAGGAAAATAACATAACATGACGGGAAAAGCAAAAACCACCCTTTAGACAAGAAACAAGAGCGCCTCAGATTCCTTTAAAAAGCCTGTATTTCCAAAGTACAGTTAATTTGCGACATTTAATACACAAGTTGTCATCAGCCTTAAACCTCAATTTCCAGACCTCAGCTGTACCCGAGACAGCAGCAGGATGGGCTGAGCGCACGATCAAATCCTCCAGCACGACTGCCGAGCCACTGTGGCCGAGGCAGAGAATCTGCTTATATATTTTACAAATAACCGGATCCTTCCATAATCCAGGCTCTGAGAAATTTTTATCTCACCATGAGCTCAGCTATTCTTAAGTCCTTTCTGTGTTTTTTTTTTTCTGTGCTGCCTGATACACTGACCAATTTTATAAAAGGGATTGGCTGATGGGAGGTCTGGATTCAGGTCAGATGGAGCTGGCCTTTTGGGTATGCGCTCCCAGATGCTGGTGGAAAAGAGGTCTAAAAATCCCCTTTTCCCCCTACACCCTCAAACCAAACCTGCCCATGAAAGGCATCTATTCCTACAGCTTTCTCCTGCAGAAGGCTGGCTGTTATACAGAGTCTGAAACAGCTGCTGCTTCTGGTTCTCCAGGTCCCCAACCCAAACCCGATATACTAGCCAGGACGGACACCGTCACATGGACGCATCAACTTACCCAAGCTGCTCTCTAGGTCTTTGGGTCCTGTAACAGGGAATCTCAATTTTCACTTGTCTCAGCAAGTCTCTAGACTCTACACCCTCTGCTCGTCTTGGTGCACACACAGCTGCAGCACTGACGAATTCCAAATTGTAGGAAAAGGAGAATTACAGTAGGGAAAGCTGGCATCCCAAACAAGAGCAAAGACACATGAAATCCCAACTCTGCAGAGCAGGAAACTTCACCACCCCAGGGCAAGAAAAGGTGCTCACACCGTTAGACTGACCCCTGTTCTGTAAAGCGCTTAGCAATACATTTAAACACTTTAAGTATATGCTTAAGCAATATATATTTAAGTACTTTTGTTCACACAATAGAGTTCAGGCTTGACAAGACATAGTTTGTGCGCATCTTAAACCTAGTGATGCACAACGTCCTTCCAATCCCTTCTCCAGAAATATCAGCACTGTTCTCAGTTATATGCCTTCAGTTAAATGCCCCAATAAATAAATTTTAAAAGATTTAGGACAGATTTTTCCAAAAGCTGTATTGTACCAAACCTCAGGTCCAACGCACTTAGCCATGCTTGCAGACAAGTATAGTTACTCTCACGCTTTTGCCCTTGCAAGCAACAAAGACCTCAGTAATCCAAACATAGGGCAGCGCTCACACGTTTCCCCTGCAACATTTTCTGCTGACTGTATTTCTAGCAAAATTGCAATTTTTTCTTGCATGTGGTAGCATGTTAAATATGCCACAAAACACTGGGTGATAAGACAGCTTGCAGAACTACTCCCCAGTCAAAATTCATCCCTAGCCATCGCCGCCTTCTTCAGCTGTTCTGCATCACTGCTAGCAAGCTGCCATCTCCAAACTCCAGCAGGTATTATCAGCTGAACCTCAGCACCACCCCATAAATCTAACTTAGTGAGGAAGTTGCCTCTATCCATAAAAATTCTGGGAGTGCTCATATTCCAACCCAGAATGCTGCTGGCATCCAAACCACAACTAGCAGCATGGAAAGTGAGCCAGTAGCTTCTCAGGAGAAGCAGCTGCAGGTGCAACTACTCTTTTCATTTGCTTTCTCTGCCTCTCCTCTGGAAATGGGATGAAAAAAGGCATTTATAACTCTACTTTGCAAAACCCATCAGTTATATTCAAGAACATGGGCTCACCTGGGGTCTATCTGACCTGCTCCAGAAGCAGGACTGGTTTAAATGGCTATATCGGATAGTTTTGCAAACTAACAGTGTTCAAGAGATATAAGGAACTGACTAGAGCTTGTCTTAGGTCTCTGCTACCGCTGCCTTCTGACAGTCTAGTCCTCTCCACTCTGAGCAGATGCAGCCTTAACAGTCACCCATTGCAACCAAAGCAAAAGCTTAAAGCGGAGCAGCAATGTTTCATTCCTACCAACTATGGTCAAGACATCTGGTGTTAGATACCCAATGCCTCCTATTTAGGAGAGCAGGTCCTAGCTTTCCTCGCTACCCCTTTCTATGAGCCAGAGCACCAGGCTCACAGACACACCTTTAGGGCATGCTTAGACCACACTTTAGGACAACTCTACCAGGCTTCTGATCTTCCCAAGTTGCTCCTTCCAAAGAGTGAAGCCAGAGACCACTTCATCCCTGAAAGGAGGTAAAAACTAGATCACGCAAGAGCTCTGGTGTGAAAGCACTGAGTGGTGTGACCACGCACCAGCAGCTACGTGATCAGGGAGCTTCCCTCCCTCTTCCCTTCCCGGGAATAGAAGGACCACCACAGCCCCCCCGCGACACCAGCACGGGGCAGCGTGCACGGCAGGCTGGAGTCACCTGTCAGTACAGTACGTTGGGTTCATATTTAAAAACTACAGCTTCCCTGAATTCAAACTAAACACTTAAAAAGTACTTCCAGTGCCTCTACCTAAGATTAGTCACGTATATGCAGTCAGGCCGGGAAATCCAACATCCTTTATGCTACATACACACCGAAAGAGATCCTGACGCAAAGAGCTGCGTTACATAGACAAGGCAGAGGCCAAGAAGAAGAGGACGGGCATGGTGATGGAGGTGTAAAGTCCTAGCTTCTCAAATCCCACTCGCATGCTTAGCCACCACTTTTCGCCCACGCAGACCAGAGCCAAGACGACAGACCCCAGCAGCAACCTGCTACCAGAAAGCCAAACAACTGAGCTTTAAGTCAGCTTTATTTGAAAGCCAAAACTCTACTCCACATTTTATTATCTGAAGTTATTGGGAATTACCATAATCCAAACCCAACCTATTGAAGTTTCAGTTAAAGATGCACAGTTAGAAAAAAAGAAAGTGTAATGGGGAGACCATACCAACACAAAAGCTTTTTCTCTTACCAGTGACTGACTTGCAGCACACAACAATTGAAGGAGTTAAAGCCTAATTTATGCCATTTATGTTTTTGCAAGTCACTCGGCTATCATCAGGCAGACGCATCCTGTTGCGTCTGACATTTCCTTGAGCACTTTTGTCTTACTTCTCCGTGCTACCGCTGTACTGATTAGATTCAAGCCCCCCCAGAAAAACAAACAGCTCTGTGAAAGGCAGAAGCCACACAGCCATCATCCTCCCCATCTACAGTTGGTGACATCAGTTCCAGGAGGAACAAAGCCTGCTGCTTTTCTGGGAGCATTGCACGGACCGATGCCTCCACCCACATCCAGCCCCATTAAAGTCCTCCATGGGCAACGAGTACCATGGGAGGACGACTCCCGCAGCATCTTCCCTATCAAGATGAGTTAGCTACTGCCAAAAAAAGGGAGAAAGTTAGTAGCTGGTAGATTTTGCTCAAGCAGGACACAAGCACGTTCCCAATAACTTTCTCTGAACCCACAAGAGAAAATAAAAAAAAAAAAAAACCAACCACCTCAGAATGGCTTGGGATTGCTCCAGGGAGTAGTTTCCCACAGGCAAAAGGAAATTCTCTCCCCTCGGTTACCCTGAAAAAGCAACTCTCAAAAGCAGCTTCTCTGGCTTTGACCAAGGAAACACTGTTTTTCTTAATAGGGAGGTTAAAACAGTTGCTTTACTCTGAACACAAGGAAGCTTGGAGAAAATAATCAGTCACAGAGAGTGCTTTACTCACTTGATTTGGGCATTTGCTGAAGGATCCCACAGTTCAAACAGCAGTCTGAATGAGCAGATTCCCACCGCTGGGAGCCTTGCAATGTTTTAATTTACCCAACACAAAATGGAGTAAAGAAAGAATTGATCTTCCAGCTACTTGGACCTCTAAGAGCATCAAAACTTCACAGTCCTTTTGATTATGGGAAATTAGGAGCATTTGCTACAAGGATCTCATGAAAGGCATAGTCTTCTTCATGCTTTTATGGAGATGTGCAAAATCGTTTAATGCTGCAAGATTATCTCCCTCATAGCTGCATATATTTAGTTGTATCACATCAAAAGTTTGGCTCCCTCAGAGTTGGATAAGCAGCTGAGAACCAAGAAGTAACATGATTTGAGTCTCACCCCTAATGGATCTTATGACTTCCAGTTCTCTAAAGACTAACGATTTTTTTCAAGACTAAATAAGTGGAGATTTCACTCAAAGCTGTATATAAGCAATATCTTAAATGGATTCTGTCTTTAAAGGCATGAACAGCTGAGGAAGTAGACCAGAGTCAGGGAAGAGGAAAAAAAAGCTGGTCCTAATAGCCACTCATCCAAAAACATTATCTTGTTATATAAATATATATGCTACCCACCCAGAGATACACGAGTGGATGGAAAGGGCAACTGTGATTTGTTTACCAATAGACTTTTTATTTCAACGAAAAACACCCCACTGGATGTTAAACACAGGTCCCACCCAGTGAAAACATACTGAAGGAATTATGCATTCACTGTTTACATCAGCAATATGAACTTAAACACAAAAAAATAGATTGCTTTGGCTTCTTAGTCTCACATTAGCAAATGCAATTATCTTTCATTAATTTTACAGAGTGTTCACAGTAGAAATTAAATCATTTCTTCATGTCTGTTTAAGAAAAACTTTACTGTGTTAATTATTCATAAATACCAAAGTCTGCTACTTATTACTCATCACAAATGTGATTCATTTCACTAACGCCTGAATAATTCGGTGCTACCCTATTAGTCCCAGAACACACTGTACAATTGCCAGCATCAGCAAATCAATCACAAACAATAATCCACGCTTGCTCTCCGGTGCCAGCTGCCAAGGAAAAGGAGGAGGAGGAAGAAGGCAGGAGCGGCACTGCCTCCCCACTCCGGTCACCACACTGCCTTCGTCCTCCCACACAAAACCACCGTCCCGCATCTCCTGTCCTGGTTGGCTTTGCTTCCATCCAAGACGCTGCAAACCCCGACAGGCGCTGCTCGGGCGAGCATCCCAGCCCCAAACTGGGAGCAGGGAACCGGGCTCCAGAGAGAGGAAGGCAGCCAGCGGCTGGGGATGCTCCATCGCTTCGCTTCCCTGCAGGGTTACATCTGGGCAGGCAGCTGCCCAGCAATGGGAATTAGCCGACTGAGGAGGGGAGGGAGATTAGTCCTCGCAAGTGTGTAAGAAGCCTACAAGGATAATTCCAAAAAGGGCCGAGAGTTGCGAGGGCTGCTCGGCCGCAGTAATCCCCGCAGGGCGAAACAAAGCCCAGACGCCATTTCTGCAGCTAAGTGGTTAAATAAGGAATTACCCCGAGTTTTGCATCCTGGCTGCTCTAGCCCAATGCTGCGACTGCACGGCAGATGGGACGTTATGGGGAGGGGAAGAGGGGACTGAAAAGTTACTACGGCAATAAAATATGTTCGAATGTGCTGGAGTTAGATTTTTGTACTGTTTCCTCAGTCAGTTTAAAAAACAAACCTGACCACATCAAAGAAACCTCTTAAAGTTCCACCAAATTACAAACACTTTTTTTTTATCCTGCCCCATAATAAAGTCAAGAAATCACCACTACTTTAGGCACAATCCTCTCCTCCTTACACTCAATCAGTGCTCGCCAGGGCAGATGGGGCACACAAAAAGCCCCCACCAGGTCCTGGCCACAGTGGGCTCCATCCAGCCCCGTGGTCCTGTACCCGGCACAGCTCCCAGAGGCATCCTGAACCCAGAGGCACTTCCCAAGACCCGCGTCCTCTCAGAAAGATCCATTCTCACATCCCATTTTCAGCCACATATTAATTATTTTGCTTTCTAGGAAGTTACGTGACCTAATTTGGGCTGATGCCGTACAGAAACACTGCTTTTATTATTGCAGTTGTGGAGAAAGTAAATTAATGCAAAGGATTGCACACAGAGGCCTAATCCATTTGAGGTAAATCAATGCATTGCACATTTAAATTGCTCTGCTTTCCTTCAGAAAAGTACATTGAAGTGATTCATTAGGCACTGAACTGTTCACAAGAAACAGACCAATTCTCTTAGGCATGCCAGTGCATCTCTGCTAGTTAAATTTAAAAAGCAATCAAATCTACTAATAAGTCCTTTTTGCCGACATTTACATCAGTAGAGAACATGATTCCTGACAATTCAGATTAAATAAATGAGGGACAAATTAATCTCAGTTAATACACCTTGGAACTGATGCACAACTTGTTAAACTTAAAAATTTCTCTTTTAATAAAAAATAAATAACCTATGGGTGATGCCTGACTTCCAAGCGCCTTTGATAACCTTTATTAAAGGTTATAAAGTTATGAAGAGGGATCACAAGGCACCATCTGTGTCTATTTTAATACCGTCAAAGCATGTATTTATAGTTTCATTTTAATATTTATAAATTCCCAGAAAAAATTAGCAGAAAGGCACCTTCTCAAGAAAAAGTAATCATGTCTTAGTACAACAGCACCATGCCACAGTGTTCATATTCCCCCCCTCTTCTTTAGGGAGGACCAACTCAGATAACAAACAGAATAAACAGTGCAAAAAATAACACCTGTGCCTCGTTTCTTGCTCTACTGCAATCGCTGGGATTTATTTTTACAACAATTAACATCCTTTCTCTACCCACAAAAAAATTTCTCCAATTTAAAATAAAAGGCAGTAGGAAACATACACTTTTAAATAACTAAAAGTCAATTTGCACTTTATTAAAGATTTAGAGAAGAACTGAAGAGACCTAATATGGAAAATGATTTTTTAATCCCTTTAAGATGTCCTTTAAGAAGTCCAACACTTTATCTGCAACACAAGCGATATCAATTTAGAGACCTTTACAAGTGCTATAGTCCAAACTTAAAAACCCACAAACTTAAGTTTATAACCAAGACTTTCAAGGTCAGGCCCTGTAATGGGATTAGGTGAAGGAACCACTGGTACTTCGGAAAATAATCCCCTGCTCTTCCCCTCAAAGCCCCTTTTTTGCTCTGCAGGCTGGCCCACTGCTTCCAACGCCCCAACACCAGACCCAGCTTCGGTCCCACCAGGTGCCAAGCGGGGAAATTCAGCTGCCGCAGACACACATTCGCAGGTGGCGAGGCAATATTCACCACCCATCTCATCCTGCAGCCACAGCAGCCACCACACCGAAATGAGCAGGGTCATTAGGAAATCCCGCTGATAAATGAAGCGGCACGGAGTCGCTCTGGCCTGGCGGCATCTCTGCAAACGCTCCGTTACTTTTTTTTGGGGGCGGGGGGGGGGCTTTATAATTGTTGCAGAGTTTTTCCCCGGGGAGTTTCAGTGATGCATATTTCAAGGGCAGGCAGGCACCCTCCCGGTGCTCTGGCCGGGACCCAAGTTACAGCAGGTCACCCCATCTGCTCGCTCACAGCCTCCAGCTCAGCCATGCTGGTCCTCTTCTCTCCCCGAGCAGGCCCCCCCGGGCCAGGCTTCACCCCCAAAGCGGCAGTGCTGGGGGCCTCCATCCTTGGAAACGGCATCTGCTCCACCAGCATCCAGAGGTTTTAAATTGTCCACCTCCCGCCGAAGCCTTTATCATCCACCCCAAGCCTCGGGGCACAGTGGGACTCCACAACATCTCTCCTGCCTACAAGGGGTTTAGTGCCAATTTACAGGGCTCAACTATTCCCCAAGCTCCCCCACTACAGGTGAAACAACGGAGCTCATCCCCTTGCACAGCTATGTATCACCTTTGCTGTTTCAATAGCAGCTGTTGAGTAGGCTTCTCCCTAAGCAGCAAACCCCCCAAGTAATTTTTCTCTCCCTGGCAGCACTACATGATTTCTCCCCCCCCACTCCACACAGAAGCAGCTTACTGGGAAAACCCACACGCAGGGCCCAGCCTGCTCCAGGAGGATCCGAGCTCATGCCAGGACCGATGGCAACGCTTGCTGCGGCAAAGCCGCCTTCTTCCCAGGGCTCTGCCAGCAGTCCGGCTCGCGAGGAGTCGGGCACACCGCGGCAGACCACAGAGCAGATGAGATTTGCAGATGCAAATCCCACCACATTTCCAAGAGCATGGGGATTAATCCGTTCAGCCAAGAGAGCCTCACACATTAAACGCTTCCAGTTTGCTGAGAAATTTTAATGCATCTTTTCTTTAGATTTTCATAAGACAACTTAGAAGAGTTTAATTAACACGTAGGGACAAGACAAGAACACCCACGCATTGCCAAGGGCTTCTGTCCCACATCACAACAACATGGTGCCAGCACCAGCCCTCCCAAAAGCCAGTAGGCACCATCCCTGGTCCTGGTCCAACAGGCTTGTACCAGCAGCGTAACATTTCTTCCAATCTCAGACTTTCTGGCTCCAGAGGCAGTTCTGCAAGCTCGTTCTCTCAATGGAGAGTGCCTCTTTCCTTTAATGCTAGCCAGGAGGGACACCAAATACAGCCCGACCTTTACCCACGGCCAAGTCTCTCACCCGATGAGGGTACGAAACCACACCACCACTTAAGAATGTAGGTATCTGTATTTGCTCCCATGTCTCACTACATTTTCCAGTCTAACCCCAAGGCCTTTTGTTTCTTGCAATGGTGGCATTGGATTTATTGCTATAGACAAGTTCAGTAGATACTTCCCATAATAATTAGCCAGAGCCGAGCAAAATCTCAGTTCTGTGATGCTCTCACGCACAGTTACTTTGGATGCTGTCTCCGTTCAGCGTGCCAAAAGCTTTGAGGCTTCCACAATCAATCAAGTGACCCAAGTCAGTCACTCATGACTAGGAAAAGGCACATTTCTCCTTTCTCACCACAGATGCCAAGTGGCTGAGACAATCCCCTTCTTTCTGCAACCACCATCAGCCCATTCCGCCAACCTCCCAAGCAGCAAATCCAGAGCACTCAAAGCATCAGCTGTGCCTGCACCTTCCCCTTTCCCTCTCCTGAGATTTCCAGATGCCGCAGTGGTGAGTGGCACTGGTGGAACAGGAGACAAGCAGGAAAGGGGGTGTACAGAACATGTACCCCAATGGGACCCAGGGAGGAAAAAAACCAAAACCCTCTCCCCACACCCAGAGATTCATGTTCCTCTAGGGCAAGGAAGGACCAAAGGAGGAGAAGGAGATCCATTTAGCTACTTCACATAAGGAGCACGGGCTATCACTACAAAGCAACTCAAGTTTGGGGAACCTACATGCTCATAGACAGGAAAGCACCATTGTGTTAAAGAAAAATAAAAAATAAAATTAAAAAAAAAAATCACAACAGCCATCCTGAGTATTTCTGCTGCTCCAGTGCAGGATCCGCCCTCCAAGCCTGCAATTCCCAAAGAAAACACAGGAAGACTGGTGATGGGATTAAGGGCAGAGGCTGGAGGATGAATGCTGCAGGCAACTACGTTCTCCACACACACACCATCCAGGATGAGCCCATCAGATCATACCACGGTGATACTCTGTACCTAGTGCTGAGCAGTAAGAGATCCAGCACAGAGCATCCTCCAGACTAACAAAGGCTCAACTTCAAAACAAAAGAAAAGGCCCCTACAGAACAGCCCAGCTAATCAGCAACCTGACAAGCAGACTCTCCATGCCCCTCAAGGCAAACCTCTGTGCAAAGTAATCACACACAGGTGCAAATTAAAAAGTTTGCTGGAACAAGGACCACTCATTTGGCTGCTCCCAGACAAGGCTACACAGCCCAAAGACAGCAACTACAGATTGCATTATGCAGCTGCCAAGCAGTTCAGATCACTCTTACAGCAGGTCTCACTGTTTAATCACCTTGATTATAAATGAGGAATTCCCACCCTGGTCGAGCCAAACCTCACTTGAGGAAACTGTCCTCTGCCCTGACGATGCTCCTCAAATGGGCTTTGCGGTCCCCCAAGTCGCTGCGCCCTCTCTCAGGATCCGCACACCAGGGCTGTGCCCTTCCTTCCCTCCCCACCAGTGCTAACCCAGCACACACCACCCGGGACAGCCCAGCCTCCCCCCAAAAACCCCAGCACAGGAACAGCCAGGCTGGCTCCGCTCAGAGCCAGCAAGGCTCCTCTGCTCAGACACCCTCATCCCACACCTACCACTGCTCTGAAAGCAGCTATTATCTGTCCAGAAAATGCTTAGATTAGCGTCTGTTACTGGCATTAGGAATAGGTGCTAATTAACTAGTTGTCAGCTGAATGTTGCTAAATCAAGAACGCAAAATAAAATTAAAGACAGGGTATTACAGTGGGCACAAAGACTTGAAGGGACTATTGTTCATTTAAGAATTTCTTCTCTTCCTGTATTTTTAAACATTTAGAAGTTGTCAAGACATTATTTGGGAGAATAACTGCAGCTACTAAGCAAGCTGTGTAATGAGGTTATTAAAAATATAACACCATTTTGAAGGCTTTGAGACAGTAGACCTCAACCTAACACAAAGTCATCACAGCTTCATTTTCCTCCTTCTCTCCTGGCTTCAATCCCAAGTCACAAGTCCTAGCGACCTCTCAGAAGTCAGCTATGACGACATACATGGTTTGCTGGATGAGAAGCCATCGCTCTGAACTCTTGGGCAGGTACACAAAACACTTCTGTTTTGATGCAGAAAAGCATGTTTGGTAATCCAACAGGAAAAAAAAAAACCCAAGCCAAAAGCTACAGACAAAAACTCAGCTCTCAAAACCTGGTGTTCCCTTCTGCCTAAGGTGGTGGGTTCAGGACGAGGACTATCCCCATTTTCTGGGGGACATGACTAACCCTGAGCCCAGAGAGTCCTGTCTCTGGGGAATGAAGGGAATCTGTGCCCCACAGCTACAACTCTGCAGGCCAGACCCATCTCCGGGGGAAGAGAAAGGAAGATCACGGGAAGCTGTTCAGCAAAGACAGCGCACGTTATGCAATTTCCATTTCTGCTGACAAACAACATATTTATAGGACAGGTAAAATAAACTACGTAGCCTGCAAGGCTCAGCATCCTGAAACCAGGAAGCTAATTGACCCAGAGGGCAAGGAATTGGTTCCTGATGTTTGCAAATGGGATGTCACAAAAATGAGACAATTAAATTTTAAAGCGGTAGGGAAAACAAAAGAGCAGGAATCACAATAGCCAAGACTCATAAAGAGCTGCTTCTTGGGTACAGGAAGATAATGACGCTAACCATTTTTCTACTAGATGGCAGTGTAGTGTCACGCTATATAAAAGGAATTCTAGAAAGAAATTGCTTTCTATTTCAAGTGAATCTGTGCTTAGACCTGACTTCAGTTAGCATGATATATAACAGTACCCTCATTGTAAGGGGACCTGCCATAAGTCTAACAGTGCAATAGGAGTGATACCCTAGCTTCTTATTTCCCAGTGAAGCAATGTGAAATGACGCTAAAACCCTGAGCTGTTCTGCTACATGGTACAGCTGCGTGCACAGCCACGGACAAGCTACTCAGCCTGCTACAACTGAAGGTAGGCTGTAATCAAACAGCTCCAGGAGCAGACGAAGCAGGTCCTCGCTGCTCAGGAGCAGCCGCCAGCTGGGCTTTTGAAAGGCAAGGGCAGCATTTAGGCAACCACCTATCTACAGTCGGGTGAGGTTAGCAACTTCAAAGGCGCAGGGATGAAGAAAGCAGCGTCACTAAAATTCAAAATGTAAACACAAAATAATCAAGGTTAGGGCTAAAGGACAATGCAAATATTTGGAGGTAATTCAGCCGTAAGAGTAACCTTTACTTTGCAAGGCCGCCATCCGCATAAGCTAAACTTCAGACGTACCAAGATAGAGTGGCTCAACGAGCACTCTCAAAACCAACAGGAGCCGCAGCACGCGCACCCGGGGAGCTCAGTACAACGAGGAGATTTGCCAGAGATGGGAAAAGCTCTGGGGCAAGACTGGAGGCAGCTGGGGGACCCTCGCTTCTGCGTCAGCCGTGGAAGAGCCGCACCGGGCGGTCCCCGGGCCGTGGGGCTGCCGGGCCTGTTCGCGTGTCACCGTGTGGGATGCTCACGGCTGCTGAGGACCGGGCTCTGTAACTCCCGGGCTTTCCCCACCGGCACTTACGATCGCGACAGCCCGCGGGACATCATTTAAAACACCTCACTCGCAGCAGAGCGGGGGTCGGGTTTTGTTTGCTCGGCAGAGCTCAAGGCACACCGCACCCACCACGGCAGCCCCGGGCCGGTTTGCCTGCCGGAGCCCTCGCTGCACCCCGGTTCGCAGCCTGCTCCGTGCCGGGGTGCTGGGTACCCCCCCCCCCCCCACCTCCCCGCCACGACGGCGCCCAGCGGGTCCGTCGCCCACGCCGCCGCCGCCGCCAAGCCGGTGGAGGGGTCGGGGTCCGGGGAAAGCCCCCCCGGGGAAGGCCCGGGGCCCCCGCACGGCCTCACCTGGAGGGCCGGAGCCGCACCTCCTTCTTGCTGTCCACCACGGAGGGGACGCAGTTGGTGAGCTCGGTCCAGTCGGCGTGCAGCCCGCAGCTCCAGCCGGTGGAGAAGCGGGAGAAGAGCCAGGTCTCCCGCTTGCCGGGCCGGTGGCAGGTGCACTTCTTCTGCCCGGCGCGGCACTCGCAGGGCTGCTCCAGCTGGATGTTGCGGACCAGGTGCCGGCCGAAGGTGGTGCCGCCCGTCTTCTGGATGTGCAGGAAGACGATCAGGTCGTCCCCCTTGATGTTGAAGTCCACCCGCCGCAGCAAGTCGCCGGCGGAGAAATTGAAACGGGGCACGAAACGCGCCGGCGTCTCGTCCTCCGCCCGGTACGGGTCGGCGGCGGCGGCGGGGCTGAGGGCGCGGAGCCGCAGGAGCTGGCACTCGGTGCCCGGGCAGACGTACTGCAGCACGATCACGGCGAAGAGAAAGAGCATCACCAGCGCCAGCAGCACCTTGTGGGAACGGTCCTCCATCGTCGCCGGGAGCGCCGCGCATCGCCGCCGCCGCTCAGCAGCCGCCGCCGCAGCAGCCGCCGCCGCCACCGCGGGGGGCCGCCCCGGCCGCGCTCCGCCGCCATCGCCCCGCCGCCGCCGCCGCCGCCGGCCCTTCCCGGCAGCCCCCGCGCCGCCCCCGCCCCGCCCCGGCCCCGCCCCCGCTCGCCGGGACACGCCCCCTCCCCCGGCGCGGTCCCCGCCGTGGCCGCGCCGGGCCCGGGAGCGGGGCCGCCGCGGTGCCGGGGAGCTCCGCGCAGCCCCGCTGCAGGCGCGGACCGCGGGGTGCACGGCGCCGAGCCGCGGCCGGGCAGTGGGCACGCCGTGCTCCGAGCGTGGCCCGGCACCGGGCCGCCCCACGGGGGCTCGGCGCTGCTGCCGCGGCGCCGGACCGAGGAGTGCCGCATCCTCGGCAGTCCGCGCGTGGCCCCGTAACCCTTCCCACCCCGTCGGAGCTGCCTTCGGCAGCAGGTCGCCCGCGGCGGCGGCTGCCGTTCCGGCAGGGAACACCCGAGTTAACGGCAGCGGCGCGGCACGTCCCCGCGGTGCCACCGTCCAGCCCGTCCATCGCCGGCAAGCTCTGCTTTCTCTCCACGCCGCACACTGACACCCAGGGTTTGGCGGGGAGCGGTTGAACGCATCGGCCGTCTTGACGCCCCGAGTGGTGTCGGTTGATTCAGGTAGCAAACACGTGCGCTGTCTCTGTCAGCGTGTTTTGAAACCCCTCTGCACAATGAGAGCGTTCTGTAAATAAAACGATAATAACGAGGACTCTGTGGGTTTCTCTCTGATTAAAGTCCTTTGTATGTTTACACACGAACTACCGTCAGCCCTCCAGCTCCGGGCGCGTTGTCAGTGGGGCCTAGCGGACGGGAGCACACCGGTGCTCGCCCCGGCCGGGCCGCGAGCGTGGCTGCAAAGCCGCTCTTCGCCACGGACCATTCTGCAGGGTCACCGCCTGCAAACGCCCGGCAGGGCCAGGGAACACAGCACGGCAAGTGAGCCTGGGTTTTTTCTTTCCCTCTTGGGTGCAACCAACGTCATGGCAATTAATGTCTGGGAGAACTGCAGCCTTGCGAGTGACTTAGAAAAAGCAAATAAAAAATGAGGCTTCTGGCTAAAGGAGGTGTTCGGCCCATCCCTGGTGTCCTTCTGTCCTTCCAAGGAAAAGCTACGAGGGCAGGACCTGGGGTTTGGCCGCCCCCAGTTTAACTGATGTGCTTCGATGTTTAACTGGTGGGCTCAGCTGCAGACGTTACACAGAGGTGCTGCATCTTGCAACGCTCCTTCCCTCTCTCAATAACCCATGATTTCAGGCAGGGCTGGAAATGTCTGAGCTTCTCCTTCCCCTCCTGAGTAGGGGAAGGGAGCAGTCCGTCCCACCGCGGCACCTCAGCTTTCGCTCTCCTGTTGCCTGTGATGCTTCTGTTTCTCTGCCTGGCCAGTCAGCTGAGAGCTGACTTTTCTCATATGCACAGCAGACAGCAAAGAAAATAATTTGAAAACACTCTTCCAGACCTTTATCCATCATAAAAAAAAAAAAAAAAAAAGCCTGCCTCCTTTCTCCTCCTCTCACAGCAATTCACTTTAAGTAATTTCACCAGGTACATGTGGTGTTTGGAGGGGTTGTCTTTATGGTTTTCATCCTTGAGCAACCTATCCTGTCTTCCCTATTTTTCTCCAGTTGTCTCTAATATTTTGAAAACAGTTACAATAATAGGCAATTTTATCACAAAGATTCTAGGCATGAGAACTACTGAGTTAATTTGCTTCTGTTTATATCTGTATCTCCAAAATGAATGGATTGCACCATTTAATGAAAACGCTGTGTTCTGAAATTCAAGCCTTAAAATTATAAAGATGTTTCAGTGCTTTATATCCATCACTCTCTCACAGTTGTTTATACAAAAAAAATACGTTTGCCTCCAGCTTTATTTATTTTACATTATGAAATAACAAAGATGTGTGCTGGGTTAAAACCGATCCTGAATGCTAATACATGAGAATTAAAAGGAGAGAATAATGATGGCCTAATGTCTACACTAAATTAATATATACTATAAAAGATATGATGCATACTGGGTTGGTGTTCCCAGCAGAGCCATTATTTTGGAATGGGCTAAACAAACAATGATCATCCTTTCACTGATGAGTGATGGTCTCCAGTCTGCTGCCTTCTCACCCACAGTATGTAAATGATGCTCCCTAGCTTTGATCCAGGGACACAAAACATTTGCTTAGGCACTAAAGAAATGAAAATTGCCCCGAACCAGATAAAAGTAGGACAGAACAGAGCTGATAAGGTTTTACAGCACGGGCAAGTTTCGACTGCTGGCACAGCAACTGGTTTAAGTTAAGAGGTAAAGCAAAAATACCGAGCGCCTAGTAATGCCAGTGGAAAAAAAATCTCTGCCTTCTTCCCGGCACGCGGTATCCCCTCAGTCCCCAAACACACGGTCCCTATTCCTGCTCCCCACACACCACCCTTGTCCTCCGCTGATACAGGGGATCCCCCCACCTCCATGTGTGCGTGCATGGCTGTGCCCTGACGAGCACATGGGTATGGCTAGTGCTCGTCTTCTCTCCCGCCTACGAGCATCCTCTCCCGCTGGCTGGTCCCTTTGGCCCCCCCACCCCGGCAGCAGCTGCCCCCCCAGCACAGCCTCCCCCAGTGCCTCCAGTCCCAGCCCCTTCCTGCTGCTGCGGATGCGACAGCAGGGTCAAGCTGAGCTGGTGCAGGATCTCATCTTGGGCTGACTCCCCCCTTACTTACACATGGAAAAATGGTCAGAAAGGCGTGGGTTTGTGTGCAAAGGCACCAGGTATTTGCCCAGAGACAGATCAATACAACGCCTCGTGCCTCAAGCCCTAAATTGATTTTTGCAGCTTCAGGAAATTATTGTTAGCTCTTTGTGCGGGACTGATCATCACATCCCTGTATATTTTCTGAAGACCTTTGTTTCCACAGCATCTGAATTTCACCTCTGCATTTGGCTGGCAAATGGTGACTGCTTGGCCCTAACAAAAGAAAACACACATCAGCTTTGAGGTAAGCGGGCTGTCAGTGTGTAAAATTGGGCTTTATTAGGCATTAATGCCTCCAGCTTATTGAAAGGATCGAGGTTTCCCGTCAGTTCAACCAGAGTAGCTCGAGCGCCGCTGCTGCAGCAGGCAGCTGTGAACCCCCTGGGCAGAGAGGCAGGACTGGGCTGGGGTAACCCCGACTGCTGGGGCACCCGCAGCTGCTGGGAGGATGAGGTCTTCTTCAAATCAGAGGGGAAACTATATTTGCACAATAGCACAATTAGAATAACTTGATTAAAAGAAATGCAAACGAGCCATTAACTTTGCTTTGCTAAATCTCCTTGCAATGTGATTCTTCTTACAGTACCTGTGCAGGAAGGGGGAGAAGATAAATGAAATCACTACACAAAAGCCTCTTGTGTCATGAAAATAGCATATTTATTAAAATAACAAACACAACCATTACCAGCCCAACTGCTGCAGCTCTCTTTTATGGAATTGTCTCTCCCAGCTGGAGCGGCTGATGGCTGAACAGGTTTGTGGCCAGAGCATTCAAAACCACTCTTCCCATCGTGGGTCCTCAAAGTCATGGAGCGGATGCTCCAGCCTTGTCCTCCACTGCCCCAGCAGGACCGCTCCCCCCACCACTTCCGTAAGACATGTGCAAACCCAGTACTTCGATAGTTTTACTTCTCTGTTGAGACTGGGTAAAACTGGATTATGGAGCCAAAAGATATCACTGGGGGACAGACAGCCAGACAGCATGAAGACACCACCCTGTTCCCTGAAGAAACAGGACTTAGAAAGAGTGGAAAAGCACAGAGCAATGAGATGGTCATTGCACAGGAGGAGACGCAGGGCCGAGAGCGAGGAAACAGCCAGCAAAGGACCAAAGAAATGCTGTGGTGGGAGAGGGACAGAAGGTCTGCTAGCACCTCACAGAATAAGGCCCTTATCTAGAAAAAGGGTATGCAAATGAGCAAAGGCATGGAGCAGCAGGGTGATGAGTAAAACTAATTAGAAAATGAAGCTTGATTATTCATGGACTTGACATATCAGAGAGCAGCTAATCAAAGGAATAATACGAGTTTGCATATTCTTTGTAATGTGGGCATCAAAGCCTTGCTTTTTGTCACTATGGCATCACCGCTGCTCATTCCTAAAACCAGGCACACTTGATGCAAGCGTGACGTCTCGCTCTGGATCACGCGATGGGTCTTGGAGAGCCTGAGGTGTCCAAAAGCACCTCTGTTTTTTCCAGCTGTTGAACTGATCTAGCAGTTATCTCTACCTATAGATCTTGCCTTCCTGAATACGAACGTTGCCCAAAGCACTTTGGGTGTGTGGGAAACTGGGCAGCCTTTAAAAGCTTGAGACAAAGACCTGGAAACTCAAGGAACCCACCTTGCAAGATAATTGCAAGAGATTGCAAGATAATCCCTTATGGTTTCATTTTGCTGCTGACTGATCGCTAAATAAACTTTGTAGAACTCACACATGGGAAGATGAACTTGGTGGGAGGTATTTGCACAGTACTTGCTGGGTGCAGGAAGCTTTCAGAATTACCTTCTTCCCAACACACAGCATCAGAAACCATCCATTAGAGCAAACCTTGGATTTTCACCATCAGTTGGAGCCAGACAAAAGGCAGGCTAGCTTTCAAGTTACAAGGTACCAGCAGTATTTCCATTTCGCAAATACATCTCGGTCCTGTGAAAGGTTTTACAGGAGGACCTGATGTGGGGCTGGCATCTGGACATGTACCAAGCTTCTGGGCAACAGTCAGGGAGTGAATAAATGATACTGTCCCATCACCACTGATTCTTATCCCAGCATGAAATTGGCTGAGAAACTGCTGAAACATCAAATTCTCTTTTGATGAGGGCAGCCTGGGACAACTCCAGGGAACAGCATCCATGGGGATGAAAGGGCTCTTTCAAGTATGCCTCTGAATCAGTGGGAAAAGCGAGAAGTTGGGACCGCTCTTGCCACTGTTTGCTTGTCTGAATAATTACAGTGATGGGTATATTAATACCATCTGGCGTTAGAGCCAAAGAGCAACCAGGCATTGAAAGAGATTACTGGTGAGGTGTGTGAAGCACCCTTTTGGAGGTGCTTATGAGCAGATTAGGAGGAATCAGAAAGGGTGCGAGCCAGCGAAGCCCGGGGCTGCAGGCCAGATGGTCCAAGGGACATTTGGTGCCCACTTCCAAGGTATATAATGCAAACCTGGTGTATCTGTCCTACTTCAGAACAAAACCTGCAGCATTTGCCCGATTAAGGTAGGTAAGAGACTAACTCGGATAATGTAGAGTGGTCTTCAGCAGTGGTTTCATGCTGGAGAGAAAGGTTGTGAAAGGACGCGTACAAATATTTGTTGCATCTTCCTAAACCCAAGGGGGAAATCATTTCACATGGCCCTGAAAGGAACAGTGGGAAAAGACACAGTATTACCTAATGCTATCTCAATAGGTAGTCCTGTGTGGAGTAAATACAGTGCTCCAAAGGCATTCAAGAAATCTGAAAGGTGAAATTTGCCCTTCACAGTGAAATTATTCCAGTTTAATCACACTGGTTTTGAAATAGATTTAGGCAAACTGGTACCACCCTTTTGCCTGGACAGTCTTCAGTCCTGGAGTAGTTGTATCGATGTAACTTAATTTGGTGTCATTCTGTGCACAGACTGCATCTCAGATGCTGTATAAATATTTGCTTATTGAAATTGATGCTGAATTTGGGCAACAGAGTCTTGTGGGATTAACCTGTGTGAGAGGGGAATCAGATACAGGAGCAAAAAAAAGATCGCAGGAAGAGGTCTTCAATTTCCACAGATGAATACATGCAATTACCTAATTTGTAAAGTGAATGAAAGAATAAATGAAGGTGAAGCAAGAAGAACCCCAAGCATTACCAAATAATAATAAAAAAAGAAGCTTTGAGGCCAGCTTCTTCCCAGAGCCTCCCGAGCAGCAGGGCTGATGAATCTTCAGGGAGTCATCTTGTAGTCCAGTGAAACAAAGAAACGTTCGTTTCACAGTGAGATTTTGCAAAAGCAGATTTACCAGGGATAGCAAATAAATAATTCGCAGTTTCTGAAGACATGAAGATAAATTTTCTTTCCTGTATTTCAAATCTAGTTCTGCCAGTTGCAAAAGGCCTACAGCAAACATCCCCCTACAAAATAAAAATGAGGGACAAAGCAAGAGTTTCACTTTCCAGTCATGTGTAAAAGGACTCCTAAAAAAGAAAAAGCTCACCTTTCTCTGTAGCCCCCTCCTCCGCTGCTACAAATCCACAGGGAAACACAATATTTGTGTTATATTACACTGAAACTTCTAGAATAAGAAAACAAAAATCAATGTGTAAAAACTAGATGTCACCACAACCGAATTCAGTAGACAATCCCCAGCTGGGCTGGATGTAAATAAAGAATATTGAGCACAGCAATTTCTTGTTATTTCCGGAAAAAACTTAGGGTTTGTAGCATTGCAACACTTTGCAATAACTGAAAGAAAACGAGGGCAGTATGATTTTATACCTCCTGATGCTAAATTCTAGCCATTGGGTCATGTGGCTTGGGGCCAGGCTTTCCCAGGGCGCTCATGGCCAGCCCTGCATTTGCATTACTAAAGGCACAGGCTGCTCTCTGAATCCCCGCTTTGTGGGAGATGCTGCCAGTCCTGCATGTGCCTTAGCTGCCACTTCGCCAGATTAAAATAGTAGCAGCTATTTTAATCCGCTGCTGGAATACATCTGAAGAAATTCCTTGCGATCCCTTTCTTCTCTCCCCGCCCGACACAGAGCCGCGTGGCAGGGAGCGCACGTGCGGTCAGTGTCCCCTGGCCGGGTCCGTCCTTGCCTTGGGCAGGAGAGGTGGATGTGGGGGCACCCGCTCCTTGCTGCGAGCACCCCTTTGGCTGGTGAAGGCCGAGCAGCACGGACCGGCCCCATCGTTGTCCGAGCCTCCTGCTCAGCGCGTTGGAGTAGGTTTGGGGTGCTGCAGGCCCCTGGAAGGGACCAGAAGCCCCCCCACAGCCTCGGCTTCCCCTCGCCCACCCGATGCCAATGCGAGCTCTTCGTCCTCCGGGCTGAGGGCTGCGTAGTCAAACATTTGCCATGTAGATTGTAGAAACTAGTCCAACGCTGCTTAAGTAAGAGAAGCTAACAGAGGAACTCTTCTTTGTCTTGAACCTTTGTTAATTGCTAATTAATCTAATCAGAAAGTAAGTCGGCAGAGGAGAGGGTTAATGCTTTTGTTCCTGCCCTGTCACGGGTGGCAGGGTCCACAGCTGTTGTGTGTCCACTCTATTATACACAGATGTTGTGCATGCACTAGATTACTGTGGCAAAAATTACCTGTGCAAAGAGATGGCAAAGACAGCTATTATTTTAAGGCATGGGGCTGATTCCACTCCTTTTCCTGCTCATCTTTCCCTATTAAAGATAAGCAACACATAACAATATGGTCCTACACACTGAGGGGTGTATGACACCACCTCTCAGCATCAAAATTCAGCAGATCTCCTACAAGGAAATGCATCCTCCAACTGCACAGAGCTTTTACGGACCTGCCTAGGTCCCAAGCGATATTTTTATATAGCAGTGGTAAATTCTTGCAGTTGTTTGTGTCTGAAAATACTCGGGAACAAATTGATACATTTCTATACACTCTTCCAACCTGCCCAATTGATGCCTGCTCATATTTTTAGAGGGCTGATCCTGGACAGCTTCGTACTCAATGTCCTGCCTCAGAGAAGGAGCTCCCAAAGAGGAGTCTGCTGCAGCCATCCCTGCGGGAGAACCTTGTTGCAGGACAGGTTCTCCCTGAGACTGTCCAACCCAGGATTACTCACCCTGCCCCATAGGACTTTCACCAAAATGCATTTCCCCAACCGATCTGCGCCTTTACACATTCTTGGGAGCAACCCACCAACTAAAAGATTAAAGCACGCATTGGGTTATAAACTGTCATGTCTTTGCTTGCAGTCCCTACCTAGCAAAAAATCTCTTGGCCAAGGAGACTATCTCCGCTTGCCACCGGCTGTTGGACAAGGTCTGTGGGTTTATGTGAGCCAAAGAGTTCCAGCAGCTCCCTCTAATTCTGAATTTTCGAGAGACTCTGGATAAATTAATCTGCCAGAGACCTGGGCCTGCCAATGGGAGGCTGTGACACTATGCAGAACACTGTAACAACCAGAAGAAAAATAACTTATCAAAAATATTATTTTCTTTCATGCAAAGAATCAAACTTTAAATGATCCCATCTGTCACTTTCATCTGCACCCTGTTCCATTGGCTGGATTTTGCTCATTAAGATAAATTCCAAGCCAGCGGATCATTTTTACCTTCAGGGCTTTGATGAAATGTAGTGTTTGGGACTTCCTCCCCTCCTCCATTTTTGACAGCTGTGACAGAGGAATAAGTGTATTTCTCTTATGCTGCTTTGCAATTGTATGGAATGTCTTTGACCTTCCAAAAGGGAAAAACGCTACATTCAAATTCCTCCTCCTTTCCCCCATGGGACTAGGAACTGGCCAAGCCCCTCCAATAAAAGTTTCCCGTTCGACCTTGCATCGTAAAACCCTCTTTTCTTTATTACTCCCTCTCCTCAAAGCTTCCCCAGCAAACCTCTAGCCCTTTCAAGATGTGGGCTGGAGAGCTTCTATGTTGTGCAAATGGTTCAAACGTCTTTGTTTCTTCCCTGAAAAGACATAAAAAGAGATTTGTTGGATTCCTTACCTCATAACCAAACACAACTGTATACCGTGCACTTTGCATGTTACGGCTCCCCACGCTTTCAGCCCCAATGACTTGTTTTACTGTAATTATGCATTGGAGTGGTTTCATGAGGGATGTGATAAATCATCCGCCCCTTAAAGTCTTTAAATCCAGTCTTGGTGTTTTCAGTGGGGTCCTGCTCCGTGCCTGGAGCACACAGAGTTCTCTCAGTGCATTTACAGGAGGGTGTATAATCACATGGTCATGGTCAGCCATGGTATTGAGGAATTAGGGGATGGGCGGGATGGCCTTTGTCATGCAGGATGTAGGATTAGTTGGATTTAATGGTCTGTTTTGGCCTTTAAATCTATGAATAGGGAAAAGGAAAGAGAAAAAACAAAAAAGAACAAAAGTCCCTATTATAGCCAGCATGTTTCCACCTTCTGAAAGCTGAGTGAGAGGGACTGCAGGCAGCTGGGGCTGGAAATGAGTGCTGGGGAAAACCAAGGGCACCCCTATGCACTGCCCCCTGCACCCAGAGCCCCCACAACCCCCCAAACAGCCTCTTGCAAGCAAACCCAGGAGCCCAAACCCACTGGGATTTGCTGACGTCTTGCAGAAAACAGCAGACATGAGGACATGCACAATGCTTAACTGATTTTTAATTTTTTTTTCGCCCCTTGAGGTCATTTTAGGTGTCCCAGAACTAGAAATCTAATGCTTTTTCTATTTCTAAATTAAGCTAATTAAAATTTTAATCTAGTGGACATTATGTTATTGCATAATTAGAAGAACTTATAGTGCAATGGTTTGGTTGGTACCAATCCTTTTTGCTTTAAATCATGTTTCATTAATTGAACAGAGTTTAGATAGGTGCTTACAAGGTAATAAGCTAACTATCTGTTCTTAACAAAATACTCCATTTTCCCTTGCCACTGTACCTGCTCTGAGTCCGCATGCTTTATGCTATAATAGTTTTCCTTTAGTGAAGCGTGGGCAATTACACCCGTGATCCACGTGGGAATTTTGGGGACTACGGGCACCCCTCATAGACACCGGTGCAGACTGACTCTGCATAGCAAAGACAAAGGATCCTCTTTGGAAAAGGGCAAATCCAAACTCTACCCACCAACTGGCCGATATCATCTGCTTAACCATGGGTTATTGCATAATTAATTACTCCCAGGTCTTTATTAAGTCCCAAAGAATCTTTCTATACACTAGCCTGGTATTACTCTGCCATACATTTTAAAGAGATTACTGTTAATTAATTTAACTTGTCTGCATACCTAAAACTCAGCTAAACCCTCTATTGTGCCATCTGCTGTCATTTCAGACGTGTAGGACTTCCAAACTCCCATAGAAATAGAAACGGATTAAAACCATCTACTCAGATGTAAAACAATTTAAGAGATAAGTTGCTTTTCAACCCCTCCCGCAGTGCCCTGAGCAGAGCAGGACTGGGGAGCAGAACCCTTCCCGCAGGTTATCCATCCCACTGGGAGTCAACTTCCCTCCGGGACTATTGACCTGGTACTTTCCAAAGACACTAAATTCCCTGAAAGCGTAAATAAAACGTTAAACCACAATTTATCTACTCCTGGGGCTAAGACGCCTGCACCGGTGAACATAAATCACTCAGAACAGTTATGATCTACTGACACATTTCCTTCCTAAAATAGGAGCCCGACACACGTAAATCCTCACAAAAGCTTCTCCGGAGCAGAGCCGAG
This sequence comes from Harpia harpyja, assembly GCF_026419915.1. Lineage (NCBI taxonomy): Eukaryota > Metazoa > Chordata > Aves > Accipitriformes > Accipitridae > Harpia > Harpia harpyja. The sequence goes on from NC_068957.1 coordinate 17,110,225, forward strand.
CAGCGGCACAGCCGACATGGAGGGCTGTGCTGGCACCCCTTCCCATAGTCCATGCTGTGCATGTGGGGGCACGAAGGATGCTTGCCAAAAACAGGGTGCCATCCCCATCTCGTTCACCTCAGCACATTGCCATCCTCGGATACCGTCACCAAATCTGCACAGGAACCTGAACAACACATAAGACTGATGAGCCCATGGACATGTCGAGGGCTCTTGCTGCTACCACAAACAAAACCGTAAATAATTATGTTAAAAATGAGCCAGACCTTCCAGTTGGCCAAGTCACAGTAGCTGGAGAATTTTTTGTCAGTAAACAATTTCAAGGAAAAAAAAAAAAAGCAAGCAAACTTTTGTCAAAAAAAACCAGCTCTCTGCAGCAAGCATCCCTTGGATAAAAATTGCTATTTTTTCCATAAGAAAAGCAGAAAACAATTCAGGTATAAGAACTCTTGGTTTTATGCAAAACATGCAGAAAAATCCTCACAAGAGGGTTTGAAAACACTGTTCATTTCTCAGGTAGCAGCTTCTTCTGAAAATATGGAGATTTTTAGTAGAAGGTTGCAAGTAAGGTTAAAAAAAAAAAAGGGCAATTTCCACCCAGCTGTATTGTCAGCTCCCCTTCATGAGCTGGTTTGGGATTAACGGTATGACAGCCGCCCTGTTAGCTAGCAGAGAGCCATTTGAGTCTGTTAGGAGGTGGAACTCACACCATGGAAGTGAGCCATAAGGTGCAGCGTGCCCAGAGCAAGCCTGCAGCTTGCAGCGCTGATTTAGGCAGGGAGCGTTGCTGGAAGCTGGGGAAGACCCAAGGAGCTGCCATCTCATAAAGCTGAGCTCAGACGCTCACCTGCTCTTTCAGGTCCTGTTTAGAAATCAGCACAAAATTGCTCCACAGCTCCAAAATAGACAGCACTTAAGCAGAATCCATTTCCTAACCAATAATTCATTTCCAGAGTAGTCAGTAACTCAGCACAAGGTGAGTCCCAGCAGCCCTCTCTGGCTTTAATTTACACACTGGTTTTGTTCAGGATGCGGTCCCTGCATTGCCACCTTTCCAACACTGGCATTTTCCAGGCTGGCAGCCAAAGGGATGCTTAGGCAGACATTCATGCAGACAGATAGCTAAAGCTGGTTGTATTACATTTGCTCCAAGAGGGGCAGGATGGAGAGCGGTGGTTTGCATCTCGGCAAGGGGACCGAGCCAACGCATCGCTCGGACGCCGAGTTTGTTTGCAAGGAGTGTACAGTCATGCTCATGGCAGGGAATGGTCTCTGCTGATACCAGACCCTCCACCTCCCTGCCACCATTGCCTGTAGAGGTGTGTCTCTCACTAAGGTGATGACAGATCAGTCTGCACTTTCTTGACAGTCGAAAGCCAAGGTATATTTGCGTGAAGGGAAGGGTTCACACCCCATTGCGTCACCTTTCTTGAATACCCTTTCAGGGGTACTGAAGCATGGGATCGCAGCAGTGTTGGTGGGGAGGGATCTCCAGGGCCTCTCATCCAACCTCCCCCTCAAAGCAGGGGTATCACCAGCACTAAATGAGCTTGGCCATGGCTTTGTCTAGCCACGGCGTGAAAACCTCCCAGGACGCAGATGCCGCAACCCCGCTGGGTGACCAGGGATGCGTGTATCTCACAGGGAAGAAGTCTTTCCAGATGCCCGGGTTGAGCCTCCCAAGCCGGTGTTGTGCCTTGTAAGATCATTTGCCTTTACCAAGAAGAGTTCGGCTCCATCATTTCTGCAGGTAGCTGTAGGCTGCTATTAACTTACCCCTTCACCAGTCTAAACCAGCCCAGGCCCATCAGCCAGAGCCTTGCAGGGCAGGCACCCCAAGGCCCCGAACATCTCCATAGCTCTCCTCTCCAGTTTCTCCAGTTAAACTGGGATCAGCCAGATCTGGTAGTACAGGTCTAGGTCTTGCTCTGTACTTCACAACATACATCCCACTCCCTTGGAGCCAGCCAAGCAAAGACTGCCCCAGGCCACCACTGAGGGTGGCACGGGGATGTCCCACACATCTTCTCTGACAGCAGCGCTGAGGCACCTAAGTTAAACGGGCAGAAAAGAGAAACCATTCGGTTATGATTTATCCCATTCACTGAGTTGTCTGAATCTGCAGCTTGGGTAGGCATTAAAGCCACTGCGGTGTCAGTGGCTCAGCAGATGTTCACTATTTGGTGGCATCCAGCTATGTCCTAAAGCCTTCACAGCCTCCAGCCTGGCTAAAGTCCTCCCTCTCTACTTAACCACTTAGTTTACATGGCAAAACAACTCTCCCAAATGTTCTTGCAGCACATCAAACAGTCTTGCTGTTGGGCCTCAAATTTCAGTGTGATTGGTAATCAGTGCATCAGCCATCAGAAGTGGGTTATTAAAATATCTGTCATGATGAACAATGTAAAATAAATGCAGATAAATTGTATTACTCTGGGTCATTTAGTTTTAAGTGCAGCAGCCTCTGTGTTTTTTGCCACTTAAGTGATATGCAGCATGAAACAGCACAAATAAATACAGATGTAGAGAACATTAGATACACTTTGTAAGAGCAAATTATGCACGTTCACATTTCATTCTAGTTAGATCAAAATTAGATGGTTTTCCTCCATTATCTCAGTGGATACACTAAAAGCCAGTGATTTATGAAAGAAACCGGTGTGAATGCCATTATAATTGATTAACCTAAGAGACTGGTGACCTACTTATAGGTATATAAATATGATTATAATTGTGCAGTAAGTAATTGAATGTTCTGCAGGACTTCTTTATAATGTGACTGTAATGCATAAAAACAAGAGGGAGACAAAAGGTTTCAACCCTGTGCAATGCGCTGAGATCCTAGGAGAGGTGCTGAGTGCTTGCTGCTCCTGTCGAGGTGAATAGGTGTTGAGACCTTGCAGAATCAACCCCCTCCTGAATGGCAGCACACCCCATAAACAAACTATCATTTGGACAAAAGGCTCCAGAGCACTTTGTGGCTGGGATAACTTTTGGCACACTGAGTAGATCTCATTGTCTGGGAGATGCTGCATGCAGAACCCTCCCGATTCATCACTACTGGAGCACCTTCTCAAGGACTACCTTTGGGTCAAGAAAGGCACAGAGGCAGATCCAGACCAGAAACTGTGTAGCTAGAAAATGAAGCTATGGGTCCATATTTCTAAACCACCCCTTTGCAGTGGAACTCAGCCCTTCTGCAGTGGGTTTGGGAATCTGCCAAACCTCAGGTCTCTACCAGCTGTGACTGAGAGGTCACTACTGCAGCTGTGTCTGCTAACGGGTACAAGTGTCCGCGTTGCCTGTGTTACAGTCACAGGCAGGACACAGCAAAGAGCAAGAGCATCTCACTGCCTCCAGTGGTTTGCAATCCACATACAGAACGGGGGGCAACAGACGGAGACAGTCCCCAAGCGCTGGTGGCTCATGGGTTGAAGCTCAAAGACCTTACCTAGACCATGCAAATGGCTCTAACCCTGCAATCCCAGGCAATGGTCCTTGCTAATTAAGTCTCTCAGCACCTCGGCAGTGTACGTCCTGCTGGACTGTGTACCAGCATCACCAGCCCACAGCTGCCTGGAGGCTCTCATGGCATTATTACGTGTCACAGATTTTCCTGTATCTTTTGCTGCCAGTCACTTCCTCCAACTTAATTTGTCTGAACTCCTCTGCATGGACACGGGTAGCAGAGCTAAAGTCTGACAATGACACACACTCTCTCTGCAGAACGAAATTCTAGATTCCTAGTTTTAATGACTAAATATACTGAAGCCCAATGACAAATTGTTTAAAATCTATACAAATTTTGATGCTACACACTGATTTAGAGACTTGAATGCACCTCTGCAATCATAAGTTCCTCTGCCTTTAGCTCCATCATGGAAAAGCATCCATTTAAACCCCCTAGGATAAATGATCTGTTACAATTCCCTGGACTGGAAACCCTGGAGATGATGTGGGAGCCAGGACGTGCTAGGATGGGATTGAATTAATTAGCACTGTGTCTGAGGAGAGCCGTAACAGCATAATGAAACAAATAGAATAAAAGCAGTCTAAAGCAACTCCAGTGGATTGATGGGCGCTTGCTGCTGACTGTGGAAATGTCAGGACTGTACCCGTGTGTGCAGGGCGATGCATTTATCACATATTGCTCACGCTGGAGGAGATGGATGGGGAAGAGGGTGCTGGTAGGGTCATTGCAGCCCTGCAAGAGCTTTCTGGTATGATGATAAAGCCACCAACCCTTAAATCCTCATGCAGACTGGGGTCAGGTCCAGCACACACAGCTGCTGCAGAAGCCGCCATCAGGGCTGCACTGCAGCACCGGGAATGCCTGGCTCCCCAAGAATAACCCTATGCCCAGCTCCTGCATCAGCTGAAGGTGTCCCACTGCTGATGAGGGGCCTTGCAGGACTCCTGTTCCCTCTGCACCCTGCCCCAGCCTCTTGTCAAACACATGCTGGCAATGGCCTCACTCTGCCCTGTGGTAGTACATCCACTCAGCTGCAAAGCCACAGACATTTAGGGCACATCCCAGAGAAAAGTTTGCATCCCACCTCCTGAGGAGTTACCTCTAAGCTATGCATGCAAGTGCCTGGATGAAGATGGCTGTGTTTGACTTCTGCATCCATCCTTTCCGACGCTGACAGCCGCCAAGGGATGACTGACAGGTTCTGCTTTTTCAGTGTGTTTTGCATTCTTTTCCATATTCAGTTGTCTGGAAGAGGAATACGTTGGCCCCAGCAATGCTGTGTTTGAGAGAGGTGCTGGCTTCTTCAGAGTAAGTGGTTCAGGGTATTTTTACAATCAGCATAAAAATACTGACACTGCCTGTATGGATAGCTCTGTTCTCATGCCTGGGCCAATAAAGAAAGTGTAAGGAAAAAAAAGAAAGCCACAAGTTAAACCCCATACTTTACAGCAATCAGGCTCTTCCTTTTAATTTTTAAACTTCTCAAATTCTAGCATCCACCAAAATGAATCAGTAAAAGATAAACAGCTGCCAACTTGCACTATTTTGAAGCAGAGAGATGACTTCCAGCTTGGCCAACTATTCTGACTGCCAAACATAATATACACTAAAATGGCAAAGCATAACAATGCAAAAGACCACATACTATCTTCAGTCCATATACAGCCCTATATCTACCTCTACCACAGGGAACTGGAGCTGACCCCAGCAGCTGCATCTAGTCCTGAGCATTGCCTATCTACCCAAAACTACAGAGAACTGCTGGGGACAGATAGTGGCTATTAGCTAAGCTAGTGAAGTGATACCTGCAGCTTTGCTTAAACAAGAGGAGCATAAATAAACCCAGCCTGGCTTTCTCCATAGCAGAACTCCTCATCGCTGCTGCAGAAGCATTTCTGTGGTGGCTTTGCCCAACCCACTGTTGCTCAATGAGGCAGAAACAAGCCTGACCCGCACATGCCCCATAGGAACTTCATTGCTCCACCACCGGGACATATCTCTTTCTACATAGCTTTTCCTCATCCCTACCAGCAGCAGCTGGGCCAAACCCCCAGCTTCTGTTTACCCCCTTCACATCAGACCTCTCCTCATTCCAGTTGCCCTCTACAAGTCAAAGTGCAGGGACAAGCCTGCTAATATGAACTGTGGGGCCAAACGTATCCCTGTGGGTAGCACCTGTGCACCTCTCATTCCCCCCACATACATCAGCTGCTCTTCCTTCCTAAACTTTGCTTGGGGTGAAGACAGTCCTGCCGTGAAATAATCCCAGCTTCAAGCCTATTGCAGAAATTAAAAATGACTTGCTTCTAGTTGAATTCAAGGCTTACTAATTACCTACCACCATTCGGGTGGCAAGTTTGCCACATGAATAATTGCGTGTCCACAAAAGTGTTTCACTGGTAGGGTTCTTAGCAGGAAAACAGGAATTCAGTTGGAAAGCATTAATAAACCTTGAAGACAACAGCTATTATGGTGATTGATCCACTATCCAAGTGTACACAACTCATGCAGGATGGAGGAGCAGAGGTTATTGCACAGAGAGGGTATGCTGAGAGGTGGGAAGGAAGGCACGGTTGTTGTAGAGGTCAGGGATAAAAATTGGTACTGTCAGGTTCAAAAGCGTTTAAAAAACCCACACATCTTTTCCAAAGCTGACTCAAAATTAGATTATTTTAGTAGTCTGCAGCATTTGCTACTTAGACTGTTGCTTGCTTGCTTTTATTAAACATGGGCAATGGAAGCAGAAGAGGTTTGTGTGTGTCACAGTGCAATTTCTGTGTTTGGTCCCCAGAACCAGTGGATGCTGCAATGCGGAGACTGCCGATGCCCTGAGGAACAGACCCAAATGTGCCCAGTTCACCTGTGCCTCCTCCTGAGGGGAGTGATAAAATCACTAAATTGCTTCAAGGGCTGAAAGAAGGATTAAGGAGAGAACCAAGTTGCCCACCGTAATGCCAGGAATTTCTGGCCCAGCGTACTAGGGCTGCCACAGTACTCTCTTACCTATGAGTAGCTGGGCATTGGGAGCATCTCTCCTTTCTGCTTGTGTGCATCAGGGCTTTGTCCTTTGGCACTCACTGGAGAAAGTTTTCAGACTGACTGGAAAATGATGCTGGTAAGAAAAAGAGAAGGTGAACCTAAGCTGGCTTCTCTGGCATGTTAGGAACATGCACACCTGAAGCATCGTGCTCTTCTGCAGCTCCCTTTGCCTACCTGGAAACATTCCTTTCTGCAGGGATATCGCATCCCATCCCAGCAGTACTGCCTTTGCAAGAGTTGAATGGAAAACCTACGGCCATAGGGGAGACAGAGCACTGGGAATTCAGGTCCCTCCACCCAGGACCACCCCTGGGGCTGCGTGCAGTCTGTGATCTACCCCAAATTGTTCACATCATGGCATTACAGTTCATGCCAACTGCACTACAGGGTGTTGAGCTCATTGCAGTATTTTTCCTTCCAAAAGGAAACAAAAACAAACTCTTGCCAGTTTATTATTTCAGCTAATTATATGAACCAACAGTATTTCATCCAAACCATTTTAGGAAAATAATTGGAGAACGTTTGCAAAACCCAAGCAACCATTTTTCTCCTGCCAGGGTGGCAGATGCAAACATAAAGAGTAACATGTCCATACATCTCCAATCTCAACTTCTTATGAAACAAAATAAAAGCAATCTGGTTGTGAACTGATCCAAAGCAAATACAATATTTCAGAACACTCCACATTTAGTTGGTGGGGCTGATTTATATGATGCAATCTAAAGACCAGTGTGCAAATATGGAGGGGAAGACTATTTCCCCTTCACACTTTCTTACCTCACAGGCATTGTTTTTGTTCTGCATGCAAGTGAGGAGCCCTTGGCCTACGCAGCAGCCACTTTGAAGGATGAGCACTTGACAGGTTTCTATGGCACTTCCAAAAAGGGTTGTTTTACAAGCCAGAGGTTCCCTTTGTCACATATAACGCTTTGCCATTCATTGCGTGATCCGCGAGATCATCGCGCAGTGGTCTTCAAAATAAGTACTGCCAAATGCATTCTCTGCCTGACTTTGATTTGCAGGTGCTATCTCTATTCCCAATTTATAGATGGAAAGAGAGGGAGGGAGAAGGCGACATCTTTCTCAGGGCAGGTCCATGCATAGGCTGAATCTCAGTGCTGGCAGCCAGCGTGCCACTGCTGAGCCCGGGGCAGCAGGATGGGAGCACCCTGTGTGGTACCCTCTCTTTTGTCACACACCATCTTAGAGGCAAAGACCTCATTGTGTTTGAGGTTTCCACCACCCCTTTTCTGAGGAAGTGTTCCTCCAGCCATTGTCTCTGTTTTGTTTTTAGATTTCATGGTTAGTTACCAAGATTTAGTGGCTTTTCGGCAGGCAGAAGAACACCTCAGGTTCGTGGCACTGCAGTCCTACTTAGAGATAATTGCCGAAGTAAATCAGAAACAAGGGGAGACCTAATAAAAACTGGAAATCATATGCTTTAAAAGTGAAATTAAAAAAAAAAAAAAAAAGAGGAGAATGAAATACCAAAAGGATAATTTTCATTTTTGATAAGGAGGCCATTGAAGGATTTCCAAAACCACGTCAGTCCCAATTCTCAGTTTGCCTTCCTAAACCTTGATCCATCATTTTGCAGTGAGCCTAAGCACCCATTCCTCAGGGACCCACAGGCTTTCTGAATGAAATCCTCTAGCCCTCCATCACGGGCTGCAGTCAGGAGGGATGGCAAGTGCCTGATCCGGAGGGTTGCTGCTGCTGCTGCCGCCTTGGACAGAGGCGCTCCTGAGTCCTTCCCCAGCTTAACCCCATCCCACCCCCTGCTCTGTGGGACAACCGAAGCTGCATGTTGCTCGAAGGCTACACACGGCCAAATCAATGCTTTACATCCAGGTGCTCTCAATATTTGGGCTGCAGCAGCCCTGTAGCATCACAGGTAAGTGCAAGATACCCAGCAGACTGGGGTTGCTCTAACTTATGCCTCCCAGGAATGAGGGAGGTCAACAACAAGAATAAGTACATAAATTTAATGCTTTCTCTGCTGCTTTCACCTTGTTCCCAGCAGTTGGATTTGTGTATTTTGCACACCAGTGGTGTGAGGAGTGCTCTCAGGGAAGGGCTGCATCCCAGGACCTGGAGGGCTCTGGTACCTGGATTTTCAAGGGCAAGGCAAAACAGCCACTCTGTGAATTAATGGAAAACCTTATAGCAATGCCAATAAACGGAGACACTAATGAATACCTGCTTCAATTAAATTCATTTAGGACTCAGATTGCTAACCAAAGCTCTTCTTCCCCCACATCTGGATATTGCAAACCTTCAAGCAAAGCTGGATGTTTCCCTCAGCTCTGCGAGGAATCTGGCTGCTCCCTGGGCAATAAGATGTAATGTAAGCTGATTTATCGCACAGCCCTGCTGGTGAGTGGGCCAGGATTCCCACGATGTTCAAGGCCTTTTCTGCAATGAAATACACTTGACATGGAGGTCAGGTAAACTGCACTGTGTTGCATTCATAAGCGTTTTTCAATTAGCACTGAAGACTGTCTCCAATCTCAAAGTTCCAATATTCAAAGTCTGAGGGTTGTTTGAGGTTGAGCATGGGTTGAGCTGGGCCTAGCCCTCCATTTATTTTCCAAACGCTGACTTTTCTGCCATCTTTATTTACCATAATTAATACTCCCTTAATGTAGACTCTCCCTGGACTTGTTCTGGGATGTGCCATACTCCTTGTTCTTGGGCTGAGCAGCATTCCCCCCCAAGAACACAGCCTTGATGACTTGAAATTGCAAACGCACTTTGTTTCTTATGGAGGTAATATTATCAGTGCAAAAAGCGCTTTCTTTTTCATGGCAAAAAATGGCCTGTTCTGCTCCAGATGAAAATGTGAATGTTTCCATAATTACACACTGACCTGTGTTGAACAAGTGGGCTCAAATGCTATTTTAGCTCCGCGTGGCCAGACTTTATCAGATTTATTCTATCTAGAAGAAGTCACATCACAAATAAATAACTTCAGTGGTACATTGGAGTGTTTGAAAAGCAAATTATTTGGCAAGTATTCCCCCTTTCTTCTCCTCCTTATTCGCCTGGTTTACAGGGCCATTAACGAATGCACCCTGGGCTAAAAGTGTAGCCTTAGAAATGATGAGACAATCTCACCGCTCTTCCACTTCATGAAGTTTTATTTTGAGTCCCTTTTTCCTCTTGTCCTCTAGAGACTTCATGCGCTGCAACATTTTCTGAGTTGCTGCTGCCAGCCCGGGAGGGTGGCCAGGAGACGAGCTCCTTGCAAGGTGGGGGGACTTTATTTGGTGCCCTCCCTGAAGGACAACAGCTCCTTGCTGTAACTACAGTTCTGCAAGTCTTCTTGTGCATCGCTGACACCTCACCTCCTTGCACGCACCCTCCTGCCACCCATCCTTGCCTCCAAAGCTCTCCCACGGTGGGTCCGGCTGGCACTGGATCTGGTTGCAGGTAGGAAGGACAATGATGGCCTCTTGGATGGGTCAGCACAGGCACTGGCTCTCCCTGCAAGGCTGCTTCTTTCATTGCCACTGTCCCTTCTTGCTGCAAGCATGACAAATGCCAGAGTTCTTCAGCCATTTTCCTCTAGGAGAATTAAAGTTTTAATGATTAACCTTTATAAATTACAACAGCAATGCTGTAAATAATAAATAGTTTCTGGCCAGGTCTAACCCTCTGAGCTATTATTCTCCAGCATGATATGCTGAGCCCCCATCTGCATTTATTTTCCATACTGTATTCAAGTCCTCTTATGTCATTGAGATAAGCAGTCAGGAGATATGTGTTTTCCAAAATGATGTCCTCATTCATCATTTCTTCCTCGCTGCTCAGCCTGATTACATTTAATTCAAGAAGAAAGAAGCCTTGCCTGGGCCCACTGAGCATATAAGGTTAAAAAAGCAATACAAATGAAGCAACGGCTTCCTGGAGAAATGGCTACAGGACACAAAATAACAGCATCCCTTATCAGCACCAGGGCTGTGTACTCTCCTCCTCATTTCCAGAGAAAACTCAGAGCACAAATGACCCATTCATCAAGATCAGTAGGTACAACTCTGCTTTAAACACATATGCACAACAGCAACCACCCTCTCCATTAATAGGGAATGAGCTTTGAGCATTAATTTCATCTGATATTAATGCAAAGCTTAATTAGGAATAGAGATAGGGGAGTGAAAGCTTACTGCAGCCTGAGCCCTTTCCAGCGACACTTGGCTTAGGGAGAAATATCTTTTGTTTCTACAAGTTCTTCTCTGTCGCAGTATTTGGCCGCTCCAGGATGCAGCAGGGAGAAATAATGCCAAAATGTGTCTATGCACGACGTGAGCAGCGGCTTTTCAAGCCCAATGAAGGATTCCTCGTGACTTTGCACACTCACCCTCTCTGTGGCTGCCCGGGATGCAGCCTCCGGGTGCGTGGAGCCTCCTCAACGAGCAGGGGGGGGAGAGGCAGCCCCGACCAGAAATGCTTGCTCATCTTCTGCAGGGATGCAGCCACTGTGAGTTGCTCTTCACCAGCCTACGCAGAATGGCGTGGCCTGTACCAGCTCTGAGCCAGGGAGCCCTGCTCTGCGCTGGGTCGTGGGTGCCAATCCTGCACCCTCCTGGGTGCCAGCACAGCCACTGCTTGTCCCTGCATTGCTCAACGGTGAAGATGATGCTGTTGGGAAGACCTGTGTGATGCAGGCGGCGGCTCAGCTTGGCGTGAGTCCGCACGTGATGCCCATGGGAATGGGCATTGCAGATCCTGGCTGGTGCATGGCTCTGCGGGATGGCGGCAACACCCCCCCTAAGCCCGCTCCCCCAGACAAGCTGGGCTGGCTGCTCCAGAGCCAGGCTGGCACCCGTGCGTTTGCAGAAGGAATTTCCCACTAGGAAAGGCGGTTTGCATATTTGCTCTAATCAGACTTCAAAGAAACGCCAAAGGAGCCAGGGAAATGAAACACATACTGAGCCAGCCGGATGGGCAAATAAACACAGGCAAAAAACCCAGAGTCTCTGACCAAATGAACTCAGACCAAAACTCTGGATGTAAAATGAAAATTGGAAGGGTCTTAAAGAGCCGGGTGGCTTCCCAGCATGTCCAGAGGGCATCAGATCCACGGCTCCAAGCTTTGCCCCACAGCCGCAGCACCAGTGTGGGTGTGCAGCAGCTCTGGGGCAGCGTGGCTGCTCATCCCACCCCTCCAAGGGGAGAAGGGCTGCGGAGGCCTGAGCTCCCAGCTCCTGCTGCCTCTCCAGGGTTTAACTTTTTTTTTTTTGCAGAGAAGTTGATGTTTTCTGTAGAAAAGTCTTTAATAATGTTTGATAGCTATTCTGAAAAAAATCCCTCCTCCCGTGTATGTTTTGATCAACACTGACTTGGAGAGTCCACTGTAACTCAGTTTGCATTAAATGCAAATGATCAGAGGCGGTTCTTAGCACTCGCACTGGTTTGCCACATATGCATCTGAAAATACCTAGCTTAGATGTCCTGGGTTTCCTAAAGCTCCCCCCCAAGACTATGACACAGCCAACAAACGGCATCAGCTGCATTACCCAGTTTCATGTTTTGCTCACAGTGGCCCATGAATGCTTTTGAAACACATCCTCAAAGGGACAGAGACACCTAATTCCCATTGAGTCAGATCTGAAGAATAATTCATCCCAATTTGTTTCCTCTCCCTCAGCATGGTTCAAACTCTGAGTAAGCTATTTATAGCCTCAGGGTTTCACTCAGCAGCTATGGCACTCACTGGAAGTAGTTCCATTGGCTTCAGTGGATATTGGATCCTGACCCATAACTTGCATTTAAAAGTGTCTTCCTAGGACCTAATGCAACTGGCTCTCCAAAAAGTTACGGAGAGCAGACACCTCCTAGATACAGGTGCAAGAGGCAGCCATGCAAAAGGTTAGTAAAGATTCATTCTCCTCCACCTGAAGCAGATGGGCATGTTATTTGGGTTGATTGCATGGCTGTAAAAACTCAAAACATAACAAAAATAAAAGTGCAATAGCAGGAAAGCACCTGTTATTCAATCCCATATAATACAAGTGGTCATGGACTGAATGGAAAACCAAGACTGTGTATTGGAAGGTTTTTATAGGAGAGCCATGTCCAGGAGCAAGAAAACACAGTGAGATACCAGCAAATTGCCCAGGGGGTCTTTTTGCAGCAAGCAGCAGAGTTACTGGGGATGCAGCCAGGGCACAGACTGGAGGTGTCTGGCATGGAGATCTGAGACTCTTTCTAGGAACCCAGAACAGCAACCGGAGTTGGGAAAGAAGCAGCCCATGACCTGTCTCTCCCAGAGCCTGCCTGGGCCAAGCAAGCCCACAGTCAACCTGCCCTCGCAGAGGAACCCCCAACACATGGGTGGGGGAGCAGGGCGGCCAGCGCTGCTGCCCTGTACGACAGGCTGGGACAGCAAGGGAGGGAAGTTCTATTATCCTTCTGAAGCTACAAAAGCAGGCAAAATGTAATTATAATCACCCAAACTGGAGTTCTGCCAGGACATCAGGGCTAATGGTCTTGCTCTTGCAAGAAGTGCCATGGGATTTTTCTAATGATCACAAGTGGTCAAGACCTCAGTTTCACCTCTCATTTGGAAGATAATGAAGAAGTCTCCCATTTATTTTTGGTCTGAAGGGAGGTAAGGACAAATTGACTATGTCAAAGGGCACAAGGACTTAGAAATGTAGATTCTTTTGCTCAAGATGTGACTGGGAGTTCTGACAGCCAGGAGGGATGGCGGAGGGAAAACAAGAAGCAAGGAGGAAGCGCGTGTGATTTCATACGAGTCCTGTTAGTGCTTCAACTTTTTCTGAATCTGCTGTGACTCCAGTGACATTGCTGAAAGGAAGGTGAATTTTTTTTTCATATGAGTTATTCCTGCTGTAAAATATATTTGGAGGGAATGAGTTTATAAAGCTATCTCTGAGATAATTGGCAAGGATATTCCACTCTCCCATGAAGGTTATGAGTGGGTTACAAGAGGGTCTTCACTTTAAACTCAGAGCAATGAGAAATTAATAGATCTTGCAGTGTCAGTCCCAAGGCAGAGGATCATGATAAACTGGAAACAGGCAGAGAGGCTTTCTTTAAGTTACAGAGGAGGGGGAAGAAAGACGTATCAGACCCCTGGGACTTACACAAATTCAAACTGACACCTCTGCCGAACACAAGCGTGGTGATTGCCAATAAAAGGTCAGTGCAATTGGAGAGGACAGATATTGCCTTATCCTCTGAGGAGAAGCAAGCGTGGCATCTCCAGAGACCCTGCCTGTTGCCTGCCTGGAACAGGGAGCTCTGCCCTGGGAAGCTGCACCATAGTCAGCATGGGCAAGTGCTGCATTTTAAAGTGAAAGCTGCTGTTTGTATAGAGTATGATTTCCCTCTTTCCAGCCACGATTATTCCCATATCTAAACCCTTCGCACAGCCTGCATCGCCCCTTTTTTTTCTGCTAGGAGCATAAGAAAAAGTGATCACACCCCAGAAAACTGTAGAGAAGGGTTTGGATAAGAGGAAGAATTGGCAAGGGCTGTTCTGGAAGGTCATTACGTGAGTATTGGCTGTTGTATAGATGGAGCTGCCGGAGTGGAGAAAGAACTGGCTGCGATATTGATGAGAACGAGTAGTTAAATGAAAGCAGTCTGGGTTGCAAAATATAGACTGCCATTGAGATCAATACTGGAATCAGTTTAATTAATTTGTATGATCAATAACCTGGAAGGATGAAGGCACAGACCAGCAATGCAATTTGTTCACAGTACAAAACAATCACGGAGGAGCTGTCAACACGCGGGACGATGCTCTCCAGCTCAGAACAGGAGAAGTGAGGTGCATGCAAAGAGCACGTGAAATGACGGTAGGGACAGCCACCAAAGATGGTGTCCGTCTCAGTGATCTCACACAACAAAGCAGAGACTAATAATGAGTAAAGCTCAACCCTCAAGTGCAGCACTTAACTGCAGGGAGCAGGAGACGCACATCACAAGGATGTGCCAAAGGGACCTCAGCCAGAGGTGGGAAGGGATGCTGGTGTCAGTAGGGAAATGGGCAAATCCTGCAGTGCTGTGGGCTTTGATTTCTTTGTATGGGGAAGAGCATAAGCAACACATTGAAGGTAAGGAGAGCTCACAAATTTAGACATGTTTCCATGGAGCAAAGACTAAGCAGTGAAGATTAGCTGCCCCAGGATCCGGCACGGCAGCTGGGAGAGCGCCCTGTGAGGACGTGGGTCTCAGAGATGGGATGGACAGGGCATGGCGCTGGCAGAGGAGGAGGAGGGAGAACTGGGCTTCGTGCTCGTCCTTTGGGTCCAATAACATCCTATGGTGAGTGGGGACATGATGTGAGCTGAAAGCACCGGTGGCAGGGTTGTCTGCGACTACACCACACTCTTCAGGAGCTGTAGGAGAGCCCTTCAGAGAAGGGCTGATGCTGGTTAGATTAATTTCTCAAAAGACTCTGGGTAAAGCTCTGATAAAACAAATTCTCTCTTTTTTTTTGTCCCTCCTTACGCCCCCGGGGGGAAGCATGGCTTCCCCTGCCTCTGGAGGAGCCATATGCACATCTCTCCTGCCAGCACTCGTGCATGAGCCACGCAGGGCTGGAGCCCACGCTGGAGCCGTGATGTGCCAGCCGAGCCGTGCAGCGATGGCAAAGGGGGTCTTGCAAACCCCCTCCCATTGCTGGGGCTGGCAGTGAGAGGGAACGCACCTCAGCCCTGAGTAGGGGACATCAGTACGGCTCCTATTTCTGGAGCAAAGGAAAGGGAGTGTACGGGAAGGTAAGGACATGAATGTTGGTCCTTGGGGAGAGAGGCAGAGAATTCCCTCGTGTTTGCTGATCTGCAAACCTTGTCAGAGGTTTTCGATTCTCTTGGAGCAGAGAAAGGAAGAGACAGATGCTGAGATAATTACTACCCTGGCAAAGAACTTATTCTTGTATCCAGAAGGAGAGTTACAGCCTCACAGCTGTCTTCAGGATAGAGTGAAAGCATTTTTTCCATGGTACATTGCAATGGCAATTAATTTTCTTGATAAGCTTAAACTAACCTTTATTTTAAAAAGAAAGATAACTTCTTGTATGAAGCATCTTCTAACCTGGCATTTACCAAGGACAATGGGATAATAATTTGAAAAGCTTCCCAGTGCCTTTTTAAGGTGCTGCAGAGCCTATGGCTCCTCTTGCTCAGGATGGCTCTGCTTCTCCTTCCACAGCACATTTCTAAATGCTCAGGGCCTCTCAGAGCCCAGCCTTCAGGGCCAAACGTTGGCACAGGCTCTCTAAAATAGGAAACTATTTCTCCTGGAGGTTTGATCAGAGGATTGGACCATTTTCCTGCATAGCAGGCATGTGAAACAGGTCAAATTCTGCTCTTCTAAACAAAATTAGTTGGGAAGCCTTTTTGAAGAGTTCCAGGCTTTCAGCAGATGATGATAAAATGTTAAACTCTGAGAACTGTCCCCTTGACCCCAGTGCTATCGTCCAGTTTTTATAGAAGACTCTTTTCCCTAGATTAAGTTTGCTAAAGTGCTTTGAAGAGGAAGAATGCCATATAAATGCTCAGCAGCATTCTATTATACTAAATAATCCCTTTATCTTAATGGAAACAATATTTGGACCATTTTAAATAATGCATTCTAGCTTTTTAATCAACAAAACCTTTATAATAATACACATGTAATTATTGCCAAGAACACGACAATATCTCATTCTAAATTACAGTAGAGGAGGCAGCAATGAGCCGAAGGGTACAGTTCATGGAAAAACTATCAGCTTGGTCCTGCTGGTGCTTTCTTTACAAAGCATTTAGTCATGATTTAGCATACAACTGTGACTAGCTCCAAAATGAAAGAAGGCATCCCTGCAAGAGCACCGAGGTGGTTGGGTCTTACACTATGCACGTAGCAATTAAGCTGCTGCAGGGAAGCTCTCCCCAGAACCATCCATTGGAAAGGACCTTAGCCAGGGACTTCACTCTTTTTCTTTATTCCTGATACAGGCAACGCAGAGCAAGGCTGCCTTACCTGTGGGTACTTGTCCAGCTTGGTACTAAGGGCCCTGGAATGAAAACCCCTCTGCACTTGCGCACTCGCATTGCGCTGCCAGAAGAAGACACACTGGGAAGCACCGTCGCGTAATCGCAAGGTGGCCGCAGGCAGAGCCCCTCTGGGCTGCAGGGGCTCAGCGTGCACGGGGCAGTGCAACACATGCCGATGTGGCGATGCTGTTCCCAGGGGTGACACGACCTGGGCTTTTGCCCAGGGCTGAACCACAGATAGGTGGAGCAGGGGAGAGCCCAGCTTTTACCTGCCCTTGTCCGAGCTGACTCAGGTCCAGAGGTGAGTGTCCCAGCCCCGGGAGCTCCAGGTGATGGGGAATGGCTCTCCTGCCATCACTCCAAAGATGTACCTGACCTGGGCACCATAGCCACTAGGCGTTGTGAAGCTCCTCGTCTCACTTGACCTGCTCCACCTGCCTTGTCCAGCAGCACCATTGAAACCAAAAGAACATGCCAGCAAAATATTGCTATAAGGGCAGAAATACGCTTTACCTGCAGTGCAAACGAGCACAGGATGTGCTAGCAAGGAGAGAGCCAGCCCCACCGCAGTAAGGCTTGAGTACCAAAGGAACACACCAAGGCAAATTCAATCAAATATTTCAGGGAACTTATTTGCTGCATTTTGCAGCCCCAGGTGCACTTGGTCCAAATTCTCCAGTCACTAAAAGGATTTTCCTAAACAATTTGCCGTAGCTAAAAGCAGACAACGTTTTTAAGAGCTACAACCTCAGCTGGTACAAGTCAGCCTCCATCCAGGGAGTAGGAGGAGGAAGGAAAGGGAATCAGACAGGTTACCCCAGCAGCAGCCGCTAGCCCTGAAAGCATTGTTTATTTTAAAGTTTTCCTACCCTCATGTCTTTGACATGTAGCACACACAGCAACATGAAAAAATACCTCCAGTCCTGCCTAATTGTTTTGTGGGATGACCTGTCAAAGCATAATTAGATCATCCCATGCATTGTTGTTACGGAGAAGCTTTGCGATCCTTGAATGTCAAGCTGTCAGAGAGATAACCTAACCTTTGAAGTAACAGTATGTTAAAATCAGGGGTTATTTATTATTGGCAATGCTCTTTACATGCTGTTAGTGCAGAAGCACTGCAATAGAATGGCAAACCAAAAATCCAAGACTCAATAATGACAATATGCAGCAATAATTACAAACATGCAACAAAATGGGATCTGATAATGTAGTCTCTGTAGAAGTCAGCAGCACTGCTGAGAGCTTCTTGTGGAGCACTGTACCGCACCCTGACCCATCTGCTTTAATATTTGATCTCCTGTACTGGTTTCAGCTGCTCCAGCATGATATCTTGGGGCTTGGGATCTCTAAAAACTATACTGCTGGATTTTAGATGAACACAGAAAGTCTGGATAAGACTGCTTACCAGAGGGAATTAGGTTACAATATTACTTTAGGCAGAGAGACCTATGGGAAAAGAAATTGTTTTATGTAAATAACTCCTGCAAAAGTGTAAGGTGGGCCTGGGATGAATTGATAAGAGAAAACAAATCGCATGCAAACAGATGTTTTAACAGACAAAACCACCTAGCAGTGAAATCGGCCAATGAAGCGACCAGAGAGGTATCAAACATACCGCGAGATGCAAAGCAGGGTAGGCTAAGGCACACTTACAGCAGCGCACACCAAGGGCTGATCCCAGCCACTCCACCCTGCTTCCCAGATAACCTGCCTGCACCCCTCTGCCTGCCTCTGCGGCACGGCTGCTGTCCTATGGGGCATATAGGTATGTCAGTTGGGTTGGTCAGCAGCCTGGAGATCAGGTAACCTGCACCCCCACCTTGGCCACAGACATTAGGAGGAGTCCTGGGAGGGGAATATACGTATCTTTGGAAAAAAACAATCTGGTTGTGAAGATCTCCAGTGGCAGAGAACCTGCAGCCATTGCAACTGGTCTTTGCCTTGGCTGTCAACAGTTTGCAACTTATTTTCCACCTGAATTTATCTATCTTAGAGATGGAAGAACTCTGCTGTACCACCCAGCTGCCTTCCTCCAACACATTCACCAACTGTGATTCAAAGTACTCCTTAACCTTCAGTTTGATAAATGAAATGAGGCAAATCTCACAAACTCCATGGCGCGGTTCCTCAACACTTTGATCATTCTCGTGTCTCTCCTCCGACATTTCGCAATTTTTTCTCCATACTTTCGGAAATGTGGACACCAGAAATGAGCACAGCACCCAGCAGCTGTGCACCAGTGCCAAACCCGGAGGTAATACAACCTCCCTACTCCTACTGCCTACTATACTTAGCCATACACCCAGGGAATCTTACTGGTCTTTCAGCTGCAACCACAAGTGGGAAGTCACATGCATTTAGTTTTCCACCATCCCTTTCCTGAGTTTCTCCTTCCTGAAACAGTCTCCTCCTCCACAAGCCTGACCTACATTCTTTGTTTCTAAATGCCTGACCTTGTATTTGCATGTCGTGAGATGCAGATTTGTCTGCTTGCCCTTGGCTTAGCTAGCTGCCCAGGTTGTATATCAGTAAGTCTCTCCTTGTTTACCACATTTCCAGTCTTCAAATCACTTGGGAACCTTATCTGTACTTTCAGAATATTTTTTCTACACTGTAGATAAAAATATTACAAAAGGCATAGGAACAAGAACTGATCTTTAGGAACAAGAAATTAGACAAACAGTTTTCGTTTTGGACATCGGCTGGCCACCCTTTGAACCATTTAATGTGTGCTCTAATGACTAAATATCACTCTTGATTGATAGTAAAAATTTGCAAAATCATAAATGCTTACAGACATCTACGTATACTAGGTCAATACTATTGGTTTTATTGACCCCAGGTGTAATCTAATGAGAAAACAACATCATGTTTATGTTCTCACCGCCCTGCAGTGACTGACATGAATTATCTCACCTTCTTTCAGCACTTCATTCACCAGAATCTGGTCTTTCATTACTTGACCCAACGTCACGACCCAGTCCATGTCACTTGCCTTCCCTGAGCACTGGGCAGATGAGGGCTTTTCTCCAGGCTCTTCAAACTGTCCCTGATTTCTAAGATTAACCATTTCTGTTCAGCCTAATGAATTGGGACACCTTTTGAGAAAATTGCAAAATACAGCTCCTTTACGACCTCCTTGGTTGCCATCTGAGTGGGATGTAGCTTCCACGCACCCCAGCTTCTTCGGCCCAGACTTACTCTGTAATAATCAGGAGCGCCATACTGGAGACAGCAGTGTGCAAACATCTCTGCTAAGTTTGGATCTGCACAGTGACACCACAACAGCCTCTGGTGGCCCTTCCTAGACTGCAAAATTAAACAGCCAGTCATGCAATGCTTTCATGAAACTTGCCTTGGTAGAGACCCTGCACCATCTTACTGCCCTCCTGTTTCTCACAGAACAGCCTTTACCCACTTCCTAGCGGAGAATTCCCTTAACATTTTACCAGTGATGGTTATTTGCCAGGAAATCAGTTCAACATTAATTGGATGAGTATCAGATATAGGATTGTTATTAGGATTGTCAAAATGATTCTGCTAATTGGCAGTGAATTTATGACAAAGTTGTATTTCCCCTTCTATGATGTGAAACTTCAGAAGTTACCCAAACTAAGGAGCACAGGTTTTTATCAGACCTTCCCAAAGCTTCCCTTTTTATGAAGGTAAGCCTCTGTGCTGGTTTTGGCCGGGGTATTTTCTTCACAGTAGCTAGTATGGGGCTATGTTTTGGATTTGTGCTGAAAAGAGTGTTGATAATACAGGGATGGTTTTGTTACTGCTGAGCAGCGCTTACACAGAGTGAAGGTCTTTTCTGCTTCTCACCCCACCCCACCAGCGAGGAGGCTGGGGGGGCACAAGAAGTTGGGAGGGGACACAGCCGGGACAGCTGACCCCCACTGACCAAGGGATATTCCAGACCATTGGATGTCATGCTGAGCAACAAAACTAGGGGGAAGTTTGGCAGGGGGGCCACTGCTCGGGGACTGGCTAGGCATCTGTTGGTTGGTGGTGAGCAATTGTTTTCATTTGCATCACTTGTCTTTCTTGAGTTTTATTTCTTTCTCTTTGATATTTTCCTTTTCATTAGTTTATTGTTATTCTTTCATTTCAATTATTAAACTGTTCTTATCTCAACCCAGCAGTTTTCTCACTTTTACCCTTCCAATTCTCTTCCCCCCATCCCGCTCGGAGGGGAGTGAGTGAGCAGCTTGTGTGGTGCTTAGTTGCCGGCTGGGGTTAAACCACGACAGCCTCATTTTTAATAGGGAAGGTAATTAACTGCCAGCTCAAAAGCTGTGGTGAATTCTCTAACACTTGGAGCTTCTACTTCAAGAGATGCCAAGTAATAGTTATGGCCTTGGTCAAGCAAAAGAAATTTGGCTTAATGCAAGACTCAGTGGAGGGACCCTCCTCTCCCTAGGATTTCTAGGCCAGACCAAACTATCAGAGAGGTCTCACCAAATGCAAAGTCCAGGCATTTCTCAACCTTACCCACCTATTGAACAGGGCTTCCAGACAGTTCACACCAAGTCACACTGTTCTTACATTCCTCATATATTGTATTCCTTCTAAACTTCTGTTTTCACAGCATCAGTGGTTTTGTTTGCCTCTTTATGACACTTGTAGTGTATAAGACCTACAAGATGATCAGCAGCTGGTGTTTCTCTTGCCCTTTGCACACACAGCAACAAGGCTACAACTTTGTGTCACATTTTTCAGCCAGGAGGTTATTGATATTTATAGCAGTGATATAGCAGATCATTTGGACACGGAAAAGAGACAGGAAATCAATTAACATCAATACATGTCTCCAGACTGTTAACTTGCTCATACAAATACAACCTTCCCTCTCGACACCTCATGGTGCTCAGGATGGGAACAGACCCTGACCATCCTCCAAAGGGATTCAGAAAACACAAATGGGAACTTCTGGAAGAAAATAGCAATTTCTTTGCACGCAAGAAGGAGTGTGATGGCCTCACTAAGAACTAAACGGAACCAACAAAGCACCAGCAGAATAACAACAGAGCAAAACCGCTAAAACTGAGCCATAAAAGAGGCATTACCAATTCACATGGCAAGCACAGCTTCTTTTCTCCTACCCTTCTTCTGCTCTGTCAGGGATGCATACAGTGGGCAAGATGCAATGCCCTGCCTGGCTCTTCCAAGCCCACTGCAACCAGGTGTCCTGTAACCACTGTCCCGCGCTGAGCCTCACGCTCTGGCCCACGAAGGGCAAAATTTCCTGTCCCCAGGAACCCAGAACCACAAAACAAAATTCTCATATGACCAAGGAGAGGGCTGAGAAAGTAGTAGGATCCCCGCTACACAGGCACTGGGAGATGCTAAAGCTGCATGTCATATGGATGACATATGTGTGGTCGTCTCTGCTGCCGTAGCATGGCAGCACTTGGTGCCCAGATACTCCAACAGACTTTTTGATAGAAAATATTCCGATCTGTGGGAGTAGGAGGGTGAGATATACTGGTCGTCTTCTTGCAGATAAATCTAGGGTTTCTAGAAGCTGTAAAGCTCTGCAGCTAAGCTCAGGGAGCTGCAAAAAGCAAACCACCAACGAGCTGCATGATACGATATGAAACCAGTTCCTTTTGAATACCATCTAAGAGTGAGAGCATTCCCACTGGAGCTATGCATAGATGAAGGAACTGGTCCGTACAGGAGGGAGAAGCAGAGCAGAGCAAGCAAACAACATCCCCATGCTATGATACCAACAGGCGTCACTGGACGTGCCAGCGCCCCATCTCCTGCTGGGCATCCCAGCACCCTGAGCTGGAAGGAGGATGGACAGTCCAAGCAGAGCATGGCCAAGGGCCGTCATCTCTAAGGGAGGACCCAGTGGGTGTTGAGAGCAACCAACACCCACGGCAGTCTGAGTGTCACCTTCCAGCCCAGGCTTTTCACCTTAGCAAGTCCCTCCCTGGTTCCCCAGGGCTCTTTCCTTTGTGAGCACAATCCCTCCCTCTCCTTAGATGAGGAACCTCACAGCCCCTGTGGGAAAGCCCATGCTTACACATCCAGACTAAATTCCTCTTTATTTGGGAGCCAAGGCAGAGCTCAGCAGGACTCTTGGCAAGATGCAGGCGATGCTGCCTTGCTCCGCGCTGCCGGGCTTCCCCCGAGGGAGGGACACATCCTACAGGGGCTGAGTCACGATGGAGACACGTTCACGTCTGCCGACTCCTGCTTGGCTCTTGCTCTCCAAAGCTAAAACAAGCCCTTGCTGAGATCCTAGTCCCACTCGATGCCCCCCTCCTAGATATAAGCGGTGGCACAGAGCCACACTGTTTGGTTTGGAGCAGAAAGAGAGCAGAGTCCCAGCAGGAATACAGCTGGTGGGTGCGCAGGGGCACTGGGCTGCTCTGCACACACCAAGGAGCTCAGGGAGGGATGGGATGTCCCTTTTGCCTGAGCTTCTTCAAGCCGCATCACTCCTGGTATCCCCACCAAGTGCTGGGGCTTGCACCCAAGCCGCTCCCACTCCCCTCCCTGCAGGCGCCGCACCCACACACTTCAGACAGGCTGTCCTCCAAAGTCCTCTAAAAAATGCAGTTCACTGTGTCTTGAGCTGGCTGTCCTCAAACCAACAGGCTGAAAAAAAAAAAAAGAGCTTGCAAACATCTGAAGGATACTGTGGTCCAGGACCAAGATGCTCCTCACGGTTACATTCCTACACCAAATCCCTTCAGAGCTCTGCAGTCCCGGTTCAAACCGAGCATCTCATCATCCCAAGCGTTTGGTGATTCACCAGCCTGAGCGCATGCTAGGCAATTCTGCATACGTCTGCTGTTCCTGTCAATCTGTCTCCTTGTGTACAGACAGAGAGAGAGAGCAGAGATCTCTGCCAGTGGACAGATTAATAATACATTTATTTTCTCCATGCATCATGAGGAAGAGGAAGAGCCATAATTCAAGAGCCTCCCTGAGAGTTTTGCAAATTCTTCATGATAAGAGACAAGAGCAGGAAAGGAGCTTTTGCGCTTCAACTCTTTAAAGCTGGTGCCACTCTGTATTTTAATGTAACATTTAAAAGGTCCACAAAGAACTGCGTGTACCATAAATATAAAGTGAAGATACTAAACCAGTTGATACAACCAGGGCATCATTTTTCATAAGCTCTCAGGATCAGGAGATAGCAGCAGAATATAGGTCTTTGTGGCATTGATGGCTCCTCAATATCTTTAAGGAAGAGCTTTTTGAGCACCCATAAGGGGTCCGAATTGGAGTGCATCTCCATGGGGAAACCACCACAGTGCTGCAGAGCAGGGCTGGTCTGTGGCACCAGGAAAGGTCTGGTTCCCCTGCACTGCCCTTCTCATGGAGACACATCTGCTTGGCAAGTGAAACGCGCTTTGTTTAAGTAGAAATGCTAGGTCTAAATAGCCAAAGTGGAAATCTGATAATGCCAGAAATAATTGGCGTTATTTCAAAGCTTGCAGGCAGGAGTGTGGCAGCTCCTGCCTGCCCATGCAGTGCTCTCAGCTGCCTTTCCCACCAGCGAGGCCCTTCCCGACACCTCCCAGCTCTCCGTTCCAAGACGGGTTTCTGTCCCCATCTCCTCTTACCTCTCATCTTCCTAAACTTTCCCCAATGCCTGGATGAAAAGGATGAGGCAGGGAGAGTACACACTGCATTTCTTGTCCACTTAAACATTGGCGTTCCCGTTGTTACTTAAAAAGCCAAAGCTATTTCTTGCAGTCTTTTTTTTTATATCCTACCTCGTTTGCACATTCACCTACTTTCAAACAAAGGGAAGAAGAAGATGAGATTCTCTGATATTGGCGTTGCTTTACATATCTGACGGGTAGGTACAAAACAGGGCCATAATGAAGGCATGTTGGTGTGTATTAATCAGAAACGCACACAGAAAGGCACAGGCTGAGACGAGTAATTTATATGTCTCTTTCTTCACAGTTTTTCTGAAACTTCAGGAAGGGGAAAATATAAAGAAATCAGAAAAAAAATTACCATTAGATGTCTGCACTTCAGAGAGCAGATCTGAGCAGGTTTCCCTGAGCATGCCAGCCCTGCGAAGTCCTGGTTTCCTTAGGGCTGCGCAAACTGGAACAAAAACAGCAAACCAGAGCAAAAACCCCAAAATAAGATATGCAGACCAGGATGAGCTGGGAAAAGCTGAGCTTCTGGCTTGGCCAAGAGGCCCTCAAGCTAACCTGGCCAAGAAATTGTCTTTCAAATACAGTTTGGCTGAGAGCTTGAGAAGAGCAGTATGGAGAATGCTCTTGTCTTTCCTAATGGCCAGCTATTGACCTGAGATCACAGGCACTGTCAGTACAAGTACTAAAATCACTTTTCCTTTTAAAACTACTGTTAAAAATGACAACACAAGGTAATACTATTTTACCAATAGGCAGCATAAGCCATGCCAATAACCTACCAAAGACAACCCCTGCAGTACATGTGACCTCGCAGGACAGTCCAAGTCCTTATGGTATCACGCAGAAACCAGATGCCATGAGGACGGCGAAAAACAGTTTTAAAGGAACTGAATTTAGCTAAGAGTGTAAGCCATAGTTTTCAACCTGCCCACATTATGGGGAACTCTTACAATCATGGCATAGCATTATGCAACCTCGTATATGCTTATATTAGATACTGTTAGGTCATCATTTGAGTCAGTAGAGCTGCCGTTCCATTGGCGTTTCAATTATAAAACTCCTTTGCCGAGATTAATAACATAGCTCATGCTTTAAACCAAGAAGCAATTTTTTCCCCCTTCAAAATTTCATTAAAGTCTGCTGATAGAGCAAAAAGCACAGTGACTTTTTTGTAGTTTCAGATGCTACTTCCATACTCTCTCACTATAGAGAAATTTTGCTCCAGGCAATTAGTTCTTAGCTGGGACTAGTCGTTCCTGACCTCCAACATTTCAAATAAAACACAGAGCCTACATAGCCCAAATACCACTGCAAGAAGTTTGTACAGCAACAGCAATTCTCCCACTATGGCAATGGCTATAGTCTATATAGCAGACCTGTATGTATTATTCTCAATATTGACCATGTCTCATGCTGGATACAGCCAATTCCCAGTGAAATAATGTATTAAGCGTTAATTCTGCAAATGCCTGCATGTGTGTTTATAAACATGAGCCACACTGCAGAATTGGATGGGACTAAGACACTACCCCAAGCACATCGGACCACTGCATTCCTGCCTGTTTTCCATCAAAGTAATGGCTACAGACTATGAGCAAAACTCATTCTAACACCAATTCACATCAGTCCATTATTCCAACCAAGCGTCGCTGTGATTTACTACCCACAGTGTGTTCAAAACGGAGGAAAGAAAACATCATTTATGAGAAAGAGATCTTTCTAGCAAGTTGTGGAGCAGTGACTGAAGCCGTGTCGGGGAATCACCTCCCAGCCTCTGTCTCCACCACACCTTCTTCCCCAAAACTCCTCCCTACACAGGCCATGCTAGTGTGGGGCCAGCTCCACACGGGATAACCCTGGTCCAGCAAACAGGCAGCAGTAGGGACTGGGTTAGCAGCCTGGTCTCATCTAATGCATTCCCAGCACCAGTTTAACCCCTCACTCTAAAGAGGTTTTCGTGTTGTGTGAAGCCCTTTACAAAAGCCACCAACTTCAGGGACATGCCGCCAGCGTTATTTCCAAACTCTACTGCCCTGCACCAATGGGCTGCTGTCCCTTAAAGACATACCTGTGCCTCTTCCAAGCCCAATTTATCAGGTGGATTTGGAATATTCTCCCAATTTTTATTTTTTAACCCACATCTCTGTCTTCTCTCCCTCTGAGTCTTTTCCTGGGCTTCAGTGAGCAAAGCAGCAGGATTGCAGAAACAATCGTATTTACCTGAAGAGAAATTGAATCATAACATTATAGGATTTCCATCCATAAGCATTCAGTTCTCAATTTCAGCATGTTTTGTCTTGCTTTGCCTTAATGGTCAATAGAAAGGTTCCCTAAGACCTTGATAGGATAAAAGAAAACCTGTTAACATAATAACAGCATCTTGAGGAATTCATTTTGAAGCCACCGAGGGCTTTCTGCTCCTTCCAAGCTGCCTCAGCAGCTTAGTCCTGAGTGCTGCTGGCAAAGATCTCATCTCATTCTCCCAACAGACACCTGGAGGACAGCTCCAGAGCCATCTGTAAATTAGAGATTCACATTATTAGGTGAAAAGATGGCTGCATACACACAAAAATACACCTGCTTCTGTTATTAACAAAAATCTACAAAACATAGCATAAAGTCAAAGGCAGAGATAAAATGCCAGACCCTTTATAACATACACCAGGGATGGGAACATGTGTGTCTCACCTATATAGTACAGCCTTTTAGATAACACCTCATGCTGGTATATCTTTAATTAGTACTCCAGAAAAGCAGCAAAAATTTGGATTTTTGCATTTCCCATCTCCAGGGTGAGAGCTGTCAAAAAGTGAAGCATTTTGCTTTAGAAAGATCAGGAGTCAAACTGGTCTTTCTTTGTGGGAGGAGTGGAAAGCTGGGGTTTGTGATGTTCCTCAGGTGCAAGGAAGCTCATGCCCTTGTTTTGGAGAAGGTTGCTGGAAACCTGGGCTTCTGGGACAGGTGGACATTGCGACAACGGCACCAGGTCGTGCAGTGCTGCTGTAGTGGGTGTCAGTGCTCCCCAGTGGGCACGTCTCAATGTCTTTCTGGTGAAGATGCAAATCCCAGGATAGGGAATTTAAGCCTAGCTTTTGTTAGCTGCTTTGCATGGACTTCTGGAAATGACCCATAGACATCCAGAGGGTGGCCTGAACCACAGCATGAAAATCCCATGGGTCTATGCAATAGAGCCATCAGCTGCAGCCCTCGCTTCTGACATTTGCATGATCTTTCAAGCAATGCAGGCGCAAGCAAAGCATGCTAAAGGCCAAGACCAGAAACCTCCTTTTTTGTTTGATGAGGCACCTAAAGTAGAGAGCCAACAGATCTATCACGGTTTGCAATGGGCTGCGGCACGGCTCAGCATCATGCAAGGTTGACGCGGGATGCAGCCAGCTCGGCAGTGCCGCTCACAGCTGGACCGGCTCCACTGCCCGCACAGCGCATTCCAGCCCAGCTTTAGCAAAGGCAAAAACACGTTATTAAATCACAACCTGAGTGTACTTTCAAAAGTACAGTAGCTAGTTGTTTGGCTAATTAAACTATTAAATTATGCTAGAAAATAAACGTTTGGAAGTTTCAAGCAAGACAAAGCCATGAATACTAAGAACTCCCCAACTTAGCGTGATTGATTATACAAACAAACCGTATGTATTGAAGAAGTGTTACGAAAAAACATCGCTTTCATCAAATTTTAAGTGAACCGTTGTAGAGTGGGGAGGGGGAAATTAATTAATTACACCCTGAAACATTTTACTGATTGAATCCATGACCCCAGCACTTGTAAGGTCATCAAATGATAGATTAGTGCTGCACGGAGTATCACAAATGGCATTTGTGCTGGGAAGCTCATTATATGAGACGTCAGGTCATGTAAATCATAGGAAACAAATACAAACATCCATCAGAAAAATGCAGATAGTCATTACAGGCAGCAGAGAGGAGCTGAATTATTATGCAAAATTTATTTTGACTATTAAAATACAAAGAGGTGACACAAAATTGTCCTTTAAACAAACATAAACTACAAGCACTCTGACAGGAGGTTTTGTTTATAAATGTTTCATCTCCTCAGTATAGTATGGCTGTAAACAGTACCTGAAAAACAAAGGGGAGGGGGGGAGGAAAAAAAAAAACAAAGATCCAATATTTGGGTCTTCAGATCTTTTCTTTTATTCGAGAGAACTATTCTTTCTACATCTGAATAATCAATGCAAGATAGGAAGAAATAGAGTGTAATTACTGCATGTGAGTCATTTGTTACAGATCCTGTCTGCTCAGAGAGAACAGAAGCGAGTACTGCTTCTTGACAAGCAATTTTTTTTTTAAGGGAGATGCACTAAACAGTTTGGCAGAAATATGCGGGTGCTCAAGAAGAGAAAACCAAGCAGCAGGAGATACTAAACCAGGGAGGCTATTACCACCCTCTGAATGGCCAGACAGGAACCCACTCACCTGTTCCCAGTACCATCCATGACTCCAGGAGGTGGACCGGCTTCTGCTGGAGTTCATTTCCTTGCTCATTAGAATAAACCCTCGGGTGTCCTTCCTATTTCTTTTTCATTTGCTCGATGAAGCCCAATTCATACCTGTTAACAGGACAGATGAAAATACTTTTGGTTTGCCCACCAGGGTAGCAAGTTCTTTAAGTCCAAATACAGCAGCTAAGCACTTGAACCATAACTAATGCTGAAAATTTTGAAGCACCATTACAACCAAAGTATAATTTCCCCATGCTGAATGTAAATAAAAGTAACCTTTTCACTTTTGAAAAGCTCAGTGACACAACATTTAAAGGACACCATTTTAGAGCAATATCATGAAGAGCACTAGTGGGTTGGAAAGGAGTTTTGGGAGCCTCACCGAATTTCTTGGTTGGTTTTATACAAGATAAAAGCAGGGCTGGTGGGTCATGATTTCAGGTGGAACACAGACGTTTGGTGCTGAAACCCCTTAAATGTATGTCTAAATCCCCTAGACTGCTTTGGAAAATCACAGCACATCTTCCTGTGCAATGTGGGTTCCTTCCAAGAGCCACATGATAATGTCTAATGAGTCACATCTCCTCTTAGTCTTGTTCCATCTCTCACTATTGTAAATCACTCTAATCTCATTTTATGAACACTGCATAAGAAGGCAGGCACTGAAAATTACAAATAATAGGTCAAACTGTGATTTGTGAATAGCGAATGCAATATCCCTTCCATTACCTGGAAGTTGTTTGTATGATGGAAAGGAAGAACTGGACCTTACAATGGCACAGAATAAAGCAGATTTATGGGATCTTTTACCATCTTAAAAAATGTTTACAGTGTTACTAATGTAAGACTGATTGATACCAACTGTACAGGTGTTCTATTGCTGCTCCGTGGTGGGATAAATTAGTATGCTCTGAACTTTCCTTGGGTAACAAGCCGTGAGTGCCCGACCACTGCCAATCTCGGTACATTCAGTGCTGCCAATATAAATTGCCTAGTCCCTTTGCAACCAGATAAATGGAGTACAATTCCAGTAAAATAAACACAATTCCAGCACTGAAAGAAATTGCATCTGCTGGTGATGCCTTTTCTGCTGAAGCACAAAAGGGGGTTGTGACAAGGAGCTAAACACAGTTGTTAGAGATGCAGTGAGCAGTTCTCGAGTTCACACAGAGACAGAGAAGAAGAAAAATACTGTGGGATCCAGTTCCTCCTGGCCATGTTTTTGGAAAGCATTGTGACTACAGATTTTGCAGCTAAGCAGGGAGCCTGCTTAGCACCTGGGAAAGCCCCTGGCCTGGTGAATACTGAGCCCAGCAAGTGTGTGCCAGCACTTGCAGGTAGATGATGCTCTTGCAGAAATGCTGACAAAGGAAAATGAGAACGGTACAGTAGAAATGGGGGGGAATTAAAATCAATGTCATCTGCTGCTGTGCCATTTTGTATCAGGAAAGGCTCCTGACCTTGTTAGGGATGGTGACCTTGAAAAACCATGAACCCTGGTGAGCGTGGCTGAGTGGGACAAAGTACTTCCAACCCCAGAGTAAGGCTGGGTTCATGGCGGTCTGGTTACACGCTGGGTGTTTTGATTGCCAGACCTACATCTGAACCTCCTGGTGCAGGACCACTGCAGGGAGCGCTTGTGCCGCGGGGCAGTATTTAGGATTAAGTCCCCGTAGAGGCTCTCGTGAGAGAGCAGATAGTGTGATCTGCCTCTGGGAAGCGGTGACTGGCACAGCCCTTCCCGGGGAGCCGGCGCAGCCCAGGCTCCCCCCCAGCACCCTGCGGCTGAGCGCTGGCACGGACATCCCTGCACATCTGCGATGCACGGCTTAGATAGATGGCACCGCCCCGCGGGGGCTATATAGTGTCTTGATGTTACGTCATGGTGTGGCTTAATATATAATCCTAGAAGAGCTCACCTGGTGACATCTTTATCTTGAAAGCAGCAGCAGCCGGTGTGTGCTATTTTCAGCTTCGCAGGCTTGTTTTGAGCATCTCCCCCGCTGTTTCTCGAGCTGAAGCCCCAGACGAGTTCATCCCAAAGGGAAAAACAGCGATGCCTCGGGTGAGCACACAGGAATGTGTCCAGAGCAGGCAAGGAGCCTGCTGCTCTGTCCCGACCCATTCCCAAACACCAGCTGGGAGACAGGACCCACAGCCCCTTACCTGGTCCAGTCGCCCTCATCCCTTTGGACAGGCAGGGTTTGTCCCTGTTTGTGATGAGGATAATGCCAGGCTTGGTACCAGAGCACCCTGCCCCCTGCCCCATACCTGCTCTTCTAGCCCTGGACATGCACTACCGATAAACTCTTGCCATATCATTTTAAACAGGGGAGGCTTATTAGAGTGTCCTGTAAATCAGGCCTGGAATTACCGCTGCAGTTTCTCAATAAGCCTGAGTCCTACTGAAAGCTCACGTGGCTTCTGGTTGAAATTCCTATTTTAAAACCAGTTTTGTGGCTCCCCCATGAAAGCAGCCCGATTTGTAGCTATACACCATGGCACAGCATGGCCCGCCAAGCCAGGAGAGGCTCTTTCCCTTTAATGACAGCCATCTGCAGGTTCCTATAACTTAGCAATGTTCCCAGCTATGATTTATGG
This sequence comes from Harpia harpyja, assembly GCF_026419915.1. Taxonomy (NCBI): domain Eukaryota; kingdom Metazoa; phylum Chordata; class Aves; order Accipitriformes; family Accipitridae; genus Harpia; species Harpia harpyja. Next base: position 17,141,468 of record NC_068957.1, read on the forward strand.
AGGGTGCTTAGCTTTACAGTATAATCTTTACTATTTTACAGGGTTCCCTTTTTCTCAGTTAAATGTTGTTTTCTGAATAATTCCAAGCTGCCGGTAGGTTTACAGAGGAGAAAACTGGAATGAATCTCTCCCTGCTTTTATTTACTCCTATCTGAGTACTGTGTTTCTGCATCCATTTTGGAGATTTACAACGGTATTAAGGTTGCTTCCCTCATCCTCATTTTATAGATTTCTGCTGCAATCATTTTGAAAGCCAGAAAGCTGACAGGAAAATTAGGAAATTAGATAGCATGTTCCTATTCCCTCCAGTGCCCTGATGAAGAAGGGAAGAAGAAAAAGAAACTGAAGGCATAGTAAATAACACTATATACCCCAGAGTCCCCTCGACGATGCCTGCACCTCCTCTAGGCATCCCACCGCATCCCAACCCGCCAGCGCTGCTCTGACCTCGGGAACGCCGGGCGGCAGCTGTGGGAGGCTCCTGCAGCGGCTCTCGAGGCAGCGGTGGCCGGGTGCTAAGTTCACAGGCTAATTGTTTATCTAATTTTAATTGCTAATGGTGGCCCGTGGTGCGGCGGCTCCCTGTGCTGAAGTTATCTCAGCCAAGTGTTCAAGTTTATTGAAAATAATCACCACAGAAAGAGAGAAGCAGTGGCAGTGGCCACAGGATTTGGGGATGATGGTGGGGTGGCTTACCATATATGACTTGAAACATCATCTCCATCACCTGGCTCCCCGTTATCCCCCCTCTGAGGGCAGAGGAGTCTCAAAAACATGACGAGCTGGACTTATCGTCACACCAAGCGTTGGGAGAGTCGCAGATGCTGCCGGCACAAACAGCGTTTTTGCTTTCACCTGAGCTGCAGTCAGAGGTGGCCACGGTGGTAAAGCGCTGCCGTGCAGGCAGGACGCCGGGCACAAACCCTCTTGCAGCTTGCTGCACACAGGAGTTGCACTAACTTGCTCCGGCACCACCAGTTCACCAGGAAAAAAACCTCCAAGTCAACCTTTCAAATCATTCACGTGACTGTATGGACCAAACTTAAGCCTTTCAAATCAAAATAAACCTGCTGAGACTTGCAAAGGAGTTACTTATCTAATGACGAGCAAGGGCTAGTTATCTCATGAGAGCTGGTACCACCTGCAGCCAGTGACAACCTCATCTGTAGCACAGGCACTATTCATCTAGGTGGAGGTTTCTGTTCTGTTGTAGGTGTTAGTCGCTGCAGACAAAACAAAAATGCTGGAAATCATCCCAGGTCACAAAATTATCTGTTTCTTCTGATTTCTTCCCATCTTGGATTACAAAGATGGGTATTTTACATAGTTTGCTCCTGCTCCCATTTCCAGTGATAACTAGGGAAGGGGTTTTGCTTGCCCATTTTACCCCAGATATGGCTGATTTTCCACCTATCTTTAAAAACTAGCTCATCCATTTTCTGTGATACGTTAGCCTTGATTCAGGTTGAGAACAGGTATTTTCATGTAAGCAGAGAGAATGTCCAGTCCAGCTTTCCTGCTCTTTATGGGAACATCTGTGAAAAGAAGCAACTGAACACAGCAAAATGTTGAAATTGCCCAGGGAGTGAAATTCTGAAATTGTGTCCTACAAAAACACCATTTCCATTTAGCCCAGTGAGTTAGAAAGAGATTCAAATATAAAATATCATTTTGGCTTCATGCACTCAATCTTTATACAACATAAAATATGCCTTCATATTAATATTTGACATGATATACAAATAAAAACAACCCAACTTTTTACTGCATGTGTTCTTTACATTTGTCTATTTTTATACCTTAAAATACATGTTTAAAACTAATTTAAATTATAATATTAATTATTCTCATTGAGTCACTTGCACTTTGATTTGACACCTGATGTTCTGATAGGCAACAGGGGATTTTTCTAATGCTCTAAGTACATTGGATATAAAATATACAGATGAAAATGGAGGGGGAAATGCAATATAAATAGAACAACGACAAAGTGAAGAAAAATCAAACGGGCGGCTGGCTGCGGCGCAGGGGCCCAGCTGTCCCAGGGAGCCAGCCAGCTGGGCAGCAGGCAAGGAGGCCGGGCAGATGTCTGGCTTCTGCTGACGGCTTTGATGGCATTGACATGTTCCCACAGAGCATCTTGATACCATCGAATCAGCATTTTCCAACAGAAAGTGGCTCAGAAAACTATTCTGCTGGAAAATTGTTGACCCGCTCTACTGGCGGCTGATCATTCAGCGATACAGCTGAGTGTCGCACTTCAAAATAAATTAATAAATAAAGAAACAAGCCCTGTTCTCCCCAAACCGCACACTCTCCCTCTTGCATTACAAGCAACGCTCATCCCTATCCACCTTCATGTCACTCACAATGGCACAGACCTCTACCCTTTTCCCTTCAATCACGTCCTTTCCAAGCAAGAGCCCGAAACATATTGAGCTTTTCCTACCACAGAGGCTGGTGCCTATGTCTAATGAGATTTGTTGCCTTCCCCGTACCTTCTGTTGTTCTCCTGCAGCCTTTCTGCAATGGGCAACGAGACCTGCACACAGGATTGGAGGTGTGGGTGTGCAGGGATCTAACCATGGCATAGCGGTGCCCCTCATTCTCGGAGCCTTCCTCCACCCTCCCCGTGGCTGTGAGGATGGTGCCAGCGTTGGGAGAGAAGCAGCCACAAAGGCTCCAGCACATTTTCCTGCTTAAGGGTAAGTGTCAATTCAAAGCCCATCATTCTGTATATGTAGGTAGACCTGTTTTAACAAGGGCATTAATTTGCACTTATCAGCACTGAATTTCACCTGCCAGTTCATATCACCCAGACACTTATTTCTCTAAGATCCTTCTGCAAACCTCTGCTTTAGGTCTGGCTACCCTGGACAAATCTGTGTCACCTGCAAACTTCACCACCTCACCACTCACCTCTTTTTTCCAGATCATTTCTGAATATGCTGACGGTGTCCAGCACAGGTACTTGCAGGATTTCTACTCTAATTTCCACCCACTGTAAAAACTGACATAGGACTTTATTTCTAGCCCTGGTTTCCTACCTGTTACCAGTCCACAGAAGACTAATCTTGTGAAAGCCTAGTCCCATTAAGTCCTTTTGGTGATTCTCTTCTGTCATTCAGTCCTGCCAGCTCACTTTCTGGTGCATTTGCATGCTTCTGGTAAGCATTAAATGAGCAATCTCTGCTTGTAGGTAGCACTGAGGCAAATTTTCTTCTTTTTTTTTTAAGCTTTTTAATTTAATTCCTTCCAATTTCTTCTTAATCTGTTTCCTCACTCTCCTCTCGCATCTTCATTTAAAATGAAATATAGCTGTGGTAGGATGTTTTTTCCATAGGGATGCTGAATTTGATAACAACAGTCACTACTAGAGCAGCTCATCAGTACTTACACCTTGAATGAGGTCCTCAGGAATAAATCAAGAGCTGCATCTCCTCACCTGGGCTCTCTAATTGTTTCCAAAAAAAAGGTCACCTATGGTGTTTCCAAACCTGGCCTGTGTGTCATCACCCCACATGACACAACCAATTCTTTATGGGGAAAACTGAAGCCTCCCTTATTACCAAGGGGACACTTTCTTTGCATGAACGCTGAAAGTTTGTAGGATTTAAAAGATATTCAGAAAATCCTTGGCACGAGAAGCTGGGAAGGAGATTTCAAATCTACCTTGGCAAACCCAAACCCCCACTGTACGGGGGAGGGCGGGCAGGACCGTCCCGCGGGTGAGCGTGCAGCATCCATCTGCCGGCTGGCGCAGCGGGGCTGCTCCGTATTGACCCCTTTGGAATGAGAATTGATTTTCATAGAATCACTTTGTTAATCCTTTTGGATCACTGAACAGTTGCGTTACTTTCTTCTCTGGCTGCTTGCATGCTCCTCAGCAAAGCTGGAGCTTTCTCCACTGCATGTTCGGCTGTGTCCAGAGTTCCTGCTAATGAGCTGGGAGAGATGGGGAAGGGGCTGCTGGCACTGGGAAGCAGGCGATGAAATACTATACAAATCCTTTCTAGTAAATCAGATTTAATACTTTTATGTTATTACAAGCTCCATTGAAAACAGTGCAAAAACTCTTAGTAAATCTGTCCCTTAGGTGCCTTATGTCTGTATTTATTCTGTCTTTTGAAATTCATTCATTTACTCAGTTCAGTTTTTGCTTCTGGGTGTTAGTTTTTATCCAACTTGATTTAATTTTATACTGGGGATTGGGTTTAAAGCTTGCACCATGATATCTAAATAAGTTCATTAAATGTTCTAAGTTTCTCTGGTTACAAGTATAAATTCATCAGCATGGAAATAATGACATCTTAAACCTATTAAATTTAAAATATCTTTATGCTCAACCCCAGAGCTCAGATATGCCAGCCAATGATAATCAAATGCCACCCGACCACTCAAAAATTCCAGGGAAGAGAAAATGAGCTGGTTTGAGGATGCCTGCGAGGCAAATCAGGCTGTCAAAATCCTATCATTCTTGGGAGGAATTTACATAGCTCGTATTAAACTCACCAGAGCGACTGGAAACCTGGAGTAATTAAATGCCGGGGGGAGGCGGGATGCTGGACGCGCCTTAGCCAGGAGACCCCTGCAAAAGAAGGAGGTGCAGGAGGGGTCCCCGGGAGGAACCGGGGTGCCCCGGCCACTGGGGAAGCGCTGAGCCGGGCTCCTGCAAAGGGGAGAGGAGCGGCATCCCAGGCTCCCTGCCGCGGCTTGCCGGGGTGGTGGCTGGCTGGCTGGCTGAGGGAGAAAGGCAGAAATCTCTCTTGCTTGAGGAAAGCCCCTTGGCTTCCCACCGAGCACGCTGCTTCCTCCCCGTGCGCGGGCTCGCGGGGCTTTACGTCCTCCTGTCCCGCTGCCTCGCAACAAGGCTCTCTGCACCCGCGTTTCTCCCAGATTCCAGAGAGAAAGCGCTCTGCCTTGTTTCCATAAAGAGGTCTGGAAGCTACCCCCAAACCCACCGATTCGCTCCTTTCTCTGTGGCAGATGGCCCTGGCTCCGGCCACCCATGGCCCAGGAGCAGGTGAGCCCGGGGGGCTGGAGACCGAGCGCAGTCGCCGATTTGCACAATCGTCCTTGGGTTGCAATAAATTAAAGCAGAAGCAGCTGCCTCTCTCCAAATCCCTGGTCCCCAGCCCCAGAACACAACTGCACTGCAGGTGTTTTTAAAAGGCGATCACTTTTGTTTAAAACCGGTTTGCAGCAGATAGACTCTGTCACTGCACCAAGTGTAAGGGACCTTAATCCTCCTCTTATTGACATGACATATCGTAATGGCTTCTTTGGTTACCTATCAAGTTACTGTGTACTTAGAAAGCTTTAATCTGTAGATTATTTACTCAATAGACTGTAACGGCTTCGCATAATGGCCCATAACGGCTTCCAGCAGTTATGGCCTATTGTGTCACAGGGAGTTTGTGTTGATTTTTCCCCCCTAAATCTAACACAAAGCATCTAAGATAATATACGGTATTGCGCCAGCCTAATAAGAAGTGCCTAAATACTCACTTGGGTTTGGGGGTGTTTTTTTACTTTTAAAAAGTCAATATCGAGAATAGTTTTTGTTTTCCAAAAACAGCAAGAAGAAGAATAGAAACCCCTCTCCTCCACTGATCAGAGAATGAGATTGTATCCACCGCCTTCCTCTCTGATCTCACCTTGCTCCATCTCCCTTCAGCGCAGGCACTCGTTTGGGCTACCTCCCCTTCCCAGCTGTGGATTTTCACAATGACTGTAAGAATTTTGTAACTCTTGAAATTTCTGTCCCACTACCCAAAGTGGCCAAAAGTGGGCAGAAAGCTCATAGATACTGGAGGCTGAGCATAAAATACCCATATCCCACTCGTGTTCAGCATTAATGACGTGCAAACTGACTTATTTGCCCACCTTCCTTATTTACCTGTTAGTGTAAGGGCTATGTTGCACCATGAGAAGTTGTAATAAAAAGGGAAAACAGTATATTCAAGACCCTATAAGCCAGGTTTGACATGGGTTCTGGGTACTGCATGTCTAGAAGATGTCGTGTAAATGCTGGCTGTAGCGGACATAAACTAAAAGGCTCTAATTTAGGCATATTGTTGTTATAGAAGTACAGTAACGCCAGATCATGAGAATGCTGGCCATTCTCTGGGTAAATGGGAAAAGGAAAGGGAACTATGTGGATGCAATTTCTTAAAGGCATTTTTAATTTTCATTGTCTTTAAGATGTTCAGAATTTGAAGGACATTTCCCACCAGGTGAAAACAACTTTAATTTTGAACCTAACTGCTCCAAATTGATTTGATTTCATTTAAAACCTAGCTAATTAATTAAAACCACTTGACAATGCTCCTTTAATGTTTAACCAAAGAGCACACCATACTCCAGCTGAGCTGCTAAATGTTTACGTCTTATTAACAGACTTCCCAACGCTTGGAGAAAAGGATTTCCATGCAAGTTCTCACCCCATCTTTTAATTACACCTAAACAACACAGCTCATTATAATTCTACTACAAACTTTGCTCATGAGAGCATCCTGAAACATGCATTTAGCAGGGGTATCTACTCCCACACTTGTACTCACATGTCTCTCTCCATTTTTAAGTGGAAATTCCTCAGCTGAAGACCTCAGAAAGTCATCCTGCTCCATTTCTGGCACAGTGAGCTCTTTGGAATTAATTGCAAATACAAAATAAATACACTGTGAAGATACGCATTAAAACCAAGTTATAATTAAGCAATATGGAGGTTTGCACCCAGTAATCAATAAGCTCAGGGAACTTGCAAGTAGCTGGGGCTGTGGGCGGCATGGGGGAAAGGGTGCGAACGGCTCTCCCTCATGGGGTGTTTCACCATATGCTCCCCCCTGTTTTCCCCCGTAAAAGTTGTGCGTGTGCCGGAGGGCTGCGCCGGCTGAAAGCTGGCTGGGCGTCGCGGGTGCCCCTGCGGAGCTCGCCTCTTCCAGCCACCCTCCCTGCATTCGGGCTTCTGTCTCCATGCCAGCGCTTTCCTCATCCCACTCCAGCATCACCCCACGCCCATACCCCCCTGCAGCTCCCACCCCAGGGCTTTGAAGGGGGGAGCGGAGCCCTTAAAGCCACATTTCTACAGGTCTCTGGCTGCAGGGGTGAGATGCAAGTACCGCTCTACTAGACAAGGGTGGGGATGGACTTTGAGTATCTCCTGTGGTATTTTTCCACAGTAACACATTCCTCCCAACTTGCAGATGGTTAGTCATACAGAGCAGAAATAACATCGAATTCAGTCTTCAGGCGTCATCAGATCGGGCCTCCTTTCTTAACTCAACCTGGGGGCTGGGATGATAATTTGCCTGTGCTTAAGGAGTAATTTCTGAAAACATAAACAACATCTTGCCATGTGCTGGCCTTTTTCTGTTTACTGGATATGATTTCACGCCTGAAAAAAAAAGCCTGTTGTGACATCCTGGTGGAGGGATTCTGCAAGAAAGTATTGGCTGAGCGAGTAAAATCATTAATGCCAGCTCAGGAGTCCTAATTGTCCCAAATGAATTACAAGCTAAAATAGTCTGGCCCAGTTATTAGCAACCACCATACCCATAAGAGCTTGGCAGCTCGGAGGGAAGGCTGCATGCGAGATGTAGTTCTCAACCCTCTCCCTTTCCCCGTTGCTCTTCTAAACAACTCCATTAGGATTTATACTGTCGATGTGGGATTATTCCCTATACTTCTATTTCTTGTTCAAATGTATAGAAATTAATTTTCTGGTCATAATTTCAGTACCTCTGGGACATTAGCAGGCTGGAAGTAAAAATAGAACATCATTACAGTGTCAGGTAATGCGGATGAGTGTGACTAATAACCTGAGTGTCATTGATTTAATAATCTAATAACGTCTCTGCACACTCAGCGCTCAGACTCACCGATTGCAGATAAAGATTTAAACCCGGCTGCAGCCACAGATTAGAATCAGCACCTCGGCTTTAGGGATCAGAACCAATGATAAGCAACCAGTGGCTGGTATCCAAAAAATTAAAGCGGGGGAAGGAGCCGGCTGGTATCCGCAGCTCGTGCCGCAAAGGAGGCAGGTTTTCCATTCCCCAGGGTGACAGCAGTGGGAGGTCACAGCTCCCCGTCGGAGACGTTTCTTAAGCTCAAAGAGAAACGCTCACCAGCTAGAAAATATCTGGCAGCTTTCAAATAGCTGCTGGCCCACCAACAGCTTGGTCTATGGTGGTCTAAAATGCAAAGGAAAAGCGTATTAAGGTCAGCTACCACACCAACCTGGAAAGGTCCAAGCCACAGCCTTAAAATGGGAGGGAGAGTGAAGCGAGCGGACTTTGAATTGGGACACAAATCTTCTGACTTGGGATAATCTGGGTTACTCACTTGCAGAAAAGCTGCCACAACAGCCCCCGAGCTCCTTGCACAAAGCTGCAGAAAAGACTCTTTCCCCTTAGAGCATCCCTTTAGCCGGACCCATCCCTCACCCCCGCTTTCGGGAGCGCAGCCTCCTCTGAGCAGCGACGCCGGGTCCAGCCCCCCCCATGCTGCCGTCAGATGGGTGGTAAAGGTGTTTTTTCCCCCGGCAGCTCCAGGATGAACTGGGAGATGGATCTCACCCACACGGTATGAAACCACACAGAGATGCCTGCTAATGAGACATGACACCAGGTTTATTATAATTTGGTTGGAACGGGGACTATCATTCTTCTCAAACTGCCTGTGAAAATCCCATTCCCTGGCAAGGCACCTCCAGGCTTGGCTGGTTTGGGCTCCGTATGCTTTATTATTAATGCAGCAAAATCTGCCTCTACCTGGGACTGCGCTCGCACCACGGAGGGCAAATGCACTTTAGGCAAAATCTTTGACTGCAGGAGATTCACGCCCCTTTGGGGGGTGTGTGTGGGGGGGTGTCCTGCAAATAATTCAGCTTTTTTTCAGACCACGCTCTGAAGGCCACATCAGTCTTCTCCAACACCACTTCATCTCAAGCATATTTACTTGTTTCCAGTTAACTTCACCCAGATAACAGGAAAACTCCCCGGGGAGTTGCCATAGAAACACCCGATGGAGACAAGATGAGATTAGGGTAGCTGAGCCCAAAGATACCGTTAAGATTAAGAGAGATTTAGCTCCTGCTCTGTAAGTATTACTCCCCTGGAAAAGGAGCAAAAATAGGAGTTAAAATGGAAAATGTCCTGCGTGGTTAGTGATGGAGCAGCTGCTGATAGTTCCACTTCCCTGGGGAGACTCGCTGCCACGAAGCAGCAGAAAAGCTTTTCCAGAGGTCTTCTCCGAAGGTTTCCAACCTCAGCGATGCTCTGCTGAATCTCAATAGGACATGTGAGTCTCATCTGCAAAAAGATGTTTAAAATGTACCCGAATCTTTTCCAACGCCTGGTGACATTGATAACCCTTTAAGCAAAGCAGTGTCCTTTTGCATAATGGACTGAGAAGGATAGGATTAAATGCAAGAGAGAAATATAACAAGAAGTCAAGGAGCTACCTACCATTAGCAGCTATTTGAGTGCCAGGCAGTCTCGTTTCGGTCGATTACCAGCGCTTTTGTCCAAGCCGTTCATTCAACAAAACACGATTATGAAAATAGATGTCATTAGAAGCACTTTTTAATATATAAAATATTCTTTTTTTGCTATTCAACAGTGTGCTCAACTCCATTTTTCTATTAAATTCTATTACATTTCCTAGAGTTCAAACAGAAAGCCCCAGCAATAAGAAACTGGTATCCTGGTCTTCTGCATAAGCCAAATTTTTGCAGCAGTTACTGTGCTTCCTCCTATTTGATGCTCACGCACACACATACTGAGGGTCATTAGAAATAAATTATCCCTAACTTTAAAATAGAAGGGGATTCATCAACTATATTGATTTTTCGTGTGTGTGTAGCTCCTTTGGCAACCAGTTGTTGAATAAACTGCTGCTTCATTCCTGTGAACCAAATTTTAGTTGCAGAGTTTTCTTCATTCTAACAGCAAGCTTTCCTTTGCACTATTTTTCCTCATGCAGATTGTCAGCCTGTATTTGCAGGCATATTTCTCTTACAGCCAACGGGGTGGTTAATTAACACATACTCCATGAGTCAAAGGTGGAGCTGATGGGGGAAGCCTAAAGAAAACAGGTTCTTCATCAGGAATGGGTGTGTGCCTGCTCTGGCAGCTCGAGGACAGACAGCCCCTAGCAGACAGCTAAAAAGACATGCAAACTCAGAAAACTCCCAAGAAAAAAAGCCAAATTGGTCCACACCAAAAACCTAAAAGAAATTTAGAAGGGGAAAAGAAAAAGGAAAAGAAAAAAACAGTAATTTTAGAGAAAAGACACATAGTATAGCCAGAACCCCACCTCTCTCTAATTGTAAGCTGGGAGGTTGGCAGGGCTGGGTGGAATCCTCTGGGAGTTTTGTGAGTACATTTATCTTAATTGCATTCCTGCGGTTGTGGGGTTATTTGATTTGATCTTGAGATAACTGATGTCTGATTTTTATGTGCGTTTCTGACAGGTGTGAAGGACGCCCAGAGCAGGGAATGGATTGTACCTATACGCAAAGTTGTGGAAAATGTTCTTAATGCCAAAACAAAGTCAGGTATTAAATCTCATAAAGAAACAGGCAAATTCTGCATCTAACAACTTATCATGTAAACTTGTAGTCAGAGGAGATGATATCAATTTCTGTAGTTTATGAGCATCAGAGAGACACTTCATAAAAGGAAGAATAATATGATTAAAATTAATGTAAAATACCATAGGAAGCATAATTTCTAAGTTTCATTTTTCCAATACTGGGACTTCTAGAACTAGTTAGAATAAAATTATCTCAGAGCATATTGCTTTTCACTGTAACTACACACACAGAAATTAATGCTCCTAGAAACCAGCATTTTCCTGAACAACAAAACCATAATTGATCACCAACCATCTTCATCATCCGAGCAAACACTCAGCCGAATCAGTCAGCTGCTCCAGGTTCATTACTTGGTGTGCTAATGCCCTACACAATAAACACAACAAATGAAATATGGAATTACTCTAACCACAAAATCATTACTAATTGGTAATCCTCAGCACAGCAAGATTCAGGGAAGAAATACCACTTTGAATAGCTTCTTGCAAAGTTACCCCCGGGCAGCCTCTCGAGACTGAACCCTCCCTGCCACGGAGGAGCAGGAGTCAGCGCTGCCTTGGCAAGCTGGCTTCCTCCAGGACGTAATCTGCTCAGTGAGGTCACTTGGACTGCTCTTCCCATTCATCGCATCTCATCTGTCCTGAGTTTTATCATTCCATGCTATATTCAGTCATTTCTGTTTCATGAACTTATTTGCAAAATTTTATCTTGATCCTGTTTCCCCATAGATTATCCTTAAATTCCATGCTGATCCATAATAATTGTCGAAAACATGATGCAACCAAACTCTTCACTTCTACATTGGCTGCATCACACAGACTATTATGGAAAACATAGCTTAAACAATGCTTAAGTTATTCTAATTACTCCATTTACAGGTTATCTTGTTCTTACCTTAGTTTTCTTATTACGTGCAAAAAAGCCTGCCAATTTAAGAAGCTGTTTCCAGTTTTGTGTTGCAGTTCAGATTGCGCCACCTCTCCTACGCACAGTCCCTGCCATATATATCATTTAATCATTTTGACAGTGCGACGGTTGCATCAGCGACCCACGAGGGCTTGTCGAGCAACACGTCACATTTGCAAACCCCTGTATCTTCTGTACAGTAGAGAGTCCCCAAATCTGCTCTTACATATTTTGAAACGGCACTTTGTACCTCCCATCAGAGCTCTTATTTAATTTCCAACTGGATGTAAATTAACATATTTTATTAATCAAACAGCATTTAAGTCTGAACAAGAAATCAGCCTTCTCTCAAAATTGTAGCATGGCCTGTATGAAACTCTTCTTTCCTCATGAATAGGAGCAGATCTTTTTATCATCTTAGACATGCTCTGAGGCTAATGAAGACAAAGCTCAAGAGAAGCACATGCAAAAGGACAAAAATTTTCTTCCACATATTAGCTATAAAAATGCAGCTTACATAGTGCAGTGTTCCAAACACCAATGAAGTCAAATTACCAGCAGAGTTAATCTTGGTGTAAAGTGTCTTAATGTTAACAATATAAAAAGACAAATTAGCCACACATGTGTGTTGGATAGGATATTGGAGTCTGGCTCAGTAGGGCAGCATATAATTCTCCTATTCTCACTGAAAGGTAAAAAGCCTCACATTAGAGCTCATTCAGAAATTGCTGACAAAACTTCATCTCTCCTTCCTGCTCCCCTTATTCCTCACATAGAAAAAAAAGAAGCGGTGGGCTGGGGGGAAGCAGTTTGAAGTGGAAACTTTTCACAGCGATGTATGAGAACTGGGTGACTGTTCCAGCACCAGGGGTGCTGGTTCTGCAGAGCTCAGTCCTGCCAGCACAGCCTGGGGAAGGCACATGGGACCTCAGGTCTGGCCTCTCTGGACCACCCAGGTAAACCCCTAGCCACCAAGGTCCATGGCTTTCTCCATCTCTCCTTTTAAAAATATATTTCCTTACGATCGTTTGGGGTATTTTTGCTGTAACCCATTTGACTGTGTTCCTCACATGAACACTGAATGTCATCCCCTCTAGTTTTTAGATTTAAAAGGCACAGAGAGGCTGCCGGCTCAGCACTGTTAATCCAATATAGCAACGTTTTCCTTAAGGAAACATCAACACACCAGGTAAGAAACAATCCTTAGAAATGCATAGCCTTTGATTAAGCTTTTCCTTGACAGACCATAGGCAGGGCCCCTGCCAGCCCTGTAGCTGCATACCAGCATTCCCAGTCCAGGGCACGCACGTGGTCCAGTGTGTCTGGAGGACTCAGCATAAGCCTCTTCCCCCCATCCCAAAGAAACTGATACCCCAAGAGCCGAGAAGTCCTGTGGGAACTGCTGTTACCTTTTAATTTACCAAAGCAGCTGGCGCTGGTCCTTCGCCATGTGATAACCAGCTTCCCCGAGGGTCTGCCAGACCTGGGGTCTCCAGCTGCAGCCTCGGCTCCCGGGAGCTGTCGCTCTGGTTAATGAAGTTGTCCCCACTTAGTGAAGTGACAAGAATTGCATACATCTCTCTTGTCCCCTGCCAGGACTACCTATTGCTGGTTTTGGAAACACAAAGTGAAAATCTGTAGTTAATGCAGTTCCCAGGAGACTGGGGACTCCCCCACACCTTCTGAATTAGAATAATATCAAATCATAAAATGTTTGGGTTTTGCATGCACCTGGATTTAGGGATACCCACCAACCCTAAATACAGGCATGGGACCTCATGTTTGATTGATTTCAGCTCTGGTCTGATTGAGTGTTTAGGAGGGTCACCAGAATCCCAAGACCTTTATCCTCATAAACCTTCTGGATTTAATAGTGACAACTTCTACTGGGCAAATTAGGCAAGTGAATTTTATAGCAAAGGCAAGTCAAATATGCTATAATTAATTCAAATTAACACACCCACAAGCTCCTGAAGCCTATCATCAGCAAGGCATCGCTTCAAGGATGCCTGCAGAAACATCCAAATACAAGTCGTTATTAAGAATCTTAAGACTAAACATTTCAGAGGAAACCAGAAATAACCTGCACAAAAGCAGGCTGGATTACAGAAACCCAGATGTTATCTTCCTGCAGAAATTTATTATTAACATGGTCAACAAAGCAAAACACTCTCCCGTAAATCTGATTCTTTAACATTACATTTAACTGTTCAATATTAAGCCTCTACGGAGAATTAGTGGAGTGTATCCCATGCTACATATGGTCTATGATAAGAAACGATACCTCTGAAATTCTGAATAGCACAATGCCATTCAGGAAATGAGAAAGGATTGTGGTTTGCAGTTACAACCTTCACGTGTCGCTTGCTGATTTTTTTTTTTTCCTTTAGGAAACACAGTGTCCAGCATGGATATTTAGTGTGATCGGGCATTTGTGAAAGAAAATATCAAAGCGAGAGCTCTAAGGCCAAAAAAGCTTATTCTGAAACAACAGAATTATTATTTAGATGCAGAAAAAATCAATTTTGATGTTAGAATGTGAATATGGTCCAATTGCTTCAGCTCTTTATTTCATATGCTGGACAAGGCTGCTGGAAATGGAGGCCAGGGAGCGATTTCGGAGCATTAGGTTGTGGAACGGGCTCATAGACCATTGCTGGAGCACAACCAAGCTTTTCTGAGCTGTCAAATGTTAAATAGTTAATTGTACAGAGAGGGACAATAGCCAGAGAAATGTTGCTAGGTGCAGAGGATGTTATTGCTGGTGTACTGACAGCCTAAATACTGTGCACACTACTCTGATGCAGTCTTGGACCGATGTGGGGTAGATCTTGTCTGCAGCACAGCGTGGATGCTTGGCACCTACTTGCTGCTGCAAGAATATTGCTTTGGGTTTGATGTTCGTGAAAGAACTTTACCTCTAATACAAGAAAAATGGCCATGTTTGCTGCTATCCAAAAAAAGATTGGCTACATTTGGTGATGAAGTCCTGCCAGAAGTCTGGAGTGGCAGTAAGACAGAAATGAAATTGGATGCTGAGTGTCCAGAGAACCCAGTAACTGGTGAGAAACAGGGAAACTCTGCCAGCACAAAAAGCACAGCAGCCATTCACCGATGTTACCAGCCTTCATTCCACTGAAAGAAACAGGCTATTTGAGCAGAGATTCACATGACAAAAAATACGGTGGTGTGTTGAGGCTGGACACCCAGCTCTGCTCGGTGCCAGCCCTGCATCAGCCACCTTTTCGCTTCCCCATCCCCAGGGCAGAAACCAGCGGTTCAGCAAAAGCAGGAGGGTGCTCCTGCTGCACTGTAAGCATCTCTGTGCTGACACTCCAGACAGCAGCGGAGGAGGCAGGTTTCCTCACGCTGGGTGAACCGAGGCTGCTCTGGAGATGCTTTGCATTAGATGAGACTCTGCAAGCGCCGAAACGCCCACCAGCACGGCAGGACTGGGCAGGCAGACATGTGCGACAGAGGAGGGAGGCTGAGGAAAAAGGGGCACATTTTCTACAGGCTCTCTTCAGACGTAAATGGCACTTCTATAAGCGATGCTAAATGACACCACCCTCCCTCCACCCCTCGCTCCCAGTTGCCTACTTACATTAGCATTTGCCAGCTGTCAAGCTCTTGCTCAGTTCCAGTGAAATCTCCTGGATTTTCTCTGCTTTCAGTGATTATGTTGAACTGCTGGGATCAGCTCCTGCTGACACTGGAATTGCCAAATCACCCTCTGCTTTTTTTATATCTTCTTTTTTTTTTTCTCCAACTCCTAACTAACTTGAACCAATACAGACCTCAGCACAGACACGATGTTCTCCAGCAGGACACAGGAATGACTGCCAGCCTCCTCAGGACTGTCTCCTAACAGAGAGCTGAGGCTCTTTGTAACAGAAACAGCTCTCAGAGACACTGAGAACTCACATCACTTACCCAAGAGATCGTACAGACTTCACATCTTCAAGTGCTGTCTAAAACAGAGGTGAAAACAAGTCATCTCCTTCTACTTTATGAGAATGGCCAGGCTGGCTCAAATGAGATGTCTCTCTAGCCCGGTACCTTGTCTCTAACACCAAGTAGTTGCAGATGTTTACAGAAAAGATTAAGAACAGGACAAATGCACAATGATAATTGCCCTGGGTGCTTTGATGGTCCCCAGTGATCCAGGCTTAGAGACTTTCTGAGCCAGACGCGGTCTTCTGGTGTGTAATAGCCCTTGCCGCATCGCTCTGCCATGAACTCATCTAATTGGTTTTTTTGCACCATTTAAGCTTTTGGCCACCACAGCCTCCTGCGGCAATGAGTGCCACAGTTGACAAACACGTTGGGAGAGGAAACAGCTCCCTCGTTTGTGCTGATGAGCTCTCAAGCTGCAGCTAAGTTCGCTCTCTTCCGCAAAAGCCCCGTGCACTCAGCCAAGGCACCACTTGCCTTGCTAGCTTCCAAGCTCCAGAGAAATCCCAGCCTCGGGGTCTCACCCATATCTACCAGCCCCAGCGCCTCTTTCTAATGAGCAGATATAATCGTCAGAGGGCAGAATGAGACCTGGACCCCAGTGTGACTCAATAAATACAAATGACTAAAAATTAGGCATAGTTGAAGTTTTACTTTCTCATAGCTCAGCAGCTGCATTTGGACAAGGCTTTAAACATCTGGCTTACCTGAACACCTTTCAGCCACTCTGGGCTTTAGATCAGAAAATTTTACCAAAAAAGCAGGCATGTAGATGTCAGATATATGTAGGCATGTAGATATCCCTCCGTTCCACTCATGAGGTTTTTTAAAATCATTTTCTCCTAAAGCCCAATTTAGCAACCGCAGTAGAGACTCGGTGTTTTTATGCAAATTCTCAAATTTACAGAAGTGCTGAGCTGAACTGGGATTTGAAGTGAAGGCTTCCTTGCTATTCCTCCTGCCATTTAAACACCAAGCAGGGGTACACTGGTAGAGGCGGCCAGAAATAGATCTGAAACTTCAAAAGTGTCAAAATTGAATCCTGATGAACTGGGGATTGAGAGGGAGCCAGCCAGCACAGCCTGGGTCTCGGAAGTCTCAGCACTCACGTGGGGCTTCAGAAAATAAGGTTTAGATAATAAAACCATGGCTGGTGAATTCCATACCCTTGTGCTTTGCTGGACCTAGTATTCTCTGCCAAAAGTTTTGGGCTGGGTAAGCTAATATTTTCTGATGAGAAATTGTTTTGCTGAAAGTTTCTGACTAGCTCTCTGTATCACATAACACCCAGATGTGGGATCACAGCCTTTGCCAGATAACACATTTCTGCACCGTGACACTCAGCCCAGGCCAGGCTGCAAAAGTTAATTTACTGTAGGTTACTGATAGTGTCACTGATGGTTTATCATTCCCGGATTGGTATGTCTTTAGCCTGATTTAAACTAGTAACAGCTTGGATCGCATTTTTAATTGCAGTTTGAGTATAGCTGTCTGGTTATTTCTATAGGCAAAAATATTGGTGTGCCAATCAGATCATAAACCATTGCTCAGCCAGATCATATAGAGCAACAGCTAAAATGCCATGTATGTTACTGTCACAAGCATCACTCCTAATAATCATGTATTCCATGAAATATGATTTTTAGCAAGTTGTGTTGCAAAAACCAATTGCATTTCTGATATGCCCTGCCAACAAGGTATTTAACAGAGCTGTGCTGGCTCTAATGTCCCTCTTTTGCATCCTTTCAGGGACAAGAATAGATACATCACCATCATGACATTAGCAAATGTGGAGACTGCAGACACTTCACGAAATAAATTGGGAATGGCAGGCTAAGTACTTGAATTGACGATGCAGGAACCGCTGGGCCTGTCACACTATTGCTGGGAGAATCGACAATGAACCTCACTGTCTTCAGCATTAATGATTGCAGCTTTGTCAGACATGTGAGCTGGGAGTACAGCTGCAACGTCATCTCCACACAGCCCAGTTGAGGCAAAACTAAGAAGCTACAGCCATGCCTTGGTGGGTGATCTTACAGACCCACTGCCACCCTGCTACTCAGCCTGCTGTGTACTTCACCTGCTACTTTAAATGTGGAGGGTTTTCTCTTTAAATGCCTCAAACACGCTGCAGCATCAACCTGTCAGTGCCTTCATGAACAGATTGACCTGCCAGCTGAAAAGCTGTTGACCTGATCTTGGACTTGATGAAAGAATGGTGGAAAAAAAAAAAGAAAAAGCTTACATTAAGGACTAAAAATAAAATATATAAAAAGAATGATTTAATTTAAACAAGGAACTGAATAAATAGGCAATCTATTAATGTATTTCTAATCCAGGAGTCAGAAACAGAGTGGTATTTCCAGATATTCTACGTAAACCGTGAAACAGGGTGAACCAGAAGGAAGCACAACCTTGACATTCAGAGTCAGAGGCTGCAGATCCAGAGCAGTCTCCTCCATGAGTGACCACCACCAGGTCTAACCCACCAGCATGTTGTGCTGTTACCATACCCACCTTTGCTGCTGCTAGAGGTGCAGGCTCTGAAGTTCACCCAGAAGCACCAACTCTCCAAGTTTCCATGGAGGATGATGCCCAATGGCCGTGCAGGAGGCACCTTGGGAGGCACAGACCTGCCGGACAAACCATCACCTGCAAAAAGACCGGGTCAAACAACTGAACACTACGTGTGTAGTCTGACAATAAGAAGGTGGGAAACGACCAACAGATTTTCCAAGCAAATCACGGCAAACCAATTTGTCAGGATAATTAGCATGGAGGCAAAGGGGAGTGGTAGATGTGATACATCTTGGCTCAGGAAGGCTCTTGACACCATCCCCTTTAACTTTCACATGAGCAAAATGAGGAAATGGAAGCTAAATGAAAATTTACCACAAATCTACACTCTCAAAGTGATTATCTGCAGCTCACCAACAAACACAGCCCTGTCCTGTAGCCCATCTTTCTGCTGGCAGGACGGCTAGTTCACCAACAAAACTGCAAATGCGTGGCTACACAGAGGGGATGTCACTTTGGGCAACAGGCTCATGGTTCAAGATGACCTCCCCAGATGGGAGAACTGGCCCGACATTACCATGGTGAAGTTCAATAAAGCCATTTGTGGAATACCACAACCCAACAAGTAGGTTGAGACTCCCTAAAGCCATCCCTTTTCCTCTTGGAGGAAGAGACTTTCCTTGTGAAACCTTCTGCTGAGCCTGCCTTGAGGGCTCCTCCTTGCACTTAAAACTAAGAGAGCATTTCCAGCAACAACTGGGTTTCATCCGTGCCTCATTTCCAGATGGATAGCAGTGTGCCTCGCTCCTGCCCCTGTGCTGCTGCTTCCTGAGGGACCTCGGTGCTTACCTTGGTTCCCAAGCTTGGGCCACAAGCCTTTAAGTGACCTTTGCAAGAGAGACCAAGTCCTAAAAAAAAAAATCTAAGTTATTTTCCAAATTTTGAGCCTACCCTTAAGTTTTTCCATTTTTAGTGGGTGTATTTTTACCTTTTGGCATGATATTGCCTTTAAAACACCACAAACAACACTTCAATAGATAAATAATTTAAAGAAAACAAAATAGATACTTTATCAGAGTACCCAGCTGTTCAGCCATCCGGCAGGGCATGCTAGACTAAGGATAGTCAAGGGCTGCGCGTAGACCTGATTGCCCATTAAAGAGGCACACATTTCACGATGCCGCAATCAAAGCTCTCTGGAGAATTAAGCATTGTGCCCACGTGTAATATGTCAGTTATTTGCCAGCAGGGGAAACACTGTAAGAAGTGAATGAGTTTTACTCTGTTCAGTGACATTACTAATGACTCATGCAGGATTATGGGTAACAAACCTTTGAAATGAGAGGTTGAGTTGTACACTACATTATACATCTGAATTTCATGGTATATTAGTGACAGTGATTGGTAATACAATATGATGGGAAATTGCTAACATCAGAGAGAAGTTAATACGATGCACTGCAATTTCTCAAAGAGTCCCATACTTTTTCTAGCGCCACCCATAATCTGCTCATTACGGTTTGGCAAAGAGCAATCCCTCTCGTGGAGTGAGGGGCACCAGCGCTCTGACAGCTGGTCATAAATTTGAATAGAAGATATGCAATCTGAAATGTTCATGTTTCCATGGATCGTTACCCAATTGTATCTCCTCTAAGAAGCAGGAGATTTTTTAACATCCTGCGACAGTTTGTTTCTGCCGATATTTTCTCTCTCCAGATAAATCTGATGCCAGCTCATGTCTTATAGCATTTCTTCCCCTTCTTGTTCTATTAAAATGGCTGATACAGTCTACATGCGCGTTGACTAAACTCCAGTTAATGAAGCATAACTAAGAAGAATTAATATATTTACAAAACCCAATATTTCTAGGCCATTAAAATAAGTGTAAAATGTCTCACATAAGGCATTAAAATTACAAACGTGACAACAGATTTATGTTTACAGACTCTGGCAAAGCCCATGGCCACATGTGTCCCCTCAGTCACTCCTGTTCCAAGCAGCATAAGAAAATGTTTAAACTCGTTACTTGATAGTAACCCAGAATATTCTGTGGCTGTTTTACAAGGCCAGTAAATATCCATCTGATCGTCACCATTTCTAGAAGATTTGGTGTTTCCTGGGGGAAGAGCCCATGAGTAGAGGAGTGTCCTGGAGTGATGGCCCTGAAGACCAAACTCCACATATCCATATAGCAGATGCACCAAGAGCATAACCTTCGCAAGGAACTTGAAATGGAGAGTCATTCCCAGGGCAAGGTGGGAGCACCAGTCTTCATGCCTTGTCCATACTCACACCAAACCTACCGTTGCTGACATTCTTTTCTTCTCTTCTGTCTGCACTGCTAGAGGTGGCCATGTGCAAAGCTTTCCGGCTATTTTGAGGTTATTTCTAAGCCCAGCCACCACTGTGAGAAGACACTCCAGGTTTAACAGCAAGAACAGCTTGGTTTTGTGGTTCACTCATCACTGACACTCACCTGCTGACCAGTAGCAGAAATCTCTGCTCTTATTTTGCCCTGTAGAGCTTCACCACCATAAAGCGCCTCAGATGCTTGTGTGCATCAGACCTGCCTAGGAGCATGGGGCTGATCAGGTAAGATACTGAGGTCAGTGTGTCTGAGGCTGAAGCAAAGTCACCCTTGCACAGTCACCCACTCCTCCATGTTCTTCTCTCCTCTGCTCTTCTTCTACCCCTGGTCTGTTCTGTGCATGCACACCTCGGCCAACCAAACATCTCCCAGAGGTGTTCATGCAAAGTCTCCAACACAAATGAGTCTTCATCTCTCCTAGAGGCCCCTGGTGATACCTTGAGATAGGTAGAAGACAGAAGAATTACACATCCTGCCACTGATACAGCTCAGCTCCCGTGCCAAAGCAATGGGTTTAAAGACTGCATTATTTGATTTAATCCCACTTTTGCTGGAGAAGCTCTTGGAGGGATGCCCAAAACACTTTGTGTGGCAAGTCCTTTGAAAACCATAGCCGAGATCCCATCAGCGGGTAGGACAGGAACTGGATGGTAATTAAGACGAGTCAATGGAAGACAGTATCTCCCTCCAGCATTAAATTCAAGCCCTGACCTTTTCCAACATAATGACTAACTCAACCTTTACATAATAATGTGTGTGATATTTGGAGAGTATAACATATGTGTCATTTTAATTAATTGAACAGAAATAGATTCACAGAAGAAAAATGAATTAACCAATCAGCAATCACCTTTCTATCTATTTGATGTCAGAATAATTAGTTTATTCTCCTAATCTCTTGACCCCTCTAGAAATCATGACCTTGCTGACCTCCTTGAGAATAGGAGCTCATTTGAATAGCACCATAATTGTGCTCTGGGTGCATTATCATCTAGTTTCATTTTTATTAAGGTAATCTTATCCCTTCTTATTATGTCTCTCTCTGAAAGGCTGACCCAAACCCTGGGAAAGACTGCAGGACTTTGCTCAATAACATCAGTGTACTTTGGATCAAGACCATGGCCAGCAGAATCCTTCCTCCTAGAAGATGGGCTGTTTTTTTAACTGGAGGATCAGCAATTATTTTACCGCTGTTCTGTCTGCAGACACAATATTCAGACATGTGTCCTGACATTGGCAGTTGCAGACTGTTACCAACTAGCAAATGCTTAAACAAGATCACAATTTGTTCCAGAATGATAAAATGACCCTACGAAGTGAATTACACTGTGAAAAATAAATGTAAAATACTGTGTAGATGCACAAATGATTATTTCATTATCTGGCCAATGTATGAATGACAGATACAAATTGTTCCAATCATAGAGCGATGAAAGAGTAATGAACAATGGGTTCTTGAATGAGCACAGGAAGAAAATAATGAATTGCAGTTTAAATGAAATCAGGAGTCAATGGACTGGATCACAGACTGTCCTTCAGACATAGGAATTCTGCATTAGTTAAACACTGTCATTTGGAGAAACGTCCTTTAAGAGGAAGGAATCTAAATGGGTCAGAGGAAGAGACAAATATGATGAGCCTGGCCACTGGCTTGCTTTTAGCAAGCTCGACTGGAGCATTCCCATTCCTGCTGCTTTGCTAATTCACAGGGTGATCTACTGCAAATTAGCAGCTTGCGCTCTGCAAAGTTGACAGACCATTTGTACATTTGTTTTAACCTTGCTCTTCCTCTACTACTCAATTACTTTAAGGCAACATCTGATGAGATCTCTTATGCCTAATTTGGGCACAGAATGAAGACCAAGACACCAAAAGCTTCTGGAAAGAAAATGTCGGTTACATAGAAACAACATGTGGCAAAAGCTCCCGTATTTTTTTCTTGGAACACTTTCTGCAATAGATGGATTTATATTCTTTTCTTTTGTTTCATACCAGTAAACCAAGAATAAGCCAAGGATTTCTAACGTTATTTTCAAAGAAACATGTCACATTTCATGTATCATATCTATCCATCACATTGCACAGCATCTTGTTAGATCTATACTGAAGCTACATTTCTCTCGCAAACGCAGGACATCTGGCCATTTTAGCTCGCTGTACAGAATTTCTTTACACTCTACGAAGACATTTTAGAAACTAGCTGGTTTCACAGGCAGGGCTCAAAGAGTCTCATAAACCAGCTCACTCTTACTGCTGCTCTGCCCCTGCCGCAGCCAGAGCCCATGCTGTTCCCCAGCATCTGCCCTCCTGCCCCTCACACAACAGCAAGCACGAAAGCAAGAGACAGCCCTGCGAGCCTTACATGCCTCAGCAAAGGACATGGTGCTCTAGGCATCCCTGAGGGAAAGGTCATCTTTCATCGTCTGGTGCTCAATAGCCTCAAGACATTTGAAAATAAGAAAGTCCCAAATCCAGCAAGCGTGAGCACCATCAAAAGCCAGAGATAGATGGCAACAAAGCAAAAAGCAGGGGAAAACAGGTTTTGCTTGCCTTGTGAACAGAAATAAATATTTATTGGAGAAAAAAACTAAAGGAGAAAGGTTGCATATCTCTGTGTAAGTGACTGAAAGGCCACCTGCTTCTGCCTGATTCAATGACATCTTCTGCAAAGGGTCTCTCCTCAGCAAGGTCAGGGTAAACTTCATGTGCCTCCTATGTACATGTGAGACAATGTCCATAAAACACTATCCATCCCTATATGTAGGCAGCCTGTCCAGGCAGAATCAGACCACAACCAGCCGTACCACTTACAGCCCCTCACTCTTCCTCTAATCAGATTTATGTTTCAACAGATCCTGATGCTAAGCACACGAGCCCCTCAGCAAACTTCCCTGCAGCTCCATCAGGGCGCCCAGGGATGCTGAAACAGGCGGAGACAGCCAGCCCACCACGCCACAGGCAGCCTACGGAACTGTAGGGCCAGTTACCACTGGCTTGCTGTCAGACCTCTTAGCTGATTTGGGGTCTCAGATCATCTATAGCATAACATGACATGATCCTTCACGGTCTCCTCCAAACCAACCTGGTGTCAGTAGTTCATTCAACCAAGTGAAACAGCAGTTCAAACATCTCGCTCTGAAGAGGCACCCAGCCACCACCTTGGATTTGAAACCAAATTGAAAATACTTTGTAGTGCACACTGCGGAGAGCCCTGCTCCTGTCCAACAGTCAGATCACTGCCTGCAAAAATCCATGACACTCTATTTGGGTGATCAGAGAGGCCCAGGACAGATACCGACACGTGGAAGGATGGAAGGATGCTCCCCACTCCCCCCGCCCCGCCTCCAGTCCTTGCCATCCAGCTTGATAATAATCAACACAGCTTTGGTCTCAAAGAGGCTTGGGCTTCAAAGGCTTCAGTCAGTCTGGGTGCTGCTTCAGGATGAAAACAGTGAGCAATAGTGGCAGCACTGATTTTTAGATGGGACAACAAAATGCATTCGATAATTTTGGATAGTCGGTCTCGAGATGTGATCTGGCAGGGGCTCTGAAGACAACCAGAATAGCCCGGACACATCGTGTTAACAGTTCGGAGCCCTGAGACGAGGCGAGACCCCAGCTCCCTCGCCCGCAGCGTGTCTGCTGCTGCTGTCGGCTGTCTGCAGGGAGCCCTGGCCCTGCAGTGCGGAGGAGGCAGATCTGCCTTGCCGGCGTTCCCACACAGCAACGCTCTCATCCTGCAAAGCACGACAGCCCCAAGGTGCTGCAGGGGCTCTCCAGAAACAAACCCAAGTGCAAATTACAGAAAAGATACGCCCTGTGCAAAAGGGGTGCGCTCCAGCCCAAGCTCCCGGCTCTGGCGGCTGAGTCCTGCCTCCCCAGCAGAATAACTGTGTCACCAGAGGATGTCAGCACAGCCTAGTTAGCACCAGCGACAGCAGCAGCAAATGCTTAACGCGGGCTAGCAGCTAGCAGCCAGCTCAGTCCTGACTCGTATTAGGGCCCATGCTCTTTTGGCTTCACCGCCTTTCTTATCCCGGTACTTTGATGACACCAGGAGAGGTACCATCACCTGCGTAGCAGTGCTGTGAGCTGCACGCTCACCCTACAAGATGGAAACTGTCTGCCCAGCTGGGGTCTCGCACGAGCTGCATCCAACATGCCTCCCTGGTGCGGGGTTCAGGCAGTGCTGCACTTCCAGCAGGACAGTCACGGGTGGGATGGACAAACAGCCAAGTCCTGGAGGTGAGCGGTGCCGTCCTGCTGCCGTGCTGGGCTCTGCTGGCTGCAGAGTTGTCTGAGACAGCGGACTGGTCAGAGCATCCCTACCAGCATATCTCCATCGAGGCGCTGCTGCTCTCACCGTGCGTGTAGCAGCTGCCAGATGTTGAGCTGCAACATCTCTACCTGGCACCGAGCAGCATCGCTGCTGGGAAACCTGGGGAAGCTTTGAGTGACTCCCGCACACCCCAGCCCAGAGCCCACCTCTTGTGCTGCTCAGACTTGGGAGTTGAAAGCAAACTGATAAAAATTGTGAGTCTCGCAGCCAGCCGCTCAATCTGTGCCACCAGCCCCCCTGGCTGGCCAAATTACCCTGTGTATGGTGCTTGGCAGCTTGAGAAACACCTCAACAGGCAGGACCTGCTTGCCAAAGGGTTGGTCATACCTCCTCACTCCCCTCCACCATTACAGATTTTGGAAATAACCACAAAAGCCTCCTTGCTTTGCTAACAGTGAGTGAGTGCTGTAACAGTGCGCTGCTGGGAGCAGTGGGGCGATGGTGTACGTTGCAAGACTGTGCAGGAGGGAAGGAGGGAGCAACAGGAGCCAGCCTCTCTGCTAAGAGTAATCCACAGCAGGAAAATGCCTGGAAAACAGTGCACTATACATCACCTGGGGGAAAAAAAGCCAGAAAAGCCAGTGCACACGGTGGAGAACACAGCATCGCTTCTGCCGGGCGATACGGGGAGCGGTAAGCTCTGGCGATGGGGGAGGTTTGCGGGCTGTGCCTTACGAACGTGCCTGGGTACTGCAGGGCTCTCTGTGAGTGTGTGTTTGTTGGGCTGGGTTTGCTCCGTCCTTGCCTCGGCGTGCATAGCTGCACAAGTAATGAATGCGCCTATTAAAATCCAGCCAGAACATTTGTCTCTGTAGCTGGCAGAGCGGCTTCCACACCTCGGTGATACGCTGCATTTCTTTGTATTTGCTCTGAACGCTCCACATGCTCGGTGCAGTGTTTTTATACTCTGAGGCAGATGCATTGGATTGATTTCTAATGTAACTCTCATAATTACCTATACTTTGTAATGGTCTCACTGCAAACATATGAAGCAGACTTGGAGGCACAGACTTTGCCGTGTTACACCATGGCTTCCCATGTACTTTATGTGGTTCCAGGGCACAGTGCCTCATTCTGGGTTAATATTCTACAAACAGGAGCTTCAATTACCCAATTGTACATCAAAGGACAAATGTACGGTCAGTAGCGGGCACAGCTTCACTGAAGTCATTACTGGGTACATCGCAATCACTTGGTTTTCAGTGTTACATTTGATTAACTATTTCACTCAAACTTGGCTGGTTATGCAAAACGTGCGTGAGACTTCAAAGTCTCATTAGAGAAAAAAATAATAATAAAGGTGCACTGCTAGCAGTGCTCAATGAGGAGTCCAGCGTGGCCTTTATAACCTGAAGGGCTGTTAATGCAGAAGTTAGAGATGTTCAGAGTGGGCTTTCAGCACTCAGCAGTTCCTGACTCCTACACCTTTGCTTTTCTTTTCTTATCGTTACATTAACACTTTTGTGTTATGGAATATTTATGATGCACACCACATGCTTAATGGATTTCCTTCTTTATTTGCAGCTAGCCTGCATTAACACAAGACTCACAGTATTCAATCTGAAATCCATCAAGGATTCCTGGGCTTAATATCACCACCGCTTTTAATGAGAAAGGAAATCTGTAAATCAAACTTGAAAAAGCAAAAACAAAGGCTGTATGGGAGGAGCACAAGCAATTCGACAGCATCCTTCACACTAAAAGCATCTAGAAGTAAACTTCTGTTAATTGACCCAGTTCTAGAGCTGTGAATTACAAAGTAACTCTCTGCCCTAAATTATAGCCATAGTTCCCCAAAATAGATGCCCACACACCATCATACATTCCTCTCCCTACTGCCTATCCTGCAGCGTGGGGATATGTGAGTAAGGCAAGAGGTCAGATGGATTAGAGCTGCCCTTGGGACTCCAGAGGTACCCAAACCACTCATATTTATATACTCTTGTGCGAGTAAGAAGTCAGCTGAAGCCCAGGCATGCATTATGGTATATTTGCTTAGATCTCATTTGCTGGGCATGAGCTGCTTGGCCTTGTGCTGTCAGCACAATTAGATGCAGATGAATACTCACCATTCCTCAGCCCTGTCATGTCCTAGTGCACCAGTAAACCTCCGAGCACATGTACAGCGTAAGGGGTTGTGTTGCTGGGGCAACGTGGACCATCCTCAGCAAGGTAATGCTCTGCCCGGTGTGATTGATCAGCTATTGCTGCCGACTGACATGATCTCCCAGAGTTCTCCGATATGTTTGTGTTTATAGAAGTCATTCTTCCCTATCAACATTTTCTCTTTCTTACACACATGCACAAAAGTTAACCCTGAGTATTAACAGAAGCAACAAATCTTGCTCCTAATGAGACCACTGCAACCCCATATAAATCAATCCAATTGCATGAAGTAACAGCACAACATTTAGTGCCATTTAGCTGCAAGACGTGCACTGAAAATAAATATGAAGGTGCAAGACAAGCTGATGTTTCGCAGGTTCAGAAAAAACCTGACAAGAAACAGCAGGTGCTACTTTCATGAAAGACCACGAGAAGCCTTCAAGGCCAGACCTTCTTGGATACACATCAATGCAGACCCAACAGGGTCAGCAGAACACCTCAGATTTTTCCAGCGGAGAATCTGACCCTGCATACTTTACTCTCTGTTAACGGCGAGTGTCCCTGAGCTGGTGTCTGGAAAGGAACCTCAGCACCAGTCCCTGTGTGCACTCACTTCTCCAGCTGCTTAAAGCAAAGTCTTAGCACCGATAATGGCAAATTTGAGCTCCTTGTATTTCTTCTGTTGTCAGGCTCTGTTTCAGCAAGGGACCTCAGGACATGCCAAACTTCCAGCTACAGCTCTCTCCCTTTGAAGATAAAGGGGTAATCACACATTTAAAGTTAGATGTCTCTCCCTCTATTGGTAAAAGGGATCCTTAATACCTCAGAGTTTAAAGGAATATCTTGCAATATTTCTATTCATCATCATGCAAAAGGCAGAAGTTGCAGATTTAAGAGTGGAAGGTAATTTCCCCTTCTGTGCTCAGCAACAAAGAATAGTGCCGTAGGCTTTCCAACAGCCAATCCATTTTGGTACTTCACTGACAAGGTTAAAACAGTCAGAAATATATTGTGCCACCCTTGGAACAGAGTTTTTTTGCTCATATGTATCTAATTTCTACTGAGATGTTGGTTAAGGAAAAAGCATTTGATAATCTGAGTTTGTAACCGGTGGCAGAGTCACCAGGTGGGAAGCAGAAGAAATTCAAACACAGGCTGATTTGCTATTTGCCGAGCATCTGATTTCTAATGAAACAAACACATTCAACAAATCAAAGGGAACCTGACGGTGCAGGAACAGAGCTGGGGGTCAGCACATCGTTCCCAGGGTGCTTTCAGGAAAGAAACGAGGACTAAGGGGATGTCACAGGCTGGAGACAAATGACCCTGAGACAGCTCCACTCTCCTCTGTAAATCCTGGGTGCACAACTGGTCAGAAATGGGATGCCATCAACTCCAAAAGCACATCTCAGACAATTCTTGTTCTGCACTTCCCTGGGTGCCTGCAGGTCCCCTCCACAGAGCTAACACTGTCTGCAGCTCGTGGCTATTTCGTGGTGTGACACTGATGGGGAATGGTACCTAGCATCTGAGTGAATCCAGATGGGAGGCTGAGATAAACTACAAAGGAAACCCCATGTCTAAATCAGCACATGAAAAGAAGCAAGCAGAAATAAACAGATTAAACTGTGCTACAGTGTTTTTGCTCAAAAATAGGAAAGGCTGCTGCAAACTTAGACCCAAGGTGAGAGAAAAAGCCCTTAGGAAAGCAAAGGGGCTCAGGAGCACCACCCGGAATGGGCCCTGCCGCTCCATAAAGAAAACACACGCCAGGTTTTGACGAAAAGCAGCTCCAGCAGAAGGTGCCTTGCCAGGACGGGCTCCCCAGCAGCACACTGCAAGGAGTCCCCTGCCAGCACCACGCGGCCCGCATCCAGCGCTTGGCTGCGGCCACGCTGCAGCATCCCATCTGCAAAGCGCAGATAATGCTCCCGTGGCCGCCCGCCCGCCCATCCAGCGCTTTGAACTCAGGGCTCATGGTAGTGCAAACCGCCTCATGCACAGGGACCCTCCACTGAGCCACCCCCCCGCGTCCCACCATCATCACCCTGAGGAGCGGGCACCAACAACTGCGCCTGGACGAGTTGGGCAACCTGTCCCAGTCCCTGGCTAAACCCGTGCCAAGGCTATCCCACAGGCACTGCCGCTGCACCCGGGCGGCCTGGAAGCGGCACAAGTTTGTGCTGGAAACATTCATCTTCTGGACAAAACAACACTCGAAATCTCACGGCTTTCTGACCCCCTCTGGGGGAGCTTGGCTCGTATGCCTGGGCACATCTTAGATGTTCAGCCAAGCTTTTGCATTGTATTATTTAGGCTTTCCAAAAATATAACTTTTTGAAGCAAGGTTAATTTTTTCCCTCCTGCCCCTCCGAAGATTAAATAATGGTGGCATTGGAAACAGATGGGCTCAAAGCTGAAAACATGGTCTCTTGGTGTGACCTTTTGAAAAAATGGTAGGAAAGAGCAGCCTGGGTAGAGTTTGAAATGCCTGGCCCCTTTTTGGCTGCTTGTAGTAATTAGCTCATACAGGGACAGTGCCCTTGCAGAGCCCCGGCCCCATGTGTAACCTACACCAGCGAAACAAGGGGCAGTGTCAAGAAGGGGAGGAAGGTGTGAGGGAGCCCGCTGAATGAATATCGATCCTGCAAAGAGTGTTTAAGCTCCACCAGCGAGCACAGAGCCGGGGGTTACCTCCCGCTGCAAGTGTACTGTGTGTGTGCCAGCATCCGGAGGTGGTGAGACATCCAAGGGAGCGAGCTCAGCCCTGTGTGGGGAAAACACGAGGCAAAACAAGCCTCAGAAATGCTCTGGATCAGCACAGATCCCAGGGCAAAGCAGAGCATGGCTGGTGCTGCCACCTCCCCAGGGGACTTTCCACACAGGGGTGCTCTGGGAAGGGGGGAAATCACAGAAGGTGGGGGGATGCTTAGGACCACCCCAAGAAATCCTGCCCGAGGGAAGATCACAACCCACCCCACACCTATTTGAGCTTGCTGCTCTGGCTTACCATAGGCCTAGCATGGGCAGCGCCGCTGTATCCCAAACATCTTCCATCCACACTGCTGTCATCCCCACTGCAACATCTCCTGGAAGGCTCCAGGACCCACGCACTGGGGACAACTGGGTGCTGCCTCCTTGGCTTCAAGACTGACGTTGCACCTGTAAGCGCAATTTAAGTGTGGATCTGAAAAACTATATGCAGAACCAGCAATTGCAACACTGAATTTGGGCTGGCCTTCGTCGAAATTCAGCAGGTCCACACCATCAGATTTTGATGGTGGCTGAGACAGACCCTCCCCTGGCATTTTTAGATGACTTTGTAATGGTTATCTTCCCTTTCTACTATTTGCTTTACGCTTGAAAAATAAAGTTATCTCAGGAGTACTTTCAACATTAAAATTTATGCCATGCATGCTACTTTCTTCAAATATTTTAAAATATTCGAAACGTAAGGACCTTGGCACAGTGCCCAGGATCCTGTCTTTTCTGATAAAAGTTTCAGATAACTGACACTTCCAATTACCATTTCTCCCTGAAGAGGTCATCTCTGCTTTGGCTCCAGAGCAGAGCAGGGGAGGTACCGGAGGTCCCTAAATTTCACAAAAGGTTAAAAAATCTGCACGGTTGCTAATTAAAGCCAACGTACTCTGTGTCTGACCTAGTTCTGCCTTGCTTTCAGGAGGTTTTACCTGAGTATCTTTCAAACCACTTAAAAATTAAAATGGTTAATAATGCATCAGAGCCAAATGTTACCCAGGGGCTCACTACGTGGGGAATCTTAGTTTTGCTTGTGGATTGCATCATTTGTAGTTACTGTGAGTAGGGAACACTGCCAGCCTGATTCCCTGCCTTTATTCCAGCCGTGCACACCTTTATGCCACTTATTGATGCCCCAAACCTATTTTGGCTGATTTTTTTAAATGTTGAATAGCACACTGGCCAAATCAGGAGGCAGAAGTTGGCTGAACTGTTCATCCGTCCCCAACGCATCCATCTGCACACTCGGCTTTTCCTAAGAAAAACCTTTATGTATTCCTGCAATCTCTGCTACTGCTGTCTCCTCCTGAGGTTTAATTTCCCGGGGTAAAGAGCGGAGCATTGACGAGCTCAGGAACAAGGGCTTAGAAATTTTCTTTTTGCTCCTGCGCCTTGCATTGACATCAGATGAAATACTTATTCAGGAAAGTTTCATTTTACTATAGTTTTTACTTGACTGCCACTTAGTGGCAATGTAAAGTAATAGCTTGGGGAGGTGTACCGGCAAACCCACAGCCCTGCAAAGCCATCTGGTATTTCAGCGACTCTCCCCAGAAGTGTGGAGCAGGTTACTTGCTCAATAATCCAGTCTTCACTCAACGCATTTTCCACAGGTTGTGAAGAAGATTACAAAGTCCCATGTCCTTTGGAAAAGCATTAAAAATATCAAGGCTGTTATGAAGGCAATGTGCATCTCGCGGTGCTTTTCATTCGTGAGAAGGTTTGGTGGTGTCCACCAGCACACACCTAGAAGAGACTTTCACAGGTCAGAGCTGGAAGTGCTATAATGTCCATCAGCCCCCCGGTAAGGCAGATACAGCATTTCAGGTGGGTCTGCTGCTGTTGCACCCCATGAGAAGGGTCTGTCTTCTGTGGGGAAAAAATATATACATGTTTCTTGCTGAAAACCCAAACTTCTGGAAAGTGAAGCGAGCCGTTTCCGACACCCCGGCACCATATCTCATGGGAATTCCCAGTGCAAGGGGAGGACACGTCCAAGCTCCTGCTTGCCTGCAGCGTTGCGACTGCTCTTCTGAAGCAAAAGAGTTGGATTCTCAAATTTCTGCTGAAATGTCAGCATTTTCTATGGAAATAGTGAAAATAAATCATGGCATTGTGATTTTACAGGGAGCAATAACAGCAACACAGTAATTATCACACCAGGGCAGAATTTTAAAAAGTCAAGTGAGATTTTCAAGAGAGGGAGCTTGCACACTTTCCGGGGAGGCTGCGTGCTCAAAGTCTGGCATCCCTGAGGTGCAGCGACTTTCATTTCCATAAGTTTCATTTCTATCTCCATAATTGCACTGGAGATGTCAAAAACAACATTTCTTTTTTGGTATTCTCCATAGAGGTGGAAGAGAAGGGGCTGAAATTACTGGAGCCTTCACATTGCAAACGCTTTAAGTTTCTCTTTTTTCTTTTCTTTTATAACCCGCATTGATTAATGTCAAGACAAATTTCTTGGTGTGAAATAGAGGTAAGTCCTTGTAACCAGACCCTGAACTCAAAGTGGCAGTCACGTTATCTAATTTAAAAAAAAAAAGAAAAAAAATCAGCCAAGCTAAAAAAAATAATGGTAATATTCAAACTTCACCCAAGCCCTCAATTTCACCTCTCACTCTAATCACAGCTCCTGCAGAAGTACAGTCTTGCAAAGTCACCTGAAGGGCTCTCCTGCAACCAGTGAGCATCGCCACTCGCCGACATCCCTTGTGCACTAACCCAGCACGCACTGGAGCATCAGAAGCGGCCCTTGCTGGAGGGGGTGGCACTATGTATTGCCTTTTGCTCTCACATTGAGCAGATAAGGAACACCGTAACTCCATTTCCTCACTGTATCTGAACTCATTTAGAGACCTTGTCACACTGGGACCATGTTGCAGGTCTGCTTTGCCCTGCATAGCTCAAAATGTCATCCTGGGGAGTGGCGGAGAAGCCCCCCCAGCGCAAGCGCAGAGGCACTCTGGCCCTCTAGGTCCTGCTCTCAGCATGCGGGGGGGCCCCTCATCTTGCCTGTGGGGAGCACAGCAGCACCCCGACACAGCAAGCTCAGAAATAGGTCGAAAGAAGCCATTTTTTGCGCCATGGATTTCTTTGTTATGAATTTTAATGGTACTTCAGATTAGTTTGGCTGCTGAGAGCAGTTTGCATCCCATTTGAACAGCTCTACCTGCGCTGGCATTAAGATGAAATGTTTACTTTTCATACATCTGAACTTTAAGCCGTGCTGCGGGAATCCAGCTTTTCAAAGCTTGAGCTTGCCTAGGAATTTAGATCCCTTTTCATCCGCTTTATCAATTGTGTCCTCAAGGAAACATTTTGCCAATGCTGCGAATGATTAAAGGCTCAGGAGCACGTGCCAAGAGACAGCCGGGAGCACTCTGCCACAGGAATGTCCCCCGGCAAACACAACGGGACCCTAAGCGGGATGACTTTGTGCTGTTGCCATTTCTGTCTAACGGGAAACCACCGCAGGTGCAGGGAGATTCTGATGGGCAACCTGCAGCAGCAGGGGAGGCAAGGTCCGCTCTCCTGCTGCCAGCACGGTCAGCTCTCGATGTACCTCCCCGGGAGGTGATGTTTTGCTCAGTGCGCCTCAAAAAGCCCCGTTTCATCTGGCACTCGTCGGTGGTCAGCTCATAACCATCCCACCCCACGCAACCTGTTTGCAGCACGGGGAAGCTGGAGGAAGAGCTGGGCTCTGGTGGACGTTTCCTTTCTGACTAGTGATACAGCACGGAGTAACATCTAGCAGAGCAATCTGGTCTGCTGATAAAGGGTGCCCAAAAAAAAGGCCTTCACAACTCTGACTTCACTTGACTCGTTTCCAACCTATTTTACTCACTTTGAACCATAAGACAGGCTCAGATGGGGCGTCTTGGCTGGTGCAGATAGACATAGCTTCACAGCCAGCTATACCTAAGAGAAAGCAGGGTAACTAACGGTTTTGCTAACAATTACATGTAATTTATCAGGTCTAGGAAGAGCCATCTATAACAGGCAGCTGCAGGAGCAGGTAACATTTAGTTCGCTCCTTGACAAGAAAGAGATGATAGTAATAACATGGAAACAAGAAATATAAATGCACGCAGTAAAAATAAATCACCCAAGTGGGATAAAACACAAGGAAGTTGTCTGTGGTGGAGATTCAAACTCACAATATTTAAGGCACAACCAGTTATTGGGGGCTCTCTTGATCTAAAGATACTTTGCCTTCTTTGGCAAAGATACTTCAAAACCTCCACAGACCCTGGTGGTTTTTGCTTGCCCGTACGCAGCGAGGGGCAGAGGCAATGGGACCCCCTGGGAATGCACTTGCAATGCCCGTTTCACGCTCCCAATGCAGAGTTCAAGGCACTTTGTAGGTGGGAGAGATTCCCCTTGCCAGCATCCCAGAGCGATGGGCTCGGCAGGACAGCACTTTTCCCTTTGAGATAATATTTAGGGGAAATAGGATAACTGCATTTTTGTAAAAAGGGCAGCGTTGAAATTCTGCTGTGCTAGCCTTGCCTTGCCCAGGGCAAGTAATTTTTTTGACAGGTGAATAAAATATCATTAGTTTCTCCACTGTCATCAATCATCAAAGTGAAGGCTGGGCGAGTAACCTATCCAGACAGTCCTGGGGACTGCATTAGCCCCTGGTTTCTAAAGAAGCAGAGAGGGGCCGAGCTGGGAGGCTCCCTTTATATCTAAATGCATAGGAGGCAGACAGCTAAAAACCTCTCCCCAACTTTGACTTTTTTCCCTAAGTGTTAGAAGCTGACAACAGCATAGAAATGGAGATTTCACGTTGTCACTCCAGCCTTGCCCAGCTATTTGTGGCCAGGTAGCCCAAGCTGGGCTATATATTGTATTGGGGCATTGCTGAGGGCGGAGGCATAAGTTAAGGAGAGAGAATGACAAATCTGAAGCTTTTGTCTAAAGGTCACACACTTGATGCTTCTTTCGCATTTGTGTGAGTTAATTTACTTTAAAAAAAAAAAAAAAGAAAAAATCTTCACAACAAAGAAAAATGAACAGAAATCTGTCCCTCAGCCTGCCGTGGCCATGAACTTCCAAAGCTATTGTGATTTCAATAGAAGAATAGGAGACACTGCCATCGAAAATGCCATTGATATTGTAACAGATCATTGCCTAAATAGACCATAACAGCCCCCATTTCAATGGTTACTGAGAAACGCATTAACCCCTTCCCGTCTGAGCGCCTGCACAATCTCTGTGTGACACATCAAAGGAGACACACCAGATAGTAAGAATTTCACACCCTTTTTCTGCCTCTGTCAGCTCCTCTGAGCTTCCCCGTCCCTTTCCTTTTCCACACCGCATCAGAGCTAACCGCAAGGGCAAATCCTTTTAAGCTCAGGCAGAAAACCTGGGGTTAGCGCATTGTCTCACCCCCCCAGCCCCGCTCCCCAAACCACCCAGGAGAAGGCAGAGCCTTCCCCAAAGATCTCGGGCTCAGTGGCAGTTGAAGTGCCAACACTTTACAAAAAGGATATATATATATTTATATGTTTTAATTCCCAGCGGACCAAGCCCCAAACCCTTCCAACTCTGAAAGGTCTCTTGAGGAAAAATTAAAAAACAAAACAAAACAAAAACAGTAATACTCTTTTGAACTATGGCTCTTCTCTTCCAGACCCAGGGAGACTATTGCAGTAGACCCCCATTAAGCTCCTCTTTGAGGTTGCTCATTTAGCTTGTTCTTAAACACTTTGCCATGTCCCACCACTGGGACCTCCTGAAATATTAAGCTAAACATCTTTCAAAATGCATCATGCCTCACTGTCACCTTGATTTACAGATCCTGGGGAGGCAAAGAATGAAAGCAGGTTTCTTTGGAAAAAAGGATTATTTCCATAAAGCTCCACATTAATTGAATCTCAATCCTTTAATTCTTTACTAATTGAATCTGGGACCACGTTTGCCATTACTTAGCACAGGACAGATGCCAGGCTAACCGGTGCTGGCTACGCAGAGCATCCTCCTGCCTTTCCTGCGCCACGCTCTGGGCAAACACCACTCTGGATTTGTGACATACTTTCAATTCTTTCCAGGCATGTACATATAGGTGTTACCTCTATATGTGTATGACTATAAATAAAGCATGCAAAACCCCCTAATTTCCCCTCTTATTCAGTTGTTCATCTTGAGTTTCTCCAGGCTGATTTTTTCCTACTAAATGCTACCCTGTTATACTCCAGCTGTTTGCTGTTTCATGAGTTTCAAAGCTCCTTGCTACAGTTCCGCAGGCTCTTCGCCAGAGGAATACAAGTAAGAAACGCACAAGAAGTGCCCCAGCTTTCCACGGGGCGAGGGCACCTGGCCCCGAGCCGGGACCCTTCTCCCTGCTGGAAGCCGATGGTCGTGGTCCCGAGTCCCTGCTCAGCCATTTGCCACCCAAAAAGCACCATGGGGCCACTGGCCACACAGGTACAGCCACCCTTCCTGGCCCTTCCAGCTGTTACCAGACAGCTTTGAATTAAAAGATAATTGCAAAAGGTAAATACACTTTTGGGTGAGTCCTGCAGGAATGGAGGTCCTGGGGAGCACACCCCTTGGACTGAGGCTTCATTAATCCTAATGAAAGGACCAAGGTTCATTAATCCTGCACAACTCGGGCTCCTCGGGGCCTCTTGGGGAGCTCCTCAGCTCCTTCTGACACCCCAGGGAGAAACCCACCCTGTGTGGAGCCTCCGGCAAGGCCCCAGGGCCCCAGGCACGTGCCCCAAAGGGGCTGCTATGGGCTGCTCTTTGCAGCCAGGCACAGCTGGACCAGTGGCTGCTTTGGGAGGTGCTGCGGGAGCAGCGAGGATGCTCTTGGTGCCTGGCGTGGACAAATGCAGCACAGAGACAGGCAGGGATGCTCTCGGTGCCTGGCACCGGCAAATGCAGGGCAGCACCCGCACTTCAGCCCGCTTCGCTGCTAAGGTCTGAGCAAGGTTGAGAAGACACCAACTAGGACATTATGTGCTTCTCACTTCTGGGGAGAACGTGGCTGTATTTTCATTTCAATACCATTATGAGCCTTAATTACTTTTACTTTCCCAGAAAATTCAGAGGCAAATAGCCATAACAGCCTCCCCTCTCTGCAAACAAAAAGGCAACCGTTTCAGAGAGTTGCCACAAAATGACTCCTATAACCCCCTGTCCTGTTTCATAGAGGCCTTTGGGAGAGCCCAGCACAATGAGAAATAAAGCTACACTTTGCAGGGCTTCAGTGGCAATTTCCTCCCCATATGTTTCTCAAGACACTCTCTTAATTTAGTTTGCCTATAGTGAATTCTGTCATTATTCCAAACATCCATTCTCATGACCTAGTCTTACAGCATATCACCACCAAGTATCTTTTTTTGGCTATACAATCTCCCTGGGGAACTGAAAATTGTCTCCGTCTGCAGCACAACTATGCTGGGGAGCAGCCTGGAAAACAGATCTGAGATTATTCCTTTCTGTGTCAGTCATTTAAGCCTCTTTGTGTTAAAGTTGACATTTGTCTCGATGCTGTCTCAATAGGCCCCGCTGGCTGGGTTTCATTCAGCGCTTTGAGCCGGGGGG
Source organism: Harpia harpyja (assembly GCF_026419915.1). Taxonomy (NCBI): domain Eukaryota; kingdom Metazoa; phylum Chordata; class Aves; order Accipitriformes; family Accipitridae; genus Harpia; species Harpia harpyja. The sequence goes on from NC_068957.1 coordinate 17,178,581, forward strand.
AGAACTTGCCTCTTGTTTTACTTTCAGGCCATTATTGTGCCAAAGCGTGAAGGGAGGGAGCTGAATAACCACAAACAGGTGAGGCGGGGAGAGGCTTTCTGTCTCCGCTCTCAGCTTGCGAGAGCTGAGCTCTTTGGATGCCTTTCAAAGCCAGGAGAAGCCAAAACCAATAATCCCCACCATGGGAGCAGGCAGGAAGGAAGGGTATCTGGTGTTGGCCAGAGATGTCCCAGCGCAGGGGAAGCGCATTCCCGTGCGGTGACATCGTGGTGAGCCAGGGCAGCCTCGGCGGGGCCAGAAACGCAAAATTTGAAAAATGTCCAAGCTCCACACCCACCTTGACTGGAGCTGCAGAGCAGCGGGGCGGCGAGGGAGGCTTTTTAAGTCTACACACGTGAAACGGCTGCGAAGAGTAAGGGGTCTTTTCATTAGCCACCGCTGCCTCTGCCTGCCCCTGTTAGCAATCTGTAGGTGTCAGATGTAGGCTTTTTGGCAAACCACAACCATTTGTCTTCCCTTCTCCTCCCTACCCCTTGCTTTCATTTAATCAGCCTTGCAAAAAGAGCTATTATTTTCGCCTGACCTTCACATGACTGCAGGCTGGCTGGCAGTGGGGGGGTGCCAACAAGAAGTGCCGGGAGCATCCTTCATGTGGGGATCGGATGTGGAGCTCCTGCCACGTGCCTGCCGCTCGTGGCCTTGCCTTCATCATGCTGTGCTTTCATATGCCTGTCTTCAGCACCAAGCCAAGAAGGTGGCATTTTCCTGAGGCATCCCAAAAGTGTCCTCTCCAGACTGTAACCGGAGCCTCTCAGAGGTCCCTAGGAGCAGGAAAAGCACATGCGTGCTCTTGAAGGCAGACAGGATCAACTGTTACTCTCCCCCCTATTCCATTTACCCTGGAATTTCAGCGACAGCTGTGGGAGGAAGGTTTGGCTCGTGCAGTCACCTTGTTCAGGAAGGTTCTCCAAGGCATAGCAAAGCATGCGGCAAAGCACCCCGCCTTCGGAGAAGCACAATTAAGCACCTGTAGTAACACTCCACCAATATCTGCATCCCTGCCCCGGATGGTGTCCCAGGTCCATCCCAGCCCACACTCACTCACTTCAGGCTCCACGTCCTGGGGAAGTATAAGATGTCACGCCAGCATCGCTCGGTAAAGAGAGGGAACAAGAGCGCATTGTTTAGTAGCATCAGGCTTTAGCCCCCGCAATTGTGTGAGCTAATCAGTGGTATTACATGCATGTCTCTCATGCAACTTCAGACATCTCACCCCAAAAGCTCCTGTAACAAGGGATTAGAGAAGAGGCTGGGGAAGTTACAAACTCTCCGCTGGAAACTTGTTTCAAGATGTTTACAGCCAGCTCCTGTTCATAAAAGGCGTTGCTTTGTCTGTGCTTTACCTCGCCAGCCCGAGGACCGTGCGTGCTCGGGGCGTGCTGCTGAACAGCAAACACCGCTGCCCTGCTTTCACCAAACAGCCCTGAAAAGATAATAGCAGCCAGCAGGATCGTGGCAACCCAGGTTGAACCCGGACCAGATCGAGGACAAAGCATCTGTACACATCTTGTTCTCTCATGGTAAAAGTCCTGGTTTAATTCAGACAGTCGCACAGGCATGCAGGATCCCTCGGTGGCAGCAACACCTCCCCCCAAAGCTTTGTGCAATGGAAACAAGCCCATTCCTTTTGAAATACCCAGGGGCCACAGTCACTGAGGAGGGGTATTGGAAGCGATATGCCTGACTAGGCTCAAAGGCATACGCTCGCCCATCCCCAACCCAGAATCTAAGTATTGTATGAAGCGGAAGGAATATCCAGGACTTCAATGAAAAGGTGAACAACGTTTTCAAAAAGGGGAAGAAAATATCAACAGAAGCCATTCACATCATGGTGATACAACTTCCCTGTAGGAACCGTATGGGCAAACACCTGAAGGTTTGGTCTCAGCAGATAACCCAAGCAGCCCAGTGCCTATACTGGCCCATGCAGGTCTTTGGAGGAAACCCAGAGTCTTCACTCAGCATCGCTTCTGGTTACACCACAGATCCCAAGCCCTTGGGGATCCTTCTTCATCTCTTTCTCAGCTCCTCTTGTCTTGTCTTTTAGAGTTTAAGCTCTCTGGGACAGAGCACCCATGGCACCACAACCACCGGCACTCGCTGCATGGTTGCACTGTTCATCCATCCCATGAGCAGGCACAAAAGGACACCAGCACTCCCAGCCAGGACCCCCGTGTCACAATTACAACGGGTTTGGAAATGTTTGTGGTAGAAATAGCGACTTCTATTCTCAGGGCCCACTTTGGACCGATACATGAAAGAAGACTTTTCCCAGCCAACATTAGCTGGCAGAGCTGGTTCGTAATCAGCCAGGACAGATGGGAACACACAATGCCTTGAACCCAATCAAGAAAACATCCCAGGAATGCCTGTTAATGCGAACCTTTGGAGGGGTAAAACGGTCATTCAAATCAGAGGAGGATGATTGATTCCAACCTAAGAGAAAAGCACAAATCAAACTTTTTCCTATCCAGGGGGGGGAAAAAAAACAGTTTGATCTGAAGCAAGGCTTGACAGCAGATGAATTCAAATTTTTTCAGCTTCCAAGATAAACTAATACAATGGAAATCTGGATGCATAGGCACTGAGGAAAGCTGTATTAGTAAGTCTCGTTTGGATATTTTGCAAAACCAACTGAGGGGCTATACTCAAACTATCGTGGGCATCGCTTTCCTCCTAGGAAGCATCCTTTGCTTCCCTACTTTACCTGTAAACCACATTTACCCCCAGGTGTGTCACTGCGGTGGTAAATAAGAGCTGTCCCTTTGGAAGGGCTCATGCAGCAGCACCAGTTTGTGTGAGAGGTTACCTCCTCTTCTTAAAATTTCCCTCCAATGCAGAATTATAATCTCATGTGTCAGTATGCATTTTGGTTTATAAAACAGGCATGCAACACATCCAGAAGAAAAATTGCACCTGTCAAATGCCCTACCCCATGAAATAAACCTGTGCAATTTCACTTTTCACCTAGTAAATACCCAAGCGCTCTCCAGAGCGGCCCCTTCCAGTATTCAAATCTGTTTCCATTAATATTAGAAGTTAGGAGGGTTTGGGAGAAAAGGAAGGAATTGATTAAAAGCAGATGGTATTCATTATCTTGCTAATCACAATCCTGCAAGGGTTTTTACAAAGAAAAAAGAGAAAGAAAAAGCAACATCAAGAAAAGGTCATGCTAGGACTTTTCAAATAAAACATTAGAAAAATAACACTTCTAAGGATTTACTCCCCTCTCATGAGAAAATCAGCTTGTTTCATATCACAGCTCAGCCACGCTGGGAAAATGTCTTTGTGATACAGACATCATTCTCACATTTTGTGCTGGGACTGCAAACCTTTGCTGAACGTCTGAGAAAAAAACTGTTGAAAGGGTCATTACCATGTGCACCGTCCCACAGCCTCCGGTGGCACTGCTGTACCTCCCAGCCTTTTTTTTTTTCCTAAAGGGAAGTCACAAATAAGCAAACAAAGCAAACAAAACCAAATAGAAATAAACAAATAAGCAGTTTATTGGCCAGAACCAGCATATTGGGGAAACCCAAGGATGGATTATGTTCAAGCTGACTGGCTGGAGTTCATTCAGAACAATTTTCTTGGGAGGATTTTCGTTCTTGGTATCTGATCCTGCTCCCCTTAAAGTCAACGAAAATGTTGTTATTAACTGTCCATAGCACTGGGAAAGGGTGACATGCCTATAACAAAGGCCTTGGCACTTTTTCGTATTATAAAGTCTCCAGATTCAAAGGGGTCATATTCAGCTCTGCTTCAGGGCAGCAGAACAGGATGCCATTCACGAGGAGGCAGCTTGCGAAAGAAAATCCCAGTGGTATTTTTCAATTGCAGGAGCACAACCGTTTGCTTGTTCACCACCACACTCTCCTCTGGCTTTTCAAAACCCACCAACCCTTCACAAAAACTACCCAGAAAATGTGTTAAACCAAATCTGTGGGTGCTCCTGCTCACCAGATGCCTCTGGGTAGCCAGGGCAGGGGGTACTGGTCCCCCCAAGGTAGCGGCATCTCGGGGTGGGTTCAGCAAAGACAGGGTGCAAAATTCAGTTGGGATATGCTCAGCCTCTTGGAATGAGAGGCACTAGGAAACCACCAGCAGTTGTCACTGACAACAGACTTTATTCTTTTCCTATGATATTTTTTTAAAAATAGGAAGCGGTTTTACGACATGCGGCCAAAACGTTCCGCAAGTAGACATGGTGCTACATAAGCCAAAAAAGCTACGCACTGGTGAGATTTTGTGGTCTTCAGGCTGAGATTCCTAAGCAGCTATTTATATGATAATTTATTTTTTAAACCACAATGACTCAAGACTGCCCTGAATGGCAGCAGATTCATTGTTAACAGTCTTTCTGTGCCATCTCACAAGGTACTAAATAGCTCAGAGATGACAGAGTCCCAAATATGCCTCAACACCACTCCTGCTCCCTGTCTGGGTATGTACAGCACATCTATGCTGATATTTAGACTTGACCTAAGGTTTTCTTTCAACTACCCCCAGCTTCTCTTGCTGTCATTTTCTTACCCTCAGGTCAGTCCTTTTGCAAGGTGAGGGTCTTGCCTGCAACACATTTCATTTTCAAGATGAGGTGAAAAATTGTGAAAGGGAAAGAGAGAAAGATAGATGTAGGTTTTGTTTGCAAGCACATGTACAAGAAACATAAGCAGACCTGTGAACAGTTAAACTTAGGAAACCTAGTTTTCTGCAGCTTTTGCCTGTGGGTTTTCTGAAGGCAACTAACTGAGGTTGAGACTCACGCTACGACCTTCTCCCCAAAGGGACCAACTTGAGTTGCTCTCCACCACTCTGCTACTTGTTTTTATGAAATTTAGAAAAGCTTTATCTCTCTGGGATATTGACCCATGTGTCAAACAGGGCTGGAATCAGGCAATTGTGTCAAAAGCTTTTCCTTTTTGACCTAAGCATGATTTCTTATGAAACCAAATGAAAACCCCAAGGCCATTCCTTGGAGGAGGCAGCATGCTGTATCTTCACGGAGTTACAGCTGGTCTCTGCATCCCGCGTGCATGCGGAGCTGCTGTACGTACGTTAGGAAAAGCGTGGCTGTGCAGAGCCTGCTATGCCCAGCAGCCGGGCTGCAGAAGTCAGTCCCTGCTGCAGTGAAGAGCACCAGCAGCTGAGCACCACGTCGGGGCTTGGCTTTTACTGGGAAGTGGGTGGTCTGGGAGGCAGGAGATATCCGCACAGCTCCGGACCGGCGAGTCACTGCTCACATGGAGTGCTGGTCCAGCACCACATTTAACACTTGTCTTTTCAGGCCCAAGCTTTGAGTGCTCCCACCACAAGATAGAAATAAAACCAGAGCAAAGCTGAGGTGGCATGAGAAACAACAAGACGAAAATAAGTGACTATAGCATCTCCTCAAGGAGCTGTCATTCCCAACATCCCCGTGCAAGAGTCCGCTCCCCAGCCCGGAGGGTTAAAGGCTGACCGTGCCCGCACCAGCGCATTGCAGGCAAGGGCTCACCATTCTCCTGAGCTTTTGTTTGCCCGTTATCTTGCCTGCAAGTCCAAGTCTCTGCGGTATTTGCAAGAGGAAAGCCGGAAAGCATGTATTTCTGGTTAACACTTATTAAATAAAAAGATCCCAGATAAAAGAAAGGAATACTGCACTAACGCTGACACTGCAGAAAGATAAACAGCAGCCTGGAGTCCTTCGGGGCTCTAAGTTATCTAGTTAAATAAAACGCCCCACCCCACATGCCGAGAACAAAGCGGGGTACGTGGTCGTGGCGGGCTGCGTGGTGACCGCCCGGCGGTGAGCTCAGCCCGACACCCGGCCAAGAGAGACCACCACACCCAAGAGAAGCAAAACCCTCCAGGAAACATGATTCTCCTTCACATCAGTTTTTGGCTTAATAATTTTGTTTTATTTCCATTTAACTTCCTTGACCTGCAAGCAATGCTGCTGGGTCAGTCTTCTGTTTGCCCAAAGCCACCAGCCAAAAGCTACCCCTTCTCTCTCACTCTTTTCCCCTCCATATGTATAGATGTATTTAAAGAACAAAAAAAAAACCCCAACCCAAAATACCACAAGACATCTTTAATTTTAACTTCATAGTCAGCATCATGCACAGCTATTTTGGAAAAGCACAAGGAAATACCCTGCTCCTCATACCTTTGCCACTGGAGCCCATTTCCATCCCTCCCCAGCTGAACACCATGAGCTGCCAGAGACACACAATGTGCCGTGATCCTTTGGTGGAGCCAAAAACTGAGTCACCTCGGTAGAGGTAGAGGAAAGGCAAAACATCCCGGTAACACTCCCAGTCTGGCTGGGCTTTCAGGCTGGGGACGGGTGCCCGAGCTCAGTGAGCTCCTTGATGGCCCCAGCTGCAAACCTTTCCATGCATTAGTCTTTCTCCCTCACCCAAGTCATTTGGCTGGTTTTGGACTAGATCTTGAAATAATAATCTTTTGGGCCAGGACCAAATATGGCAAAACTTCAGCCAAAAAGGGCAGCTTCTCAAAGGAAAGCCTGCTTGCCAGGATAGGTGCAGGCAGTCATTGAGGGAGGAAGGACATTTATTCATTGTCCACAGCGGGGCCATCAAAATTTAGCCAAAGGGGGCTTCCTTGGCTGGAAGGATACCACCAGCCAAAACAAATGCTGAACATATTCCTTGCAATATTTCTTACATTTTTGTTTTTTTTTTCTTTTTAAACAGGGTGATTTTGGGGCATGGGGGAGGTTTGCTGGCTGACGTCCTTGGGGACTTTAGCCCTGGGAATCCACCCGCATTACTCCTGCACACGTGGCACAACATAACTGCATTACCCACACCAGGGGGAGAGCATCCCCTAGCCCCCAGTGCACAGAGCAAAGGAGCGGCCATGGGAACTTCCAGCAGCTCCCTAGGTCTTGGGAGAATGGCTTTGCGGGAAAGGGCTCCAGCTGAGCACACGAGATTTTCCCCAAGACAAAATGCCTTTCTTCTTTTTTTTTTTTTTTTTCCCCTCCTCACTGAGTTGAAGGGAAACTGTTTGCAAAACTAGAAATATCCCCTATGGAAAAGTCTGAAAGAATTCAAAAATAGTGAAACAGCTGCATTCTTTAAAAGTCACTGGAGTGGAATTTGATGGCAGGTAAGATCTTCTCCATAGTGTTTTCTAATGCCTTTAACAATTCAGTGGCAGAGATCTAATTTTCTGTTAAGTTCCACAAGGAGGTTATGAACAAAATCCATCGAGATAAAACCCACTGTTCAGTACTGTATGCTTAAGGTTTTTCTATCTTTCTTCCTAGATAATCAAACCTTCACCTAGATACTAAACTGCAGAGGTTTAGCTGTAATTTTAAGATAGAGCTCACATACTGAAAGACAGATCGTGTCTCGAGCATATTCTGAAACATACTTTTAGGTATTAATTCTGTTATGAAAGCACTACCATCAGCCCCCAAGTTTAGACGGAGCTGGCTCTGCACTTACAACAGAGTTAATCACGCTGACACACGTGAAAACCGCAGTGTACCTTCTCCAGGCATACAGCATCAGGAGCCTCTGACTACTAGTTTGCAAGCTGGACTCATAGGTTTGCTGCTCACTGGGGTAATTTAGGAGTTATCACCTCATTTTTGGAGATCGCATTTAGAAAAGGATTGTTTGCGATCAGGCTACTTTTTGCCCTGATTTATTTTAATGCCAGAAGAGCACAGACCTGCTCTAGCTTGTCAATTCAGAAACCCTGTGTATAGGGTGGGAGGGAATGAGGGGGCATGTTGCTTAGCAGCAAATGGACCCCATCCCTCAATACAAAATCATCTCCGTAACAAAGACAATGAAGCTTTTCTATAATCTGAGAGCAACGTAGTTTAACACCCTTTCAGAATAGCAGAAATGTAACACATCGCTAAAAATCAGTATAAATAAGCCCGTGCTACTATTCCTGAACAGTGGTGCAAGGAGGCATAATTTGGGATTCTATAAGCTTCTAAGTCTCTATTTGAATTTCTTTTAACTTCTAATGACTGTCTGTGCCTGCAAACATACCCTACATTATTCATATGTGGACTGAGCACCAACCTAAGGTAGTTTATAACCAGGGGGAAAAGGGCTCAGCTTGAGCAACTGGGGTCATCCTTGGTTTGTCATCACAGGGAGCGCAGCAATTACTTTAGATTTCGCTAATGGCATGTCCCATGGAGCCAAAGGAATTGCTCCTAGGACTGGAAAAAAAACAAAACCCAAAAGCACGCAGCCCAGAAGTATCGTGTGCTGAATTGCTCGGAGACATGTCAAGATTGCAAACTGCTCAGCACAGGGGAAAACAGACACGCCACTGACACAGCGGTGCACAAGCTACCATCATGATGCACATTACCATTTTGGTAGTCGATCTCCAACAGGTGTTTGAGTTGGAAAGGCCACGGTGAGGATGAGCCGTCTGTGGTTCAGTGACGTCCTGTAGCACCGGGAGCTCCCACTGCGATGGGCTGCAAATGCCGCTCTGACCTCCCTGGGCTGCCGCTGCGCGCTCGGAGCGTGGGGATGCTGAGGTGGTGCAAGAGCCGCTGGCAGTAACACAGGTGAGAGGACGTATCACCGCACAGCACCCGGCCCTGGCCGGGAAAGACGTTACTGGGAATTGTCTGAGTTAAATGGGAACCTTTGGGTCAGACCTTTGGGGAGAGTTTCTAACCTGCTCTTCCAAATGAAGTCACCACGAGGTCCTGCAGCTTCCGAGGCAAGTCTCGCTGACAGACTTTCTCACCTTGATGAGTTATGTGCGTTGAAAGTAGTCAAGCCTGGCAGAGCGAGGGCCAGCTGAATACTCACATAATTTAAATTGTAAATACAAGTATCTCACTGTTATTTACCTAGCAGATGAACACCACTCGGAGTGACTGGTGCAATCATAATATTTGGACACTGGCACTCCAAGTTCATGCATACACATAACTGGCTGCTTTAATAAAGCTGAAGACTTTGACACACTCTCTTACCCTCCTTCTACAATCACTTATGCTTACAGTAGTTTCTAGGATTATGCCCATACATATGCTTCCTAATTCATCCCATTAAGAAGGACATTACAGATGCCGCTGCTTTATTTTCATTGCCTTAAAGATACAAGCTGCCCTGCTTGATGCCTGTTTTTTGCACAGTGAATATAATTGGTTTGAGATCACGTGAATCTAATGAGATTTCTTTCCTGAGTGTGCAGTAAAAACGCACGTTTCCTGTCCACCTCACAGTCCCTGGTACAGATGTTCTGGTTCCCTCAGCATGTCACATCACCCAGGTCTGCAGGAGTACCAAGGAGTGAGGTTAGTCCAATGAGGCAGGGGCAGCAAATTTATATGCTTTATGATGGCAGATTTTTTGGTTCTTAAGACAATTGGTATGTTCACATAAATTAAAGGAGGAAAAAAAATTACAATGCAGCTGAGCATTAAAATATGAACCATCAAGTTTTTGGAGGTTTGCTCAGCAACCCGAGCATGAGAGCCGGCACACGTGGCTAGCCCATGCTAATGGGAGAATTGCCGTAATCCATCAGAAATGGCAGGATATCGCACTGGTGGGGCCATTGGTGCAGGGCAGTAAAGCAGGGGGTTAATGGGATCGGAGAGTCCTGCAACAGCACTTTAAGCTCACAGCTATCTTAGTTCTTTGCTGCAGATAAGGTTTTATGTCTGTTCCTCCGAGAGGGTAACAGAGACGGAGAAGTGACTTGTCAAAGATCATACAAAATATGTCTTGTACAGAACAAGGCATGAAACCAAGAATGGCTGATTGACAGTGCTGCAACGGCCCCAACAACACACTTGGGCCAAACCCTTCTTCCGGGAAGCTGAACTGAGCACAAATGCTTCATTTTCCAAGAGCAGCTCTGCTCCAAGCCTTGCATCTCCCAGGCAGGAAAGGCAGCCAGCTCCCTCTCCATGGAAACTTGAATACCCAAAGTGGTGCGAGCAGCTCTCCCCACAACCAAACACTTACTTCCATGCAGAAAAACGTATTTTGCAAGTCTGCAGAGCAGTTTTGCATCATGAAGTCTCCCATATCACTAGGTTTTAGGGGGTTCCAGTAGGAGCACAGACCTCACTGTCCAGGTGAAGATATATCCTGAACATTTTTCACGACCATTTCTGCAACCCCAACACTGATCACGTAGCTGAGCAGCTTGGAAAGTCACACAGATACCTTGAGATGCTAACACAACACAAATAATACTTTTGTTGATCATTAGATCTATTGGCAGCCACACACCAGTGCCCTGTACGGACACCCCAAGCAACAGAAGGGAACTCTAAATGAAAAACAAGCCGGGGTCAACCCGCCTGAGTGCCCTGGGAGGACACAAGCTAGAAACCACAGACATTTCTAGGGGAGCACATCCCTCACTGACTGCCATCTGGGAAAGCAGGAACTCTGTTTTACTTGACTGCTACTCAGGATTTTGTTTTCAAGAGAAACTGCAAGGCAGGATACAAACAATGATGCATTTGTTCCAGTGAAGCCTTGGGGCTGGCACTGGTATGGCAGGAGGTGCTTGCAGCCTCGGAGCACAGACACCCAAGAGGGCACCAAGTAGCCCCGGCTGCTCGTCCGCGCGTTGTTCAGCATCCCAGGGCTGTGCGGTGGGGCGGACACCCTGGAGAACCCCCCCTGGGATGGGTTTCATGCTTTCAGGGACACAGCTGTGCTGCAAATCGACCCCAGGCATCCCTCCTGGATTTTATTGACTTGGTTTCCTCTCTGCAAATGGATGTGGGGATAGAAAAGCACTCATACAGCAGCAAGGTACCTTTGGCCCTTAAAAAGCAGCTCAGAGCCCTAGGAGCAAGTGACAGTTCAGGAAGGTTCACAGGTTTACAATTCCTCTATTTTCGGCATGCTTTTGAGGCATTCAGTGCCAGCTGCCGTACCCAAGGAACCAGGTAACGACCCGCTCAGGCGTACCCTCTTCTCACAGCTTTCTGTTTGGCTTCAGTGGTACTGATCTCAGCCCAGCACACACAACAAGGTGAGAAACTGAGACAGAGAGGACGGGTACAAGGCTCTCGTCAGAGACAGTGAAAGGCAATAGCCTGAACGGGGAATCAAGAGGTGTTGTTGAAATCCTGATGTCTCTGGTATTCAGGTTCCTCCTTAAGATGCCAATGACCCAGCCTCTCTCATATTTGTCCAAGTCACCTGGAGGGGTTTTTGGCAGCAGCAAAGACCATTTCTTGCCATGTGCTCAGCCAGTGCCCAAAAGCGGGACCCCAGGCTGGACCACAGCTGCTAAGGATCAGCACAACCCATGCCCTCGTCACAGCGACTGTGCCAGCAGCTCTGGCATGCCCAGGTACCAGCACCCTGGAGCCGGCTCGTGTCAGACTCTGCAGCTGTATAGCGCTCTCCCCAATAAACAGAAGCTTAAAAATAAAATGTAAAAAAAAAAAAAAAAAATCACAATTTATCATCAACAGCACTGCTGATGCGCAGAGTGCACAAGAGCTTGGATCCCTGCAAATTGTGCGTTTTTCTGGACGCTCACCAAGCACTACCCAAAAGGATGCAGTGTCCGGGTACCAGCGAGCGCCGGGGGCTGCAGCCCCTTGCCCACGGCCCCGCCAAAGTCCACTCCCCATAGCTAAGTTGGCAATGCCATCTAGTGCATAGAGGCAGAAATAGCACAGTGTCCGCAGGCGTGCACGGCGCCAGATGTGCAGTCCAGATGTGCTCTCAGCCAGGGTGGTGGAGATGGCGATGGCACCAGGCTCCGGCGCCGGGGGTACCGGTGCCCCTGGACACGCTCTCAGCCCTTGTGCCACATACATCCCCTGCCCTGGATTTTTCCCACCCCAAAAGAGCCTGGCCTTATCCAGAAATCCCCACTTGCCTTGAGAGGGAGGGGAAATCCTCCCCTTTCCCCAAAGGGTTTCAATTGAATTGTTCCAGCTTCATCAGCCTGTGGTCTTTACAGCCAATATAGCTCAACATTTTGGCTCTCTGGCGTCACTCAAATGTAAAACATCTCCCACAGAAACATTTTTTTCATGCAAGGCAAACACTCTCTCAGTAACAAGAAACATTTTTCTTAGACATGAACAAAGGGTGAGGTTTCTTCAGACAAAGGAACCAAAGGTTTCCCTTTATTGAGAGCATTCTCTTGACGCAGACCGAAATCTTTTGCGTTTTGGGTTGGGGTTTTTTTTCTGAGCGCCTACTTTTTCCAAAAATATATCTAGGCTGATTATAATTATCTTCTTGTGCAACTTCTCTGTAATTTCACCAGTGATTTGAAACAATTTTTTTTTTTTTAAATGGAAATAATTTGGCTTTTAAAAATATTTTAACCAAAAAAAGATACATCTTTCACTAAGAACGTGTGACCTCTACAAGCAAAATATTTTCAACAGCTATTGAAAACAGATATTTTGTTGAGAAAATGATATGTTATGAACTTTTTGTTTTGTTGAAAGACAGGTCCATTTCTAGATCTGTAAGATGCAGCTCTATCTCCAACTGTTTTCCTAAGTTTTTCTTCCGACTGATTTAGACAACTTTTTTTTAAAGCTTTCCATTTTTTCGATAACTTTTACAAAACATTCAAGAAGATTCTGTTCCTCATTACAAACTCTGCCCTACAAGCACTTTATACATTTAATAGGCACAAGAAGTCAGAGGAGGGGGGGAAATTGGTCTACCTGGGCTTGATTTAGAAACTGAGTTTAATATATAGACCAATGTCCACCCTACTCATCGCTGCTGAAGGTTACAGGTGTAAGAGCCAGGCTGGCTCCCCACTGTATACTGACTTAGCAGAATGATGTGGAGGTAGAGCAGAAGGGATCTTCCACGGTGGCTACTGGTGTGCTCCGAGGGCTAAATCCACCTTGGACATACAAGGACCAGCAAAGTCTCTCTGTAGATGAAGCCGTCGGGGATGGATGAAGCAGACCCGGAGCAGGTTCAATCCGACAGCTGCTGGAGTCAGCGGGAGCCGCTCCACAGGCTTGGAGCTAAGTCAGGGCTTAAGCAGCAACTGGAAGGATAAAAGCTTGTGGGATCAGGCCTTAAACCAACAGCTCCCAACTCAGTACAGCCTTGGAGAATGTCTAAAATAACCAATATTGTTACAGGCCCACACGTTAAAATAAATGAAAATCAATAATGTTAATAGACATTAATTCATGCTAATAGAATCACTGCTCCAAAAGTAGAGTTAATAAGCCCAGCTAGACCACTACCACCGTCTACATATTAAAAAGATCCAAAACATTTAAATATTGACCACATTCCTTTGAAATTAATAGTATTTCCTTTGGATTACACATTGATCTCAGCTGAGCCATGCTTGACATCTGGAGCAGTTAAAACAGCAACCTGAACAGCCATAGTCTGCCACTAATTTTGAAAGGAGAAAACCAATTTTAACTTATGTGCTCTCATTAAACCACTCTGCTGTCTCAGTGCCGCGCTCAGAAGAGGGGAGCCACGAATCCACCGCCCGCAGATTAGCTGAGCCGCCGCTGCTGCTGGTGCTCGGAGGCGGCTGCACAAACCATGTGCCGGCATGCCCGAGGTTTATGGGGCTTAGCCCTGGGGCTGCTTACATGGGTCCCCAAAATCCCTGTCTTCCTGAAGGAAAGGCACCTTGCACAGAGCCCCGATTCTCACTCCCACAGTGGAGACATCATTTTATTACTTACATGCATATAAGGAGTGTGGGTTCATTATGGCCAGGACGGTTCCCATGCTCGGCTCTGTGCCATGGTCCTGCCTGCCGCCCGGGGACGTGCAGCCTCGGCACAGCCTTCATCACCGCAAACTGGCGCTGCCTCACCCAACCAGCATGAACGTGGTGGGGGGGCTGGAGGGGTTTTGGGTGTTGGTGGGTTTTTTCCCCCCTTTAATGCTTTTGAAAACCAAAGGATGGAATCCACTGCTTCCTCCATCCATTGAGACAGGACAAAAATAGAGGTTTGTTCATGGTTTTACTCAAGTTTTCCATGCACCTCACAACTGTACAGGTTTAACAACTCCTCACAGCTGGGGTTCCTGCTTCTTTAATGCTCCGGCTGCGAGCAGCAAGGGCATGAAACCAAAGAAGGGAGCAAACCACCCTTGCAATGCAATAGGGACAAATCCTGCCAGAGGAGGTTTTCCCTTCCAGAAGCCTCAAACTGATTTCTGGTTCCTGCGATCACCTGGAGGGTGCAGCACAAAACCCAGGTACAAACCTGGCTCCTGCGCCCTGCTGTCAGCTGCATCTCCCTCCCATCCGAGCTGCAAATGAAATGCTCTCACCCTGCACTGGGGTTCAAACACTGCCATAAGAAGCATGCATCAGGTGAGCACGGCTCCGTCGGGAGGGTGTTCAGGAGGAGCCTCTGCAATGTTTGTTGCAAAGGTGGCCAACAAGAAAGGGAACCCAGGAAACACTGCAGCCCTGCTGCTTTTTGTCGGAGATTGCGCCACGTCGCAGAGAAAACCAGCACGGGAATGTGGGCCAAAAGATGCTACCGCCAGCCCCTCTCAGGAAAGAAGCTGCTAATACAACACCGTGAGGCTGACCTCCACTTAATCTACTTTAAATAAGTGACAGAAAGGACAGGAAGCAAGTAGGTGGCAGAGATGCAGCTCAAGCGCTGCCCAAGGCACTTGCCTCCCGTGTCCCTCTCATTTCTAACCAGCGCCTGTCAGCCCCACAATGCTGGGAGCTCCTGGATGAGCCTCCCGCTCACCCCTGTGCCATGCCAGCAGCAACGTGATGGAGCACACCTTCAAGGAAAGGAATTTTTGCCCCTTTTCTAATCATCACTTTGCAGTTAAAGGTGCCCTGCATGGCAGAGCATGCTTGCACCGGGGAGCCGAAGGGCAGCTCTGCCCACCTACCATCCTGCCGGCTACGAGCTCCCCAGGGACCTCATCCCCATCCCTCTGGGCAGCACGAGGCTCCCTGACAGCTTCTCCTGCCCGTTATTATCTGTGCAAAGCACAGCTCTCCCCATTTTCTCTGCAGGTGCTCCCTCCAGGCGGGCGGCAGCGAGCAGGGGTGTCGTGGGGGTGGCTGAAAAAAGACCAGCTGAGCTATCTGCTGTATATACGTTATCCCTTTTGCTAGGAAGCCAAATGTCAGAATTACTTAGCGTGGAACACACAGGGAATAGAACACACCTAATTTATTTGGCTAATTATTTTCAGACAACTAGGCTCTGGAAGACCTCTATCAAAGACAACAGCTTCTTTGTAATACTGACTCTCTTGGCCTCTGGCTAGCTGAGAGCCCTTGCTCTCCCACGTAATCCCCAACTGTCCCCGCTCAAACCTGAAAATCCCACCACTATTTTGTAGCAACAAATTCTTATTCAATATTGAAGTGTTTTTGAATGCACAACCAACCAAAGAACTTAATAATGAATGACCAGTGATTATGTACTTTAATTTTTTCCAACTTTGGATTTTTTTTTTCTATGGGAAAAGCAAAAGTAGCAAAGCCAGGACACACCAGCTGAAGTTCCCACTTGCCCCAAGACACAAAGGCACTAGAGCCTCTCAGAAGCCAGCGCCTTGTCTCATTCCCCGAGATATTTTACCTGAAGCATCCTCAAGAAAGCAGCATGGCCTATGCCAGTGCATGGGAAATTCAGAGTAAACACCAAAGTCATTTAGGACTGTTTGAGTGAGAGCCACTTTCTCTTACTCCACTACCTCATGCACGTATCAGGGTGCATCAAATACACTCTATTATGGGGATTCATAGGAAGGCAGCCATAAAAAAAAAAAAAAAAAGAGAGAAGAAAAAAAAGGCTCTTGGTTAAATCAGAATAGCTTTTCTACTGCAACAACCCAGATGATACGTATCTGCGACCTTGCCTCCATAAAAGAGTCCCTGGAAATGCAGATGCACCGCCTGTTAACGTCAGTGAAAAGCCTCCTGCAGACTTAACCGTCCTCAGATCTGCTTCTTGCACAAGACAGCAAGAGCGGTGTGTGGTACTGGCATGGGGGAAATGGCTGAACATGTACAACAATTAGCTTTAAATATAAGATTTCAGCTATTGTTTTAGTTGCCTGTCCCTGGGGATCCTCAGCATTACTGTATTATTGATGATGCTAAATGGGCTTTTCAACAAAGCTGGTCTGAAGGCTTGTGAATGCCAAAACAGCATTTCAACCCATTAAACTTCACAGACGAAACAATTTCTTCTAAAAATAATCATCAGTTCTTCCCACCAGAAAAAATAAAAGCCTGGCCAATTCCTAACGTGCCAAGTTTTCAGGCAGGCCTGATTTTTATGGCTGAGCTTATAAAGCTCTGAAGAAAAGCAGGTTTATAATGGAAACACCGACACAGCCGAGTTATAGGTGAAGAGCAGCCACTCTACACAGTAGGGCTGCCAGCAACCACTGGCAAATGCATTCCACCTTGCTAATCCTGAATTTTCCCGTTCAGAGGAAAAGATGAGATGTCTTAACTCCTGCTAACATCCTCGCCATTATGTCGATGCAAATACAGTCACGAGGCAATTACCAGCCCAGCCAAGGGCCAGCCATTGTAGGGCTGACAATAGCTTGTTGAGCCCTTCGGAGGAGAAACAAATACCTTCAACCTTCTCCAAGATTTTAAGTCTCATTAGTATAAATCAGTAACCCAATTAATGAGGGGTTTAGCATATTGATTTGCATCAGTTTACATGAATTAATGACACAAGTAGCAGGAGACGATGCGGCAGGACACACTGGGAAGATGAACTGCTATGTAGGGGAATTGTATTGTCGCAATGCATGAAAGAGGGGCACAGGCAGCCCAGATATCGTGACGGGGATGAAGCTGCTCCTACTCAGCTCCTACGCGGCCATCGGGGAGATAGAGACATTACCTGGCTGTTGAAATGGCTAACAACCTGAGGCAGATTTCCTGATGTAAATTTTAAGAGCTGCTTTTTTAACGAAAACTCTTGTTTTAATGGTTGCAGCAATATCTGGTTGGGGGTTAAATGGAGATGGCTTCCAGGGGAGACCACCAAGGTCCATGGGTGAGATGCATTCCTGCTCTGCTCCTGCTGGGACATGGGGCACACACAAGAGGATACACCACAAAGAGCAAAGATTTGGGAAAAAGCAGCCAGGGCAGCAAGGAAACACGGGGCAAAGTCGCAGTGAGCAGGCTGGAAGGAGCCCAAAAGGGCAAAGGCCAACAAGGCAGGGCAGGGAGAAAATGCATCTCCACCAGCTACCCACCAGCACCCAGCCTACAGCGCACAGATGGTAAACAGAGGAAGGCAACACGTTAGGACACGCCATCAGCATCCTCCAAAACCTGCCAGGTTTAGCAAAAACATCTTCCTCGTGGCCACCTGCCCCTTCTGCATCTGGCAGGGTCCCCAGCTCTCGCCAGGCTGCCTAGCCCAAGGGACCACTGAAAAGGATGGTCCTCCCTTCCAGAGGAGTGTGACAAAGGGACGGGCCATGCCCAGGATGCCTTCCCCTCCTCCCAGGGCGGGCAGCCCCTCCTTGCTCCAGTAGTTATAAAAGGGCTCTCAATCCATGTAATCCATTAGATACAAATTACAGCAATTTAAGCACACTTGACCCAGAATTACAGCAAGCCCATAAAGAGCTGCGTCTTCCCAGGCAATTTACACTGTTACAAGCCCTCAAACAAACCACAGCAGAGGATTAAAAAACAACAATAAAAACAACAAAAAAGCAAACCAAACCCAGAAAACATGATGCCTGAAATAGCATTATCAAGAAATGAAAACCATTACTAGGGTAAGTTCACATTCAGGTGGTCCTGAAAATGCCACTGTTGCACAAGCTCTAACCAACGTGTGTTTTGCAGATGCCTTAAACCATTAAATCACAGCCGCTTGAAAGAAGATGCCATGAAGCACAGCACTACATAACCATTTGGGATGGGGACTGCAACCCCCAGCCCTGGGGACACAAGGCAGGAGGGACGGTGCTGAGCTGGCGGCTGCTTGCCCTCCCCGGGGTGGCTCCCGGCTGCGAGTCCCCCGCTGTAGTAGCTCAGGTCAACACAAATCCCACCAGCCAGGAGGGGGATTGCAATGTTCCTGCATCAATTTTCAGCCCTCTATGCATTTTTTTCATTTATTTTTAAATTACTACTAGTCCTAGATAGCATCCGAAGGAAGAGAAGCAGCGGAGGACAGGACACCCTCCCGCCAGCCTTGCAGGAACTGCAGTGTCAGCTTATGGACCACTGCAGGCAGGTGGCCACTGGCCATCACATCAGGCAGAGACTCGAGGCAACGACGCTCTGCAGTTATCCCAGATACTCAGCCTAGCTTACGTGGAAAAACAAAGCCACCAGCATTAATAAAAAGGTGCAAGTTATTTTCTTCCAACAGATTTATCAAGGCTCAGGTTTCCTGCAGCAGCCATGCCCACCAGCTTCTACACACACAGTCCTTGGTCCTTGGGGTCCCCAAGATGCTCCAGGACTGCCTGCGCCGGCAGGACCTGGACGTCTGCCGCTCCTGGCGGTGGAGGTGTGCCAGCAGCACGGGGCTTTCCTAGGGACAAGAAGAAACGCCATGGTTTTGTGCTGGCAAGCAAAGGGTGAGAGCAGGGCAGCAGCTCCCAGCACCAGCTGTCACTGGTCCGGTTGCTGCTTTCACCACGGGGGACACTGCCACATTCACACGGGGGCTGCACGAAGGTAGGAGGGAAGAGGGTGGCTTTGGGGGAGGGTGACAAACAGGGCCAGCAATTACTGTGGGACACACGATAATGAAAAGCATCCAAACAGACGGAAGGGATTTTTACGTGCCTTGCTCTGAAACGTGCAACGCCAGATGCTATCGTGAGAAAGGAGCCAGGACCACGCCAGAGGTCTTGCCTGGTCCAGCAAGTCTTACATCCAGCTAAAGCAATGAGAGGATGGTGACGGAAACTTCAGCACCATCAGGTCTAAGAAATGACCAACGTACTGAGAGGTCACACCCTCCAGAATTAATACACCAACTTGCCCGTGAGGACAGTAGCCAGGTTGGCTCAGGCGGAGGGCAGGAGCAGGACCCTGCCCCGGGGGTGCGGGAGGACTTCTCTTGCTGCCCTGGTCATTCGTCCCAACTTCGGGCCACACCACCCATCACAGCACAGAACGAGAGACTCTGATTACACGAGCCCCGTTTTGTGCTCCCCTTTTCCCCCGTCGTTGCTACCAGAAGGGTAAATGCGGAGGCTGCGCCACTGGAGGAACCCAGAGCAGCCTGTACGCGCATGTCGCCCGCGAGGCTGTCGCAGCATGGAGCTGTACGTGTTTCAGGAGAGGCACAGAGCTGTTAAAGCAGGTCATTTCAAGGGCTGTATTTTTTTATTCCAACTCTTTGGGAGACAGCACCTCACACGCTGTGAAGTACACCACCTTTCTGGTTCATTCTGCATTTGAAGCTCATTACCATTTCCATTAATTTTAACTATTAATTCTATGTATGGAAATTTTTCTTTAAATCATGCTCGTAATGGCAATGGTTATGCGAAGAAAAAGAAATACTTGAAGGAAGGGAGCACATGCCTTCCTCGAAGTCAGCAGCATGCGTCGTCCCTACCCATCTGGTTTAGTTTACAATCTCATGTCAGAGAGCCGATTTCACACACAAACACAAAATAAAAGCAGGAACACAACTTTTGATCATCCTACATTGATGTTTACTCTTGTTTCCTGTAGCCCCAGGTGACAAATCTGTCCTTTATATAGCGGAGATCATTGTGCTATTAACAAAGTCAACCGGACACGCTTAAAACTCACGGCAGGTCTTTGCATTGGTGGCTTGTACCAAACTAAGGAATAATAATTAGTAAGCAGTTAGTTGTAAAACGATAAATACAAATTCAGAAACCTTTCTTCTGAGCAGAAATGCTCGAAAGCAGCAGAATTTACAAGCAACTTTCTTACATATGAACACTTATGCCAAGAAGGGAGACGTTGGAGAAGTCAGCCCCTCTGAACACAAGGGCTTTTGTTCCACCATTCTCTGAGCTCTGAAGAAGTTTTTTTTTTTTTTTCTTCATTTAACTTTGCCGGCCTGCCAGCTGGGTATAAGCCAGAAGGGTTATCCAGTCAGAACTTACTGCGATATATTTACAATGGTAGTGCATCTAAGGTTTGTTTATTTCGGGATTAAAATTCAAATGGCTAGAACCATTTAAATAATTAAAGGGCAATCAGAAAATGCCATGAAACCAAACAAATCAGGAAAAGTCATGGAAGCCATCAGCAATATTTAATTCAGAAATTCTCTTTGTTAGGGAACTTAGCTGAAAGAAAACAGCTGGATGTAGTTCAACCCTCTAAATTAAAAACAATCTAACAAGGTCTATAGGGATAACTCTTTCAGCTACATATTGGAGACCAGATTCACTTCTACCAAGTAAATGTAATAGCACTCAAAGCTAGAAAGGAAATTCCTCAGAACTGAGGTAGTTTCTAAGTATCAGCACATTTTCCAATTCCTCGCAAGGCAACTTAGCTATTTACAATCCATTTTTTCCCACACATAAATTTATAACTTTTTCAATTTTATGGTTCCATGATTTATTTTCTAAAGAAAAATAATCTAGCCAGAATATCCGTAACTCTACTAACATCATGTTTTAATAAATAACTGGCTACTTCTAGTAAAATTAAGCCTCCAGATTGTTTATACCAGCCAAGAATACTCCGTCTTTATAGCTTTGCAGAAATTTGGTGTGAAAATAAAGTTGAATATAACGCTGACCCTGAGCTAACAAGTAATTAATGCTTCAATATAAAAATAGAAAATTATCCTTGCAACACAAGGGTGGAATAGAGCAGACCCTCTCTCTGGATTGCTCTCCTGGCCGGATCCTGGTGTCCAGCCAGACCTAAAGGCTACCTAAAGCAAGAGGAGACGTGCAGAATAATTTTGAGTCTTTCCAAAGACTTTGTTTTCCCTAAACTCTTTTAAAAATTATTTCATCTCTTTTCTTAAAAATATACATTTCTTTTATTAAAGAGTTGCCGTTCACCACAACACTGTTCCAACTGCAAAAGCACAGGTAGAGAGAGACGAGGGTGTCTCAGGTAATGCCGAAAAGCTACAGTCGCTGGGCATCGGCTCCCTGGAGACCAAATACACCGAAAAGGAGGCGGCTTCAGCCCTGCCAGCTCCTGCCTGCTCCTACTCCGATCTGCCTGCAACAGTGCCGCGGGGTGCTGCCCGCCTGCTCCTTCCCTTTTGCTGCCCACCGGAGAGGAAACAAAACTCTTGCAAAAACAAACCCAACACCCCCCTGCCTCCCCTCCCACAAAGTATTCCTTAAAAACAAAACAAAAACAATTTAAAAATTAATCCAGCGTTCATCTAACAAATTTGCAGACAAGACACATGTTGGCATTTGGATCTGCGAGACGACAAGTTGCTTCCAACCGAACAAGTTTAATGCCTTATTCCCACGGGGGATGCATGTCGGGAACTGACCTACAGGAGTTACAGCTAATTGCAAGGATCCTGGGGAACAAACGACAACTCTTCTTAGCGTCTGCAGAACTGGAATTCTCTGTAGTCTCTTCCAATTTAACCAAACCTCCCGTAAAGAAAGTACAACCTGCTCCTGGCATTAACACCCTATGCAAACGGGGCACTTGGCACACTGACCAGCTCTGCCTTCACCTTCTGTTTTACCACATAATAAAGACAAATTACTTCCACTTCTTTCCAGATAAGGCAACTAACATAACGTGGATAAATGGGAAGTTAACTACATGAAACATGTTTTCTCCTTGTTGGGCAATTATTTTTCTCCCCATAAGATAACATGATAAATAAAACCTGCTTCTGTACAGATATTTCTCATTTCAGAAACACATACTTGTTACAGGCCAAGAGAATACCCTAGGGTTTTTTTGTTTTCGTAAGAAATATGGTAAAATAAAAAAAAAAAAAAAAAAGAAAAAAAGTGATAAAGACACAAATGCAGAGCTAACTACAGGCTTGTATATACATTTTTGTTATCCACCTCTAACATGGACTCTTGGTGAACGGGACAGACTGGTAGTCCCCGTTCCTGTTATTCCCAGAATAGCAAGGGAAGAAAAAATAATCAGTATCTTAAAACCAGTGGCAACATAGTAAAAACTGTACACTGTTGTCCATTAACTTAAAAAGCAAAGTCCCTAGATGGTATAAAAGTGAAAGCAGGTGCCTTCTAACTTTTATTATCAAAGTCTTTTTTTCCCCCCCTACGCTGCACAATTATCTCCATTGTCTTTGCATGGCCAAGAACAAAATGCTAAGGAGCAAGGCTGCTTGTGATAAACCGCTCCTGGTAGCAGCAGAAGTGTTCACGTTCTTATCGCTCTTGTTGGAGTTCCCAGTGACTTCGGTGGCATTGAACTCGAACTCCGGGGAGCACTGCTGGAGCTCACAGCCGCTGCCGCTCTCCTCCCCGCTGCTCTCCTCACCTGCGGGAGACAAACACACGTGCTGTCCTCCTCTGCCGTCTGCAGCGCGAGGCTTCGCTTGCAGAAGGCAGCGGGGGGCAGAGAAAAAAAGCAAGTGTGTGGAGGTTTTGACATTTATGAGACGTAAGCGTTGGTCCTCTGGTTAATGCGACTTCTGCGTGCCGCTCGTCACACCCATCTGTGCTGGTGGATGAAAGCTGGACATGAGCCGGCAACGTGCGCTTGCAGCCCAGAAAGCCAACTGGATCCTGGGCTGCCTAAAAAGAAGCATGGCCAGCAGGTCGAGGGAGGTGATTCCGCCCCTCTGCTCTGCTCTCATGAGATCCCGCCTGGAGTACTGCCTTCAGCTCTGGAGTCCTCAGCACAGGAAACATGGACCTGTTGGAGCAGGTCCAGAGGAAGGCCACAAAAATGATCAGAGGGATGGAACACCTCTCCTATGAGGACAGGCTGAGAGAGTTGGGGTTGTTCAGTCTGGAGAAGAGAAGGCTCCAGGCAGACCTTATTGCAGCCTTTCAATACTTAAAGGGGGCTTTTATAAAAAAGATGGGGATGGACACTTTTGTACGGCTAGTAGCGATAGGACAAGGGGTAATGGTTTTAAACTAAAAGAGGGTAGATTCAGACTAGATATAAAGAAGAAATTTTTTACGATGAGGGTGGAGAAACACTGGAACAGGCTGCCTAGGGAGGTTGTAGATGCCCCACCCCTGGAAACATTCAACGCCAGGTTGGACAGGGCTCCAAGCAACCTGATCTAGCTGAAGATGTCCCTGCTCATTGCAGGGAGGTTGGACTAGACGACCCGTAAAGGTCCCTTCCAACCCAAACCGTTCTATGAGAACAACCCTCCTCGCACAGCCTGTCAGAGATGCCGGTTCCCACCCACTTTACTAACACGCTTACCCACAGCTGAAGCTTAACCAGCTACCTCTGTGTTAGCATGAAATCCAATTAAAAAGGGAAAAAGAAAGAGCAAAAGGCAAATAGCAGCAAACATACTTATATCAATGAAGTCGACATCATTCCCACTGTACGCATTCTTCAGCTTGTTGGTCATCACCCGCAGAGCCATGATTTGCCGGCGGATCACCATGTCTGGCTTGGTAATATCAACTTCTACCTCCGGGTTATTCACTTGACTTGCTAAGCCGTTTCCAGTCACCGCAAAGTCATACCTGAAAAGAAACCGTTCCTGCTGGTACCAGAGCTGCAGCTCGGCGGGATCCCACACCAAAGGGTGACAGCTTGGGAACTCGGCGATGCCACCCATTTCCAGCCTGGGTGATATTCTGAGCCCAACGCGATTTTCCCACATGCTAACCCCCACGGAGCCCTTCTCTGGCTTCTTACCCCATCTCCCCTCCCTGCAACCTGAGCAGCCTGTGGAATTAAACACTGTTTTCATATACCCTGTGCCACAAAGGCAGGGGAAAGACAATTTTCTCCCCAACTTGAAAAGAGAGGGAAGATCTGGGGTTTATAGTAATAATGGCTTACAACAGCATAAATCAGCTCGCTGCAGGCAACAGAGCAAAACAAGCTGCTGAGGTGCCTTGATGCCCAGTTAGACGATACTTTTGGGAAAACAACCTTTGGGGCCATAGTTATCCCACAGAAACCTATAGTAACTGTTGGAGGCAAGAGTGTCATTCTGGCTTTGCATAATGCACCTTAACCATCAAGCTGGGGTATTAAATGTGTACTTCTCACCAAGCAGACATGAGATGCAATTTCCCTAATAACCCCAGCAGGAGAAACATCTGTGATGTTGAAGATGAGATAACGTAACCCCATGCACTGAAGCAGAGAAGAGCCAAGCTGCTCAGCCTGAGGTGGTGTGTGCACTCAGGTCTGAACACACGTATAGCCTCTTGGTTTAAAAGAGAGACTGAGCAACAAAACCCACAAGAATACGTCTCCTGAAACAGGTATTTGGAGTATCATCTTACAGAGCAGGGATATGATACTTTTTCCCCTCCTCCAATTACCTTACTTGCAAGAAAAATCGCTGTTTAACAGAAGAAAACACTTCTTAGATATGATACCAACATCAGTATCACGAGAGAGAAAAAAGCCTTTAGTACAATCTACTGATCCTGGAGACCAGGCAGTGAGATATAAGCATACATCTGAGGGGCATGCTCAAACCCTGTCCTGTATATGGGAGGGTTTATCATTATTATTGTTGTTGTTTTTGTCATTATTTGTGATCGATATTATATGTTTCAAAGAAGTCAGAGAGAGACCAAAGTGTAGAAGACTACTGAACTTTTAGCTTATTGGAGCCACAGAGAAAATAGTAACAGCAAAGCAAAATATCTTGCACAACCCACACAGGATGTCCAGCCTCCCCTCTGTCTCCTTGCCCAGGGCTGCCAAGTCTCCATCTCCCCTCCTTACTGGTGCCGGCCCTTGTGCGCACTGGGGAAATCTGCTGTGAAAAGTCCTGTACAAGCTGCTGATAAACAAGACCTCAGGAGGGTAGAGCCATTTCTTGTCGCGGAGACCCAAACCATTGCCCTGGCCAAGCAAGGCAGAGTTTCAGGCACACACAAAACAGTGCAAAATTTATGTGACATGGCTCAGTCCTGTGCCCCAAAAATATCAAGGGCAAAAACTGCTATTACTTAGAAAAACTGCTGGACAACCCTGGACAACTATTTTTTTTTTTAATGGAACATCTTGGATTTTGCTTATTTCCTCAGTAAGCAAACAGAAAAAAAGGAAACTTCTATTTCCAAAATAAAAGCTAAACCGTTACAGAAACCATATGACAGAAAACCTTTGGCTTATTCATGTGTTGGTAATTTCTTCCTTACAAGAAAAAAAAAAGAAAAAAAAAAGTTTTGAAACTATTTTCCCATAAAAAGCGTGCATGAAAACCACCAGTCCCCTCGTGCCACTGACCTCAGCAGCAGAGAAGAGGACCTTTCACCAACCTCCATTTCCCCTGCCCCAAGGAACGCAGCAATAGCTCCTGGTAGAAACACCAACTGGGGGCACTGGGGCAACAGCGCTGTCAGACAACATAAGCATCCCTGCTCTGTGGCCGTGATACAGGATTTTGTACAAATCAGCTCCCCGAACCCATGAGCAACCAGTAAGAGGTTTAAGTCCAAGGAGAGATGCCGTATCTGGGTATCTAGGCTCGGTTCCCTCCTTTAAAACAAACCACCATGTAGAGCTTGGACAACCCTTTAGCTTTGCATTCAAGCTCTCCCATCTACAAAAAAACAGGGGTAACGGCAGCAGCCTGGCTTTGGGGAGCCAGGGTCACTCCTGTAGGAGAAGAGGGCTGGCACGCCGGGAAAGGCTGGGGCGAGAGGGAGAGAGTTAACAGTGGGCGGCAGCATCGCCAAACCTGCTCTTGGCACTCCCGTTCCAGCACTCGTTCTCATTGACAGTGCCTACAGACATCTTTTCATCGTTGCAAATGTTGCCAGGGAGAGATGACCAAAATTTTTTGGCTTGCTTCAGCTTTTCTTTCACATCAGTAACCTATTAAATAAAAGAAAAAAGAAACACAGGACATAATCCAGAATACCAAACGCTCATTAAAAGCGAAGCTGGAAAGGTATTTTTTATCACAACAGACGTGTATAGACCAGATCTTCAGGCTGAGTGTTTTGATGGTTGATTTACTTTTTTAATACAAAATTAAACACCGCTCCTCAAACACATATTACTCATAAGCCAAGCCTTTAAAACAGGCACTTTTCTGACATAGAAGCATTGAGGTAATTCACGTCTAGAGCCATGGGCAGATTACACCCCTCAGAGAGTTTAAGACAGCCAAGGAATATTAAGAAACCCTATAAATTACAAATGGAAAATTATACTCTGCGGTACACGGGTGCAAAGCGCCTGCGCGGCACCGGCAGGACCAGGCACTCACCAGTCGGTCCAAGCTCGTGCCGGCAGCTGTAGTCGGCCGCTCCTCCGGGTTGTAGGGTCTGAAACGAGTGCTGAAACCGCTTTCGGAGACGGAGCGAGCGGTCCGGCCCTGGGCAAGTGTTTTTGGCTGGCCGCATCCCTGGAAAACCTACGCAAGAGAAGGAAAGGGTTTTATGACATGGGAGGTCACAAGAGCCTCCCTTCTCCAGGCTCCAACCCCGCCCCTGCCCACAGTAATACATCAGTTTTATATATACTTGAAAGCGCATCAAAGGAAAAACATACTGATGAGAACAAGGAAATAAAACACATTACATAAATAAAGCCCAAGTGTCATCCTGGCCCACTTACCTTCTGAGACACCTGCATGCTGTTCTCCTGCATGTTCATGATCGCATCGGAAATTTTCACATCAATGGGGTCCATGACTGACTCGATGTTGAAGGGACCCTCCAGCCTCTCTGCTACCAGCAGCATCGAATCTAACACAAAGAGAGAAACGAAGGCTTTTAATGGAGGAGCTTCAAGAATAACAGATAACAAGGGTAACAGATTGAGCATGCAGACATTAACCACTGCAACGTCGCCTCTGACCAGCACACATCTCCAGGAAACATTTTGCTCCGTTCCCAGAGTCTACAACTTCACCAGGCACTTATAGGCTGCCAGCACCAAACCACAGGCTCATATACATCAAAAGCCACATTAAACGAGGGAGAGCCATCGCAGCCTGCCAACCAGCAGCCTGTAATCACCTCCTCCCATTAGAACAAGCATTACTAACACCCTCCTCTCCATGCTCATTTATTAAAGGCTGCCTTGTGTCATTTGTTTTTCAAGACTGCTTTCAAAGCCACTGGCTTCCTCGTGCTGGTCCTGAATGTAAGACATCGATGCAAAAGGGCCCAAAATGATCATCGCTACCATCTCTCCCTTACGGAAAGCTACGGGCTTTGCCGTGCCTGGAGAAGCCAAGGGACTGCACCTTCTGGCATTACATGGATAATTTGGACGAGGGAGACTGCATGAGACCAGAGTAAACGCTGTGCACTAATGATATCTTTGGCACATCTCTACACAAGGGGAGATGGAAAAGTCCCTCAGCCAACACCAGGTCATTCCTCCTGTGCCAACATGCAAGTCCTCATCAACTACATCATTAAACATAGCAGCTACTGAACATCCACTACTTCCTCTGAGAAATTATTATTGGCATTAAGGCTTTCACCCTGCATTGCGTTTAAGCCCTCTCTCTGGTTCTCCCCTAGAAGGCGCCTCCAGGTACATGCCTGGTGCTAAGCGCTCGTCTCCTCTCACCCATTGCAACCTTTATTTAATGTTAAGTTTTCACTGCGGTCCCTCAATCCCAAAGCACCCCGGTTGCTGGTCTCCCCTCCTGCGTCACTTCACGATGCTCTGCCACAAACTCATCATTTTCCAGTTGCATTTAATGCTTCAATTCTTCCTAGCCTCAAGACGTGGGAGGCCAGGGCACAGCGGCCCCTCCAGCCCCAAGGAAACCCTCTCCCCAGGAGCTCCTCCCCACTCCCAAGGATACGCCTGTTCCCTTCCATTAAGGAGAAATGGGCGTTTCACAGTCAGTCTATTAATTTCTCTTGAAAAGTGTTTCTCGTGACATTCATCCTCCTTTCCTAAGCACAGAAGGTACCTTCAACAAGCAGAAAAATTCTGTGGGCTCTGGCTACCTGTTAAAGCCCTATAAAGATATTCCACATACTGAACAGTTTAGTAATAGCTCTGCCTTAGCGCCCGAGTCATGTTAAACTACGCTTAAAAAACCCCCCACAAACTGATGACAAATATACAATTAAGCTACTTGTGTATTTAAATTAGTAATAATAAATCCAACAGCAAACCCTCTCCATGAACTGCAGATGCCTTCCTAGCCTGCAAATCCACTTTTTAAAGACAACTCAATATTCCTAAGATTTGCTGGGTGTTAGTTAAAGTTCTATCAGTTGATCAACCCATCCCAAAAACCACATCAGCCAGGACTGATGCAGCTCCGCCAAGGTGCCGGTGTTTAAGGAGTGAACCCCGGGAGGAGCTGGAGCCCCCAGGAAAACCCCTCGCCCCGCAGGCACACACCACCAGCACCAACGACAGAGCTGTTGCAGGGCATGGCTGGAATTTAGCTGTCAGGGACTACAAACAGGTCTGAACTAAATACATTTGGGGGAAAAAAAAAAAAAAAAGGTAATAACAAATGAAACAAAGAGTCTTAGACTGTATTGTGGTGGGCTCCAATAAAGTGATGCTTCAAATCTCTGAGTAATGACTGCTAGCATGAATATACCATTGTGCCAGAGGGGAGAAAAATGCTTTTGATGTGCTACCAAATGGAGACTTTTGTAAACAAGTGGAGCACAACTTAAATGTGTTCATCATTGTCAAAGCTTTTGGGGTTTTTCACGCGCATAAAGAACATCCCGGCGCAGTTTGCAGGAAGCCGCTTATTTCAAATAAAAATATTATGAATAGACAGATAATAAAACACACAAAATGCATAGGGGTTTTTTTTTAAAGAAAAAGAAAAATCATTCCATTTTGTAACTACTTAATTCTCTGAGTGGCCAGGAAAGGCCGCAGATCAATAAAGTGTTTGTGAAAGACTGAAAGGAAACATAAACCCCAATTCTTCTGGCTGTTTGGCGTCTTTGTAAACTTTGAGCCGGGCAGGCCATCCACAAGACCATGGGAATGTAGAGCGAATTGGGTCCTTTGTTAGCGGGGGTGCCATGGCGTTACATGTATCACAGCCCAGGAATGCAGCCTCCGCTTTGACTGCCGATAGAGAAAATGCATTCGGCCTCCAGCAGAGCTGCCAAAGCTGGCGAGAAAAGATAAGGAAAGTAATAATTGCCCTTGGAGAATATATTCAACTGGAGCTCTTCAGGAGCTGGGAATGATACTAGCAAGGAGCGCTAAATGAAATAAACTTTCCTTGAAAGGGGCGGGGGGGAGCCTCCACCTCATCCACAGTTTTGATTTTGGGGGCATCCTGCAAACCTTTACCTCCCACCAGGAGCTGGCTGGTGTCCCCACCAGCAGTCGTGGCGAGCAGCGATTCCCTCCGGCAGCCACGTCTGACATTAATAAAGTTGGCTGGGGTTCAAGATAACGCTAGCACCACTGCACGTCGAGGGGGGAGGCACGCCGCATTAACACCAGAAATGAAGCTTTGGTGCAACTCATCTCCCAAAAAGATTTTCCATTATTGGGAGAGAGAAGTTGATTATAAATATCAATTCTTTTGCCCCAGCTGTGGTGCAAAATAATTGGTATTATAAGCTATGGTGAGGTGGCTTGGATCTGCTTCACAAAAAAAAGTCTGACAGAGTGAAAAATGTACCCCAGACATTTATTACAAACACACAGCATGACAAAGACTGTCTCTCCTCCCTGTGATGTGGAGATAGAAGTGGATTGGGGGGGGGGGGGGGAACCAAACAACCCACACCATATAGCACCATCCCTTAAAGACCCTTTTCCTCCTGCATACATTTGTCCTTGCTACTGGCATTGAGACAATCCTTGGCGACAAAGCACCTCGCTCTCATGAAGGAAAGCAATTCTTTCGCATTGTGCCACCAATAATCAGAAACCCACATCTTCAGCCTCACTGTCTGACTTGAAGAACAAAAGGCAGTTTTCAGTCTTAACCCCGAGATCTGATTTAAAAGGGGAGGGAAGGAGGGGGAAGACCTTGACCATTCATTAACAACCCCTTTTTTTTTTTTAAGGGGAAAAAAATTCTTTGCACACAAAGTAGTCCTCCAGATATGTATATGGAGCCTGAATTTGACATCTTTGAGCAGAGTAAACCTTTGGGGGGGCGGGGGGGGAAGATCATGAAAAGGCACTGGAGATTAACACTGTTCATTCAGGAAAGCTCCAGCTCCCCCAATAGCCTGTTTGAAACAAAGTATACCCCTGTCTAATTGGTGTACAATTGCATCAGGAATAGAGGGCGAAATAATTTAAAGATAGTTAAATGGGAGAAAAGAGTACAATTTGGTCGGTATTTCATATGCTGCAACTTTAAAATGGTACTTTGCAGAAGTAAAGTCTAAAGTCTTCTCGTCTCAAAAAAACCTACAAACTTTACCTCCCAGTTTGGAAAAGCTTTAAATAAGTGATTTACATATAGACCCACTAACACATGTGCATGCATATTTTATACAGACGTGGACCCAAATTCATATATACTTGCAGCATTTGTTGGAAGTTCTCCCATTTAACTATCTTTAAATTATTTCGCTAGGTTCAAAATCTGTTTTTGACAAGTAATAAATCGCTGCCATAACCAAGTACTTAAATGCGCGATGCAAAATAGCATCGAGCCCATGCAGGTGGGTTGGGTTTTTTTGTTGTGGGGTGGTTTGGGGGGGGATTTGGGGTTTTTTTGCTTATTTATTTATTTATTTAAACCTTTAAACACACGGGACACTTGTGACATATGCCCTGCCCCAAATATCAGATCTATTTCATTTAATTTGCCTCAAGTGGCAAATTGAGATACAAACCAAAATCTGGAACATAACCAGCACCTGTTCAGTTATTAAACTGTCTAAAGAAAGCACAGCTTAAGTTTTCAGTATCCATACTCCACTGCAACAATCAACCCAGAGTGCAAGAACCAAGCAAATACTGCCAATAAATGTAATGAAGCTTAATACCATACTTAAGTAATGAGTGGGCAAGAAGCCCCTTGGGGATGAAGCACTGCAAGAAGAAAGCTTTGCTTCCAACCTGGAATCGCATTTATTTATTTTGTCTTGTTTAATAATCTTAATTATTGTATGCAGTCCCTGATCAGTCTCATGTGACGGGGCTCGCTGGCTTCCCCCGAGGTTCGTCTTTAGCTGCATACCACCTACAGCAATTAGCTGCTTGTGCTTTTGTCTGTTTTCTGGCATTATGCCCTTCCCTTTCATGGGATTCCTCTTTTCTACTTGGACTAGATGTTTGCAAGTCTCCTGGCTTTGAGCTATTTCGGCAACAATTGTAGCTGAAATACTTAATATTCTCATGAGAAAGACGGCTGGGAGGAATGGGGGGGTGGGGGGTGGTGTCAGCCTCCCAGAGAATGACTTGGAAACACAATTTAGTATCACATTTAACTCCCTATATGGAATACACAGGCAAAAAAACGCCTTCTGAAAATAATACGCTGCACACATCCAGTTGGCACGGGCAGCGAAGTGAAAAGCCAGTGCACAAAACACAGGAAAACAAGTTCTAAGATTTAACTCTAGCCTGAAATGCCAATTATCAGCAATTTCTCCTTTTTCATCTCACACCTTAATGAAAGGGAAATCTTTTCTATCTAACAGTCTTTTTTTTCCACAAGTGGGATGGGAAGAGTACCGCAGCCTTGTCAGTAGCGGCAGATACTTTACATGTGCACTTCATCACACATTAACTGGAGTGAAGCGACTGCTCCCAAAGGATGCTCGTTCACAGATAAATCAAGCCTCCTGGAAAAGGAGCACAAATGAAAACATTTAACATTATCTATTGCCTGTGCCCCCAAAACGTGATGCATCGCCAATTCTGCTGAGCCTTAACCCAAGGTAGAATTTAACATTTCAGTCTAAGTTTCATGTATGGAATAATACTGTTTTATAAGCATGGAAGAGAAATAATAAACAGGAGGAAGAGGATGGCAAAGGCACTCGCACAGTGTCATGTAAGGCCTATCAACATTTCAAAAGGATGGCGGCCAAGCGCCAAATGAGCTGTTTAAAAACAGATTCAGACACATGTCCCATTCAATTTTTTAATGTAAAGCCTACAGCTTTTCCCAAAGCTCACTGTGGCTGGCAGGGAGACTCCCAGGCTGCTGAGCAAGAGAACTAGCTTCAGGAAGGACAGCTGTATGATGACAACAATCTATAAGGAGTAGTACAGAAAAAACAGCTTGCACACGTGCTTGGTCCAGCAAGAAGAGACACTACAAGACTACAAGCACATGGCAGCTCCATCCTCCTAAAGCTTGCTGCAACAGAGGTCACTGGCACAACAGAAGTCTCATTTATTTAGAAATTAATGTGAACAGCAAAAAGTGTGCTGTATACAGAGGTGTGGAAGGAAAAGATACCCACCACAGACACCTAAAAAACCTGCTATAGCTCAGCATAGCTGCTCACAAAAGCCATTCAGGTGAGGGACACAGTATCAGTATATACTCACATGCTGTTTTAACCCATATTGCCTTACCCATAAAGATATTCCACTCAGCATCCAAGTCCCCTTGGTTGGCCAAGCAGCCTCTCATGACGTTAAAGCAGTAGTTGTAACAGGGCTTCACTGATACCAGACCTCGGCAGTATGGGCAGTACATCATTTTCAGCAGCGCTCGTGTACCCTGAGGCGTGGGGTTCACCTTTAAAAGAGAGAAAGGGGAAAGGAGAAGAAAATTAGCCCTCGGTCGCTAAAAAAACCCCACACATTTACCCCAGGGTGGGTGGGAACCGAGCTGTGCAGAGGAGATGCAATGGGGTCAGCCACCGTCGTCCGGTCAGAGCTCCCCGCTTACGTGGTCCAGGGATCTAGGGAGCAGATGAAGGGGTCTGGCTCACCTCCTTGGGTGTACCTGCCGCTCCGGGGGGCACGGACAGTCCCCTTCTCCACAAAACATTAGCTGCACTGCCATACACCTTGTGCACTGTGGAACCCCTCCCCGGGCTGCAAGGATAGGCACCCCGAGGGGACACGCAGCACTCGAACTCAGGGAAGGCAACCAAGCCAAAAGGCTTAATGCAAGGTTGCACCACCCAAGCCCCACCGCAAACACACACTGAAGATGATGATGCCAGGATTTCTTGGGAAAAAGCAGCTGAGATGGGATGCCTGCCGCTACCACACCAAATCTGCCAGGAGCGTGCCCTCCTCCTCCACAGCACGGCTCTTCCCGGACAATCGCCCAGCAGGGCTCTCTGGCAGAGAGACCGGCTCCTTTATCTTACATTCAACTCCTGCAACACAGCATTTACATGACAGATACCCGGCTTCATTTACACTCAGCACTCATCACGCTAAATAACGCCGTTCCCCCCCACCCGAAAGAGGTGGCGGCTACAGCCTCGCAGCTGAGGACAAGCCGCGAGGACCCTCGAATCCAACGTGCAACTGCTGGACGTGCAAGCGGAGCTATCTACAGCAGGCACGTCACCCCCTGAGCCCTCAACAGGCCTGTTTTCCAAAGTGACTCATGGTCATTCATGTTTGATTCACCCTCTGGCCCAGCTTCAAAACATTCATTGAAACCATTTCCACCCAGCCGGTCTGGGGAGCAGGAGCTCCAGCACCATGTACTAGTGCCGACCACGCAGTGGGTCCATCTAAAGCACTGAACAGAGAAGCTCCCTCAAGAGCAAGTTTAAGTGTTAATTAGCCACACATGAAAATGGAAAATTTAAGATGCGATCAGAGATACACTGACAAAATAGAAGCGGTCTCTGGTGTTTTAAGCAATACACTTGAGACTTCTTGTAAGGCGTTTATGGAGAGCGCTCTGAATAAGTTATGATCCAAGACCGTGCTGAAGGAGGAGACACACGCACAGCCCCGAGGAAGAGAGAAGTCATTCAGTACAAAGGACTGGAGCTGTGGATGGCCTCCACGTCTCATCTGTTGGAGGTCTGGAAACCGACTGAAGATGACAGGACTGAATGGAGATGAACGTACACAAGGAAGACCTGGTACCACACGTACGCTGAGGACCTTACTATTGCGAAGCCCATCTCAGCACGAGGGCTGTGGAGAAACTGAACATCATCTTCTGGTGCAAAAACTAGTTGGCAGCACATGAAACTAGGAGGCAACAGATTTCAGTAAAAACACACCAGAAATAAAAAATCCCACTACATAATGAGGCTGGCTTTGCTAATAACATCAGCAGATTTTTACACCCTCTTTTCTTACAAAAAGATATGAGAGATAAAAATCCGTTGTGTTTCTACAACTCCAGAAAGACCACAGTTTCTGTTCAGTAGGCAAGGAAACCTGTTAGAAAGACAGGACAATTTTCTGCAGTTGATGGTGCTCAGTGCTGGATTTTGGCTGGCCAGCAATGTTCATTCAGACATCACTTTAGCCCTCTTTTGTCGTCTTTACCCCTCTTTTGTCCACGAAGAGCCTGTTTGGCTGAGCAAAAGGAGACTCAATGTAGAAAGCTGTTTGCGGTGGTGAGGGAATCCGATTCAGACGCTTCAGAGCGTATATACATACATTTTATATATATATATATTTGGAAGGCACAGCAGGAGCAGCAGCCCCAGCAGAAAGCTCCCTATTGGGGCAGCATGGCTTTAAAGCAGAGCTAGTTCAAACACTGGGAAGAGCTCAAGCAACAGAAACCAGCTAAATCAGATGATTTATAGTTGGAAAACGGAAAACAGACAAATGTAAAGGTATCATCTGCCATCCAGATGGTGTAGTCCTTGTGTAACAAAAAAGTTGTGGCGGGGGAAGAAGGAACTAAATAACATCTCGCACCCAGAGACAGAGCTCTGAAGGATGCCCCAGTTTAGTAGTTTAGTTGTTTCTCTGATACAAATCCCTTCCTTTGCCACTCGGTGGTAGGTGCCAGGAACTCCACACCTAGTCCTGAGGCTTATCAGCAGATCCTGGCTGTCCTAGCACTGCTGGCCCTCAATGAAGTGCTCTGCATCCTCCTTGGGAAGAAAACTAGGAAAACGTTGATAGCACCAGCCAGGTGCTAGAGCTGAAGCGGGATGAGGAGCAGGAGACTTCCCCAACCCTATCATGGAAAACTGCAGGTTTATAAAAGGGATTGCATGACTGTGTTGCAAAAAAAATCACCCGCACAGCAGTGACCCAGGAGGCACCTTCCCATCTTAGGTTCCCGGCTGGCCCCAGGAGCGCCGAGCGGCTGCAATCCCGCAGCATCCCCCCGCTTTGATATTTCATAGGGGCTGATCTTTATGAATCCCAGCAGATGCAGGGGAAACTGAAGCCGCTTTCCCGCGTTCCACAGCAGACGACATGGGATGGTCACTTAGATTAGGTCCTTTGAACAAAGACGCAGGATGATTTTAAAAGCAAACAGCATTTTGCTTCCTTCTCCACATAGGTTTGCAGCTTTCTCAGCCCTACACAGAGCTGAGAAGAGGGTGATGGCAAAAGGGGCGATGAAAAGACAAACCCCAGCCCGCAGCGACTGCCAAACCAAGCCCTAACTACTGATGGACATAACCCACAGGGAAGCTGTTAGTTTGCAATACAGTTGCAGGTGAAGAGGAAGACAAAGGGGAAATTCATCAGTCCAAATCTGCCATTTGATGGTGTCAGAAAGCAACAGGAAGGCACAAGCAGAGATCGCCTCTAAGAGAGTTTCATGGGAGATTATGAGCAATTACACCTCATTACAACAGTGATAAATGCTTAACTGCTGCGTATCGCTGCAACGAGAGCCTTAACCCCTGGCAAGGGGCCCGTACCCAGTCCAGACCAGCTCTGGATCTGTCAGTGGGATGTGCCATATGTTGCACTGGCAATTCTTCACAAGCTTTTAATGTTCGCTCTGCCATGCCAGGTGCAAGCTCTTAAAACACCATTGTATGTAACAGTAAACCCAGATATGCTTTGTTCTGGGATTGTGTTTATCTTGGAAAGCAACTCAAGTTCATTCAAACTCTACTCTAGAATGACCCTCAAAACCAAATAATCTCCTTTCTAATAAAGCAGAGTCCCAAAGAAAGCTTTATTTGCTGAAGAGGATTTACTCTGGTAGATGTGAGCCCAGGTAGTAGTAAGCTGTAGTGCACATATGCTGTAAAAGCTTCTAAGAGAAGTAAACGTACTCCAACCCCTCCCTTTTATCTCGTGAAATTTATTTCCTTTCTGTGGCATTCCATGCCACTGCAGCAATCCATCACCCTGTGGTTTCATCATGTAAATTACAATTTGTCCATATCTATACGCTTTGTCAAACGTGAAGATTAAACGCTGCTAACAGATGTGTTTTGGCACCAAACTTCACATTCGTATCGAACTTGCTCCTTAAAAATACAGATTTGCACACAAGCCACAAAAATTAAGTGAAAAACAAACAATTCTGGGCTTAATTCAAACGTTTCGTATCATATTTAAGATAACCCCCCCAACTTACATTGACCAGTGAAGGTACAATCATGTTCTTGTAAAAATGACATGCTCTTAGTATAATAAAATCTGGGTTTTATTGGTACCTTGTCACACCCATCCCATTTCAGAGCCTCACATAAGGGAAACGGTTTGCCTTATGTCCTTAGCCTTTTCCAACTCCTTGGCAATTGCATCTGGATGCATGCATCTAGTAGGAACTTCACCATTAAAGTCTACACCTATCAAGTGAAATGCCTTGTTAACAGCCTACCACAAAGCCGCTAAAACTCAGGATAAACCAATCTGTGCAAGCAGATAAAGTTCAGAGAAGCAACTGGTTCCTTTTTCCCCTTCCCTTCCAAGGCAAGGAATAGCTGAGGAAGGACGACAGAGCTCCAACCATGGATGGTCCTGCGGGGAGCTCCCACCAGCTGCCAGACAGCCAGAGCCACATTTTATTCCCTCACTCTACCCTCAAGTTAACATTAAGAATGTTAATAACAACACTTAAAACCCTGTCAGCTTTAATAACTATTTATAATAACACTGATAACTCAGGCTTTCTTATTTTCCAAGCTTGCACAAAACAGCGTTGCCATGCCAGCAGCACAGCCAAGAGAAAACATAAAAATGTTTTCTTTGCAAAAAATAAAAACAAAAACAAAAAAACCAAACCTGAATCAGGGCAATACTGGATAAGGAAGACTGAAGGAGTAACTTCCCAGTGATATGGAAAGATGATTTCATGACTTCAAAAACTAACTGCAAAGCGGACTGAAGGACTGTGGGATGCTCCAGGTGAGCAGCCAATTTAGACAACTGTCATAGATTTTTGAGACCAACACAACCTTACTTGCATCATTTTTTCCTTCCCTCAGTGTTGTGCAAGACCATTATCTTGGCACATGCCAGTCCAGACATTCAGCTCACTGTGAAGCAGAAGATCACTCGGGTGGCTCTTGGTTTGCTTCCCCACCCCAAATATTCCAAAGAAACTGTTTTGGAATTAACTACGCATTTAGCCGATTTTGCTGGCCCGGTGTTAGCACATGAATAATTTAGAAAGCATTTGGTTCAACCACAGATTTGGGCCTCTGAGGTCTTGCACAAGGGAGCACATTTAGGAGTGATATTTAGGAACTGCACGGCTCTGTGCCTCGCCAGTATTCGCTACCCATGGCGATGTCTGCTGCAGCTTTACCTCATGCTTTATCGTGTGCTTGTCTTCCCCACCGGCACCCCCAGCCCACACGGGGCAGATGGGACCTCAGGCTGCCAAGCGGACACCTCTTCCACCAAATGCTTATAGAGCAACGCCAGGGTCAGCATCTCCTGCTCTCGGTGTCCTCAGGACCAGTGCACCTTTCAAACAAAGCTTGTTCTCCAAAGCACCTGCCTCTCCCTGACCCAGAGACACAGCAGATAATTAGGAACGTTCTGTTTGCTTTAATGAGCAAAACAGTGAGAATATTTATCTTGGCAGCTACACCCAAAAACTTCCTTTAGTTACCCCTCACATTGTTTTCAAAATTAGCAGCAGAACCACAGTGTAGGAGGAGGCAAAGAAAGAAAGAAAAAAAAACCCGGTGGACTGAAACGCTCCTGCACGGTGCCATCAGCTCCAAACCCACAGCCACATCCACGCGCGCTCTCAGCCCGTTAAATCCGCGACGATTGCTGCTCGAGCATGCTTTGAAGGCTATGCCTAGTGCAGACCCTCAGATGGCTGGAGCTGAGGCAGATGCAGCCACATTCTTGGCAGGTCTTCTCAGGGTCATCTTTGATGTGGAGAAGTGCTTGGTATTGTTTTCTACATTGATGTTTGCCCTTGGCACATGGAGGGCAACGTCCTTGTGCACGGCAGCCCCTCGGTCTAGCCCCAAGGCTTGCGACTTGCTGCCTGGACAGCACTGCTTCTTGAGAGGTCCCTCTGCAACACTAAAAGGGCTCCTTGGCTCTTCTGGCTGGTTGTGGGTTGCCCATGAAGCAGCAGCACCTGCCCCCCGTCTCCTCTCAGTGCATGCAAGCAACACATTTCATTTCTGTCACTTCCCTGGGAGGGTTTGCTCTTGCCCAAAGGCTGCCCAGCTTCGCTGGATATAGGAACATGAACTTCTTTCTGAAGAAGGATTCAGGTCCTCAGGTCACCTTCCCCTTAAGTCAAACCAAGGGCAAAGACCGCACAAAGGGAGATTGGACCTTTGTTCTCTGACTAAACTTTTAGATCCTCAAATGGTAATTACGAGGGACACAACATTTACTGAAATAGGAGCTCGGTGCCCTAGTATTTTTGATGATACAGGCCTTAATTCTTATTCATTCAGTGTTTTATTATTTTAATCACCGATTCTCCTAAGCTAATGTCTGGTCCACATTCAGCATCCATGCTGGTAAGGGCAGTAGCCACGGTTCAAGAGATGCAGCTGGAGGTAAGGGAGCTCACCCAGGCCAGCAGTAGGCTGGTTTATGCAGGTTCAGCATATCACCTTGTGCTCAAAGGATGCCTCATTAGAGATGAGGCAGCTCAGAGGAAAGGGGCTTAAAAAGCCACCAGGCTCTTGCTCCAGCTTTGGAGCAGCTGTGGGAAAGCAATCACCTGCCCCCTCTGCAATTCTCTTCCATAAAGAGTTTGAAGAAAATTCCCTCCTTGGCTGCTATCATCACACTTCATTAGGGAAGAAATGCTGATACCAAGGAAGCTGAGCCTCCTCTACCCACCGCGAACATGTCCAGCAGATTTCACTCAGCTTTTCATGTCTCTTGAGGATGGCAGGTGATGAGGTAGGTGTATGAGGAATACATACAAAGCTGTGCATTGTTTCATACGGCTCGTATCCGTGCTTCCAACTTAAACACCATTTCTTGCATGCAACTGAAGCTGCTGCCTGTGCTGGACAAAAAGCAGACAGGGTTCCCAAGGACAGGCTGGAAGCCCCTTTCCAGCAGCCCAGCTGCTTTGGTGGCAACCGCACCTCATGTGGCTTTCAGCACGCAAATGCTTGTCGGGAAGGTGGTCTGGGAGCCTCCAGAGCTCTCGGCAGTTCCTCAAACAATCGAACACAAGGGCAAGAGGAAGAAGTGGTAAAAGAACCCCAAAACAACAGTTCATCAGCATAAATCTCCTCGGGGGCCGCAGAAAACTCTCACCACCACTGCAACTGCAGGAGGTCCCATCCGCACGTCCCCATCTGCAGCTCTGTGGAGAGACAGTGACACCAACGCAGGGATTCGACGTCGCATGGCTGCATGCTTTGTCCTTCACGCCGCTCCAGTGCTGACCTCCAGCCAGACCTCCCCTCCCAGCCCCTGGGTCAAGCAGGCTCCTCCCGACCCTACGAAACGCTATCAGGGGGCTCAGTCCTTGACCTCACCTTCTCCCCCCACAACGGGGACCTCCATCCCATACCTGTCGCTGACCTGCACTCAACAAGCCCCATAGCACTTTGCCCTCAAAGGTGTCGTGACCCTCAAACCGGGCTGCAGGTTTAATTGCACGTAACTAATTAAAGGAACATCTCTGCAGCTTGAGAACTGCCCAGTTGTAGGTTCTCGCTCGTTTTGGTCACTCTGGGCTCTGGCTTGTATTTGCTCCTTTTTTCCACCCCTGGCTGGGGCAGGAAATGTCACTGCTGGCAGCAATTTAACCCGGCTGATTTTAGTGCTTGTCAAGGGCTAAGTAGCAAGCGAGCGATTAGGGGATGGGCAGATTTCCGTCTCCCGAAGGCGAGGGCAGGGAGGTCAGAGAGAAAGCACCAGGCGTCAGCAGACGACAGAGGGAAGCGCTGGAGGCCCCCAGCCCTGCGCAGCCCACCTCAGAGGCAGGATACATCTAGCAGGCAAAAACCAGCATCCCGGGTTTTCTTCTCAGATCTGCTGTTCCGGACAGATCTGGAGAATTTTGTACTTTTGGGGTCCGAAGGAGGGAATTTGAGGGGTGAAGACTTGAGCATCAAAATTGTGGTTTTTAGACACAGTTTGAAAAAAGTCTGTGCTTTCTCTCAAAACCATACAGCTTTCTCTCTGTTGTGTGTTTGGGCAGCAGCACATGGCTTCTGATCCACCCAATGCCAAATTAAAAGTTATTTTCTAGCATTCTGGCTCAGAAATCAA
This sequence comes from Harpia harpyja, assembly GCF_026419915.1. NCBI lineage: Eukaryota > Metazoa > Chordata > Aves > Accipitriformes > Accipitridae > Harpia > Harpia harpyja. Next base: position 17,219,207 of record NC_068957.1, read on the forward strand.
GCATACTTGCAGCTTTTCAATATTCTCTCTTCTTTTCCCCCTTCACTCCCAAACTCATGCAAGAACAATACTTTTCTAAATGCATCTCCCTAGTGAAGATGTAAAAACATACAGGATCATTAAAAAGCCATCAAGGCCATTCTACTGTAAAGGGCTCTTTGCTCTGCTGATAGCACCCCGGGAAAGTAAAAAAAGTAAAAAACAGCTGGGTCTTGCAGTAGTTTGTATTTTTCCTCCTGAGGATTTTCAATTAAGCATTTTTAACTTGCTTGTTAAAAAAAAAACATTAAAAGTAAAACTAATTTGCATTACTTTGGACATTTTTTCATAAAGAAGAATAGAAGATTGATCCCTCAAGTTAATCCCTGGTATAAGCAGTCATCCCACTACAACTCCTGAGTAAAAATAATACGGAAGCAAAGTCAATAGAGTCATTACATAGAGCTCAGCAAAGCCGGGCTAATCTATATGTAATGTGGGAAGCCCCAAAACACAACCGCAAAGCAGCAGGCATAAAAACATTAGCTTTTAAACTCACGTATAGAATTTCCCATTGTGTCTTGCAGAAATGTGATGTTAGATTTCCACTGAATGAGATTAAAACACTATAGAAAAGATTATTATTCCTTCTACCGCTGCAATAAAGCTTAGGCATTCAGCAGCAGGGACTTTTGCTACTGCTTGGAAAAGTCAATCTGTTGCAGGATTTCCAATGCAACTTGTGAAAGCGAAGTGGAAAGTGCAGTCGCTGTGATTGTACAAGGCACGTGAGCTATTTTTGCAGCTGAGCTGGTCTCTGGGTAACCTTCCATAATCGAGCAATTCATTCTAGGGTTGAAGGCAACTCTATACTCAAGGATCTTCAAAAGGGAAAGAGAAATCACAACGCCACCTCGGGTTCACGACTCTGATTCGTAACAGATGCGGGGACCGTAGCCCTCGTGGTCCCGTGTCAAGTCTGGAGACGTTTTGATGAATTCTGAGCAGATGGAGCATAAACACGATCCCTCACCCATGCACGTTTACTGCCTATCAAGTGATTGCACATTCCCAAAAACCGTACTGGGGCTTAACGGACGGACCTCCCACCTGAATACTTCATCTGCACTCTCCAGCAGTGAAAACCCCATCCCCTGACCACAGTATCTGCCACACAGCCAGAGACGAGAGCCACCAAATCTGAAACTCCAACCAAGAGGTCAGCAGGCTTGGCCAGTGACCTGGCACGGAGACAGGACGCTTGGCGTCATCCAGCACCGACCCTCCCTCCCACATCTCCTTCCCACCACCGGACAGCGTCCCTGAGGCTGAAGGATTTTGTGGTCTCCTAAGAGGGACCCCACACATCACCCATGGAGCTCCATGACACCCATCCTCAACCAGCGGCACGCAGACACGTCTAATGTGAGAGTCATCGCTATTAAATGAGGAGTCAAGCTGTCCAAGGACCTAAACCTGCCACCGCTAACTTACAACTTGCTCCTGGAGCCTGGATATATTAGTATGGCAACTCTTCCCTTGCTAGTATTCTCTGCCCTATCACACACATGCAGGCTTATCACAGGCTGTTTTTCTCATTTCTCTTCAAGAAAAATTAATGTGGAAGCAGATTTTTTTTTTTCTTTCCAGAGAGACAGTATTTTAATATTATCCCTGTAAGTCAAAGCAATTTGAATGATTATCTCACTTAACGATGCCGCCTGTGCTGCCTCCAAAATTGCATTCTGCTTCTAAGACTACCTGAACAGCTATTCTTTTCTGTTTTACTGTTGGGGTTTTTGGGGGTCTTTTTGGTTTTCTTCTTTCCTAACACTTAGGGTGAATCAAACTACTGCCTGCCCTTTCAGCCTGCCATTTTATTACTCTGTAACCAGGTAGAGAGAAAGTAAACCTCACTCTACCTGATTAAATGATTATACTAAATCTTCTATAGCCCACGGGAAATGAGTTGAGTTTGTTAAAAGGAAATCACTAATATTTGTTATCTGACACAATCACTTTACGGGGATTATTGACTACACCTGTTCCCTCTACCATACAACTCAGACTAAAATTAAAGACAAATCTCATGTCAAAAAAAAAAAGTCACCCCACTTAAAACTCTCCAAAGTGGTTTATAAGGAGAGGAAGGTAAACATCTAAGTGACCAACACATCATATCTGTGTGATCCGCAAAAAAAAAAGTGACTTTACCATAAAAGTCTGAGGTCTAACTCATGCTGTGTGTGTGGCACCAAGTACAACTGCCTCCTGCCCTGTGCATATGGCTCCGGCTTACTGTTATCATAAAAGTACTGTTTGCTCATGCTAACAGCCTCTCCCCACACCTGGCAGCAAGAAGCAAATCATCAGCTGCTCCATAATAGATGGCCACAGCATCCATGACTCGCTGTAATTTGAAGGCAATATTAAGAAGAAGATATGGCCATTACACAAGCAAACATGGTTATTTCCACTGCAGAAGGTATTTAATTTCCTGCTCATTGCTGTTGCCTATACAGGAGGACAGCATCAACCTGGGGAGCATCCCTGCTGCCAGGCTGCAGCACCGGATAGTGGTGTCACCAGAACGTGACTCTACCACACAACGGCACAGCCTAAATAGATGGAGTTTGGTCCCACCGGCACTCAACTACCACCAACGCCTTCAGGTACCGAGTCAGGACAACAGGGAAAGATGCTACCCATCACAGGTCCATGGGACATGGGAATAATCACAAGACGGAGCTCACCGCGGACACTTTGCTCACGACGTCCCTTGCGATGGCGAGGCCCTGAGCGAAGGTGCGGGCAGCCACGAACGCTCGTGTCACTTGCAGCTTGAGCTTCCGCGGCACATCCCCAAAGGGCTTTAGCTGCTCAGTGTACTTGCTGACGCACTCGAGGTATTCGTCCGTGAAGTGGTACTGGGGGTTGACCAGCCGGAACATGCGCTCCAGCAAGCGCGCCCAGAACTCATTGAGCATCTCCTCCAGGTTGACGTTGCCGCCCACGTAGTACCGCTTCAGCTCCACGAAGAGGTCCTTGAACAGCTCCGAGTTCTGCATGTACAAACGGCCATATGTCCGCACGAACATGTCGTTCAGTGACTTCTCAGCGTTTTCGAGAAGTTCTTTGAAGAACTCTAGAAAAGAGGAAGAGAAGATATGATAAACATGGGCATTGGGTTGTGTGTTCACACACTTCTTACAACCGATGCCATTGTTTAACTGGAAAACTCAGCACAATGAGACCATCACCCAAAGGAAATGGAAGGTTAAAGGACTCCCTAAAAATTTTCAAACAACTTCTGTATCTCAAAATTTTTGATTACTCTTCATAAGCCAACCCCCCCAACCTCTCTCCAGATCAGAAGACTTGCATGAGGGAAATGTCTTTTGATGCAGGTCTGAATACCATGACAAAACTCAGCAAAATGGAAAAAAAAAAAACCCAAACCAAACCAACGAGCCAGTTTCTTATATTACCATTCAGCTATCTTAAAAGAAGTCATTTCAAAGCACAAGACTATTGGAAAGCAAAAAGAAAAAAGGGTGGTTTTTTTGTTAAACAGACGTTTTGCACAAATGGGTCTTCCTTCTCAGTTCTTGTCAATTCATTTTCTGAAATGATCATAAACCAGCCTCAAAAATGAACAAATTTTAATACATTTTAAAAACAAACCCCAAAATCTACCCGCAAGTTCTTTCTCCTGTCTTGCAAGTTTGTCAGCTCTCAGGGCAGGGCCTGTCTCTAATTACCTAATTGGTCCTGATTGTAGACAGGGCTTCAGATGTTTGCGGCAGTACAAAAAAAGAAAACACAACTAAGCCAGAATTTGCTCAAAATCCAAGGGCTAAACACTTGGCACAAGAATGACACGAGATTTTTCAGGTGACAAGGGATGGATGGGGGACCTTGGGTTTCATCACTTTCTAAAAGCAAAGCCCCACTTCGGTTCACCCTCCGAGAGCACCAGACAGCCTGGTGCCAGAGAGCAGCTGCTGCCGAAGCGCCGTCACTGCGCCTCGGCGGTGCCACATACATCTCCGAAGCCTGTAACGAGCTGACCTGATGATGGCTGGCACGTCAGATGCATCTGCCAAGTCAGTTTAAAGAACATCCCCTACCAAGACAGTGCCACCAAAGCCTTGGCACGTGGGTCTAAGCGAAGACTACCCTACCACGAAGCCTTTGCCTTGGAGATTTGGTGTAGGCGAGTTAAAAGAAATAAGTAGGGGAGGGGTCCATTAAGCCAAAGGCATTTGGGCCACTTTGGAACCAAATTCTATGCTACGTGGCCTTGGGAAGGAGCTGAGGAGAGCGAGGGTAGGCGCCGCCAGGACAAACCATCACGTGCCGGTGGTGCTCACGCCGGGCTGCCGCCCGTTCGCCCCGACGCCGCGGGGGACGCCGGCACCCCAGGGGATGGGTGCAGCCTCTCCACCGCCACGCACGGCCCAGGCGAGGAAGCCTATTATTTTATGCATGCCACCAGCGATTGAGGATTCTGACCTCTGCTTTTCTGTGACTCATATTCAATAAATATTTTTTAATAAAACATGCCTCTGTGGTTTTTTTAATCCTCAAAGGAGTAATGTTTAGAGCCAGAAGTTGTTAGAAGGGGGGGGAGGGAATATTTTGGCCCAGTGTGAATTTAAACCTTGTTAAAGCATATTAAAAGTATGCTGAAGTTCAGATTTTCGTCTTCAAAGTGCTCCAGTACAAACAAAGCCTAACACAGAAAACATTTTCTGGAAAAACTGAAACATTCTTTGCGTTCCTGACGAACAAAGTCATGGGGCTCAGTGCCTGACATGGCTGTATATAATGCAGCCTCTTAGGAGCACAAGAGAAATGATCCAGGGAAGAAGAGATTGATTTCAAACACCCAACACGTCCTCTGTCCAGTATCAGCAGGAACCTCCACTTTCGTTCCCATGACTGGCATTTCCTCTCCAGGAAGATTTTTTTCTGTTGAGTTTATACTATAGAGATTAGCTTGGTGTATATTAATTTCTAATTCACTTAATCATTTTGAAGGCTCACTTCCTTCCTTTGCTCAGACCTTTTAGTATCACCAAATAAGTTGTTTATTTAAATACTTTTGTGCCAGGCACAAGAGCTGACAGATGCATCAGCAAACTCTTCAAAAAGAATTAGATTTTGAAATGATATTGATGGGACATCTACTGAATAGTCCCAACCACCAGTCTAAAGGAACCCAAAGCAATGTTTTAAGCCAAGAAAGTTATCTCAAGTAATACATCCATATTACCATAACCAATTTATTCTCCTGCCCAAACTCATTTTATTGGTTACACTCCAAAGTGGAAGTTGTTGAGTAAACCGTATCCAGGCTTTAGAGCACTTCATCTCTTAGCAATTTTTCATGTGGGCTAGGACCAGGTATGTTCATTAATTATCCTGAAAAAAAAAAAACCTGCAAACCTAATTAGTAGCAAATACCTGTGCACCTGCAGTCTTCCAGCCAGCAGCTTTTCCTTGCCCAAAAGGAAGGTAAATAAAGGAAATGAAAACTTCCCACCAAAACCAGCCACTTCTGAAACCACAACGCAACACCGCTGAAGGAAGCACCACGCGCACACACAAAGCCATCGTCTCTGGCTCGAGCAGCAGCCAGCATTTCAGCAGGCAGAAAACACCCGTTCTCAAGTGCCACTTTCCAAATAAGAAGGGGAGGAGGACAGAGGAGGCTGTGCGACTGCAGCATAGGGTCAGCACCCACCCTCCCGCCCCGCGAAGCTTCCCCGCCACCACGCGCCTGCATCCCCGAACCGCAGCGGATGGGATGCCCCGGTGACCGGCGTCACGGCTTGGCCCGTGGGTGGGCTTCGCTGGCACCTCGAGGCTCCTGGGGTGGGGAGTGAGGTTGGGAAGGTGGGGAGGAGGGATGCCAAGGACGGCAGCAGGGGCAAAGGACCACCCCACGCCAGCAAGCAGGGATGGACCCAGCAGTGGGACGTGCACCGCAACATCTTCCTCCATGCAATGCGCAGCACTCAACTGGGTCAGCAGCAGGGATTAAATGATACATATAGGTATGTTTTGCTGTAGCTGTTGGCATACTATTAAGCTTGCACGCCCTGTTTCTGCCTCCCCGTCAAGAAATCAGCTTGGGCACAGGAAAGATCATTAAGCTTTTTTCTGTGCAAAGCACGGGCATAGACAACTGCAACAAAGAGAAGAAAGCCAAAAGTCCTTTTTATGAATTAAATGCTAATCTGACTAGTAACTCCCTACATCTAATTAGATATTAATTCTCCCCTTCACAGAAACAAGCTGATTAGCAAACACCAACGTAACCCAGCATTAACCTTGCCACCACAAGAAGAAAAATGGCAGGTTCCTTTCCTACATCTTGACTGTTTGCTGGGTAAAATAAATGACCACCTTTCATTTGTATTAGAAGTTGACTTGTTCTCAAACAAAGCAAACACACAAAGGCCTCAGTTGCTTATTTTACAGCACTGTAAAAGCATGTTTTACAGCTGTGTTGCAAGCAATCTGTACTCATTAAATTATCACTCTGACAGGCTTCCTGTGAAAAGCTGTCAAACGCAAACATTTTTCACAGACGACAAATCATACTTTGCCGGTGCTCTCCGAGACGCTGCTATCTGGAGGGATGGCAGGCTCTCTTTTTCCCTCCAGTTATCTTGTTTAAACTCCCAGAACAAGGGCTGGCCCCTCTGTCGACAGGCACAAGCACACACACCACCGGGAAGGGCTTCACAAACTGACTTGCAGGAGCAGCACATGGCTTGAAGGTCTCCCCGGTTCTCCTGGCTAAGAGCAGAACGCGGAGAGGTGTCTGGGTTACACGGAGAGGATGGACCACAGACAAGGCGCTGGGCTAACGTGGCTCAGCCAGCTCTGGTCCAACCTGATACGGGAGCAAGTCCACGTTTTACTGCTTCGACCCATCTCAGCCAAGCCCTGCTGATGCCAAGTCACCTTGTCACCCGGGGTGATGCTCAGGAGGACAAGGCAGGGGCGAGGGTATGGGCACTGCCATCCGCAGAGCGCAGCCCAGCTGCCCGGTGGAACCAGAGCCACAAAACCTTTCCTAACGCCAAGAAGAAAGTTTAAAATTTGTCTGTATTGCAAAATAAATCCTGTGGACGCTACGGACTTTGATGCTCAAAGGAAGATGACATTTCCAATGCAATTAACTTTTAGAGATAGAAAAGGCAGTAATCTGCAGTCAGGCAATCTACCACTCTGGGCTCTGTTTATTCTTTTAACACGTTTGAATTTCAAGGTAGAATTTCAATGCCCAACACTCGGGGAAAGCCTAGAGATGTCATGAAACGGTAAGAAAGAGTGGATGTGACATATCTGGTATTTCTGCAATAAGAGTCCTGGGAAGGGGAAGAAAAAAAAAAAAAAAATCTTTGCTTTTCAACAAACCCTTCCATAAAAGAGCACAGTGGGAAACATAACCATAGTTACTTGGCAATTTCCTTTTTTCAGGTAATAAGATGTATTACCTGTTTGCAGCTTGAGGGCAAAGCAGCCCTGCCAGTAACCCAGCGCAGGAGAGCACTGCACCTCCCCAAGGTACTTCCACATGACATCAGTTTGCACTGCCAGAATAATTCGAAACAACCTTTCTTCCAAACTGCGGGATACATGAGCTACTTGAAGAAACACAATCACTCCACCCACTGCGAGGCACAGGGCAAATCCCCCCTCCAGACAACACACCCACTTCCTTGGATCTTTGTACCCGATATTGGTTTTGATCTTGGATTCATAGGTCTCATCTGAAAATACCCTTTTTTTTAGGTAAGAAGAGATGCAACATTTTCCTATTCCTCATGCTAACATTTCCAGATATATTAAGAATGGGGTTTTCATACAAGAGGGCTTTTGATGAGGAGAGCCCGCTGCTGTAGGGCACAGTCCTACCTAAATCAAAGGCAGCTCCACCCACAGGCAGGTTTGGCATTTCCCTACGAACACTGGTGACAAAGGAAGAAGCAGCAAAACTGCCTGGCCCAAGCTGCCTCCTGCCACCACCGGCACCGGCTGCCCCTCGGCAGGACCGAAGCACCGGTGGTCCTCTGCCCCTCCAGCCATGCCGCAGGCAGGGAGTCCTCAGGGCCGAACCCACAACCGACTACCGCAGGAGTGCAAAGTTTTGCCTTGAATTTCCTGATCCTCAGGCATGAAACACATTTATTTCAGAGAATAATTTCACACAGAGAAGCACAGCGCTCCACGACACCCCACTTGCTCCTCTTCCAGCAACCACTGAGTCAAACCATAAGCGACCCAGGGCTCAACACCAAAAAACCCACACATTTTATAGAGCAGAGGAAACCTTAACTGCGGTGCAAAAAAGGCTGAGAGCCTTACCCAAGACCTCAGCAAGGCTGTTGAGCCAACGTGCTCGCTACAGATGCCCATCTGTTGGCCGTGTTTGGGTGCGCTGGCGTCCTTCCAAAAGGAGACCAGGCTACCACCTTTCTGCTCCCAAATGCTGCCGGACATACCACATTTCCCATGCACCAGGTTTGCTTAGTTTAGAGCTGTGTTTTCAACTGGCCTTATTCTGTTAGAGGTTTCCAAATTAACCATGCAAATAGATACCAGGTAGACATGCAATTACTCAACACACCTTAAAAAACAAATAAAACCAGGCTTAAGCACACAGAAGAACTTGCTGAAATTTTATGGGCACAATTAATTAGTTTCAGATAATTTGCCACCCAGCTTTTCGGGTATACTCTTAATATGTTGTCCAGATTATGATTAATTAAGGTCCGTCTGTCTTACCAAAACCTTTAATTTGCTTGTCTGTATAGACAATTATGCTTTCTAGTGTGTACAGGAGAACGTTGCCACAAAGAGATTAATTATATCTTCTCATAAAATGGTTTACTCATAAAATGTCCACAACAGCAAGATGGATTCCCAGACGAATGCTCTTGCCCGAGCCGTGGCCCCGAAGGCTGTGCCGCAGAGGGGCCGGTGCCGGCACCGTCCCAGCGCCTTCGCAGAGGTGCATCTGTGGATGCAAACTCCACCCTGCAGCTGCTCCCACCATGTGAAGCGAAATTCAATCCAGACAGATAAAAGCAGTTTGGAGGAAAAGAGACAAATGTTTCACAGCTCTTTTCACCTCGAAGGTGAAGCCATCCGTAGCTGTGCCACCTACTCCAAAGGAAAAAGAGATTTTTTTTTTTTTCTAAATGTGCCTCGTTATTTTTAATATGCCTTCACTTCCTTTATTGCATACACCACATTTGTAATTTCCACCAGGGAAAAAGAAACCATAGCTTAACAACCTTTTTCCAGAAGTGTTGAGAAACCGATGAATACATAGTGTTAACACATTTATTGAATATGAACTCAGGAAGGGCAGGGCAAATCCACAAGCTGTTTCTCTGTCCTGTTTTCAAACATGTGTTAGCACTTACTGACATGGGAAGAACTCTTCCGTGGAGTTTGAAGAAGTACAGGCTTAAATCATGCCAGTGTCACAGCAACAGCCCCGACATGTGAACCTTGGAGAGCTGGGAGGGACAACATCTCCCCAACCTTTGCTTGATTGGTCAAAGGTTTCAAGACAATAACAACAACTGGGCCGCAGCCTCATAGGGGAAAAAAAAAAAAAAAAAAAAGACAACCAACCACCAAAAATCAGGATTTCTAGAACTTCTTGTTTCTGGAGGGCCCAAGAGCATAATCTTCATCTGCACCCTGGGGCTGGCAGAAGCCCAGAAGGGCAGGGCAGAAGATAATACACAGCGCGAGATCACCACCATCACACTGAGATCGAGCTCGTTAAAAGAGTAAGAAGCAACAAAGGAGGAGGAAAAAAAACAGTGTGGAGGTTGCTGTCTGTGTTCAAGAAGCATATAGCAGCGCGTAGCATCCTGCTGCACGTAGCAGTCGTCCCGTGAATTAGGAAAGCAGCGACAGCAGAAATGCCCTTGGTCCCCTCTTGGTCCGTCCCGCTCTGCCAGACCCCACATTGCAGGACAAGCCCAGACTTCGCAGCCTCCTTGTCCCTACTTCCAGGGACCGTCATTGCTCACGCCATACATTCTGGGTCGGCTATAGCAGGTTTCTCCCGCTGCTCCCACACTGCCTCTTCCCCAAGCAGGAGGTTCTTCACTTCCAGCTCTTCCACCCTCCTCCTCGTGACCACAACTCAACAGCGGTCTTCCCCAACGCAGCTCCCTTCCTGCTGCTTCTTTTCCCTCCATCTGCTTGCTCTTCCCTCAACTCCCCCCCCATGTCTACTTTTCACTGCACCCATTCCTCAATTTCGACCTTTCAAACACATCTGTTATTTCTCAGCTGCTTTAGCCTGCTGACCCACATCCATTCGGTACCAACACACCAACTTCCCACCCCAAACAGCAAACATCACCTGCGAGATCTGAAAGTGAGTTCCTTCAGCTTGCCTCCTGCATACCCCCAATTCAGAGGAGCTTTCTGGGACACTCGCTAAGGTATTTCACACATACATATTTTTCCAAGTCTCCCTTCCTACTGCTGTTGAAGAGCTTGAGGAGGACCCGTGCTGCTGAACAGTAGGGATGGCTTTCTCGTTCCCGTTACCTCAGTTCCCCTCATCTCATTATATTTGCGAGGAGAGCTCTTCCAGCTAGGGCCACCTCTCATATTTGTTCATCCAGCATGCAAACGGCTGGATGCTAAGACATGACAGTACATTTAACACTCATGAAATAGCTCCAGCTCCGCACTGGTGGAATATCACACCCCCAAGCCCACCACAGACCCCAAAACACCACCAACTCAACAGGCATCCAGGGGAGCAGCTCCCAGGACTACGGGAGCAATCCGAGCCCGCACAGAGGCAAGGTGGCTCCTTTGTGCAGGAAGGAGGAAGAGAGAGTTAATTTTAAACAGACAAACAATAGCTCATTGACTGGTTGACAGCAATTAGTAACCAGAGAGCACCAGGCACGCTTCCTGTAGCCAAGTATAATGCATGCTGCCCGACTCTTTGCTTTTGGAAAAAAAAGCAAAGGGGTAAGAGCAGTTTAACTGTGATCTTAACAGCAGAACTGCTTGGACCTGAGATGCCAGAAGACTGTTTGATCCCTCCAAGCCTATACGCAAAGTGGTTTGCCCATTGCTGAAGTCTTGCTCAGTTACAAAATCCAGTCTCCTTTTTTTTCTTTTTTTCTTCCCCTGCCCCAACTTACAGGGCAGCAGCCTCTCCCGCTTTGAGATCTCCCTCTGAGATAACTTGACCTCAGGATCTTTCTGAGCCTCCCAAGACAGAGGTCTGGTCCCCACCACTGTCAGACAAGCATCACCCTTCTCAATGAACAAGACTAAAAATCACAGTGGTTTACGTACCTCCTTAAAAACCTCCAGATGGAGAGGAGCCAGTTAAATGAAAACAACGAATAAACAAACTTCCACAGCACAGACAGCAGACAATTTGTTTCATTATTGTTACAGTGAGTGGGAAAGCACAAACAAAAGCCCACAAGTGGGATTTTCTAAAGGAAGTGTGTTGGTGGTTGCTCCCTCCTGCTTCTCCTAAATCACTCCATCCCTACACTGGGTATGCACAGGTCTGAAACTAAATCTGAAGGACTGGCTCTCAGCAACTGTTTCTTCTGCAAAATTTGAGGGATCTTCCCACTGTTTTCTCCCCTGGTTGGCATGAGGTTTGGTGCCATCCCTTTCTGGAGAGGGAAGAACGAGGCTGTGCTTTCATCTCGACATGAGTAGCAGCAGATAGACAAAATCGCTCTATTATTTGTATGTTAACGATGCAGTCATCATCGGCGCGCTTGCCAGAGGATGGGTTGTAATGGTAGAGCTCTCTCCGCCACGCAGATTTGTTCAGAAGCACAAACACCACGCAGCTGTGGCACAGAAAGCATCAAAGGTCCACCAGGTCTCTACTCTCAGCACTCCTGCTGTGCCACAACACCCACAGCTGCCTGCTGCGGAGACAAATGTGCCGGCAGCCAGGACTAACCCCAGAGTCCTGGGTGCCAAGGACACGGAGGGGGGCTGGCACATGAGCAGGATGAGGCCCCGGGTCTCTGCTCTTGCAGGCAGTTTCCAATAAAAGAGTTAATGTGAGATGAAGGTCCCCAAAGGGCAGTTATTTCGGTAAGGCGGAGCGCCCCGATGGTCTGCCAAATTCTAACTATAGGAGCGGTAGGCTGGGCACCTGCAGGGCTCGTCTTTCACCGTTTGCCTCCGCACTGCCTGGAGCGGCAGGGAGACCACCGCAAGATTTCCCTCGTCCCTTCTGTCTCACTCCCAGTTATTAATCCTTGCCAGCCATGCGTCCCACTGTCCCAGCACACCTCCCTGCTAAATCCTACCTGGAGACAGAGGCTGGGAGCCAAGGGTTATCTGAACAAAAACTAAATTCAGAAATGAGATTCCAGGGGGGGTTTTGCCCCCAGTTTCATCAGAGTTTGGAAGGTATTTGGCCAATGCCCCCACCCTGCCCCATCAGTCACTTGGACACAGCCACAAGCCAGTTATTGTAAGCAATTCACGCACCCAGGAGGAACACAGGGCTCACACTAGAAGATCAAGGATACCCTGGGATGCTTCAAAGATGCACGGCATGATTGCGTTTTATACCTGTGGCTTCTCTGCCCAACATAAACACAGAGCCCATGAACAGGGGCCCCTCTCCAGCCCCTCTGCCCGGCACCCCGCGCAGCAGAGGTGTGGGTGCACCACAGTCTCGGGGACCCCTGAACAGCTCCCGCTGCTTGCATTTGGTTTCTTTCCACTCGTTGTCCCCAAGGGGTTTCGTTTTACATTTCTGTATTTGTTTTATCTTAAATGTTAATGGAAAAGTCAGGGGGAGCAGATCAGAAATGGGACTCTCAGCATTTAATAGCTTCCCAGATGCTGGCTTGGGCTGTACTGTTTAGTACAAATCCTTCTGTCACTTGGGCATTGGGAAGGCTAAACCTACTGCCAGCCCAGCCCGGGGACAGACCATCTCACATTCGTCTTCTGTACATATTCCCGTACAACAAGGGTTGCAGAAGCTTGCTTGCCTTCCCTAAATCCAGAGCGCACAGAAGAAAGGGACAAGACTTGGTTTAAGCAGAACAGCAAAAGCGCTTGTGAAATGCAGGGGCAGGAGAACAAGCAGCCACTCGCCGGACTCAGCCCCGCAGGGCAGAGGCTCAGCAGCCCCTCCGCTCACTGGGGCTTGGGGCTCTGCCCTCCCCAATCACTCTGCAACCAGCCTACAAAAAAAAAAAAAAAAAAAAAAATCACTTCTCCCCCCAGAAAAGGCCTGGCACAAGTTACATCTTCCGAGAGATTCAGGAGGTGTCTTTAATATGAAAAAACTAAGAACATCTTATCTAGGAAGCACCAGAGCAGCGGAAACGCTGAAGAAGAGTTATGGGCTATGTCCTGTCCCTGCTCCAATTCCTCAAAACAGCTGAGCAATTTCCCCAAAGCAATGCTTGGCTAGCACAGACCCCGGCGTGGAAAACTTCAGCCTGAAAGGGCAAAAGAGGTGAAAGTTCGAGTTTAATAAATGGGACCGAGCATTTATGCAGTCTTAATGTCACCATTAATCATATTAACGTTATTAATCCCTGGGAGAGGGAAGGGGAAGGCACTGACCGGTGAAGAAGAGACAAGGCAAAGGAGATTTATAAAAAAAAAAAAAAAAAAAAAAAAGGGGGTGGGGGGTGTTTAAAGCCCTGCTATAGCTGCTTCTGTGTTATGAGATGTCATCACAGTCACACAGCTTTGTGGCTTTCCCATGGCTGTCATTGTCACAGAGGGAGATGCTTACATGGCCAGAGAATCTCACCCACAATATTCTAATTTCTCAATGAAGCCCATAAACTTATCTGAGATCTTGTATGCCAGAAAAAACAGCAAATCTTCACCTCTAAAAACATCTAGCAACAGGGAATCCAACAACTCTCAAAGTATTTTTTATTTTATCAAAAAAGCATTTCCCTTACTGCTGAAAATATATACCTCACTGCTACACTGGGATCGGGCTAGTGGTTTAAATTACAACAGGAGAGACCCCCAGGAGCATACATAGCTGTACTGTAAGCAAATATTTAGACAGGATATATAAGATATGGGACTCCAAAGCTCCAGTCTTCTCCCAGCGTCTGCAAACCAAACACGCGCAGGAGGATCTGACACTGCCACATTACGCATTAGGAGCCGAAATGATTTCTGGTCAGCCCTTTGGGGACGGATAATCAGCAGCTTGTTCCATGCTCCCGATTAAGAGGAGATAATCCATTTCTGTACGGCTTTGGTGTCAGATCAGAGCAATTCTGGCAACGGTTCCAACGGCACACAGCGCTCCGGCAACAGCTGATGCAAACGCTCCAAAAGCCACAGGGCATCACAGCCTCCATCCAAAGGACGTGCCGCCACTTCAACTGTCCTTTGCAGTGGCAACTGCTGCAAAGGTCAAGCACATAACAGAGGCAGCACGGGTTTGCCTCTCCTCTCGGACCTGAATGTCAAGGCTGAGAGATTAGCAGCCAGAGAACCCGCAACAAAGATTTCCGAAGAGCTGGAGGACACAGTTTGCTGCTTGTGCTGCATCCTGGGGTGGCCTTTCGCAGCACAGGGATGTGTCACCCTGCAAGAGCAGCGTTCGTCCCACTTGCTGGGAGACCAGTTAAGTGAAGTGAATTCAGTCTCTGCAATAACTCATCTTGCCTGCTCAGTCCCTCTACACAGCTGTAGCGCAGAGGATTTCTTGTTAAACAGAGGAAGGTGCACAGCTCTTTCGTGTCAGCTTTATTTCCACTTGAATTCATTTAGCTGCTAGTAATGAGGCAGCCCTAAAGAGCTGCGAATACTAAAATCAGAGCATGAGCCCATGCAAAGGAAGAGCTCTGGAAAGGATCACGTACTTTTCCAATCTCATCCCTAGAGGTCAGGCCAAATATATGGGTCTTGACTGTCTGTCCTTCCTGTAGTTTGAGCACATTACATCAAGAAGTGTGGGAAGAATTGGACAAGGACAACTCAAACGTGCAAGGCAGAACTGAGCACAGTTGACCTGATGGCCAAGCACCAGGACCGAAGGAAGGAAACACCACACCACAAGCAGCCGATCACTCAACAGCAGGCTCTTAAACAAACACAACTACCACAGCAGTCTAGGGCATGGCACTCCAAAATTTTTGCAGAAGAGGCTAAGGACTTCAGAGGGGAGACTCCTCAACCTGCCCCAGCCACCAGCAAGAGTGCTTTCAGCCTCCAGGTGACTGGGCTGGAGGGAGAGTGGCAATCATGATTAAAAGTCTTCCAAGAGGCAAATGATGGAGGACAGTAATCAGTTAATCTCTGCTTCCACCCCAGGTAAGATTAAAAAAACCCTAAATCAGCTTTGACTGCAGCAAATGAAGATCTAGATCTGGTATTAGCAAACACTCAAAGATGGGGCCATTAGGCTTTGGGACAAGATGAGGGGGTTGCTAATTCTCCTTCATTAGTTTCGTACAGGGCAGAGAAACACCCTTCAGGGACAGGCTGGGCACAGTATATCCAGCTTCCAGGAACAGAATCACACCATCCCCTTCCAGATTTGCCTGTCAAGGACTCCCAGGACTAAGATCAGGGCAAGACTGGCACAGGGCATGCTGCGAGGGGCTGACAGAAGAACCACACAGCACAAACGAAACAGCTCGTACAGGGCTCCCTATCAAAGCTTACCCGTTTTGAAGCTTTGTGCTTTGACAGGTATCCAGCTCAGCTTAGCTTAATATCCCCCTGCCGTCATGCAGCCCTGCAGCCATCTCACCCTACAAACAGGCAGACACACCTAGCGATACGTCTGCACCACGTCAGGGATGCTAATACAGTGAACCGTGCATGCTCTTTGTTTTCAATGCAGCATTTCAAAAAGCCTCGTCGTTCATTTAAGGTGAAGCAGATGCTGTTCCTCTGGTCTCTTTGAAAGTGCTTATCTATGGGCTGGATTTCATTAAGTGTCTTGTTCTGCATTTAATAAGCTTGCAAGTCTAGACACTTTAGTTCTCTCTCTATCACCCCTTTGGTGTACCAGCAGGTAGAGACAACAGAGGTTAAGAGTGAAATATTTAGCTAGCATATTTAGATGCTATCAAGATGATTGCGTAATTCCACTTTGACTCACTGCAATTTCATACCCAGGGACTTTCTTGCTCACCCGAGTGCCAATCCCTTTTGAAAGAAAATGGCTGCTACCTGCTGCAGTAGTGTAGAGGAGGTCCCTGGGAGGTTCAAGGCACAGATTTGGCATATTAGTAGAAAAATCCACGTTGAACCTATAACTGAACAAGGGAGAAAAACGTCCCGAGGAGCTGTGCGGTGGAATCGCCCTCTACTACCAGACAGCGGTGACGATGTGTGAGCAGAACAACAGTCTTACCAACGCAGCCCACCTGACTCTTCAGCCGTTTCCATGTGCAACTGGGTGTCACCTCATTCCACCAGGCAACAAGGACAACCCAGGCAGAAGCCTGATGCTCTGCTCCTCCTTCCTGGGGATGCCCAGGCGGAGGGGCCGCAGTGACCGGGAGCACCGAGGAGCCTGCAGAGCCCAGTGGGAACTGCCACAACCAAGAGCTCAGCAGCAAAACCGAGAGATGCTGCTCGGACCTCAGATGGGTGCTGTGCCCGATGCGTGGGCATCGACTTCAGGTGTTTGCAAGAGGCATTCTTGAAAGGAAGGCATCTGGCTGCAAGGTGGGCAACGCTGGGAGGGTGTGTGCCAGCTACCTCCGGAGAGAGTTTCTTCTTGCAGCTCCCACGAGGCAGGCATGCCCTACGGAGACCCAGTCTGACGGGACGCTGCTGCAGATCCGAGGGCAATGCCGAAACCAGTCATCTGCTTATCAGCCAGCAGTTAGCGTCACTCGAGCGATGGGAACTCAGCCGAGACTTTGTTCACTTCGCTTCTGACCCTGCATCACGCTCGAACCCTCAGCCTCCGCACAAAACCAGCTCTGTATTTATCTGCTGCTCTGCTTAGCCCCAAAGGCTAAGTGAGATGGATACAAATCCTGTTGGTTCACAACACGCTGGGAAAGATCAGCATTTTTGTGGATCAGGGCTGCAAAACGTGCACGTTACAATTACATGCGCTGCGGGGATGTACCAACAAAACTAACTGCAATCTTACATTAAGAGCAAAATGGTTTTTCAAAAGATTAATCAGAAAGAAAGATCTCTCTCTTTGGGAAACAAGCAGCCATAACCAGCAAATATTTCTCTCTCACACGATTGCAAAACAAGGCATGCTCTGCCCTCCGAGCCATGACTCATGAACTTCCCCAGCAGAGAGGGAGGCAGAGCAGAACAACTGCACAGAGAACAACAGGATGGGGATTTTTTACATTTTATCCCAAGGAAAGCAAGTTCAAGGTCTCTGTGCTTACCATCAAACTTCTTGTATCGGGAACTAAACATGGTTTGCAGGTGATTGCTAAGCTCTACAACGGCGTTTCTGAAGTCGTGTTTACTCTGCTGACTGTACTTCTCCTCCATTTCTTGAGAGCAGCATGTGTAGCCTTGCGAGCAGACTTTCAAGTGGTCACCTGAAAAGCAGAGAAGAAAAGATCCTGAGTTAAAAGGATTCTCTATGCAAGGGCAAAGAGGTCGGCTTGTGAGGCAGAGCTGCAAGGACCCGCAGTACCATCTCCTCTCAAGAAGATCCCCCCTCACTGCGAGCGCTGGACCAGGCATATCAAAACCTGATTCTGTAGAGGAACTTTATAGCAACACATGTAAACACTACGCCTTGTCTTTCTGCAAGAACATTAAAAAGTGTCCTCTTACTTATTCAGTTAATAAACAGAATAAACAGATACTCATCTCGCACAGTATAATTTGAAGAACCAGCAAATTGACCTGTTTATACTATGATATCTCCCATGAAGTTTTTGTTGAGTATTTTAATTACTTACAACTCATTCAGTTAATACACAGCACAATATCAATGGCAATGGTCCTTTTTGTACAGATAAATCCTTTTTTCTTTACCCCCCCACCTCCAATCATGACAGAAGTAATCTCTCTCAGAAGCACAGTTATCACTGATATTAAAATATACTTGTTCTATGCAACAGTCCTGAAAAAGCTTTGTATTTCCCAGCTCCTAATTTTACAGTTTCCTGTCATCATCCTGGGTGAAATTGGGGGTTTGTTTTTGGAGAATTCAAACAGATTTTTCTTCCTTCACCCTGAAAGATAATTGTCTCCTAAGAGTTATCTGGCTCAAGCTGGCTTGGTCAGAGGAATCCAAGTGCTTCAGTATCTACCATAGCTCCATTTCAAAATTTCACAGACAATCTGGGCATAGGATCTGGCCCCATCTAATTTGCTTTTAGAGCGTCTCACTGCAGTGCGGGATGAAGCTGTCCTCTTCCAGCACCACCAAGAAAATGCTGCTGTCAAGTTTTGTGGGCCAAGATAAATAAACTCTTCACGTAGCAATCCCCGGCTCCAGCTTCTCTGACAGGTCCCACAACGCAGCACTATCACAGGCAGGTGGGCTGATGCTAAAGTGGTTCAAACTTGGGCAAATTGTGCAAATCTTTGTCAACACTGAAGATATGATCAAAACAAGCAGTTAGGATGAGAAACTCATCCTTCCAAGTCAGATGGTATTTTAAAAGACACAGCCTACATGTAAGCTGCTGCCTTCTCTCCCATTTCACACCCCGCTGCCAAACCTTATCCTTCATCCTGAGGAAGCAGATGGAGAAGCGAAGGCTCTTCCCTACCTGCTCACACCCTGGAAGCCACCAACAACCTCCATCCACCACCGAGGTTCAGAGACTCACCGCCAGGGCCGCCAAGGACGTGTCAGCCCCCTGCACAGAAAACAACCCGTTCACAACAGGCTGTGAACCGTGCGCTTACTGAAGAGCCATCCTACCTGCTAGAGCATTAGAAGTGGGTTTAGAGAAACAAAAGCAGTTTTTGCACGGTGCAAAACAAAAAGCCTGCCCGTGACTAACACAAGCAGTTGCTTCTCTGCCTGCCTTGTGCAAGATCTCATAACGACATCATTTGCCCAGCTATTGAACCTTTGCATCACTTCGCATGACTTTCTAGCCCAGAAATGTTAGTATCTCTCCTTTCAGACACTTAAGGACCACGTTAAAATAAGAGAAATATTTTTGTATCTGTCTTTGTATGTCTATCTATATATATATAATTCCTAAGAACCTCTCCTCCTACATCTATTTTCCTTTGCGCTCCAGGGTTTGTTTGCTTTCCCTGGCATTACAGAGGGACCTTGACCGACAGATAATTCTGACATAGCTAATTTATTGCACAAGACTGTCCACTGCTCTTGAATTACGGAAAGCTCAAAGTCTGTTACAGGAAGCAACACTGCTTAGGCACAGCCTTCAGAAAACACAGAAAAATCTCACTATCTCCTTACAGATATATTTTTCTTTCATGGACTCTATTTCTTTCCATCTTAGAGGAGCACCTCCAGCGGCAAATACACAGCATTAAGGGGCGCAGCACCGAGGGATGCAGCTCCATTTAGCTTGATAAATGATTCAAAAGAGAGGAAGAGGCCCACCCAGGATTTGCAGATCTGGCCCACCAAATGCATCCCAGAGCACGCCTGGGCACTCCTCTGTGAGCCTGCCTTACTAGCAAGTATTAAAAAAAGAAAGTGCCCAAGCACCACCACTTTATTTCACTTTGAATCTCTTTGCTCCAGTTCCAATACAGGACTAAGGCTCTTTGACACAATGGGAAACATAAATAGCAGCAAAGCAATAATTACAGCTAGAGCAATGGCTAGGTGTCAAAATAATTTAATTTCAAAACTCTTGTAACACTTTTTTTGAGGTTTTTTCCTGAATTTCTTAGGGGGGGGTGGGGAGTATGTTGGAAACGTTTTACCTGAAATGCACTTCATGATTTTAGTACCGTTTCCATGATGCCTGCCTGCCTTTGGTGGTTACAACTTACATACTTCCCATTCTTTTGTGTTGGAAGGGTAAGCCTCTACCCTACTTGGCAAATTCAAACCTACTGATACAGTGGGATTTCTTTTCCTAGTTACACTTTGCAGACACTTCTGAAGTTGTCCACAGATGCCCTGGGATCCCTAAAACAGTGGTTTTAACAACTATTCAGATTTATTTATGATTAAAAAAATAAAAGTCCAATGTATTTCACAAATACAAGTAACAGTTTTATATCTATTTATACTCTTAAACTAAAGTTACCATCCCACCTAACGTTACAATGCAAAATCATTTTTCTTTGATCCCCCTCATCCCAGATTTGCACAGTGCCTCCCCAGGACACAAATGCAAAGCCAAGCAAGGAGAACACTACTGATAGTAAATCAAGCTTGCACAGATCCCATCTGGTTGATCATTAAGAAATTATGCTCCAAAATGCAACTCAGACATTCAAAAATGAATGACCAAGCAATCTAATTATGGAAGATATTTCTCAGTCATGTCAGCACTATGTGGTCTTGGCTTGTGATCAAGAATTAGCTCTGTCTAGAGCTGAGGAGCTCCAGCTACTCTGCTAATCGGAGGAGGATGCGCTGCGTTACCCAGTGTTAAAAAACAGAAAGTTTAGGGCTGTGGGCTGCTTCTCTTGAAGTTCTCTTATGCCACAGTGGAAAGTCACCAGAAGACACTGGGGCCCCCATTTTCCCACGAGGAGAGCTGTCCTTAGCACGTCCGCATCCCTGAGAATATACCCTCGCTTGAGCAAAGCGACAGGCACCGACATGGTTTGTGAGAAATCTCACGTCAAGCCTTTGCTTTAAATCAGCTAGCAGAGCTGATCCGTTCAGTATCCATCCACAGCACTCATTCCACGCCTGAGTTTGCAGGGAGAGCAATGCAACATCCCAGCGTCCCATCGCCTGTTCGGGTGATGGATCCAACACATGCCCCTTTGGTGAAAGGCTGTGGTGTTGGGAACTGCTTATGCCTCCACAGACGGACTCCGAAGCACGGCACCGTCAGAGAACAGCTTCAAAACACAACAGTGCTACAACCAGGGCACGCAGGGGAATGAAAACGATAAAGCCTGGAAAGCGGCTGCTGCCAGCGGTTCACGTGAGCATGGACCAGTTATGCACACAGAAAACCCTGACCTAGAGCCAAGACCAAAGACAACAGTCTTCGTTTCTCCAACTGGCAGTGAACCCCTCTAAAGAAAAGGAGTGAAAAATATGAGTATTTAGGCCCACTTAAACAGAGATCTAATGTTTATGTATATTATGTAAAGAACACTCATGGTGTGCGCTCACTGTCAAGGACACATTCGGCAATAATTATTTCCCAAGTTAAAACTCATCAAACAATGCCCATACAAGGCAACTCTTCTTCTACTGTTGAGTGTTAAAGACTCGGCAGCTTCTGTAATTTATCACCATGTGAGCACAGCAAAAATATAACTCTGCCACAGCTTCCTTTCAAGTTAGGCTTTTTATTGAATTGTTTGGCAGGGTGTGCAATCATCACGTCAGGGGCTGCATGGCAAAAAGAGCTTAAGTAGCAGAGAACGACTCCAAATATCTACCGCATATGCACACCATTGCTGCAGCTTGTCATGGATTTGCAGCAGATCTTTCCCATGGCCTGTCACAGCAAGACTTTTTCTCTATTTTATATTACATATGAATACAGAGAGAGAAATGAGGTACTGAAATTACGAAAGAAGCTTGCTCCTTGGCTAGCTAACAGCACACCTCTGGGGAACGGAGGTGGTGGTTTAAAGATAGAAATGCAATGGTACATGATGTTACCATCTGTACATCCAAGGAAATGTGCTCAGAAAGGTAATCTTGCAAACTTATGATTTAAGCCATTACAGAAACACCACATTTAGCAGACTCCAGGCACACAGAGTTTCTTCCAAATCAAGTAACTATTTTGCAATGTGTCGGAAAACAAGTTTTCATCGAATGAGTAAGTGTGCAGCGCAAACTCGGGGCTCCATGATCTTGAAAAGGAGTTCCCTTCACCAAACAATTTTCCAAGACCCTTTCAAAATGTTGCTTCTGCATGTCTAACATGCCTTCCCAGCCTGCTTCTGCTTCCCTTGACCGAGTTCATACTTAAAGTATACCTAGCTGCAAAACTAGCTAAACTTTCAGGAGTGGTTTGCTGGGAGGCAGGGGGGGTTAATTCTTTAAAACACTCCCATACACAGTCTAGCCCTTCATTGCAGCTCAGTAAACAAGCCAAAAGCAGTTTATGGTCCGAGATGTTACTGTTGGACTTTGCTTCCATGTGAGAAAATGGGCTGGGATAAGGTGAGCTGGTGGAGGAGTGGGAGGCAAACGCTGCTGGGGGACCGGTGAGCGGGGACACCATTTCAGCCTCATGCTCTGCCTCTTCCCCCTAGCACACATCAGCTTGTGTCATCTTTAAAAGAGTTTTATGACTTCCTCTGAAGCAACTACCAAAGGAATCCTGGACTGTAATGCCAGGCTCTAATCCGATTTCACACTAGACTTGCCTTCTAATTATCACAGAATATTAGGCTTCCACCCATCATATATAATTGACATGCTACCAAGGCTTTACAAAACCCCCAACAAAGATGACAAGAAACACTAGCATCACCCCTGAGCACAGCTCCGCTGCTCCGGCCCCACGTTAACAAGGGACGAGATGAAGAAGAAAGAAAAGTACGAGCTTGCGATCGACTCCAGTGGAGTCACTGAGACAGACAAGGCTACCGAACCACCCAACCAATCCAATCACCTTTAATTGTAGCCAAAATACCAAAACCTGCCCAGTTTTCCTGGCTACAAAATGAGCCAGGGATGCCCAGCACCCCCAGGAATGGACGGCGAGCTCTTGCCTGTCTGCGACGGTGCTGCCGTAATCCCTACGGGCTGTCTGTCGGCACAACCGCGCATCCCACCGCCGCAACAGCCCCTGCCCCCCAAGGCAATGCTGGGTCGCCCTTATCACTGCTTATGCTCCTTTTAGATATCTGCTAATGAAAAGCACTACAAAAATGCAGATAGTGTCTTGGCATATAAATATTTCCAGGTGAAATGACTGCTGCAAACACCAAAGGCAGAAAAAAGCGACCCTACTGCCTCCTCCCTGGCTGTCACAGACGCACGCTGCTTGAAGGAGTGCTTTTTGCCTGGTGTAAGCAGCAAACTTGAATTGTTAGTTGATGGCTCTTATCGGAGTACTCATTTTTCACCAGGTGGTCAGTCTCCTGCGCTTGCTTTAAAGCGGTGCTGCTGTGGGACTTGTGTTTATTTTACTGGGGAGAATACTCCTGTGGAGACGGTCGTGTGCCAGGAAGGAAGAGATGTAAAACAGCATCGAGGTCCTGCTAACAGAAGCAATGCATCCACGAAAGGCAGCAGAATTCAGAATTACAAGTTTTTAAGCTCACATCCTGCAAACAGTACAGCACTGCTGGTACCCTCTGGTCGGAGCGGGTCAGACCGGGTTGGGACATTCGGAGCTGTACCTCCTGTGATGTTCCTGAGCACACGGTGCTATTTTCAGCCTGAACCCCTATTTCAACTGCACGCTTCCAGAAGTGCTTTGTGCAGCATCCTCCCTACATCTATCACCATCAGACACAAAATATCATACCCCATTTCCAACAGAAATCACTTCCCATCCTAAAGGCCACCATCACACAACCAAAGTCAGCTCTCCTTTCTTCCCTCCACAAAACATTTGCAATTCCCATTGGGATCTCAAACCCAGAAAGCACCAAAAGAGAGAGAGCACCCCACATACCCAAACCTAGGTCCTCGCCATGGAGGTCAGCAGCCAGCATCACCCTCCAGCTGGGCACGGGAGCTCCAGCCCTTCCACAGCCACAGAAGCCCTGGTCCTGGATTTGACCATCATGGATGCTCATCCCCCCTTACAGCCCTTTTTTATCAACCACCCAGGATTTTTTAAACCAGCAGACATCTTCACATGCAGTCAGCTCCCAAAGCTGACTGGTAGGGTTATGGAAGTACTGCAATTTAGCAGCACGTGCCAGCGTGCAGCATATTTAACATCCCACTCAATTAGCAACCGTTTTATATAAATGGTTTATTTGCCTTATTAATGTTAAAGCCACTTGTTTCCCCTGTGCTTCCACTTAGGTTATTAATCAATGTGCGTTTCAGTTTTTTGCTGATTACTCTAATGGCACAGAAAAATTCCCCAGGCTCACAGAGAAAGCTTATAATATTGAAATAATTTTTTTTTTTTTGCAAACTTGTCAAGCAGTCAAAATACACTCTTTGATACCCAAACCAAAGCCCTTTCACCTACGCTTAACAACAGTGAACTATTTTCAGTCGAGCTTTACTGCATCTGTTAACTCAGCTGCTAATCCATCTTGCAGGCGTGGGGAACGCCAGCGCACACAATACCTCAGTGACATACCTCCCTTCAACACAACAAATAATCCTAATTATTTCCATAGCGCGTACCTACAGTTACTTAAAATATCATACACAACCGAGGTCTGTCTGGCTTCTATTTTTCCATTTTGCTTTGTTGACAGCTTCGGGTTCCCAAATTTACTGCCAAGAGGGTCAGGGACTGAAGAGAACAAGCGAGATTTATATCCATGTGTGTACATTAAGCCAAACGCACATTAGGAACCTTAATTTTCTACTGGAAAGAGCAACTTAGGACACAAAAAGGGCTCTTTCCTTCCACCCGTCCAAGTCCAAATTACCGCAAAACTCATCTTCGAGCTGATGACAGAGCCAGGTCCCTGAAGGACCGAGTCCAAGCAAATGCTGCCCGTTGAGGCCGACCGGAGCAATTTTGGGACATCCCTCCGGGGCGGAGGCAGACCAGGAGAGCCCTTCCCACGCTCCTAACACAGCTCTTCAGCCCCAGAGACAAAGACCTGTCTCTGCTCTCTGTGGCACCCCAGAGAAGCATCACCAGCCAACTGAGGTCCCCTCCTGCCCGGCTGTCCCGTTGGGGTTGGGGCAACGGAGGGGTTCAGGTGATGTCCCCAAGGACCAAACCCCAAAACTCCCTACAGCACGTCTGAGCCCAGGAGCGCGCCCTTTGCAGGTGATGTCCAAGCGAGGAGGATGCAGGATCTCACCTTCAGCGGGGTTTTAAGAGTTCGTTTAAAGTTAAACCCTGCTCACCTGAGGAAAAGTACCACCGCCACTCATTTCCACAGCACAACCAACAATTTCCTTCTCAACAGGTGGCCCAAATACTGTGAGGTTTTACACCCTGGAAGAATATGCCTTGATAGAGCGCGCTTTCAGTCCAACAAACAGGATATTGAGTCAATTAGTGGCACACCAAACACAAACCAGACAGATGAAGATAACGCATTTCTGCAAACATCAAAAGAGAGAGAAACCACACAAAGACCTGAATATACAAGGAAAAAAAAAATACTACATAATTAAACTTATTATTAAAGCAAACCTGGAGAGTAAAATAGCTCTGGTTAACTAGAGGATTCCCCCTGGCTCTAGCTAAGACAGAAACCTTCAATGAAAACCAAGAGTTGTTTCTTAATTAAAAAACAAAACCAAAAAACCCCACTTGACATGGCTGAGTGAGAACTTAGGAAATGCAAATTCTCTTTATTATCACCGAATTCTTTAGGCATTAAATAGTTTTCACAACATG
The DNA here is from genome assembly GCF_026419915.1 of Harpia harpyja. Classification (NCBI taxonomy): domain Eukaryota; kingdom Metazoa; phylum Chordata; class Aves; order Accipitriformes; family Accipitridae; genus Harpia; species Harpia harpyja. Next base: position 17,244,817 of record NC_068957.1, read on the forward strand.
TCTCTGCCTACGTGCCCTAAGTGAGAGGTGTTACACAACAGACAAGTTACGCTGAAAATTATCTTTGGTTTTTTTCACTTCTCCGGTGAGGAGGACAGATATACAAGGTGCACAAGAGACCCATCTCTGGGATGGCTGAGACAGGTAGTGCCCCTGTCCCTCCATCGGCCACCAAAGAACAGCTAGAAAGCCCAACACTTGCAGTCAGTAATTCTGGGTATACGTAAAGGTAAAAGTCATAATAAAAAAAACCAACCCTGCATACAGCCAGTGATCAGACTTCAGAATTCAACAAAAATTGTCCAGCAGATTTTACAGGGAACAGCAAATACACAGAATTACTGAAGCCTCAGGCACAAGGAACAGTAAATAGAAGAGATCTGGCTGGGAGACAGTTACTTTCTTTGTAAGACTTCTCATTTTTTCCTCAAATTCCCCCTTAAGAAGGCAAAACAAAGCCAAAAAACCTCCCTGTTTGTTTTTTTCCCATAAAGCTTTGGGCTATTTGCCAAAAAAGCAACTTTTAACCAAAATGGATTCTGCCACAAACACTGTCATTCGTACTGGAATATTTTTTCCCTCTTAACAACATTTTCTCCCTCTGCTTTTGGCCTCTCTCCCTCTGTGCTCCCCAGACCCTCCACCGGGCACCTCCCGGGATGCTCGCCGGTGCAGGAAGGCACCACACACGGACAGGCAGGAGAAGCAGGAGTACGCCGCTGGCAACCACTTTTCCAGTAATTTTTTTTTTTTTTCTATTCCTTTTCAAACCTAGCTGATTCCAGTGTCAATGCACAAAAACATGTTTCAGAGCCACACAGTAGTTTCTTGTGAGATGCACCCAGACTCACCTATTTGTGCCAGCAGACTGGTCATCTGCTGGCGAGTCCCAGATTTGGCAGTAGATGACCCCTGAAAGCTTCAGCAACGTTTTGAGGTCATACAGCCCTAGTGATCCTGGGGATCGTGCTTTATTTGGAAAAAACCCAAACAAATGACCAAAAAAACCTCAAAAGAAGGTGTTCATGGTTTTGTGGAGGCACTCTGTCTGACAGAGATCTCCCCAGTTGAGAGCTGAACAACCAGAGAAAGCCACAGCTCTCCCAAATGGTGGCACCGGCACATTTCAAGGCAAGGACCACTGTCCCAAGGCACTGGTGCCGTGGCTGTGCAGTCAGCCCCTCCGAACATCCCACCCTTCCGATGTCGCCAGCTACGCAGGGGCTCGACAGAAGTGAAGTTCTCCTGCTTGCAAAAGCAAAAACAAGCATGCGCTATCGCACAAAGTGGAGCTACCATTTCCATGTGTTAAAAGCACACCAGCAGGAATAAAAGTACTAAAGGGCATGTGAACTGGCAACTATGACCCAAGCAAAAATTTAAAAAAGCCCCAAAACCTAAAGATGTTTTTAATTCCTTAAATAAGAAGCAAAGCTCATGAAATTCAGCCACAATTTCCTGTTTTCAACTTAAAATAAAATTAAAAAAATATCCCGGGCTTTATACAAACAATAATCTAATCTATAAATTGGAACGCAAGAGTGATGTTAATTAACTTCCAGAGAGATTAATTCTCTATTGCGGGATCCAAAATAGGCACTGCAGAACCTGCTGCAATTCTGAGACCAACTTTACACAGAAGGGAGGGAAAGGAGAGGGGGGAAACAAAACACAAAAACCCAAAACACAACACCAAGCTGCAAACAACTATATTGAAGGGCAGTGTACAAATAAACACGCAAATATCTGGAAAGTAGCAGGATGATGTTTTTCATCCCTAAGGACACACTCCTTCACCCTGCCTTGGGTGGTTTTGGTCAGGGAGGACAGCGAGCAGCATGCAGGGACTCGGCAGAGAGCCAGGACCAGCCAGGGCCACCCAAAGTCCTAGTTTACACGGGCAGGAGGTCTACTCTTGCTCCACCTTGCTTTGACAGCAAAACCCACGCAAGTCCCTTGCTCCACGCAGCTGCCAACAGCGCGGCTCACTTCCCACCCTGCAAAGGCAGCCTGGACTTCGGACCAGAGCACCGACTCCTCATCGCCTTCCTCCTGCCGCCCGTGTGCCCCCGGCCACCCATACCGCAGCACCCGGTGCCACCGACCCCCAGGAATCCCGTTCGGTGGGGCGAGCAGAAGCGAGCCAAAGCTCTGCACTGAAGAGAAACACTCCGTCTTCTCAATTTGCGAGAGTATCACTTGCTTGGGGGTTTTTGGGGGCAGGAGTTATGACTTCTGGTAACTGAAAGTATAAACAGATGAAAAGCTTCAAGGGTTCAGGTGTAGCAAAGTCCAGCTATAATCTAACAGTCGGCTCATCCCAGGAAACAGGGCACCCTCCCCTGCCTCTGCACATCCCCGTCATCCCCAAAGGCACCTCACAAGACAGAAAACCGTGAGCTTTGGACTGCTTCTGTCAGGAACGGCTAAAACCCGAGGGCCAAGGAAGAACAAGTTCACTCGGGCAGGTTGCCCACCCACACCTGCCAAGAGCCACGGGCAAGTGCCGCCCCACGACCCTGCCCAGCAGACCCCACAGCCACCACCGGTTCCCCTCCCTTGCCACCGAGGCAAATAACGAGGGGTTTGCCAGGCTGTTAAGGGTCTGACACCAGCGTTTAGATGAGAGCAACCGGGTGCAATGTTCTTTTCAGGCCTGATGTGGAAGGGATCAGTTTTCACCCAGCAGTACACCGGTGACCACCCGGAGCCATGCCCGTGCCCCATCTGCCCTTGCCGGTGTGCTGCCAGCCCGGAGGGTCCTGCTGGCACCCGCGGCATCAAAGGGCATCGTCCCTCCATCCTCCGGCTGGGCCACATGCAAACTTCGCTTTCTTCCAGGCGGGGACAAATCTTCCCCAGAGCACAGAAATACAATGGGATTAACTCTTTTGGTCTGGCCGCCCAGGTCTCTCAGGTCCCACTTGACGGACGGTCGGCTCCAGCCAGCATTTCACGCCACTTTGGCTCGCTGAGGACCAGCCCTGAGGGCCTTCACTCCCCAAATCCCCCATTATTCAAGCCAAGGGATACCCGTGGCCTTTCTGCAAGACCTGAGTAACCAGCCTGACCTACGAGAGGAGGCAAGGTCCCCAAAACACCTCCGACAGCACCATGCCATTGCTCAAAACAAGCTCGCTGGCACGCAAAGTCCTTCAGCAAGAGGCCTCCTACCCGCCTCAGCTCAGCCCCAGGATGAGCGTTCAGCAGTTGGGGGACGTCAGCTCCCTGCACAAAGCGACAGTTGTGCAATGCCAGCAAAAACAGAGCCCAGGCATGGCGAGAATCATTCATTTGTAGGATATTTCCCACCAACTGCAGAAATATTTGCTCCAACAGCCTTGAAGTCTTTAAGGAAGAACTCAACTTTTTTTTTTTTTTTTTTTTTTCCAATCCACTATTTTCCATTTCTCCATGCAGTGACTAAACCAACCCAAACCTACCCAAGTCCTCCACGAACAGACCCTAACTGCCAGACTTTCCCCGTGTAGAACAGAGTCGCTCCCCGCATGGCCACGTCCTGCCGCCCCTCGTAGGACAATTAGCCTTAATCCTCGTTAGTTTTGTACGTTTCCTTTAAATCCTGTTACCGCATTCCTCCGTGCACTCGAGCGCGGCTCAGCCAGCCTCCTCCGCCGCAGCGGCGGTGACGGTGACCCCACGGTGCCTCCCAGCTCATGACCTGCCAGAGCTGCACTGGTCCCAGGGGCTGCAACGCTCCCGGACTAATCTATCTTCACTGATTAGTTCTTAATCAGGAAGGCAGACGTGAATGAAGGGTGCAGATGAAAAGAGAAAGGGGGAGGGGAGTTAAATAGAAAAAAATAAAGATCTTCTTCCAGGAAAGGTTGGCCTTTGCTGCTTTAGGAGACAACTATTAAAACTTGGTCCAAAAGCAGCGTTTGAAGTCTAGCTACTTTCATATTTATAAAGTTTGAGTCACTCCAGAAAACCTCCGCCAAAGCAGACCGAGTTGGGCTACTACATTAATTTATTTTGGAAGTTCATCCAAGCCTTGGTTAAAGATAAACAATGCGCCTGGATGTGAGAGAACATCAGAGCCAGGCTGCCGGAGCGGCGGGGAGCTTCCACTCGCTTTGATAGCACCAAGGCACGAGATGGTATCAGCGCAACCCAAAACGTACTCACTCCTTCCTGGAGAGGAACGGCGAAAGCGCTGGGAAGCTACTGCTTGTCCTTGGGAGGCATTCTTGCCATACTAATATTATGCAAAGGATTCAGCTTAGAAATCTCAGGCACAATCAAGGCATTTAGACCTGACTCATTAATGGCCAACAGTTAATAGGCTGGAGCTGTAATTCCTCTGTCTGGGGGCTTGGGGGTGTTTAAGCCAAATCTGTAAAAAAAAATATATATATATTACAGCTGCACTATTAATCTGTTACTGAAGGTAGGAAACACCTTCCAGTCCGAAACACCCCGAAAACCAAAAGTAAAACCAGACTTTATCAGGTCTCCACTGATTCCCAAAGGCAGTAAGCGCATCAGTATTCCTAAACCTGTTTCCAGCAGGGACATGGAAAAAAGTGATCGGTAACATGTCTTACCGCTCAGTACTCTTTAACACACCCAAGGAAAATCCTCCACGAAACAAAAGTTTTACAGAGCGCAATTCGCTCAAGAGCAGCACCTGCATGTCAAGACTACAAATTAAGTCTTTGGAGCCTGCCACCCTCCTTTCAATTTAAAGTTTAAGGCAACACCAACACACCAAAAACCAGGGTCTTTCTTGTGAAAAGCTGATCTGAAAACACATGGTTAACATATTGCCAAATTTGAGAGACACCCCGAAAGAGCGATGATGCGAACTTTTGGGACTTCAAATAAACAAATTTGAACTAATCAATCTGGAAAGTCTGTTTTGTATTTGTGGCTTTGGGTTTGCTGTTTTATGTTTCTTTTTTTGTCTTCGCTGTTTGTTTGCTTTCAATTACCCGGGCCCCTCCTTATCCTAACCTCTAAAACTTCCTGCGCCGAGCCGGCCGGGAGGCAGGCAGCAAGACACCATAGTCATGCAATTGCAAATGTGAGCTGGAGGATGCTCCTTCTTCAAAAGCCGCTGGTTTTGCTCTTAAATGAACTTTTTTTGGCGTATCCCCCCCACGGCAAGGGTATGACACCGGCAGTTTGGCGTCCTCTCCTCTGGAGCGGGGACTATTTGCTGTTTCCCAGGTCATCTGGTAAGCTTTGCTTGCTGCCTCCTGATGTGGGTTTTATCACCTCAAGTGGAGCTACTATTTTCTTTATGGCAACCCTGGTTTTTAAGGTTTTATCAGATCACTGCGATTACAAAAGCTTCACTTACGTACTCAAAAGCTCCTATAAAACCTCTAGTTCAAGGTTTATTTGGTCTAGGTGGTTTTCAACTTGGAGGAATGACTTGCAGACGCAAGTAATTTGTCCTACAAGCTTTGACTGACCAGTCACTCAGTGCGCTCGAACCATGCCTGCCTTCTGAGCAAAACTCCATCAAGTCACTGACCAAAAGATGTTCTTTTAAGAATATTTAAAAAAAAAAAAAAAAAGGGCAGGAAAAAAAAAAAGCTTGCAGCAAAAAGGAAGTTTCAATTACTTTGTGAAATCAAGCAGAAAAATTAAGATCCAAGCAAACTTTATTAGCTCTGACAAGCAAATGCTGATGTCTTTGTTTCCGATGTGCGCAAAACTTCTACTAAGGAGGGGTGTGTGGTTTGGGGTTTGATTTTCCTTCTTTTTAAGCCACAGAAATATGCATCCTTTTCTTACAACGTGCTTTGCTACAACTGGGTTTTGTAAAGATATTCAAACGAAGGAACTGGCGCAGAGCTATCACAAAGCAGCTGATTCTTCTTTAAGCATCCACCAATATTTCCATGTGTCAATAGTACTTCACAACCACATTTATCTATGTGAAAACCCACATTAATAAGCCCTTCCCCTGCCTGCAGAGCTTGCCAAGCAGAGTAACAGTGCAGATAACTTAAGAATTTAGAGCAGGTTAAGAGACTTCAGAAAAAGATACACAAAAGGCCAGATTTTCAAATGCATTTTGCATCCACACATTTTTTCAAGACAGTTTGGCTCTTATTAAGCATTTCATATTCAGTTTGTGGTCTGCGGTCTGGGGGCGACTGGAGGGGTCTGTGGAAGCACACACATAGGCAGTAGTCTGAAGCTTGCAATATAGGCAACTGTGGCTCCCCCCAAAAATTAATTTTTAGAGGCCTCACAAACTAAGACAGTTTGAGAGAGCTATGCTATCTAATGCCCCTGTATTGGTTTTGTGTGGCAAGGTTTTGGTAGCGGGGGGGGTTACAGGGGTGGCTTCTGTAAGAAGCTGCTGGAAGCTTCCCCTGTGTTCGAGAGAGCCCATACCAGCCGGCTCTAAGACAGACCCGCCACCGGCCAAGGCCGAGCCAATCAGCGATAGTGGTAACGCCTCTGTGATAACATTTTTAAGAAGGAAAAAAAGTTGGGACGGCGGTATTCTGCAGCCGGAGAGAGGAGTGAGAACATGTAAGAGAAACAACCCTGCAGACCCCCAGGTCAGTGAAGAAGGAGGGGAGGAGATGCTCCAGGCGCCGGAGCAGAGATTCCCCTTGCAGCCCGTGAGGAAGACCACGGTGAGGCAGGCTGTCCCCCTGCAGTCCATGGAGGTCCACGGTGGAGCAGATCTCCACCTGCAGCCCGGGGAGGACCCCACGCCAGAGCAGGTGGGTTCCCGAAGGAGGCTGTGACCCCGTGGGAACCCCGCGCTGGAGCAGGCTCCTGGCAGGACCTGCGGATCTGTGGAGAGAGGAGCCCACGGAGCAGGTTTTCTGGCAGGACTTGTGACCCCGTGGGGGACCCACGCTGGAGCAGTCTGTGCCTGAAGGACTGCACGCCGTGGAAAGGACCCATGCTGGAGCAGTTCGTGAAGAACTGCAGCCCGTGGGAAGGACCCACGTTGGAGAAGTTCGTGGAGGACTGTCTCCCGTGGGTGGGACCCCACGCTGGAGCAGGGGAAGAGTGTGATGAGTCCTGCCCCTGAGGAGGATGAAGCGGCAGAAAATAACATGTGATGAACTGACCGTAAACCCCATCCCCGTCCCCCTGTGCCGCTGGGGGGTTGGTAGAGTATCCAGGAGTGAAGTTGTGCCCGGGAAGAAGGGAGGGGTGGAGGGAAGGTGTTCTGAGATTTGGTTTTATTTCTCATTACCCTACTCCGGTTGATTTGTAATAAATCAAGTTAATTTTTCCCCAAACTGAGTCTGTTTTGCCCGTGACGGTAACTGGTGAGTGATCTCTCCTATCCTTATCTCGACCCACAAGCTCTTTGTTATATTTTCTCTCCCCTGTCCAGCTGAGAAGGAGGGGGAGTGATAGAACAGCTCTGATGGGCACCTGGCGTCCAGCCAGGGTTAACCCATCACAGCCCCATGCAGCCCTATGCCGCTCCTGCCGAACAAACCATCTCCTCCGCCAGAAACTTCCACTGGCTCCCAGCTACCATCTCCCTGAGGGCGGGAGGGCTGCAAGTTGTTGGAACAGTTATTTCCCCCCCACCCAAGGACCAAAAAGTCTCATTTGCTTAGAAAAAATTCAGTCCAAGAGCAGGTCCTGGGTGGACGTAAATGAGATTTCAGTTATAAGCGGGAAGTTTTCCACAAGACATTTTCATAGCAACACAGAGACCGTTTTGGCACCAAAGGGAAGGCAGAGCACTCGCGCCGCTCCACGCTTGCAGCTCCCTGGTTGTCCCCCCAGTTTAGCTCAGCACAGGACGACCTTCTCAGCCTGGACACAGGCAAAGGCCTTTCCACAGCAAGCCAGTTTTGGGCCCAGTACTTCAGCTGGGAACTTCCCATTGCAGAGCAGCTTTACAGAGTAGGAGGCCGGAGGAACCACTGCCATCAACCCAAAGATGCTTCTCCAGAACATCACAGCCACAACCCAATTATGAGTTTACCTGCAGGAACCCACCCGACATCTCACTATGAAGCTGCACACTACGAATACCCAGTAAAGCAGCAAGTCTGTGGCACGCTGCGTTTTTCAGCCTTGCCCACAAAAGCACACAAAGGCTTTTCCTGCTCCATCAGTGACCCCAGCGATGCTGCCAGCCCCTCGCTCCAGCCTGCCTTCCCAGGAAGGTGACGCTGCTCTGCCCCACGTCTTCCCTCTGCTCATGACTCTAGAAACATTTCCCAATTTCAGCTGGACCAGAAAGAGGCACCAGTTAAAGGGGTTTCAGATATAATTAGCTCGCGTCAATCTGATGCAAACCAGGGTTGGGGAAACAAGCCCAGATGAGGTTGGGGAAACAAGCCCAGATGAAGGGCTCTGGGAGGGACGGCCAGCAGAGCTTGATCTCGTGGCAACTCTTCCACCGCAGCCGGAGGACCAAGGCACGCACGTGTGCTTCCCAGCTCACCCCCTCCCACAGTCAAAGCTACCAGCCGCTATCGCGACGGGCTCCCTGCGGCTATCAAGTCCTGGCTTGCCAGGCCATCAGAAGAAAGGCTGCACGGGAAATTAATGAGCAATCTGTGTACATGATATTGGGGGCAGGGGAGAAAATTAAAAAAAAAAAAAAAAAATCATACGCTTTCTGCAGCAGGACACCACAATTTGACATGACTTTCCAATTTTAAAGGTTAAAAAACTCACACCACGTGTTATTGCAAAAGGCACGAAAGAACATGTTGCTCAACGGGGATGCCAGCACTGAAAACAAGGAGGTGGGTCAGGTTTAAATCTAAACAGGTCCACCGCACATCCATCCTAGGGCCACTGTTTATAAGCAGAGAAAGGCAACTTTATACACAAAGATCACACACTAGCGGTTCCTGGCTGTTCCCAGGAAGAAAAGCTGCTTTTCAGCTGAACTTTGAGAACTGTTCATGTAAATAAGACAAACCTCCAAAAAAGCACACAGCTGGGCCTGAAGCATTGCATGGAGAAAGGCAAATAAGCGGTACAACAGGAGACAGGGGAAGTCCAGCGCCAAAAAACCCAAGGCGCTACTTTTCCAAGACCTTTGAAACACCCCCAAAATTGGGCCGCCACAGGCAGCTAAGAGCCAGGGAGGAAAGGGAGAAACTGCCAGTGGAAATCTTCCCTCCAGCAAGCGGCACAGCCCCGGGTTTAGCCCCCCTGAAAAAAAAAAGGGGAGCAGACCCCTTCCAGGCCCCAGAGAGTCGGGAGGCACCAACCCCAGCTCTGCCTTACCCCGGGCATGGCAGGCAGGGCGCCCGCCGGGAGATGCCACCGTGGCAGAGCCCAATGCCGGGATCGCTGCCTCCTCACCTGGGGGCATTTACTGGGAGCAGCAGTGCTGGGACGGGAGCACCGGCGACGGTCGGAACCATCCCCTACACCTCCCACGTCTCAGTTTTATCTCCCCTTAGACAACGCACCTCAGAGCTAAGACCACACCTGAGTTTGTAAATAAGATTTTTACCTGAAAAAAGGTGCTTTTAAGCCCTTCCTGGCTACTCCCACCAAGCTTTACTTTTTTAACAGCCCGGGCATCTGTTGCAGAAGCCACCCAGCTCACACAAGCAGCGCACTGTGCTCAGCCAGCAAAACGCGACCTACGTCCGAAAACCCATCCCGCTGCTGGAACAGACTCCCAATGTATTCCCCAGGCCTGGAACTAGCAGCCTGCCAGCATTTGTGAAAAAGGCGAGGCTGAGTAGTTTAGCCTACCCTGGAAGAGGCAAGGAGGGGAGTGGGAGAGAGAGGAGAAAGGATTAAGATAAGGATATCACAAAATTAAAAATTCCTCCTTCTCCCCCTCTCCAGGATGCCCTATCTACGCCGCTCTCCTCGGCACAGCTGTGAACACCAGCCTTATCTGCCAGCAGGTTCACACAGGCACTCCTCCTCCTCCTCACATTAGCATAGATAAATCTCAACATCTTTTCAACAACTTGCAAGCCAGCTTCTGCGCCGCCAAGTCTGTTTGAGCAGAATCGTCCCGGGAGGGACAGCAGCGTCCCAGATGAAGGACAAAGCCACAGAGGACAACCGCCTGCAAGGAGGGCCGGAGGGCACAGGAGACCATTTCAGCCTTTTACAACGAGACCACCTTTTTGGTTTCCCTACCCTCCTTCCAAACACGTTTCACCGTGCAGGCACATGCCTTCTCAGTCCTGCTCTGCACAGGAACACGGCACCTCTCCCTCCCCACATCTGAGGTGGCTTTGCCCATCCCACACGTTGGATGGCTCATGCCACTCACGCAAGCCGAGCCGCTTAGGTCCTGCCTCTGCTTTTGGAGAAACCCTTCCCCAGCCTGTGAAGGGACCCGAAGCTGGGATCTGCCCTGCAGCCAGCAACAGACCCTACACCACCCAGAAAGGTCTCCTCCCCCCAAGCCAACACACGGTCACATCTTCTCTAGGTATTTTTGGAAAAGCAAGTTTGAGAGACCTCAGCGCCGGGTATCACAGAGACACTCCACCTGCAGACCCAAATTTTGATCCCCTCTTGTGCACAGCAGCTGGGCTTGTGCAAACAGCTTCGGTGGGGTGGAAAAACAACACGCCCGGTTGAAAGCACGTTATCGTACCAGGGGACAATTGCACGGAGGCTTCTGCTGGCAGGCATCAAAGAGGTTTATTTTGTCTTTTTAAGCACGGCCCTGAGCAACCTGGGGGGAGGAGTGAGTGCAAACAGGACCTTTGCCATCCACCTCCCAGGCGGTACCATCGAAATCCACCGGCAGGAAGGTTAAGAGCCCCCAGCGGGCTGCGAGCCCCAGGGAGGGGATGGGTGATTAGAAGGATGGGATGCATTTACCAGTTGTGTTAGTCCTTCCCAAGCAGGGAGAGGGGCTCTCGCCCTCCCCACAGCCGCTGCTGTGCTGTCCTGGCACCCTCTGTCAGCAAAAACACTCTATATAAAGTTTGCAGCTAAAAAAAGCCCAGAGGAGAGATGGGCAGTCCCTGCAGCCGGGAGGCATTTAGCAACCCGCAGGCGTCACGAAGCGATGCTAGCAGGGCTGGGATGAGGCTTTAGTGCAAGGGCTGCCGTCGGTGGCATTCCCGCCTGGGCTGGGGGTCTCCAGTGGGTGACTGGGCTGCGACCAGAGCAGCTTCCCACTGTGGGGATGAACCTGTCCTGTAGATGCACTGGGATAAAAGAGGCCAAGAAGCATCCAGACAAGCAAAGCGTTGAGGGGCCATGCTGGTTCAAATCGGCGTGCCTGGGGCTCAGCCAAGGAGATAAATGCAGGGACAGGGCAGAAAGCATACAGAGGGCAGAAAACCAGGAGTCAGCAACTCTCCCATGAGAGCCCAAGTGCTGACCACGACCAGGTTTCAAGTGCTTTCAGTGCAGCCAGCCATGTGTTTCCACCCACCAGTCAAGACTTTTTTTTTTTTTTTAAAACTCTACTCCCTCTTAAAAAAAAAAAAAAAAAAAAAAAGAAAAAAGTTTCCTATCCTTCATCACCAAAGGGAAAGGCAGGGATAGGAGAAGTATAGCCTTCCAGCCTGGACACCCCGGGACAAAAGTCCAAGCTAATACTGAAGTCTTGAAGCTTCACCTGAGCCCCCAGGTAAGAAGAACATGTTCGAAACTGCTGCAGGCTTAGGGACAGCCCCCCTCCTGCTCTCATGCTATTTTCAAACAATGACATTTTTTCCAAAACAAAGTGTTTTGCAATCCTTGAGCAATCCTTTCCTTTTCCAATAATAAAAGTGAAATTCTCTTCATTCTCCGCCGGTCGAGACGCACAACCACAGGCACAACCACCAGCTCCAAATCCACCCACCCCGCAGACAGCCACGTCACAGCCCTCTCCCCAGGCTCCCGCACTGGGCTGGCACCAGGCAGGTCTTGCTGCACCACAAGCTGCTCACAGAAGATTTGGAAAAGGTTAAATTTTAACTTGAAACTCTTACTAAACAGCTTGACTTGTCTTCTGAACCTAGCTCCTGTAACTGAGGGATTTCACTTAATCTATTTAACTTCCAAGTGTGCTGCTTCTGCCATAACTTGTTTCCCCAAAAAGAAATTGCTTAATGTCTCAGAATATTAAAATAGATATATTACTGACAAGCCATAGAGCTGAAGATGACCTATTTCGCATAGCAATATAAATATTTCCAGGTCCTAACAAAGGCACAGGAAAAGTAGCTCTACATCAAAATGTAACAGAAGCCAATAAAGAGATTTGCTCTGAAAGAAATTAATATGAATCAAATCCCAAGGAAGCGGATTTCATGGCACAATCCTCCTATGTTAACTGCCCGGTAGTCTCCCAAACTGCCAGTCCAAAGGCAACATACAGTAAAATTTACATTCTGTGGTCACTCTGACACACATCTGGTGCAAAGGCTGGCACTTTAAAATAAAAAGCCATTGAAAACATTTCTGGAAGAGCTTCGCAGTTTAAAAACAGCGCCTAGGAACTAAGTAGGACCGAGCAATTCAATCCCAGAAGACACACAGGCGGCCCCAGCGTACATCCCTGGATCCAGCTGGGAGAACACAAAGGGTTAAAACTCACAGTGGGCTCATGTAGCAGGAGCATGAAGGGCCTATTTAAAAAGAAGAATCAGAAATAAGGAATTTTGCCAGTTTTTACCCCTGATAAATCCACATTCCAGTCTGTCAGCTATCTTGTTATCCCCAGAGCTGCTGAAGTGTCTTTGGCTGTAACTATGCATGACTCCGGCTTTGAGTAATGGAAATAAAGTATGTGCGTTGTGACTGCAGCGTTCCTTTCCCAACCCCAGAAAAAGAAAGGCAGAGCAGGAGAAGATCCTAGAGCAGCTCAGGGATTTTGTACGGAGAAGTTGGAAAGCTGCTTGCACCCTACTTCAGCTGCCCACCCCACCAAACCTGCCTGGGGAAGGATGCCTAGAAGTTGTAAAGGAGATGCCAAGTTTTAGCCTAATACAGCAGCTTTTATCGTCTGCAATAACAAACAAATAAATACTCTTCCAGATTCACAAGTCCAGTTTAGCTGGCAATTCGTACCCGGCAAACATTTGGAAGCAGTATTGTAAAATTAAACAAAGCTATCATTTACAGGAAACCCTGCCTCGAGTACAAATTATAGAGTTGTTAAGTTTATCTGGCAATGCCTTGCCCCTGAGTGCTATATAATTATTCCTAAATCTTTCAGGAAAGAATGCAAATATTTTAAAGCCGTAATTCATTGACAAGGAGGAAGTCTCGTTTAACCTTCTGTGCATATTTTGATACCTAGAAATTAACCCCTACTCGCCACAACTATTTTTCAGTATCCTATTGAGCTGGCTGGTTGGCGAGCGGACCCATCCCTGGTTTCGGCAAGGCTGGCCGGGAGCGCCAGGTTCGCCCGGCACCCTCGCCCGTTTGCAGACCATATTTTCAAAGCAGCTTCGGGGCTGGTCTGGAGCAGCACCATGCCAGCCAGGCTGTTCCCCGCGCGGAAGCCTTCCCGGTAAGGGAGGTTTCAGGCTGCTGAAAAGGCTGGCTGTTCTCATGGGGGTTACGGCAAAAAAAAGTGGTATAAAGGAGCCTTTAATAAAGCGGAGGGCTGAGTTATGCGGAGTTTTGCTAGCTAGGCGCCTGCCACAGGGGTGTCCGCATCCCTTTGGTGGGCTGGATTCAACGGGGCAGAAACAGCCCTGAGCCCCGTCCCTTCGAGCCTCCTCTAGCCACCAAGCCACGGCTCTCCAACCAGCCCCAATTAACTCACGTTAATTAGCAGAAGCCACGTGGCTGAAAGCACTGCCACTTCCCCAACCCCCCAAAAGACTTCTGTTTTCTTTACAAAGGAGAAGAAAATCAACTCATCCTGTGCTCAGGCCCTCCCTCCAGCAGCCAAGCCCTTAATCTACCACTGGCACCAACTCATTTGGGGCGTATTTCTAAAGAAATGGTCACTTGCAGCCAAAGGGGAGAGGGTGTGTATCCCCCGAGACAGGCAAAAGGCATCTGCAAAGCCACACACGCAGCCCCCCACCCTCCCAACGGTACCCACCAGGCAAGCACCCATGGCCCCGTGGGGACTCATCCTGCTCCAGAGCAGCGCTGTGCCCGCAGGGTTGGATATGCCGGCCGTGCACTGCCTGCGGGCACTCAGCTTTGCCATCAGAGCTGCTCTGAAACCATAACGCACCTGCTATTAAGCTAAAATGGAAAAAAAACCAAACAACAACAAAAAAAAACCAACCACAAAACAACACCCAACCTTACCTTTTCAAAAGGTAGCGCTCAGGCTATTGCATTCTCCTTCCAGTGGCATTATTTATTTAATAAGAGCTCAGTGGTGGGTGTTATCCCCCGGCGCTACCCGGCAGTTTCTCAGCACCACTGCTCAGACGGCGGGATGCTGCGGGAGGCAGGCGCTGGCAGCCTGTCGTACAGCAACGCCACTGTTCACAATTACTCAGACACGGGAAGCAAACAAGTACCGTATCAAGGTTAGGCTGCAGCGGTTAATCCAGTAGTTTCGTATACACAAACAATATCCATGATGCACAGCGACCGTCACAGATGAGTGCTTCTGATACGGTGGATCTCAGAGGTGAAAGGACCTGGCTTCTTTCTCCCTGTGGAAGCAGGTCAGTGGATTCCCTTCCTTGCAGGTAACTAAACCCAAGAGTTTTTAGTACAAAGATGAGCACTGTACTGAGATATCACCCAAAACGGATTTAAACCCAACTCCGCTAAGATGCTATGATGCTCCAAACTGCCACCTGGGTCTTTCAGAAGTCGTCCCAGCGATACAAGCTCCCTTCGCCTCCTCTCCTTTGCAATGACAAGTTGTGAGCTTTCTTCCACGCCTGGAGCCGGGGAAGGGAGGCCAGGCCAGACTTAAAGCCCTCGCACCGCCTCCTTGCCCCAGTGCGAGCCCGCTGCCGCGCTCAGGGAGCAGGGAGGCAGAGGCGCGTAAAACCGAACCAGCGAGCGATTGCACTAGAAGAAAGCAATCTCATTATGAGAGCTAATGGAAGGGAACCACAATTATTATGTAAACAGCACTGAATCATTAGCAGTCGCTATCAAAGCCATTTGCCCCCCCCACCAAGAAGAAAAGCATACGGTCCTATGGCACCCTCAGCTCCGTCTCTCAACCGAGCCAAAACTCAGGAGGAAGCCTGTTTGTTTTCGTCCAGTCCAAACCAAGCCACTGGCACAGCTCTGACCTCTGATCTTCACACCAGGGTTCTGACAGCTGCCTGCTCCCAGTGCCTCTGCCCTGGCAGGGGGGGCATTGCCACTGATGCCTCACCGCCTTGTCCCACCGGGCACCCTGTGCTGCCTCAAAACTGCCAGCTACCACGCTTTAGAAACCCAAAGGTTGGCAGGTGGGCAAAAAAAAAAAAAAAATCCACCTGGCACTACTCGGAGGAAAGGTAAAGCCTGCCTGGGTGCCCATGCGTACCTGGCAAGGGAATTATTTTCCATCAGGCTCATAATTGTGCTGGTTTCTTTGGTCACATAAATGCCCTGTCCTCTCATGGGAACAGGTCAAAGAAAGCCAGAGAGGCTGCAGGAGGTTATTTTTCCCCTTTATTGCTATCATGCAAAATCTCTCCCTATCACAAATTTTTTTCTAATAGCACCCACCAGAGCTGGGCAAAGCTGCCTGCTCTTTAATCTTCCAGGGGACAAAGTTACCTTTAAAACAAACAAGCAAGCAAGATCCCTTGTAAAGAGGACAGTTGGCTATAAAGACACTCCAACAAGATCCTTGTGTTTGTAGGAGAAGCAAAAAACTGCATTTCAGCCCAGGAAAAATCCTGGCTCCGTCTTTATGTTCCAAGAATGCTGAATCAAAACAGGCTCCACTCTTTAAAAAGAGGAGAGTACAAAGAAGCAAAAAGTTTGTATTAAAACCCATGTAATCTTTTTAAAACACCATTATTAGAACCTGTAGCACCAGCCAAGAGTGATTTATCACCCCCTGTCATCGCAGCCTGCAACACAGAGCTTTTTATACCAAACTGTCAATGCTACCAAGCTCAAGCCCCAGCTCCTAATTTCTTAAAGCTGGCCCTCCGCTGCCAGCAAATCCCCTAAACCCTGGGGGATTTGGGGGTCCGGGGCACTGCTCCTCCATCAGAGCCACTGCCAGGGGACCAGCCACACGGGGCGATCCGACCCAACGCCGAGCATCCAGCACGGGCTCTGCACCCTGCTTCGAAGCAGGAGGATGTTGTAAGTCAACGTAGGTGAACAATTCACCAAGGGTTATTTCGGCTTCTTTCAAAAGGAAAGTCAACGGGCCATAAAGGCTTTAACTACATTTTACGATGCGAGCACATCCCTTTGAGGGACGTACCACGAGGTGCCCGGTTTTCACAGGGCGAGCGGTCAGAGCTCTCCGAAAACCAGACACCCTGACATTTGGGGTTTTCCTGTGAACTTGTTACTCTAACACACCCCAAATCACCAGTAATTTCTAGAATAGCACTACAAACCACAAGAGGTTAAACTGACTGCACATTACTTAAACTAACCTAAGTGTGACCCCTGGAAAGGAACAGCTATTGGATGTTGTGGTTCTGTAGAAACTCAATTACCAAAGCCAATTTCCTATGAGCATTTTTAAAAAAAAGGAGGAAAAAACCAAAAGCAGCAACAATGCTGACAATGTGTAAGGGCCACATATTTTCACCTCCCGAAAGCTGCAGCCTTGCCTGTATAAGAACAGTTCCTATTCCCACAAAAATGTTGAAACATATTTTAAACATTTCATCATTGTTTGCTCCCATCTGAATTTGCTTAAAATCCAGACAATTCTCAACTTTTAAATTGGAAACGTTAAGAGAAATACTCCTTCAAAATCCTTCATTCAGGGCAGCTCCTCTCTGCTGACCATGTACCTTTCCTACACCAAAATAGCCGAGTGAGGAGTCCCTCACGTCGAACTCACACATGTCCAAGTCCATCAGCCACCAAATGCATAAATCACAGAAAATCCGAGTAGAAAGTCTGGAAATGAACAGATGGGGGTTTTTTGCTTAAAAGATGAACAAAAAAAGAGAAGTATTTCTAAGAGTGGTTTTTTTGGGGGGTGGGGAGGGGGGGAGCAATCAGGCAATGTTTTACGTTGGGAAAGAGGCACTACAATCCTAATTTCACATTAAAATCAACACTGGGCAGCCCTTAAGGAAGGCCGATCCCACCCGGGAGGTACCCACACACACACTTTTTAAGCACCGTCTCCATCCTTTCAAGCACCGCGCTTTGCCAGCACTTTACCACCCCTTCCCCATCCCATCCCGCCCCCCTCCCAGGACCCACGGGGAACACAAGACATGCTGGACCACAAGGCACAAACTGGTGGGGAAGACACCTGCACCGGCCATGGCCGTTAGCAAACAGAAAACACCGTCCTAAGAAAACCATCACAGCTGCATCCTCACAGGGGCAAAGCCTGCTGACAGCCCACATGGCTGCCTCCAGCCCCACGCACGCAAAGCCTCCGACGTGTCCTCACCAGCTCCCCTCTTCCCAACATGCTGCTTTTATCCCAGTGCCTTTCCCGGACCAGAAAGATGTAAAACAAGAAGAAAATGCCCCAGAACAATCACAGCGCTTCAGCCACAGCCTCCATGGGGCCGCAGGCACGCTGAGTGGGCAAAAAAAAACCAAACAACACAGACAGCCCCAAATCTCTGCTAGAAAGGCAAAATAGTTTCATAAAACACTAAGGAAAACCTTTAACAAACCAGGAAGCAGGTAAGACGGGCTACAACAAAGTCGTTCGCTTTTAATTAAAATGCTTGGCAATTAAAAAAAAAATAATACAAGCAGCAAGCAGCTTTCTTCCCAAGATGCACAAATCCCAGTGAACAGCACAAACTGCCCCTTCCAGGCCACCAGAGGGGCTTGCTATGGGGCATCTTGGAGCACACAAGGTAATTTAGGGAGCAAGAGGGAAATTTAAGAGTTTTGCCGGGCCCTGGCATTGCTTTGCAATGGGAGAAGGAAGTTATCTTCATAATCTCAAAAGAAAGAGAAAGCAGGAGGAATGTGAGGAATGCGAGGAGGTTATTGCCCCGGAGACCGGAGCTGGCAGCCCACTCTCAGCCCCCGGCCACTGGGGAGGAGACGCACACCCTGACCTCTTTGGCTAACAAGAATTTCCTTGTCCCTCCATCCTCCCCCCCCCCCCCCCCAAAAAGCAGAACAAAAGCAAGGAATCAGTCCAAGAGGGTCGCTCCTCTTCTGGGAGGAGGCAAAGGATTTGGAGCAGATGGGGTAATCCTGATGCTCCATCCTGTGGTTTGGGGAGGAGACCAGGAGGGAGATATGAAGGATTGAGCCCTTGCAACTCGACACACACATGCACATCTGTAGAAGTCCTGTGGTGAGCACCCCTTTGCTTATCAGGGGAACGGCTATGGGTGGAGGGGATGGGAGGCGAGGAACATGCATCCGACAGCTCTCGAGAAGCGCTGGCAGCCTTCTCCATCCACACAGGCTCCAGAACGCTCCCAGGGTCGGCAACCTATCGCACATAACCAGGATGGTGGGGTCTGCACGAGCCACCAGCCAACACCACAGAGCAGGCTAAGACCATGGACATCACCACCTCAAATAAACTGGGACCCTTCCAGCCTCCTGACAGAGGTCCCAGCCCTGCTGGGCAGACACTACCTGCACCTCCAAGACAGAAGATGCTTGTCTGGGACACTCTCCCATCAGAGCCATCTCACACCTATTGCTCGCATGCAGCAGCGATGCTTCAGCCTGAACTTCCTCGGCTCCGCAGGTATCAAGGATAAATGCCATGGCAGAGGGGAGAGGCAGAGACTCAAGGCAAACCCAGTGCCACGCTGCCGTGTCGGCCTTGCTCTGCTGCTGTTTCAACGAGAATAAAAAGTCTGTTGACATACGAAAGCCACAGAAAATCTCCCTGAAACTACAAAACAGTACTGAAAACATTGTGCAGCTCAGGCCTCCTGCACAATGTACACACGTCTATTCAGCCTCTTAAAAAACAGCTACATGTCTAAGGAAACATCTGATAATTAAGGCAATTTTAACAATAGATAATAATTTGACTATGAATTGTATGGAATGTAATGACTGCTTATTCTGGCAGAAAAAACAGAACTTTCTATGAAGTGTCTGCCAAGGAAAACGATACTCCCACTCAGCCCGGACCACTGCAAGCAGTTGCTGCTAACCACATGCTTCACGCTGCCGGCTGCTAGGACACGGCGCGCTGCTGCAGTCGAACAAAACCCCGCGCTGCAGATTTACAGAGAGAAAGCAGAGTCCCATGCGAGCGGCGGCCGGAGCCGTGACTCAGCCGGGGGCCGCCGCCGGCTCTTGCCAACCCTCCCCGAGCCACGCAGCCGCCAGCGCCGGACGCCGGGGTGCTCGCCGGTGGCCTGTGGGCAACTTGCATGCTGCCAGCTCCCCCCTCCCGCTGTTTCCAGTTGCTAAATGACATTAGAGGCAGCTAAAAATACTTCAAGCGATTCTCTCATTCACTTTTCCATGCCAGCACTTGCGTTCGCCGCGAGGACGTTCTCCGACAGTCGCTTCCCCACCCACGGGTGGTCAGGCGATCGCTCCGTTAATGCACGCCGGGCAGGAGAAACCACCTTGCCCACCAAGGACCACTGCCTTTGCTGGACAAGAGTCATTGCAAACAGCAACAGCTGGTGGACAGGTAGCTCCACACCTTCAAACGGATGGCAAGGAGGACCAGGCGTTATCTGGTACTTCTCACACGCCAGCGAGCCCAGGAGCTGTCTTGTGCAAACCGACTGCAACAGGCTCAGCAGTGCCAGACAGCACGAGTAACACAGTCCTGGACGAGATCCAGAATCCGTTTCTCGGTTGGAAGAGGCCGCATGGAGGAGAAGCACGTGAAAAACTAAAAAAGCGTCTGCTGAACTTTATACATAAAACAGCAATGCCAACAAAGCAGCCTTCCTGATCAACCAAGGCGGCACACCTGGGTCGGCTGACATCGGCACCCGGCTGACAACCATAAACACGCCGGGGACGAGCGAGCAGCAGGACGTCGGGGCACCCCTGCCAAAGTTACTTTGGGCAAAATCCCATGAGTCCAAAAATCAAGAGCCAAGTGATTTCCCCTGTCACAGTGAAAGAACTGTTCTCCACAGCTCCCAACAAATAAATGCAGCTATTCCATTTATTCAGTTTAAATAGAGACAAAGATCACATCGAGCATCTCCACTAAGACTGACCACAGAGTACTGCTTGTACCCAGCTCCCTGCAAAGGCAGGCTCCAGGCTCGCTCTGTGCTCCCCAGCAGAGCATCTTCCACTCGAGCCTGCCTCCATGCCACCACAAAATCAGGACAGCAGTGCCAGCGAGGGAAGGCATTACGCTTCTGCAGGAAATTTGCAGGTTAACTGACAATGCTTTCCACCAACAGGCAAGATTCCCCCCCCACCTCTTTTCAATCCAGGAAAAGAAACATCTATTTCTTCCAATTAGCAGGAAAAGGGAAGGAATTTCCATCCGTTTAACACCTGAGGGCAAGAAGGAGCCTCTTGAAAGAAATCTTGGGCTTTTTTGTTTTTAAATCACAGCCACCTACTGTGGGTCTCCGGATGCCACTGACACCAGCTCACTTTGCATTCTGTTCTGCAGCCACACCAGCCCAACCGGGGTAAGCAGTCCCCACAGATGGTCACTCGCAGGGAGTTTTGCTCCATCACCACCACAGCCCAGAGACACGTGGGTTCAATAAGGAACGATACTTTCTGGGTAGCGTTTGAACACAGTGAGCAGCTACAGGCTGTAGGACTGAGTCCATCCCAAGATGTGCCCTTTCCTCGGGAAACTTTTAAAGTCATCCTAAAAGTAGTTACAGGCTGATGCTCTCCCCACACCAGCTACTACCTAGACGTTATTAAGAGTGAAGTTTCACAAACCAACCATCTATATCAGCTCTACACAAGCACTGATCTCTCCAGCAACAGCACCAAGACTGCACCCCACCGCTGCCCTGAGCTTTGCAACATATACATCATAGGTCTATAGGTGCAGAAGCTACCAAAGGTCACTCAGATACAAGGCAGCACCAAAGGGCCGTGACTTATGAAATGCTTCCATGCAGATTTATAGCAGTAGTCTGTCTTTACACCTCTAACAGCAAGTTAACATAAAAGGAAACTATTTCTATATGTTCCACACTACAAATAACACATTTTACACCTCTTATCAAGCAAGCAATGAGTTGGCCAGCTGCACACGTCTTTCAGAAATGCTTATGTACTTCAGCGAGATATAACCTGCCATTTACGCATGTTCTAATTACGTCCTAAACCTGGTCTAAACAAATATTAAATTGAACTGCTGGGTAATTATGGACAAGGAATAGCCTTTTAATGTGACTGAAATAGCAATGATACAGATAAAAAGATTGCTGGAATGGGCATTTGCTTGAAAGAAAAAAGAAAAGTTGTACACACCCACTGCTCCAGAATGTAAATGTGGCAAAAAAGTCCACGTGAGATGCTGCTAAACCCCAAATGACTCCCGTGCCTATCGGGTGAGGATCCGTTTCACTTGCTGTCACACAGCCCAAGCGCAGGGGCACATCTGCCCACGCCACCCAGCTGCTTCACTTTGACAATTCAAGGCCAATGTTTTGTAGGATCAGTAATCGCTGACAGGAAAGAAGTCACTACACTTAGAGAAACTAATTTGCCACAGCATTTAGGACACCTTTTTGTAAAGGTGCTAGAAAGTTTCTGTCTGTGCACTGTGATCTAAAGCAATTCTGTAAGAGAATGGGAGAATAAAGCACAATCCACCAAACCGGTACAAAAATCTAAAGAACTTGATGGACTTCAGACTCGAGTTCATGCCAGTAACAACCATGTTTCCACACATTATCCCATCAGCATTACAGCCTATTGAACCCTCTCCAACCTGTTCTCCACCACAGTTTAGTGAGCAGAGAGGTGCTACCAAGCAGAAATCACCAGTTTCCACCATCACCCCAATGGAATACTCGTCCAAACACACAGCTCTTTCCCACACACATTTATCTCGTTCTCACCGATTAGCCAGGCTCCCAGGTAACTGCCTTTCCAATCCACCTACCCACCTGAAGGAAAACACACCTGAAACACCAACTGAAATCAAAGGTTTGGCAAGTGACTCATTTTTCGAGACGCAATACGCACCGCAGACCTTTTCGCCCTGGTGTCAGACCTCAGCCTCCGGCGTTATCACGCGTGACATTTCCCACCCAGCCCACGGCAAAGCTGTTCCCTGTGCTGACCCCACAAAGGCAGCGGCAGGTGAAGCACCACAGGCACAGAAGGTTAAAAACCTGCAGTGGGACAAGTGGTTACCGTCTGCCAGTCTGCATACACCAGCTGAGCGGCAAGAGGGAAGATCCGGAGCCTCTAAGCACGACACACGCCAAAACCACATGAATTCACAAGGGGAATGTGAAACTGCAGCAGGTGTAGCACCCCACTCAACGTTTAATTTTAAGTGCAGTCGCGCTTGAGGTACACCACGCTTTAAAGCCGTACACAGCACACCTCCTTTAAAGACTTGCACCATCCTCTCTGAAACACCCCAAAGAGCAGAATGACGTTTAAAACGTAACTTTGCAAGACCTGTTGCTTTCCACGCGAGGCCAGACGCAGACTCCCCGCACCCCTGGAACAGCGACATAACCCAGCCGATATTTTCAGTGTGTCATTGCAGAATGCCCTTCTTTTGTCAAGTAATCTTACCTTGCTCATCACATTTCTCTGACCCCTTCTTTCAAAAGCACAGGGTCAAACCAACAACAGCTTTAGAACCCCAAATGGAAGCCCCGTCAGCACGATCTACTCCGCACATCCTCCAACACTCACCAAGTTATCTTAAACAACAATATATAAAATAAGGACTAGGTCAAACCTTCCAATACCGGACCCATGAGGAAGCCTGCTCACATCCTGATCCTACACCGATGAGGGCTGGACTCAAATCAAATCCAAGCCTATTTATTAGAGACCATTTTACAAAGCAGGGAGGGTGAAGGGGAGAGAGTATTTTAACTGCAACCAGTCAGACGTTTCTCATTAAAATATTTCTTGGAGAAGTAAACGGGCCTGCAATTTTATTCAAACAGATGTAGGCTAAACGCATATCATTAGTCTGACAATATAAAAGCGCAACCGACTGAAATCATTTTAGTTTCGTCAGTGAAAAGGATAATGTATGCATATCTGGAGGGCACAGCAATGGCAAAGATTACCCCCAGCTTCTATCTTAGCCCTCTAAAGGTATTTACTTGGGGTCTGTCTGTGTTGTGACAGTGTCCTAGACCAAAATGAATGCCTCTAACACTCCACATTTTTGAGCCATTCAGTCATGCATTTTTGTTATTGTTGAAAGTAGTGCGAAATTGCAGTGCATGAGCTGGAGTCCTTGGTGGTCTCCGAGGATTCCAGCTAAAAAGGCACTTCCTTTGTTCCGCAGAGAATGCGGTCCAGTAGGTCATTCAGAAGGGGAAATAAAAGCAGCGGCCCTGGGAGGGAGATGAAGGATGAAACAAAAAGAATAAAATGTTTTGGGTGTGAGCACATTAGCTACCATTTCCTACTGCTGCCGGCTGCGAGCACTCCTGTCCCCTGGATGCACAAGTGCCTCGGGACTAAGGTGGAGGGAAGAAAGAAAGAAAGAAAAAAAAAAAAGGGGGGGGGGGGGAAGAAACCATTTCTCCGTCCCTTCGCCAGCAAGCCGCCGGGCGAGCGGCACCTGGGGCGGGACGGGGCCGCCCGCCGCCGCCGCGCTCGCCCGCCGGGGAGAAAGGCAGCCCAAGGGCGGGCAGCGCCCGCTCCGCCGCCGCGCAGACGGCCGGCCGAGCGGCGGGGAGCGGAGCCGGCAACAGGCGCGGTCCCGCCCGCCGCCCCGGCACCGGGAAGGGGCGGGCGGCCCGGGCCGAGCGCGCCGGGTCCTACCGCGCACCCCCGGCCAGGCGAGGCAGGATAAGCGCCGAGCTCCGGGGAGGCGAACCCAGCCTTGCCGGGCGCTCCGAGCCGAGCTCCGGGGAGGCCCGCCGGGCAGCGCGCCCCGCGCCGGGCCGTTGCCCCGCGCTGCGGGGGGGTGGGGGAGCCGGGCCGGGGGGGGGGGGGGGGGGAGAGAGCCGGGCGGGCACCCCGCGCTCCGCGGGGCCGGGCCGAGCGCGCACAAAGGCGGCGGCGACGATCGCGACTCACCGCTGATCTCGTGGCTGGGCGCTTCGCTCTGGCTGAAGCCCTTGGCGGCGTAGAGCCTCCGCACTTCGGAGCAACTTTTGGCGCGGGGCTCGGCGGCCAGCAGCAGCGGCAGGCTGAGGGCGGCTAAAGTGCAGAGAAGGGGCGGCAGGCAGCCGCGCCGCCGCGGCATGGTGCGGGCGGGCAGGGGCCGCCGGGGCCGGGCGAGAGCGCCCCGAGGCCGGAGCCGGCCCTCCGCCGAGCCTGCCCCGCCGCGCCGCGCAGGAGCCGCGCCCGCTGCCGTGCACCCCGCTCCGCTGCGGCTCCGCTCCGCTGGCCCGGCGTGCGGCGGCGCTCTGCAAACTTGGCCCGGCAGGAAGCACATGGGGTGGTGGTGGAGGAGGAGGAGGAGGAGGAGGAGGAGGGAGGCGGGGAGGGCGGCAGCCAAGCAGGATCGCGCAGGGCCGGGACAAGCCTCCGCAGCCCCCGGGAAAATCAGGAGCTGGGATCCGCCCGCCCAGCGAGGCGGAGCGGAGCCCGGGGCTGCCCACCCGCCCGTCCTCTCCGCCGCCGGGCTGGCCCCGGGCGGGCGCCCCCCCCCCCCTCCCGGGGCCGCCTCCCGCGGAGAGCCCGGCCCGCGCCCGCCGCCCCCGGCTCTTGCCCGCAGCCGAGTCCCCGCCAGCCCCGGCAGCCCGGAGCCGGGTCTGAGCATCCCCCGGCCGTGGGGAGTTCCCAGCCGGCATCCACGCTCCCATCCATCCCTAGCTCCCGAGTGCCCCGCGAGGGAAAGAGAAGCTCCCGGGTAGGGGTTGGAGAGGGCTGGGCTGGCTGTTCTGCCTTGACTGGAGCTGTGGATGGTTCAGCTCTGCTCCAGGTTTGATAGGTTCAACTAAGCTGATGACTTTTGACATCGCTGTGGCAGGTTTGAACTACGTGCATGAAAGACTCGTCAAAACCGCCCATATTTTTCCACCGATCTTCTGTTTCCAAAAGTTTGGCAGGAGAGAGGCCTCAGGAGCACAGACACCAAGATGCTCCAGCCACTCTTCCTCCTTCGTACCCTGGCCCTGCGCACAGATACATGCATAGGTGTAACCAAGCCCCGCTAAACCCTTCAACCGGGGTTTTAAGTCCAACAATTGCTGCTTGCTTCTCTTTACTGAAAATCACAGAAATAGTGCTACAAGAATGACAGGCGCTGTCATGATTTCACGGGGCTGTAATGTCACTTAAAGGATCTGTTTAAGGAGACCTTGCTCCCTGGCTGGCATGGTGAGGTCCCAGTGTCCGTCTCTCCTGGGCACGAATGCTGCGCAGGCAGCTCTGTCCCGCTGCAGCGTCCATGCGTCTGCGCCCGGTGCTGTCTCTCGCCACAGCGCCATTTGCCCCATGACAGTGTAATGGCCTGGTGATAGCATCATTTAAAAAAAAAAAAGAAACCTCCAGCAGTTTACATTTCCATATGTTCCCTCATTATATGCATTTCTCTCATTGCCACGCTGGGGAAGGACAGACTGAAACAGCAGCAAAGGAAGTTGCCAGCTTCACCCCCTTGCTCTCAAGATTTTGTCAGCGAAATGCCGGGCGGGTCAGGAGGACAAGACCCTCCAATTCATTTCCCTGGCAAGAGCACGCCGACAGCAAAGCATGGCCACGCTGCCCCTCCAGGCACTTCTCGTGGGATCAAGATGCTGGTTCAGCTCTGAGCTTTCCAGTGGCGATGCCGGCAGCTCACCGCAGCCTTGGGGCAGCAGATGCTGCTGCGGTCGAGGAATTACACCAAAAAGCAAGGGAAAGCCACGTTACCGCAGCCCAGCCTGGGCCAGCCGCGATGGAGAGGATCCTGCTGCGGCAGGCCTTCCCCTCCGGCAGGGATGCAGGGAGCATCCCCTGCCTGCATGGGAAATGGGCCATGCCATCCCCAGGGGCAAAGCTGGAGCTTGCTTTATCACGGTTTAAAAAGTCTCCAAAGACAAATCTGGCCATCCTGATGGAAAGGGGTGTAGGGTTCTCAGTCACCCTGCCATCCGCTGGGGCCACTCACGCTGAGCTGGTGAGACAAGCCAGGCCAGAAGTTCTCATGAAGTTATAAAGTGTCCTGAGAGAGAATAATCCTCTAGGATCTGGCCCTGCAATGTATGACTGAGTTCTGGTTTTCAAAGCACTACCTCACCCTCCCAGCCTTTATTTGAAGAGACAATGTGAATTTTAAAGAGAACTCAGCAGGGAGCACTGCATTTTTTATTCCAAAGTGAGAGAGAAAACGAGAGTGAGAAAGTCTGTGGGGTTAGAGACAGCTTGCCATTTGTTGTTTCTCATAATCCCATACCTCGGCGGGATTTAAGAAACCTCCTGAAAAACACGGAGGGTTTTGTCAAATACTTGATCAAGTAGTTAAATCAAAGGCTGCAGCAAAACAATGGGACTGCCTGAAATTTTTCATGAAAAACTCTTTTTCTTTTTTTTTTTAAGGAATGGAAAAGTAGCCTCTCTCAAAAAAGAATTTTTTCTCTGAGTTTTTCACCTTCTCCAGCATTTTCTCACATCTGGCAGAACCTCCCCAGGCCCCTCACCCCAAACAGCTCAAGCGATTCCCCTTCCCCACTTCTCTTCCTTTCCCAGAAGAAAAAGACAGAGAAAAGCAGAGGGGATAACTCACAGTTTAGCTTTAAAAAGATGCTGAGGGTTTTTTTCAGGGTGAAAACTTCTGACCTCCCACCTCCCCCAAAACTCTCCTCTCTCCCCATTAGTATTTCTGCCCTCAGACTCAGTGTTTCTTTTCCAGCCCTAGAAGATACCTCGAGGCCTGCCACGGTGGCACAGGATGCTCCCCGATTCTGGGGCTCGTGTCCCCATCTCCCCTACCCGGCAGAGAGCCGAGCCCGTGCTGCCCGCAGTGCTTTCAGAGCCGTTTTGGCTCTGCCCGCTCACAAAGTTGGCTGCGAGTCTCCTCTGCTATTTGGGGGGACCCCCAAGATGTCCCCGCCACCAGCACGGGCACCCCTGGGCTGGGCAGAGCTGGCCGCGGCACGGATCCGCTGGCGCAGCCGTCGCTGGCCCCGGCGCAGGAGACGGAGACAAGGTGACATCACCCGCATTGCGTCTGCACGGAGCCTCTTCCAGCATATGCCATGGGCCTTGCACAACTTGGCATTTCAAATTTCCGTCATCTCATTCAGTGGAAAAATTGCAGCCCTGCCAGCTTTTCGGAGAGAAGGAAGGGTAGGGAAGGAGAAACCAGAGGAGAGCCGGCTCCTCTGCAGTTTCTCTTCACCTTCCTCCGGCATGCCACCTCTCCTCTCCAACACAGACCTCCGTCTGCCCTGCTCCTGCCTCAGCCTTCATCCACACAACAAAGTTATGTCGGTTTAATTAAAACCGCTTTGAATCCGCTCTAGAGGAATTGGCACAAACCCTTCACGGGGGCGTGGTTAAATCAGTATAAATCTTACTGGTATCAACCGAGTCCACATCGGCGATGTACCGGCTTACACTAAAAATCAATACAAGTAATTCCCACCTGCGTGAGATTTGCTGGATTGGTTTTAACTTCAGGTTGGCGGGAGTGGGGCAGTCCTCTAGCACTGACACATCTTGGCAGCAGAGAGGAACCCCCAGCCCAGCAGCAGCACTGATTACATCCGAAAAATCCCGCTGGGGTCCTACGAGGGCTTAAGCTTTCAGTTTGATTTAATTCTGGTCCTGGCCAGAGGTCTGCCACAGCCCTGTGGTGTTCCCAGTCGTCTGTCACAGAATTTACTGTGAGGTTGTACTCGGATAAAGATTTCAGATGTAGCCCTTTAGGAAAACTTGGCTGAATGCAGTCCTTGGGCTGGCTATCATTAAGGGTGATTAAATCCTACACACTGGCAGGAAAGCCTGGGCCACATGGAGGTTAGAAAGTGTTGAAAGGGAACTGGACAGGCGTGTCTTCCCAGCTCATCAGCAGGAGACGGCTCATTGTAAACCCGAACCAGGCGCGTTCACTCTCCTGCGGCAGAATGGTCGGGCTGGAACAAGGGAGGCTCGAGTGGAAACAGTCTCCTTTGATAAAACCCCAGATACCACAAATTCAGGGGGTGTTTAATCCAGGGCATCTGTCACGAGGATGGGGGGATTCTGCTAGTTGCAAAATGACGCTCTGAATCTTGGTTTCGAATGTCAACGGCCTGATATTTTAGGGCAAGCAGATCCGGTGTTTCGGCATGGGCTGATGTCTCCATTTATTTTTATCACTTATTTTTATCCTAAGGCTCCTTCACCCCGTCCAGCGAACAGAAAACTCTCGCAGTAACTGCTTGGCTCTGGGGTAAGGGGTGGATTAGCTCCTCGTTGCCTTCTGCAGGGGGGCAGATGCCGGCCGGGCTCTGCCGCAGCAGGGTGCGAGGTGCTGTGCACACTGAAGCAAGATGGAAAGATGCTGAGGACAGGGGGGAACAGGCTGGGCACGCAACGAGGCTGCTGCAAGGGTGTCACTCGGCTTCCCGTGACCAAACCCGCACAGCACACGGGGCTTGCTGTGCGGGGCTCGAGACCATCTCCATCTTAGGGAATGCAAGAATTTGTCTCTCCCCCAGCAGGACAAAGAGTTGTCCCAGCTCTGTCCCCGGACACCACAGGGAGGAGACTTGGGGACACACAGTTTTGAAGGGCACAGGAATGCACTCACTTTCACAGATTTTCATGCCTGCACTTCCTAGCTCTCCCAAAAATGACTGTGTGGCAGATGGCTCTGACGCGTAGCACACTCACACCCAGCAGATAAAAATATTCCCCAACAGATTCCCGGCAAGCGAACGTCAGTCACTGTTGCTCCAGAGCCGGCCACGGCTTCCTCTTCTCCCCGCTCCCCTATCGCAGGGGTGCAAAGAGGGTCCCTGGGCTGCGTCTCCCTGATGGCCACTACATGGCTCACTGGACCGATGCTGGCACCCGCACCCCTTCCCACAGCCCAGCATCCCAGGGAATGTGTCCCCATCCTCCCGGTCCCGGGTGGCCATACGTCTGGCTGCCACCGAGGAGGCTGGGTGGCAGGATGAGACCCTGCATCTGCCTCCCCCAGGCCTTTCTCAGTGAGAATTACAGCCATGATGTTAATTCTCCATCCACACTCACATAATCTTCCTATAGACGTGAAGGGGGGTGGGAGTCTACAGGGCAGGGTCGGTGGAGGAGCCCCAGCTGGAGGGCAGGGGAGAAGACAAATGGCATCATTCGGGAATGACAGAGGAAACAAACCCACAAGTCATTCTTGCATTTCCATCCTTTCCAAGTGGCAATCCCTTGCTCAGCCCTTCTCTGGGTGCTCTGGGCTATATTTACTGCAGGCATCATCACCTGGGCTGCTTTTTTTCCTTTTTTTCCCCTTTTAAGAGTTGGTTTGGTGCCGGTGCCAGCCTGGCACAGGGTGGGTGCTGGCAGGGCAGGGGCAGAGTGAGGTTCGTGGGTGCCGTGAGCAGTGGCACGGCCAGCCCACACGCTCCAGCCTGCCCGCTCAGGTTAGTCTCACCCATTAAATGTGCAGTCTCCTGGTCCACAAGTAAGCACGCCGCCCAGCTGGGGGTTCACAAAACCCTGGAGCTGCAGAGATTAGGACTGGAAAAAGCTTCAGATACCTGTTGCCTCTCTCTCTGGCCCAGCAGGACCGACCTCGAGCTGTCCTATCCCTCTCTGTTCTCAAAAACCCTCCTCGATCAAGACTGCACAGCCTGTCCCAGCTACTGACTCGGGATCTTATCGCACAAAAGCATTTCCTGATGGGTAACCTAAACCTCCCTGGCCACGATTCAAGCCGGGTATTTTTTTTTCTCCTATCTATCTCCTGTACATGGAGAAAACATACCCTGCTCTCAGCAGAGCCCAGAGCTCTCGGCACGTGTGGCCGGCACAGCAAGGCTGGAGATGGCCCCGGTTGCTGTCGATGGCCCCGTGGGCTGTGTGGCCTCAGTCCCTGCGGACCTGGGGCAGAGGGGAACAAGCCCAAGCACTGTCTGGAGCAGCAGAAACCAATCTCCTACCATGGAAAGGAGAGAGAAGGGGAGAGGCATGTTCAGAGCAGCAGATAACCCAGCCAGTTGGCACTGCTTAAAAATGAGTAATATCTACTTATTACCTGAACTCCCTTGTGCCAGCTAAAAATCCAGAGAGCAGAGCCAGGGGAAGAGGGAGCCCATTGCTCTGCAGTTGTCAGCAAGACCATCCCAGTCCTCTCTGATGCCGGGCATCACCACTGATGGCAGTCGCTCCCTGTGGGCAGGAGGCTGGTTTCCACCAGTGATGGTCAACAGAGAGGTCAAAGTTGGTTTCTCGGCACTTGGGAAGATCAGCATGAGCTTGCCAGTGGGAGATCCTCATTACCGCACCCAGCACTTCACGGAGGGCCTTTCTTTCCCCTCGAAGCGCTTCTACCTGGGCACCGGTCCAGCAAGAGCTTCATTTGTAGACATCTGCCTCGTTACAGCAGGGATGCGTGTCAGCACCTTTGAGGATTTTGTTAGCGGAGGAGAGCAGAAGTGGCTAGCCCCTTTAATATCACCTGGGATGCAAGAGGCAAAAATGGGTCAAGAGAGAGCAGGGAGAGCACCAGCTCCGAGCAGGACTTGTCCCTGTCCTGTTCTGTATAGGGCTTCAGTATCAACAAAAATAATGATAAATAAAAATAAATAATGATAAAATAATGGGTTTTTATCCCCAGGCACTCTCTTCATTCTGTTTAAAGGCTATTTCAAAAGAATTTGTAAACACAGAGTGGAAAATGTGTGTACTTACACAGATGAAAGGAAACAAAACCTGCTTAAAATGACCACAGCTGCGGGCAGGAGGTATTGGCAGCGCACACACCGCTCACCCGCCGGCTCACCGGGTTGACTGGACAGGCTGATGCAGCTCCTCTCCCTGACACTGCCATGCCGAAAACAAAACCCATGAAGGAGCAGCCCAGGAGAATGGGGCACAGGGTGAGTGCCAGCTGAAGTCCCGCTGCTTGAGGAGGACTCACCATACTTTGCCTTGGACCGAAATGGTCACAGCTTGTGTCCCCATCCCAGGTGCGATGCTCATCAGTGGGTGCAATGGGAGTCCCGGAGGGTGCAACCCTCCCCACTGTCCCAGCCCCTGAATGGATGAAGCAGGGCACCATCCATCCCAGAGCAGGGATGTGCTGCGGGGCTGGGAACCGCTCCTCCATGAGGAACACAGGCAGCCCTTGCCCGTGTCCCCCCAAACGGCAAGCTCTTTGCATTTCGCTCCATCCTCCCCACCCAGTGGGGCCGGGGCAGCACAAGGACTGCCAGACGTTCATGGTTATGTCGGTGCTGCTTGCAATCCTTTATTTTAATCTTCTTCTTTCATTCCCCTCCGCTCTCGCCCCTCACCCCCCGTGGTTTAAAGTTTTCAAATGAAAATATGCGAGTTGTGACTTGCGGGTAGCGAGTCGGGGCTTGCGAGGAAAGCCGGGAGGGAGGAGGGAGGAAAAGAAAGAGCGATCTGCTCCAAGTGCCAGCAATTGTTTTTATCCTTTCCAGATGAAGGAAAAAGATCATGTTATTTGTTCGGCATAAAGTTCCAGATTTTCAGGAATGAAATCTGAGAGCAACATGTCAACAATCTGTCTCGAGAGCTGGGGTGGATGACGGCCTTTGTGCTCCCAAACACCAGCGGGGCCGGTACGCTCGGCTGCGGAAAAAAAAGGCTCCATTCTCACACTCTGAAGTGGTGGCATTAGATATCAGCAAGATAATGGGCCCAGGGCCTAGCCCTATTTCTGCTCCCAACTGAACAGCCCCAGACAGCTGGCTTTGATGTGCTCATTTATTTGCCTTTTCTTTTCACAGATGATATTTTTAACCGATATTGCGGTTTGGGCATAGATTGGGGAGAAAGGGGGGGGAAAAATGAAAGCCATTTTATTGCAATAGCTGATCAGGAGGGAAGAAAATAAAAAAAAAAAAAAAAAAATCAACCATTCATTACCCTGCAGGTCGATGTTTCCTGCTGTAAATCAGCCGGGATGCGGCAGTCTCGCAGCTGGAGGGAGATCCCGCATCTGCCCGGGCAAACCTCGAGGGCCGGTGCGAGGGGCTGTACAGCCCATGGCCCCGAGGCATTTGCACTTGAATCCCAGGAGAAAAGGAGGGAGATAGCCGGGTCAGGGAGGTGGGCAGTGGTGAGATTCAGCCGGGGCTGATTGATGTGCGGGGCGGCACGGGTGGTCCCACGCCACGGGGCTGGGAGCGTGCCCCACACGAGGTGGGGACGGCGGGAGCAGCCACTGCCCCTTTGATGTGCTGGCCCGGCCGTCCCCGTCGTGGAGGTGCAGAGGGCTGCGTGGCGAGGCTGGCCGGCCCATGCGCTCCCGTCCCCTGGAAATTCAGCCCGTGGGTTGGGAGAGCCCACGGCCTCCAGCCACAACCAGGACAGGATGGAGAAAAAAAAAGGTGGGGGAGGAGGAAAAAAAGAAAGAAAGGAGGAGAAGAAAGGATGTTTCTTGCCATGTCCTTCCACTATCCAGACCCCACGTGGGAGCAGTGCTCAGCATCCCCAGTGTGGAGGCTGGGAACCCCCCCAGGATGACCAGCATGGGGCTGGGCACAGCCCCACGTCCCCTTCCCCTGGGGAGTAACTTGGGGGGGGGGGGGTGATGCAAAACAGCAGCCACACAGCCCTTCACTGGGGGACATGGCATCCCACTAGCTGTTACATCCATGATTTACACCTCCTTGGCTCCACCTCGGTCCAAAACAGCAGGTCCAGGGATGTCACCTCTGTGCTGCACTCATGCCTCGCTTCTGAAACTGCCTGCATGCAAAACCGCCGTCTCTCCTCCTTGCAGCACGCTCACTGTCCTGTCCCCCCAAAAACAACCAGCCCCCACAGAACCCATGGTACGGATGCTCCCCACAAGGGGAAAAAAAAAAAACATTCAGCAGTTTTTGGTATTAATGGGCAAGCAAAATTTCCCCATGGAAAATTTCATTCTGACTCACAATATCTTTGTTTCGGTTGAGAAAGCGAAGCATCAGGTAGCTGTTTGCTCGGTCCTCTTCTGCGACACAGGTCTGAAAGTAACCGTCAGCGGTGCTGAGCTCTTGCAATTTAGATTTCACAATACTTAATGTAAGTGCCCAGCACTTGAAATTGTTGTCTCAGCTCTTTAAAGAGGTTTTGTTTTTTTCAAGTCCCACGGCTGCAGTGGGAAAACTGAAAACTCACACCCAAAACATGCAAAACCAGATGGCAGGAATGGAACTCCAAATTAATTATTTCTTAATTTAAAAATTCTTTTAAATTTAATTTGGTTTCTAAGGCAGGCCTGGCTGCCTTGGAGCCTCATTCACCAGCTCATATGCTGCTGGGATGACGATACTTTGACATTTACAATGACACTGGCTCCTATGGGTGGTTTTTCCAGAGCCCGTAAGCCGACACACATGTCCCAGAGACACAGACATGCTCCCGAGTCACTTAAGCCACATCTCGACTGCAGGACCCGGCGCAGGATGGGCTCATCCGTCACTGGGACCCGGTGCAGCCACTGCTTGTCTCTTGCCAGAGATGGGCTGTGCAGACAGGAGGCTCGGCTCGGACCCTGGAGGTGAGCTGCCAGCCCCTGCTGTGTCCCACCTCTCCCTCTGGTTGTGTCCCTTCTTCTCCATCCCCGGCCCCGCGAGCTTGCCCTCCTCTCCGCAGCACGTCCAAGCTGGCCAGGCAAAGGGTGGCCAGAGGCAGCCTGCTCCCAAAACAGGCTCACCGAAGGTGAGGTGAAGCAGGGCTGCTTCGCCGGCCGCCCCTCCTGCCTCAGCACCCTCCCGTTGTTTGGAGCAATGAGCTGTTTCCCCACGAAAGATGCCCTCTGTGATAGCAATGCTGGGGCTGGGGTTTGTTCTCAGCCCCCAGTGGGAGTGTGCTTCAAAAGCAAGAGCATCTGGCCTCACTCAGAGGGACGCTTTCAAGTGGAAAAAATATAAAAATTAAGGTTTTAATTAGCCTGGAAATCAATGTTGGTGCGTACCTGCCCAGGGCCCCATGGAAGGGAGGAGGCTGGTGGGAAAGCGAGCGCTGAAAAATGACAGCGGGTACAGCATTAGCACCTTCCACAGCAGGTGAGCACCTCAGTGCTCCTCACACTCGGGAACACCGAGCAAATTCATTTTTATTTAACACTTTGGCTAACCGTGACTACCTTGGGATGAAGCACCATGAACTGCACAAATCCGTTGGCCAAACTCTCCCCAGGGACGAGCAGCACTTGCGGTAGAGACCCCCTGAAACAGGCAGAGCAGCTTTGGCCGGACTGACGTGTGGAGGAAGCATCCCCTCATCCCTCCTGTGTGCACCAGGCACCCTCCGAAAAACACGCTGGCAATGGCTCGCTCTGACCTTTCTTTGCACCCCAGGTAGCAGCGATTTTATTGCCTGAGCCACGGCTGGCCCTGCTTATGCAGCTGGCTCTCCCTTGGGTGTCCCAGTGATAACAGGAACAAGGAGGGGGCTCAGGAACAAGTCCCTCACGGGCAGCCCTGCAAACCATCCCCACGCCCATCCCACGCTATCAGGAATAAGATGAAGAGCAAACAGCAAGCCTTAAGCAAAATGCCACGTGAGGCTGTGTAAAAGAGGTGGTAAAAACCGTCTCAACAGCGGCCAGGAAATCCACTTATCCCTCAGTCAGCGGACAGAGGAACGTGAGGACCTTGAGTTACTCCTTTAGAGATTGCATTAGCAGGTCGAAGTCACAATGACCAGGGGCTTCTGCCGACAGTTGCCAGAGGTGGAGTCTGGCAGCCCATCAGGCAGTGGGATCAATCAGTCTCCTTAAAAATAATTAAATGATCCATATCTTGCCTAAAATGATCATTCTTTAAAGGCTGTAAAAAAAAGTTTCAGGCAAGCAGCACAGGAACCATACAGAGGTTTGAGTGAGCATGCAGGATAAGCTACAGAGCAGTTTATTATTATTATTATTATTGTTATTATTATTGTTGTTGTTATTATTATTATTATGGTTATTATCCCACAGGGACATGAGTTAATCCCCGACTCAGTGGGCTTATCCATTTGTCCCTGGGAAAGACATAAATTATTAGTGGTGAAATCCTTCAGCATCATGAAGCAGCAACAACATGAGGGGATGCGGGAGGTCCGGCAATAGTTTCCCCTCAAGCATCACCACAGAGCTGGAGCTGGGGTGCTGGTGACAAGAGGTTGCCTCCACTTCTCTGCTTTTTTTTCTTTTCTTTTTTTTCCTTTTTTTTTTTTACTATTTTTTAAACTCCTTTTTTTTTGTGGTTGCACATTTGGTGTCTGCAGGGTGGTTTCCACAAAATGCAGCACAGCTTATATAATACTAAATAAAGCAGCATGCAAATCCCATCCCCACATTCGCAGTCCGCAGACATGTAGTGTTTAAAAGGTGCAAGACCCACATCTCTATTTATTCTTTCACCAGCAGATACACGGCTGCTAAACATTTGTCTCCAAGCTGTGGGACGCAGCTAGCCCGTGCAGCTCGGCTCAATTCCCCAGCCGGTCTTTCTGCCTGAGCACCACGGGTCTGAAGGCAATCCCTGTTATGCCGATGAAGATTTTCCTTCCTGAAGCAGCCTTTCATTAAGAACCCCTGGACTGGTCCAGCCCCCCAGCTGCATCACCGTGGGCCAGAGCGGAGGCTGGAGCTGTGGTTTTCCTCTCCCCCGTGCCTTTCAAAGAGGTGTTACCTCTGCCATGGCTTGAAAAGCGGGGGTGTCACCATTTCCTAGCCCCGGCCTTGGTCTCCCTTGCTCTCTGCAGGAGCATCTCGAGGTGGTGAAAGGGCAAGGACAGTCCCGTACACCTCCCAGTACCCCCAGTGTGTGTGGGAGCCAGTGGTTCCTCCCCACGTGAATGACCCTCCACACATTCCCACGCCAACTACACCTGGGGCCAGAAAGCGGCAGCAGCTGCGGGTAGGGGACAATTTACGGAGCTGCCAGCTACTGAAAGGCAACTGCTGGGCTGGAGCTCCTGGAGGAAAAGGGAAGGTGCAGCCAGCAATGGTGCGGGCCAGCCCAGCCACCTCTTCCCAACAGGTTAGCTGATGCTGCAGGTGGCAGAGCGGGACCATGACGAAGACACTTACCCCTCCCTGCAAGGGTTTTTCTCACATCTCTAACCAAAAAGGCTCCAGTGTGGCTCTTGCCATAAGCTGCAAGGTGTGAATCAGCCTCCTGGCAGAGGGTTTCCATTGCACAGGGCTGGAGCAGCGCCTTTAGCCCGAGCCGCAGGCAGCTGGGCAGGCGGGCAGGGCGGCTGGCATCCACAGGCAGGGGAGCAGAGCCTCTGGGATGGCACCGGAATCCTCCCACTGCTGCGATGGAGATACGACCAAAGGCACTTGTCACGTATCCAGAAGGCACATAGCTGTGCGTGTTGTGATAGGAAAATAGGCAAGAAGAGGGATTGAAAAGGGAAGGTTTCTGTATTTCCAGGTTTAGCAAAGCTTTCCATTTTCCCAAGCTCCAGCTTGCATAACTGCAACACAGCCCCCCCATACACCCTCCGTAAAGCACCCATGCCCCCCCCCCCCCGCTGCCAGGCTCCCTGCACCTTTGTGGGTGCTGACAGCGGGTGGCTGCAGCACCCTGCCCCACACCTCCCCGGAGTGAAACAGTGTCCCCAGCAATAACCTCAGGGACCGGGACTTTGCACCCTGAGCCCACGCAGCAGACGTTGCCTCTCACCCTGGTACCACGGCGAAGTGAGACAGGGCTCGCCCGTGTACCCCAGCCCTTAGCACCTAAATGCATCAGGCTCAGAGCAATGCACCCACGCCTCCGGGTCACTGGCTCCCCAAAACAAGGAGGGCTGGCTGGCGGTGAGCGCAGGGCAGCACCACCCTCTGATCCTTTTGGCGCTGTAAGTTGTCAACAGGCAGCAATTAAGGAAAGAGCACCCGGCCACTGGCACAGAGCGGTCCCCTTGCTGCCATCGGTCATCCATTACCAAATCAGTGTCCACCCGCAGACCTGGTCTGCCCCTCTCTGCAATTACCCAGGCCAATTAGCGCCTTTGCTCCTCGGCCAGATAGCATCTCCCTGCTCCGCGCTGCTGGCCTGGCCCTCTGAGCTACCAGCATCTGCTGGAAGCGCTGGCAAGGGCTTCTTCCATGGGCAACTTTGGTTGCAGTGCTCAGCCTGGGCTTGCTCTGATGTGCAGCAAGGGGATGAACAAGTCTTTTGCAGGGGATTTCACACCATCGAGGCTGGTGATACCAGTGTGAAAGCTCCTCTTCCCTTGCCCTCCTGCTTTATCATCCTTGCCAGGAGCAGAACAGCAAAGAACTGGCTGATTGCATGTTCAGCACAGTAAAAACTGACCTGGAGCAAAGGCCCTGCTAGAAGGATTGCAAGAAAGCAAGACAACATTGCACCTTGGTACCTTGGTGGGCTGGAAATAGCATCCCTCTCCTCTGACGTGGTCACGGGAGGTCATGCATGGCAAAGCTGGCCCCGACACCTCTGTGGCACCACCACGGCAAAGTGTCTGCACTGGCTACCACGCTTGGGAGATGTTTATCACACACACATTGACAGGCAATAGCGGTGACTCACGCCATGGGTCTGGCACCCTGGGCCAAATCCTTGATCCTTCTGCAGGTTTCAGCTCAACATTATGAGTCACTTATGCCACCATCCTCCCCTTTTTTCTTCCAGAAAACATTGTTTTTTCCTTCAAATGGGAACAAATACACCCAATACCAGGAATTTTGGTAGATAGAGTCCAGATGACAAGTTCTCAGAAAACGCTGTCAGCTGCTGAGATTCAGCTTCAAGAGACATCATCCAATGTTAACCATAAACAACAGGGGCAACAAAATGTCTGGCAGATCCTGAAGTGACACGAGATGCCTGTGCTCCACAAGAAACCCGTTTCACACCACAGGAAAGGTCACCACTTTAATCCACTTCTGGGTGGAATGTACACAAATGTCATTCTTCTTAACATCTGTAATTGAACAGCCTCTTGCTTTGCTATCCAGCCCATGTTTATTTTCCCATTTGCTAACATGGTGGATGGTAATATAATATGACACTGAAGGGATACAGGCTGCTACAGGCGGGCTTTCGACTTCTTTTTAGTGATTTGCCTGCAGAGAGCTGGATGCAAAGGTTGGTTGTGCTGCTCGGATCCAGCAGTGTTTTCCTTTCTCGATGCACAGCATCTTTGTGCGCTGAAATAATAACAGCAAAGAGGACAGCGAAAGCAAACAAAAACTGCTGGCAGAGATCCCCAAATGTGTTGATTCATTGCAAGCAGTTGTTGGTCTCTGGTGGGCTCCTACAAGGGAGAAGACAGCCACTAAACTGGGAGGTTGAAGCTAGGTCTGTACTTCTGCTGTGGAAAAGTCTGGTTTTCAACACTGGTAATGTGCTGGAGCATTTGGGAGAAGTCTTCTGTGTCCCTGTGGCCACCGAGGAGCATCTGAAATAACCCTGAAGAGTCCCTAACGGGGCCCTTCCTTTCCCACAAAGTGCTCTCGGGTACCACTGCCAGCTCCCACCCCACTGCACAGCACCCAGGAGGAAAAAACCCACAGCAGCAAGCATTTTTTTTTTTCCTCTCCAAACCTTTTGGGCTGCAGGGCTGGCACATGTTTTGTGGGAACCATCACCGGGAGCCGGGCATGACGGCTTTCACAGGAATTGCATTAGCCGTCGGGAATGGCTGTGGGATACAGCACTTTGCATCCCAGAGGCGTGGATGTGTGCTTCAGACCCGAGCACACTCTCAGCAAAACACCACCAGGATGTTTATTTTCAAAAGGATACAATGCTTGACAAAATAAACTATATTTGATTAATACTAGCTGCTTTTCTGGTTTTTGGTGTTTGGGTTTTTTTTTTAAGGCAGTAAATTCGCTGACTTTATAAACATGCCAGGGCTGCTTCATCTGCGTATATCAAAAATTTTAGTTACCTCATCTCAGGGGAATGTCCTTCAGTAACATTTTGACAAGCTTATTTAGGGGTTTGTTTGTGGATTTGGGTTGGGTTTTTTTCCCCACTTTTACTTCTTAGTGAGGTCTCCCATGAGCAAGCCGCAGGCTGGAGCCCAACAAAACCCACTGCTTGTCTTCACACAGAGAGTTTCACCATGTGCCTAATAGAAAACCTAAATTCCCATGCTGAGGACCAGTGAGCATCCTCCAATATGATGGTTTCACCTCATTCCCCTCCAGCTGTGGATTTCAACCCCCTGACACCTCCATACCCGGCTCCTTGCTAAGGGAACAAATAACGCACAAGGAGGATTTGTGATTTTGCTGATGCCCAGCTGAGTTACCCCCAGCTGTGGAACTCACACTGAAAAATCCCTGGGTTTCTGGGAACAGACACCTGCTTCTGGGGCATGTGGCTCGTGTTCTGGTAAAGCTTTTGCAGCATTTATCAATCATTAAGCTGCAGTGCTGCTGGAAAGGTCAGGGAAATTCCCACCAAGGCACCCAAGTGTTTGAGAACCAAACGACGTTTCTGAGATGCTTTGGCATGGGTGAGCTACAGAGCCTGCAGAGCAGGACTCGTCCAGTGGACTTGGCCGTGGCTGGCCCCGCCACCGAGCTACGCGCTCCGAGGTTGGAAGGAGGCATCTCAGCAGCGCACGTGGCTCTGTTTCGAGCGTTTTGAGGCCTTTGTGTGGTTTCCTGTATTTTACTTGAGAGACTTATGCAACAACCCACATCTGGTCCCTGCCACCAGCCTGCTTGTCCTTCTGCTTCCCGTGCCTCTTCTGCCTCGGGACTGCCCCCCCGCCTTCCACACGGCTGCGAAGGTCTCACCGTGGACCAGCAGCTGCCGAGAAAGCAGGGCGGGAGGCAGTGCAAGGCAGTCACCTCCTCCCCTCCCGGCACAACAGTCCCCAGCGTGCCACCTCGCCAGGACCCTGGCCTGTGCCCCAACCGAGTGCTCTCCGAGGCTGGGGAGCAGCTGGGAACTGCCCTCTCGGTTGGTGGCACCTCCCTTGCCGTACCCATAGCTCAGCACGCACCGGTTTTGACTCAAAAGCAAATCAAAACACCCGACAGCACGGGATTACGCCTGTCCCCCTTATGCAAGCCCACAGGAACACCCCCCGTGTCCGGCTGCCACGTTTGCAGACACGGCTGGTGCTCTCTGCATCCTCCGGGCAAGGGGGATTTTGTTTCGGTTGGAAGCCCCAGTGAATCCAGTCCCACATCCCTGCTGGGTCCCCGCTTCAGAGTGCTTGAGGGCTTTGCTCATGGAGATGAACAAGCAATTCTGAAAAACAAACCCGAGACACTCTAGATTTCACTTCCCAAAACAGCACGAGCCATAAGCACCAGCTGTTTCTAGCAGCTGTTAAGTGTGTTAGACTATATCATTCCCACACTAAACTATTAGTCAATTGATTAATGAACTGGGACTTCCCATCCAACAAAAATATTTTGGTTTTAAATTATAATTTGATGCATGGTTAGTACAGAAATACATTACACATGCTAAGCACATGTTTGCGTCTCATCACCACCCTCAGGCACGGGGAAAGGTGCTTGCTTTGCCACCTTTTCAAGGCTGCTTGCAAACCCACCCAGCGACGCAATGGCTTTGCATGCAGCGTGATGCTGCTCGCTCCTGCCCGCACACGGGATGTGCACGGTGGCGGCAGGCTCCCGGCCTCCCCGCTGCTGCCACCGGAGTTTTATGAGAGCTGCAAAACCGGCCAGGAAGGCTTAACTGGCACGGGGTAAGGGCTCAACCACCTGAGACTGGAAACCTTCCCCAAGGTCGCTGGACCTTTAGCCAGCACCAGCACAAGGCGACAAGCCCATGAGGCACCGTCGGGACACGGTGCTGGCAGACGGAGGGCAGCCGTGCTGCACCGACAAGCCCATGGCTCTGCACGGGGAGACTCAGGGATCAGAGTCAGCAACAGCTCGGGACCGGCTCTGGATTTCACTGCAGGGCTAGAAATTATCTAGAAAAGGGTTTTTTCCAATTTTTTTTTTTTC
This sequence comes from Harpia harpyja, assembly GCF_026419915.1. NCBI lineage: Eukaryota > Metazoa > Chordata > Aves > Accipitriformes > Accipitridae > Harpia > Harpia harpyja. The sequence goes on from NC_068957.1 coordinate 17,285,948, forward strand.
CAGAAGCACCGCCGTGACATAAACCCCTCTGTTCAGCTGCTTTTCCCTCTGGCAGAAAACCAGCCACATATTTACTCTGGCCACACACCTCGCTGGCCAGACGCGGCCACCGCTGGTGCTGGAGCCACGTCGCCACGTTATCACAGAGCTGTGAGCACAGCCGAGACGCTGCCCCGGCACCTACCGTCAGCTCAAGCCCTGCACCTCCTCGACTCATAGAAATATATTATCGTATATATGATACATATACTCATTACTAATATATATACTAATATATACTACTACTAACACTAATAATAATAAAGAAAATTTGAAATAATCTCAACTGTTTGTTAGCGGTTAAACCTGCAAGCCCTGGGACAAGGCATGGAGCTCCAGGTACACACGCACAGGGGAGGTGACGGTGCCCATCTCCTGATGGAGACGTCCCATCCCATGGCAACACAGGTCACAGTAAGCAGAGGTGGTGTGGAGAAGCAAATAGGGACCAATTATTCCTTATTTCTCATGACATGGGAACGAAACACTGACCAAAACCGAACACCAGCTTCACTCCACCTTGGTGGCCAGGGCACCCCTTGCAAAACCCCTGTTAAAACATGCACACGAACCCACCACAGAGTAAAATTCAACAGCTTTTTTTTTCAAGTTACAATACGTTATTTTATAAAATTGGCAGGTAGCAGGCTCAAAGGCTGGTTTTTGTGATCACTTATGATAACAAAGTCTCCAACGAGCATAGCTTTGCTAAACAGCATGTGTGTGCAATGGGAAACCGGGCTCAGCGTGCTACAGAGGGGTCTTCTGCTGAGAAGCATCAGCATCGCACTGTGGTGATGCAGAGTGGGAAAACCCGGCAGGCTTTGTGTGACACACAGCAAGGGACAGCCCACGCCATCTCCCCGAGAGAGAGAGAAAGCACGCTGGACTCGCACTGCAGAAGGGCCAGTGCCACCATCCCGTCCTGCTGCTTATCTAAGGAAGGAGCAGCACACAGAATATTTCTGACGCGATATTAAAGGCAAGAATGTCCCTGCGCTGGTGCCAGAGATACCTGGCGAGGCAGAGGCAGCACATCATCTTTCAACAAACCCAGCAGCCCGCTCCCACCCCCAGCGCTCCAAGGGGATGAAAGGAAATGATCAGAAGGGAAGCAGCGATGGGAATTCAAGTGGCTCTAATAAAATATTCCCTTTGGTGGAGCAGAGGCTCATGGGCACAGCAAGCCACAGCACAGAGAGCAGGGATGATGGGGAGAGCTGGGCCAACGCGAGAGTGAAGCAGCAGGAGGATGAAGAAATGCATCTGCCAGCAACGCCGATGGCTCTCCCCCGTGTCACTCCCGTGCACCGGGACCCCTTCAACCCAAGGGCTCCCCAGCAAGCGGCGATCCTGAGAGACGGAGAGGATTGCAGTTTGGTTTGAACATGTGAAATACAAATACACGTATACACATACCCATCACACTGGCATGGATGTAAAAAATCAGCACTTACAGGAATACTGTATGGCACCAGCGCTGCCCAAACATCCCCAGCGCTCGCCCCAATGTGGACGGGAGATGAGGGGTCTGAAACCCAGAGGATAGCTCTCCAGCTGTTAACCAGCAGGTCACGCCAGGGCTTAGCCCAGATCTGCTCCTCTCCATCAGGAGTGGTGAATTGGGAGTTAACGTCCCCAGGCAGAGGAGCGGGGTGAGCAGCCAGCTCTCCCTCTGCCACCCCTGAAGCACTTCACACAGTCCCAATGCTTCAAATCAGGGTCGGCCAGAGCAGCCCCACCACTTAGACTGGGCAAAGTTTCTGTTCTTCAAACCGTCTGATGGCATGGTTCAGATTTATCTACTTTCTCCCAAACATAAAGTTGCTTTTAGAAAGGTCTGAGGCACACAACTATTTAAAGCATGCACGTGCGTGTGAACGTGTGTGTGCACATGTACATGCACAGGCTGCAGCTTAAGATACTGCGGGTATAACCATTCTAGTAAAGGCAGCATCTTAAACAGAAATATGTAACCATTTTGGCCAGGAACCAAACCAAACCAAAGCCTCCCTGGCCCCAGCCCATCCATTTAATCAGACTAAGCCAAGCCTTTTCATGGTGCCCCTGAGCTGGGCACTGTTGGCCTTTCCAGACTGGCCACTCCAGGAACAAGGCAGAGCATTGTCTTGCACACATCGGAAGCTACTTCCAGCACACCGTTTATAGAGCAACCGACCTTTATTTTAGAGATAGCTTAAGTAAAGTAACATGCAAAGAAACACGTGAGTAAGAGTCTCATCTGCCTCGGGCTCCTGCAAATCCTTTTCTTTTCCTCCCTTGTAGCACAATGCGATGGATGCCCGTTATTCATCCTTGTAAAGCACAGCGTGTACATCCACGCCGTCTGTCCTTTGGCTGGAGCTGTGTTTGCAGATTTCCCGTGGGAAAGGAGGTGCTTCACTTCTGAAGAAAAAAAACAGGGCATTGGCATGGGCCACGGGGATGCTGGTGGGGACCAGCCACCTGCACTGAAGGGCTTCGCAGGACCTGGCTGGGAGGCGAGCAGCAAAATCACCTGCAACTTGCCATGATGCAAGTGTGCTTCGTGCCCACAGGAGCACGTCTCCACAACAATCCCGGTGCACAACAACTCCTCTTCCACAGCATCTTTCCTCCTGCTGTACATCTGACCTTCTCTCTCCCCTGTCTTCACACACCCTCCATGTTATGTGCCTGGCCAGATTCCTAGGGGTGAGCCTCGAATTTGGAGTAAGTACAAAAACTGCTTGAACGACAGACAAAATCTGTATTAAGTCAACTAGGATCAGGGGTCTGATATTTGCTGAGAGTATTTCATAAACCGTAGGTGTTCTGTATCCCATGCATGTTCGAACAACTCAAGATGAAATATGGTCTTCAACTTAACAGCAAGGGAGACCTCAATCTTCAAAAACTGCGAGGAACACAATTTAATACGAGCTTTCTTATATTAAACAGGATTATCTTTAAAAAGCACTGTTACGTATTTACTAGTTTACCATGAACAAATGCTTTTTTAGGTTTTTTTTTTGTGTGAAGTTACCATATTCTTTTATAAAACTGACTCAAGTCATTTGCCCTGTCTTTGGAAATGTGCATATATTTCAGAAGAGGTTCTGAATGTCTTCCTCATTAAAAAAAGGCGTGGAGGGACACCAAGCGATGCCCCCGGCACCGCTCACGGCCGGTGGCCCAGCAGCAGCAGCAGCAGGACCAGGGTGACGGCAGCAGCAGGGCTGGGGCGGGGGGCTGCGCTCCCGGGGTCGCTGCTGGGGACCGCAGCACCTTCTTTGCTTTGCTGGTTCAGAAGCTGCTTGTTTGCAGAGGAGTCATCCATATCCAGGTCATACGCCAGTTCTGAAAGCAGAAAGAGGGAGGCGGTTAGTGACAGGCAGTGCGTGCCGGCATCCTGACGCACGGCACATCCAGCCCCCGCCAGCACCGGGGTCCCCGGGGCAGCCTGTGCCAGCAGCTGGGTCCGAGTGAGGTCGAAGAAATCATGGCAGGGGTGGATGGGCTGGAAGAGCTTAGCAAACATCTTAGTCCTGCACCCAGCCCTGGTCCCAGAGAGCCTCCCCGTACCCTACACCAAACCCTATGCTTGGAAAGACCAAAAAATCACAACTATAAGGTGCCCCAGTAAGAAAACAGAAGAGATAAGGGGATCTGGCTTACTGGAGAGCTACTCCCAAAGAAAATCAGCTGAGCTTTGGAGTGGGTGTTTAGCAGTGCAAATCATGCCTGTTCCTCAGACACCGCAAGGATGCGTGCAGGAGGAAATCCAGGTGAGCGCAAATAGTTCCCCTGAACCCAGCACCAGCACAAGGCCTTGCTCACCAAATACCTCCTGGTTGGAGGACCTGAGGAGCTCTGCATTTCTGGAGTCTTACGTAAGTGTGTGCCTAATATGCTCCTTACAGCGCTTACAACACATCCATCCCATCCCCTGTCCACCTCATCAAAGTGCTGGGAAGCGAGGAATGTGAATGGATCATCCACCCCAGGCATCCTGGTGTTGCAACATGGCGACTTTGAGATGATGCACATGGGAGCTCCAACGCAAGAAAATGCCCAGGATAAACGTTTTGATAGTCCTGGCAGAGGAGCATGACATTAACGGGGGAAAAGCTTGTGACAACCCATCACTGGCTGCAAAGGACCTGCTGAGCAGTAAGTCACAGTCACCCTTGTCTCCCTGGGACATGGAGGAATAAAAAAGTCAAAATAGACAATGTGGAAAGGCAAGAAACCAGCAATTCTCAGGACCAAGAACAAAACGGAAATGGTGTTTTAAAATGTCATTAGCCAGATCCACCTGAGGAGTTTGTACCTGTCAAGCATCTGGACCGAGAAGGTGCACCCATGCTTGACTCAAGGCAATGGGTCCCTCACTCCCCTTCTCGTGCTGCTGCCGTCTCCTTCTGGGGTCCGGGTTTCTTGCCCAAATGGGAATCAGTCAAGCCTTTTTGCCTCATCCCCAAAGCCTGGCCGTTGGAAGTGGAGGAAGCTGGTGGTTTCCATCAGAAGAGACCCTGGCTCAAGCCTTCCACAAGCCCTTGTGGATCACCAGCATACTGACGGGTTTGGATCATCCCATCCCACCCCACCCACCCCTGAGAAAAAAATCCAAGAGGCTGAATAAACACTCTAGCTAAAAAGCGCCGCATCAATCCAATAAGCACCACTGCCAAGGCAAACAGGCAGTATTTCTTAATCAAAAATACCCAAACACTGCAAAACAAAAGCATAACAACGTTAGCGTGACAAGTGAGTCAGCCCAGGCCATCAGAGAGGGTCAGAAACGGCTGAAAGGGAGCAGATATCCACACACACAAAGGGCCAGGTGCAAGCAAAACCCGCTTGGTAAACGCTGACTTCTCCGGGAGATTCCCACAGATATTGCTATTGCTCTTCTGCACAATTTTCCTGCTTTTCTTCCTAAGAGCACAGATATGCTTCTGTCCTCCGGAGCTGCACGCCCACAGGCAGAGCAGGAAAAGGTGCCACCCTGAAAGGGATGCACCGGGAGGCCACCTCTGCCCATCCTGTGCTGCTTTCCAAGCACAGAAAGAAAAAGTCCCTCTGGCACAAGGGATGCTCAGGCTTTGGGGCAGTTTGGGAGCAGCCTGGCTGCACCATCCTATTTTCCCAAGCTCATTTCTGCAGAATAAGTGAAGGGATTTTGAGTTAATAAAATCACAGCAGATTATTTCGCAGTTGGTTGTTTTACAGGAGAGTCCTCAGCTGGTACAATATCCGATCAGGGCAATGACGGCCTGCCCTGGTGTGTTTTGGAAGGTGTTTCCACACACTCCAAAGACTCCTAAAACCTAAAAGATGCCCCATGGGGTCACAGTACCATCAGGCACCCACATGCTTCCAGGCCAGTGATCTGCAGCCAACCAGCAGAGCTTTTGGGGCAGAATATTCTCTTATTGGACATCCTAGCAAAACTAAAAAAATCCACAGGAACTGAGTAACTACTCTTGCCTTCAGCTTAGAAAAGAAATTTGAAACAAAAGAGTGTTTCAGCAAGGTCCTTAACAGCACAAAGGGTTTTGACGTTCCCATTTAAAGTCTCATTCTGCGATGCTGTAATTTATGAGATGCGAGTTCCTGCACGGTTTGCAATGCAGCAGCTGAATCGTGTTGGAAACGTTCAGCCAAAGCATACCAAAATGATCGTTTCAAACATCTTTTACATGGGAAATTTTTAAATTCTGATATTTCACCTGAACTTGAGTAAGGGTAATTTTTTAAATCATGTCATTTCACCCCAATGGGAATGGCAATTCTCTCATTCATCCCCTTTGACCAAATTAAAGAGAAGGGAACAGAAACCCTCTTGTCATCAGAGATTTGAGAGCTATTTTCCTAGCCTTGTTTAACTGCTTCAGCAGTTTAGTGCTTGGGTGTGCTGTTTGTTTTGCTGTTTCTTCCATTGTTTCCTTCTCTGGGCTTATTTGTGCCCAATTGTATTTTTAGGCTTGATGGATTTAACCATACATCTTTTATTTTGTATTAATGATGGATTCGTAACTCTTGCAAATCCCTTTTGCTTAACTTCTAATAACCTTTGGTACATCAGAGGAAAGGAAAATTAAAAGTATTAGCCTCTACCAGACCTGAGGCAGCTGATAACCAGGTCCAGGCAGTAACAATGTTAAAAATACATAATAACAATAACAGTAACAATAACAATAACATTAATAATAATTCAAATCCAGGTATCCAAATTAGCAAATGTTCCTAATGAGGTACTTCTTGAGAGGGCTCCATTAAGGTTTCCAGCCTTCGTTACGATCCCTGGTTAGCCCAGGTCACCGCCACATCCCTGTACCTCCTGCTCCCACAGCCGCCGGGAGAGAAGGAGGCCCAGCACCTGGGACGGAGCTGCAGGACAGCTGGTGTAGTAATAGAAACTAACCTCCCACATACACCATTTCGGTCTCTTCCACCCAAAACTCTGCCTTTACTCTGCAAAACAACCCGAGAGAATCTGCTCGTCTGCCTCCCCGCACCCCAGCCATCTTCTGCATTAAACATCTCCACTACCCCAGCTCTGATCACCCACTTAATTTGCAATAGTTTCGACTACAAAGTGGCCCTTTGGCCTGCAAAGGCTTTTTTTTGGGGAGGGGAAACTAGAAAAATCTGTTTCTGTTTATAGTCAGTTGGAGTCCAGAGGGTATTACCAACAATCTGCACTAATTACGTATTCAATCTTCACTCATTTTGGCCCCTCTTGTCCTCTGGGCTGCGGATTAGATAATCCCCTTAAAATAATAGTCAATCATTAGCTCTGGGGTTTTTTTTTTTTCCCCCGCATGCAAGCTGAGCGTGCCGTGCCGTTTCCCGGAGTCCTTACGCAGCTGGTGAAAGGTCTCCAGCCGAACACAAGCTGGTCCCTCCGGAAGCATCTTTTGTAACAAAAGCCCCTCTAACACAAAGCTGCTGCGCTTTGCTCCCAGGACGGCAAAAGCTTCAATGGTCTCGCAGCGTGGATGACAAAACCTGCCGCCAGCTCTACAACACGCACTTTCCGCATCCACAAAATAAAGCGGCGGCATTTTTCCATGGATTAGGACTAGAATTAGGCGTACTGACTCTGCACAAGCTTATTGGGCAGGAATCATTAAAAAGCTCTTCTTGCTGAACCACACTAGCGTTGGAGACGGCTACAAAAGATGGCTGAAGTGGGAGGAGATTGGTTTTGAGTTGGTATAATAAGTCCCACGGCAGCTGGCGCAGAAGAACCCGGGCGGATGAGTACTGGCACGCAGGCAGCCTTACGGCAGGCATTTTTGTGCCAAAGTCACCGCTGCCTACTGAAACACGCCTTTTCACCCCTAAAAGGACAACACGGTCTTAAGCAAAGAACTCCTAGCAAATGCCACTCTGGCAAATGACCTCCAAGAGGACGGTGCCCGGCTCCCGCGGGCTGGCTCGGCCGCTGCCCAGAGCCCGGAGCCAAGGAATGTCATCTCACAGGCAGGCGTCTGGGCTGCCCGCCTGCCAAGCCTGCCCCGGCAGATGGCCCCAGCCATGGACCTAATATAGTAACAGAGTCGTAATGGATGGCCATGCATGAAAACTGCTTTGCCATGTCACTTGATAGGTCTGCTGGTGCCCCGTGCAGCGGCGACGGGTGCGAAGGGGATCCCCCCCGCCACAGGCGAAACCGTCGTGCCTAACGCAGCGTGTTCACCAAACGAGGCTGCCAAGTGGGCCAAAGCGCTTGCAGGGACATGGTGATGGCCCTTGTTTGCAGATGATGGAAACTCTGCGGTGTGAAGGGACTAGGGAATGGATCGTGACCATGTGTTTCCAATAAATGCAAAACACATCAAGTAGAAGTGTCAGAGACAAGTAGGGGAGCTTGGCAAGGTCTTGCAGCTCTTGTGGTCAGTTGTGAACTGCGTATGTCCTTCAGGACTGCTCTAGGAAAGCACATGCTACCGTCGCCAACAAGAATTACAGTCTCCAGGGTGCGTTGCTTTATTTAACTTTTTTAAGCAGCAAGGCTTATCAGTGTGGGGAACAAGTTGTCACTAGATGCAGTAGACTCTGTCTATCTCTAAAGCAAGACTGGATTTCTTAAAGGGAGAGACATTTGAGTCAAGCCCAAGCTGTTGACTCATTACAAGGTGAAGCATAAGAGCCTGTGATTCCACAGACCAGACTGCCTGACCCTGGCTCCCAATTCTCTCCATCTTTACAGCGCCAACCACTTCACTCTCACAGGTGTTTGCACCTGAAATCTAGAAGAACAGTCCAATTTCATCCCAAACTCTTCCTGTTGGAATACCAAAAGCTCTACTCATCTCAGCCTCTAGTTACCTGCCTTTCTCATGCAAACAGCTCATACTACAAACACACCTCTGTCTCCACAAAGACAACACCTGAACCCATCCATGGAGTTACACGGCACGCATGGCCATGACTGCACGGATACAGCCGGGATCCCCAACCCTCTGCTTCTCCAAAACACCTTAAACGCTTCCAAACACCTAGCCAAGCACGATTTCATCTCACCAGGGAGGTTTTGCCTTCTGGCTTATTACCACTAAAATCCTGGAGCACCAACAGGTTTGCCAGTTGTCTTCTTGCACAACGAGCTGCAACAGCCCAGCCATAGGTGCGGCCGTGCCGGCGTGTAATTAAAGCGCTGAGCCGGGGCTGGCTGCGGTGCTTGTGTTGGCACGGTTGCAAGATCACCGAGATGGATGTGCAGCATGTGCATGGTCTTGTGCCTCTGCTTTTCCACCTCCTCCGCAGCAATTTAGGAGGCGCGGCTCTTGGCAATACGGATTTGGAAAAAAAAGAAGAAAAAATCCGACTCGACACCATCTTGCTGCTGTCGGCAACATGGCCGGGGGAGACTGGCACGGCTCAGCAACGAGTGGTAAAACTGACTTCCTGGGCAGAAACCCAAGGGAATTGGGTTTGGGATTGCTGATTTGCAAACCAAGACTTTTCCCCCGCTCGCCTCTTCGACACATCCCGGCTGCCGGCGTGCCACTGATGGCCCGCAGCCTGCAGCGTGTGTTTGCGAGCGACCTGAAGACCGCAGGCACAACCACAAAACCAGCACAGATTTGGGGTAAGTTCTCCCAGGATTGAAGCAATCTGGAGGGCAGCAACCAGGTTGACTTGGGGGGACCAAGTCACCCAGCACAGAGAGGTGAGGAAGCTCCAGCTCAGCCCCATGCGAGGGGTGCAACCAGCTGCTGCTCGGGGTACACAAGGCAATCAGCCATGAGCTCTGCGAGGCAGCCGGTACACACACCCTGGCTCCCCAACCTCCAGCACTACCAGAAAAGTCTCATCCATGGATGTCTTCAAGCTTTCGATGGGGCAAAGGGATAAAACACCCCCCAAAACCCAACACATTACATGGTACGGGCAGAGGGGCTGCACCATGACCCCCAATTCAAGCGACTACTCCACTCCACCTTGGCCAGAGGCTGGTGGCAAGGAAGGGCTATCATTTATGACCTGGGCCTATGTTTACTTTGAAAATGTACTTATTAAATTCCTCTTTGCTCCTTGGTGTGCTCTAGATTTACCCCGAAGAGAATGTGGCGTCTGCAATTGCATTAATCATTTTCCCTTTGGCAGCAAGTGAAAGAATTTCTGAACTGTACTCGCAGAGCGGAGCCACAAAAACGTGTTTAGCAAAACGCACTCATGTAATCTATTAAAAATTAACAAATCTCATTAGCATTATTAACTGGAAGTGCCAGAGTCCTTGTACTCTGATGATGAAGCAGCATGCCCCAGTCTGATATCCAGCTGTACTGTCCAGAAAAAGAGCTGCTACCTAAAGGAACTTAGGAGACAAGAACTAAAAAATAGGGGGCTAACATGGACAGTGAAAAGCATCTCCAAAGGCAGGAGACAGAAAAAGAGGAAAAGCTGGAAACAGAAGAGTATGAATGGAAGTGAAGTGATTTATGAGGCAGCAGTACAGGACTGGGTCAAGCAGTGTTCCTGCAGATCCCCCATGTACCTCAGCCCACCCAGATGTGGAGTCACCCTCTCCTTCTTTGGGGACCTTCAAGATCTAAACCCACAAAGCGATCCCTTCTGATCACTCTGTTGTCATCTGAGACATCTCAGGACAGTCTCGATTTTGGGAGGTAACGTTCCCACTGATAGCAGAGCAAACTGAAATGCTTCCTATTTCCTCTAATGACCGAAACCAACATCATCACATCAAACTGAAATGTTCTCCTTCATCTTTCCTCCCCCAAAAACTCTTTGGACATGACTGGGGCAGGCAGCTCTTGCTACCTCCTGGCCTTCAACTGTCCAAGCTCAGGACATTTAGTGATGTTCATGTACTAGCAAGACCCACCAAGATGCAGTCCTATGGGGAACGGCAACTGTCCCTGCCTTCCAGATGCCAGCTGCTAAAAGCAGCCCTCAAGGCAGAAGGATATTTCTCAATGCTTGATTAGAAAAGTCATGGTGGTGTTATGGCACCCAGGAACATCTGACATATTCCTTTGTGACTCACTGCGTGCGGAAACCAGACTTGAACAGGGCCCAGGCCATGGAGACCGGGGTTTGTGGCATGCAATGCTCCAACTAGGCAACCAGGAACGTGCCTCTTCAATCAGAAGGGACCAGGACTTTGTGCAATGTCTATCCTCAGTCAACAATCCCTGGACATCCATCATTGCCTTAGGCTTGCAAGGAGAAGAAAAATCAAAGGCAGTGGGTGTTTTGCTCCTTGAGCACACACGTAAAGAATGTGCCTCAGCAGCGCTCCCAGCCTGGGGATCAAACTGACAGAGACTCCACTGGGCTACAACTCCTCACGTCAAGGAAAATATCTGGAGTGAGATTTTGGGTCATAACCCACGAATTTGCGTTGGGCACGGACATACCTGCTCAGCCCCCCACAGGTAGAGCCGGCAGGTAGGCTCAGGCACGGTGGTACACAGACATCTGCTCAGCCTGCCTCCGCTCCTGGAGAAACTCCCTGAGGTTTTGTGCTCTTACACTGCCTGGGATCACCGGCATGGATGGAGAGCAAGCTCCCTCTGCCCGTGCCGGGGGAATGTTTGCACAGAGGATGGGTTGAGGTGAGAGAGCAGCCAAAGGAAGGGAGCCGAGAGGCTACTGCACCACCTGGCTTCTTTAATTGTGTTAAGCTGCTAAAATAAATAAATAAATACATACATACATACATACATACATACATACATAAAACCCTGGCCCTGCATTAAAACAACATTAAAGTCACTTCAGCCTATAAAAATGGGGTAATGCAGGAGGACCTGGGAAACATCACCATACCTGACTTTCCCACTTTATATAGAAAAAGAAGGGTTGAGTTCATAGGCTGGAACTTTTTAACAGCTTCAGGTCACGTTCCCTGCGCTGGAAGGAGCCCCGGGAACAGCCACTGTAGTCCAAAACCAGGACCTGGCTTTGCAGTGCCTTCTGCATCGCTGCAGAGAGAGGCCCAAATTAAACCCAGCTGCTTACCGGCTGCATGCAACATCTGACACAAAACCAGGGCTGATTCCTGCTCCCTGCCTCCCTCCCAGACGGACAGCAAACCCTGGTCCCAAAGCACCGGTGGAACTGCTGAAAGCTAGAGCTGGATGGTGGTGGCAGCTCCGACGGGAAACTTGGCATCATCCCAGCTGAGTGCCAGGACACCACGGCTGCGGTCCTTGGGCTGTGCGGGATCCATCTCATCCCACTTGCTCTTTCCTGGGGGCCAAAGGCTTGGGGAACCGCAGCTGGGACCTTGTCAAACCAGTGCTTGCAGCTGGGACCATGGTGGAGGTCCAGGAGACCACCTTGGCTGTCCCTACCCCAGGAGGAGGAAGCAAGGGAGGGAGGGGATCAGCCCTGGGCTCCTGCCCGGCACCTCCCCAGGTCAGCTTGTACATGCAGCCACGGAAGATACTGGGAACGGGGATGCACAGCTCACGTGGGAGCATCCAGATTGCTCTGGGGACACTCCATCAGCACAGTGAGCAGTGAAACGAGAGGGCGACAACGCGAGAGGGCTCCGAGGTCCAAGTCCACGAATGCGTCCCCCTCCATCCTATCTGTAGCACTCACGGCTCACTCTCAGGAATGTCACAATCATGGTGGAAAATCAAAATAAAAAGGCTATGTAATCCAGTTTGTAAATCCCTTGAAAAATACAAAATCCTCTCTAAAACCGATTACGGAGATTAGAGATAAGAGTTTCCTGGAAATCAAGAATTGCATTTCAGCCTCCCTCCTCTCCCACCCTCCCAGAAAAAAGAGATGGGCTCATGCCCTGCACCACCTCACCACACTCCTCCCCGGCCATCACCCCGGCCTCGGGGAGCAACGGCAGCTCCCTCCAGCCCCTGAAAACGGCACAGCTGTTTCTACCTGATTTTGCCCTAAGCACTATTTTGGGGCATTATCTGCTGCATGTACCTGAGCCTATGGGCAACATGCATCAGTGGTAGGAAATCTGCCTGCATCAGGGAGAGAAGGAGATGCCTGCCAGCCTCCTGCAAGCTTTTTGGTCCACTCCTTTTCCGAACGGGCTCTGCGGGACCATGCAATGTGCTGCTGTGGTTTTGCGAGCTGCAGGAGCTGCACCCAACCCTGTGGGTGCCCAGCACAAAAACGTCCTCTTAAATCAGGGTGGTCTTCTGAAAATCAAAATGTTTCACTTGGCTGTGCCAATGGTGACACTGTTATCAATGGGAGAAAGGTCAAACACTCATGTGCCGATGATATCAAAACGTTTAGCAGCCATGCCGTTATTATTATGATAGATTAAAATCAGCATTTCGTTTAATATTTTGACTCAAGTATCCACAATGAATGGTGGCAGGACAATTTTCTGTTGGGAATTTTTATTTTGTGGGAGTTTTTGTGCTTTCATTCTTATTTGGAACAACAACAACAACAAAAGGATTGCAGTATTAGCATTCCTGGCAGAGCACACATTCGAGTTCCTGACCTGTTATTGCTCAAGGACTTCTGCAGCTGCAGATGCCTGTTTGGAGCTACAGTTAGGTCACTTTGAATGATGCTCATAGAATAAGGATCAAAACACTTACAGCTTGATCAAAAGGACATTTTATGAACATTGCAGCCCGAGTTAAGTGCTGATGTGAATATTTACGTTTGCCCTTACGTTAGCTCAGCTCAGTTCTAATAAAATTAACACCCTTTTAAATAATGCATCCAATTTTTTTTTTCATGTTTTTGTGCCTTATGGCTTTGAAAACATATCTTCAGAACCTTTCCATCACTCTAGGAACATCTATTTGTGTTGGATCTGGAAATCAACTTATCCAGAGGAATAAGGGCGGGGGTGTGTGCTGGTTTGTATCGTTGCTCCACCTGCTCTAGCCTGAATTTATCCACCAAAGGTTGAGGGTTTTTTCCCCCACAAAAGAGGGTAACACAGTCAGACTCTTTCTTTTCCCAGTAGGAATTACTACCTGTAAATAAACAACTAAAAACAGAACTACAAGCACCAGCAACTTCAATGCTCCTTTGAAAAGAGACAACAGAAAAAACAAAGCAGGGAAAAATCCAGTCTCTTTTCTGCATTTTACTTGCACATTAGAGGCAAAATGAACTTACCAGTCCAGGGCAGGGGACGTCTTATTGGCGCAATACAGCCAGTTAACTGTTCTTTAGAGATATTCATCTCAAAAGCCAGAACAGAAAGAGCATTTTCCCCCCTTTTATTTATTTATCTTTTTTTGTGCCAACTCACCTTAGCTGAAAAGCACATTGAGATTGTAATTATGGGAAGGCCTCATCTAGTAGATTTGTAAACTCAGCTATCGGCTTGAATTACTGGAATTAGCAAGGCTAATTTAATGTCACTGTTCAAAATAGCTCAGATTTGGAATTTCTTAATGGCCTTAGGAGAAGGAGTCTTTATGCATACTGCAATCTAGGCTTCATTCTTAGACTAAATTCCTTCTCATAGATTTTGTGAATGCCCTGTTTTGTAGCCAACACAAACTCTGTCCAGTAAAATAATGTAAGGACTCAGAATGAAAAGAGATTAGCTGTTCCCTGCTCCTGTTATTTTAAAGCAGGAATAACTTTGGCTTCTACTGATTCATAGACAAAGCTTGAAATGCAAAGCATGCTCAACTCCAGATTCAGCATGAAAAGGACCTTAAAATATTCCCGAGTGCAAGTAATGGACTTATTAGAGGGATGAAAAGAGGCACTTTTCACAGAATCCCAAGCTCTTTAGTCCTGTCATATCAATAATCTTCCTGCAGAATTTAATTCTATTTACATTTCTTTCCCTTCCAAATATCCTGCCTGACTCCTATGAAATACAACATTTACGCTTTTAAAGCGTTAATTTATTTCTGTTAATGCTCGGTGGCAAGTGGTGTAAAATGTCTGCAGGTCACCCAGAGCGTGAGCGGGTGCGATGGCATCAGGACGGCGTGTGACAGGGAACAATTCTGTACGACACGCAGTTTTACACCTCACAATTGATAAATGAGGACATAATTTTAAAGACTTGGTTAAAAGCAACTTCTTTAAATAATGACAGTTGCTTGTGCTGAAACTCAACGTACCTGCAATCTGTTCTCCTGTCCTTTATGTTTAACACCCACAAAAACATTGTGACAGTGAGAAAAAAAGCTTTATAGATATCAGGAAAGAAATTTGCCTGGCTGTCCTTAAGCTACCAAAATATATCAATTTTTTTTTTTTACCCAGTTTGCTTAGTCTTTGCAGGATGGTTTAATCTAAAACAGGCAGTAAGCAACTAGTGGCGATTTTCCCTCTTTGAAGAAATGGTTGAAAACCAAAGGTATTTCAGGAACAAGTTACAAAAGCTTGTGTAGAAACACCAGGAAAGCAGATAGAGATGTCCCCTCTTTAAGGAGAGAGGGGAGATTTTTTTCTCCACTCAGCTCCATGTCCCCAGGACAATTTGCACTGGTTGGAGAGTGTCGCAGCATGGAGGGGATAGAAGATGTGTTGGGCTACATCTGCCCATGGCCCTCCCTGAGACAGCACCAGCAGAGACCAAAAGACCCCAAAACACTGCAATACGACGAGCAGCCATCCTGGGATGGCCATGAATGGCACGTGGTACCGGCCAGTGATGATTTTCACAGACCCGACCCAACCGTGCGGTTTTGCTCTTGAAAGTCAAAGCACCATGATTGCACGCTGCCTTTCACCCAAGGGTCTCAAAGCACACCACGGGCATTAATTACACCCTCTGCTTTGCAGAGATTAATTAAGCACTGAAACCTCACAGTCCCCAGGAGCCGAGCACAAGCCTCCATTCACTAATGGCTAAAACCAAGCCAAGGTTGCAAGGAGGCTTCACGAGCACTGATAGGTGAGCTGGGAAAAGCACCTCTGAGTGCCCCGAGTCACTCTGCAGCGCTGGCCTCCTCCTCCTGGGATGCTTTTAATTCCTCCAGACACGTCCCAGCAAGTGCCCCTGTGAAGGCAGCCGTTCGAGGTTTTGCTCTGAAAACACTCTTTATGGCAAGGTACAGAAACCAGACACACCAGGGAGCAGGGAGGGCGAGGAGCAGTCCCGTCCCACAGCCATCCTTCAGTGCATCTGCTCAGCCCCTATTTCTAAGGACACCTCAAGAGGGCTCTGACATTAGCAGTCGCTGTTCCTAACGATGAACTTGACAGCCCTGATGAGACATCCCGCATCCTTGGGCCAATAAGAAACAGAAGCTCCTCAAATCACCCTTGTTGCTTCCTCATGTGCCGCTGGCTGCCAGGCTGCTGTGTCACCCCTTGCCGGGTGGGACAGGCTGCAGAAGATGACCAGGCTGCCTTTTTCTGCCCATCATCCCAACCCCTCCAGCTGTGAGAGGCATCCCCCAGCAGGTCTGCCAGCGGAGCCATGGGAAGGCACCATGGGAAGCAATGATGGATTTAGACAAGCAGCCTGCTGACTGACAAAAATCCACTGTCACTGTTTCTTTAGAATCAGAGAATCGTTTATGTTGGAAAAGACCTTTAAGATCATCGAGTCCAACCGCCAAATTAGCAACAAATGCCTGGATGAAATAGGTGACAAGTGCATTAAAAAAAATATGATACCTGTGCAGCGGAGAGCTGGAAGGCAAAGAGGGATTGCCAGCCCCTGCAGCTAACAAAAAGTGGTGGCTGTGCTGCAGCTGCAGCCTGGGAAATCCATTAAGACCACATGGGGTGTCAAATTGTATGTAACATGAGTGCCGGGCTTGCAGGCACTGTGTGACAGCAGCCCCGCAATGGAGCCGGGCGGAAAGCAGGGCCGAAGAGACCGGAGACGACAAAAGTTTCTCAGCACATGCCTGCCTTTGCCTCCCCAAAACTGGGAGGAGCAGGTGAACGGGCATGGCCCCGCACAGCCCCCCCACGAGGAAATGCAGAGACACCGTGGGTATGCATGGCCCCAGAAAGCCTGAGCTGCAGGTCAAGGCAGAGGCAAAGAAAATATCCCTCTGTGCATCCCATCCTGCTGTGGGACACAGAGGGGAGATGCCCAGGGAGGGATCCCTTGGAGCAGGGCTTGCTATAGGAGCTGCAACTGTTCGCTTTGCTTTAGAACCGGTTAGTTGAAATCCTGCAGCCATCCAGTCCCCCAGTGTAGGTTTCAATGGGATGGAAGTGATTTAGGAACCTCCAGGCAATCCCACAGAGTGGTCCCGGTTACCCCGTATCCTACATAACAGGAGCTGGTTAAGTATTTTTACAGACAGGTTTCTGCTCCTTACTGTATGCAACTGGGCAGGGTTAGTTTCACTGCTATTAGCAATCGAAATCACTCTCAAACCTCTTGCTTTCCAATCCAATTACAGCAGTTCTTTTCATTCAACGCGTAGAAATACCTCCATGCTATGTCCTTATGTTTGGATTTTATCTTTTTGTTGGTACACAGAACCATTTTTCTTTTTTTCACATTCTCTAATGAGTTCTGGCGGTAGGAAGTTGTTTGTAAATCACACAAGTATTTGTTTTACTGGAAACATCTGCTTTAACACATTTGTCTTGAAAAAACATTTTTTTTTAAACAAAGGTATTAAGCTGCAATGTAAATTGGGCACATCTGTTTATGAGTCACTGCAATAGCACTGCCTCCAATGCACCAGATCACACGGATCTCCAGGGGCCTGATCCAGCAGAAATTGGAAACTTACAGCTCGCTCTGCTCCCTTTTCCAGCACTACTCTTCCGAGAGTATTGCTGCCTGATTTAATAAGTTAAGGCCACTAAATAAGAAAGACCTATTTAGCATCTGCTAATAGCATTAAGTGGCTGGCCCAGCAGACACTGAAGTATCAGCAAGATACTTCAGCTGGTGCCCAAGTCCATGGGCATGCGAGGACCAAGTTGAGTGGAATTATTTGTGCATGGGGGACACTCTGGGAACTCCAGGCTGCACCAGAGCTACCTCTGCCCATGGTGCTGTACCACCCCTGCTGCCTTCAGCCGCTCAGTGCTGCCATTAAAAACATTTAGAGAAGCGAACTAGAGGGAAAGACAGCAGCTGAACCTCCAAAATCAAAACCTGACCCACCAGCTGGTATTCATTCCCTGGAAATACCAGGGTCAGCAGACCTGGGCCACTGGTCTGAGGTCCAGGAGAAACCATTTAGTTTTGTTTTCTGGAGTGGCTGGAGATCATCCCTCAGTGCTTCTGGGGTAAATAAAGCAAATGGGCAATGGGAAAGGGGAATCAAACCCAGCAAGGAGATGCCTGGAGAGGGCAGACTCAGGACCTCCACCCCCAGAAGAGCTGCAAGACCCAAACTGCCCTGGACACACGCACCCGACCCCACCAGGGCAAAGCTTTCTGACTGCCACCAAAGCCCACGGCCGGGCAGGAACGTCCCACCAGAGCCCAGGAGGGGAATGCGGTGCGTGCAAAGCCTTTGCTCCCTGCACCCGGCCATAGTGGCTCCCCAAGCACAGCCCACCCGTCCGGGACGAACGCCTCCCCCCAAAACACCAGGCTACCACTGTGATATTCCCCCCGCCCCCCCAACCTGATATCTGCCACTGGCCCCACATTTGGAAAAATCGGTCCACTGGCAAAAGCAGCCATGGACAGATGCAGCAGCTGTGGGGAGATGGCCGTGCGCAGCCGCGTGTTGGCTGCATGGTGCTGGGCACACCTTATAGAATCACAGAATGGTTTGGGTTGGAAGGGACCTCTAAACATCACCTCGTTCCAACCCCCCTGCCATGGGCAGGGACACCTTCCACTAGACCAGGTTGCTCAAAGCCCCATCCAGCCTGGCCTTGAACACTGCCAGGGATGGGGCATCTCTGGGCAACCTGTTCCAGTCTCTCACCACCCTCACAGTAAAGAATTTCTTCCTAACACCTAATCTAAATCCACTCTCTTTCAGTTTAAAACTGTTGCCCCTCGTCCTATCACTACACTCCCTGTTAAAGTGTCCCTCCCCACATTTCTTATAAGCCTGTTTTAGGTACTGGCAGGCTGCTCCAAGCTCTCCCTGGAGCCTTCTCTTCTCCAGGCTGAACAACCCCAACTCTCTCAGCCTGTCCTCATACCAGAGGTGCTCCAGCCCCCGATCACCTTCATGGCCCTCCTCTGGACCCTGACCCTCTTTTAGTCTTTGCAATGGCAGAAATAAAGCTACAAGTGCCAAAGGGCAAGGGAAGGGAAATGGAAGGCGACAGCACATCAGATGGTCCCCGTCAACAGACACTGGAACACAAGCGGGGAAGTTTGCCCTTTGAGGGAAGGGGAGAGGAAAGCGTTTCAGGTATAAATGCATTCTTTCACATTCTCTGTGCTTGCCTTAGCAGATGATTTATGTGGACAAGAGAAAGGAAGAGATATTGCAGGCTGTGTTCTGCGATGACTTTGGGGAGCACACAACTTTTTTTTTATTTAGTTTTTACTGGAATGATCTATACAGAACCAGAAGACGATGAGCAAATGTACTGAAGCTGCAAAGCAGCCGGCAGAGAGTTATCAGGGAGGCAGAGGATATTACTCAGACTCTGATAATAACCACCGGCTCCCACCTGCCAACTGCAGTCTGCCTAACACAAAAAAGTCTGAAAACAGGCTGCAGCAGATGTCTGCCTCCCCATGCAGGAAGACCGTCTCCAGTATCCATGGGACACAAGCAACTCCAAAACAGCTTCGAGTCCAACAATTTTACAGAGACTCAAGATGCTGAATTAAAACAGGAAGGAACGGGGGAAAAAAAAGGAAGAAAAAGGATGTGTATCACATTGCAGTTGTAATTTACATTTTAGAAATCCTGCTGGGACTCCTGCACTGGAGGTGACAGATGCCCTGGCAGTCTGTCCAGCTGCCAAACCCGACGCAGCCAGCGAGGTCCCACAGCAGCCAGCAGTACCTGCCACCACAATACATACGTCCTCACACATCATGGCATATAACCACCAAGGGAGCAGCCAGCCAAGGGACGCAGCAGCATCCTGGCACACAGCAGCGTGCGGGGTCCTTCAGCATCCAGCAAAGAGTCAGCCCCAAGGCAGTGCTTTGGGCACCAGCTCCCGGCTGCTCGGAGATGGGATACACAGAAAGGAAGGAAGGAAGGTATAGGAAAGGAAAGGTGTTGCTGGGTTTGCATCCAAAATCTGTGCTGGGCGCAGACACAGCCTCCCGTGGGAGGGAAGGGCAGAGCATCATCCCAGGTCCCGTGGGAGGCAAGGAGCAAGCAAAAAGCAGGAACAGACAGCAAGATGTTGTCAAGAGCCCCAGATACCATTGAAGACATTTTCTGAAACTACAGAAGCTGGTCAAAACGCCAGATTCCCATTCCCATAGAAAAGGGGAAACGTGCTACTGCTCCAAAGCAGAACAAAGGCAAAACACATCCAAATTTTCTGTTGTTTTAAAAAAAAAAAAAAAAAAGGCAAGTTGACGCACCACTCCAATGAAGTCCAATCAATTCATTTGGATTTCATTTTTTTCTGTGGTATAACTAAAAACGTAATCTCAAGCAGACTTTTAGACAAGAAGCCGTTCTGGAGTGAAAGCTGACAGCATTACCTTGCAGTATGGGCAAGCAGGCTGTTGCTGCATTTCCCTGGTGCAGGAGCAGAGGAAAATGTTTCAATTTATTTCCAAAACAAAAAAATCCCATCCAAAACCCCTGCATGCTTCATTGCATCCCAGTTCCAGGAAAGAGGCATTTTCCAGCACAAAGTTTTCCCATCAGAAAGTTTCCAACCCGCCCTAAAAGCAACATGGGGAGAAGTTAAATTTTGGGGTCAAGCCACTTTTGCCCCAAGTGAGATGCACCATAGACCCAGAAAAGCTGGCAAGGCCGGAGAACTTCAGAAGCACTCGAGCTGCCTGAAATTTGTTGATATGGAAGAAAGCCATCTGGGCTCTCCTTAGAGCCGCAAAAGCCCTGGGGCCAGGGATGGATGGCAAACGCAGAGCGCAGCCACCGCGCGGGTAGGAGGACATCTCTCCTCCAGTTCACAGCTCATCCATCCCAGCCGTGCGAGGGGTCGGGGATCTGCTGGGAATCAGGGGAGCCAGCGCTCGGATGGACACACCTGGTTCAGTTCATGTTACTCCTGGTGTCAGCCCCGGCAGATGCGCGCGCACAGGTCGGGACTAATGCACAACAGTCGAAGAGAGCTTCTGCCTGACGGATGATGAATCCCCTGCTCCTGCAGCGCCCAGAGCGGCGTTGACTCAGTAAGCGATCGTGTCCTGGTAATACACCGACCGATGAGTGATTTGCAGGCCAGACCCAAACGCAGTCTATTTTCATTCGCAAAGCAAGGGGTGGGGAGAAGAGAAAAAGAAATGTGGATTAAAAATGCTGAGTCCTGAGAGATTTCTCTGGAGGAGCATCCTTCTCCCTCTTTCTGCTATCTTTTTGGTAAGGACTAAAAAGACAGGCTGCTTCCTGGGCAGGTCTGTGTTTCCATCTGCTAGAGACCATCAGCCACCAGTGCCAGGGCTCCAGGATCAGGCCCGTGGACGAGTCCAGCACTGTGTCTCCATTGATTTCATTTTGAGAGCCTCATCTTGGGCAATGCCTTTTCCTCCACCTGGGCTACAACCCAGGACTTTCCAGGGAGCACTGCTGTTTGGAAAGATCCAGACATCTTCCAGATATTTAACTCACAGCTTCATTTAGTCAGGCTTGATTAGTTCATAGATACATACACTTATATTTATGGAAAGATGTAAAAACTAATTTTCAAGAATGTGATGCTCCCGTCTGCAGCAAGTAGGAACCTGTCGGATCCCAGGTAAGGAGATTGCCGCTGTGTAGGCTCTCGCTCAACCACATCTAAGTAAACACCACGTCCCCAGAGCCTTCGGTTGCTGCCATAATGCGATGCTGCAACTTGCACTGCTAGGTCATTGCCCCAATATCCTATGTAAAAACAAACACATTTGTTCAAATTTGAAGAGGGGAACCGAGACGTCAGGATTTTTAAGGCAGTCTGGAGAATTTCAGCATTTCCCATCTTCTTCCCTTTAGGGCTGAAGAGTGCTCTGAAAGCTGTACTCAAAAGTTTTCCAGTAAGTAGTGGCTTCCATGGTCCCCCTGAAACATCAGCTGTTCTCTTGGACACCTCCCTCAGGGCAAGATGATGGCCAGCAGTGCAGCAGCCACAGCTGAGAGCCCAGGACCCTCTCCTAGACATTTTCAATGAGACAGGGCCACCTGGCCCAATGTTAATTGTGTCTCCAGTTATTCACATAGTTGTGTTTCCCCAAGACGCTTTCTGGGCAGACACATGTCAAGCTCATCCCGAGCCAAGCTGTGTCTAATAGTCCTTGACGGACCTTAGTTCCATGAATTCGTCTTCTTGTGTCTTTGACTGCATGTAACCTTTGGGTGTCCCCATTGTGTGAAGTTCCTCCTGTTCAATCCTTGCCATTGCCCACAGCCAAATCCCCAGCACCATGGCGCTGTGCACCAATGAATCCCAGTCTTGCTGAGCCCAGCCTTGTGTTCAGCTGGTGGCTGTGGTTTCTGAGCAGTACCACCGAGCAGTAGCTCAGCTGTAGTGCTGTCCCGTGTCTGCTACCCTTCAGTAGTGCCCAGGTGGTCAAAGACAGCTGAAGTATAAGCAGATACGACAAATTGCAGCACGATCCCAAGGACCATGAGCTAATACGGGCACTCAGCACCCACCTGTCTATGCTCTGCATCAGGGCTAAAGACAACGCAGTGAGGTACGCCGATCCAGCAGCCCACAAAGAAGGGATCTCAACTGGACCAGCCTGTCCTGGACCACAGAGGAGTGGAAATGCTACCAGGAGAGAAGGCAGCCCTTCCTCGCGCAGTGCACATCCCCCATTTTCTGAGACCAGCAGCCACAGCAGCCATGGGGCAAGAGAGGAATGGTCCAGCCCCGTGCCCACAGGACCTCCCCGTGATGTTTTACAGCTGAGTGCTGGCACACCGACACAAGTGCTGGGCACACGCATCGGCCAGCACGGCTGGGACACGCTCCAGGGCCAGTGTCCTTTCCTACAACACCGAGCAGGGCTGCGCCCTACAGCCTCGCTTATTACATCCCTGTAATCGCTCTTATCAGCTTACCTGCAGTAAGGCATTAGTAAAAGCCAAGCCACTCATGAAAGGGGCACCCTCTCCTACGTGAAAAGTCAATCAACATGTTATATTGTTATCAGGCTGGCAGACAAACCTCTCTTTGTATGACAAACTGCGCAGATACGAAGCCCTGACTATCAGCGTAAGGTTATCTTGTCGGTCCATTAGCAAGTAGCACCTGGTCTGTTTCTGTCTGAAATATTTCTTTATTGTTGTCCCTTAAAAAGAAATCCAGTTAAACTATTTTGTCTCTCCACAACAAAAAACAGCACAAAAAGAAAAGCAAGTTTGTATCCGAGTCAGGAATTGTGTTTCCCAGCTTCAGAAGAATTCATGTGTTTTCAGCCACAGAAAAACAGATTCATTATCCTTTAAAGATAAGTATGACTATCACTATTGCAACTGGGCAGATTTTTGCATACTTGAAATTGTTTTGATGTGTTCAGTCATGTAAAATGCTGCACTTGGTAACAATTTAAAGATACATTAGCTCCCAAATTACACTGTTGAAAAGTATCTCCTTAGATGCTCTGGCATAACACAAACTTATTCAAACTTGCAACCCGACTGGAAGGTAAACCTCTTGCCAGCAGACTGGCATTATAAACATCTGGGATGGACAAGAAATCATAGATTTTCAAAGACTTTTGTGCATTTGTACATATAAGAGTAGAAACATCATCTCATCTGACCTTCAGTGTGTCTCCAACCCTTCAACCTCACCCAGTCACCTTACACTGAGCCCAAGAACCAGCCTCATCTGCGCTGATGTGGGCTTCCAAAAGAAGGATTTAGGCCAACGTCTGCTCACATTGGGAATGTGATGCTTGTGATTTATGGATACGAGGATATCAGGGATTTACATGTCCTCTACTGATCCGGCTTTAAAAAAACTGCTACATCATTCTTTGCTTTGGGTCAGAATGGACCGAGGCAGCGGAAGTCAGGTCCTAAAAATACCAGATATAAATTGCTCAGATGGACTTGGATCTGCAACCTGTAAAAGTAAAAAAAAAAATTAAAAATTGAAGAAAAATTTACACCAGAAAAATAGAAGCATGGGATTAATATATCCAGCTGATTTACTTGCTGATTTCATAGATGTTTTTGCATATATGTAGCTTTTCTCAAAGTGCAAACTTATTCTGAGACATTAATTTCTAGTTCTTCAGTTTCTTTGAAGGAAATCACAACACAAAAGTTACAAGAACCCTTCAAAATGTATACATTATGTGAGGCCTGGAAGAGTCACAGCAGCACAAACAGCCAGCTGAAGGATGCTATAAATGAGCCCATCTCTGAAAGTCACCAATAATTTTCCCAGTCTGTCAATAAAAAAAATCATTTTTGCTGACGTCAAAAGTGAATTAATGAACTTGCCACTCAATTAGAGCTTCAGCCAACTGCTACATGTGACTCCCTCTCCATCTTCTAGCTTGTGTTTGGACAGTGACAAAGAATTCTTGACTTCCAACCAAATCTTCGTTAGAAGGAGAAATTTCAACAAACACAAACACTTGAAATGGAAAAGCAATAATCAAGCTATTGCACTGTTTTAGTTGGTATGATTCCAGCTCTTCCATCAGGATAACCTAGCTGACATTTGGCCTTGTCATTTTTTTGCCCTGGGACAGGATGAACGTCTTGTAAAACAGTATGCTTCTGCTACCCTTGCTTCAGCCGAGCATTCAACAGCACCCTCTTTGGAAAAAAAAAGAAAAAGAAAAAAAAAAGTTGCCGCTACAAAAATTATAGTTAAAAGTCCTAAAGCTTTTAGCAGAATAGAAAAAAACAGCAGAAGGATGCTGCGTCAAACCGACACGGCTCACCCCGCTGCGTGGGCCAAGGACAGGGCACCTCTGTCGAAGGCTGAGCACAGACACGTACAATAAATATTGATATTGTACCCATGATATTTTTCAGTAGGACAATTCAAGCCTGCAGGCTGTACAGCAGGAAGGCACAACAGCCACATGGCCCCACGCTGTCAGCAAAATCCACACAGATAGGGACATTTTCCACCTGCAGAAGGAGTATTTTAAAAGTCAATCAGGTATTTGAAAACAGCAGACAGATGAACATCCCAAGACCCAGCACTAAATGGAGCAGAGCAGTATCAGCAGATACGAGCTGCTCAGATACGGGCACCCTGAAGGCATTTGCAGAGAAGCGATCACCATAATAAAGGATGGGAAGACACGATCTTGTAAATATTTTAACTACTGCTGGTCTGTCTCCCAGCACATGCACTGAGTGAGCACCAGCAGACTCTGATCGCTCCTCCCAGGTTGGGAGCATCCACTTTTCCAGCACGAATACTCACTTCTAAGGAAACTTGCCTGCAGGATTGGGCTGCAGAAACCAGGAGGGCTGTACCCAAAGCGACCCTGCCTGGCCTGCCATGCACAGCCACTGCCTCGGCAGAGAAACCCACCGGTACCCGTTTGCTCCCCATGAAAAACCAATTCAAATGTCATTGTAGCAGCAGCATCTCCAGTTCCCTACCACAGCGGTGGGGGTGGAAGGAGCTCGGATTGATGGCACCTCCAGAAATAAACCTGGGAGAAAATGGGGTGACAAGAGGAAGGTAACCAAAGGCTGAGCTGTAGGAATGACATCTCAGCACTGAGACCTCTAAAATGTAGAATGGTTTACTGGGACATTTGGAGATGTTTAAAAGCAGAATAGGATGAAAGTTGCAACTCACGGGGGTTCAGAGCAGCTTCCAAAAACGCAGTGAGAGGCAGAAAACACAGGGGTCCTGCTCCGTGCTCACGCAGGGCATGGCCACACGAACACGGCAGCCCCTCCTCTCTGGGAAGGTGGCTGCCGGAGACATCACCTGCTCTGCGACGTGCCTATATTCCTGTTTGGAAGCAACAACGCCTTTGTAGCATGTATGAAGGGGTTACCAACAAATGGCTTTTCCACCCAGGAAGAGACCACGCTTGGCCAGTCCAGAGGCGATGTTCAAGCCTGCAATTTGATGAGAGCACTCGAAAGAACCCTGCCGAGAGGATAAATCAGTGGAAAAGCAAGCCAGAAGCTATTAAAGAGTTACAGATCTGGGTAAATCAAGGGACACACTGTGCTGGTCTTGACTTTCATCCAGTGCCTGGGTACAGCGCGGATTGCTGGAAGCCCACACAGAGGACCAGCCCACCTGGCTGGTCTGGCAGCACGCGGCAGCAGCCGGGGCAGCAAACAGGCAGGGTGCAGGAAAACTCACGGCTTCCCCAAGGGCTCGAACTACAAACTCCCTCTCCCCTTTAGAAATAACCAAGGGAGAACAGAAAGGCAAAACTAACTGCAGGTTATGCAGCCGGAACAGCCAGACAGGGGAGCTGTTTTACACACACAAACTTGCAGAGCCATCTTTATATATCTTTATTGCACACATCTATCCTTACATATCTCATGGGATGAGGCCAACTTCCCTTCCCAGGACAAACTATTTCTACTTAATTCTGCCAAATCCATCTGTTCCCAAGACAACTTTTGTTACTGCCTAACACAGATATTTTGGAAGGGTAAATCTTCCCCCCTTGTCCTCCCCCCTCCCCAGTTACTGGATTGCTCAGAACATTCCCCGGGTGATGCTCCAGCCCCTAAAAGGGATTTTTTCCTCCCAGCAAAGCTTGTGAGATGCCCAGGGGCACAGCATCCCTGCACAGGTGAGCTAGACCACACCACCTTTGCAACCCCCCCAAAAAGCCCGCACCTCCTCTCCCCCAGCGCCTGCTAAAGCCGCCTGCCCGGCGCAGGAGCCTCTCCAGCACCCACGTTTTATTTTCAGGCTTCCTGGCAACGAGCTTGTCGGTTATAAGTGGCATCTCGAGTGAGAACGCCGGAGGTGAGCTAATTAGTGGGTGGCTGTCTGGAGCGGCAGTGAAGCGCCAGCCACCCCAGGCTCTGTTTGCTTTGGGTGCCTGATGCAGGACGGCGGATCCCAGCGGGGTGTGAGCACATGTTTGTGTCGTAGAGCCTGGAAGACATTTGCACTGACTCGTAATTTGGGGGAAAATACTATAATTTATTCGCAGGCATGATTTGCCATTGGTGTGGCATAAATATATGTGTGTGTATGTACGCAGCTCTATTTTTAGAGCGGCACGGCCAGGGTGCCGGCTCCACGGTTACTCCATTGACAAACAGGATGCGCTCTTCTCTGAGCTGGGAGGTTTTCAGTCCTCCCCCTTATTGTAAACATTATCTGCCTTCAAAATCCTTAATGTGTTGCAGATGTGACAAACAATAAAAGACCTATCATAAAAAAAAGCCTGCCATCTCTGTGTTTCCCACTGGGGCAACATAATAATGAATTTATTAGCATATAGGGCTCACCAACATATGTTTATAGTCACTCACAAACTTTTGACTTGACAGTTTACAAGTATGTTTAAATCATTAAAGTTTAAGTTGACTGTCCAGTTATTACAGGCTCATTATAAATAGGAAACAAAGGTTACATTTTATACAACAGGTGATAAATCAAAACTAGTCTGTATTCGAGACTGACTTTTTTTTTTTCCTTTTGCTCTTTTTTCATCTCTACATTTTCAAGGCCTTCTGAGGGGACATCTCAGTGAGGCCAGTACCGAGCAGCTGTTTGCAGTTAGCCAGCAGGATCAGCGGCACCCACACCGGGGAGCAGGAGAAACTCCCACCGCATCCAAGAGATGCAGAGACCTCGGAGGTGGTGAACTCTGCCAACGTTTTCACTCAACCGACGGCCAAATTCGTGCCAGCCCAAGGCACCCACCTCTCCTCTTCCCCAAGGCATCACCAAGTCCATCTGCAAGGCTTGGGTAACCCTTCGCAAGGGAGGAGATCTCTGCTGCTATCACGGGGCCAAAGAAATTTCCTCCTGAGCTGAACAAAGCCTCTGAGAAAAGGAAAGTAAAGCACCCAAACTGCGTTCCCTGACTGCAAACCTCCAAGGGTCGGCAGAGGCACTCAGACACGCTCAAAGCGGGTTTTGGGGTTTGACCACTGCGCTATGACACAGACCCCCCCAGCCACCCAGCCGTGTTCCTGCCTTAACACTGCAGATATCCATCACGGGATAAAACCTGGGAGTCAGTAACTCAACCCCAGCCGCTCCCAGTCCTTTCTGCCTCTACTGTGGGGTAACCACCTTGGGAAGGAGAGAGATAAAGCCACACTAAATGTAAAAGTTCATTTTGTAAACTATTTCCAGATTTCAAAGCCTGGCATCATTTCAAATCAGCATGCTAACCTAAAATTTAGAATTTGTGGAAAGGGGAGAGGGGAATGTGGAATGGTTTCTGGTCCCTTTTATTTCGTGCTATGTACATGTGATATGATGGAAAAAAAAATTAATTGAAAAATACCCTTTCAAAGTAAAAAGAAATATCATTCTCAAAAATGTTGAAAGTGAGTATTTCCACACCATCAGCAACTTTGCCTGGGCTTGTTTCCAACATAAAACTTGAACAGAGTCACAGTTTCTATCCAATACCAACCAAATAGGATTCTGTCACTGTCAGATCAGCTTCGCCTTTCTGCTCTAAAGCAAAGCATGAAAAAAGAGTATTACGGCATGGGCGAGTGAGGAAGAACCAGAAAGTCTCCCTGACCACCCTGATGGCACAGCTCGTGTCCTCCGAGGCTAGTCAGTGCCTAAAAGCTGCGTTGGACAAACCTCACGTTCTCAACAACTTGAAAGACTTAACCTGCCAGGAACACAATGCCCCAAAGCCACTGCTGCTTTAAAGTTAATATTTACCCATCCTGTAGCAAAGGCAGCAGCAAACATCCTCCAGCAGAGTAGCACCGGGAGGACAAGTCCTCTTTTCCTATTACATGTTCACATACTGCAGTGAGAAGAGAGGTCTAAATTGCTAGACAGGCAGGTTGTCAGGGAGATCGATACAGAGATTAAACTAGACTAGAGACAGAGAAAGGTAGAAAGGATTATATACCCAACTTCAGAGATCACTGATGATATTATTGGGAAGGCTATAAGAGGAAATTAGAAACACATTAAAAATAGCACAAAGGTGTGACACAAAGATCACGGAAAATGAAACACGTATCTCTGCTCTCGACTCAGGACGATGTGGATCACCTGTACTTCTTTAACGTACACTTTGATATTTAGTTCCTGGATGAAATAAAGTACATTTTATCCTTCTCCGAATTCTGTATTTCTCTCTCAGACTTGGATTGGAGGACTTAAAAAGTCTTTCCTTCCCCTTACACAATATTTGAATATATGTATTTTATATATTTTACATAATGTGTCAATAATCTTTGATATGAAGCTGGCATTTAATATTTCAGCTCTCACTTCATTAAGGATATTTTAATTATCCCAGACCAATGGAAGGGAATTTATAAACATCTGTGCTTCGTTTAAGAGTCCAAATTTGCCTCTTAAACTTCAAAGCTGTAAAGCTGATTTTATCCAGGTTCGGTTGTCTGGTCTCTCAAACAGCACTGCGTAGCACTGCGACCAGCATTAATTGGGCCAAGCCTCCAGCCCGCAAACCCACGTCCTACAGACACTGCTATCCACGACAGACACAGCCTCTAACAGCCTGGTCTTGCTCAGGCGAGCAAAACAGATGATGCTGCTGAGCTCCACGGAGCCAGGAGTAGGATGACAGTAGTTAGTGGGTCGGGGAGAAGGCACATGCCAACGGCATTTGCGACTGCCCAAGTCACAACCGGTCCCTTGCTTTCTCCTCCCGATGAGTGACCAGGGACTACCTTACTAATAACGTAGCCTCGAAGCACTAGGAGTGCCTCATGGCTGTTTTCAAAGTAACCAAAGACATGACACTTACCGGCAAGCAATGCAATTTTAGGGTCCTGAGTACCTAAATCACTTCTGAAAAATGAGCCTGAGTTATCTGTAAAAAACGACCATGGGGCTCTAAACCCTGGGTCAGAAATAACCATCGTTTGCTGCAGTCAAACAATCCTTACCGACTTTCTGACGTCCTCTAGAAAGCAGAAAGGCTTGTGACGGTGGGCAGCAGTGGAAAGAAGAGGGTGACTCTGGGACTTACAGCAGGTTTGCAACCTGTCTCGAACCCCCTCCCACGGGTTGCCCTCAACACACCCCTGCAAAACCGACCTGGAAAAGCAGCGGCATTACTTCTCCAGCTGCTGTCCCTGCTGGCACCGAGGCCAGCCAGCACGATGCTGAGCACGAGCAGCCTCTGAGCATCGGCGGTGCCTGCAGCGAGCGGACCTGAGCAGACCCCAGAGAGCAGCTCCCCGCACCATCACCAAGACCTACAACCCCCAGAGGGGCAGCCGCTGCGGGACCACCGTCCCCGTCACCTGCTAAGAACCGGAGCTGGTTCCTCACTCGCAGCTCTCCATCGCCGGAGCCTCCGCCGCAGTCATCTTCATCGTCGCAGTCTCCGCTCTCCTCCTCCTCCTCCGGGGTTTTGCCTGGAGCTTTTCGGTGGAGCAGAGCCATCCCTTTGAGCAGCTGAAAGGCATGAGGTGCCACAGTCATTCAACAGCTTCCCTCCACCCTGCCTCCCGCTTCATCCCGCGCTCGCAGGGGGACGGGGTGACAAGAGGGGGACAGGGCTCAGAGGAGCCTGGACAGTGGGACAGGACCCCGTTGCGCTCCTCATGCCAAAGCACTGACGAGCTCAGGTTCACTCATGGACAAAGCTGCACACAAAACCTCAACGGAAGAAACAAAAGGAGGAGGAAAAACCACACTGAGTAACTCTGCCCTTCGGCTTCTGCCCGGCGAGCATCGCACGAGCTGGAGCACGTCTACCAGCCCTGCGAGACCCCAGTGCCACCCAAGCTCAGGCGGCAGCTACAAAACACATGTCCAGAGTTAGGCCAGATGGGGCAAAAAACAGCAGCAAGAGGAAACTCTGTTCGGGGATTCTCACTGCTTTCAGGGACTACCTCCCATCTGAGAAGTAACACGTGTGAAAGGAAATGGCAGATCTCTCGGGTCCTTACGGCGCCCCACAAAAATAACCTAAAAATCTCATTCCTCACTCTTGAATTGCAGAGGATGCTAGCTGAAGTTTTGGGATAGCCAAGCGACAAAATGCAAGGATCTTTTAAAAGACGTTTTAAAGCTGAGTCCTAAGTAACGGTGACAGGTTGCACATCCCCGACACGGGGACTCGAACACCTCCACTGAGCACGGGGTCAGGACTGCTTTCCAAACACGGGTGGGAGCTCCCCATGCTGCCCCTTCACAGCACACGGAGGGATTAGACACGTTTTAAGCTATTGGTTTCCTCTTCCCGCTGACTTTCCTGATTTTGCTGTTGCTGAAAGCAGCCAGCTATTTCATCATAAACCCAGATCCACTTTGAAAAAGTGTGAGTCAGCCAGTTAATATATGCTGAAAATTTCTATCACTACCACTCTGCTGTTAAAAGCCTTCTTGAATTTAATCTCAGCCCTAAAAAAAAAAATAATGAAAAGGATAAGTAACAGAGAAGATATTGCAAAATGGGAGCTTTCGGCATACTTCACGGGTTTAGTTAGTTCCATCTATTGCAGCAATATGCATGCCTTTCAAGGCATTTTTTAATATCTGGAATCTAGGTTATATTTTTAAACTATTAAGCTAGCCTTAGAAAACAGTTTCTAAAATATTTAGCTGCTGAAGTTTATACAGCCTCGGAGGAATGCTTTCAGCATCTGGCTCGCTCTGTCCACGGCAATGTCCACATACCTTAGTGTTTATATTAGAGGAGCATAACGTAATGAAAAACAAATGGCTCGATGTGAGACCCCTTTGGGTTCCCCGGCTGCATTAAACAATGCAGAAAAGTCTGCCCAGCGTGACAGCCGTGCTGGGTCCTGCATCTGTGGTAGGAAGCAAAACGCAGCTCATCTCCCCAAAACTCAGGGGATGCGTTTCAATGGCCTTCAACAGGCTTTGGCTCAGACTGCTTAAGTTCACTTTTCAGGAACCGTATTTTATTTAGACATATACACGCCTTTCCCAGAATATGGCGTAACAGCAAACAAACAAACAAAAAGGCAAATGCAGCACTGGGGGTAGCACAGGGAAGACCTCACACAGGAACCAAACACGCCGACTGCTCAAGCCTTTACACCATCACTTGTATATCTCTCCTCAAAATGAAGCCCACAGCTAACACCAGTCCTCAGCACACTGTATATCAGCTCGAGGTGGAATGAGAGTCTCCCACGCATAGCAGCTAATTACAACATGCACCAGTTTGGACCCATTGCCCCAGTGCACCATTGCTAAAAAACCAAAGCCCATAATGGTGGAAGGGGACTGCAACTGCCCAGCGGCAGGATGCTCACTGCTCTGCATCCCAGGCATGGAGCAAGCCAGCCAGGACCCCACCACGCAGCTCAGCGGCACAACTTTCATTACTTACCCGAAACAGCAGAGGAACTTTCTGGCAGAGCGAATTAAGCTTTGGGATATTTTCAGATTTAATAAGCTCAGCAGGGGGCAAAGAAAAATCAGGAATTTTCAATTGTGTGTTTTCAAACATTAAAATTACTGAGCATTTCTTGTATTACTACTTTTTTCTTGGCATGCCATAAATTAGCAGCTTAATTTCTCCGCCTTTGTAGCCACAACAAAACAGGAACTTTCTGAGAAACGCCGCACGGGCCCCGACTTTGGATTGAGTGAACGTGACATCCCTGCGCCACGTTGCTCCTTCCTTTTCCAGGACAAAAGTTCCATCCTCAGTCACGCGCTCCCCAGCTGCCGAGAACCACACAGAGGTTCAATGCGTCAAATTTCGCAGCTGGCTCTAGGAGAAATGAAGCCCGCGACACAAAGCCTACTGTCACCGTCAGCAGGAGACCTGGTGTGGGGTGGAAATCCCACCCCGCTCCACTGGCGCATCCTGACCCGGGAACGCTGTCGGATGCCTCAGCTTCAGCCAGAGCAGCAGCCACAGTCCCACTCATCAACCATTACACAACCCCCCCAATGGTCTGCACGCTTCATGAAATTATATTTGGTGGACTGAACATAGATTCCCCATCCTTAAATAGCAGGCGGAGCTGACTGTACCCTAACATTACAGTTTATTCATGTCCTGTGGTTTAAAGCCTATGGTAAGAGGCAGGAAAATATATAGTCTGGTGATCGCTAAAGTAGCATGTAACAGTGAGATAGCTTTAACTTAATCACAATCCGTCCAGCTGTAAGAGTTTACAGTCGTATGTACTCTTCTTTGCTAAACCATAATGGCAAAAATACACTATAATGTACCCGATGTAAACTAGAGCACTAATTGTGGGAGTCCACACGCACACACGCGTCTCCGAGGTGTCTGCAGGGCATTCGTCTCCCATCTGCACAACCACCATAGAATCATTTAGGTTGGAAGAGACCACCATGCCAGGAAACACATGGGGGCCATAGCCTTTGCTCCTGACTACAAGCTCCATCGGCTCAGACGTGCATCAGTTTTATTCCCAATCTCATCCCTTTTAAACCACGACCCTCCAGACGGGCAGGGCGGGCAGTGCCGCGGTACCTCCGCTGCCGCATCAGCCGCTGGGGCATCGGCACGAGGGACGCTGGCCAGCCCCAGCTGGTCTCCATATACATCTTTGTTGCTTGGCTTGTCCTGTGGTCTCCCTACAGCTTAAGAAACAAGCCAGATGGGAAGGGTGCACTGAGCCTTTCTGCAAGGAAAGCTCCCCAGGGCATCCCAGCGCGCTTTACACAATTATTCATAACCGTACAGTGACCAGACAAAAACAGATGCAGCAACGTGGGGTAATGATTCAGCTGGATTTGGATGGGCCACCGTATGTTGAAATCTTTATAACTCCTCATTCTTTACAACCACTTTACTCAGAGCTCACCAGCCCACCAGCCCACTGAGCCACCTGGTCTTGTTTTTCCAATTTTAACATAAACAGTGAGAGCTGCAACATACTTTTTATCATTAACCTTTCGTCTCCGAGAAGAAATCAGCATTGTGTTTCTTGGACTGTAGTTTAATAGCTGTTTTCTCCTTTTGGAAACTACGCCCGTGGTATTGCAAATACCAATTCGAGCAATACCCAAAATGGTGCCCACAAATTCAGATAAAATATCGGCAGTGAGCTACAAGCACTGTGCTCCTTTAGGGCAGAAATCATCCCTTTCAACATACTTCAAAAATATGTAAAGTAAAGAGAACAGCCAAACAGATTATTAAGGGGAATAGAAGACTTTTAGAAAAACATTTAATTCCTTCATGAGTTTAGGGGAGAAGTCTGATTGATATTTGTAATCTTTTGGTGGACAGAGCTGTCATTTAATTTAGCTTGCATGACTGAAAGAATTTAATAAAAGTGTTCCATAGAGTTTTGCTGAAATTCTTCGCATGTTTTTAGTAAGCCTCTGGAATACGATCAAACCTAAAAAGCTGGAGAGGATGGAGACTGAACTTGCAGCTAAAATAATATTCAGAATTGTAATATACGCTTAATAATCAAGTATTCACATCCAGCAGAGAAAGTGCCTTAGTGCAGAAACTCCTCTGGATGCCCAGCCGTGTGTCCATGTGCTGCTTGGCATCATGAAGGGGACCTGGGAACTCAACGCAGTAGTGAAAACCAGCCCCTGGCTCTGCTAGAAACCTCTCAAAACTCAACCAAACCCACCAACTCATGACTGTCTGCAAAACTTGGGATGCCTTTCTTCAGGAACCTCGGTAAGAAAGAGTTTTGGAGAAGCAAAGGTGCTATTTCCCCTTGCATCACGCAAGCCGCCCGCTCCAGCCACACACTTTTGGGTATCCGACACAGATGCCGCTGTACTTCCCACACAACTCCCGAGATTCCCAACAGGTCAGGTTTTTCTATTTTAAATTCCAGCTTGTTGAAAACATTGTTTTGGGGGGAGAAAAGCTAGATCTTATGGCCAATCCCGGCCTTGAAATCTGCAATAATGAATAATTTATGGGTGGCTTTTAAATCAGGGCAGCATCATGGGAAACGTGCAGATTTTCACACGATACTGTTCCCTGTTAACAGCTCATTACAATGTACAGAAGTATATTCCCATTATGAAATACAGCTGGGGTTGTTTTGCTTACGAAGGTCATTATCTGATCACAAGCAAGAAGCGGGGAAAGGAACCCATTTTAAAAGGCTGAAGTTGTGGACTTTTTGAAAACTCATGTGTTTTGAATTTTGTGGCCTGATCATACACAAGCATGCAACAGGAGAATCGATTCTCTCCACTTCCTCTGCTTATTAGCCCTGGAAGTAGCATGGAAGAAATTATCTTTTATTAGCAAATACTTTCTTTATTATTTAACCAACCTTCATCATGAGATTCGCTGGTGCCCTCCACTCCACTTCCCTATTTCCCAGCTCCATTCGGTTTATCCTTTCTGTGGACAGGGGCCTTGGTGGCACAGGAGCGTGCACCAGCAGAAACTCAATGCAACATCACCAGCACCATTTTCACTGCTGCTTTCCGAGCTCTAGAGAGCTATCCCCATCTTGGGTGGCAACAAAATGCAACGCATATTACAGAAAAACTCAATGTTCCCTGGCACTGAGCACCAAACACCATATAAAAATAAGGATATTTAAAACTTTAAAAATATCTGTAAATACCAGGATCTGTACTTCTGTCTTGCAAGAGCAAGCACATGCGCATGTGCACCCAGGCGGGCATCGCTGCTCTTCTGACCACAACGTTAGCCCACAGACAGAAAAGCCCATTTTGGCAGGAGGACACCCGAAATGTGGTTTCCTTATGGCCCTTCCAGTTGGATGCACCTTGGCAGCACAGATGTGGCAGAGAAGAAACCTGTTCCTAATTGTACTCCTATTTCAAGCTCAGCACAACAAGGAGCGATCGCTAATCAAACATTAATAAAGTGGAAGTAGGCTTTGGAACTGGAAAAATCATTTTCAGTACTTGGAAAAACAAGTTGGGCACGTCAGCTGTTTTATCAGCTGCTCTAAAAGCAACTTCTGCACTTCCCCGTGCTGCCTGCTTCGAGATGTCACAGGTTTTGTACTGCTGAAGCCGTACTCGGCAGACCAAGCCCCAGGCAGCACCTCCTGCCTGCTCCGGGCAGGGTGGGCAAGGGACAGCCCTGGGATGCCCTCCCCATGCGCAGCTCTTGGGGCTCCACACCAGCCTGTGGCAACGGGTGCCAAAAGGGGTGAACCACCACTCTGAGTTTATATTGTGGCTCTTCAGCCATAAAAACGTTTTAGTCTTTACTTCTAGCACTCCAAATACCATCTCCTGGAACAGGAAAAATCCCTACTGTACATCACCCAGTGTCTACTGGCGCAGCAGGACCCCCTTTACTGCCTTCACAGGCTCCAGAGGAGGTGCGCTCAGCTGCCAGTAAATCAGTTTTCCCGGTCACTCTCCTGATAGCACAAAGAACTTGGTGACAGCAGTGAATTACTGGCCAAAGTGTGGCCCTACTTTATGGATCATCAGCTTAATTCCAGATTAGCGATCAAAACTGACAACATCCCTATGGGTAAAGGAAGACAGATAAAGACCCCTAAGTGCTGGCAGTAATTAAAATGAGTCCGCACTGGACAGTAAATCTCTTTCGGCAGCAGAAGGGGCTGCCAAGCCGTTATGAATTGCTCTGGTTTGGTGATGGCAGGCTGATGCCCGGAGAAGATGCTCCCGCGGATGCGGAGGTTAAGCCCTCGCTGGCACCACGGCAGGCAGAGGGGCCGGCTCCTGCCCGCTCTCCCGCAGGCAGGGGAGGTGTCACTTCCCCCACCCGAACAAATGCTCATTCATCACAGGGCACATGCGAAAAAGAGATTACTCAGGCTTTACGATCAGCTCATTCACCTTAGATCCAGTTCCTTCCCCTTCCACCCCGCAGCTATTTATGGCTTGTTTTTGTGCGGCAGTAGGAAGGAACAGGACGGTGTGGGTGCTGAGCAGGGCTGCGAGGTCCAGCCCAGCCTGCTGGGGACCTGGGCAGTCCCCGTCTGCTTCTGGTTCGTCCCCCGAGCCCCGCATCAATGCCAATGCTGGAGAAATGCTGCTTTTCTCTTTGTGAGCTGCTACAGCTCCTTCCCCTCCTTTGCATTTCTGAGACCAAACTATCACTGGTCCTTCAGCATCCCCTCCTACACACCGCCACCCACCTCGATCAAACACAGACATCCCTCCAACTCCAAAAACCCAATCATTAAACCAACCATTGAACACATGGTTGGACCAAGGCAGTAGGTGATGCCTTCAGCACCTTGCTGGAGTATGCCTGGACCTTTTCCTGCCAGGATCAGACAGACTCCTACGAGCTACCATGTCTCTAGAAGTGACGTAGGAATGCAGCTACGTACTGCAAACACTCCATTCCAGCTCTTCTTCGCTTTGCCTGGGCTGACCTGCATCACTTCCTCAGTCCCAGTCTCTGCCACAGGGCCCATAACTGCTCCAGATCTGGTGCTACTCACGCTAGAGCATCTCTTGAGGACATCTGGTGCACAACCCAGGAAACCTCTACCTTGATAAAGGGGAGCAGAATGCCACTTTAATACCGTGGGTGCACTTTTAAACCTGCATCAGGGAAAGAGCTGGTATTTCAAGAACATCTGGGCTTTCAGGCTGCCTAGAAGAATTAAACAAGGAAAGAAAGTCACCAAGAGAGCTGTCCCCACCAGGCACATAACCACCCATGCCTGTTGAGGGTGGAAAAGGCACTGCAAAGATGCTCCCTTCCTTGCTACCTGCAAGGGCTGTCTGCCTCGTCCCCTTCCCTCACCATTTCTTCACTGGCATTGTATCCCTGCTCCTCCTCCCCAAAAAGTTTCTCAGTCTCCTACCAGCACCCCCAGCTGCCTTCCCCTCTCCTTTCCACCCACTCTGTGTCACTAGACAGGAGAACCTGGACCAATTTCTCCACCTGTCAAGCTGCCACCCCTCAGGGGGTTGGCAACTGAGTGAAGGAGGGGTGTGGGAGCCTACATGGGCCAGGACCCATCACTTCTATTATCCATATTTTCCATATTTTGTTTAGTTATGTTGGAGCAGAACCCCGCTCTGCCATCCAAACACCACTCAGGAAGGCCCAAAGCGCACGTCACCAGAAGATAAAACATGAGACAACAAGCAAAGCAGGAGCACAAGGAACAAGAAGACAACACGGTTAGAGGTGGAGCAATCAACCACCTCATCGCCATCACATCCTTCAGGCATCTGAGCAGGGATGGCCTGGAAGGAAGGTGCCCTACATGCAAAAGCACGTACGAAGACATGTAGGGATCATACCACCTTGAGCCACCGGCTAAAAAAAGCCCCACGTTTCTGCAGAGGGGGACCAGCGTGCCCAAGGCAGGGTGTGCAGCAGCGAGCGGGTCCCCGCAGCCTCCTCACCGCCCAGCTCAGCCCAGCCCAGCCCGCGTCGGAGCAGCTGGGAGATTTCCTCTTGGCTCAGGCTCTGGCACACGTGGCCGCTCTCCGGCTGTCAGCGACGTCTGCCGGGGCTGCCTGTGAGACAAACATCTCGTCCTTGGCACCAGGTAGGAAACGAGCTGAGAACTGCGCCGGAAGGAATTTTTTCCCCCCTTCTCCTTCTGCAACGCAAATGAGAGGCAAATCTCTGTCCCAGCCTCTTCCCTCTTTCGCTAAAAGCTCCCAGGGGAGAGGGACTTCTCAAATCGTGTATTTTTGTACACAATATTGTCTTGTACAGAGGTTTCTGCTGGAACACCAGCCCCTGTCACCCTGCGGACAACCTGCCCTCCAAGGGGGGCTGCTCTTTCGAGCTTTACTTTTGCATTCGCTTCACCCCAAGGCACTGAAAGCCCAAAAAGCAATGGCAGGCAGTTCTGCTGAAGGTCCCCAGCTCCACAGACCTGTCACAGGGGACTGAACAACTGCCTCATAAACCAGTTACCTTCTACCAGACAAGACAACCCCAGTGCAGGGCTAATTACCGAGCCCTTGATTTCAGCAGAGACTTAAATCAGGCAGGAGGAGGAGGACTCCACGGCAAACACCCCCCAAACCTGTTAGCTAGGGAGGAGCGAGCAGCCGGTCTGCCCTCCCTGGGGAACCACTGGCCACCGCACCGGGGCAGGTTGTGCCGAGCTGAGCCCTGGACGTGCTCCTTGGGAGCTGGGGGGCTTGGTGGCCTCCAGCGTCCCATGGCCACCTCTGCCACCTGACAGCCACCGCTCTGTCCTGCGTGGAGAGAGGAGCATGGGGTCCACAGGCAGGATGGGGCTGGTGCTGCTGGGGAAGGCACCCAGCTGGAGCGGGGAGCCCCGAGCCCCAGGCCCCGCTGCCACAAGTATTTATGCACTTCACATTAAACAGGCATTCAGCTGAGACAAACCAGACCAGAAGTAATCCCAGGAACGGGGTCTCTCCAGCCTCCGTGATCCCTAATTAACGGCTGATGGCTGGGCTGGCTCCTGGGCAAGGTCACAGCTCTCCTCTGCATTCAGAATGTAGCTGCTGCTTGCTAAAACCCAAACAGGAGAAAATTTAACTTCACGGACACAGCTTCTCCAGTGTCAATATTGGCACCTGCCTCCTAGGATGGGTCTACAAACAGGATGAGGAAACATCCAGGCTCCAGCACGGGCACTGCTGATGTGCTGGGGTGCAACTCATCACCGATACCGAATGTACCCAACAGAAACAGACCCTGCAAGGCTCAAGACCTCCAGAGCTGCAGGCAAGAGGCAGGAGGAGCCCTGCCCGGGGTGGTTCTCCCACGCTGATGCACAGCCACTAACTCCGCAGCTGAAGCAACTCGGCATTTAAATTAGGTTCAAAGCTGGTGACTTTACACCCTCCCCCAGTGAGACCCAACACCCGCAGAGGAAGCCCTGAAACGCACCTACATGAGTCTCACCCTCAGCATTTAGGAGCTATGTGCTGCATGAAAAGGTCAGTAAACTCCTTCCCCACTCGTAGGCAGGAGGCATTCGAGGGGTCCTGCCAAAAATAAAAAGTAACTTCCTGCCCATCACGGTATTTCTTGATGGCTCGAACACCTATCCTCTGCCAGCTGCCTCCCACCTCCCCTGCTGACCATGCTTCACAAGACAGCATCTTCTTACATGTTCCCTCAGAAAGGCCAGCCAAGAACATTTTCTTCTTTTAAATATCATTCCCTCGCAACACAGTCGAGCGAGGACATAGGCAATAAATACCGCTGCAAACTAAACTTCCCTGTTTGCTCTCAGAGTTTTATGTGCTGCAATGGCCATCTCTCGCAGCATGTGCTCCTACAGCAAGAGCACTAAAGTACATCCCAGCCTTTGCAGTCTGTTACGTGTCAAAACCAAGCTAAGAACTTTAACGAGCAACAGCATTAACTGAGAGAGTCCTGAGCCATGAGGGTTATTTTCACCTGCCACAACGCAGACAGGTCAAAGCAGTCTCACTGACCGGAGACAGGGTTTGCCAGCACAGACACCTGCCTAATTACAGACATCTGCTTCATCAGCAGGTATAACAAAACCAGCAAGATGACAAATTATTCATTACCTAAAATGCAGAAAACCTCTTGCACTTTCTGACAGCAGCACAGCTTGGATGAAAGCTGCAGTGGTCTGTGCCAGCCGCTGCCTCCACGGAGGTGGGATAGAGCATCAGGAGAGGTCCCAGGACCAGCCTCAGCTTCTTACCAAGCCAAGCCAGTGCTTTAAAAACAGGGACCACCCTTTCCCAGAGCAGGATTGCTGGGTGGGGTGTAGGTCCGATACCCCTTCTACTTCAGACGAGGAAAGCTCTGGTGACATTTGTTGCAAGAACAAAGCTGTGGAGACCAGAAGATGAACTGCTTCAGCTGACTAACGTCTTTCTGTACACAGCAGTAAGACACCTTACACTGCCCTTTCCACCAAAGGGATGCCAAACCAGTAAGTGCTTTCTGTTCCTTTAATACAGGATGCACACAAACCCATTGCAGGCTAAACAGGCAGGATCTGGAAGGAGTCCTCCGCTACCCATCCCCAGCTGGTGTCATGGACCAGATACACATTAACGCCTCTGCGAGAAAAAAAATGCCGTAAGCGCGCCTCATTCCCACTGCAGACAGAGCGGTTTGGTGAAGTGGCAGAATTGCACCAGGGAAATCCCCAGCTCTGACCTCTCCGGCACATGGAGCAGCTAGGGATGGAGCGGGAATCTCACAGGCATCCCGGCTCAGGGCAACGCCGCCTGCACACCGTGCCACAGCTGGGCACAACGCTCCCCAAGCAAAGCCCAGGGGTGCAGAGCGGACCTCCCGCCGGAGCTGGCCTTCCCTGCCCGCAGCGGGTCTGACGGCGCTGCTTTTTCCTCCCTTCCCCTGAGAATATAATCTCTAAGCAGTTACACAAGGTCAGGCTGGAATCAAAAGTAACATTATTGTTAACGAGGCGTATTCTCGGGAACAAAAGCAATCCGATTTGTTCTGCGGCCAAGAAGACCATAGGTTACCTTCCAGGCCTGCTCTGGATGATGATTAGCTCCCTGAATCCCAGTCCCCTCTCAGTCTGGAGCACATGTTAAAAACCTTGACTTTAAGTCAAATTTTGGAGAAAAACACATAAATGAGAAACCTACCAATCATGCCACTAACGCCAGAGAGAGCTATGCGCTTTGTTACTGGAACCATCCGGGAGGACACCTACCTTGGACATCTACTGATTAAATTACCAGCCTGAGTCACAGTGCAAGGCGACACTTGATACAATTAACGAGGCCCAGAATAACTAGAATTAACTGTTAATTTGGTATCAACAGCTCCACTTACACCGTGTTTGGCTCGTTGCACAAGGATTCCTCCAGGTTTATTTCCTCCACAACAGGATAAACTCCAGCGCTGGTACAGGATATCTGGTGTTTGTTTTAAAGCACCGCTGTGCATCAGCTGCATGTTTTGGACACAAAAACAAATGAATCCCCCTTAAAGGTATTTTTTTCTCCAGCTGATTTCCACAGTATTGTTTGGGGGCTGGTCCCTGCAGGACACACCTGAGGCACCTGCCTCCCCGCCGGAGCTGAAGCCACAGGGGCAAAGTTGAATTCCTTCTCATGCACAAGACCACAGCAGCCAGGGAATTTCA
This sequence comes from Harpia harpyja, assembly GCF_026419915.1. NCBI lineage: Eukaryota > Metazoa > Chordata > Aves > Accipitriformes > Accipitridae > Harpia > Harpia harpyja. The sequence continues at coordinate 17,327,560 of NC_068957.1, forward strand.
AGGAAGGAGAGTGATAAAATGCTATTTATGTTACCCAAAGGTTACGAACGCCAGACAATAAACTGGTGTGGAAACCAGCCAAAACTACCATGCATCCAAGCTCAGCCCCAGCAGCTTCCCGGTCTTGCTGAGAAAAGCAGGGAGCCAGATTCACTGGCTGGGAAAGCTTTGCTGCTCCTGTAGTCTCAACTGAGCTAAACATCTATTCCAATACTAGGTAAGTGGTGAAACACCACAGATGAACACAGCAACCGCTGGAAACGCAAGTGGGACTAGCAAAAAGGAAGCACAGGTGAGACATTCCTTTTTCATACCAATAAAGGAGATATATGGCTTCACACAGGAACGCGCTTTTCCCAGTCCTCTCCCACGTGTTCCTGAAATTCATCAGCAGGGAAGCACAAATGAAAGTAGGAGGGACAAGGAAACAGTAAATCTTGTCTCCAAAAATGACAGCTCTGCAGTCCCATTATTTACCAAAAAAAGGGGCACATGGCCGTGGACCAAAGGACTTGGGTACTCTGAGGAAAATCCTGCAATGAATTATTTTCTCCAAAAACCGGCTGATATGAGGACTTTGGATGTTGACAGGCGTTTTGGCACTACCTTTGATAAAAACCACCACTCAGTAACAGACAGGGTTGGCCAGGTTCATGCAACCCACAGGAGATGCTCAGGCCCTCAGCACAACTCCAAGTTTCGCTGTCACTGAGCAGTACCAGAAACATGCCTATTTACTGCCCTTTCCTTACTGAAAATGGGAAATACCTCACATTCCACAGCAAATGTAACTGCACAAGCAGTAAAAGCGTGGGGCTTACCAGCGCACCCCTTCCGCTCCTCTGTGTCATGCAAGACCATAGGTAAAACAGGCAAGAAACTTCAGCAAACACAGCCCAGATTACACCTCTGTTTAAAAACACGCATGCAAACACACCGGGTCAAATTAATCTCCGGCTGTTAAAGAAAACCTATTTCGGGTGACCTGCAGATACAGTGTTCCCACAACAAACCCGATAAAGCTGGGACGTTTGCAGATAGGGTCTGGATGGGTGATAGCTGGCGTGGGCAAACGTCGGCTCTTACTGAAGAGGGGAAGGAGGGGTTTGGGTTTAAAAAGCAACCCGACAGTCAGATACATTCAAATTTAATTATGTTCTTGTTACAGAGGGTCACACTTCCCCTGATTTAACTGGCCTGGCAAAATCCTGTAATTGCTGCTTGCATACAGAGTCAGAGAGCATTTACCCGGCGTGTTAACGAGAGCCAAGGCACGGCTCAAAAGGAGGATGGAGTTAGTCTTTAAATACCAGGCCTAGACTTGGTGGAGCTATAGATTATTTTGTGTAGTAAAAGAAGAATTAGCTGATCCATTCCAAAATGCATTTATCATTAAAATAAAAATCTTCTGTCATTTTATTTAATAGCCTCAGTAAGAAATAATTGCAATGTCTGGTTACTTTCAACAACATGTGGTTTTAATATTTTAATTGTTACAAACTGTTTAATAATGTTGAACAAAAGGCGTGTCCAAGTAATTATTGTGTTTATTAACATTTCTTTTGAGGACTTGATAAATTATATTACACATATACGGCGCTTCAGACATTGCAGTGTTAACTTATTAAAAGTGGAAAATTGGCCAAAAGCGACTTGCTTTGGTGCAATTTAAATATTGTATTTTCAAGTGATAAGCGTTGTCCATCACGTTATTTAACGATCTGGCAGTTTGTGCATTTTTCTAATTATTATGCTGCTTCATCTGGCCGGGGAATTAAAATACAGTGGGAATACTAAACCTCACAAAGCCTAGCAGGCCACAGAGATATGCGATTCCACCAAATCCGTCAACGTCACAGATTTTTCTGAGAAGGGGAAATATATTCCTGAAAAATCCCCAGCTCCCCAGGGTCTCCCATAATAAGCTTTATAGTTTTCCCCGCTTTGAGCCACCCGGGACGGGGTCTGGCGAGGCGGCTCCCCGGGACCCCACGTCTCCCGCGGGAGCACCCGCGGCCGCCCCGAGCCGCCCCGTGCCCGGAGAGCACCGTCCGCACCGTCCGGGCAGACCTTCCGCAGGTTCCCCGCGTGCTCCGAGCAGGGTGCGGATCCGACCCTCTGCCGCCCCGAGCATCGTCCCCCGACTCAGGGGTTAAAGCCCCTTCGCCGGTCCCCGACGCTCCGCCATACTCTGTATTTTGAGCAAAGGGGTCGAGAGATACTCGGGCACGAGGGCATTGCGCTGTTCCCAGGCCTATTTTGTTTACATTTGATTCAATCAAGTTGTGGCCTTTTGGCCTCTTTCCAAATTAACTTCTGGGTGACCTCCGCCACGCCCTCTCCCAGCAGCCAGGCCGCAGGGAAACAGCCCATTAAACCTACAAACAAATATAGGACATATTGGTTGATCAAACCAGCTTCAAACACGGCTATTTAAATGCCGGGGCATGCTTTTTTGCAAACTTCAACTCTATTTTGTCTTCGGTCATTCGCACCTCTGGGCCTCCTTTTTTTTTTTTGTCCTTCCAGCTAGAGCTCCGTGTTTTACTGCCTTGTAAAACTTCTAAATTTTGTTCTCATCCTCCTGTAAACCCCACGAAGAGCAACGCGAAGCTCTTTCACATGGGGCTCGCCGCAGGACCCGGGCCTTTACACTGAGCACGTGAAGAAAGGCGGCGAGATCCTGCTTGGGCAAACAGCTGTAATACTCCAAGAAATTGTGTGTTCCCCTTATTTCCAAGGAAATAAATCAAAGCGGGTTTCTCAGGGTCTGTGAAAGCATATTGCCTGGATTCCAATCCCCAAAGGGTTTATTTTTTCAAGAGCTTATATAGTAGTTAGATTTCTGGCTAGAGAATATGCAGTATGATAAAAACACAGTCCCTATACAGGGCAATAAATTACAGATTGTTTGATGTGGAAACCAAAGAACTGTCAAACTCCAGTATATCTGAAATATTCTAAATGAGCCCTTAACTCGAGTGTCTGGAAATGTACAATATGTTTCCAGGCCCTTCAATCTTGTAAAGACACATCTCCCCCAGTTAAGTTTCCTTTTATGGGTTTTATTATTCATTTTTGGTGGGGTTTTCCCCCCCTTTTCTTCCAAAATTGTGCTCTTCCTCCTAGAGATGGTCCTGTGATAAACACCAGGATTTATCTAAGCATAAAAAAGGATCGGAACTGGGCACAAGCTTAAACAGGTAAGTGCAGTAAGGATGGGGTAGAGCATCGGCTGCAACAGTGTCAGAGCCCCGTAAGCACTGCAGAGAGCACACAAGTCAGCTCGGGACAGAGAGGGACAGGAGGGAGGACCAAGAGTGTCACATCGGCGGATTTGGTACCCGCAGTCTCCATCTTTGCTGCATCCTCACACCAGCATCACTCAGGTCTGCTCTCCAGAGCCTTTCTTGGAGGAAGAGGATCAATAGGAGGTCACCAGCGTGGCACAGCGCCCAGGACATGGGACACCACGGCTCCCACCTCCGTGCATACCTGTTAAAACTTGAAGCTTGTCCCCATCTCCCAGCCATCCGAACGTCCCCATGGTGGGAGAAAAATTGAGTGAGCAGAGGAAATAGCTCACCTCGCACGCTGCTTTTTGCCTAGGGATGCTACCAACTCACAAAAAAACCTGAGCAAGACCTTGTGCTGACACTGAATAACCTTTCAGTTTCAATATAGTTTCGTGTGTGGGATGCGTGAAAACCCTTCTAGCTAGAAACAGACCCCATCCACTCTGGGAAATAAAAGTTAGGAACAAATTCCAACTCATTTTCCTGAAGGTGACCTTTGGCCTCCCAGCTGAGATAACAATGCTAATATTTATGGATGGGCTGTTGTTGCCTCTGGGCACACAGCAAAAATAACTCAAATCAAAACTTGGTAGACATCTAACAGAACTGAAAAAAAAAAAAAAATCCTTACTTCCAATATGGCAATAATAAACCATCTCGCCCAACAACACATGAAAAATAGCACCACCCACAATCACACGTTCGGGTGAAACAAAAATGGTCTGGAGTCTTGATGTGATGAGTAGGCACTCATCCAGAAAGGACTGACTTGAGACAGCACACTACTCAGGCGGCCACGCTTTATTCATTTATTTATTTTATCTTGAAAAAAGGTGCTTGAACCAAACTAATACTATCTGGCAAACTTTTACTTCCCCTTCTCTCTGGGTTAGGTTTTCTATACTCCTTTCAGTCCCCATGGATTTTGTTCTAATGCATAAACACCATTCTCATTTCAAACTGCAGAAGTCTGATGGGAATTTCTCATATATATACACATATATATACACATATATATATGTATGCGTGCACTTATCCAGATTCAGTTTGAGAAGACATGAACTAATGAGCAAGCACCATTTCCGCACACAACACATTCACCAAACTCAAGCAAGCTCGAAAATGTGGCATACTGCTGAAAGAACACACATTTCTCAGCAGCGTGAGCAGCCTGGAATAAATCGAAGCCAAGTCATCAGCAAATTACAGACATTAGCAAAAATCTACAAGTAAAAGTAAAAGCTGTGGAACTCTACAAAAACTGCACCAACTAGCATGGTTCCTGAATCTACCCACATCCACAAGATCCAAGCTGCATCTCTAATACAACTCACTGAGAGGAAGTCATCGTATGGTACTAGATTCACAATTTACCGGTAGTCACATGGAGAATCCAGTTTACAGCTCCGAGCACTACAAACACTCGAAAAGATGCTCTTTTCTCCAAAAAGACTCTGAATGTTTAAACCCCTTAAAAGCTACTGTTGGCTTGAGGTTGGTGGCTAAGGAGATTTTCACCCCTCCCCAGCCCGCGAGTCCCCACTGCTTGCCAGACCTGAAGCCAACACCTAAAAAACACAACTGTAATTCATCCAGAGCTGCTGCTCCTTCCGCATTTCCTATTCTTCGGCATTCAAGATGCATTCCAGATGTGAAGGAGAGCACAAAACTCCGGTAGGCCAAGAAAATAAGTGTGATGGTGAGCTCTGACACCCCAAATCCCAAATTTAAGTAACCTCCGCAGTTACTTTTCCGGTATATAAGCCACTTACCATAGACTACAGACCCTCCACAGGAATAGCTAGGTTCATAACTAATTTTCACAAATCACTTCCCATTTTCTCCTGACTTTATTCTCAGTTACCCCTCTTCCTCAAACACAAGCTTACAAGAGGGTTCGATATTTTTCAGACTCTTACATTTATGCCATTTAAACCAAAACAACTCACCTGCCCCCCATAACACGTTCCAATCACATACTGCAAGCCAACGAGGGGAAGCACTATAAGACATCATGACTGAGCTGACCATATTCATTCCTTTACTGCTATTTTTCTCCAAGCAGCAGCTGACAAAGACACTTTGCTGCTGCAAACAGCCGAGTTCAGCCCGGCGATGTTTACCCAGGGTCTCTCGTTCCACAGATCTCCGCTCCTCAGCAGCCTGAACTGTTCAGCAAAGACCTAACTTGACCCAATCTGGCAGCCAGCATTTCACAACCACTTTATGTCAGCAGTTTCAAGTACACTAATAACCATGTTTTGTTCAGTGCGACTTTCTCACTGTGAACGGCAAAATATCATTATCACCTGCAGGTTGAAGCCTGCCCTCTACCCCGTTTAATAGGGAGCTGATTATGCTATTTTTCTCCCCCCCCTCCCCTTTTAATAATTATGGGCTGTTGGCAGATGGCACAGCTCGGCGCAGGGAGGCATGCGGGAAGGCAGAGCGGGCTGCGCTGCCGCTGCCCACGTCGGCTCCCGCATGGCGGGGTGCTCCCGGGACCCCGAATCCCTTGCTGCATCCCGCTCCCAGACAGCACCTAACGAGGCGTGCCTGTGTCGGAGGGCGCAGGGGTTAAACCGGGAACTGCTATGAAAACAGTCCCTGGCAGTCGTGGGAGCAGGAAAGCAGAGGTTAGCAGAAAAGTCGCTAAGCCAGCAACTCCACACAGAGCAGCCCTCGCAGCCCACCCGGCCGGGAAGCAAAGCTGGGCTTAACCCCAGGAACCCTCCGCTGCCCAAAGCCTCGTGCCGAAGTGACCCTGAACAAGGTCCCTACCAGCAAGAGCTCTCTCAGGAGAGACTGGGCAGCGCAGCTGTATTAACAGACAGCATTACTGCCCGAGTATTTGCCCTGCGAGGTCCCAATACTGTGTCCCTGGAAAGTAGAGAGGTCCAAGCTACCAGTCTACTGAAAAACATCCCCTCTATGAGTTACTCAATGACACAGAGAGGAGAGCAGAGTCCAGAGGCAGACTCCAACCCAGCTGGCCCGAGGCAACGCTGCAGAAGAGCTCTGGGAGGTTAACAATCGCAAGCTGAACGCCGCGCAGAGATGCCACCTAATCCCTTGGCAGCAGTAGGGCTTGTTCATAGACCTAACCTGGCCTGGCATGATGGGTAGAGACAAGATACTGCTTGTCCCAGCCAGGATGCCAGGCCTGAGACCGTGGGAAGGAAGCTCCCTCCCCAGTGGAAAGGGTCTCATCCAGCTCTGCCATTTCCCCATTCAACTGCAACTTGCCCCGGTAGTGACTGGGAGTGAACATCCAGGGAGACACAGCAAAAAAACAAGTGACCCCCCCCGCCAGCCACAAGCAATGCCAAAGGGGACTCCTCCGACCAGCGGGGACATCAGGCACGTGCCACGTAAACCCCTGTCAGCACCTCGTGCTCGGGGTCACCACGGCAGCTCCGTCTTTCCCAGTCCTCCACTGTGCAGGGGACGGATGCCCAGCAGAAGCGCACGGCAGGGATGCATCCACGCATCGCCCGGGCGCAGGCTGAGCCCCGGAGGGCTGCAATGCACGTGCCCTGCAGCTCCTGCTGCACCCACGGAGCACCACGCCAGCGTGCATGAATCAGGACCTGCCACACGTGCCCCGTGAGCCTGGTACCGTGCGGGGCTGAGGTGGCACTGGCTCTACACACAGCTGCTGAAGATGGAGGTGCCCCGGGTTGTCTGGCTGAGCCCAAAGAAAGCGTGGGGGAGGCCAAACTGATTTGGAAACCGCCCACTCTGGAGCCATCCCTGCTGGCATGCCTGCAACAAACCTGGTTGATGTGTTTCAGCTTGTCAATAATCTGGCTGATCACTGGCTCGGGACCTTTCATCTTCACCTCATGGTTGCCAGGCTGAGCTTTTGCTCCGTTCCTTGTGATCTGGGGACTGTACCTGTGGGAGTGAGAACAGAGGAGACCATGACGTGATGGGCTAATATACAGGAGATCTTTAAAGTTCAGTACAAACAAAAGAAATCCCAAGATAAGCACCAGCCCCTTCCAAAACAGAGAGTGCAAGACAGTTAATAATGACAAAGAAAAGGCAGACGATTCCCATAAACATTTCTGCTCTCTCTTTGCAAAGCAGCAAGATGATGTACTTGTATCACTTGAGGACAATGAAGTCCTTTCCAGTCCATTAGTAACCAAGGAAGACATTAAACAGTATACAACAGGGATAAATATTTTCACATAACTTGCACCCAAGAGCCCTAAAAAAGCTGGCTCAGAAATTCTGGCTTGCTCGTGTTTGTTTAAAATAAATCTTGGCAGACCACAGAGACTCCAGTACAAGAGCGGTAGTGTTGTACCCACAGCCAAAAAAAATGAGTGGGATGACCCAGTTAACTGCAAGCTGATTAGCATAACATCAACCCCCTTGCAAAATAATGACTATCACTGATGTGTGATTTCAATAATAAAGAATTAAAGCATCAGAATATAATTAATGCTGTCAACATTGCTAATGGAAAATAGGTGTTGTCAAACAATCTTGATTTCAGTCTTTGATGAGATCCAGCCTTGGGGATCAAAGTAACTGCTTAGACAGAACATACCTTGACTTTGGTACGGTGCTGGGCTCTGCACCACACGATATCTCAATTTACACAGGTACCATGCGAGTCAGTAAAGCACCCGTAAAGCAGATTAAGAGCTGGCGGAAAGATCTCCAGATGCAGCTCTCCACAGGGACCCTCCCTGAGCTGCCAGGGCAGCTCTGCAGAGGAGGGCGGTGAAGCCTGCGCTCAGCTTTCTCATCAGCGATTAGGAAAGAAATATAAATCCACTGCTGCAAATGTATGGAATGGCAAAGTTTATCAGAGCGATAAAAGTGAGGAGAAGAGGGACAGAGGGACCGCTGCATGCTTGCCTTTGGAGGAACACGTTTCTACACTCGCTACCTGGGTAGCAGCTCATGATGCTCAGGACGCGAGACAAGCGCGTCCACACCAACCTCAGACTTGGCTTCAGGACCAGAGCGAGCGGCTGCCACCGCTGACTGCTGGCAGCCACAGCAGTGGCACAGAGCACACTGGTGCCTTCTTGAGCTGTGGGTTGTTGGTGTTCATTGCAGCCCCAATGACAGGCCGTGGTACTCTACAAGCACAAAACAAGTCCTCCTCTCCAAGAGCTGACAGCCTGAGCGCACGCTGCCAAACCCCGGCACAGCCTACAAAAGCGAGATCGCTGAGATAACGCCAAGCATCAGTCTGCTCTGCTGTACGTCTGTTTTTCCGGTGCCGTGGGTAAACACGACGAATATTCCTTTCTGCGATTCATCTCCTACACATCACGTCCTTACCCAACTCCCAGCACCAGCCCCACTGACTGTCTCCCCGTCTGCCAGTTCCCCGCTCTGCTGCCCACTAATCCTTCATCCCCACGCTGCCGGGCGAGCTCAGGCGATGACAGTCGGCCCATTTCACAGAGGCTTTGCGGAGGAAGTGGGACTTCAGCAGGGATTTAAAGGAGGGGAGGGAGACGGGAAGGATCGTGGGGCCAGCTCGGGGAGGATGCTTTACTGGGGGAGAAAGCAAGAGGCATGGGGACATTCAGCCAGAACAGCTGTCAGGGCACACTGAGGGTTTTGGGGATACCCAGGGGGTTGGCCCCACTTCAACTCTAAATTAGGAATGAGACCAACTCAGATATGTGGGGAGGCAAAGGCAACCCCAGGTTTATACTGGTGCAGCAGGAATCTGCCCCTGATCAAAACATTCTCATCATTTAAAATACAGGACTGAGGCTGATTTCCACTCCAAGGCTTTTTCAGAGCAGGAGTTATATGTACAGGTCCCCAGTGCTGGGCACTCCCCATACACAGCTCAGCTCAGGGCTGACGACCCCACAAGATGCTTCACTGAAAGAAATGACAGACAAAGAAGGATGGGAGAAAGGAGGTGTTTGTGCCTCTAACAGAGGAGCACACGCCTGTGTATATTCCTGTTTCCAGGCATAAACAGCTTGTCCAGGTACAGGAGAAGTGTCCCTGCAAAGCAGAGACATCAGCTGGGGTCTCCCAGGCCCCACCAGCTCCTCAACACTGGGGCAGTTGCCTGCCCAGTCAAACCACCACGCAGCGCTTCAGCTGCAGCACGGTGCTGCTCAGGTGTACCGTACCCGCTCCAGCAGCAATGTTCTCCACCCAGACACCTTTCCCCATGCTGGGGCCTCCCGTTAGGACTCAACCTGTTGCAAAACGCACTTTTTTTTTTTTTTTTTTAATAGTGGCATTATCCTGGGAAGTACAAAACGCAGCTATACCTGAGACGCAATAGCTCCCAGTTCAGCAAAGCACCTACACATGCAATTAGAGGCTTGTTGTAGGCTGAAAGCTAAGTGACTGGGAGAAGTGGGGCCAGAGAGCGCCAGGCTGGATCCCAGCCTGCAGCAGCCCATGCCCAGGAGGTCTGGTTCCCTGGCACAGACGGCCGGTGGGACCGCAGGCTCCGAGCACCATCTCGTGGGAAGAGGCTGCTGCCGCAAGCACAGACCTGCCCGGCTCTGCAAATACTTGGGCTTCACTTTTTGCAGGGGGATAAGGCATTGGGAGCAGCGAACCATTAAACCTGCTGCTTATTTGTCACATAGTCACTTAATGCCACCGTGCCAACCTAACAAACACATCTGGCAACCGAACATAAACATCCACAAGACACATGACTTTTTGGATGCCAAAGAAATTACCATTTTTGATGTCACTGTAAATCTAATTTAAAACACTGATGGAACTTTAAAGTACATTGCTAAAAAGTCTCCTGTGGTTTAAGAGATTTAACTAGCAGGATAAATCTCCCACAGGTTTTAGCAAGAGCAGAACCAAGCCCATTTGGTGCATACCTAAATTAATACAATCTCTTTCCTAAACAGTTTTATACAAAGAAACTCAACAGCTTGGGTTTGAGTGGGTGTTTCTTCTGAAATCCACGCAACGACTGCCAGAGAGGATTTCTGTAGCCTACACAATGTCATACAGGAGGGAAGAACGCAGTACTACGGCAGTAGTACACTGGAACTACATGTCCAAAGACTGAAATTGTTCTCCAGAAGGCTCTGCTGGGGTGATGAGGACCTCAGATCACCCTCCCCAGGGGGACAAGTCTACCAGAGAAGGAAGCAAACCTGAAAGCACTTGCAGAGGGATCTCTCCCTAAAACAGTGATGCTGGAGAAGCAGAGAGCCACCGCCTAGTGCTTCCCCCCTGGCCAGGTACAAGGGTACGTACTAGGCCCAAAATGAACCATTTGCATCATTACACCAGTCATTTGAAGCAGCAAGCTGCACATCTTTGAGCACGAATCGCAAAGCAGCAGATGCACGGGGACACGCTGCATCCCAACGGCCAGAGGCGTGCTCCTGCATGGCTCGGGCGCTTCAGGACACACGGCCCCTGCGCTGCTAAGCCGAGACCTCCTGGTGTGCTCAGGTACGAGGGGTACACCAGCTCCAGGGGGACACCAGCTCCTCCTCGGCTGCGCCCCTCTCTGCCCCAGCACCAGGACCGGGGTGGCACGCATTCAGGCATGCGGGATGCAGCCATCCAAAGGGTTAAAGACTTTGAAATGTAGCTTCAGTGAGGGATGGGCATTCCTGAAATGCCAGAAAAGCTGGAAAAGGCAGCTGGCACCCCTCCCTGCAGCCTGGGCCAAACAGCCAGGTCTTAATATGGCAGAGAGATGCCTTTGCAGCCCCCGCCGGGCTGGAGGGCAGGGGGCTCCCAGGGCAGTCCCCATGCAGGCTCCCCTGTGTCCCACCAAGCTGCTCCAGGGCTGGTGGGCTCGCAGGTCCCACTGCAAAGCAAAGCCAAAGTGTCACCTTCCTCCCATGTACTCCAGCCACAGTGCAGAAAAGGAGAAATCTCAGAGCCATCTCCAGCTGCTTTCAACATATGCCAATAAAACACCCCCTTCTGCAGGACACTTGTGTCACTCCACGAAACCCATCACATACCTCTACTACGGTGGTATCGGCATTGAACAGCAAATAAGCACAGTGGTTAAAGGCCACCCCATGGTCCCTGGGGGTCCCTGCGCTGAAGGGGTATCAGTGTTGCAACATGAGCATTATCTGGCTTCCACTTCATAAGCAAAGCCCAAAATACTTTCCTCTTTGATGTGTCTTGACGTCAGTCAGCAGCATCTCCTTGCCTGGGCTCCCTGGGTATGGGCTCTTGCTGGGGACATGGTATTTTCCAAAGACAAATGTCACATTGTAAAATGTGCTGATAAGCAGCCCTCACTAAAAATTACTTTAAAGACAACACCTGATGAAAACACTCATGATCTGAGGTCTTCTGTGAGGATAGCACAACTACAGACCCTTCCTGCTCCTTCTCATCCACCAGCCATAAATGCTAAAGCATGCAGTAAAATTAAGAGATTTTCCCCTCCTTTCCTTCCCACCATCCACAAATGTCTCCCCTGTGAATGTTTGATCATTCCAGTCCAAATGCAGCTCTTTCCAGGCTTTCATTTCAGAGCAAGGAAGACAAGATGACAAATGTAATTTAAATATATGGCAATGAATGTAAAATGTGTGTTCATCCTGCTTGGCCATGCTAGGCTTAGAGATGAGTTACTGCAATGCCTGACGTGTGATTTAGAGAAAGTAATCCTGTAAGGCAAACATAAAGAATTACACCTTTTAGAAAAAGGAAAGTAAGTTTGTCATACAAATAACAATTAATTTATGCCTGCCTTCCAGTTGCAAAGTCTTTATTCAAATGCAGCTCCACATTTTAAACAGCGTTTATCCCTTGCAGGCTCTTCCTCTACTATCTCTGTTCACTGAATCAGACTTGTTTGAGGGAGCGGATCGGGGACAAATACAACACAGACTGCTACAAGGCAGGACTACAATACAGGAGAAGAGGTTTCATTGCACAGGACTTAATAACCAGGCTTGAGAGACCAGCATTTCCAGCACCCGCAATCCCCTGAAGCTGCTCTGCATTTCAAGACATGACTTACTACAGGCCATGTGGGCTGGTGACACTGAGCCCTCACCACACAGGAGGCAAAAAGATACAAAAAAGGGGAGACAGGAAAGAAAAGCTTCTCTCATGCACTCCTGGCAGGAACCCAAGTCTTATCTCCAGCCGGTTTTCATGGGTCAGTAAAGGTGGGTGCAGTGGCAATGTCAACATTTTACTCTCCCTGGCCCTGCTGCCTTTCAGGTTTGTGGGACAACCTCAGCGGTGCGAGCGGCAAGAGCCAAAAGGCTGGAAGAGCTGCTTCCAACCCACTCATCCTGCCCTGCAGACAGGGAGTAACTCCTGGATGAGCCCGTAAGCCTCCAAGAAGAGGTGGTAACTTCTCTCCCTGATAGTTTCCTCTCTAAAGAGAGACTGTCCAGAGATATCTGGTCAATCATACCAATCACCCCAGCCCAGACACGGGCTGGCTGTGGGTTGCGGGCCAGGCAAGTGCAGGTCCACCCCAGCTCTCTCCTTTCATACGGGGTGCATGGTCCCACCATCCCTTGACCATACGCAGGCCTCTGTCAAGTGGAGGTGCGGGTGGCAGGAGGGAGGTGGGCTCTCCGGCTCTCCGGCACCTTCCCGGCTTGCAACGTGCACTCGGCTGCTTGCTTGCAGCGAGTGCTTGCAGTCATTGCAGAGCTCGCAATGCCGCAGTCAATTTACACCACCAGCAGCTCTGAGCAAGCTTCTTCAAAAAGAACCAGGAGGATCCAACGCTCTCAGCGGGGAGCATTCTCACCTAAATAAAAAGGAACCATTTTCTGCTGGATTTCCAAATATCGACACCTTGCAGCCTGGTCTCACTACCGTAAGAGTCCTGCTGTATCAGTTCCCTGCCAAAGGGGAGTGCTGCCTCTTCCCAACCACCCTACGCAATGCACTACAGCCGGTAAGCGTGCTGCAGATGTTAGTTCGGTCATAAACCTGAAGTCTCAGGTAATCACCTGGTTCTGGGAGATGGGACTTTAAGAAGGAACAGCAAAAACTGTAATATTCATGGCAAAACAATGGGAGTTTGTAGCATAAAAGGACAGCCTGAAGTCCCTCTCCATTCTCACTTCATCTGGGTAAAGTTCAAGACAAATAGATTATGGAAAAATTGGCTAAACCTGAGACCAAGCAGCAGGCTTCATAGAGGAAGATTCATGACCTTCATTTCTGAAATACTCTGGAAACAATTATGGCCACTCAATAACCCACTGAATTTGCCTACTATCCTTTCATTATAGCTTACATTTGCTACAAAACTGTGTTTTATGTGCTTGAAAAGTTATACAGCTTCCCTCTTTGGGGACTCCATTGTATCAGATATTTTGCAGCACTGCCAGAAATAACCAAACCCTTCATGAACTAAAGGGTTATTGCTGGCATGGAATTTCCTTTGTTCCAATTACAGAATCTCATTTTTCTCTCTTGCTTCCAATTGTGCTTTCATTGTTTATGATTTGTATGATTAAAACAAACCACAGTCCATTGGCAACAGCAGGGAAATCTGAGACTTTTAGCTTGAAGAAGAGAATCTGGCAAGGTGCTAAAAATATTTTAATTTGGAATTGGTGTAAAGAGAACAAGAGTTATGCGGGTGATTTAGATTAATGTACAAGTTTGTCTTGAGAAATTTGGAAATTGCAGTATCTAACAGTAATACTTGATGTACTTACAAGTTTTGCAGCGGGCAAATGTTGCTGTCATTCTATTCAGAACAGCTTGAAAGGAGTATAGTCATGTAAGCAGATTATTAAACTCTGAGAATCTAGATTTTAATAGGCTTTTAGTATTAAATGCTGCAAAACCCTGATACTATATATAAGGCTCAAATCACCTTTGAGATTCAGACGCCTAACTCCCATAGAAACTGAGAAGAGTTTGATATCTCAACACCCACTTGACTTAAGCTGAAGTCTTTAAATGAGCTAATTATTCAGTCAGGACTTCAGTGATAAGAATCACCCTCTGGGTTTTCTCTGGATGGAGATAAGGATAAGAGAGGCTGGTCAACATCTTCTCACCACCCACCACCACCAGCGTGAGGGCAGGTGGGAGGATGGGGCATGTAGACAAACAGAGGCAAGGAAGGACATGATGGCAACCCTCACTTAGGCAGGTTTAAGCTGTTGCACACCCACCCTGCCTACATGTCCAGCCCTCTGCTATCTCAGGGAAGTGCTTGTCAATTAGTTGAGCCCAGGAAAGCTGCAAAGAGGTGCACAGGGATGCACAGAGACAGAGGGAGATCCAGCAGGTCTGGTCCCCAGCTACCACGAACACCTGAGCACCATGACCCCTCAAACAAGCTCTTCGTAAGTGGCGGAATGTGCCACGTGTGGCTTTTGCTGCAAACCTTTGTGGCATCCCATAAAAGCACGATATGTTTTTGCACACTTTGAAAAGTGTGAAAAGCAGTAATGTGTTGCCTTTTATTTTTTCTTCCCACTTTGGCTTATGTTCTTCAACCACGCAGCAACAGCACAGCAAAAGACACAGGCACTGCTCTGCATGACCAGAAAAATCAACCTTCCTTGTATGGTTGCCACTGTTTGCAAGCTGTTATTTCAAGGCACCATGTCCTAAATCCACACAAGGGATGATGATCAAACTGTTAACCCACAGATCAAACCTCAGGAAGGAGGATGAATTCTTACCATTAGATGATCCAACCTGGAGAAGTAAATGACATGGACAAAGGACCACAAAGTAAGACTCAGTAAAAGAAAATGAGGGATGAATCATATTAAAAATGCTAGAATACACAAAGCAGGATGAGTGATGCTGACCCATCAGCAGAGCACATTGCATGTCATCCCCACCGCAAGCCAAGGCGTAGAAAGCCCTCAGTCAAGCAGGTCCTCAGAGCTCTTAATTTCAGGGGGTTTGCAAGGGGCTGCACCAGGCAAGGAGCGCACCCGCTGCATGCATAACCCTGCTGCATTGGTGGGAAATCTCAGAGCCAGGGATGAAACAAGAACACAGCTCAGAGTCAGACCTCGATCACCATGACAAGCAAAGTAGAGTCCGCACAGGACTGCACTGAAACGGTTCGTTGTATCAGGAGAAAAGCACAATAAAATACTCCAGCCAGCTGCATCGCAACAGAGTCCCAGACAAATGCGCCATGTTCAACCAGGGCAGAGGGAGTTAAGGGCAAGGAGGAAACAGAGGATGGTTCAAGGCTCAAACTGGGAAATGAGACCAGTGGAAAGGCATTGTGCATGTCCAGTCCGCAGGGAGGAGGGACATGTTCACTCTCTGCTGATAACAAAGCACTGGGATAAACAGGACAGAGTAAATACTGATTCAGAAGAACCACAAGAGGAGGAGCGTAGGGTGCAGAAGGGACCGTTTGTGTCAAATAGTAGGATACACATTGTCAGTATTATCTAGTACTTGAGTGCATTGGCAAGGGGCTGGGAAGTTACTATTCCAGGCTTGATTTAACATGTTATAGGAAAAGGGCTTAGAGTAACTAGCAAATTTTGTCATGACAGAGAGGTCAGGAAACGAATAAACCAGTAGGGCTCCTCTCTAACTTAATTAACACTGGAGTACTGCATTAAAGATGTGAGAGGTAAATAGCCACAAACCCTGCAGAACACCACCAAAGCCCAGACATGCCCATATGGATGCTCACGCCGAGCTCACCGACACAGCAATGCCTGAGCAGTTTTATCCATCGTCTGCGCAGCACCAGACACAGAAACACATGGAAACATGGCATCCACCCAACCATCACTCTCTCCTGGTCTTCACCTGATGCTGCAAAGTTTTTAGCAGCTTCAGCAGGTGCTTCCTAATCTATCCCTAGGATGGGCACCTCATATTGCTATAGGAATCGCAAGGTGTCTCCCTCGAGCCCCGGCTGCCAATCCACAGGAATATGGGTAGTCTTAGATCTTCCTATGGATGTCCCAGAATCTCGAAGGGGTCTCAGGTTGCACGTGGTGCCCACGCTCAGGCAACTCAATCCTGCCCTGAGGTGAAACGTATCCAGCTACAGCAACCACGCACAGCAGGTTAAGTGCAAGGCATGAGCGGCTCCTCCTGTCCAGCCTGCCGAACTTTCAGTCAGGAAGATCTGATTTGCAAAAGCCAATATCCAACAAAGCAAGAGGGAAACATTAAGATATACAGTATATTTTACATGCCCAAAACCTAGAAAATCAGACCCTTCTTTCTGGCAGCTGTTACACGAGTGGGACAACTACCAGGTCAGCATCCTGAAATTAATACTGGGTATTCAAAAACCACCAGGTTTTTTGCAAAAAGTGGCAAGATGGAGTTTGATGACCAAGAAGTGCACATCAGTCCAGCAGAAGAATTGCTGTAGCCACGCCAGAAACACTCCAGTACATAATGCACATTCTCAGAGCAGCTTGCGAAAGAGCTCCTACTTGGTGAACAGCTGCTTGGCTCCCTCTTGGGGAAAACACTGAAATAAAGAAACTGGTGGTTTAGGGTACTCGAGCACCATTACCTTAAATGCTCCTGATTTTCAGGAATCCTCCCAGACTCTCTGAAAGAGATGCCACGCTGGGAAGTCCAAGCACGTGAAGCAGTCAGTTTCAGCTCCACGTGAAGCAATGCAATTGGCTTCAGAGACCATTTTAACTACATGTTTGCTTCTATTTGAAACATTCTGCAAATTGGTCCTGGGGGAGGAGCACCCTGGACCACTATCTTAGTTCAGCTTTATTTAGCTGAGTTCCCCCTGTAGTTTCATCAGCAGAAACACCACCAGGTATGAGACACTTTCTCAGCCTATGGAGGGGAGAGGGTCACCCTGGGAAGGGTTACAGCTGCAGATGCTAAAAATACAAGGTGGGAAGGCAGTCAATGCTTTTAAGGGGCAATAGCTATTTCCATTTTGTGCACCCATTTGCCTTCCTTCCTGAACACCCTGCCTTCATGGTGTCAAATCACAGTCTTCAAATCTCCTCCTCCATGTGAGCCACCATCCACACTGCTTTCCTTGCCCAGCCAGCAAGAGTTTCCCCCTCCAGGACACCACTGATGTCCCTGTGAGGGGATGGGGGATTTAACTCTCAGCACCCTTCTCTGCTTGCAGCAAAAAACTCCAATATCTGTCTGCAAAGGAGCTGTTATTAGTATTTCATAGGAGCTGGCAGAGGTGGTGACATCTGTGCAATAGATCAGAGCGGGCAAGGAGGAGTGGAAAGGCATGCTCTCTTCAAGCACAGCAGAGGATTTAATCCTCAACTTCACAGCCAGGGGCTGAAATCTTGTGCCCCCTTCATGCACACACACTTTATCCTCTCCCTGCCTTGCCCCCTCCCCATGCTGTGGCACCTACGTGACCTGCCGTATTGTGTCACCGATGCTGCGGCATTGCAGCAGGGGAGCTAGGGTGACATCTCTGCCTATGAAGGTCCACTGGTATTCTCAGCAGAAAGCTGAAGAAGGCTATCATCTAAAGTCATGTTTAATCTGCAAATAACTCTGAACTTACATTTGTGGGAGGATCTGGACTCAGCACCTTCCCATTGCTGCCACTTCACCCAGCCGTGGCATCAGCAGGACCAGGACCAGGGCCACTGGCTATGGCCCCAGTGAACTGTCATAAGCAAAGACCTCACCCTAGGCCCTCCCCTGCAAAGCTGCAGTGTTTATGGCACTGTTTAAGAAGTTTTAATTAACAATCAGTGAGACAACACTGAAATTATCTTTTTTTTCCAACTGAACTTCTCACTTAGGCATGGAAACTCAAGATTTTCCAGAAATAAGTCCAGATAGAGGACACTTTTTTCCTTAGGCAAAGTACGTACATTTTATTAAGCGTGTGATCTTAACATGCTTGAGCAATTTTTTTCAAAATATAGTTTGATGCTATTTTGGTCCCTTCAGTGTTTCAGGTCAGTATTGCAAGTACAGGCTAATTACCACCCGAGGTTACTGATCAAGAAGTCATAATTAATATCTCAACATTTCACCACTTCCTGATTTTATTTCTATTTCTTCCCTTATGCAAACTACTTAATAGCAAAGGATGCTTTGCAAAGTAGGGTGATTAGAGATTTATGTATAATTATAAAAAACATTTCCAAGTTCTATTTCCACATTCTTTAACATTCCCGAGGGGCGTTTTTTGCAAGAAAAACCTCCATTTCTATTAACACTTCCTTCCCCTTTACACTATGAATCCTGTATTTGCCTGTCTTCAGTAACCTCACAGTCACCACCAGGACATCCTCAGAACTGGCGAGTGGGGCAGGGAAAAGCAGCCAGGGCATGAGCTGGACCCTGGTGTGAATAGCTCCATCCAGAAAGGACAGCCGGGGCTCGGCTGCAAGGAGACAGTCAGATGGCAGCAGCGGCACCACCAGAGCAAAGCGGTCCTGACCTCCTCCAGCACAG
Organism: Harpia harpyja; assembly: GCF_026419915.1. NCBI lineage: Eukaryota > Metazoa > Chordata > Aves > Accipitriformes > Accipitridae > Harpia > Harpia harpyja. Next base: position 17,346,210 of record NC_068957.1, read on the forward strand.
AGCCATGGCCAAGGAGAAACCCAGCAAGGCGGTCTTCCTTGTCACTCCCTGGATGGGGCAGGGGATGCCAGCCATGCTCTCCTGCTACCGCTGCACAGAGCCAGGCTGGAGACATCCCCACCCCAACGCAGTGCACGGTGGCAATGCCCCCATCGCTACTCCGGAGGAGCTACTCCAGGCACTGTGGTGCACCCTCCCACGGGAGCACAGCTACGCTGGGCTGCTGCTGCTCTCCTCTCTCTGGCTCACCACTACCAACCCGCTCCGACCAAAAGCACTCATGGCTGCAGGGTTTTCACAGCAGAGTGCAGAAAACTCAGTGGAGGGCAGCACGCAACCACTTCTCCTCGCAGACTTTGCACATCCATCTGAGCTGCAGTGCAGGTGGACACCGGCTCCGCAAAAGGTTTCTTAAGGGAACGAGCAGTGTCCTGGTCACAGACCACTCCTGCGCCTGGTTAACACAAGATAAACAGTGCTGGGGAGAGGGAGGGAAAGGAAGATGTGATTCACCTCTCCACAACTTCTTGTCCGTTCCAGCAAAGAGTGTCGTTCTGAACAGCAGAGCTGTGGTTGCAGATGTACTCTGGCAAGCTGCTGTAAAAACTGCTGTGGGACTTCAGCTTTGTAATGAGTTCCCTGGAAGAAAGGGGAGAAAAATGGTGCTCAGTTAGAAGAGGAAAAGAAGATGGGGTTGGTGCATTTTAACCAGTGAAGGTAGTCACAAAAACACAACAAGGAAGCAGCTGGGTGCAAACAAACCATGAAGCATCGGTCTTATTTCTGACCTCAAGTAGCATTTTGCATCGTCCCCTGATGTTATTCAGTCAAGAGCTGAATCCGTGTTTCTCAGGGCAAAACTGCCTGGGACGGGAGGGCAGCAGAACCTCAGCCCAACTGTGCAGCACGCCAAAGCCAGGCACACTCTCTGCGCTCTCACAGCACCTAAGGAAAGGTGCTGCTGGCTCAGGCCGTGCATACATCGGGTGCAATTGAGCAGCAAGTGCTCAGGCTGCCAGCAGTCCCCTCTGCTTTGCAGAAGACGATGGAGGCCCTTCAGGAAAGGACAGCCTTGTCACTTTGTCTGCCTGACATCAGCCATCTGACACGCCTGCAAGGGCAGGCGGCATTTTTGGTGGCAGACCGGAGCAGACACTCTCAGCACAGACCTGTACAGATGGGTAACGCCCGGTTTCATGCTGCACTGCCGAAAATACAGGATTTCAAGGTGTATGCTGGGCTGGCCGTGGGGTCACAGTCTGTATTCAAAGGGACAGGTTACATTCAGCAAAACGTCTCTGCCCCGGGAAGGCAGGAGGAGCCGCTGGAGCAGTGCTTGTGCCAGACAGAGGGGATGTGAATCCGGCTGCACCTCCACCCTGCACCCCCCCTTCCCAGCTCCAAGGACCTCTGTCCCCGGCAGGTCCCCTTCGGCAGCAGTCCAGAGGTGCCAGGACACAGGCTGATCCCGGGGACTCTGACAGCCACCAGAAAGGGGACGGGGGCTGCGGGAGCGAGATGCGCCCGTCCCCCCAGCCCAGGCCTGCCGCCTCGGGGGCACTCAGCAGCTGTCACCGGGAAACACTGGCAGATTTAATTAGGTAAATGGCACAAATAGTATGAGAATATGAATAGCAGGGACTGGAGGAAGTAACGCTTGGCCTCACAGCCTCCTGGCTTGCGTTCAGCGCGTTTCCCCCCTTTGGCAAGGGGTTACTTCTCGGCCTCCTTCCTCCCCGGGAGGGATGACGAGGGATCAGCACCTCGAGGTGGGAGCGCTCGCAGTGGCATCCCCTCGGTGCCCGCAGCGGTGGGACCTCCGTGCCCTGCCAGCTGTGGGCAGGTGCCCAGCAACACCAGGCTCTCAGACAGCAAGCTTAGGCAGGCTGGGGTGCAGAGGGGGTGCCCAGCTCCCTCCATCCCTCTTTGCTTGGGGATTTCATGGGGGTCCCTCTCCAGACGAAGCCCCCAGCTGCCAGCTGGGGGCAGGCGAAACAAGGAGAAGAGGCCCCAGCGCCAGGGAAGGCAGCCTGCGCTGCTCTGCTCTGCCTTTTTGCTAACGAGGAGCCTGTGTCTGCTCTGACCGGGCTGACAGAGCCCAGCGCAGGCAGAGCCGGCGGCCGATGGAGGCAGAAGGCCACCCAAGTCCTCCCTTGGGTCACCACAAGGCACCAATCCATCCACCACCGTCCATGCCAATAAACAAGGGTTTGCCTGAAGCCCCTCCAAAGGGTGGGAGTTCAGCTCACAACCCCCCTGCACAAATTGGAGGGGTGCTTCGGATGTTCACCTCCTGCATCAACCACCTCCTACGGCCATCTCCTGCACTGGCTTTACGGTGGGGCAGGAGGTCCAACCAACACCGTTTTGAAAGCCAAAATGAGGCAAGACCTGGGTCTTCAGTAACACCAAACCCTGAGCAGGACAAGCCCATCGCACCCAGCTCCTTACAACCTAGGCACTGCCTTGCTCCCCGTCCCGCAGACCCTGGCAGTGCTGGGGAAAATGGATGGAAGAAAACTTTCCCGGGCAGCAGAGCTCCCCGCCGGGCAGGAGGGGGAAGGGAAGGGAGAAACTCCTCCATATCTGCAGGTATGAGCTCACGTAATTCATCACAGCAGATTTCATTAGACTTCACAGTCCTCAAAGGACATCTCTGGCAGAGCCTGGGCTGTGTAACCCTCCGACGTGTTGAGACAACAGAGGAATGCAAGCCCTGGTGCTATATCTCATGGGAACCGTACCAAGAATGTGGCCCTGTTACTCTTTAAAGAGAAATCCATCCAACTTAGTCTATCCCCAATTCCAAAAATTGCCAAGCTTGCCTGTTTCTCTTCCGCAGGGGTTTTTTCTTGTATTCAAGAGAGCAGTAGAGGCACTGCACATCTCTGGGTGCGCTTTCAGATCCAGAGGGGAGATGCTTCTCCCTAACACACCAGCGTGAGCCCACTGAATTACAGCTTCTATTTACAGAGGGAAGGAAGCACAGGGTGCAGCGCCAGCAGCAGAGGCACCTGCTTCACTTTGATAATATTCAGTAAAAGGCTGTTAAAATCCCTGAACTACCGTAAAAGACTGCACAAAAAAAAAAAGTGAAATGAGTCCCCCTTACCTACACACAAAGTGTTACACACAACGTTTCAGGCTAGAGTGACCATTTCCACCTATAACTACACTTGTGAGTATTTCTGGCACTACAGCAGTGACGAAGAAACCCAGACAAGGCATTTGGTGTATGAACCTCTGTGTTTGGTGTATTGCAAAAAAGCAAAACAAAGATGGAAAGCAGGAGGCAGTTTTACAGGTTGGAAAAAAAAAAAGCATTAGGTAAGAAAACACATGTAGACACCTCGCTGCACTTCAGAGCCAGCCACAGAGCAGCTCTCACATTCAGAGTCAAAATCAGCTGCAGGTTTATGGGTAAGGGAAACAAGGAGCTCTTCCAACTGCTTCCACAGGGCCATCCCATACAGCGACCACTCCTGCAGCTCATCCCGCGGGCACTGCACTCAGCCGGAGTATTCTCACCTCCTCCTGCTCGACAAAGTTTCTTCTTGCTCGATCTGAGTCACTTTCAGGACTTTCTTGTCAACGAAAAGGTCTTCAGGGTAATTAGCTGATCGATACTGCCTCTGCTGAGCGTGGCCACATAACCGGCTGATCTGGAAAACACAAACGCAGCAGCATGAAGAAGTGCTGGGACCAGAAACACTGCAGGAAAATAGCTGAGATGCAGACTGGCACGTGCACATGAGCTGGTCTGTCATCCCATCATCCCTGTCTCTCCCATAGCTCATGCCAGCACCTGAAAGCAAACTGCTGCCCTGAGGCTGCAACCTCACTCTTGTACAAATACCCACCCTGTGGGAGGGAAGGCAGGAAACTTCAGGCAAGATTTTTGGGCATCAAAGTGCCCCTGTGGCTATCAAAACCCCTGAGCTGCAGGCATGACCGGCAAATCTCCCTGTGCCGGGTTAAACTCATGCTGGCAGGAGGGAGCTTGAGACGTTCCCTGCTCCTTCCTTGCTGAAAGCCATGGCATCTCAAGACTCTACACTCCACCTCTTTAGCCAGACTTTTAGGAAACACCTCCTCTCTGAAGGTAAATCCTAAGACCCTGGTTCTGCATCTCAAGGCAGCTCAGCATCCACACGGGCTGCGCTGCAGGTGTCCAGGGATGAGCATCATACACATCGTTACTAATTAAAAAAATCAGGGCCTAAAATACAGCAAGCATTGTGGCTACAGCCCAGTCATACCATGGGAGGTCTTGATTAACAGGGCTCTGTTAATGACACAAATTAGCTCATTAGCATACAGATGATTCGGTAACCAGCTGCAGCGGTGAGGGAAGGAATCCAAAACTCCTCATTAAAGCTCTCCTGCATGGCCACTGGCCTGAGACTCAGCCAGCAGCGCTGCAGCTGCCGCTGCAGTCCCTGCTGCAGCTGGATTTGCAGCCATTTCCTTCCCTGGGAGGCCACCGAGGGACAGCTGTCCCCCCGAGGCACGGCTGCCGCTGGGAAACTCGCCTTTTGAACCACACGCTGCGCTATTCCGCAGGACTCATCCATGCTGGGTTGTGAAAGGGGCTCAGCCGATTGCCGGGACCACGAAGGCACCACAGCTATTACCAACCCCTCTTTCCTTGAGCCTCATCCCACCACCCGCATCCAGGCTTGGGACCAACTACGTACCCCTAAAATTCCTGCTCCTTGCAGCACCTCATTTACCTTCGCGCCACACCGAACCAAGGCAGACAGCTAAACTCCCAGTTAGCCGCACACCGGAGGCTAAAAGCACACCTGCTGCCCAAAGCTACAATCATCTGATGTGTAAAGAGAAGAGATTAATTCTGTTCTATTACATCCTGCATTCGGGTGGGCAAATAAATTAGTAATGTCACCTCTTTCATTATCAAGAGCAGCACAGTTTGTTTGCTCTGGCTGCCATACAGTGAAGAGTAAAAAAGAAACCTCCTGGGAGCCGGGCACTGCCATTTCTGGTTCACAGCACGGTGGGAAGAGATGCTGCCACCGGACCCTTCTGCACCTGCGGTTCCCTCTGCCGAAGCGGCTCCTCCTGCAGCTTGCTGGGGGAGCAGTTTCTGCAGCATCTTACCTGGATTTTTCTCCGCTGCACTCCCTTGGCTGTGTTTCCTCTCTGCCTGGCCAAACCCAAGTCTTGCAGAAGAATGTATCAGCCCTACTGCCCTCCCTACGTCACGTGGCTGGCTTAAAAGACAGAGGGAGGGAGAAAGGGAGCAAGAAAAACAAACACCATATTTTGGGCTGTTTTCTTTGCCTTTTGGGTTTTCCTTTAGCACTCATCCCTCTCTCGTAAGATTTGCAGGTAGTCCCCCGATGCAGGCAGCCAGGACTAGGAGAAAATCATGGCGCAGCAAGAGACCTGGACAAGGGCATTTGGGACACCTGAGACCCCACCACGGCAGAAAGGGTCTGCACGTCCCATGCTCTCTCTGTGCTGGCTGGTGCCACCGTCCCTGCAATGGGCAGATCAGCAGGAGAGCGCGAGGATGCACGGGGGTCTCCGGACCTCCCCCCCACAAAGGCGCCCTCCAAGCCCGCACAGAGGTCAGAGATGAGACCTGCCACGAAACCATCCCGGGGAAACACAACGTATGCAAAAGCTACAGGACAGCGGCCACAGAACGAGCGACGCCACAAAGCAGCATCGCTGCACCCGTGCTCTGCACGGGCACGTAAAGCAGAGAAGTGGGAAAAGGTCGGATATTTTAAGCTGCCATTTGTGATGACTCCCTTTGATTCTCCCCAGCTCTGTGAAAAGCCCCCCTTTCCCTTTCCCAAGCCTGCCTTTCAGCTGGCGAAGCCTATTGAACCCCGAGAGAAGAGCAAGTCCAGGATCAAGGCTTTTTCCCCAAGGATGCTGAGACGCGCTGAATGGGAGGGGAGGGCCGGAGCGACAGTGCGAACAATGGCACCACTCAAGAGCATGCTTCAAAAAGCAAAGCAGCCGGGCAGACCGGGGCTGCCTCATCTCCCACCCGGCACCGAAGGTATCGCGGCCTCTCTGCTCCCAGCTCCTGCACGGGAGCTGCAGCTCAGCCGCATCCTCGCAGCCCCGCACGGCATCTGGGTACCACAGGCTCCTGCGAGTGATGAAACCACAAACGGGACTGTTAGCCCTGACATGGGACAGCAGATTAAATGTTCATGGATAGAAGGGGGAAAGTTTGAGCAGTGCGTCCAAATTTTTAGTTAGTCAGTTAGTTAGTTATTCAAGGACCAATTAACCTTTTCAGGAAAAAAAACCCAACCCTGCAGCCCATCTTGCAAAGTCACGGTGAAATGATTGTCTCGTTTTAGTCAAACAAAAACCCGGCTGAGATTTGAACTTTAAATAAAGTGAGAGAATGTAGAAGTAACAGATTGCCTGCTCATTTGCAGGGTTGGCATCACGTGCGCTTTTGGGGGGAGGGAAGGATTTCACAAACCATCTGCCAAAGTCTGCTGGGCCACAAGTGGTCCTAGGACAACAGCTCAGAAATCCTGTTTCAATCTTTCCCCCTTTTTGAGTCCCCACTGCAAGCTCAGGAACACGTGAACTCGGTTTCCCAGCCTCTTCCTAATCACCGCTATTTTAAAGTGAGCTCCAAATTTTAAGAAGTCCAGAAAAATGCAACTGCAGGGCAGTCAGAGAGGGGACAACACAAGCCTCAGACCGTGGCAGGGGGAAAAAGTGTGATGCTTCAGCTCTCCAGGCATCGCTTGCTTTGGCAGGAGCAGCGGAGCAAGGACAGCCAGATCCCTGGCAAGGTGGTAAGCCTGCAAGAGTGAGAGCAAAAGGAAGGCAGCATATCTAATCGTGTGTGCTAAACTAGTATTGAGCGACAGCGGTAATACGTGATTGCCTCCCGCCACACAAATATAAACGTGAAATTCAAAGCAAATCAACAGAACGGAACCACCAGCTCTTCTCGGGCTCTGCACGCTATCAGCGGGATCATAAATATACACGAGTCCTTATCTAAAGTATATTCATCAGTGCAAGAGCCGTGCAGTCTCATATTTCATGTCACACACTGTCCCAGAACAGGCTGAAGTTTGAAACATCAGACCACGAAAAAATGAGTAAGTAAATCAAATGGCAGTGTAGTTTTTAGGCAACGGGGGTTGGGTTTTTTTGTTTGTTTTTAAGAAAATCTGCCAGTCCAACAAAAAACTGCCCCAAGGGGACACAAGGCAAGCAAAATCTTCCCCAAGCCCTGAACTTTTACAAGCCCCTAAAGCCACTGATACTTTAACAGCTGAAGATAAATTTCCCTGCCCCAGCTCATTAACAAACTCGCTAATTCCCCGATTTCATTAGCCTCCTCCACGCGAGCGTGACCCAGGCCACGAGGGGAACACTTTACCTCCTGCCAACCGCTACCCACCACTCCATTTCTTTATTCCAGCCACAGGGAGAGACCGTGCCCGCCGGTCGGGCACAGCTCCTCGGGGACCTCACGGCTCCCCAGGGCCCACCGGCTGCTGACGGTCCCCATGCCGGACAGGGAAGCAGCTGGCTCCCGATGCCCCTGGGAGCCGCACACCGTGTAATGGCTCCGCTTTAGAGGGAACATTGATTTGAGAGGAGCACAGGGACAAAGCTAATGGAGTAGCACTATCAGCCTGCTTTAATGCTTCGCCATTAATTTAAGGTAAGAGGTGCCGGAGGACTGCAGGGAACCTGTTTGCAGCTGCATGGAAACGATGCGCCGTGAACAGCCAGGGACCAGATCCACCACCACGGCTGCTTCCAGCCGGGTCGACTGCAAGGCTGTAAAGCACAACACTGGTCCACGTGGGTGCCCGCAAGCCAACAGAAACTGAGACTGCTGGGCTAGGTTTAAATTATGTCAAAAAAAAAAACAAAACCCAAACCAAAAAAGAGTAGTGACCACAGTACCAGGTTCTGTGCAAAGCATCACAGCCTCGGTGCAGCTGATGGAGGGCAAAGCCCCCGCAGGCACCCCCAGCCCAGCCACGGCAGGACGGCATTGCTCGCAGCCCCGGGGCCACCATCGAACCCACTCCGTTGCCCAGGCACGAGGCAGGGCGGCCGCACAGGGCAAAAACCCCTTGCCTTGCACATCAGCAAGCAAATCCAGGGGGAGAAAGATTAGAAAACAGCACACGTGTGATCCTCAGCGCCAATCTGATCATCACTTTCAAGAGTAAGAGCGTTTTAAGGTAATTTTCTAGAAGATTTTAGAAAAAGCTAATCAACTTCCCCTTGGAAGAGAATTGAGTGCATTAGACACTGTTGAATACCTGCTGCTGCCGCTTCTCATTCAACCTGTGAGCTCCGCTCTGCTCTAAAGGAGAGCTTGCTATATTTGACCTTTGCTTAAACTTTACATGGAGTTTCCATTTGTCTTCTCTGTGAACTCTTCTGCTTATAGATTCATTCTCCAGGAAGACACAGTATTTTTCTTCCCTCAAGGGGATGGCCTCATTTTGGAAGACTTCCTCCCGCAATCTTCTCTGCTCTCTCGAGTTCACGTATGTCATTTTATACCTATTCCTGAGTTTCCTTTGGGAGAAGCTGCACATTAAACTGAAAGGCGATTAACTATTATAATTGATTCAAACACAGCCTCTGAAAGGGTGATTTGCTACGGTATGCACAGAAGAGACGACCACAGACCTCAAGAAAACATGCTGCCTTCGGGGGAACCAACTGGTGCCCACTAAACCCTGAGCATCATTCAGCGATGAAACCCAGTTTGACCAGTAAGGCTGAAAGCCTCCGTAACGCAGCTGCCTGCATTGGTGCTTCTTTCCCAATTCTTTTTAACAACCTACTCTGCTGCACATCACGCGTATTATTAGCATTATAAAGAACGCATTTGTGCCCCGTTTATCTTCAAAGTCACCATAAAAGTGAACCTGAAGTCTATTACTCAAGCGCTGCTATAGAAATCCGCTTAATTAAATTCTAAAGGGCTTAAACCAAAAATATACATTGTGATGATGTGGGATAGAACATAAACTTTTTAATAGTAGTAACCAAGCACATTTACCATTTCTACAGGTGTAATAAAAATGCTAATATATGTTAATGTTTAGTCTGTGGTTAATGTTTTGTCTTGTTAATTTCCCCAGGGCTTTTATTACTGATTTAAATCTGCCACACTACCCCAGCGATTGCATCGCCTTCCACAAACTGCACACCACACTCTCAAACGAATGCTGATTAACAGAAGCGAAGAAACATTTAGCTAGGACAAACACTCTTATTATATGCTTGTAATCATTATATACATTTTGTCACAAAGATGGGAAAGAGACAACTCCCCGCTCCCTCACTCTTCTCACAGCAGAAAATATGATTATGGGCATAAAAATGAATTTACAAGCCTTTATTTTAGGAAGCACATCATTATTAACTAAGTAATGATTGTTCTTCTGGTTCCAGGCACTCGAGCAGAAGGAACAAACCGAGTATGATAACACAGATGTCTTCTACGCACATTTCACTAAAATTCCTCATTAATGGAGTCCTAAATGTTATTAATCAGCTCTATAGTATTACAATTTCCATTATTCAGACATCACCTTGCAAGGATTACATAAGAGGCAACATCCTAACTCACTCACGCAGAGCAGCAGGAATCGTGGGAAGTGACCTACTCTCCGTGCCGAGGAGAAGAGCATTTAATAATGCATTACCTTTAAATAATGCAATGCTATAATGTGTAAAACGCACACAAACACTAATGCTTAGAATAACAGAGCGCCTGTCACATCAGTGCCCGTGGTGACGCCCAAGACATGCTGCAAACACGCACTACAAATGCTCAGGGACCCCTGCAGCTACCAGACCAGGTTACGATGAAGGCCATCACCACCTGGTTTGAATACCAGGTCTTCAAACTCCCGCAGACCACGGAGGCGTTAACGAGGCACTTTTATAAAGACATATAACTTCATTTTTAGATCCCATCCTTCACGTAGACCATCACAAGACACTTTGCAGAGGCTTGGTGTCACAGGAGGAACATGGAGCCCAGGGAGGACCGATGGGTGCCCCCTCCCTGGCCTCATTTCTTGTCTGCAAAGACAGCTCTGACCACCAACCGAGAGAAAAACAAGAGAGGGCTCAGGAATTGACGGAAGAGGAGCCAACGGCACGGCCACCCTTGCAGACCCCAGCTGCTGCCCAAGGCACTCGCCATGCCCCAGTGTGACCCAAGGGCTAACTGGTGCTGGGTCCTCAGGGCAAGGAGCAGGATGCGTTCCCCACACAGCCACGTGCACTGATGTGACAGAGGTGACACGAGAGCTGGCAGGTCCGATGCATCGCGTGGTTACGTGGTCGCTCTACCCCAGAGCCTGCAGAGGGGTGTGGGTGCAGCAGCTCAGAAGAGCAGTGAGGAGCGCAAGGGACTTTTTAAGGGTTTCAACCCTTGGTGCTAATTGCTGAAGCTGGATGATCCCCATCTGCAGTTCCCCCTGCTGCGTCAGGGTTCAAAGAGCTTAAATCAGACAGAGACCACCACTGCATTTCCATCGCTGCTCCCGTTAGGGCATGCCACCCTGTCCCCAGGAGGACCTGATGCCCCCGTACCTGTGCCGCAGCATCCAAGGCACCTCCACGCTGTGTCCCACCACATCCCGACCCCTGCGCTGACCCGGCTTCTGCCAGCGCAGGATACCCGTTCCCTCAAAGGAGCCGTGACCTCGGCGTGAGTTGAGCCCTTTCAAACCTACATAAAATAATGCAAACAAGATGTTTCTTCTTTCTGGCATCCCCAGCATGCAGTGTTTAATCCTCCGAAGAAAGCTGCTTTGTGTTTAAGCAAAAGGCTGTTTATTGTTATTTATAGGTAGGGAGGAAGTCAGACTAAATGGTCACAGTTGTTCCTTCTGCCTTTATAATCCATGACATATAATTAAAGCACAACTTTTCAAGTCAGTGTTTCCCTCCAGTGTTTTGTTAATTCCATATTTAACACAAAATTTGGTGTTTCAGTTCTGATGGTCGGACCTCGGCAGCAAACCACAGGGCAGGCGGCTGGTGCCCCAGACAGGGCTCTGACCCAGCCCAGCCAACCGACTAGGAGAGTCAAGGAAAAAGCATTTGCTTAACTTTCAGTACACGCTTACACAGTTTTCCCAAGCAGAGACATTTCCTGGAACAGGGCCCCGTAGCATACTAATGCACCCATTATGGTTTTAAGCTAGATCTCCGCAATATGATGTTTCTTAGACAACCAAACTAAGGCTTTATTCTTGGAAAGAAAAGTCAGCCTTGCCTAAAAGGTGACAACAGAGCAAAAGGGAAGACGTGGAGCAAAATCCAGAGAAAAGCAGGACTGATCAAAGCTAGGTTCAGGAGCAAAACGCGACAGCACCTGGAGCCCAGCTCCTGGTGAAGTCCCGAGCCCCCGACGTGCTGCGCGGCTAACGTGGGGGCATGGCAGAGGCTGGGGCATGGCTGCTCCTGATCCCAGGCTGCTGCTGTGCCTTCGGGACTCTGATTCCCCAAGGAGGCTGAAGATGCTCCAAACTCAACCAGCTGATTTCAACATTAGCACTGAATCATCTAACTTGCCAGAAAATTTGGACTCAAGGTAGCGAAGCCCATTTCTGCTAAGGATGCTAAATACATTGCAATCGTACAACTCTGCTTTGTGCATACTATAATGCTTGCACAATTGCTACTGCAGGCCCCTCCCGTTGCGGGCAATTAAATCTACTCCATCCCAACAGACTGAGAAGCAAAGCAAGGAATTGGCTTGAGGGATTACCAGGTTCTACCAAGAGGTTTAAGGAAAAAAAAAAAAAAAAAAAAATTACTTTCTGCCCCTCTACCTGTTGCAGAGCACCAGTAACTGAACAATAACCCCTTTGAGAGCACCAAGTTCAGCGCAGGCTGCGAGGTCCGGCTCTCTTGGAGGAGTCGGCGGGGAAAAGGCTGGGACTGCCCCGTCCCGCCAGCAGCCGGGGGAAGCGGAGCCCGGGGCAGCCCTGCTGCCCACCGAGGTCCCCCCCACCGCCGAGGCTGGGGCGATGAGAAACAGCACGGGGCAAAGCCGGGCAGTACGACGGCTCCAGGCAAGCGCCGTGCGCTTGTTATTTTCCTTCCCTGGGTTAATTGGTTTCCTTCACAGATTTCTGTGGGTTTTAATATCGCACCATGTTTGTGCCTACGGCGCTACAGAAAGGAACAATCCGAGAGAAATAAATTCCTAGCAGCTTAATTTAGAGAGGAAAAACAGATACCTGCCATCAGTCTGGATCGTAAGCCAGCAAGCCAGAGACAGTGCCTATAATAGGTTATTTAACAGCAGCCATGTCAGCTGGGTTGCAAATGTGGTCAATACCTACCAGTCCAACTTCCCCCCAGCAGCCAGGAGTAGAGATTCAATTATTCTTTGAGAAATACATTGTTAAATAATTAAAAAGTTACTGCACGACTTTTGCCTTTTCTTTTTTTTTAAACCAGACCGATTCAATTTTGGAAGTATAAAGCCATTATAATGTGTCAGCTAGCAATTAGCTACTGTACACTGTTTATTCTTGAATATAATCTTTGAGTAGAAGGGCAATATTCTTAGAAATGCAGCATTAACTTGTTCCTCAATGACTTTAATATGGCTCTTTTCAAATTACTGCTCATAAAATCTCAGGGAAGAAAAATTTACTGATGATATCCCATCTCCTTAATTAGTTCTCTCTCTCTATCAGCAATCCAATAGCAAGTGTAATATTTATATAAAATAAAGCACACAAGGCTTACCACTAACTCTGCTTTAACTGGTGATATCAAATCAAGCAGGTAAAAAGCAATGGCTGTTTTGCAACCTGTGCAGACTGCGCTCACAGGTATACGCAGCTTTTCAGATTTATACTTCAATAAATGTTTGTACTGAAACCATCCCAAAGGTTTTTATGCCACTAATAGTATTTTTCACTATAAAATGCTCTCCTCCCTTCCTGTGCTGAATGGAAAACCTTTCCAACCCCGAAGGGTTTGGTACCCGTCATTCCTCCCCACTCACCCATCCCTTACAAAGGACCATAACCCTACTTATTTTAACCTCCCCACAGGAACAACCCCCCTGCCCAGCAGCCACCTTTTGCTCCCTCCATCCACCTTTCTCTTTCCAAAGACCAGTTTCTGCTAAAACAACAAGGCTGTAGGCACCAAAGCTCACCAAACCGTTTGAACGGTTTTTAAGCTGCTGAATATCTTCAGCAGAATAATTACAACCATTTGTTTTCCAGCTAAGCCTGGAGCAACCCCACAGCACATCAGCCTCTAGCGAGGGGTGCACAAGGCTCTCCCCGTGGCAATGCCATGGATCTCCCCAAGCAAAGCTAAAATAGAAGCGTAATAATTGTTATTAACAGAAAGTGGTAAAAATATCTCCGCACAGCAGAGATTAGCTGCTGGTAAAATTAATCCATTCAAGGCCAACAAAGGGCTCGGGATGGCCCTGTGTTCTTTTTTCACTGTTTTTTTTTCTTCATCTGTTGATTTTTCTTAGTTTTGAAGCTACCAGATCCATAGTAACTTTTTTTCCCTGACAGTCCTAGCCTAATCCAATTAAAGGTCAGCACCAAGATAATTTACCCAAAACATGGCAGACAAGGTAAAAAGACTCCCATTAGATTTTTGCTCATGATAAAGGAATTATATTTCTCCCAAAGACAAATCAGGCTTATTGACAATGTAAATCATTCTTTTCTATAAAGACATAAATATCTGCAGGGCTTTTCTGAGACTTTGTTGTAACACATCTTGTTTTTACATGTACTGCGGTTAGTACAATTGAATTACAGAATGACTTACAGCATTAGATTAGCTTCTGCTTGATTGAGAATATCTTTATAATGGAAATCGGTGTGCGCTTTTAACCTCGTTACAATGCTATACATGTCTGATTAATATATTAAAATGACTCATTCAACAATAGGCTGTTTGCAGACAGAAATGAAATTAATTCAACTTTATCACAACACCTTTATTAATATCGTCAAACTGAGGACTAGAATTTGATTACGAGAAGCAGATTCCAATAAACTGATATGCAACAATTCCAAAACAAGGGAGGGGAAGCATTAGATTGAAAAAAAAAAAAATGGGACTAAATACTTTTAATGCTTTTTTGTGCATCTTCTTTACTTTCCACTCACCTTGCAAGTTGTAAGCTGGGCATTTCCACAACTCACTGAAAAGATAAAAATCTTGCACCAAAACCTTCAGGTAGAAAGTGTCACTGAAGTGCTTTCTGGCTCCTAACCAGCAATGGCAACTACATGAAGCAAGGCTTAGAAACGTCCTGGACATTTTTCAGCATCTGCTGGGCAAACCCTTTTGGGCCCATCTGCTCTGGGCTACTGGTGCCATTTTGCTGGTCAGAGCCATCCCAGCATCACCTCACGCGGTTCCCGCTGTCCTCAAGCACTCTCCGCTCCCTGTTTTTTGGGTTGTGCCTCAGGGAGGAGACAGAGGATGGATGACTTAAATACCAGCACAGGCAGCTGAGTATCTATGGAAATAGCTGCTCTCTGGTGCTCTGGAGAGCAGCAGCATGAAGTTTATTTGTACAGTGATACAGATCAATACATGCAATCCAAGAGTTACTAAGCTTTAGAAAGACATAACTCTGAGCACATCAGTCACCCCCAAATTATCCTCACCAACCACCAGGCTCACTCGCCCTCTCCAGGTCAGCGGCTAAGGGCATCATCTCTACCACTGCTGATGGCACGGAAGAGAATTAGGTGTGAAAAGTGATTAGGTTAGAAAGGTACACCTGCATAAAGAATTGCTGAATTTCCCAACTGCTGGCTTGCTTTTTCTTTTTTTTTTTTTTTTTCCTTTTTAAACAGAAATAACTCCGCCAAAGTAGCTGTAGGCTATCGGCACAGCTTTCTACAGCCAGCCTGCTCTCACTCAAATGAGTCTTTGGAAGAATAATGCAGTTAGCAGCAAACCTCACCCTCCGAGAGCAGGCTCCATGCCCTTGGGGGTTTATTAGTGGGGGAACACAACAGGTAGGGATGGAAAAGGCCACCGGTTCATTTTGCAGTAACCCAAGAGGCCAAGAGGACTGCGTGAGAGCTCTGCCAGCAACGAGGGGTGCATTGCTGCAGCGGACGGCTGAAAAATCTGCCTCAATTGTTTGTTGTAATTTTTTTTTCAGCTAAATGTATTTGTAGATGGCATCTTTCATGCCTGGTACCTCAAAGCCACTTTACAGTAAGATGTAAAAATGATATAATTCACAGCACCACACACAGGCAGAGAATTCAAAATAAAGCAAAACACTCACTGCAACCCAGCCCCTCATCCTCTCCAGCGCAAAACAAAATGCCTCTGCTCTGCCCGGGCAGCTCTGGGCACTATTTCTGCTTTGCAGAGGGTCACTTTTAAGTTTCTGGCTTGTTCTTGGCTCATTCATCAGCATTGCTAATGGGAGAGTTAGTTCTAGTTTTAAGGCAGCAACACTCACAGGGGTTACTGTCACTGGAAGTAAACTCAGCACGGTTAAGATGAAGGATGCCTGGCAAATGACCCCAGATGGAGGTCTTAGTGGAAACTCCAGTCACGGATAATGAGGCCAAAAGAGGGTTTAGCGTAAAAAGCATAAAGAGATGGATATTGGTGAGCACGAGTCTGGCGTTGCAAAGCTGTGGGTCTTAGCAAGGATAAAAATCTTCAGGAAAGGAAATGGGCCAGAATATATTTTGCTAATAAGGCATCTATGTTAATAGAGGTCGCCGGACGCTGCAGCAATCTGGACAGCAAGCGAGGGAGCCGTGTCCGCGGGGCTGATACTCGGGGGTTTTATCTTTCTGATGAAACAAAGATGTGCGGCCAGTTTTGAGAGAGAATCCCAGAGACAGCTCCCCAATTCCCCAGTAAGCATAGAGGGCAATGGCTTGTCTGGAGGGACAGTCTGGACCGAGCTAAATAAGAGGAACGGCAGTTCACACCATGGACGTAACTTCTCTGCGGGCTCCTCAGAAGCCAGGCGAGTCAGCCCAGATGTAAAAGCCTCCTGTTTCTGCCATGCACCAGCTTGTAGCATCCTTCAGGTAAACTAAATCTGGATCTCAGCAAGGACCCTGAGCATAAGGCTGGTTTAACTCTGAAAGAGGTTCAGCTGTAAAGCTCAGCTGCAAATACACTCCCAGTGACTGGGCTGTGCCCCAGCCCTCCCCGTTCGGAGGGGCAGCTCCTCCCCGGCCAGCACCTCCAGGTCCCACGGCTCCTGAAGCAGCAGAAGCCTCAAGACACCCGGAGGGAACTTTCTGACACTGTGATCTTTGGTTCAGCCTGAAATTCAGGTTTTTTCCACTTAAATCCAATCTACTTCAAGACCTCAGATTATGTCCTTGACCATTACAATCTACTACACAATGAGACAGTTTGACATTTCAAAGCCTAAAGCGCAGTGCCCAAGGAACAGACACCCCCATACATCCCCTTCTACAATGTGCA
Source organism: Harpia harpyja (assembly GCF_026419915.1). Lineage (NCBI taxonomy): Eukaryota > Metazoa > Chordata > Aves > Accipitriformes > Accipitridae > Harpia > Harpia harpyja. The sequence goes on from NC_068957.1 coordinate 17,362,695, forward strand.
CAGTCTGCTTTGGATGACATGATCACCAGCTCTCTCCTCTCCTACATCCCAAAGTATCCCACGTCCAGCTGCCAAATACAGCTGTGATGGAAGCCAGGAAAAAGAAGAAAGATGAGACAAAAAGACGACGCTCTGTGCAGTGAAGAAAGCTGCGTAATATTGCAAAGCTGTGTACCCTCATTTCTAGCTGTTAAGACTGTATCCTGCACCACCACCTCTGTCAGCTCTTTGTACTAATATCAGGGCATCTCAGAACCAAGTATCCTTTTAAACGCTTGGGGGCCAGCTGCATAACACAACAAATCAGCTCCTCCACTAAAACAAGGAACAGGCCAAGTGCAAACAGGTACACAGAACCAGTAATTTGCACAAGATCTTTAGGCTTGTTCTGACTTCAGCTCAGAAAAGATGCAAGACATCCCGCTACGTGCAACCTGCGTGCATCTAGCTCGCGCTGTAGCCAGCATGTGATTTGAAGTGAAATCAAGCCAGGCTCAGTGGGCGCCGTATGATATTCCCGCCCCTAAAATGCAGCAGCCTGAAAAAGCTCTTTTTAAGCCACAGAGTAGTGGGGGATGAAGTTGCCACCAGCCGAGTGATCTGCCTCTGACTGAAGTCAATGAAAAAATTCATGTGAGCTGCACTGCAAAGATGGGTTGGGCATCAAATGCGCTGTCAAAAAATGCTTCCCGTGCTGCCGTGTGTGCATGCAGGGAGGCAGGAGCACCATTAGCAGCTACCTTCTACTTTTAATGAAAAAAAAAGCATCACTGCAAATTCCATTGAAATGGTACAACATGCCAGAGGCTAGAACATGTCCAGTTGAAAGGACAGAGGGAGAGCAAAAAAGGACATGACAATATAAAAGTTTACAAATAGATGCAAAATCAAACGCTATTTTAAATTAAACCCATGTTTATATTTAATGCCATCTCCTCTGGCTTTGCACTGGCAGGTTTGAGCATTGCTGGCCACATCCACCGCTTCCACCTAGCAGCTCTGCGCAGCCCCATGCACTCGCCCCACTTCATCCAGACCCAATTCTTTGACAAATTGACCCAAAGCCTCACCGTGCCACTGGGGCAAGCAGGAGGGGAGACCAGCATGCCACTTTGCCCATGCTGGACACCAGCAGAAAAAGGGCAAAGCTGACCAAAGACCATGAAAGGATGCTACCTGTGTCCTCTAGAGGCAAAGCTCTTGTTAGCAGTGAATTAATTAAGTGTGACACCAATGGCCTCCCTCCCCAGGCCAGACAAGAGGTAAAACTTTCACTAGGCTGAGACTAACCTCTGAGCCTCACTCCCTTAGAGGGGCAAGTGATGGTCAAGAGCACCCATCCCAAAGTCCCTTCCAAAAATGAGATGTAGACCCTTAATTCACTACTGCGTATTTGAACATTAAACCAAAGATTTAAAACCACCAGCAGCATGCCAAAGTCGCTGGATCAAAATTGTTGATACTGGGCTGCAAAACTGCAGGCATGAATAATTTTTGCCCTTATTCTTTCAGCACCAGCCAAGCCACCAACATGGGGATTTCTAGATCAAAATCAACCCCTTACAGTTCAGCGCCTTGCCATATGCTTCCCTAACTATCAGAAAATCTTTAATATCTGAAACCTCTTCAGACAACGAATTGTAATACTCCCAAGGTATTTCCACAGGAACAGGAACATTGCTGATACTGTCCTTGGTGATCAGGTTTATTTTCATCCTGCAGCGGGAACAGATGCTTGCTTTCACATGCCTTATCAGGCTTGTTACACTGCCTATCACAAAATGGTTAACAAAAGTACATGATAAACACACCTTGGGATAGCTACGAGTGGGTCTGAGCTTACTGAAAACCAAAACCTCACCCATATTTCCAGCTTTAAGTGAAAAATGGAGCTAGTTACCAGCAAGCATTAGAGAACAGCCTGAGGATTAAACTTTGCCGATAAAGAAACTGAAAATACAGAGGCTGTACATCCAGCTGACTGTCCCATGAGCAATGCCAGCAGAAAGCAACCCGCATTAAAAGTACAAAGAAACCGGTCTCGGCGTCTCAAAGGGAGTGACTTCTCGAACACTGCTGTAATTTCAAAGCTTTCCTCACAAGTCTCTTGCTAGCTCTAGCACAGAAAGAAATCCATTAGCAGAAAGGAAAACTCACCGGAGCTCCCTGCCACTGCAACCCACCGAGTAAAGCAGCTTCCAGCAAGTCACCAGGTGAGCTGGCTCCAAAAGCAGCTCACGGGCAGCATCCAGGGAAAACTGCACCGGCATTGCCGTGCTGACAAATGCACTGAATCACTGTGTATGGCGACAGGTATTTTCATCCCTGAGTGTCAAAAGTCCCTTTACTTACATATTCTTGATTTTCCTCCCTGTGCATCTGCTGGTACTGCAAATTTCTACACCAATTTGCAACAGAGCAACGTTTCTCTCTGTGGTGCTACAAGCAATTAAAGTAGCTGGTTATCTTTTCAGCAGGCTCATGGTGTCCCTACCAGGATTCCCCCAAAAATCAAGGGCAAACAAGGCTCCAGTTTGCCCAACTCTGTTCCTCCTTGGGGCTCCCCCGGCAGCTTCCCACAGCCGGCGTCAGAGCCGGGTTCACGCCCGGCACTCTGCCTGCGCTGGCTGCGATGAGCCCTCCAGCTTTGGGATAAAACCAAACCCAGCCCGCACCGTGGCTTCGGCTCCTCAGCAGCTCTGCAGCACAGCTATATAACCTAGTTAACCCAAGCCTGAGCAGTCTTTTAAAGGTGTTTGCAGGGAAGTAAAACAGCAGGGATCCGCTCACAGTGCAAGCGCATTGAGAACTGCACCCTGTTCCCGTACGGCGCTGGTACCCTTCCTCTAACCTGCTCTCCGCCTCAGCACAGATGGGTACGATTGGTTGAACAAAGGTCTGGCTACCTTCATTTTGCAATTTAACAGGATTTTCTAGAAACTCAACCATCAGTTCTGAGTGAAGAAAAACGCTTTACTGAGCTCCCTGGTCTTTCCTTTCTAGGCGATACTCTGCAGGTAGAGCTGCACGGTTCCACCAACTGCAAGGGGAGCAGCAGGGGCTGGGCAGCTCTATCAGCCCACATCTTTGCATTTCTCCCTAGAGATGCAGATGTCCGGGCTGGGGCACACCTGCCTGCCAAGTTTCTTGATATGTTTTTTTGGTGGTGGGTTGCTTGTGGTTTTCATAATGTACTTTTTCTATGAGACTTGTAAGACTAATCTTGCATTCCTCTGCAACCTGTTCTCATTCCCAGATTCTGTGCCCGACCCCGATTATGCTAACACGTATGGGTCCTGCCAAGCAGAAAGTCCTGTTGCGCGAGGCGGGGAACGGCGACTGCAGCTCCATATCCAGACGGAGAGGCACCACACAACAGCTAAAGGGCAGGAGAAGTCCTGCCACGCCATCCGAAGGGCTGAGAGGGGACACGTGCCCTGCTGGGTGTGCAGGATAAAGCAGCTAACGCAGCCAAAATCCACCTCCCTTTCTCTGACAACTCACACCTGCAGTGCATCCTCCTCCTCACATGCAAGACATGGCTACAGCCTCACTCCAAACCTTTTTTGGTTTGTGCCTCACTATACTATGAGTTGCCTGTTGTTTCCAACTCTGTTGGGATGGGTTCAAAACCCTGATGAGTTACGGAGCGAGGGGGAGAAGCATTAAGAAAAAAATATTTACGTAGATAAATTAATATCTGTGTCAAATCAACGGCCTTCACACCTCGACTCTGCACCCTTCCAAAATAAATTTACAGTGCTGGCTTAAGGTAGGGAACCCCACGGGAGATCAACTATTAGCTATGTAAGACACCCAGACCCGTCATCTCTCTTGTACTTACAACAGCAGAGAAAGTATTAACTTCAAGAGGTGCTGGGGTTGAATATTTTATGAAGTTTATTATTTGTACTGCATCTCTCAGATTGTCTTTGTTTGTGGTAGAAAGCACAAACAGACTGACTAAAATCGCTCTTCTCTACATTCATGATTAAAATATCTACAAGAGGTGGACATACTAGGCACATTTTCAACCAGGGAAAAAGTAGCAGATAGGAAAATTGATATAGATATAGCCCTAGACAAAAAATTTTTTTCCCAATCTGCCAGAAACTCAGCCTCCTTGATAAAGTATTTTAATAGCATATTTTAGGGGGGAAGTTTTTAAACAGACAAATTGTAGAAATAATAAAGCCCTAACACACCACCGCTGACAAATTAGCTATTAAAGCAAGGCTTGGGATGGGAACTGTCTACTGCCGTATTACTGAATTCACTCTTCTGCACCACTGTTTACATACCAGGAACAACACCAGCACATAGGCTTACATTTAAATGCATGCCTGGAGGCGCACAGTTTCCAAAAGCAGATTAACAGTAGTATGACTCCTCATCTTGGGGACTGCAGAGCTCCTCAGAAACCTACCTGGAGGTTCTGCAACACCTCTGGAGCTCAAGTTCACATGCCCCTTGTAGCCAGGTCTGCTGTAAGCTATAAAAGGGGTCCAGGTCCCCGTGCAAATGCCTGCACCCAGCCTAGGGGTGGGTGGCGAGGGGGACAGAGGAGCAGCCGCATGGAGGAAGGATGCTTGGTCAGGTAATGCACCCGAGGACCTGAAATACCAGGAGGAAAAACTACTGCCGCAGAAGTGCCACCAATGCCGTGAAAAACCAAAGAAGCCCAAAGGACAGACAGGGGCAGTGGTGCTGTTATTCCAGCCATAATCCCTACGGGCATGGAAGATAAGTTTTCCATAATTCCAGGGGATTTTAATAACAATTAAATAACCTGTCATTATCCTTAATAACATACAGGTGAATTGAACTTTGCCTACAGAAGCAGTGGTGGCCAAGGTCAGTAATAAAAGAGGTCGATATGAGAAGCCAGCACGAGAGCAAAGCCCCACATTCTCAAAGACAGCTCCCATGGCATTTTATACTTTGATATGACAACGGTGTCTAAAACCAATCATATTTACGGGATAACAGTAAATACAACTGTTTGCTTCCGGGTATACTCTTTGAAATCCAATATGTGCTGATAAGTTTAACAGAGAAGCTTTCATTCCAGCACAGCTAAAAAAAAAATTTTAAAAATTGTATTCTATCCCTTACAGGCAGAAATATTTACCCCAGATGCAGACTGGCTATCAGAGTCAGGCCATCTGCAATGCTGTAGTTAAGACTGTCAGCACTTCCCATTACTGCCTTACTCCTCTACTGAACAGCTCATACCTTCATTTGTAAAAAAAGTTGCTCTGGGCTCAGGTTTGACGTAAGAGCCTTAGCTGAGCAACACTAGTGCTTTAAAAATAAACTTTAAAAACCCAGTGGCCATTCTCTTTACAGTGCCAATTGCAAGACAATTGGCTGGCTTGGCCTGGATTTTTTTCCTCTGCACTCGTATAACTCAAAAATGTCTCTAGAGCAAATAAAAGAATCACTCAAGTATTAAATAATCAAGAGGAATTATGTTTAAATAAGTACCTAACTATATATGGCACTAATGAATTCAAACAGCTCTATCAAATACAAAAGCACTGAATGGTTTTGCAATGCTCAATGATTTTTTATTTTAAAGGAAGTCAATTTATGTTCTGGTTTGGCAGAGGATGGGCATATTATGGCTCTACTGCCATGGCTTGTGTTGACTTTAGTGGCATTCCATCTACTCGTCCTCCCACAAACACATTCTCTGTAGACAGATCAAGGTCTCAAGATTCGATAATATAACTGACAGTCATGTTCCTTCACTGTATACATGGACATCTTCAAGAAAAAGTGCATTTTTATTGTTATGCCAATAAAAGAAGAATATGGGAGGAGAAACACTTATCCTTTCAGGATCGTACAGCAATGCACATGTTGTGTGTGCTTGCAAAATCTGGCATACAGCCTGTAAGGGCAATGTTTCTGTTCTGCCTTAGCACCTACAAGCATGGTAGGTTTGCTGGTGCAAAACATGTTGGATGCTTTTGCTCACAGCTGAGTATGTCAGCTGATCTTTCAAGATCAAATAGGCTCACACTACATGTAGAAGTAACTTTTGTTTCTTGCTGCCTTGGAAATGCCAAGTGGGCTTAGAGTTGAGCTGGGTTTTCTCTCCGGTATACATCATTATCACCTGTAACATCAATTCTCCATCTCACCTGACCTCAAGCTAAACCTACAGTTACATCTCTGCTCCTTCGCTGTTCCAGAGAGGGTTGACAGGTTCTGATCGATGGGAGAGGAACCTGCCCTGGCTCCACAGCAGCAGAAGTCGATCCCAGCAGAGCTGCTGTCCCCAGACCCCGCCAGCTGGAATCTCCCTGTCTGTGGTCCTGGGGACACAAGAAATGCTTGGCAGGCTGCTGTAAAACAGGGATTTTCTGCAGAAAGGGGCTAAGGCATGCAGGTTGAAAGCCAGTGTCCTGCACTGTACCCTGGAGCCTAACATGCTGCCCACGAGTCCTGCCTGCACCCATCTGCCTGGGTGACCAACAGTAAAACCCAGCCCTCAGCCACAGCCTCCTTCTGGTCACTGCAACACAAGAGTAATCCAACTTACCGGAGGTTTGGTCCCTAAATCCCTTCTAAGCAATGAGAAGAGCTTGCACCATGTGTGCCAAACTACCCAAAGGGTGTGAAACCGCCTGAGTGCCACCACGTTATTTCACAGCCTGCATATGTGCGGTGGCATGTCTCAGGCAATCACTAAGAAAGATGGCACATAAAACGGTACAGAAGAGTGCTGCTGGCTGAATGCCACGTAGCTCAAAATCCATAAGCCGATACATTTCCACGTTCCCCAAAAAGATAAGAGTTACTTACGGTGCAAGTACTACAGTGACCTACATAAACACAGCTCTTTTGTAAACAGGAGTCAAGAACGACAGGAACAAGCAGCTAACAGGGAAACGGTGGCAGATTTTAATCATCGTTGGCTTTAAGCAAACTACAACAACATTCCCGCACCTTTGCCCCCATCCCCAACTCTACCCTACCTGCACAGAGCAGCTCAATTGCATCTCAAGAAAAACCTCCTCTGCAAAACAAGTGTCGTATTACCACAGTCCATTTGTCCTTGGCGTTTAGAGCAGCAGGATTTGCTGAACAAGAAAGCCTCAGTTTCTCGGGAGGCTCAGAAATTCACACAACTTGTTTTTAAAGAGTCAGGTCACTCCTAATAAAAAAGAAATAACCTCGTCCCTGGGATTAAATGCAGCCCCAAACTGGAATGACTTACCAAAAGAGGGAAAACCAGATCTCCTTTAGTAAATCAGGAAGCATGGGATGCCATAGTACATGCCTCCACTTGGCATCTCTCTGGAGGTACATTTTAGCGCTGTTAAAGGAGGCAGGGGACACCTGGAGAGCAGTACCAGCCTTTCAGAGCTACCCAAGGCAAGTGCAACGCCCAGCGAGTACTGAAGATGCTGGGACATCTCAGCTCCTGATCTCACAGCCCAGGTACAAGGCTGATGCGAGGATTACTCCAGACCCTTCTGCTCTGACCAACCTGAAAAGGGGCAAAGCCCTTAACTGAAGCCCAGGCCCCACAAACACAGTTTCAAATGCTACCAAAAGCTTTTTAAAAAATCAGAGAATTGGGTTGGGAGGGGGGAAGGAGATAGGAGCTGGTAATTGAAGCATTTGGGGTTTCTTGCTTGGAGGAAAGGGGCAGGTTGGTTTCAACACGTAGAGCTCATGGTACACAACCGAGCCCTGCCGTGGCAGCGAGCTAGAGGAACTGCAGAAAACTACTCACGGTTGTTGAGAGCTTTCCTTCGTTCTTCTGCGCGTAGACGATCGCATCCCGCACCAAGGAGAAAAGGTTCAGGAGGACGTGCTCCATGTCATAGATGCCGTGCATGCCTTTGGTCAGCCCCTCCAGAGACCCGATGTACTCTCGCCAGTGGTTATCGATCTCTATGACGCCCGCCAAGCATCCATGCATCACCACGCTGCAGTAGGCGGCACAGGGCTTGGCCAGGAGAAGTCCCTGGCAGTGCGAGCAGTACCACATCTTTAGCAGCGCTCGTCCACAGTCCTTGCTGAATTTTAAGTGGTCAGTAGTGTTTATCACCTCGATCCCCAGGTTGAGCGCCTGCAGAAAGACTCGCGTGGCCTGCAGCGACTTGGACACCTGCGTCATCATCATCTTCGGGTAGTTGCCAAAGACCTTGAGGTCTCTCCTGGCTGCCCGCAGGCATTCAGTCATTTCCACGGAAGGATCGGGGAAGCCGGGATTAATCAAGTGAGAGTAAACCAAAGGGAATAAACTGTCAAAAAACTCATTTATCATGTCATTAACGCTGATGTCAGAGCCCAATATGTACAGCGAGACATCAGTAAAAAGTTCTCCAACAAACTTAAGAGCTCTGGGCCCCATGCTCTGGTAGTGGGTCCTAAACATGCTGTTGGTGAAGTTTCTTGCATGCCGTACTACAATTTCAAAGGCTTCTGCAAAACAGAACAAAAAAAAATGTTATTAAGAGACGATGAGCTCAGAAACAGGGAGGATAACGTTATACCGCATTACTGCTGCAAAGGCTGGTCCCATCCTGCCCGCTTCGGGTCAAACGCCTGCTGGCAGCTGTGCCTGCTGCAAAACTTACCAGCATCAGCGATTTTCAGGGGAAATGCATACATTCTTTAAAACACAAGCTACATTTCAAAATGGCAAAAAACTATGATCTAGTTAACATTTCAGCTTTTAAAGAAAATATTGATTCAAGAAAAGGGCTAGACTGCAATTTCTTTCTCTCCCCCTTTCATATTGATTTGAAATTAACAGGAATTCTATCTTGAGACTTAATTTAAGACAGAGATAAACGTCTGACAAACTGTACAGTGTTTAAAATCAGGAAACAGTAAATGCTGACATTCCATTATGAAAAGGAAAATATTTATAGGAGCTTAATCACAGAGGATATTCGGACTCGACCCCCAGCACCTGCCCTGCACTAAGCGTCCTCAAAGCCATTTGAAAAGCCTCTGCAGCGCTATAGCTTTCCCGAATGCATCAGGCTCACTTCAGCTCCAGATCCAACGTTTCATCTGCCCCGGGCATGAGCTGCTCCGTGGTCCAAAGCGATGCTGAGAGCTGGCGACGCAGTGTCCATCCGCGGGTGCCCAGCCAGGACCACTCTCACACACATCAGGTTGTGCCAAACTGCCCCGCGAAGCTCAAGTTTTACACGAAGACCGTCAATTTGCTAGGAAAAGCCAGGCTGCATTCTCCCCTCTCCACCTTCAAAGACTTGAGGACTTTCTGCCCACACCTCCTCCGCTCGGCAAGCAGGAGAGCCTCCAGCAGCACAGTCACTGCCCGGTTATTCCCTTAATTACAGCCCTCCTCACCAGGAGGCTTCCAAAATATCCATACTCAGGTATGCAAAGACAACGTATCTACACACACCCTAGTTTGCAAGTTAAAGCATTACAAGGGGAGGCCACCAGTGCAAACTAAAGTCTTTTTCTTCGGCCAAATCTCTCTACCAGCCTGTGTCCCACCCTCCAGGGTACTATTCATAAAATGCTAAAAATAATGAACAGCCTCTCAGTTCACAGGTCACTGATACCCCGCAATGTAACCGCTTTCAACTGTGTCACTCTGGAAACACACATCCAGGCTCAATTTGCATGAAAATTATTCATGTTCAATAATTAAAGGGAATGTTTAATTTTTAAAACCATAAGTGTTATTTTTCCCATTTGTTAAAGCTGGGATGCAGCTGAGCATGGCCTGACGTGTCTCCACAGGGGTTTGTTATCAACGCTATCACAAGCAATGTCAGGCCTTGCTGCTCGCCCTGCACAACCTCTCACATTACTCAAGAGCTTTTGAGACCATCACATCTCCAGGACTTCCAGCTCTTTCCTCCTGGGTGCCCCCTTTGCAGGCAAGCCTGGTGGGACAGGGACCCAATGCTGTTTGCTGCCCTCCACGCCAGCATGCAGAAAGCTATGGTGTAAGCAGCGATCAAAGCAGAAATTATTGATATACAAACAGTGTCTCCATCCCATCTGGTGCCCGCGCACCTCTCGGGCATGCCGCTGAAGCAGTTTGTCCACAGCTCCCGAAACCCACACCAGGACTGCCCCAGAGCAACCATCTGCATTCCCAGACGACAGCAACCCTTCCTAACACCACCCGTTGAGGGACGCAGCGGTGCAAGGACGCAGAGCCCCTCTCTCCATGCCTCCCTCGCCACGACGGCAGGCATCTCGCTCCTCACACCCATGCAGAGTATTGCAAAGCTTTCCAGGCACAACGGCATGTCTGACGCAGAGCGGGGTAAACGTGTGGGCTATGCAAGCAGAGCAAATTCTGGTTGCACTGTTATTAAAAGTTTTAAAACAAAAGAAGTCTCTTTAAATAGGGCACATGGATTACAAAACTTTTTTCCGTCTTTATCCTCAAGAGCACCAGAATAGCTTTTGCCTCAAAGAGCACAAAGAACTTTTTGGACCAGTGTTTTTTTGACAGCACTGCAGACAGTGCCAGGATTTTCATGCTGTGCCTCACCATTCGCCTTTAACCTCTTCTCTGTTAGTTGCCTTAGAAAAAGTCATCCCTCTTCCCTTTTCTTGCTCCTCTGTGCTTTGCAAGTTATCATCAGAGCCAAGAGACTCTTCGCTGATTAGAAAAATATTCCAAGCTCCTATGCAAACCTCCTATGGCGAGAAATGCTTCAGAAAGGAATCAAGAACAGTGGCATATCAGAAAAGCATGCACACACAGTCCCACTGCTTTAAAGGTCATGACATGCACATAATTTTTATCATAATAACTGGCTAAGAGTGTCTATTTTATGCGCCTTGGAGCTTTTGCATATATCCATTAGAAAGCGCAACAGGGACTATAAAAGCATATGGAGCCTCCTGCTGCCCTATTAATAGATGCAAGAAATAATAAAACTTTGTAAAAAAAAAAAAAAAAAAAAAAAAAAAAAGAGTCTTACACATCCAGAATCTCTTGCACTGAACTCCCCTAGTAGTTCCTTATTCTGAAATATTCCTCGCAAAGGGCTGGCTGCAAGAATATTAAAGCCCCAGCTGCCAGCAGCAGAAGTGACCCACGGCCAGACTCCGAGCACTTCAAAGAGGAGGAAACTTTGTGGGTCAGTCCCCTGTGCTCCCACGAGTGAGCCTCGGGGGGAAATGGAGGGCATGCATTAGAGAAGCGGCACGGGCTTCTGATCCCCCATAAAATCCCACAGCCTGGATTTACTGCTGGCAAAATCTGCCCTGCTCATAACATGGCATTATTGAAACTCCTATTGCTGGAGGACAATTGAATCTTTTCTTTCTTCTATTTTTTTTAATTCAAGGACATTTTCAAAAGCCACAATTTAAGGCAGCCGGTTTGCAGGTCTAGCTGAAGCAGAGTAAATACCTTAACAGCACTGGTAAAGCATAGCATCAGACCCAACTTCGAGCAGGCAAAGGTACCACAGGGCAGAGCAGAGCTCAGGTTTTACAGTCTCCACCACCATAGCTATGCACACACAGCAGAACTCGACCATGCCACATGGTTATTTACCTGCTTTTAAAATATTTTCTTACGTGATTAGTAGGAAAAACAAAACAAAACAAAAACACCAAAACACCACTTTTGCATGCACTAAAATTTAAAAAGCCCTGACCCACATGTCTGGCTCGAGGAGATGACCGCCTGAGCTGCTGCAGGCCACCATGCCAGAAAGTCAGTCCTGCTTAGGTAGCTCTTAAGCACATTTCATCCACCTAAAGGAGCTGAACGCATGGAATTGTACTCCAAAGTCATTTCAATCAGCACAGGGACAAAACCTGGGAGCAATTTAACACCCCATAGCACCACGGTGCTGCACCCCAGGATGGATGGGAAGAACCATACCGTGCCCAGGTGAAACAAAGGGACCGTATGCAGGATGAGAGCCAGAGCATCATCACCGGCAAAGCATCATACCTGGTGCACTGGTACGGTACATCTGTTGACTACCTCTGTCAAGGGCAGTTTATCAGGGCTCCCAAAGGATGCGTGACACAGCTGAATCTCTACTCTAGACCACAGTTATCAGGTACCAGTTGAAAAGCATGGGCTATTACTCATTTTTCCAGCAGAACTCTTGCTGAAGCACCTGGAGAGGAATTGCTGCCCAGTTCCAGCAGCCAGGAGGGAAGGACTAAGCTGCTTTCAAAGTGCAAAAGCTCCCCAGAACGCAGCCCGGGGATTGCTGCACGGCCACTGCAAACTGGCAATTAGAGAAAAGAAAATAAATTGTAAAAGAGCGTAACAGTGCCCTGAGTGGGGATTACTGGCAGGAGAAGGAAATCACTGCGTTCTCGGCTCAGATAATAAGAGTCTGCTGCTTAGTAAAAACGCCAGCTTTCCTGAGAAGGCACGTTTGCTCCTGAGCTGCAGCTACTTCAAAGGGGCCAATGCTGGGGCCGGAGGAGCTCCGGATTAACCTGCTGGCTCCCCCAGGCTGCAGGAGGCTCCAGCCCAGTCTGGGACTTGATGAGTTTATTTAAGAGATTATGTGATGCAGTTGCCTGAACCGCAAGGAGCCGGTGCGAGCAACCCCAGCGAGCCATTCCCGCACGGCATCCCTCCCCAGAGAAGCAAGACCTGAAATCCAACGGCGGCTGCAGAGCCAGTGCAGCTACAGAGACAGCAGCACCTCCAGGTCTGAGATTAGCGAGCACAGCTTCACAAGCAACTGAAGGTGTTTGGAAACCAGGTGCTGCTGCCAGAAACAGGGAGATCTGTCCTCCCTCTGCTCCCCCCCACGCCAGCTCACCAAAAACCAGCACCACAGCAGCCATCGTTGCAGCCACGTGGAGCCACCTCCCCGCACCACCGCGGCCACGGGGAGAAGGTGTGAGCTGGCACGCAGCAGGGGGAAAGTGGGATCCGCCACGGCGGTCAGACACCACGACATGCCACGGGCTTCGTGCTTGCCCCTCCGTTACTGTGCCGCTCTTGTTTTGCTGCAAACGCAAGCTTCCCACGTGGACGGCTGCCCTCCTCCGTGCATCACGCAGCACACCACGCAAGTCCTCTTTGGCAAAGGCAGACCGAAGGCAAAGGCGCTGCACGGCAAAACTTGCTGCATCAGCAGCCACCTTCCATGGCGCACCTGATAAGGGAACAAAGCAAGGTGGAGGTGCAGGAGCGTGTGACCCACGTGTCCCTCAGCACATGGACACCACGGGGTTAAAACGGCACCTACAACCTTGATTTTACTGTTTCTTGACATCCAGGCACACAAACCATGCAACCATAAAGCGCTCTCTGAGCAGGGAGGCTCCCACCACGGCTGCTCCAACTGCCCACCAGGAGCTGCGCTCCCAACATTTGCACCTTTGCAAAAGATTGTTTTCTTAAAAACTGGGCAATTGTCTCCCCACATTTAAACCTTATCTTGACCACATAAAGATATGCCTTCACAGTGGAGAAACTACAACATGTTTTATTCCACTACCAAGAGCTAGTAAAGACAAGGCTCAGTTTTATTTTTTGGGAGACAGCCAGGCAAATAATCGTAGACAAGGTCACAGTGTCACCATCATGTTGCTACCACCCCATAAAACCTTCAGGGCCATCTCCTCCAGGACTTCACGGCAGAGTGGCGAATCCTCACAAACTATCCCAAATTGTAAAACAAACAAGAAACTGATTTCTGTGCAGTAGAAACCTCCCTCGAGATCAACGCGGATCACTGGCATCGAGCTGAATTTCTCTCTCTGCAGATGATGATGCATTTTGTGATTCACTGCACCTTTCCTGGGATGCTGCTGCTTGGAAGTGCCCTGGGCTGCAGGCTGCAACGTTGCACACAGCGCTCCCCTGTCCTGCACGTGGGACCATTTTCAAATCTCACCAGCTCTACGTACCAAAATGCACTTAAATGCCTTTTACGTGTGAATGCGCCCCTTCTCCCCCAATAAATCTCATTTATGGATGCAACTGGTCCAGGGCAGCAAGCGAACCTGAAGCTCGGTGGATTTGCTGAAGTCCCTCTTTCAGACCCTGACGGCTCTCCTCGTGTCTCTGGGTTTGCTCCCCAGACCCCTTCCCCGGAGGGTCCCTACTTGCAGGACCTGGCACCAAATTCTCTGTGCGAGGCACAGTAATAACCGCAGGAGCCGGAGAGCCCCCAGCCCAGCCAGACTTCACCTGCCGAGCTGCCCCGGCTCTTCCTGCTCTCTGGCACTTCCCTGCCGATGATAAAACCTCATTTACTGTCTGTGAAATGACCTATTAATGCAAATCCCTCTCCCTTCACTCCTCAGGACACAAGTCATGTCAGGAGAGAGCCAGGCACTGGAATCCCTCCGTCCGTGGGAACTGTTTCCATCCTGAGGCAAAAACATGGGTCTCCAGGCAGGGCAGGGGAAAATTCATCAGTTAATTAATCTGGTCCTAACACAACCGCCGCATCCCCTTCAGGATTGGGGTCTCCAAACCTTTAAAAAGTCCCATGTACCTAAAAACCAGAAATGCTCAGCCCCTCAAAAAAGCCACCAAAGTTCACGGATGGGAATTCAAATGTTCATCAAGGAAATGCTAAAAGTACTGGGTTTTGTAAGCTCAACAAAATATCTTCTGACACGGCAATTGCTGCAGTACTGCTAGGAAGCGGCAAAAAAGAGCCATAGGCATCCACATGTGAGTGAGCTCTAAAGAAGGAAATACTTCTTTAATATCGCCGATGAATCAGATAACTTCAGACTCATTGCAGCAGCCTGTGTTCCTGAAAGACACACAAAAGAGCTCACCAAGAGAGAAACAACTGTTTGCAATAACGGCCTGGCTGCCACAGGCACTACTGGTGAGATGAACCACAAGTCATTTTTCAAACAGCAGGTAATATTTATTTACAAACTTGGAAAAGGTTTGCAATATATTGAGCAGAAAGGAAACAAAATCCAAGAGATTTTCCCCTGGCAGCAATAAGAACAGACTCCAGATTTGTTCCGTTATGATTTACACTACACTGCAAGTTTTTAACAACATTATCTGGAGACAAAAGCTCTTCTAAGCAGCATAATTACTTTTGTCTGTGACATTACAAAACCCATCAGATAGTGCTACTGCTTGCTCTTACAGGGTTTGTTTCTCTGAGCACATTTGGGTTTAGAGCTTAGGAAATGCTTTTTTTCAACTGACACAGCCTTTTGGATTACTTTTACAACATTGTCACCATAAAATTATGGACTCAAGCTCCCAAGCTTATGAGATTAGCTTCAAAGCATTAGTAACAAAAATTAGAACAATTCAGTTATTTGGTCTTCCTAATTTTAAGCCATCAAGGTTTGCACTTTCTACCTTTGCTCCACCACCACCAGACCAAGAGAGGAAAGGTCTCAGTCCAATCTTTAAATGAGAGGGGGCTCCTTCCAGCTCCGTGCCCACCACCCTCGCTCTCGCGGGAACCAAGTTAAAAGTTTCCAAAGCCACTGCTGCTCACCAGCTGAAGCCGAATCATTGTGCTCTTGTCAGAAAAGCATTTTCTCCTAACCATCTGTGCCTACCAAAATGCCAGGCTCCAAAGCCATTTATTTGTAATTGTTCAGCTTATCTAGTGGCCTGGCATTTTGAAATACACTCCCTGAAGTTTCTAATAAGAATACTGTATGCTAGTATCTCATTATACCCACTCAAAACACCCTGAAAATACACTCCTATTATATTCTAGGTAATAGTCTGACCGTTAGACAATTAGTCACACTGTCGTTCACCCATTTATTATCTATATCCCGTACACAAAAACTTTGTTAATGCAGAAGCAAAGCCCACCACCGCAAGCTGCTACAAGCCCAGAAGCAAGCAGACAAGAAACGCTGGTGCCCGCAGCTCCCCCCTCCAACCAGCCCCTCGCCTGGACCGGACCCTGCCTGGAGGGAGTTCAGTGCTCCGCACTCCGCACAGGCATCCCCATCTCATGACACCAAAAGCCACAGTTAGGGATGTTGGAGGGGACCACAGGAAAGCAGCTTTTCTTTTGAGGGGCACCAGGATGCCTTGAGAGATCCCTGGAGACCCCCGGGAATACCCACTTCAACATAGGAAAACTACACTCTAAGTGAAATTTCAGAAAGAACCCCAAAAAAATCCCACAGCAAACACCTCTCAGGAATGACTCTGCAATAAAATCTTCTTCCGGGGCTTCATGCTTGAACATGTGGCTGTAGTGCTTTGGATTAAATATGGGTTGCACATCTATTGTATAATTTGTTTTCCCGAGCATCAAGAAATATTCCGCTTTGTGCCATGACAGATGTGTGAATGCTTAAGAGATTCTTGAAAATTTAATAAAGACAAAGTTAAAAATGCAAACAGTCAGGGCTAGCACGAGTGGTGGATGAACATGATTATTTATCAAAACCAAGGGGAATGGGAGGAATAAGGGCCTGGATAAGCAGGCTCAAACCGAGCCCTGGGAGCACAAGTAGGAAAAGCAGAGACAGGGGGATGTAAGAGGCTTCTGCAGCAAAAAGGTAGCTCTGTTGTGCTATAACCTGTCAGACCAAAGAAAGATAAACGTCTCCGCATGCCCCCATCCTGGTGCTGAAGCCCACATAAGGGTTGGGGTTCAAGTCCAGGCTCCTCTCCATCACTGGGCACCAGTTTAGAGATGCACCGTGCAGCAGGACCACTGGGAAGAGGCATGGCAGAGCCCAGATGCAGGAGTGCCTGAGGATGGAGGGAAGCCTTTGGCTTGGAGAGCATCAAACTCTGCACCCACCTTTCTGCTGCTCCTGCAGAAGTGATTTACTGCAAAGGAAAGGGTGTTTTTATCCTCCTCCAGTGCTCTCCGAGGCGGCTGGGAGTTTGCAATAGAGAGAGCAGAAAACAAACTGCTGCTCCACAGGGCAGAGACCGCTGGGGTCAGAGCGGTCTCACCGAACCCAACCTCGTGGGAAGGCAGCGGGGAGTGCTGAGCTGGCAGAGCTCAGGGTCAGCTGATGAGGAGTTTGCTTTCAGCCACACGCAGGAATACATACGCTCCAAATATTTCATATTTTCCTCTTTCCCTCTAAAGGGGAAAAGTTAATTAAACCAATCCCACAGAACAGAAAATAAATCACTGAAAACAGCACCACCAGGCTTTTGTTATGTTTTAATTATATCAATAACATGCCCGAACTAATGTCACATCACTGGGGAACTTTCACCTTCACCATTTTTTTTTAATCTCAAATATTTACACTCTTTGCTTCTAGTCTCTCTTACCTCTCCAATTTGCTGCAGAGACAACAGCCTCCATCTACAACTCTTATTTTGAGCCAGCTGCTCAGCGAGGGAGCACAGCCCTGCACAGCAGGAATAGCTTCAAAAACCCCAGGAAAAGGGCATCTCTGCCCTGGGTAACTGAGCAGAGATATCACAGACCCAGGCATTTTACCACGGCCAAGCCACATCTGGGGTTGCTGTGTTTTGTTTTTATTTTTAAACGCAAAGTGCATTTTCAAAAAAAGAGAGGAGACACAAGGAAACCAGCAGTTGGTCACCCCCCTCAGCCATATTTTACTAATTGGAGGCTCCAACATCCACCTAATGGGGTTATAAAGATACTGAAAAAGCAACATGCCTCTTAAAAGACAAATGATGAGCCACATTTCAAGCAGAGGGCAAGTGATTACATACATTCCCTTCCAAATTTACAAGCCAAGCATTTCTAAGGACCAGGACACCAGTTTGTGTAGTTCCTCCATTTATTTTAAACTAAAAGTTATAAGCAATTTCTGAAAAAACGCATGCCTAGCAAATTCCTTTATTCATCAGAATAAATTAAGATAAAGCAAGCCACTAGGTCAAATCGAGCGTATATTCAAAAATTCGGAAAAAAGTCTTTGGAAGTGCATTGGTCTCAGTAACTTTAGAGCAAGACAGATTTGAGACAGGTTTTCCAGGCTCCCTTTCATTCCAGCGGGCTTTTATCAGCCTGTTAAGTCTCCAACAATGGAGAGCAGACTATTTATTTAAGAAGCAAATTCCTTCCTTTATAATCTCCCTGGCCAAATTCTCTTTAAAGTTATCTCAACTGTCTGATGAAAAGCAAATGGCAGAAGATCAGTTCTTGATCCCTATAGTAACACGAAGGACTTGCACTTATTTAAGGGCACCTGTTGACTGTTTTTAAGTCACTCCAGCCCCTTTATTTCTGATTTCGGCTTCCTACCTGTGCTGGCAGAACTTGGGAAAGGCATTTGCTCAGTAACATACAGCAATCAACATCGGTGTGACTTTCTTCCCCTAAGGAGCGGCTGTTTGCAAGTCACAGAACAGTGCCGAGGGTCTCAAAAGCAATTTAGTGATTTTTTTAAGCTTGTTTTTTCTCAAGACACCTCAGAGAAGGACAGGGGTTTCCAACATGGAAATAAGATGTGGATCATCTCAGTAGCATAAATGCAACCAGACCGTCCGACACTCCCTGGCATCATGCGACTCGCTGAGCACACGCAGAATATTTTAGCAGCATCTTGCTCGACACAGAGCAGGGCACCCAAACCCCCATCCTGCCTGAGACACCACGGGGACACAGAGGACACCATACCCACACCAGCACCACTACAACAGGGCTCAGGACATCCCAGACACACAAACCCTAGGCACCGTCTCCATCCATAAAAAAAGGAGGACCTACCCAAGGCCCCAGTTCCAGGACTTAGCACTTTGTAAAAAACGGACTCACCTCTTTCCTTCCCTCCTCTGCGGTATCTTGAGCAGAGCTCCCAAAAACACTGGCTGTTTTGCTTGGGGGGGGATTGGGGTTTTTGTTTGTTTGTTCGTTTGTAGGGGAGGGTAGTTTGGTGGGGTTTTTTGTTTGTGGTTTTTTGTGGGTTTTCTTTGTTTGTTTGTTGGGAGGCATTTGGTTGGTTGGCTTTTTTTGGGAGTTGCTGGGCTTTTCTTTGGTGGGAGGTTTTGGTTGGTTGGGTTTTTTGTTGGGTCGTTGGGGGTTTTTGTGGGTTTTCTTTGGTTGGTTGGTTTTAGTTTTGATTTTTAAGTTGATGCACGGGCAGATCCCTGCCCAGGGAAGAAGCAGCAGGTGAGACATCACATCCTGGTGGTACCAGTTGAGCCCATGGCTGGACCATACCCAGCATCCCACATGGCTCTTGCATCCCGCTTGCCCTGGCTCAAAGCCCCATTTTGATTAACACTCATTTTAAAAGTAAGATGTTTTATCGTCTCCTTACTTCCCCTTGCAAGAGCGAGGCAGCCGTTGTAATGGGAGCACAAGATGATAATTTGGCTTCCAAGAGCAAGGCTCACAACCACTGCTGCCAGAAATCGATCCGAAGCTCCACCACCCGCTCCAGACAAGCTTTCCTTCAAGAATATGAATAATCCTCTGCAAAGTAATGGCACTATTCATCTCTCGAAAGTTCCTCACAGGCTTAAATCCCTTGCTGAACAGGGGGGCCACGTGTTCAGCCACGTTCCCAGTAAATTAAAATTCAGCCTGTTCTTTTTCTAAAGAGAAACACAGAGAGTATCGATCGATAAATTTACCAAAAGTTTTATGGCAGCTGGTTTTCTCAGTAGTAGAGCAACCACTGCTCAGACATGGTTTAACACATAATCTCCAGATCAATATAACTTTTGATATATAAATAATGATAACAAAAGGAGCAAGGACAAATATGCTTGGAAAAAAATAAACACTTTCTCCAAAGGATACTTTCAGTGTAATCCTCTCAAAATAAAGACCGCATATTTCAAAGGCTGCGTATGGAAACCAACACAGAATATACTACCTAACAAAGTTGAAGATTCATCTTCATCATTCCAATGTTCCGACTCATCTATTCTGCAACTCTTGGCGCATAAGTATGTGACTCTCTTGGTGGCTTTTACTAAGTATTAGCTTCTCCTAACTCCAGAATCCTTTTTTCCAAAGAAAAGTTACCATCCAGAGACACCTCCCTTCTGAACACTTCCACACAAGGTATTTCCTTACTGCAAATGTTATGTTTATTATGGAGCCTTTCCTAGGCATGAAAAACACAGGTCAGAGAGGATTATAAATCCTATCACCTGACAATTTTTTCAATTACTGTGCATGTTAAAATGATGCTACCACAAATAGGTTGCAAGAGATATGCTGGAAAATCTATTAACTTACTGTAAATCTATTTATGTTGGGAATTCACGCCTTGCAGAATTTTACCATTAGTCCTGGGAATTAGTTTATTGCTGGATAGGGAGGGCAGAGCCCACGAGGGTCATTTCAAAGACGTACCATACCATGTCCTGTCTAAAGACGCCCCGATCCAGGTATTTAATGCATTAGTGAGTCTGAGTAAGTGCTTGCATGCTTCCCTCTACAGAGACACTCTGCTGAATAAGAAAAGGCATCACCTTTTTCTAAACCTTCACGTTGCTTCTCCTCTCTTCCACAGACTCCTCTTGTAGTGGAAGCACTGGCATATTTGAGAGGTTACAACAATGTATGTGCAATTATTCAGTTGTTTTGGGAATCAACACCTGATTTTTTTCATACCCACGAAGAAAAATCAGAGCGGAAAGAGCTCAGGTTCAAATACAGAGATTTCTGGTCCAAAGGCAACTGCCTTCCCTACCCCAACCCCACCACTGTTCCTGCCAGGAAGAATATTTTTCCCTTGAAAAGCTACTCTTTGTTGACTTCTTGTCAAGAATCAAAAAATTAATTTCCTGTGAGGTCTGCACTTAACTGACTGGCTCAGGCACATCAGAGATGGATCCTTCTTGATAACAGAGTAATGGGAGTTTTTACAGCCTCTAGAGACGGCAAGAAGAGCCAGCCCATTTTCTACTATCTGAATTGATCATTTGCTGTTTGTCCTCTGAAGGCATCAGCGAAGGAGAACTCAGACTGTCAGCATCCACGATGGCTCAGCTGTTGCACAGCCTCCCACACAAGCAACATGAAAGAGATGGAGGGGAAAAGGGAAGAAATCAAACACTGACAGCCCAGAGTTATGCCCACATCCCCACCATGTCTCTGGAAGTCCACAAGACTTGGCTATTTTTATCTGACCTACAGGGTTCTGGGTTCAGACCTCTCTCACCTGAGTCGCAGCCAAGCTCGAGCAGCATGCAGCACCATGGCATGGAGAAAAGCCTTGGAAAGAGAAAAGGGGAGACCTGTATGCCTGTGTCTGGCACCAGGAACAAATTTGTCTCCCAGCATGGATGAGGAGGGGCGAGCATCCTCTTTGCAGACAGTATCCTATTTTTATACCAAAGTGCATTTTCCTGTTTGAAGGAATAGCATTCTTCCACACATGTCCTCACTCTACTTCGAAGTTTTCAGCTTTTCATACAAGACCCAAGGACCTTCCTGAAGGTGCCCAGAACAGCCTCCCCCTAAGCGAGGATGTAAAAGGCGAAGCACCGGGGCAGATTTGCCATAGCTGATGGGCAGTCTGCGCCCCTTCATCTACGGATGCCCTGAGCCCCTTCGGTGAAACCCGCACCCTCTGTCAACCAGCTAACGCAGGGACCTTTGCAGGCAGGGAAAGAGCTGGGGCCAGCAGAGGGGCAAAGATGCTCTACGACATCCCTGCACCCACGAAAGCCTTCCTGGAAAATACACTTGACCACAGCCTCCCCTTTTCCATTACAAAACACTTCATAGATTCCCTTCATCTTCAGGGCAGACAGGGAAAGCAAGTGAGCAAAGCTAACAGCATCACCGGCACAGAGAGGGGCTGCTCAGCACCGCGGTGCAGCAGGCTCACGGAGGTTGAGTCAAAGGCAGAGTGAAAATGCTGCCAGCGATCAGACAGGATGGTCTTGCTCTCTTGCTGACACTTCTCCCCAAATGTGGTCCGTTCACAGTGACAGACTTTGGAAAAGCTCCTCCTGACTTCCAGAAGCAGCAGCTCAAAGCAGGTCCACGCAGACACGGACCCAGCTTTTCTCTAAAGCATACAAAGTCGGGCACAAAGCACTCCTTTCATTTTTCCCTTTCACGCAGCAGCCTGCTCTGCTATTGCTAAGCCTGAGGTTGCGCTGCAAACCTCCCTCCTCTTTCTGTTACCAATTTGATGGCATTTTACATGCCCAAGAAATCTAAAGTGCAATAAAACCACAGTGAGAAAACCAAAACTGGCGATGGAAAAAGCAGTTCCTGCCCAGGGTGGCTGTGCAGGGAGTATGTTAAAAGCCATCTGGAGCAAGAGCCATTAAAATTTGCAAACATGCAGCTCTCTGCTAACTCCCCCCAGACAGCACCCCCCCCACCTCGGCCCAGACAAAGAGCCCATGGACGCCAGGGCTGCAGAATCTCCCCATAAACACTTTCATTTTAAGCCAGTTTAACTGGAAAAAGGTCAAGACCAGTAACAGCACAACATGTGTTATCGGTTAAACAAAGTTAGCAGCTATCAGTTAAACAAAGACCACTTAGACACAAGCCAAATCAAAGATCCTCTGTATTTCAGGCACCCAAATGAATCTCTAATACCCTACTAAACCTCTGTGTTTTATGTGCAGTCTCCATGAAGTCTGCATTGGGGTTTTTTTAATTCTACATGAATGAATTAACCATCCAGGTAAATAGCCAACAACTTAAAAAAATGGGTAACAATACAAAAAGCTGAAAGTGTCATCTACATCTCTGCTGCCCAGAGCAACTGCTGTGCTTCTGATTTCCCATCAAGTGCTATCTAAATTATTGCCCAATTTGTATATACAGCCGATAGACTATTTTTCTCCCCGAAAGCTCAAATAGAGATACCCATTAAACAGATCTTTAATGAGAAAGCTTGCTCTTTGCATGGTGAATGTTTTCATACCACATCCTCTTAGGTATGTAAATACCGTCTGGATTCAAACTGGCATATTCCCCACTCCAATAAGTGATATTCATAGCAAAGTTTCACCTTTGACAAAGGCTGAATCTATTCCCAACCGCTGGAATTGCTCTCACGTCTTGCACAATGTGTTGTTTTCCTGAAGCCCCAGCTTTGGACAGAGCGGATTACATAAAGACCTCAGTCTACAATTAAAAACCAAAACAATCCAGCCCTCGCTGCTGTGGGAAAAAGCTTGAAAATGTGACCTGTAGTGCTGGAAGACAAGAAAAGCAAATTAAGGAAAAATTCACATGTATCATTTTTCAAACTTACCAATTTTAATGCCAGTCACATTGTTCTTGGAGCTTTAATCATGATTTCATAATGCCCCAAGGTTATGGGAACTGAAAACCACATGCTTCCACTGAAATGAGACAGCAAAACATTTTGCAAATTCATCTTTCCTATAAAGACACTTAATGTTTCATCCTAATCTTTACCTTCCCACTACAACAAAAATTTACCAAAGTCTCCCAGAGACTTACTAGCTTAAGACATGGGGAAGTGCCACAAAAACCTCCGCACTTTTTTCCCTTTTTTCCCCGAAAATCAGGTTAACTCCACCTTGATCTGGGAGAGTCCCAGCCTTTACCTTCACAAATTAACAAAAGCAACCAGTTTTAAAACACGGGGGTCTTACTCTTCCCCATTTCCCAGGCTGACATGCAATTTATCCCCCGGACCTAACAAGCGGCATATAAGCACAAGATGTGATTTCAAACAGCCCCAAACCACAAATGATTCCTCCCAGATGCGGCACTGGAAATTCAGACATGTTTTCCCCACAGGCTGAGTGGCACCGGAGCCAGGACGGGACGGCACAGCCTCGACAACCCCTGCGAGGGCTGGGGCTGCCCACCCTTCCCGACACCGGGATGCGGATGGCATTCCCTAAAAACAGCCAAATTTCAGTGTTCACCTCCAGAGCTAGGAAAGGAAAATTAAAGAGAAAAAGTGAGTTTCCTTTGCTCCTGAACGAATTATTAGCTACAGTTCCTGTCCTAAACAAAGTGATTCTGCTGACCTAAGCAGCATGAAAGCAACGCAAACTGGACAGGAAAAAAAGGAGAGTTAGCAAGCGGCAAGTTTGTGTTTAGCAATGCCAGTACGTTAGCCTGCATGCAGCAGAAAAAAAAAAGGGGGGGGGGGAGAATTACAAGAAATGTTAAGGGCTCCTCCGAGCTTTGCTACTTCACATTTTCTGCTGTCAAATCCGAAGTTAAAGCTGAAAATCCCTCATGCGCACGTACAGTTATTCCAACACCACCAAGCTGTGACGCTACCTCGTCATCCCCATTCAAACACCCGAGCAGGGAGGCGTAGCTGCAGCTGTAAGCAGAGCGACCCCAGGCCTCGTATGGAATATATAGGATAGCAATTCACTTTTGTACGTCAAAAATCAAAATAACTGATTTCATAAAGAGAGGGATCAGTAGCACTCACTGTAGAAGGTGGTCATTTCTAAAGGCACTTTGACATGGATTTGACAGCGCACACTCCTCCTCCAGTGCCGATCCAAGGCAAAAAGGGTCTGGCTTAAATAACCAGCCACGCAAACGTCCCGGCTGGGTGCAGAGGTGATCTGCAGCAGGCACCCCGAGCCACGTGTAAAGCAGCCTCAGCCTGGATGGGGAGCGCATCCCCACCAGCACCTGCATCTCCCACACAGCCCAGGGGAGGAAGCTCTGCCGTGGTGGCTCCTGCAGCAACATCCTCTGCCAGAGACCTCTGATGGGCACCACCAGCCAGAGAAAGGCTTGTTTCACCAAAGGACTTAATTTGAGGAGTTTTTTTGTGCTTGTGCTGGGCAAAAGAGGGTGGATGGCAAAGACTGAAAGTATTTGCAAGTTTATTTAATTTTTGGTGCTTTTTTTAAACCACGTAAACAAACAGAGCATCACTTTTCTTCCTTGCTGGTTTTTGTGAAAGGGGACTGGGAGTCCCCACAGCTGGTTTCTTGGCACATACATCTGCTCTCAAAGGTTTTCTCTCCATGGAGAAAGTGGACTGAACAGTAACATCAACTAGACAGTAGGAAAAAAAGCAAACAAGCAGATGCTAAACTGCTTCTCAACCCGTGCATTCCTGTGCAAACCCACTCCTGCAACACTCCACTCTTCTTCCAGCCCAGGCCTGAAATTTTAAAACCCTGTCTGCAGAGAGAATTAGGCTGGATTTATTGCAAACACCTCCTCTGGACACTTGTAAAGCAATCTGAGAGCACCTAATGGATTTAGGATTTAGCTAAATTGGTGCAACACAATAAACAGATTAAGAGCATGGTCAATCACAAGCAACTGAGTTAGCGTAGCCTTAAAAAGCTACCAGCCATCAGCAAGGTCCAAGAGTAACAACCAAGCAGGGAAGACAGGGAGCAGAAATGCAGGGCAGAGGTTGGGGTTTCCTCCAGCAGAGCCTGGGGAAAGTCTCTAAGGAGCTGCACGGGGCAGCTAGCGTCACAGGGGTGCAGAGCTGCCTTCACCCTCCTGCTAGCCGGCACTCACCTTCTCACCTGACCCCCCTGCCCACCCGATGCATCCCTTGCAAACGATGGGGGGAGGCCATGGTTCCCACACATGTACGCCCACCACCAGCATCTCTCTGCAACAGCTAAGGAGCGCTCTCTCCATTTTTAACATAGGAAACCTTTGGCACCATGTAGCATTTCATCCAAGCCTATCTGTACAGGAAAGAAAACTCACAACAGTCTTCTACTACTGGTAGTTTATTTTTGGAAAATGTATTCGAAGAGAATAAACAAATTTAACTAGCACATTGCTGGATGCAGACCCGTTCCCACAAGTGACCACCTACATAAATACCTTCAGGATCCAGCCAAGACCTTGTAGATCATCTCAAAGCCTCACCTGACCTCACTACGTTTCACCAAACAGTGTCACAACAAAACACGACTCGGGGCCGAGTCCGAGAGTTCCATATGCTCTGAACATGCAGGGTCTTTCTGGAGCTTGGCAAGGTACATTTTTTCTGGCTTTCACTGTGTATTTCCATGTGCTTCCCAGAGTCCTCTTCCCCTCCAGCTCTGCTTCGATGCACTTTGCCAGGGGATGCAGGGGAGCGGATTACACACCAGCCTCTGCCCACCGGCAGTTCTCCTCCAGCCGGGCAGAGACATGGCCCAGTGAGGTCTTTGGGCAGCAGAAAGTGATTCAACTCAGGGAAGCTACAGCAGCAAACTCCATCAGCACTTAAACAGCTCAGCACCACCTTGCACTGGCTGCAGCACCTTCCAGCCTAATTTCCAAGAAAAGGCTCATGAACAGGTTTGTCATAAAACAGTCTTTTTTGCAGTCCAGGAAAAAACATGCACCATATTCTGGTTTCATGTTCACAGACTCTACACAAGAGCAGAGCCAGCCTTTTCTTGACAACCTATCAATCACACTCCTTCCCGTACCATTTGTTTCTGAGCAAACAGAAATGCTAATAACCTTCCTTCTAATGCACTGAAACTGCACATCTTTAGTTCAGAGAAGTCCTATACTATTTCTATTAGTCCTTACCAACATATAAGCTATCTTCATTTCAGAAGCAGCCATCCGTATTCCTCAGTCTCAGAATAATTATTTTTCAAACAAGTTGCAATGAAAGGTTTCCCCCCATACAGCTCCAGTTCCATGTGAGAACACAAGTATCCAAATATTTTGGTTGCCGGAATTATATAATAATAGCCTAGCTTATCGCTTCATTTTGTATCAAACTTAGTGAGGCTTCCAGGCATTTACACCGCCAGCAGTCCTTCCCTTACTGTAAAATCTTTTTTATTGACAATTCAATCATGTCAGGTTTGGAACAGTAGACGCACTGATTTGATCAGCTATCATTGGATTTACAATATATAAATGACAGCACCATATCTGGCCTGCGTCGCAAACAGCTGCCTTTTATCGATTTATATTCTACTAGCAAGGAAGAAAAATTGCAGCACAATGTAGTGGTATAGTCTCAGATCAATACCAATTTTTTTCTTAATGACACGAAGGCCAAGATAAGGACAGCATAAGTCAAAGCCAGACAGATCAAATTTGCCCGATATCCCTTTCAATTACTGAGGTACATACGCAGGGATATGTAACATTAAAGCTGAGGGGAACATTATCAAAACGCTTTAAAATTACAACAGGCTTACAAGGTTGCCTAACGTCCCCACCGTCCCTGGGAATCATGATGGAGAACCCGGGGCTGCCCAGCTCCATCAGCCACCGCGCTGCCTTGCCAGCCCTTGATGCCCGCAGGCTGAGGCTCCCCAGAGAGCGTGCAAGACCAACTCCGCTGCCACGAGGCAAGGACTCTGGTTTGGCACTAACAAAGTCAGCAACAGTCGCGGTTACTGGTATTTGCTCCATGGCCACAGCTTCAGCGGTGCCCAGTGCACCAGGGTGCTGGCACGGGGTCCCTGGTATGCTGGGTACCGCTGAAGCATCACCAGTGCAAACAAAAGGATGGAGCAAAAAAAGCAGCAAACGGCATTTGAGTATTCCTCCTAGCTCTTCTCTTCGGGTTTAACCCTCCTCCTCTGATGGCCCGGGGGCAGTGACGATGGCGCGCGGTGCCACCTCCCCACTCCTCGGTGAACGATGCACCTACCCCAGCAGCGAGAGAAGCCCATCTGATATGAGGTGCTCCTCTTCCCAGCACACTGAACAGCCCGGGCAGGCACCATGCGAATCAGGCACGCTTCCAGCCGCTGCATGAAGCGCCAGCATGGGCTTTGGGCTCTTCGAGAATATCCGTCTCTCTTTTAAGGTCCAACCCATCAATAATAGAAAACTCCTAATTATTCCAGTAGTGCCAACATTTCATAAATTCAGTCGTTGCTTAATGAGAAGTTATGAGCGAGCTCTTTCTTCATTAACTCTTCCGCGAGACACAGGAGCAGAAACTTCCCAGCCTAAGCCCTCCACGTTTAGGCAGCTTAAATTTCCATTCTTAATTGGCAGCTGGAAAGCAGGGCTGTCATGATTTATACCTCCTCTGTACTCCAAGTTTTGATAATTACAAGTTCTGCGTGGTTCGTGATTAATCTATTTGCACCATATGAATTACAAACCCAAACAGATTTGGACATTAAAATTCACACACTAGCTCGAGTACAGGCAACGTGACAGTGAAATGGGTGACAACGTACAAATCAGCCCAAAGCTGCAGTTGAAACAACAGTGCCTGAGATCATCCCTGAAATCTAGTTTGGGAGATTAAAAAAAAAAAAAAAAAAAAGGCAGTTTGAAGTTTTCTCCCTCCTCACTTCTTTTCTGGAGGCAGAAAAGGGCAAAAGCACTTACATAATTATTAATTTATATGACCTTGATGTGTATGCATTCTTCATCTCTTTAAAATGCATTCAGAGCAGCTGGTGTAAAAGCACCATTTAACCAAGGTGTGTGCACATGCACACAGTTAACAAGACGACACATTTTTAAAAAGGTAAGTGGGAAGGAAATCAAATGACTCTTGCTGATCACTCCCTTAAAATTAAATGCCCCTCTCTCCTAACTGGTGCGGTCTTTCGGGTGTTGTGAGCTTGCACACAGTGCTGACCGCTGCAGGAAGACAGGACCAGCTTCTGGCCACAGAGCCCGGAGGTGACCAGCCCCAGGCACCTGGGTGACACGGACAGGACCCCCGGAGAGGGGCAGGGGGCCGCTGGCTGGGCCGACAGCCGATGCAGCGGGGGCCCCTCGGGCGCGAGGGACCCGGTGGTCCCACTACACGATATCCCCACCCAAGCGCATCCAGGACAGGGCAACCCCGGCATTTCACAGCTCAACGCGGCCATCGCCGTTCTGCTCCTTGTCCCGTTTCACGTGCCACCGTGTCCAACGGCAAGATTTCCAAAGACAAATGGGAAACGGGGACTGGCCTCAGCAGGCACCGACAGCCTTCCCCAGAAACCCCAGAAACCCAGGGATCAGCCGTGTCCCTAAGTTCTCTACCTTGGGCAGCTGTGACCCAGCCTCGGTGCTCACCATCAGCCCACCTGGAGATTTCAGACCCTCATTTCCAGCTTCTTTTTCAGAGGACAATTTCACTATATGTAGCATTTGGGCTAACGCTGCGTTTTTTCCTCCCCTTCATTTCAAGATCATTACAGTCCATCCTATAAATCAGAGTGTCCTTTTAGTGCAATTACTCTGAAAAAAAAAAAAAATGCCATGCAGCAGTGAAACTTTTCATTTGAGGGTGGACACGTTCCAAAAGCGACTGGAAAATGTTACCTCCACTCTGAAAAACAAACACCAATTTTTAATTGCCTAAAAGGATGAGACAATTTCCAATTCAGTTGAGAGATTACTTCTTTGGAATAAATATTTATTGATACCTACATCCCACCTACTTAGTCATTTACTTTTTTAAAAATATGCACATTTTAAAACGGGTTTACTTTTACCTCCATCATAAAAAATGCAGGCTGCATTTCTCATTCATGAGGGTTTCATTTTTAATCTGCCATCTCAGACAGGTTTGGTCTGCATTTGTGGCGAGGACAGGCATGAGAAAAATAAAACTTTGCTTTTAGAAGAAAGATTGAAAAAAAAACTGAAATAAACTCTAAGTCTCGCCACTGCGTTTGCCTCAGAGAATCCCGCAAGTCCTTGTGGCAGCAGATACAATTTGATGTTCATACCGGGTCCTTGAATCGCGTTGTTCCCAGACCACATTAACTTGACATTTAGAAATATTGTTTTTGAAAGCCATTCGAACATTACGAAGTTCCTGGCTATTTCTGATCTGCAGGGCAGCAACAGAAACGAGGGTGGTAATTAATTTCTCCTCCCTCAGAAAAAAAAAATAAAAAGTCAGCCTCGAAGAAAAGCTTTCCCTGGAAAATGGCAAAACGTATCCCCTGGACGCAGCAGCAGAGATACACAGCAAGTGCCGCGGCCACGCCGGCTCTCCATTCATCAAACGGCGCGGCGTGAAGCGCGTGCTGGGGAAGATGGCTCTTTCCCAGGTTTTGGGGTGCACCTTGCATGCAGAGCACGCTGGCTGGGGCTCTCCTGCTTGCAAACTCGCTGCAGCTGGTTGTTAAAGCTCTGCTGAGAGGCACAAGAACTGGGCATGCATGCACCAGCATGCAACACAGCAACGCAAGGCAGCTCAGCCCAGCGTGCTCAGGAGCTCCAGCCGTCATCTGCCCGGACAAGTAAGGATCTTACCCCAGCCCAGGGCTATGCAAGGGTTTAGTGACATGCTTGAGCCCATTATTTTTAAAGGATTTGTCCAGCTTCTGGAACTGCTGCCCCGAATGCAGAGAAAAGGAGTTAAGCCACATTTACTACGTGCAAGACAGCAGTCAAGCATCTGCTCTGCCAGCTGAGGGCAAAGCAATGCCACCCACAGAAGGCCGAGGGAGCGCGCACTCATGTACAGAGCAGTTAACTCCCACGGGGCTGCACTGCAGGAAGGGTTAATGGTTTATTAAAAGCTTTCACATGATTTCTGGATTCTTCCTTTTTTCCCCAGGCACCCCCGTGCCAAAGTATTACAGAAAGAAATTACAGCTAAAACAATTTATTAACTAATAAAACAGCATTAAAACAACTAACAGCATTTTGCAAGAATCCTGGCTGCCTGATAATAATAAAAAAATCCCCTAGTGTGGAAGGTTACAAAACACCACCACAAAGTGCATGTCGGGACAGTCGCCTGGGGCAGAGCCAGGTCTCAGACACATCCTCAGTCTCTTCTCCAGGAGGAGATCAGCCCATTAAACTCAGAGCCCCATTCCTAACCTAGGCAGCCACCACATCAATGGAAGGGCATCTGCGGCTGCCAACTTCAGTGCAGGAGAAGCCAGAAATCAGCACTCCTGCCTCATGCAGGAAGATCTGCTTGATGCTTCCCAGTTGCATCTTTCTCCCCTCCACACCCTACTTCTCCCTCACTGGTAGGGGAAATGTCCACTTGACCCACGCCCAAAATCAACCCACCTTTGAGCCCTTCCCTGCCCCTTGCTGTTTCTGCACCTCTCCCAAGGGCTCAATTCAGAAGCGATGCAGAAGATTCTGCTATGGGGAATAAAAAGGCAACATGTCTTTTATGCTCTGGAAAAAAAAAGGAGGAGAAAAGTCTGGCTCCTGTGTTGCCACAGGTCTAAGGCATCATTCACCCAGTTTGCTTTGACTGCACTGTTGTCAGGACTTTCTGAACAGGATGGCGAACCTAACACTGCAGGATGGCAACTGCAGATCTATTGCATTTAAAAATAAATGTTTTGCAGTCTTGCAGGAGGGATGCCAGGGTGATTTTATCACCTACACACCAAAGAAAGCCCAGGGCTAATACGCTAAGACAAATGCTGGAAGCTTGCCTGGGCGGGAATCTCTTCCTCATCTCTCCACAAAGAGCTCATGGATCAAATGGCAGCCCAGCAGTGTCATAAAAAGAGGTCTGTAATACCCTTCTGGCTGCAAAAGGGACCTCCGAGCAGACAAGCTAATACCTCCCTATCCAGCACTGCCATGGGGATGTGGCAGTCATCCCAGCTCGAAGGGCAGGGGCTCTCCCCAAAGCCCTCTGTCCTGCAGCTGGTAGGAGGACAACAGAAACGGGACCCAACATCAGAGCAGCCCCCAGGCTGCTCGAGAGCACACAAGGGGCTGAGCAGAGTGCGATAAAAGCAGCAAGCCAGCAATTGTTAGCCAGTTATTGTTCTCACTGGGGCAATTTTTTTTTTTTTTAAACAATTTCTGAACTCTATTGCTTGGAAGACACCCAAGGAGATACCAAACAAACTGAATTAAAAATCCTGAATTAAGGCTCCTGTAGTAGTTCTTGTCTGAAGGTCATGAAGAGACATGTGCTCTGGAGGTACCCACACTCTGTCCCCAGCCCTGGGACACCTTCAGGTTAGCAAAGAACCAGGAACAAGAACAACCTAGGTGGGCCGAGATGTCTTCAACAAAGAGGAGAGGACAAAAGGAGAGGAAGAGAGCAATGCATACGGCCGGGTACAGGGCAGAAGAGAGAAAGAAGAAAGACCAGCAGCAGGAACTCTGTGCTTCTTGCTCGTCCTCTGCCTCTTCCAGAAAAAGACATAATCGCCACAGCCACCTTCATCTCTGCTGCTGCACTGTGCTACTTACAGCACTGTTATCTGTGACCTGTAATTGCAACTGATAATTGTCTCCTCTGCTTCGAGCAGGAGCGGTACCAGGAACTTTTATACGAGGGTTATTAATTTCTGGCTTGTAGTCCCAACTGACAACTGAATCCAAAAAGCCTAGCAAAACAATGAGCACACGCTCTGCTGAGTCCACCCGGCTGTGCCTGGGGAGAGGGGACTTGCCTCCTTTGCATCCTTTGCCGAATAAGGCATAAACAGCCTTTACTCCTGTCCGCACACACCACCCTCCTCTGCTCACAGTTAGTTTAATGGCATAATTCTTAATTGAGGCACATGCATGAAGAGTGAAACAGATACTGCGTGCAGAAAAGTGGTATTGACTTATGGAGATCATTTTTGCAGCTGATGGACTAGAACTGTTCCTACTGTGTGCTCTAATGCTATGCTACTGACAGAGCGGGCATCTTCCTGCTTTTCCTATACCTCCTCTAAATCCCAAACAGATGGGTTTGCTGGACAGTTAGTCACCCAAATCTGCCACATTAGAAGCAACAGGAATTGTAATCCAGCCCAAAAATCCACCTTGTCCTTTATAAGGCTTCTTTCAACAGACCCCCAGGATCCACCTCTGATACCAACAGGCAAGCGATGCAAGACAGAGTAGCTGTCCCAGACGTCCACAGGGAAGAGTTATTCAGAAAGAAAACATATGTCTTCTTCACTTAAAAAAAAAAAAAAAAAGAAAAATACATAAAACAGGAGTACAGCTCGTTCAGTCCAACAAACCACATGTGCTGAGTTACATCAGTACCTACAAGTTTCCACTTACAGATCCTCTCCAAGGTATTTCTACACTTGAGATTTGTTTTCTTATTAGGAAACAAAGGATTTAGGACTAAAGCAGAAGTTTGGCTGCCAGCATTGCCTCTATGTTCTCCATTATCAGATTCAGACACATTTTTTCTTACTGAGCTTAATGATGAACAGACTAGCTGTGATTGCCGATACCCCATCAACTGCTCTTCGCCATGTACAAACACCCAAAGCCACCCTCCAAAGGAATATGCTAATATCTGTCACTCAGCTGAGAAGAAAGCTGATCTAAAACGTTATTAAGGACGAACAACCCTGGCTCTTTGGAGGGGGGGCTGAAGTTGATGACTGACAAACAGCCGGCTACATAAATGCGTCAAACTTATCAAGATGAAATGTGTAATTGCGCACACACGATGCCACATATGGGGCATTCCAGCACAGCCAGCCATCTGCAGGAAGAGAATATTTTAATTTCACTCAGAAAAGGAAAAAAAAAAAAGGCATTTTATCACTTTCTCTAATTTTGGTCTCTACCATCAATTTTTACTAACAATTTCAAGACAGACAACACGTGCTCTGGTTTGAAAAGCTTTCCTCCTCTTATGTTACTGAAATGAATATTTTTTTAAAAGGGGAACTGTGATTTTGGACCAGCACAGACCCATAACCACTGAGCAGCACAGGGCACAGGACAGAAGCTGTGAAACAAAGCATAAGCAACAACTTTTAGGCACATTCTGTTTTAAGCTCATGATTAGTGGGGCAGATTGTCCCTTGTCAATAGTTATTATTCAAGCAAACCCAATACAGACAATTCTGTGATGCAAAAAATAAGGGGAGGAAGAGAAGGATGCTGTCTGGTTTAGCTGACATCTGGCCAGTGGTCCAGCGTGCAACAGCTGCCTTGTTCTGTGAATAGCTCCAGCCCAAATTACAGGCTATATTCTGCTCTCTTACACCAGCCACATGAATGTCAGCATAAGTGGTATTTGGGTATAAAGCCAGGCAAAGTTTGATGCAAGTTTCCCAAGAATTATTCCCTTTAAAGTAACTTTCTCCTCTTACTCTTTCTACCCTGACCAACCTCAATGCTCCAGAGAGATCCAATTCCATTTCATACCCGCTAGTCAAAAAAATTTCAGACAGGCTTGAGCAAAACTGCTGTAATTAAGCAGCCTTCTCAGGAAGCATGACTTTGCTAGCAGAAGCACCAAAGCGAGTGCCTGCAGTCCCTGTTAAAATTAGTAATGGCTATCCAAAGAGAACATGCTGCCCAGGACTGCTGATTCCTTCCCCAACCTCCACCAGCCCCATGGTTCCTGGCAGGCTGCGCTATTGGGATTTTCTTAATTTTTTAATTCTCTTTATGTGATACCTCAGTTAAAACGTAACCACGGCAAGTCCCTTCAGCACGTGAAGTGCAAGCATCTGTCAAAGTGACAGCAGAAGCAGCGTAATCCCCTTCGGTCTGGATAAACCAAGTTATAAAGCACGTGCCTCCCGGCCGCTGCCAGCTCTGACATGCAAGCGCGGAGCGAGAGCTCCCTGCACGGCGAGGCTGGAGCCCACGGGTGGGAGGGGAGAGCTGTGATGCTCCCAGGAGCTGATGAGAACACTTGAAGGGGCACACGGCGGTACACATCTGGCCATCCCTCCACTCTCCAAATGCCATCATGTCCCACGGCACAAGGGAACTTGGCAACGGGCTCAGCAAGCTATGATGGAGAGGCAGGGGAGAGTCTAGGATCCTCCTCGGAGAAGAGCCCCCCACCAGCACACCCAGAGCCCCCTTGCCGGCAGCACACACAGGGGATGCTCCCCAAGGCAGCAAAGGTACAAGCAAGGCAGGTTGAAACCTCACTCAGAGGTGACAAGATCAATGCAAATGGAGAGGGAGGGGGAAAAGCGGCTCAGAGGAGAGCTGGGTTTGGGAGAGAGAGGCATATTGTTCTGCAGCTCACTGCGTGCCCACCCAAAGCAGTAAAAAAAGAAAAGTCATTAGGCTAAAAATCAAGACCATTTAATAAAAACAAGGCAGACTCGTTTTATTTGTCTCCCAACATCTTAGACTGTAAGCCAAGACTGGGTTGGGTTTTCAAGCCTCTCCCTGCAGTTACCCAGGCTAAGCTTTTTTTAGGGAAAAAAAAAAAAAACCAAACCTTTTCCTTCATTAATTGTATAAAACTGGGAGCAAGGACCTTCTTTTAACAGCATACCAAGTGTTTCAATAAAGCTACCACTGCTGTTAACCAATAAGCTCTCAAGTGTCCAAATGGAATTAAATGATCTTTTTAACAGCTAAATTCACAACAGCACCTGACTTTATGAACGGTTCACTAATTTCAGGAGAAATGCTCAAACTTCTGTGCCACTGCAGGCTGGAAAAAGCTTCAGCGCTGTTAGGAGGCCAACTGGGACTTGGTATGCAAACTGCATGTTAAGCCATGGGAATGACAAGCTTTGCTAAACTCTGACCTTGACAGCCGTTGTACGTTCATAAGGGATTTTATCTCAATGTCATTTAATACTCTGCAATTATCACAGCATTCAACAGCACCCAAGTAGTTGCCACGTTTATTTGCAGCTTACAGTAGTTAGAGAACATAAAAATTTTATTTTTTCATTCCTTCAAAATGGATGAAGAACAACCACACCTCCATCTACCTGCAAACCAGGATAAAAGAGGAGGGAATCAGAATACCAGCAACCAAAGCCTCAGACCACCAAAGAGGTGTTACATTATTAATAGAATTTCTTTCATATATTTGTCTACATCCCTTAACTTAAAAGCCCTTCTTTTCATTGCAGAAAATTATAATGAAAACTCACAATCTTGTGTAGCCAACTCACTGGTGTGCCAAATTGCCACTGAAAACATAGCGCCCGGGTCTCTATGCGATGACGATCAACATTATCTTCTCATGTCTCCCTGCAATTCTCTGCGGCTGCCTCCTTCCCCCGTACAAAAATACATGCAAACCCCAAAGCGCGGATTGCAGCCACAATAGCAGGGCGAGGAGATGCACTGAACAACAGCGAGCACAACAGATTTTTGGGAGCTCAGAGCCACGCCTTTGGGCAGCCACCACTCCCTTCCATCCAGCACCAAGCGATTGTTTCACATAATTAGGTTTAAGTGATATTTATGGGCAGACATTTTGGGAGTCACCTCCTCAAGCCCACCGGAGGCTGGTGGGAGAGCTGCTTGGGCACGATGCTCTAGGATCGTACACAGGGCTGTGTGCCAGCTTGCTGGTCCTTGCTATGGGCCACCCAGGGTCTCACCTGAGGACAGATACGGGACATCTGCCCGAACAAGGAGATGGATTGGACATGCTTTACTTCCACCATATCACTTCCTTTCCCCCACAGGACACATATATATTTTAACATATTCCTTGCAATACAACCGAATGAGACAAATCAAGTTGCTGTTGGTTTGTCAGTTTTCCCCAGCAAAACACAACTATGCACGAAATAAAATTCGTTACATGGACTCTGTGCTCTGCCAGGAGGCAACCACAAGTCCAGGTTTCTCTCCTGGCTGTGATCAAAGCCTCTCCAGTGACGAGCCGAGACAGACCCGCAGTCGTTCCACAACGGCCGACCTGGGGCGGAGAGCAGAAATGACCTGCGAGGCGTTTGAGTCTGAGATCAAGACAAGTAGCAGTATTGGGACATCGGGTGGGTTTTAAGTTACTGTTATGCATACTGCACTAAAAAGTGAGACAAATATGAGCACTAATATATTTTGATCATGAATTAAACAGAAGAGGAGAAGTGTGCTCTTCAGAAGGGAGTGCTACAGGAAAGTAAATAATGACTTGCGCAGCCAGAAACAGGCTTAGATCAAAACGAGGTTTACAGACAAACTAGACAGTTCAGTGCAGATAAGTGCAGAGTAATGACGACTTTGATGAGTCTTTATCACACACGCCTCTGTGTCAATGACTGCAAGAAATAACAAACACAAGAGGAAGGCTCCACTGACACTTGTGTACGTCATTAATGAAGAATGAGAAATTGAAAACACAAACATCCCAATGCTGAGAGCAAGCACAAGGAGGCCGCCTTTGAGGAAACTCTGGGGAGTGCCAAGGTAGGAAATGCACTCCACAAAGCAGACATTTGAAATGTTCATACGTCACCCCAAATATCAAACACTTTTGCATTAGAGTCATGCATGTCCAAGGCATTGCTCACTGGAGGACGGTGTCAGAGGCAGAGATTCATCACTTTTAATGATGTCAGGATGAAGCTTCATATTTCACAGTTATGTGCCGTTGGACATTACTATACCCCGTGAGCCCTATATGCCCTAAATCATTTTTGTTAACTCATGCATTTTGCACATGGCATCTGGTAATCATTTCAAGCTGGTTCTATTGGTTTAACTGGTGCCCCCTGTAAACTTACTGACCCAAGTTAATTCAGTAAGTTGAACAGAAAAATTCACACACAGGAACAGCACCAGTTAAATCAATAGCAAATCACCTCTTCATACAAACTCTGCAACTCTGCATGGATCAGAATTGAGGGAGAAGACATCTTTGAAAACAGCAACACTAAGAGAGAGACCACGATAGGTGAGAGGGAGCTGGATGCAGGAGGCACACACTGCATGAAGCAAAGCTCAATATAACAGAAGCAGCCAGCCCCGGGGCTTACGGAGGTGTGCTGGGGCAGTACGCCAAGCAGCATAGGTAACTTGGAAACTGCAACCCCTGCCCCAAGAAGGCAGCTGGACCAGATGAGCTCCAGACATCCTTTCCAGCTTAAATTATTCAGTGAACAGACTGGAGAGGTCATACCTAGACAGGAGGCTCCTAAGGGGCAGATTTTTTTTCCTCTTATGCCTCTGTTTAATGCCAGTTTGGATCAGAGGACTTGGTAACTCCGTACTCCTCCAGCAATTCAGCACACTGAATTTCTTGCACTGTCTCCCACATTTCACATTGTATATACACTGTATGAATATTTTACAGTCTCTCCCACCACTGAATCACAAAGCCCAGTCCAGGTTGGCCAAGTTTGACTCACAGTTTTTATTTGTATGCACAAATATGGAAAAGAGGTCTGCCAAGACACAGCCACTCCTGAGACCAAGCACAGCACCAGGCACAACTCTCCTCAGCATCCCACTGCTTTCCCACATTGTTCAGTTGTCTGCACTTTAAAAATCCCCAAAAGATGACACACACAGATGCCTGGACAGCAAATTTATGCCAAGTGACAATCGGGTGTTCTTCGTTTCACAGCTCCTTCAGAAGCAAACCCGGGACCCAGCAAGGGGTCCGCAGATTAAAACCCACAGTTCTAGACTGAACGAACCCAGGGACATTTCTGCACGCTGACCGCTATTTCCGCATGAACTGAGGGACACAGGAAGCCTCAGAAAAAGGCAGCAAGGTTCACAGGTTCGCATGGGAGGGGACCCCAAAGCAGGGTGCAAGCACACTGGGGATGCTGCTGGCAAAGGGCGTGCAGCTTGCGGGCAGCATGGTGCACAGCATCCCAGAGTCCTGGCAGGGAAACTCTGTGGGTCCGAGGACAGCACAAAACCTGCAGGCCATTATCCTCTACAATAAAACTGCCATCCTTGGTTAACAGCATTTAAAGAAGGAAAGAAAGCAGCCTCGGCATAAAACAGGATTAGCTGATTTTTGCAAATTATCTTCTCCCTGGTCTTATTGCTTAATGAATAGCAGACAACAAAACTCCCAGACAGGGTGGTTGTAAGAGACATTGCTACTTAGAGGAGGCTATCACTCCACCGCCCGCACCGAGGAGCCGGCGTGCAGCACAGCACCCCAGGCTGTCCTGGGGCAGTCCTACTTAACGCTCCCTCCTCTGCTGGAAGAGGGAATTCTCCTAGGCCTGAATACTGCCTCGCTGGCGAGGGGGGAGGTCTCAAATTTTTAGAAGACAAGACTAGAATTCAAGACCATCTTGACAAGTTGAAGAGATGGTTCAAGTAGCTCAGCCAAGAGCCCAGGGTTGTCCTCCACCAGGACAGCAGGAGCCACATGGACCAACAAACACCAGGATGGGCGGGAGCGCAGCAGAAAAAGCACCCGAGGCTGCTCATGGGGCAAGAACACGCAGGCACAAGTGGCGATGCTGAGTGCCATATATAAGACAGGAGAAAATTGTTCTGCTCTGCATCGTCAAAGGGTGAAATATTAACTGAATACCAAATCCACCCTGTTGTGCCAGATGTTAAGGAAGATGCAAGAGAACCACAAGAAATCCAAAAGAAAGCTACAGGAATAGGGGCTGGTTTAGGAAATGAACTGTGGGGTTCATACTAGACTCCAGTTTGGCTAAAGTAAAGCCGTTTTGAAGTCTATTGACAGCATTCACCCCATCCTTTCTATAGCTTTCCCTCAAGATGCAGTTTTAAACAAGGTTAAACAGATGCCTCTTTGCCCCAGATCAGCAACACATGTTTTTTCCTTCTCTAAACAACTCATCCCTAGCAGCTTTGGTTTTAATAGCCATTTGGGGGGGGGGGAAACAGGGAGAAGATATTAACACTTCTCAGGTCTCACTCCTTGAACCAAAGCTACATGATGGGTCTCATGGTGTAAGGGATGGGGAATCCAGAGGCTAGAAACTCCAAAGTATCACTGCTGAGACCAGACTACCAAAAAAATTCAGTATCTATTCACAGACCAGCCCGTGAGCAAGTCATCCATGAGTAGAGACCTACAAGAAATAATTCTGGTATTTAAGTTAACACATGATACGTGATGCAAAAGCAAAAGACAGTTGAAGTGAAAGAGTTGATTCCTGCTGCATCTCTTCCTTCCTCTCCTCCCTGGAAAACCACAGCAAGGAGCAGGCTGGAGCACGTGTACTTCCACCTCCCGGGAACTGCCAGCACAACGCTTAACAGTTGTATTTGCTGACCGGTCTGCGGTAGCGTGTGACTCCTGGGACTAAGATGCTCATCTATCAGCCCAACTGTTGCCAGGCAGCCCCTGGGGATCACGTCATTGAGCGCAAGGAAGACACTGGAACATCCTGGCTGTGTTCCTGGATATCACTCCTCTTGCAAAACCAGGCAGAAATGCCAAGATGTAAAAATCCGCCTCAATACAGCCAACACCTTGGGGTCTCAGAAATAAAAGGTTGTTATTAGAAAGCTGTTATATGAGCCATGACAATGCAATGTTTGCGCTGTCTTTATACACTGGAAGTTGCTTTCCGGGATTCTTTTTTTTTTTCTCGTAGGACAGAAAAAAAAATAAACCAGTTTGGAGCTAAGTTCTATATAGCTTCTCCAAAAACAAATGGCTCATCCACACTGCTGGATGATCTGAACCAAAGAACCAGTCCTGGTCCTTGTGCTAAATGGTGCAGGTTGGTTTGCACACAGACCCCAGACCAAGTGCCCCCTCCGTTCCCTGCCTCCAGGAACTCTCTGGTCCACTTCAGTCCAGGGACTGGGAACAAATAAAGATTCAGGGTGTGAACTGGGGTACCACCAGCCTTACGCAAAAGCAATACAGGGAAGAGTTAAAAAAAGTATCAAACCAACAGTACAGGAGCACCCACTGCTGTTTCACAGGATGGGAACCCACAGAAATCCATCAGCAAGCGAATGAGATGAGTACCAAAGGGAGCATCCAAAAGCCCGAAATCAGCTACAGTGTTAACTCGCACATTTAGAAATATTATGCAATTTATTACATTGCAACAATCCCCCACCCCACAGCCACAAGGAAGAGGCCAGGCATGCTCTGCCGCATTGGTTTTACTGTCTTTCTGGTAGAAAAATGTTGTTACGTGAAAGTCTGGGGGTGGTTTTGAGTGCAATGCCAGTAGTTGTCTAAAGTAATTGGTACTTGTCATACAAATTTTATCTAAACAGCAACAGGCTAGCATTTACCAGAGACATAAACCCCTGGAAATACACAAACGCACAGGTACACAGTATGGTAAAGTGGTACCTGTTATCTGAGCTACTATGTACTCTCACTTACAAACATTAACATCTTGGTTACAACCCATTTGTCTTCCTTACTGCCCAGCTACACTGGACAAACAAAAAAAATGACCTCATGTTATGCTAATTTAATCAATATTTCATGGAAGGCAGATACAAGCTTAGATGGTCTGTCCGTATGCAAATCAGAAACATACAGCAAAGTTCCCTTTAGCACACAGCCTGGCATTAGCAAGCCATTTCACAGGAAGGGAATTTTCAGTAAATTGCACATTTAATTTCCATGTTATGGGAAGTAGTTTCCCTTAGTTCTTCCAATAGTCACCTCCTGCTGTTAATGACCACAAGCAATGCAGTGACCCTTATAACGTCTGATTTCACAGCAAATATTTTAATTTCTGAAGGTGAAATGTGAGACGTACTCTCCTATAACACTTATCTTTATGGCTCTCTTAATTCTTTAGAATTTATAGTCTCCACTAAAAGCACACAGAACATAATTGAAATAGATTTTCCAAGATATATCTGGATTATTTTAACCTACCTTTCCTTGTTAGCCATTTATATTATCTTATTCTAACACAGGAAAAAAGTATTTTCACACTAAAAGCTTCACCAGCACCTTTTTAAACTTAAAAAAAAAAAAGAAAAGAAAAGAAAAAAAAAGGCTTTTTAAGAAAACATTGGTTCAGACAGCAAAGATTTTCAGAAATCAGGACTTGAGGGAGGGCTTTACAGCCCCAACGTTTTCCCATTTCATCCAAATGGATCAGTCTCTCAAAGGCATTAACACTTCCCTGAAATTATGTCTCAAAACAAAACGTGCTATTTTAGAGATCCTAGAAAGGCATGAACATGACATTGTAATGAGAGTCTCCAGCACATGGAGAACAACTGTGGTCCAAGTCAGCCCTGCGGACAGGGAAACAGCATTTTCCAAAAATCT
The DNA here is from genome assembly GCF_026419915.1 of Harpia harpyja. Classification (NCBI taxonomy): domain Eukaryota; kingdom Metazoa; phylum Chordata; class Aves; order Accipitriformes; family Accipitridae; genus Harpia; species Harpia harpyja. The sequence goes on from NC_068957.1 coordinate 17,404,320, forward strand.
TGCCTCCTTATAGGAGCCCCGCTGTGCTCTGGGAGAGACTGCCACACCTCCAAGTTTGAAAGCCAAAGTGGACAAGCGCCCAGCAGAAAGGACAGAGGCAAATTTAAGCTTGCTGTTAGGTAGAAGGGGGACCAGAAAGCCCCTCCAGATCCCTCCACCCTCCCATACTGCATCTGTTAGCCAGGGAGACACAGCACCATCAAGACTAGCTTTGCAGCCCACTAAACCTCTCTGTTTTCCATTGTTGTATTATGTGGGGTCTTTTCCTCCAGAAAAAAAAAAAAATATTGAGACAAAAAGAACAGTTTGAAGAATGAATGCTTTTTCCAGTGTTATCACTGCAGCAATAGGCACATATGGGAACTCAATGAGAGCTCAGTTCTGATTTATGTTTGATATTTCATTTAATTGAATTTTGCAAGAAAACTGTTTTCATTATTGAGAAATGGACCTCCCATCATGCAAAGAGGGGGGGAAATGAAATGCTTAAACTCTGCCTCATTTAGCAGTGACTCTTTTGGAATGAACAATAGCTTCATACATAAATTTGCTTGTTTGGCTGCCACAGATATGAATTGTCAGGGCGTTTTAGAACAAAAGAAATGACACGTCAAAGCAAATCTATAGTTTAGCTAATCAAAATGCCATGTTTTAAATATTCAAGTTGTTTTACACCAAAAGAAGGCATTTATCAGAAGGCATATAAATTGACAGGAAATCCAAGATATAAGTGGGATGCAGACAAAATAAGGATTTTCAAGTACATGCAAGAAATTTATTTCCCTATGCACTTTATCAACTACCTCCACCTCCCCCCCCAAAAAAAACCCAACACATCAAAAAGTATATCCTCTGCCTCATTTAAGCAATGAAAACATTAAAGCCACCTAAAGCATTTTAGCTAACAAAGCTGGCTCAGCATTTTGCATCACTCAGAATGACAGAGTTGGTCACAACACTTTGTAAACAGCCCTTGCCAGACCGGCCAAACTTCTTCCCTGTCTTTCCACTAAGTTTAATCCAGGTACTGGTTTTCAGCTTGCAGAGCTCAGAGTGGTACTGCTGATTGGGAATGGAAATGTTGGGTACATCTGCAAAGCTTTAACTTACTTTCTGCAGGCAGTCTGGGGAGGAAGAGTGCGAAGGGATGCGTTTGGTGTCTGTAACATATATATATGCACTCTTTACCTGTAAGCCAGTAAAGGCATATAAATACCTTCAAGGATACTTCAGCAGAAGCTTACTTAGCTATGAAAAAAAAAAAAATAAAGGCAATGGTTGCAACATGCTCATTTTGTGAGTCCCCCTCAGGACTTCTGCTGCTTGCAGCCAGCCGCCTTGCACCCCCTTAGCACAGATTTCATCAAGCCCTGCTCCCCCCCAGACCTCTCTGCTCCTGCCAGCCTGCACTGAAGATACTGTAAAACTTATCACAGTGAAAACCTTATTATGCAGGCAGGACAGCTCACTGTGCTTAGCTGCTCACAACACAATGCCTGGTTGTGGAAGCTTAACATTATCTCTTAAAAGTTAAGCGCTGTATTGCCACAATAGTTATTAGGTTGCAAATAAAACACTCCAAAGGGAGGCTTTTACATCACTTGGTCTGTCTCCTGCTTCTCCGTGCTTGGGGGGTTAAGTCCATTGCCAGAGTTTTGTCTCTGCAATACAAACATGTTTCAGAGCACGTAAAATCCCACTAAGCCCACGGAATATGTCGGTCCAGTTGGGAATCTCACCACTGCCTGTGTTCTGCAGCCTACAAACTGGCAGATAAGCTTCCTGGAAAAACATCGGCTCTCTTCTAGTCTGCCACAGCATGGAAAGCTGCTACATCCTAGAGGCACAAAGAAAAAGCCACAAAAGGTCATACCCAGACTTTTGAAGAATTTGAGGAGCTGGGCTTCACAGTCCATTAACAAGCTGGGAACCTAACAGATTAACCAGAGTTCAAGAAAGTGCAGCTGGGGCCCATCTCCACAGAGAAAGGAGCAGCATTAACTAGCTGCAGTATTGTTTGCCATAAGGAAAGCATACCATGCTGTCAAGATATCACAATTATCACAGTGTTCTTCTGCATCTGCCACTTTTAGCCCACCTTTCAGCAGGTCTCAAAATAGTCTCCCTACCAGGCTCCCGACTGACTCTTTATCCCACATGAAAAAAAGTATAAAAATAATTCAGTTTACCAAAGTCCCCGCATAAGCCAGGTTTTTGCATACCCACCCAGGATTTCTGCTCCACAGCAGGTACAGCACCGATTCTGGGAGAAGGGGATTTGCACAAGCTGCAGTCCCCAGCCCAGGGGACCGGTGGATGTGCAAGAAAAGCTGCAGAATGAAGCTTCAGGAGAGACAGCAGCTGCCTACAGAAGAGACACTTTTTTGTCAGGCTAAAAGATCAGGGTGTTTTCTACAGGAGGCTTGTGCTTTAGGGTCACTGCCTTCTCGATTGAGCAACGGTAATTTATGGGAGTCTAAACTCACAGACAGCCAAGTGACTTCATGACCAGAAATGTCTTGCTGAATCTGCAAAAGAGCACGTGCTGTAGGATCAATGTGCTCGTCACCATACGAACGCCAAGCTCTAACAGCAGCACTGCAAGCTGCTGCTGATTTCCTGAGAGATTGAACTCCTGTTGCATTTCTAGTAAGTGGCTGGACTGGTAAACATTTAAGCTCAAGACTTAAACACCATCGTCTAAAAAAAACCATAGATATTGCTACATTTAGTGCTGCTAGGCTGTGATGTCAATTGGATTTGAAAATAAATGGTACTAGCAGCTATGTGTATGCGTGTCTTATTTCTCCGATTACCCAAGAAGCTGTCCTTCAGCAAACTGACAAACCCAGCAATTCCAAATGACTAAACACTTTTTGATGCCTTCAAGTGACAGCTAAAAAGCAGCATCTAACACTTTGGGGCTTTACTTTGGATATAGCTGCAAGAAAAACCATTCCTAAGATCTTTAACTGCAGCTCTGAAACAAAGAACCTTTTAAATGTTTCTTCTCACCAATTTGAATAACCAATCTGGAGAAAACCATCTCTACAGCCTCTCCAGCGAGTGCTCAGGCAGATGGCATGCCTGCTCAGGAGATAGCTTTTGTTTTCTGTACTTTGAAGAGAGGCACAGGACTGAGAAAAGCTCTCTTCTCTGCATGACTAGAGCTCCCCTGCCCCAAACCCTGGTTTTCCAGCATCCAAACCAGGCACCTCCGCCTGCAGCATCATTTGTGCTAGCAGAGTGATGAGCCCTGATCTGGTGGGGACACAAAACAGTACTTCAGTTGTAATGTAAAAATGCAGGTTTCAAACACCTGCCATGTCTATGCTGCAGCATTTCATTATTTGCACTGGGCGCATGGCAAGAAGGGCACCATCACCACATACGTTTCACCGGGGTTCTTCATCTCCCGCTTTAAATGACTACAAATTCTCTATTAGTGGGAACTATACCATTTTTAAAATTTTGAACCTGTCTCCCATAGAAGTAGTTAAATAACAAAGACACTGTTGTAAGTCGCTGTATAGCTATGATACAGTCACACTTCCTAGATTGGACTGGTGTTTGGATAAAAGATTGCCACCTCCTAAAACAGTGAAGCAATGCTACGTTTGGAAACATTATTAGACTATTTAGTTCTTTATTAGTAGAGCCACTGAGATTTATAGCCTACAGAAAAGGGTTGTTCAATCAACAAGGAGCAACTGAAGTGAAAAAGCATTAATGTTACCACTGAGGCAATTATTGTAACATGATCACAATTCCTATGCATCTTTAATTTTTGCCAACACAACAGATTCTCCAATACATGGATCCCTGTTTCATTAAGATAATATGATTTGTAATAATAATATGAGGTGGGTGAAACAGAATCCAGTCTCTTAATACTTGAGCATTGCTTTCCCTCAGGGGATATCAGTATACGAAATGGGGTTTCCGGCAAAGTGCTTGTAATCTCAGAAGCCAGCACACCTATTAAACACTTAGTAGGGCTCCAGCAGAAAGACAATACCAGAGCAACAGTCTCAAGTGAGATAAAAATCTCAGTCCCACTCTCAGGAGCAGAATGCTGGTTTAGTTCCATTTGACATCTTATCTACCTGGAAACCCAAACAGGCAAGAAAATGTCATCGCCCTCTGAGGAACAGAGCAGCGATTCTCCGATCCCATGCGGCTCCAGCAATGCAATCTTGGGCAGGTGACCAGTTTGTCATGGGGAAACCGATTCCCTGGAGCCAGTTCTCCTGCCTCATGTCTCTCGTCCAAGAGTGATGCTTTCCTTTGGCAGTCTTGAAATGCAGACCCAAAAGGATGGGAATGCCTTGATCTGAGAAACAAATATGAATTACTTCTCAAAATTTTGTTGGGTATTTTTTTCTTCTTCTCCTTTTTGGGGGAAGGAGGGGGAAGGAGGGGAGCGGGCACGAAGAAAACAAGCTGTTCTAACTCGAACACAAAAAGAGGAAGATGAAGGAGATTTCTATTAACAGAAAAAAGTCTACTGCACTGTAGTCATTACTTTACTGAAAGATCAGATCCTATCAGGACACTGGTTATCTCCATTCATTTCCTAATGAAAGCTTATCTGAGGACTATGGAAGAGCTGGTCACAGACCCTAGTCCTACCACAGCACTGTGTTTTTGACAAACTTTAAAACTTATAGGATTCTTCACTTAATATTTCACTGGGTTGTAGAAGGGACCCAATCTTGTCAGGAAGAGACAGACACCAGTTGCAGCAGAGAGGGATGCTTGTGCCATGTACAGGCAGAGCGATAGTGCAAGGGCGCAAGCCACACAATAAGTCTGAATTTCAGAGCAATATAAAAGAGAAGGGAAAAATGACCCCCTTTCAGGATCAGTGCTGAGTTCTGGATGGAGATATTCACAGAGGGGAGAAAAAATACTCTCAAAGCACAATTTGCTCATTATGCTTAAGACTTTAGAGTGAACCTATCGGTTTTCTCGCATCAGGGAAGCAGCAGCTTTCCTGGCCCCCGTACATGCCAGCAGACGCCCTGCTGCAGCACCTGCCCCACCAAATACAGTCCTTTCCCATGCCTCTTCAGGTCCCCTCTTTGACAGCCAGACTTTTGCCACGTGCAGACCTCTAACATGCTGCTGTTCTTGTACGAAGCCACATGCTCCCCTTAAAACTCGAGCCAATGTCCTAGAACCTGCTTTGGCTCTCAGAGGAAACGACAGTCAGAGGGATGACATTTCTGTGCAACCCTCTGACTGCGGAGGTATCGTATCATTCACACCCGCTTCCAGAGGGTATCATGCAATAAAGCAAGAAGAAGGGAAAGTGAGAAGCGTGCACAAAGCTCAGCCCTTCCCACGGAAACCCTCCATTGGCCCCGTGGAAAACCCCAGCTCTGTTCATGAACCAGGCACCCAGGCAAGGACAGCCCTACAGACCTCCTCGGTCACATTAGCTGGAAGACGACAGCTTGGGCTTATGAAAAATGGAAGCTGTGACATTTGTTTTTTTGCTGAAACAGATGTTTTTAGCCAAGAGGCATTTTTCTGTCCAGCGCTCAAATTGATTTTTTCCTGGATTCTCTACACAGTGCCACTGTTGCTGTGTATACATTGAAAATATTTACAAAGGCACCAAAATTAACTCTGGGTAGGACTTTGGTGAGCAGGGGAGGGAGATCGAAAGAAAGCAATTCTACATATGGAGAAGCAGCTGTCTCCTTTCACTGCCATCAAAGAAACAGAGAAACTGGAGGACCAGCTCTGAAGCCAAATAAGATGAATGGCAACTACAGCAAGGGCCATAAAAACACCAATAAAAAGTAAGTTGCCATACGGGAAATACCCAGCTCAACACCTCTCTAGAAAGGTAAGCATAATAAACTCACTCCTACCATGGACATCAGTTTATTTTTTCAGGTGCAACCTAAATAAAAAACCAGGGAGAGATGCCGGAGAAGCAGCACCCAAATTAAATTCCATCTGCTATGTAAATAATCTTGCTTGTTGATGGAATTAGTTGCACAATTTAGATCAACATAATCTGACCTTGAATGAAATTAACAGCCAAAAGCCAGTGCTCCGCCTTCCCTGGGGGCTGCAGCAGTTTCTCTGCAAACACCTCAGACCCTCAGAGAAGCGATTCCTTCTGCGCCTGTCTTGGCACCTGTCATAGACCATGTTTTATTTTACTTTGCACCAATGCAAAGAGGTTCTAAATATTCTGCAATTAAAACAATCACAAAACATGAAAGTGCTTATAAGGCATTTCCATGTTCCCCTTGTCTGGCAAGTGAGCAGCTAATTTACAAGCCAGCTGTCAATACAGAACAATTGCTTACCTCATTTTACAGGAAAGCAAAAAAGTACTACAAAAAAAAAAAAAAAAAAAAAGACTTGCAGTACAGAATACTATGCAAAATTGCTTTTTTCAACATGGCAATCAGAAGTGTGTGTTCATCACTGACCTGTCAAGGAGAGATGCCTGTTTAGCTTTCAGATAAGCACCCAAGGGCTGGGAGCTGCTAAGCAAATAGCCAGAGACCACCCCAAAGTTTCCACCACTGCAAAGCAGCAACCAGCATGCCCCTACAGCTGACAACCGGCCTTTCCTCCGAGCATCTGCAACTGTGCACTTACTTGTGTCAACACAAAGCAGGATCCCACAGGCTCCATGCACCCTAAACGTTAAAGGAAAGATAATCCTTGCAGTTAATGTTTATCTAGGCCAGCACAGTTACAACTCTCAAAGGAAGACTCCGGCTTTAAAGCGTGAAATGTTATTGCCTGCGGAGGGTGGATGGCAAATGCTTTGCTCCATTTGGATGTAAACCTTACTAAAATGGAAAGAGAATACCAAAAAGCTGTCCCATGCACCCAGGGACACCTCGGCAGTTTTCCTGAAAGAAGGAACCAAAATGAAAGCAGAAGACAGCATCAGTGTCTGACCTTACAGCTACCAATTATATCTGCCTGAGACTCTGCTTATGATGCAACAGCAGATGGTATTTCTCTTTCCTTAAAGAAAACATCCACGCTTTAGGGAACTGCATGCGAAAATACTGTATCAAGAAGGGCAAATCTAGCCTTGTGAGAGACAGGGAACTGCCTTTCAAGTCAGCAGTTTCAAGTTTGAAGAATCTGCCACTTTTCTGTACAAGGAAACCTCAAAACTGCCTCCTTGCTACTCGCTACACCACGCTCTTCACCACTCGTTCCAGTGGCCTGCAACGCAACCATCTCAGCACAAGCCTGGGTAGTGCCCCAGGGCAGCCTCAAATACACGTAAAATGTCCTGATGCAGTGAAACACCAGCAGCAGCAGATGGATGACTGAGGTCTACCACACTGCTCTGGGAAAACAAACAGCTCCCAGTTTCAGCTACAGCTCGTTCCCCTACCACGTTCACCGGAGGTACCTGCACAGGGTCTTCCCCTCCAGCTGGCCCAAGGGGACACAACAGACCAACCCTGTCCTCGTCTCTGACCCAGCACCAGCCCCACAGCTGCTCTCGACCGGTGCTGAGGCTCCCCAGCAGCCCATTTTGGAGACCCCAGTCCCCGCTGCAGCGTTTTGTGCTCTCTTTCTGGACTGCTGCTAGGCAGAGGTTTTTGGCAAGCCCCCAACTCAGCCCTATGCCTCCACCGCTTGTTCTTCTCCCCCCAAAAGTGCAGTTGGCCACGTGCTGCTCTCAGGTGAAACCCTCTCTTGAAAGAGTCTTGGACCAGCCCTCACGCAGCTGGATGCTCTCTGTTGCTGGGCTGCATGAGGCAGCTGGAAAATCCACGCTTTTCACGTCTTTGGCCAGCCCCTCTCCATTACACATAGCCAGTCTGGCAGCCCCACGCACAAGCAACACTGGGCAGTTTAAGTGCACTGACCTCCCTGGATTTCCAGCCCCCCAACTAGTGCTAACCAGCTCCTGTTTACTGAGCTGGTCCTTTAATCTCATTGAATTCTCCATCGATGCTGCACTTCCTAACACCCCTCAATCTGCTACACCGCCTTGCTTGTTAAATTGCTATTAAGTGATTAAAACAAGACTCTTGCCTACTCCCCAGGCACCACATCAAAGATGCGTTAAACTGCTTTTTAAAATTTTAATTATTTAGCTATTGCAATCATATTACACAACCCTTATCGTAATAGTTCATTAACCTTTGGTTTTAACTAATTAGCAGGCCTCTGCAACAGTAATAACATTATGTTTGAGTTTGTGAAGTTTGTTAAATAGCATGAAGGAGGACGCAGCACTGCCCCGTAGCTGCATACGATGGCAGAAGAAGGGACGGGTTGGTACAAGATGCCTTGCTATTGAAGTTATGCAGAAGGACTACACAGCTGGCAGAAGAGCAGTCAATGCGACTGCAGAAAGACGCTCCCAGCCCACTGCCAAAGGGCGCTCAGACCGTACCTCTAGCAGAGGTCAGAAGCCAGGACGTGTCTCCTCACCGCTTGCAGGGCTGTGTGAGCCACCAGCTGCGTGCTGCATAAAGCTGTGGACCACATCCTCAGCTGGAGAAGTCAGGGCATGTTGTACAAAACCAGTGACACGACAGCACTGTACACCACAGCATACATCTGCCAGGCAGCAAACACTTCAGCTCTGTGGCTGAAGGAACAGACCTTTTGCTATGAAGACGCTTAAGCAGGAGCAAAGCACGTTCCCCATAACGAGATGAAAGCTGCCTACGAAAGCAACCTGGTTAGGAGCAAGACCAGTGCAGTGGTGCACAAATAAATGTACACTTCCGTTTTTTGCAGCTGTAGTGACTAACCACATCTCAATCAAGCTAGTCCAAACTTCCTTCATTCAGAGGAATTTTCAGCAGAACGGCTGTCATCGGCAAAGCTGCTAGAAATGTTCAGTTGCACCTATACGTGCTATTAATATGCATGGTGTTGGTTGGCCAGCAACTACTACAGTCCCTATTACTATACCCTACTATAGTCAATGAACAGCTGTCATCTCCTCCTCTAAGCAAGTTAAGAGAGACCATGGTATTACAGGAGGCAGAGAAAGCAAAACCTACAGAGTGACTCATGCAGCAGCAAGCACTGAAAAAAGAAGTCAGATGGCTGGAAACAGATGTAGTTGCCAACTATTGCCCTTTACCTCTTACAGCCGGACAACAGACACCTCACAAATGCATACGCTGTAAGGTCCTGGGTGGGAAAGCATTCCCGCACGGCATCCTCTGCATGCTTTTAGACTACAGAAAAACATACACAATGAAATAAACAGATGGACACTTCTATGCAGTGTTGCATTACAGTAAAGGAGAATTCAGCCCAATAGAACAGCCACCCCTATGCTACAGGGGTTTAAAAGCTTATTAAAAACCTGACATAATACTCTGCAAGACAGTACCATAATGCATAAAAAAAATATGATTATGTAGTAAGGACAAGGCAACTGTATTTTGAAGGAGCAACTATGACTTAGCCTAAAATGTCGTTACTGGTAGGAAAATAAACAAGCCAGGGACACTTCATTTTATGCCATTAAGCATTTCAAGGTATCTGGGTGACACCACTGCACTAAGTAACAGAATACCCACTTTCCCATATAAATTGTTTAATAGGCAGCTGAAAACATTAGAAAGACAAAAGGGATTTTTTATATTCTGATCATTTACATTTTATCTATATTAACAATCAAAAGCATCATAAGCAGTGAAGGAACCGTTGTCAGATATCATTTTAATGACATGCATCCTTTTAAGTGTATCCAGTGTTCCTCATATCATTAGAGGCAGGGGAAAAATTAATAGAATAGTAATGGCCAAGCAAACTCTGAATACAATAACTATTCCTTTTTTCCGTTCATGTTATCAGCCCATATTCTAGCTCCATTTCTTCTTTAAGACCATTTGAAGAAATAAAATAGAACTTTGAATATACTGGCTCACTACTTAATTTTCTCCCATGCTCCACTGCACCTGAAGGGCTACCAGAAACATGAGCAAAGCTACTTATTTCTATGCTTCAGGTTCTTCCTTCCCACCTTTTTTTGTTGTGATGCCGAGACCACAGCTCTTCACATGCTCATCATTACACCCATTTCTTTGCATCCCCTTTTTGTCCACACTCAACTGCTGTCACCTGTTTTACACCTGGATCACAAGCCCCAGAGAGAAGCACAATCAGACACAAGGGCACCACTGCCCCTTATAGGGGCTGGGTACAAACAGTTGTGGTGTGTATTTATAAGCCAATGCTACATCATTGTCATTCAGGTGGACAAGTTGCCCCTAATCCTAGATTTCAGGAAGAACCTACATCATCATTTCCTTATTCCTAAACTGAGGGTCCATGATGATCCCTTCCTTTCAAAGGACAAAAAGAAAATCAACATTGAAAAGGTCAGAAAGGATCAACAGGACAGCCCTTTGGTATTTTGCCTCCCCTTGTACTTTTTACTAGATCTCTAACTCTTAAGAAGTGCACACATGCACAAAACCTGGCTGGTTTTCCCCACCTGTACCTCCACACACTCCCCAGAGCAGCATGCAAGGAGCAGTATGTGCTTTGCTGTACAAAGTAGATCTCTGCATCGAGAGGAGGGGAGGAACAGAGACCACCACTGAAGAACAGAGAAAGTTATCATCTGTTAACTGTAATTAGAGGAAAAACTAATTTATGAAGCAGATAAACTTGGATGGGTAAATTAGCTCTATACAGTAAGTGCACAGAAGGTAACACCTTCTGAAGAGTTTACATTGTTCCCTGATAATCAATGCTTAATTAGATCTTTTTACCTTAATGTAGATTTTCTCTCTCTAATGTTACTGCTGTCCTTTCACCATCTCACCCTTTCCCCCTAACGCTAGTGGCTTTGGCCTCTGACAAAAGCCCACCGCAAAGGCGAAAGTGCCAACATAATTAATTTTTCAGTAAAAGCCAAGTTGTTGTTTTCTCTGAAACATTTTACACTTCAGAAAACATCAGAAATGTCAGAGTCCATAAGCAGAAACAAAATCAGAGATCTGCTTCCCTATTAATACTGCATGACCTCCTCAACCATCTCGCTCTGGGAGAGGGAGACAGGGTGCTCTACGGGGAGCAGAGGAGACAGCAACCATGGCCGAGGAGGGGAGGGGAGCCAGGGAGCTAAATATTAAGCCACTAGCAGGTTAGAAAAGCAAACAAATTTAAAATACAGGGAGCATGGAACCAAGTACCTCTGCCTTGGGAGCGGGTGGAAGAGCTGGATGCTCTTCTGGAGAAGTGGCATGCAAAGCCCAGAGGAGAGCAGGGAGGCAAGACTTGATCCTCAGTCCCCACTCAGTCTTAAATTCCTTCTCCAACACTTCTGCATGCAGAGGTGGTAACCCAAAATTATAATTGTCTATAAAGAGGATGGAAGAAAAGTGCTATATTGACTCTACTTGTCTCTCAGAGGGATCCCTCAAGCTTCCCTTCAGTGCATCACCCAAGACAAGGCAGGGGGTCATCTTCAGAAATAACACGTAGGAGTCCTGTCTTCTGTCCCCTTTCACCCTTGAGCTTAGCTGCCACTGTTTTACTGTGACCTCAGCACCAGTACATGCACAAACACTCCTCCTGGAGCCTTCAAATATATCACGGTGAGTTATGTGCACTTTCAGACCTCTACAAAAACACAAGAGGAGATATATCTCTGCTTCCTCAGGACAGCCTTGGCAGAAAGGCTCAGACACAACAGGCACTGGCCATGGAAGGTATCAACCCCACTTCCACAAGAGTTTTACAGCCCTAAAGATCTAAGGGCTCAGGTCACCACCCCACTTCATCATTTTGTGTAGCTAACAGCTGGGTTTAGTACCAAAACCTGGCATTAACAGGGCAGATTAGCTCCAACCCAGAGTAATTAAAAAACATGGTTTTGGTACAACTTAAAAATGAAGCTTTGCTCCAGTTTGCTGGTGGCCTTTCCACTTTTTATTGCCCCATGAACCATGATCAGCAATGTCACTCAGAATTGAGCGGCACTTCATCCACAAAAGGGTGACATCAAGCTCCACTTGAGCTACTGCAGCATCTTCTCTGCAGCTCCTGCCACCCAAAACAGGCTCAACTCTTGTTACAGATAAAATTGCATCTCTTGTTTCTTCTCGGGTTCCATTTCTCCTCCTCTCCTCTGAGCACAGTAAGGTACTCTGGACATTTTGTGGCACATTCATAATGTTTAGAGTCAAGTCCTTGTACAGGTGATCATCTGTCAGCCCATAAACTAAGCTCTCTTGCTGGATTAGTCCCCAAAGAGTTTAAAAAATGGTATTGAAATGCCTTCCATGCAAGAATATCCACACACGCTTTAATTGCTTACACTGACTCCTGCAGCATTGCAAACATGAATAAAAAAGGCGTAGCCATTTACAGGATCAGGACAAAAATTTTCATTATGAATGCATCAGTGAATCAGTAATAAACTCAAACTTACGAAAGATTTGTTTATGGACAATATTTGTTTTGTTCATATATTACACAGACTGATTACAGGAAGAGTAGAACAGCAACATGTACACCTGAGAAGGTTTGCATGACCACAGCAGGTATTACTCACGCAGCTCTAGCTGTTAGGAGACGACACGTTCCTAACATCATACACAGAGGATAAGAAACCCTCTCACATTCTGCAAGCAAACTCACTTTAACTACAGCTTTTGAGTTCCTTCCAAATCTCTGAATGAATGATCACACTTCAGAACAGCACAATAGCTTTCTGCAACAGACATTTAGATTAAATATTATAACTGATTATAGGCAGAGCTGGTAGCCCTGCATATTACAGTTGCCTAATGCTTCTGATCTTTAGACCCTATTCCTACTTACCTATAATTTTGCCAAGCTCTAACCATCTGGACTGCAACTTCGCATGCCTTTTGTCTGCCTCAGGCAAATTTTAATTTCAGCCAAAATGGTTCAACTGCTTCTGAGAACAAGGCAGAAGAGAAAGATTTATCTTTTTTTTTTTTTTGCCTACAGTAAAAAAATCCTGCTGACCTTTTCTTTAATTAGCTGAAGCATTTCCCAGACTTTGAAACAGAACTAGACTTTTGACAGGATTTTGTGAAAGTCTGTATAAACATGAACTTTTTTGTCACTGTCCAGGGGTGCAGTTGAGTTCGGGTTTTTTTGCTGTATCTGCAAGAATGTACCCAGATCCAACTCACTTGTGCTTTCAGGGGAGGGGGAGAGAATAGGAGTTGAAATTTTTTTGGTTTTTAACCTTGAAACCTCCTGCTTTTTAAAAGAGACCCCAGGTTTTGGTGCATTATTGCTCCTTTTTATTAACTTAAAGGCAAAGTTGAAGTACTTGGAAGTTGGACACTGCTCCCCCAGCTCCTTGCCTTGCCAGCTCCAAAAGTCGAAAGGTATGGAGTATACAAAGCCAGCATTAACCAAAGAGGCTGTACCCAAACCCAAGGCCTACATCTTCAATATATATTGCTATGCTGCAGTGAACACAATCAAAAAAGGTCTTAATTAGGCTCCTTCGGAACTTCAGTTTTTCTATCTGTGGAAGAAACATGCCACTACTCAGCGTTGAACATCATGAAACGGCATGAAAATAAAGTATTCGCATGCAATTGAAAATTTTAAGAATTCTGTCCTTAAGTGTCATTTGAAAGCATTAAGAACCAGGCATCAAACAACAAGGAGAAAGAAAATGGCTCATTAAGGGACATCCATTCAGTGCCATTACACAAGGGAAGAAGCTTGTGGAAAAATACACGATGCAATAATTAAAGGCTGTATTCTAATGCGCAGGACACAATAAACCAAACTAAGGTTGCAGAGATTGCCTGGTTTGTGCATAACCTTCATAAACTTTTCACCCTCAATGTTCTTATGACAGTTTTCTGAATGTAATTTTGTGATCTAGCCGTTGGTGTGAGACAAATCCAGGAGAATCAATGTGCATCTAAAGAGGTTACTCTCTCCTAGCGCTGTATCTTCAAGATGCATTTCAGGATCCAATATTTACTTACTAGTGAGTCTAATTATTTTTCATGCTTATGTCACAGTGAAGCATCACAAGCTAGAGCAATAAATGGTTTTCAACTTCTCACCAGTTCAAAGACTGCCTTCTCATTTGATGTGAAGCATTTGCTTTTATTTAATACTAGTAATGCAGTGCACTTTACAGGGCATCTTCAAGGTAAAAATCTACGCAACCTGTAAAAAAAAAAAAATAGCATTATACTGTCCATTAGTTCAAGAAGTAGATTCTGAACCACATCCCTGAGAAAATGAACCATTTCCCCAAATGTCAAATGCACTGTTTATTCTTCACTGGCAGCAAAATGTGACGTATGGGGTTACTAATATCATTTCCAGGCCGTTATCTAAACAAACAGCCTATGAACAAAGCAAGAGGGGAAAAAGCAGCTTATCACCTCCGGCTTTAAAACTGCTGCGAATTCCAACACGCAAGTGCCATCTCTCAGCAAACACTGATGAGAAGAGCTACTCTGTATGGAAACATACCTTTAATCTTTCTTCAGAAAT